>NC_062221.1:100686950-101936950 GCF_902686445.1 Sciurus carolinensis | reverse complement strand
CAAAACAGTACAAAGATTATATTATGCAAACTATATATGTAAAATAAAAAGAAAGATAAATACCTAAGGAATTATAAAGAATAGCAATTACTTAGGATACAACAGATTGTGGAATTGAAAATATGAAATAAATTGTGTCCAGCTTTCTGAAATATGACAAGCAAGACAAAAACAAAGAAAAAACCACTTCAATTTGCTAAAGAGGTAATAGATAATCAAAAGGAAGACAAGAACTCTAGTTCTTGAGACCTAGACTGTTAAAGTTCCCATCATATGGCATTGCCTAATTCACCCCGAAAGAAGGTTCTTCTCAGGTTTTGCTTTTGCAAGTGTCAATCCCAATCATGTCAGTGGTACCCCTACTTAGCACATTAAGAAGGCCACTAAAAGGTTAGTATTCATCAATAAACAAACCCTATTTTACAGTATCAGCAATGAGATAAATACTAACTAAAATGTAAAAGTACAGCTATTTGATTGAATTCATCTTTTATCAAGTGATAGATGAAAATTGTAGAACTATCTCTATAAGGAAAAATTCAGACTTTCATTTTCAACTCAAAAAACAACTCTTTCACAAAGCATTGCCATTTTTATGGAACTTACCATTATCCTACTATAGTGGCACTTTTTCTTATATAACATAATCCCATATTCCTAGACCTGTTATTTGATCCTTAAGGACAGGAATCATTATTTTCCTTTCTTATATCTTTAACAGTACTGCATAGTAATTATTGGACAGTCAATAAATGTTTCTTGCTTATATGGATGGATGAATAAAGACTTCAGTATAAGCAAAATAAATTAGGATAAAGACTAGAAATCAATCCCATAATAATACATCTTTTAATAAATAAATGATTAGACTAGAAGTAGTCTAATCCATTATATTGTAATGCTTAATTTCTTTACAAAGCTATGACAATTATAAAAAATTGGCAAAATTGGATAGAACTGAATGTTGTGTTTTATCTTATTCCCTCTACTTCTCTCTATACTTGAAATGTGTCACACTTTTAAAATGCATGGGACACAAGGCAATGCTAATATTTCAATATGTAAGCAACAAGAAATTACCTAGGTTTGTGTTACTTATCATAATAACTGTTTATTTCAAAGCAATAGTACTATGCCAGCAATTTATAGATAATATATGATATCAACTGCAAAGAAATAAATCAGTAACTAGCAAAAAATAAAAAATAAAGGACTTCTGGTTCAAATAAAGAGCTTTTAGATAATAGGAACTACAAGTTCAGTTCACAAGTTACATGTTCAACAAACCTAGTTTTTCAACTAAGTTTAGCCACATAGTTGCCATAGTTAATTAAAATTCAAAGGATCAAATGCAGTACTGGGATTGTAGCTCACGATAGAGCACTTGCCTAGCATGTGTGACACCCTGGATTCAATCTCCCACACTGCAAAAATAAAGTTAGAAATTGAGAACATTTGGTAGACTAAATGGTTTAGGATCACTACACAGAGGGGAATAGAGTACCTTGTTTTGGAGGCAGGGGTGAGGAGTGAGGTAATCAATTCTATTCAGTACAATCATTAAGAACTCAAAACATAAAGATTATGTATTAAAAGGAACTTCATTTGTATAATGTTGAAAATTTTTAAATTAAAAAGAAAAATTTAGTTCCACTTACTTCAAATACCCTATTTCTTAGTGATTTTCCTAAGGTCAATTCAACTGAAAAAAAAAATTTTTTAACTCCCACTACATATCATAAATTGCTTATGAGGTACAAAAATGATATGAAATTTATTGAATTCAAAAAGATATTGAATGAAGAAAACCTTCAATAAAACCTATTTCTGAGAAATTATCTTAACAAGGTGCATTACTTAAATATACAAGTCAATTGAGATATGAAATGAAAATCTCACCGAATATACTCAGAGGAAATGAAAGGCCTGGAGAGCTGTAAAGGGACTGTTCTTCAAAGGAATAGTGTTATAGCAAGTTTTCTGCAAGAATAGCATTCTATTCAAAAGTAATATAATGCCTCTGCCAAGAAGGACCTGAAACAAAGAACATAATATATAGCCCCAGCATCAGCTTTTAATCAAATGAGCATGACATAATCTGGCAAAAGGTACTTCTCCCTCATTTGAAAAAGAAAAAGAAAATCCCTATTTCAAAACAAGAGCTGCAAAAACAAGGAGAGTCAAAATGATTAAATAGTCACAGAAAACTATACATAAAATGACTGCATCTATTTTTAAAGCTTTAAGGGTCTTTGAGCTTCATTTAATCCAGCCTCCTATTTCACAGTTGAGGAAATGAGATTTGCTGATAATTGTCCAATTTCAGATTTCCTGACTGCTAGTCTATTTGACAAGATGCTTTTCAAAACCTAAAATACAACAAATAAATAAAATAAATGAAAACATTTGTTCTTGCCTCTATGATCTGATGTTTATGTATTTTCATAGGTGTTTGTAAAAAAAATTCAAATAACATATGCCTACATTTTGGTGTATCCAAGCTTTAAAAATAACAGTAAATTTTCTAATCTAGAATTGCTTCTACACACCAACTGATCATTCTGGCAAGACAAAGCAATTTTGTAAAATAACAGGAAGAAATTACCTCTGCATGCATCATTATTCTTTCAAAGGTACTGGAGAGTATTCCTAAAATCTTCGATCCTCAAACATTCACAGAAAACTGTGGTATTAGCTTAATGTCTGCAACATATTTCATTGACAAGCAAAATGGAATAAATGTCTGAAATCTATCACCTTAGAAATATCAAAGAAATTTTCAAAAAAATATTTATATAATAAGATGCAAGGATAATAGTAGATTAATTGTACTTTAATAGGTTTTAGAACATAATATTAAATCTCTACAAGAATCTTAAAAAAGTAAAGCTACATTCCACATTTAAATATTTAATATACTGACATTAATTTTTTTTAAATCCTTGTACGTATTATATTCTACTTTGAAAATAATTGAATCCATGCTTTAAATGTGTATTATTGTTTATAGAGCAATATATGAGAAAGTTCGGACCTGAGGGCTTTGTTTCTAGCCAGAAAAGCTGAGTCGAAATTTCACATATGTCATTAAATTGCTAGGAACTTTAGTAACTTAAATCGTGGTAAAATCTGTTTTCTTCATTCCTTCTTCTGCCAAAAGAAAATAATACTTTAGAGACAAAGCTGATTTTAAGTAAACCGTGTGCACAAAACTTTGTTGAAAAACTACATGCATGTTTAAATCCCTATACCTCAAGCATAAATTTTTAGTTTATGTTTATATTGTTTATAAAGAGAGGGGTTTAATTAATGTAGTTCTTAAAGCTTCAGCAAAACAGTCCAGTTGGCATATATATAAAGAAAAGAGTCATAAATTATTTTAATTCCGTATTACTGAAAAACTGCGGTATGTTTCACAAATTTAGCAATTACAATTACAGATACAAGAAGAAACCAACAGCACCAATGAAATATGACAGAATGCTTGAAGCAAATTTATTGATGTTTTTGTCTAAAAAGACTTGATTTGTATTTATTCACCAAATCTTACTTTTCTTCAAGTCCCATATATTTGGCAGTTTGAACCCCAGTGACTGGACCTCTTGGGCAGCTCTATGAACATTCCGATACCAACCAGTTCTTGCATGTTGCTCAGGGAAATGCAAATAAGTTCAAACACTTTGGAAAACTGTTTGCAAATATCTTCTAAAATTACACATATATCTTACCCAAAGACCCAGCAATTCCACTTCTAAGTATGTAGATGTTCATAGACGGGTTTGCTGAGGGTGAGGACGAACGATGCCTACCCTTCTTAGCCTTACCCAGCGCACTTAACCAGGCATCGGAGATCGAGCTCTGAAGGCACGGATCTAATTTTATTTAGGGTCGCACAGGACATATATAGGCACATTATCCAATCAGGTTAACATGCTTGTTAAAGTATAGCAGAGTTAGCCTATAGGTGAACTATACGTCGAGGGTCCAGGTAGTGTAAACAAACCAAGCATGCCTAAGCAATTCTGCCCAGCAACAGGTCTGACACAAAGGACTCGGGGAATGGCAAGCTCCTGCACACAGCATGAGGCAAGGCAGTGCCAGTGAGCTCACATCACAGCTTTCTGTGATGCAGGACAGAACGAGGCCTCCCCTCAGTTCAAACTCAGCCTCAGCAACTGCAAAGACCTTCATTCCATGGTGAGTCTTTACCATTACCTCAGTTTCTCTGTTCAGACTGTTTGACTTACTTAGACCATGGTGTCAGTGACTGCAGTTAGATAAGCTCAAGGAATGTTCCCTACATAAGTATATAGCCAAAAGAATTGAGAGCTCAAGTCCAGTAAAAGACAATTAAAAAAAAAAAATTCTTAAAGACAATATTTATAATTGCTCAAAACTAGAAATGCACCGTATATTCATCATAAGAATAAACAATTGAGATCCTACAATGGAATATTATATTGCAATGAAAGAATAAAATAGTAATACATGTAAAAATGTGAATGAGTCTCATAGATGTTATGTTGAAAAAAGAAGCCTGTCACCAAAGCACCCATGTTGTGCAATTTCAGTTAGAAGAAGTTTTTTTTTTTTTTTAAATAGGCAAAACTGTCTTTGGTGATTGAAGTCAAAATTATTACTGCAAATAGGAGGCTAATGTAATAAGAAAACTAAAGCAAGTGTCACTGCTGCTGGTACTGGACAGCAGGCAGAAGAGGACCGAGTGTTGAGGAGGTTGTTAGTGCAGGATGGAAAAAATCAGGAAAAATTTTCTTGAAACTGGATAAAAGTCCATTCAATTTACATACTGGTAGAGCAATTAGGAAAATTTTGGCCTAAAATAACATTGAATGCAGAAAGTGGTTTCCTTACAAGGGTTGGGGAGCTGGACTCAGTGACTCATGTCTACCCTCCCACTACTAGGAAGACCATTCAACCTAGGGGTTTAAAGTCAGTCTGGGTGAAATAGCAAGACTCTGTCTTAAAAGGAAAAGAAAAATGGAAAAACAGAGGGGGTGGAATGGGGGAAGGAAGGGGTGAGGAAGGGATTAACTGTAAGGGACATTGAAAGAGCCTATATTCTCATAGAAGTATGATTAATCTTGTGAAGTGTTTGTTAACACTAGTTACTCATGCTCAATATTTTTTGTTGCTGATAAATGGCACCTCAATTTTTAAAAAATAGAAAAATATAACAAACATTTTTAAAGAAGACATTAAAAGACTTTTAGAGTTATTTCTTGATGCAAAGTACTGGTATGCATTTTAGTCTAAAAGTTGTGAAAAATACAAAGCACTTATGGTTTTTACCATATGCTACAATTTTCAAGTAGCACAAGTCTTGCAACACCTCTAGTTTATAATTGCACAGAGATTTTTCATTTATATCAGGGTGTGCCACAAATGTCCCTGAATTATCCATGTTACTCTATAGCTTTTGATACTGAAATGTTAAGAAAGTTTACGTGTCTGTAACAAACACATCTGAATCATGTTGATAAAAATTAGAATTTCATAGTCAAAATTTCTTGTTATTTTGTCTTGGAAATATTTATGTAAACCTGTTAAGACTTTGTGTAGAAAGGAAGAGATTGATACTGTTAGAAGCATTGAAAAAAGTCCAATGTCAGAATACAGTGAACAGACAGATAATTATCTAGTTTAGGCAGGAAAGTTAAGATAATTAGAAAATATCACACTGGACATTGAAACATATTTTGCTACATATGTGTGTTGGCACTGTTTTTCATATAGAAAGATGCACATTTGTCCTACCATTGATAAGATCCTACCATTGTGAATGATTTCTCAATTTTTGTGATCATTTTAGGATCAAAACATACATCCTAGATGAAGCAAACAGTCGCTTTTTCCTTATATATTTTTCTGTTTGGTTTTGTGGTGCCAGGGTGCTTTGTGCATGCTAGATGTGGCACTCTACCACAGAACTACATCCCCAGCCCCCTTATATACTTTCGAACAGGCATTTAAGCATGCCCAAATATCATTCTTTCCACCTGATATGCACTGCATTGTATCCTCCACTCACAATTCGTAAGTTGAGCTCTGGACCCCTGGTACTTCGGAATATGACTGTATTTGGAAATAGGGTCTTTAAAGAGGTAATTAAGTTAAAATGAGGTCCTTTGGATGGTCTTATGAGAGGAGGAAATTAAGACACAAACATGGACATGGACAGAGGGAAGATCCCTATGCAGACACAAGAAGGAGATGGCCATCCATAAGCCAAGGAGAGAGGCCTCCTAAGAAAACACCCTGACCACACCTTGATCTCAGACTTCCCGCTTCCAGGACAGTGAGGAAACATCTGTTGTATAAGCTTCCTGTCCTGTGGAACTTCGTCACTGCAACCCTGGAAAACTAATGTGCTACCTTAATACAAACAATACAGCTGGAAGTAGCCAACTCTCTTTTCTTTTTAGTTTTTAAAACCTATCATTTCACACATTGAGTAGTTTGGGATGATCCACATCCATTTGACTGGAATTTGAGAAGATGACCAAACCAGCTAATGACTCCCCACACTGCCAGGTGAAGAACAAGGACTCTGAGCCACCCTCTCCCAATCCACAACCTCATAATTCCATTCAATCATCAAACATTTCAATCAACCTCACATGTCTTCCTCAGGAGTTTGTTTGGCAGAAGTGTGAGATTGTTTTTGGTCAGAATTCTGTGAAATGTTCTACTCTATCTAAAAATGAATGTCAGATATTTTAGAATTTTGGTAGAATTTAGAAACTGTGTGAGACAGGACAGTGGAGAGGGAAGTACACTGACCTAGAAATGAGGCGGACTTCATGACCCTGCTTAAAGGTATCTAATTGCCTGAACTTGGAAACTTTGCTTGTTTGGGGCAGTCATTGTTTATCCCCATCAGGGATTCACTAGCATGAATTTAATTAGAATACCCTGGAGAGCATTTTAAACAGACTAGTATCTGGGACCTATACCTTGTTTTCAAAGTTGCCTGGACATTAAAGTCATCTTTCAGATTAAAAAAAAAAATTTCAAGCATAATGATCTTCAGTATCAAATTATCATGTACTATGTCTATTAAATTTATGCAATTTTTAAGGTCTCCAAACAAAAGGAAAAAATAATACTATGTAAATCCATCCTCTGGAAATTCTGATTTAATTGGTTTAGTTGATTTGAAGTAGCCTTGACATTGGGATTTTTCGAAGCTCTCTCCATTCAAGGATGATATCCATTGCCCTGGACAGTATTGTTGAATTGGTCTATGGAAGAACCTAGGCATTCATACTATTTAGTTACTTGGGAGACTTCAATGCACATTAATTCTCCAGGTTTTACTCATGCACAACTATATGATGTAAAGGTTAAATAAAACTATTATAAGCAATAATATTTAGGTTTTTTTCTACTTTTTGTGACATACTTGGTACTGATAATATATTTCAAACTATACACACACACACATACATATATATATACTTAAAGGTCCATTTGCTTGTTAAAGAGTGTGAACTTTAAGTTATGTGAGTCGAATGTCTGAGTGTTTCTGAGGACGCCCAAGGCAAGAGAGAGAGAGAGAGAGAGAAAGAAAGAGGTTATGTATGAAATTGGGTTATCATCCCAATCCCAGCTGTGTGATGGATGCGATTATTTCAGGAAGGAACACATGCACCAAAGATGAAGGCACAGAACAGAATTGCTTCTATGATAGTAATTTAGTTTCCAAGGGGAAAGATTCAAACTAGCATCTCCCATCAGTCGAACAACAATTACACAGTTTTCCTTTTCATCCATTTCTTTCAGCCTTTTTTTATATTTGAAACTTTCTAAAGGGTATTTGAGTGATCTAACATTAACCACCCACATACCGTATTTACCACTATTATTAGCACAGTGGATGATTTTTACAACTTAGTGAAGCTCCAAGAAGCATTATTAGTGATTTTCTTTAAAAGTGACTCTAAATCATTTGCCATTTGTTCCGATTTATGTCCCAGTCAAAATTATTTTCAAGTGACCTTTTAGTTACTTCTCTTACCTTAAGCTTAAAAATGACTACAATTAGTGATATGATGTAAGTGTACTTTGAACTATGAAGTTTTAAATTTTAGTCTTCATAAACTCAGAAAGATTATGACATAATGTCACAAGGTGAAAAAAATAGAGGAATGTGGGTCTACATTTAGGTCCCCCAAATAACTACATAATTATCAGAAGTAAATTAGGTGGAGGAGAGGAGAAGGGCTGGTTTATAATTTTCATAGGAAAATTTGTTATTTTTGGTTGAATGTAAGACATGTAAATGTCTATTTAACCTCTATGAAGGTGAATTCAGTTTTAGTCTCTATTAATAGAGTATCCAGAATCACTCAGATAATTCTGCTCATCTGTTGCTTACAAAATCAAACTTGTAGTATTATGTTAAGCTCTGAAAAATATTTCATTGTATTAGTAAACACACTTCATTGTATTAGACAATAGGACAAATTAAGTGGGAAGTAACCAATCACACTACATGTGGAAAAGTTGAAAGAAAAATGGAAAGAGAATTTCATAGTGTGATCAAAATGCCTTAAAAAAAGCCCCATATGTAACTATCAAAAGGCATACCGTGAACTAAAATAAATATAATATTCTCAGCTTCTATATTTGAGAATTTGATAAGGCCATAAATACTGAGAGCTATATGCTAAGGTTGAAAAATATTTGATAAGGAAGCCATGGAAAGGATTGATGTGTGAATAGCATAAGACTAGCAAAAAGGTACAAAAAATGTTATCAGACCTCAGTGGTTGCATGATACAATAAAACAGCAACTGTGTTTGACATTAATAAGATAAAATATGTATTCAGTCCTGAGGTCTCAATTCACCAAAAACTAAGAACATAAAAGCGTAACTTTTCTTTATAATCTTAATACATCTGTCCTCAATTATTTTGACTAAAGGTTTTCAAATTTGTTACTAAGTGATCTTTGAAAAAAAGTTATCATTTTAATACTTACTTTTCCATGAGTAGCATACATAGAGTGGGGTAAAAAACTGGTTCTTAACGAATAAATAAATAAATAAATAAAATAAGAAAGTACCTCATTTCAAAGGTAATGATTTTCTCTTCCTAAATTTCAGAGAACAAATATGGAAAAAGTGAAAGACTCTTCAGTGCACTGCAACACATTTCAAAAGCAGATAATGGGGAGCTGCTGAGTTTTTGAATGAATACCCATTAAATAGCTTTTAGTACTACTAAGTATCTAGACTGCAGAAAATTAGAATCTCTTCCTATTTTCTCCAAATGTCTAGACCCAGAGATAAAATTAAAACACTACAGATTAATAAAGGAAAAATTAGCTCTAAGTCTACCCCCATCTTTTATTTTGGAAAAATCATGGCCTTGCTAATAGTTTCTATTTTCCCATGTACAAGAGCAGTTGCATTATGTCATTTTTCACTGCATGGGGAGATATTTTGCTGCAGTACTCTCTCTGGAAGAGCTGTTCAATCTTCCTGTGTCAATCTAGGTGTCTGAAGGAAAAGATCAGAAGAAACTAAAACAGCCTGTTCTCATCTTTCCTTCCTCAAATAACCAATTTTTCTCTGGAGTTCCTTGACAAGTTTAGACAAATCAAATGAAAATAGGAAGTTCTTGGGACAAATTCCCTTTGTAAGTAAAACCTAGGTAAATTAGGGGAAAGATGTAGGCACACAAAAGAAAAATATGTAAATAAAATAGTACTTCCTTCCTTCATTCACAGTCACTACAATGGTTAATATATTCCAATGATGTTTGAAAGATTTTAAATGAAAATATTGTAACATGCAAGAATGTGTTACATTTCTAATCCTATGTACCAAATTTCAAATAAGTAAATCAATAGAAATATTGAGAAGATGGTTTATTAAATTTGAGGACTATATAGCCTTATAGAATCTCAAGGTAGGAGAGAATCAACCCAATGTTATCTATCTATCTAGCTAGCTAGCTAGCTAGCTATTATGGTTAGGATATGAGGTATTCCCCAAAAGCTTATATGTGAGACAACACAAAAAAGTTCAGAAGAGAAATGATTAGGTTTTAAGTCTTAACCCAATCAGTGAATTGATCCCTAATGGGATTAATTGAAGTGGTATGGTGTGGCTGGAAGAGACTGGAATTGAGGCATGACTTTGGGGTATTTATTTTGTATTTAGAAAATAGAGTCAATCTCTCTCTCTTTCTCTCTCTTACTTTCCTCTCTCTCTCTCTCTCTCTCTCTCTCTCTCTCTCTCTCTCTCTTTCTCTCTCTACTTCCTGATAATGCAAGCTGCTTCCCTCTGCCAAATTCTCCCTCCATGATGCACTTGCCCTTGGGGCTGGTGTGTGACCCTAGCTGGAATCTCAATATTTAGTTATATAACTAAGGTGTATGTGTTAGTGCATCACTTACTCATTTCTAAAATATATATAGAGAGATAGATAGTGTTTTAGTCCACTTTTTGCTGCTATGACTAAAAGGATCTGACCAGCACAATTATAGAAGAGAAAAGGTTTATTTGAGGGCTTATGGTTTCAGAGATCTTAGTCCATAGAAGGCTGGCTCCATTCCTCAGGGCACGAGGTAAGGCTAAACATCATGGCGGGAGAGTATGGGAGAGGGAAGCAGCTTGCATCATCAAGTAGGAGACAGAGAGAGAGAGAGAGAGAGAGAGAGAGAGAAAGAGAGAGAGAGAGAGAGTGCAAATGCATCTGAGGATCTCTAACATTTGGAAGCTCAGATATTCCATGACTAAACATTTTAGGATGTGACAGAACTTCTGTGGACTATTTCTAAGATTGTGATCAATTTAGACAAGTTTTTACACATTTGATAATATGACTTTTCAGTTACCAGAGCCGTCTGAGTCCTTGAGACATTCTTCTCTCACCTTGGAACTATGCAGTATTCCCATTGCCTTCCCTTGCCCACGCACAGAACCACAAAGATGCTCATAAAATGCAGTGACTTAATTAATATAGACTTTGTTATTTCTCACAAATAGTCATAAATTTAAGAGTCCAGGCTATTAGGGAATTTCTGCCTATATTCTGTCATTCAGAAACACAAGATACTTCATCTTATCACACTGACAGGTAGAGTGTTTAGTTACTGAAGGCCTGGAGGCTGTCGTGTTTTATTCTAGCCTGCATAAAACAGAAAGAAAAGTTGAAGCACCCATGCCCAATACTTTAAGACCAAGGACTGAAGTGACCACATGACTTTGCTCATAGTCCATTGGCTCACATCACTAAAGCAAACCTGAACCTAA
Source organism: Sciurus carolinensis (assembly GCF_902686445.1). Taxonomy (NCBI): domain Eukaryota; kingdom Metazoa; phylum Chordata; class Mammalia; order Rodentia; family Sciuridae; genus Sciurus; species Sciurus carolinensis. The sequence continues at coordinate 101,925,665 of NC_062221.1, read as the reverse complement.
GGGAGGCTGAGCATGTAAGTTTTAGCTCGAAGTCACCTGCTCAGCTTAACTCCAGCCAGGTCTTGGGTGTTTCTGTCAGTTTAGAAAAAAATGGAATTGTGATACAGGGAGGGAGGCAATTAGTCACCTTTACTTCAATGGACCACCATTATTTGCTTTTGCTTGGAACTAGGAACAAAATTAAATAATGAAATAGGCTGTTATTGCAAGAACAGAGTTATCAAAAGCAATGAGGCATTTGATGAAAGAATTTAGTGACATTGTTTTGGTGAGTGGTGACCTAATTTCTACTGCCTGAGAGACTCAATTCTAAGTTTTAAGAATACCTTTTGTTAATTCCCCAAGAAAAAGTGTTAAAAGAAAAAAAAAGTAGAGTGAAAAGAAAGTGTATACTTATACATGGCATGTTTGCACAAATTGATTTATATGAGTAATAGAATCCACTTGAATGAACCATAAGTGTAATTTAATCTGGCTGCTTTAGGCAATATTCTAACTCACTTTATTGTCATAGAATATTATTTGCGATAACTGTGGTTACATATTACCTTGCTCTGAAGTCAATAGGGAGGGCAGCTGCCTAAAGCTGGTAATTTAACACTCCCTTGGCAATTCAAACAAAATGGCTGAATCACAGAGATGAGAATTGTAATTGTCTGGGGTCCTGGGGTCAATCGTTTCTGCTTTCCCTGTCTGTCAGAAAGCAGTGCATTTAGCAATCAGGGCAGACACTTAGTGTTTTAAAGAACTTCATGACCAGCTCTTCATCTTTCAGTCACATGGAAGAATTCACTGTGGTGGTATTGCTCCAACTAGAAAATGATGTTAATGACAGCATATTTCTTCACTTCTCATTCTCTAGTAAATTCACTGCTGGATGGATGAAGGGAAGGAATTGTCAAGTCCTGTCTCTAACAGAGGAAAGATCTTTATAAGACAAAAAGATCTGATGACAATATAGCAGAGAACAGAAGTCCAAACAACTCACTGTCTCAGGAAATATAAAAGAGAGAGAGAGAACAAAAAGGAAAAAGCCAAACTAGGGAATGCTGAAAGTTGAGAAAAATATTTTTAAGGTTAAAAAGAAAATATAAATGGTAAACAGTTGGATATTTTTTTAATAGAGTCGGTTAATAGACAAGGTATTCAGAATTAAGAGAAAGGTTATAAAGAGTCAATGAATATAGTACTATAATTAGATATTTGGAGCCAAGAGGAACTGGAAAAACCTAACAATATGAGACAAGATTAGTTGAATGCTATGGATAACAGTGAATTTTGAACTCGAGGACACCTACCAGTATGTATTTATTGAGCACTTATTGTGTATGTACTATATACCAGGAACTGCTATCAACATCATATCAAACCAATTATGACAGTCTTTGCACCCCATATTGAAAGAGTTTATTTCTACGCATGTATTTTCTCCTATAATACAATAAACCTATGAGATACAATATTTTTATTTGTGGGCTTGTGTTAGTTGTATTGAAACAGCATGTCTCTGTTTGTGAAAGTTAATATATCCAAACTGTGAGAAAGAGAAACAGCAAGAATGTCTAAGATACACTGAGTTAGTTATAGAAATACAGAGAATGGGAAGGACAGGTCACTTATTTTGAATATTTGCATATAGAGTCAAAAAAATGAGTTCTCATGAAGTTTGGTTTGAGGTATATTCATATATAGCTCTACATGTATCTAATATTTTGCATCTCATATAGAAATGCCTGCAGACAGACAAAACAATACATTACAATATGGAATGCTGTTTCTGTGAGTCTGTAATTCTAGATCCTGGTTCCCTACTCATTCAACCATCATAGACTTTCTGAGTTGGTTTCATTAACATTTACAGTAGGAATTAAGGAAAATAGGCCACAGAGCTTTTAAGTGACTTGCTGGATATCCAAAGAAAAGTCACTGAATATCCCCAAAATCTGTTCCATACATTCAGATAAAAATCAAACTTTAAACATCAATAGAACAATTTTCACTGTTTCTTTGACTTCATACTAATGATTACAGCATTTAGTTTTACTAGTTTTCAGTTTACTTGGGAAATAAACCAAATCTATCCTGAAGTAAAGCAAAGACTTCCTTGAAAATACTCTTTTTTCTTTTCACTCCAAACCATTCATTTTAAAATTGAAGAGAAGGCCAAACATTTCACATAATCAGTGTGAACTGTTTACAGACAGTAACTTTACATAAACAATTATTTAGAAAATAATTGTCTTATATTTAAAAATTTTTAAATTTATTTTAGTTGTCAGTGGACCTTTATTTAATTTATTTATTTGTATGTGGTGCTGAGGATCAAATCCAGGGCCTCACACATGTCAGGCAAGTGCTTTGCCACTGAGCCACAACCACAACCCAAGAATTATCTTTTCTTTTCACGGTTGAGTGAGTGAATCCCTTTGTGATTTGGGAAATACAGCCTTGTTCCTAGAGTTTGCCCATATTTCTTGTGTCTTCCATGTGCCCACACCTTCAGAAGTTATGGGGTGAGTACCTCTCAGGCGTCAGATCTCTCTGACTTCTTCTACCACATGTCTGACTCAGCAGAGAAAGTTCTCCACTTTTCAGGGCCATGTGATTAGACTGGACCCAGATAAACTACAATCATCTTCCAGTTTTAAAGTTTGCAATTTACTGACATCTGCAGATTCCCTTTTGTCTGATAAAATAACATATTCACATATACCAAGCTTCGGATGGGACATCTTGGGGAGGAAAATACCATTCTGTCTACCATATCAACAACAAAGCATTTTCACTGGATGCCAAAGGAATATAGCACATTGTAGTTTCTGCCTTTGTGTTACTGGTTTTCTTTTTTTAAACCTAGGAGATTTTCCTGTTTTTCTTTTATTTTTTATTTATTTATTTTTAGTGAGAAAGGTGACTACTTTTTTATAATTTTTACATTCACAACTGAGGTGATAAAACATTACCACATCATAAGGTGACAGATTTTATAAAAAACCTTCTGAAATTCAACATCATGATGAAAGTTTAGTGATATTTCTACCTTACATTCAGAACTTTTCTCTATGCTTTAAACAAAGTTTTAATTCATTTTATGCAAATAATTAAGGCAAGCATTTCCCAAGCATGGTGGATCTGTCAAAAACATTACATTGTCTTCATTTTTTTAGGAAGAGGGACACTGTGCAGAATATCAATAAAAGGAGATGAATTTTCACAAAGAAACCATTTGAAACGTGAAGAGAGAAAACATCATACTAAACATTCGAGATGTCTTCTAGAATGCAAATTCTGTTACAACAGTTCACTTCACAGTAAACTATTTTCTTCCCTTTTTATTTTGTAGTTTTTTGTTGGTTTTCCACTGTTTGCTCTTCATTATCTCCTTCATTTAGTCTATAGTTCTAGTTAGTCAAGAAAGGAAGCAGGAGTTTATCTCTCAGTTTGCTTAGACACAGACTTTTGAGTTCATTATCATTTCTCTCTTGCTCACACCTCTCATTCAATTCAGCCTACTGCATCTACCTGAAAAAATTTATTCCAGATCTAATAATTTTCCAGTACTCTCAAGACAAATTCTAGTTCAGATCAGTCTTATTCTCCATGGTGACTGCTTCAATAACTTTTGATTGCTCTGCCTACTTTAATTCTTTCTCTTTAAACCCACAGAATTCACTACCCCACAGAGTAGCCAGAAGTATCTTTCTAAAATGTTAACTGGGCCATGTAATTTCCTTGTCAGTGATGTCCCATTGCAAAATTCAGCAAGTTCCAAATTCCTTACTGTAGTCTCCTAAAGTCTCTGTATTTTTGCCAAACTGTCACCACCTACTTTTCATGAGTCTCCCACTTTCCACCTCTCTCTGGGCAGGTAACTTTCTGACTGGAGAACATGACAAGCTCATTAGCATCTCACTCTCCTATCATCTTCAACTCAAAAGTTACTTGTTAGGACAAACCTCACCACCTCAGTCCCTTTCTGATTCTTTATTCAGTTGTGTGTTTTCCATGATACAAATTATTGTACTATGTTCCATGTTAGTTCCCTTGTCTGTTGTTTCTTTTCCCATACCCAACATCTTCACCTCCACTAATGCATCCTTGCAGACGGTGGTAAGGGCTAGCTGGCTTGCTACCTTCTGTGAGCACTTCTACAAATGTCAGGCCCACAATGTGAATACTTATGAACTCTTAGAGAACTTTTGTATCTTTCAGATGATTCTTTGTGTGTGTGTTGTCTTTGTTTAGGATTAATACTAATAATGGTTAACTAAGTGAATTCTTACAAGGTGTCAGGAACTGGGTTAAATGGCTTTCATGTATTGTCTCACTTAAACCTAACAATGCCCTGAGGTCTATATAGATATTATTTCCAAGTAAAAGATGAGAAAACTGAGGGTTAGGAAGGTTGAGTGAAGGTTGCAGACCAAGTAAGTGAAAGAGATTGGATTATTTCTCACTTAAAAGAATTATGTGAATTTCTACCTCAATCTAACATCTGAAATTTCTAAATTTAATAGTAAATGTTTTCTAGTTATGTGTAATGGAATTTGGAATAAAACATGACTCTGTGCTTTTAAATTTTAACATTTCAAGCAAACAATTCTTTTTTCTTCAATTCTTTAGGCATATGTAATTTCCTATCTCATGTCTTCCCCAATGATTTCTCATTTATTCTAGGTAATCTAGTTGATCTGCATAAAAGTAAAAATCATCCAGGACTCATACTGAACCTCCTAGCCTCCAAGACTTCCTATTTTTGGTATCCACTTCTTTGGAAAGTCTTCTATTATTAGCTCTTAGAAACTAGAGGATCTGGATTGACCAAATTATGTTATGTGAATATCCAAATATGTAACAACAAAGCTCACTATAGTGTATAGTTATTATGCGTCATTAAGAATGATCTTGAAATATTATGAAACAAACAAAAAAGAACTGCGGGGTCTGATATTCTGAGTACATCTCAATGACATCACTATATATAATGTTGTGTAAAGGCAGCACTTAGATTAGTGCTTCTGGTTACTATTCTAGATGATATAGAATCAGAAGCCTCGAATAAAATTATTTTCTAAACAACAGAGCAGCATCTCAGTGTCTTCAAACTATTTCTGTAGGTGTTTTTTTTTTTTTTATTTTGTTAAGCAATACACCAGGAAGGAAAGGCGACTCTCATTCCTTCCAAGTTTATCATGTTTCTGTCTTCTGTCTTGTTTTGCCCTTGTTACTCTTTCTCTTAAAGATGACGCTGAAACCACATTAGTGGTTTGGGTCCTGAAATGGCTGTGTGACCTTCACCTGCTGTAGAAAAACATTTATTAAAGAATTGTTTCTGTTCTACAATATTGTAGCCTATTGAATATAAAGAAAAACAGCATGAAAGAAAAGTGAGATGCAGATCTCATTGTTAAACCAGAATCTAAAGCACTCAATATTCAAAAGCAAATGCTACCTATTTATATGCTTGCTTTTTGACAGAATTATAACAAAATGTGTGTTTAGTTGATAGCAGAGGGAAGAAAGAGGAAAAATAAAATTTAATAAAAAATATCAGCAAGGAACCACTCAATAGGACAGCTCATGGAAGTACACAGAATTATAAAAAGGAATATTCAGAACACCTAGTTTTTTTTTTTTTTTTTTTTTTCCCCTAAGCACAGGTAGTTTCACTTTTGAATATTAAAAAAAAAAAAGTCCGGTTCAGTTTATATACATTCCAAGAAAATCTTCCCATAAAGTTGTATTTATAAAACATGCTATTGGTTAAGTTTTAATATTAATATTTATTTATATCATCCTGAATACCAACATGAAGTTTCTGGGTCAAGGCAGACATTTTTGTTATTTACTTACAGCACTGATATTAATTCCTGATGTGCGAATCCTTCCTTTTTCTGGAACAGTAAGATTGGAGGCCAAATGGACCATGAACATGTACAAAAGCAAATTCTTATATTGAAACTATGAATTCAGGAGTTTATATGCTGTACCTCTCCCCTCCTGAGAAAGGGAAAGAAAACCTTGGTCCCTCATGGTCTATAATCCTTTGGAATATAAATGTTACCTCCATGGCTCAGGGTATCATATCCTGTGGAAATATAAGCACATTAGAGAAAAGTCTACTGATCTTCTAAGTATTCAATCATCCTTTAACTTCCAGAGCTAGTCCTTTATCTACTTTCTAGTTCTCTGTGCTCAGGAATCCCTAACTATATAGAAATATGAAAATTCACTTCCCAACAAAATTCATCAAAAATTTTTAATAATGAACTTCTCTGGATTAAATGATAGAGATTTAAATTTTATAAATCAAAACTAATTAAATATTTGTGGAGAATCACAAATAAATTTTAATCAAGTATAAAAAATAAAATATTCATACTACATTTGTTCATAAAAAAATAATGACAGCATAAATTTATAAAAGGATTTTTGAAAGGAAAAATGCAGCTCAGCTCAGGACCCATGGTGGCTCCAGCTCTTAAATCCTACGGTGCTGGCGCTCCCTTCGCGGGGTCTGAGTTGCGGTCCAACAATAGCTCCCAGAAATCCACCACGGACACAGGACCTCACGTAAGAGACTTTATTATGCAGACAACTAGCACGTCTGCTCTGGGACTGCAAAGAAGGGAAGAGAAAGATGGCGTGGACGCTTTTCCCAGACATTGGAATCTCCCAGGCTGGAAGGAACCAATAGCGGAGGAGAATACTTGCAAGCTGACTGATGAACCAATAACTAACTAGCATGTTCAGACTGACAAGCTAGAATGTAATGTGGGAAGCAGGAAATGGCTGTAGTGTAGGCCGGAAATTCCTGCAGTGTAAGACTTGGGCAGAGCAGTTTTCAGACTGGCAAGTTAGGTTGTGGTGCAACGGAAGGGGCGGGAGATCAGTTTTGTATTATAATTTTAAAAAATATCTTTACCTGTGGAAATTAAAGAAGCACTTTTAAACAACTTGTGGTTCATAATTGTTATGAGTTGAATTGTATCCCCCTTTCCAAATTCATATGTTGAAGTCCTAACTCCCAGTTCATCAAAATGTGTCCTTACTTAGGAATAGTCTTTGCAGATGTCATTAATGAAACTAAAATGACATCATATTGGAGTAGAGGAGGCCTCTAATCTAATCTGGCTGAAGTCTGTTAAAAGGCGAAATTTGAACACAGGTATAAGCAAAAGGAAAATTAAATAAGAACACAGAAGGATCATTCAAAGCCAAGGAGAGAGGCCTGGAACAGATCCTTCCTTCACAACAACCCTCAGAAGGGATCAACATTACCACAACCAACGCCATTATTTCAAATTTACAGCCTCCAGAACTGTGACATAATAATTCCCATTTTTTAATGCTGTCCAGTTAGGGGTAATTTGTTATGGCAGTCTAAGCAAATGAATATAACCATTATCTATAAATCAATGGCAATGAGAAAACTATAGGTTAAATCCTAAAGAAAGCTGCCAATGCAGCTCTAAAAGGAGAACAATTACCTTAGAGTGGATTCATGTAAAGATAGAAATTTTCTAATTAATTCGTGCAGTTCAAAGATTGAGGGAAAAGGAAACTTTCATTATCTGTATAGAAAAATAATATTTTTATAAATAAAATAATATTTAAAAGGAAGAGAACCAAAGAAAAAACATGTTATTAAAATAGCGATTTTAAAAGTACATTAAAGAATCTGGATCTATGAAAAGATGACTAATATGTACAACCTTTGCAAAGGCTAGACCAATTAAAAGCATTAGAAAGGAAAAAGGATTCTTCAGTACACAGAGATAAATGATGTACAATATAATTTAAAGTAACTTAAATTAATGAAAATTAAATACTCAAAGATGATTTTTCTTTTGAAACAAAAATTGACCAAATTGTCTCAAGCAGTAATGAAAAATCTGAGGAACACATTGAATACGAAATAAATGGAACAATTAAAAAACAAGCACATACAGCTTATCAATAAATTTTTTCAAACCTCTGATTAACAGAAATATTCATATTTTCTAAATACTTTTCAGAGAAGTGTAAAGTATTAGATACTTTCTTGAGTATCTGACAAATGAATTACAACTTCAATTCCCAAAGGGAGTGGAAAAAGTTAGAAAGCTTCACAATGAATTCAATAATCACCATTACAATACTGACCCCCAAAATGGAAAAAGGGTGAGCTAGAAAGAGGTAATAGTTCAATCCTTCTTTTGAACAGGTGTGATTTGCATATACTGCATACAAAAGAGGTTAGGCACAAAATCTCTGGCACTGGTTTAGTCTGACCAAAATAAAGGCTTTGTGGGTGTATTAACCAGTGTTATCCAGAAAAACAGAGCAAATTGGAATTGGATCCTGTGGTTGTGGAGGCCTGGAAGTCTCTTGATCTGCAAGTTGTAGAGTCAGAAAAAACAGTAATATGATTCAATCCAAGTCCCAGGACCTGAGAAGTCAACAGATGACATAAAACCCAGACTGAGGGGCGGGCCAAGATGGCGGACTAGAGGGCGGCTGCATTTCACGCTGCTCCAGGACGCGAGATTCAAAAGAGGAGATAGTGAGAGACTTGGGACCAACTCAAAGCTGCCAGGTGAGTCTCTCCTGTTGGGGAGGCGTCCCGGATGGGGCGGTAGCCCCGGAACGCAGGGAATTTGTGAAGTGGAGTTGCTCGGCGAGACGCCCCTCCCCCCGCTGGAGCGGTAAACACGGACAACTGGGATCATCGTAGAGGAGGCGGCTCAGCATAGCACTTGGACTCAAGCAGCGGCTGGGGCTCCGGGCGGCTGCCTGGGGAGGAGCTGCGTGGCGAGCTGTTTGGACCCAGAACAACCGCTTTTGAACACCGGGGGGTTGCCCAGAGGAAGAGGAGGAGCGCGGCGGGACGCTTGGTCTAGGAGTGACTGCATCAGAGCCACGGGAGGTTGCCAGAGGAGGAGCTGCGTGGTGAGCTGTTTGAACTCAGAGTGGGCGCTCCTGAGCGCCGGGGGACTGCCCGGAGGAAGAGGAGGAGTGCGGCGTGTTGCTTGACCTGGGAGTGACTGCATCAGAGCCGCGGGCGGTTGCCGGAGGAGGAGCTGCGTGACGAGCTGTTTGAACTTGGAGCAGCTGCTCCAGAACACTGGTGGCCTGCCTGGAGGAGGAGAGCGGTGGGACACTTAGCCTGGGAGTGACTGCATCAGAACCACAGGCGGTTGCCAGAGGAGGAGGCGAGTGGTGAGTTGATTGGACTAAAAGCGACCGCTCCTGAACACCGGTAGCCTGCCTGGAGGAGGAGCGTGGTAAGTCACCTGGTCTTGGAGCCACCGCTCCTGAACACCCGGGGGGCTACCCCAAGGAGGAGGAGGAGGAACAGGGCGGGTCACTTGGACTTGGAGTGACTGCCTAGGGCTACGGGTGGTTGGCGGGAGGAGGAGACCTGAAGTGAGTTGCTTGGACTCCTAGTGACTGCGTCGGAAACCGGGCGGCTGTCCGGAGGAGGAGGTGTGTGGCGGGTCTCTGGGTCTCGGAGGTATTGTACGGGGCTCCAGGTGGTGGCTCAGGGGAGGGGCTGCATAGCCAGGCGACTGGTGTAGAGCAGGGTCCCAGGAGCTAGGTGGCTTCTTGCTGGAAGAGCCGCACAGAGAAACACCTAGGGGCGTAGCGAAGTTTCCAGGGCGGCGGGCAGATTCTCTGGGAGAGGCAGCCTAAGGAGACTCGCCTGCGAAGGGTGAGGCTCCCAGGCCCAGGACGTAGGTCCGGGCCCCTGGGATCGTTGCAGAGGAAGACAGCCCAGTCCAGGTGGTAGTTGTAGATTGAGGGGAACCTCTAGGAGGGCAACTGACCAGCGAGACGTCCCCACCGAGTGACTCTTCCCGGCCGGGGGAGGTTTTCCCACAGGGACGGTAAAGTCAGAGACATAGGCACAAACAGGCCTTGCCTCAGCCCGCAGTCTAGTTCCCCATTGGATGACCATTGGTCAACAAGTGGAGGCACCTCTGCCCACTAGCAGGGAATATACGCCACCTGAGGGTTACCACACCTAGAGAGGCAGCTTCTTCGTGGAGCTCTGCATTATCAACCTCCTCCAAGACTTCAGGCTACTGAAGGATAAGAGGGGATATACTAGCAATCTTCAGGGACATTATAAGTTGATAGAGGAAATCTGCAACATCTTAATGACCCACTGATCCCTGAACAATATGAGAAAACAAGGGAAGAAAATGCCCCAAACAAATCTAGATGTTACATCAATAAAATCCAATGACAGCATGGCAGAAGAAATGACAGAAAGGGAGTTCAGAATGTACATAATTAAAATGATTAGGGAAGCAAACGATGAGATGAAAGAGAAAATGCAGGCATTGAACGATCGCACCAATCGACAGTTAACAGAGCAAATTCAGGAAGCAAAAGATCATTTCAATAAAGAGTTAGAGATATTGAAGAAAAACCAAACAGAAATCCTTGAAATGAAGGAAACAATAAACCAAATTAAGAACTCCATAGAAAGCATAACCAATAGGATAGAACACCTGGAAGACAGAACTTCAGATATTGAAGACAAAATATTTAACCTCGAAAACAAAGTTGAACAAACAGAGAAGATGGTGAGAAATCATGAACAGAATCTCCAAGAACTATGGGATATCATGAAAAGGCCAAATTTGAGAATTATTGGGATTGAGGAAGGCTTAGAGAAACAAACCAAAGGAATGAACAATCTATTTGAAGAAATAATATCAGAAAATTTCCCAAATCTGAAGAATGAAATGGAAAATCAAGTCCAAGAGGCTTATAGGACTCCAAATACACAAAATTACAACAGACCCACACCAAGGCACATTATAATGAAAATACCTAACATACAAAATAAAGACAGAATTTTAAAGGCTGTGAGAGAAAAGAACCAAATTACATTCAGGGGGAAGTCAATACGGATATCAGCAGATTTTTCAATCCAGACCCTAAAAGCTAGAAGGGCCTGGAACAACATTTTTCAAGCTCTGAAAGAAAATGGATGCCAACCAAGAATCTTATACCCAGCAAAACTTACCTTCAAATTTGACGATGAAATAAGATCATTCCACGATAAACAAAAGCTAAAAGAATTTACAAAAAGAAAGCCAGCATTACAGAACATTCTCAGCAAAACATTTCATGAGGAAGAGATAAAAAACAAAGAAGCAAATCAGCAAAGGGAGGAATTATCCTAAAGGAACTGTCAAATAAAGAAGGAACCAAGATGTGTCAAAAATTTTAAATATGAACCAAATGACTGGGAATACAAATCATATCTCAATAATAACCCTGAATGTTAATGGCCTGAATTCATCAATCAAAAGACATAGACTGGCAGATTGGATTAAAAAGAAAGATCCAACAATATGTTGCCTGCAAGAGACTCACCTCATAGAAAGAGATACCCATAGACTAAAGGTGAAAGGATGGGGAAAAACATACCATGCACATGGACTCAGCAAAAAAGCTGGAGTATCCATCCTCATTTCAGATAATGTGGACTTCAAGCCAATGTTAGTCAGAAGGGATAAAGAAGGACATTTCATACTGCTTAAGGGAAGCATAAATCAGCAAGATATAACAATCATAAACATCTATGCCCCAAACAGTGGCTCATCCATGTATGTCAAACAAATCCTTCTCAATTTTAGAAACCCAATAGACCATAGCACAATAATACTAGGTGATTTTAACACACCTCTTTCACCACTGGACAGATCTTCCAAACAAAAATTGAACAAAGAAACCATAGATCTCAATAACACAATCAATAATTTAGACTTAACAGACATTTATAGAATATACCATCCAACCAAGAGCGAATACACTTTCTTCTCAGCAGCACATGGATCCTTCTCTAAAATAGACCATATATTATGCCACAAAGCTAATGTCAGCAAATACAAGAAGATAGAGACACTACCTTGTATTCTATCAGATCATAATGGATTGAAGTTACAAATTAATGAAAGAGTAAAAAACAGAAACTACTCCAACACCTGGAGATTAAACAATATGCTACTATATGATGAATGGATAACAGAAGATATTAGGAAGGAAATTAAAAAATTCTTAGAGGTAAATGAGAACAAAGAAACATCATATCAAAATCTCTGGGACACTATGAAAGCGGTACTTAGAGGAAGATTTATTTCATGGAGCACATTTAATAAAAGAAGTAAAACTCAAAAAATAAATGACCTAACACTACAGCTCAAAGCCCTAGGAAAAGAAGAACAGACCAACACCAAAAGTAGTAGAAGACAGGAAATAGTTAAACTGAGAGCTGAAATCAACGAAATTGAAATGAAAGAAACAATACAAAAAATTGACAAAATAAATAGTCGGTTCTTCGAAAAAATAAACAAAATTGATAAACCTTTAGCCACACTAACAAAGAGAAGACGAAAGAAAACCCAAATCACTAAAATATGGAGTGAACAAGGAAATATCACAACAGACACGACTGAAATACAAAACATAATTAGAAGCTATTTTGAAAATCTATACTCCAACAAAATAGAAAATTTCGAAGACATCAACAGGTTTCTAGAGACATATGAATTGCCTAAACTGAACGAGGAGGACATACACAATTTAAATAGACCAATTTCAAGTAATAAAATAGAAGAAGTCATCAAAAGCCTTCCAACAAAGAAAAGTCCAGGACCAGATGGGTTCTCAGCCGAGTTCTACAAAACTTTTAAAGAAGAACTCATTCCAATACTTCTCAAAGTATTCCAGAAAATAGAAGAGGAGGGAACTCTCCCAAACTCATTCTATGAAGCCAATATTACCCTGATTCCTAAACCAGACAGAGACACATCGAGGAAAGAAAATTTCAGACCAATATCCTTAATGAACATCGATGCAAAAATTCTCAACAAAATTTTAGCAAATTGCATACAAAAACATATTAAAAAGATAGTGCACCATGATCAAGTGGGTTTCATCCCAGGGATGCAAGTTTGGTTCAACATCAGGAAATCAATAAATGTCATTCACCATATCAATAGACTTAAAGTCAAGAATCACATGATTATTTCAATAGATGCAGAAAAAGCATGTGATAAAATACAGCACCCCTTCATGCTCAAAACACTAGAAAAAATAGGGATAGTGGGAACATTCCTTAACATTGTAAAGGCCATCTACGCTAAACCCATGGCTAATATCATTCTAAATGGTGAAAAACTGAAAGCGTTCCCCCTAAAAACTGGAACAAGGCAGGGATGCCCTCTTTCACCATTTCTATTCAATATCGTCCTTGAAACTCTAGCCAGAGCAATTAGACAGACCAAAGAAATTAAAGGGATACGAATAGGAAAAGAAGAACTCAAACTATCCCTATTTGCTGATGATATGATGGTATACTTAGAGGAACCAGGAAATTCCACCAGAAAACTTTTAGATCTCATAAGTGAATTCAGTAAAGTAGCGGGATATAAGATCAATGCACATAAATCTAAGGCATTTTTATATATAAGCGATGAATCTTCAGAAAGAGAAATTAGGAAAACTACCCCATTCACAATAGCTTCGAAAAAAATAAAATACTTGGGAATCAATCTCACAAAAGAGGTGAAAGACCTCTACAATGAGAACTACAGAACACTAAAGAAAGAAATTCAAGAAAACCTTAGAAGATGGAAAGATCTCCCATGTTCTTGGATAGGAAGAAATAATATTGTCAAAATGGCCATACTACCAAAACTGCTATACAGATTCAATGCAATTCCAATTAAAATCCCAATGATGTACCTTACAGAAATAGAGCAAGCAATTATGAAATTCATCTGGAAGAATAAAAAACCCAGAATAGCTAAAGCAATCCTTGGCAGAAAGAGTGAAGCAGGGGGTATCGCAATACCAGATCTTCAACTCTACTACAAAGCAATAGTAACAAAAACGGCATGGTATTGGTACCAAAATAGAAAGGTGGATCAATGGTACAGAATAGAGAACACGGACACAAACCCAAATAAATACAATTTTCTCATACTAGACAAAGGGGCCAAAAATATGCAATGGAGAAAAGATAGCCTCTTCAACAAATGGTGCTGGGAGAATTGGAAATCCATATGCAACAGAATGAAACTAAACCCATATCTCTCACCATGCACGAAACTAAACTCAAAATGGATTAAGGATCTCGGAATCAGACCAGAGACCTTGCATCTTATAGAAGAAAAAGTAGGTCCAAATCTTCAACATGTCGGCTTAGGATCAGACTTCCTCAACAGGACTCCTATAGCACAAGAAATAAAAGCAAGAATTAATAACTGGGATAGATACAAACTAAAAAGCTTTCTCTCAGCAAAGGAAACTATCAGCAATGCGAAGAAAGAGCCTACAGAGTGGGAGAAAATCTTTGCCAATCATACTTCAGATAGAGCGCTAATCTCCAGAATCTATAAACTCAAAAAACTCTACACCAAGAATGTAAATAATCCAACTGACAAATGGGCTAAGGAAATGAATAGACACTTCACAGAAGAAGATCTAGAAGCAATCAACAAACATATGGAAAAATGTTCAACATCTCTAGTAATAAGAGAAATGCAAATCAAAACCACCCTAAGATTCCATCTCACCCCAATTAGAATGGCAATTATCAAGAATACAAGCAACAACAGGTGTTAGCGAGGATGTGGGGAGAAAGGTACACTCTTACATTGCTGGTGGGGCTGCAAATTAGTGCAGCCACTCTGGAAAGCAGTGTGGAGATTCCTTAGAAAACTTGGAATGGAACCACCATTTGACCCAGCTATCCCACTCCTTGGCCTATACCCAAAGGACTTAAAATCAGCATATTACAGAGATACAGCCACATCAATGTTCATAGCTGCTCAGTTCACAATAGCCAGATTGTGGAACCAACCTAGATGTCCTTCAATTGATGAATGGATAAAGAAAATGTGGTATATATATACAATGGAATATTACTCAGCCATAAAGAATGATAAAATTATGGCATTTGCAGGCAAATGGATGAAACTGGAGAATATCATGCTAAGTGAGATAAGCCAATCTCAAAAAACCAAAGGAAGAATGATATCGCTAATAAGTGGATGATGACACATAATGGGGGGTGGGAAGGGTTAGTGTTGGGGTTGGAGTTGGGTTTAGGGAGGGGGGCAGGAATGGAGGAAGGAAGGACTGTATAGATGGAGGGGAACGGTGGGAGGGGAGGGGGGGAAGGGAAAAAGTGGCAGAATGAATCAAACAACATTACCCTATGTAAATTTATGATTACACAAATGGTATGCCTTTACGCCATGTACAGACAGAGAAAAAAACATGCATACCATTTGTTTACAATAAAAAATAAATAAATAATTAAAAAAAAAAAAAAAAGAAAAAAAAAAAAACCCAGACTGAGTGTTAAAGTTTGAGAACCAGGAGGGACGTTATATAAAGGCAGAAGAAAATGGATATCTCAGCTTAAGCATTAGACAATTCATTCTCCTGCCTTTGTTATTCTAGTCAGCCCTCAATGGATTGTGCTGTGAGTTGATTTGTGGTTGTGTGTGAGACAGTACAAGAATATTCAGATGTAAAATGATAATGCTAAAAGAGTTATAACCTAATCAGTGCATTAATCCACTGATGTGGGTTAACTGGTTGGTAACTGTAGCATGGTAGGGGATGGTTGAAGTAAATAAGTCACTGGGGACATGACTTGGGGTTTTATATTTTGTTTCTGGTAAGCAGGAATCTCTCTAGTCTCTGGGTGCCATGTCCCAACCTGCTTTCCTCTGCCGTGCTCTTCTGCTATGAAGTTCTGCCTCATCTTGGTCCCAGATCTATGGATCCAACCAAACACGGACTGAAACCCTGAAATGATGAGCTAAAACAAATTTTCCCTCCTCTAATTGTTCACAGCAATACAAAAATTAACTAAAACTATGGGATGATCCCACTCCCATTTATGAGGGCAGATCCTATTTTCTCAGTTCAAATGCTAATCTTTACCTGAAACACATAGACACACCTAGAAAAGATATCTCACCAACTCTCTGGGTTTCCCACAGCTTAGTCAAATTGATAAACAAAATTAACCATCACAGTGGGTAAGCAACATTCTTTTGATGTTTTTGGGACAGTAGGCTTATAAAAGTGATAAGCAGTGGTCACAATCCAGGAAAATTAAGGAATCTGATTAAGAAGGCGTAACTGACAATTGAGCAGATACCAAACATGCAGCAAACTGGAATACAAATACATATTCTAAATCAAAATTCACATTTAGATTTAGTTACCTTATGGTTATTAGTGCTCAAGTCCATCATGTCTTTAAGTATATATAGAATACATTTTTGTACATATGTATAAATACACATTTATGTGTAAAAAATATATGTATTTATCTGTGAAATAAGCTATGGAAAAAAATCCCTTAATTCAGAACTTCAAAAAGAAAAATCTGTGTTAAAAAAGTGCACAAAGATAGTGAATATAACTTTTTTATTTGATGGTCTCTTGTCTATTTAGAGAAAAGAAATTTATTTTATGTGAGGTTAGCCCAGAATATACTTTCAAGAGTAAATGCATACAGGTGTAGAATATCACCAAGGAGTCCCACACATTTATGTATGGGGGATGATAGTAAGTAAACCCTGGCATCTACCCTGAGCTGGGTATCAAAAGAGACAGAGAGGTAAAGATTAAAAATACCACCACTATATTGAAGGTCTGCGGGCTAAGTCCTGTGGAATAGCCATATCAAGGCAAATTTTGACTTTTCAGAACAAAGTATTTACTGCATTATACTTGTTCTAGGGGAGCAGAGCAAAAGTGTATTGAATTCCATGCTTATAGACTTGAATAGATTATATCCACTTACTACAAACCATAGGTGAATAGCAGTTACCACTTTTCAAGTACCATATTTCACCTCTGTGGAAATACTATAAAAACACATTTAGTAAGATGCTTTCTGCTGTAACACAGAGTGGACGGGAGTAAATTTTCTTCTAAAAATATTTGTTGCCAGGAGCCCCTGGCTCAAAGAATCGTCCTTCAACTGATGTCCTCATAATAGGAGCACTTTGCAGTTTAATGAGGTGCCTGGCCATGGAAGGGCATTCTTGTCTAAATCCACCTTTATCCTTAAAGGTTTTTAAAAGCCTATGGGTAAATTACGATAAGTGGTGTTTTCTTAAGACTAAATTCAACTTTCCAAAGGAACATTAGAAAAAATATGAGAGAATAAAACATTGCTGCACTCTTATGCTTAAATTTCAATGATTTTTTTAAAAATTAGTTATTCTTAAAGTCCCAGAAGGAATTTTATTAAATGAAAAATACAGCAAATAGCAACTGAACTTTATAGGGAACTGAAAGGACAAAGAGATCACTAATGAATTCTCTATTTTACTTACTCAGGGATCTGCAATACAGCAGGAATGACCTATAATATTCTCCTGTTTGTCCCTTAGATGAGTAAATTGCAAGTCTCTATGAGGAGACTCACCCAGAGCATCATCATTGTTAGATGTTTTGTGCCCTCATGTGGCATTGTAAGTTTCCCATTCTTCATTGCAACATGGAACCATGCATATTTCATAGTCCTGATGCTACTTACTGAGCATGAGTCACCAGTAGACAGCTGCCAAAACTCAAGACTATGACAACAGTATAATTTTTTTTTTAATTCTGATATGGAAGAGAGTATGAAAATTGTGTGTATGTGCATGTGCATGTGTGTACACACACACACACACACACACACACACACACACATGAAGAATCTGCTTCTAAATTCTCAAGGGCAAGGTAGGACAGGGACAATAGCACATTGTCTCAAATAATCAGGAATTACCTATAAAGTCTTACTGGGAAGCTCTCATGCGAAAAAAGAAAGAAGGAATGGAATCTAACAAATATTCTAAAATTAATAACAGTGAAAAATAGGAAATATTGAAAATGAGTTAGGATTCTGAATTCTTGTGAAATTCCAAAATGTGGATATGTGAGCAGATTGACTTTTCTAATAAGAAGTTTCACATAAAAACTGTATGTGTTGAAGATAGCTCTACATGTTTGATCTAAGTTATAAAATAAAACTTTTGGATGACTATGGCCAATCTAGAGATAAGAAGATTGCATAAAATGTGGCATGATCATGTCAGTAATTCTATTGATGACTCATGTTCTCAAATTTGTCAAATGGTGAGAAAAATCAAAATCAAAACTAGGACAGTAAAGCATCTTTTTCTACATTTTTATCAGGTCCCAAATCCTGAAAGATCAGGAGCAGATATGATGGTTAAACAGGTTCTTATCACATCCAATCAGAATGCAATATATTCTGGGATTAAAGTTAACACTTACCAATGGAGAAGAATTTGGGTCTAGACTTAACATTGTGATATTCTCTAATTAAACTGTCCTCAATTAAATCCTCTGAGTGTGTATAATGAATAACATTTAGTTTATAACACAAGCATTTGTCTAATGAGACCATATGCTTATTATTAATTTGAGTCATCCTTCTTTGCCACATGACCCAGCTGGTCACTGTTCATATTGAATTTTTTCACTTATTCTGGGCTAAGAAGGATACATAAGAGTGCTTCAAACCAAGCTGTTCTATGCTCTCAGAAGAGAGAAGGAGAGAGAAATGCCCCATACTGAGTATACAAGAAGGTCTTTAGCTAGGAAGAACTTCTGGAATTTTAGGACTAAGAGTATGAGGACCATCTTGGAGCTTGTTAGAAATCTAGAATCTATAGACTCCAGTATGGAAGTACTGAAGCAAATCTTCATTTTAATAAGCTCTCCAGGTGATTCCTAAGCACATAAACGAGCTCTTGTTCTAAATATTATGAGAAAAATTTTGCTTAATTATTCACTGATTTTTATCCTGGGTCTTAGCACCCAGTAAAATTTTGATATCATTTTCTAGAAGAATGAATTAATAATAAATTGTGGACTTCCTTCAACTATCACTGTAATACTTTAAGATGTCAATTTTTTATCTTGAAAATGTTTGATTGCAACAATGGTTCAGGGTTACCAAAACAGACCTTGACTATTTTAAAATGAGTAATGTGTTATACGGAGATTAACACATGGGGGCTGTAATGCTACGTTGTTTGTTTAAGTATATTAAGATAATCCAAGCAACATTCTAAATAATTATTGAGAACTATGTATCTAATTATTGACTGATACATTTAAATTTAGACAGAAGTAAATATTTAAGTAATAGGCAGCAATAAAAACAAGAAAAGATTCCAAGAAGACAAAAAATATAAATTGTTGGATTTTGAAAGAAAAGTCATTTATTGTTATATGAATATTAGGGAGTATCTAATGTTTATCATATTCGCATATATTTTCTGATAGAAGAGCACAGAAACCAAGATTCAGTGGTTGTTGTTGATAATGGCTGATATTACCAATGAGCACATAGTATGTATTAAGTGCTATTAGAAATATTTTTCATCAATTAAGTAAATTGTTATCACATTTTTAGCATATGAAAATTATTATTGATGATTTTCACTTTAAAAACTGGGTCATAGTCCCTTAGTGGGGTCTATGTTAGTCAACTCTTCCTCACTGCCACCAAAACACGTGACAAGAACAACTTATAGAAGGAAAAGTTTATCTGGACTCATGGTTTCAGAGGTCTTAGCCCATAGTTAGCCAAGTCCAGTGCTCTGGGCCTGAGATGAAGCAGAACATCACGGTGGAAATGAACAGCAGAAAAAAACTGCTCAGATCATGGTAGCCTGACCTGAAAGCAGAGATAGGAAGGGACTAAGGAGAAAATAAATCCTTGTGAGGCACTCACCCAGACCCTACTTTGTCCAACTAGGTTCCATGTCCCAGTAGTACATTTAGTTATAAATGATCCATTCAACCCTCATGATCCAAACATTGCCTAAAAGCTTGACCTCTGAACTTTGCTTCAATGGGAGACCATTATTTCTTTCTTTCCTTCCTACTTTTCACAAGAACAGGACAGGGATGTACACTTTCGCCACTTCTATTCAACATAGTCCTTGAAACTCTTGCCAGATCAGTTAGGCAAAAGAAAGAAATTAAAATGATACAAATAGGAAGAGAAGAACTCAAATTACCTCTGTTTGATGATGGCTTGATTCTATATTTAGAAGACCCAGAAAACTCCACCAGAAAACTTCTAGAACTCATACACAAATTCAACAAAGTAGAAGGATACAAAATTAATACCCAGAAATCAATTATGTTTTATACTTCAATGACAAATCAGCTGAAAGAGAAAGTAGGAAAACCGTTCCATTCACAATAACCTCAAAAAGTAAAATAAAATACTTGGGAATCAGTCTAACGAAAGAGGTGAAGGACCTCTATAATGAAACCTCAGAATGCTAAAGAAAGAAATTGAGGAAGACCTTAGAAGATGGAAAGACTTCCCATGTACTTGGATATACAGAATTAATTTTTTAAAAATAGCCATACTACCAAAAGCACTATACAGATCCAATGCAATTCTCATCAAAGACCAATGTCATTCTTCATAGAAATAGAAAAAATAATAATGAAATTTATTGGAAAAAATAAGAATCCCAGAATAGCCAAAGCAATCCTTAGTGAGAAAAGCAAAGCAGCAGGTATCATAATACCAGACCTTAAATTATGCTGCAGACCTAATAGCAACAAAAACAGCATGTTATTGGCACCAAAACAGGCATGAAGACCAATAGAACAGAACACAGAGACAAACCCACATAAATAAACCCACATAAATAAAATAACTTCATACTAGACAAAGGTGCCAAAAACATATATTAGAGAAAAGACAGCTTCTTCAACAAATGTTGCTTAGGAAACTAGAAATTCATATGTAGCAGAATGAAATGTAATCCCTCTAACCCTGCATGAAACTCAACTCAAACTGAATCATAGACCTAGAAATTAGAACAAATACCCTGAACAGGCTGAAGAAAATAAAGGCCCAACACTCCAACATATCAGCTTAGAACCTACTTCCTTAATAAGACTCCTAAAACACAGATATAAAATCAATAATCAACAAATGGAATGACATCAAACTAAAAAGCTTCTTCACATCAAAGGGAGAACATTATTTCAACACATGAACTTTTTGGGGGACAGTTCAGGTTCAAAGAATAACAGTACCCAAAGTTCCACATCTACAAAGTGGGAGGTAGTTCAACTCTGATTCCAGAATTTGTTCAAAATAACAAATCTTTCCAAAGTGGAGATTTTGTCGTTAGACAGGAAGGTAAGAAGTAGATTTGAAGGGACTGGAAGAAAAAAAGAATTGTGTGGTCAGATTTAGGGTTTTGACATTAATGTACTGGTTTTGAACTTCATTAGCAACAAATCAGGATTCTGATTTGGGTAAATCTGAGAAAATCAGGTAGTGAAACGTAGCAGGAAAGGTCAGATTCTCACCCTTACTACCTTGGACTTGAATCATGGCCTGGTGACTGATCATTTGTGGGGTCTGGAACATCTGGCCTCTCTGACCTTCTTTTTCTTCAAACATCTGACAGGTATAATATGTAAGAACATACTCTAACATGGTTAGAGCTATTTTATCAGCATTATTTTTGTAGTTATAACTTCAGGTTAATAACCAAACCAAAAAATTATAAAACTTATTTTAGGTTAATCAACAAAATCACAAAATTAGAATCAATGTAATGGCTTTGCTGCATCTCACCTCTGACCAAACTGAGTGCATTGTTCTAAGAGATATTTGGTTATGTTGAAGTTGGACAGCCAGTTTTTTGCATTGGTCCTCTTCCTTACCTCATATAAAAGACTGGACTTCTGCCTTTCAGGTGCCTAAGTATCTGTACCAACCTTAGTAAAAAGCAATACTTTAACAGAAGCCCCAGTAACATTAAATGTTTCCGGGCCTTCACTTGTCTCTGCAGCATTATACATGAGGAGGTACAATACCCGTGGGATAATTATAACACATGTAAATGATGTCAGGAGACTATTATTGTGACACTGTGAAGACTGTGTTTCCAAAGCATTTTCCTACAAAGTCAATGCAGTTAAATATAGTACTCCAGCTTGGTTCCACATAAATTATGGAGTTGGTCAGTCATGGGAGATAAAATTACATTTAGAGCTCTCTTTGGCATTATAAGAAGTGAAAATGAAAAGGGTATTCTCACACTGAATGACAGGTACCTAAGATACTTAATGTTGTTTTCTGAACTGAACCCACCTCAGGAGTTTTAAAATGAGACCTCAGAAGCCTGAGAACATTATTACAGTTGGCTAATATGTTTCCTGTTTTCTACTAGGCAACGCCATGATTTGACAGAATTTGACTTATTAAGGAATAATTATATTTTCTGTGATCTAATTTAATTTTAAACTCATGGCTGCATTTACTTTTAATATTTTGTTGAACTTCATTTAATAAATCTACTCACAGTAACTATGAAGTGAAACTTACATCACAGCCTGGCATTTCCTTTACTTTCCTCCTAAGATATAGATACCTTCAACCAGAAATTATGTACATACTAGAAAGAATATGTCTTTTAACAATGATATTTTTAATTTTTTCTAGTTATGTTCAAACCTTATTCATTTGTTATTATTTAAGAAAATCAAGGTTTAGTCAATTACTGGAGATATTAACTCAGTCCTTGATTTCTAATGGTTAGATGAGATTTTTTTTTTGATTGGAACAAATTACAACATAATTACAGTGTAACCTTTATCCACACATCCAAGAGTCAAAAAAGCAATCAACATGGAACCAAGAGTCAAGTAGAATCATGATGTCAGAGTCTTCAGCTTGTCTCGACAAAAGACCAATTTTATACCACTTCTATTCTCACTATATCATTTTATTAAAGAAAATGAATAAAAACAGGAAATCCAAATGTATTCAAAAGCATATGAATTTGTAACTTTTTCACAGCAAGTAGCAAACAAACTCCATGCAATAATTTGAAGAATTAAAAAATAATAACAAGTGTTTGAAAAGGAATAGCTGATCCAAAACAAGTTTGTGAAAAATCAATCATTTGTTCCTGAAGATTTTTGCCTATTTCAGCTATCAATTGCTCTAAAAATGTTGATTATTAAAAATAAATTTAAAAAAAAGAAAGAAGAGAAACTATAGAAGAATGCAGAGTACATAAGTATTTTAATGATTAATGCAAAAATTGGTTAATCAAATTCAAAAAAGATGGTGATCAGAATGTTTTTAATTCAAAATGTTATTAAGCAAGCAGCACACTCTAATTCATTTTTGTGGGAAAATGCATTTAAAAATCACTGAATTTGTTGTATGTGTACATTTTATTGATCTGCTTCTTAACATACCCTAGGAGTATATTTACATAAGAAGCATTGCTCATTAACAGTCCCTAAAATCAAAAAGGGAAAATTTGATCTTCCCATGGAATGAAAGCATTACTAATTAGGAGTTGGAAGCAACAATAAGAGTTGAAGAAATTGTTCAGTTTCCCCAATATCCACTCCCTGGGAAGCAAGGGCACTCAGAGTCTATCTCTTTCCTGTATGGTTTGCATAATCTCAGTGAATTAACTTCAATTCACCCAGAATCAAAGCTTTTTATGTTACAAAGTTACTATTACACATTATAATGCATAGGGCCATTGGTACAGTGGCAGTAATTATTTTGGTCCATTTCACAGATCCTTTGGAGTTATTAGAATATTTTATTCTCTATCTCCTGTTTTTTGTTATTGTTGTTTTTTGTTATTGTTGTTTTTTGTTTTGATTTTATTGTTGTTCCAAAAAGATTACACCTGGGCCTGCCCTGCCCTGCCCTGATCCTTCTCTTTTCTTCTCTTCCAAACATACTTAGCAGGCAGGTGTCAATCTTAATTATTTCATGTAGATCATAAAGATCTGATTATCCCATCCGTATAGCTGTCTGGAGGTCTACAAAAAAAAGTTTTTTTAACTAGGGATTGAACCCAAGGTTGCTTAAGCACTGAGTCACATCCCCAACCCTTTTTTTAAATGTTTATTGTGAGACAGTCTTACTAAGTTGCTTAGAACCTCACTAAATTGCTAAGGTTGGCTTTGAACTTTCGATCTTTCTGCTTCAGCCTCTGGAGTTGCTGGGCTTACCAGCATTCACCCCCACGCCTGGTTCTCAAGAACATTTCTTATGGTGCAGGAAGTTTAACACAATGGAAGAAGATTGTACTACTGTTACGAAATATTCATACCCTTTCCTGCCTTTGCATATACTTTCCCTGCCCACTGTCAGGCTTGGCCACGTAAATTTCTTTGATCACATAAATGTAAGTAAATAATACACATACACACTGCATTGATCCAAACAGAAGCTTTAAATATAACCTCATGTTTCAGTTCTACCTTTTTCACATCTCTGCCATTTTCCATAGGGAAAGCTTAACCCAAATAGGAACTCTTGCTTCAACTTGGGTTCTTGAATGAGAATTGATGTGGAGCTGACTACAGTCAGCAAGATATAAATAATGCATAAGACAACAAGAAACAAATGTTCATTCTTCTAAACCACTGAGATTTTTGGAGTTGATTTTTACCATAGCAAAACTATAGAATAGATTTGGCACCTAACACAGGAATTTTGCTAACAAAAAAAAAAAAAAAAAGAGCAAACAAACTGGTGCTTGTCTGCAGGCTATAATCAGAACCTGAAAAACATGACAAAAATTATTATGCAGTATAGTACAACCCAGGATGATCTGGAATGCAGAAAATGAACTTAATATATTTATAATCAGACCAAAATTTTTGAGACAGAATATAACTAACTTGGATTGATGGTCTTCTGCATTTGATAAACTCAGAAAAGAATGTCTCTATCTGTAAGTAGGTATAAAAGAAGAAATAATCCTAGACATTTTGAGCCTAGCAAAGTTTGAAAATGAGACTATTTCTCAGTTACTATCAGAAAGTGTATATGAAAACAGAAAAGCTTTGAACTCATTGGTAGTAAGACTTCAGCTCAGCAAAAAGATCTACCAAAACCTCGAATTATGTTCTGGTATGTGTTTAGATGTATTTAGTAATGTAGATATAGATAGGACTATTTGCATACAAACCTCGATGGAATCAGAGAGTTCTAAAGTTTTTTTGTTTTGTTTTGTTACAAAATGTTCATAATTTGTTACAAAATATTAGTTTTTTTCTGATTTGCATTGTTGAAAGTAGCATCAAACTGGGTGAAAAGAGACAGATTGTTAGAACAATAAATGGTCTTTGGGTTACCAGCCTTCCAGAACAGAAAGCAGGCTGGGAAAGGTGCTCATTCTTCCCAAAATCTATATCAGCTGTAGTCAAGAAAGAAAAAAAAAATTTTTTTTTTTTAAAAGGAATTCTCTTTAGAGTAGATATCAGAGCTATGGAAAATAATGAACTAAAGAGTTAATCTCAGGGAGAAGACTGACCTAATCAAAGAACACCTAACCAACATCAGGGTAACCGGACCTCACATTATCCTGTGAAATTGCTGTTCTTACCCTTTCTGAATCTAAGGGTTTGTTGTAGTAATTCTATCAGAGTAGGCAACATTCAGTCATGGCATTAAATATTTGTTGTGCTTTTTGATTATGTGGAACATGATAATTTGTCTTCATAGGAAACTTAGGAAACATTCAGATCTGAGGTAGATTTTAAGATCTTCAAGGATTCAAAATATGGCAAAATTGTACACATATGGATTATTTTAGTTTAGGCAAGATGAGATGTTAACCAATTTAGATGTGGAAAGGTGTCTTGAGTCTTCCAAACTAGAATCCAAAGAAAAAAAAGCAGTGGGGACATAAAGATAAATAAGAAATGATACTTACTTATCCATAAATCTCTGAGGCTGACTCTGAGTTAAAATCAGAATAACAAGACATTTTAATCAGGAAACTCCTGGTCTCAAATGAGTCAGAGAGAGGTAGGAGGAATGGGATATTGGAGTATGAAATTTCACCCAGTTTGGTAAGTGCAATGAGTCCAAATGAAGAAATACTGAGAGAAAGGAAGACAGGTCTCCAATCCCATGAGTGCATATTCAGGGTAAGTAAGGATGGATAGCACCTATTGTAGTTAATTATGTCCATCTCAAGCTACACACAACACTGCACATGATGTGGTTTTTGTATGTTTTATTATTGTTTTTGTCTTTTGTTTACTACTTTATTTCCAGCATCCATAACTGTCTGACATAAAAAAAAATTATGTAAAAATTAAATTCCCATTAATGCCACACTAATTTCATTTATGTTTTAATCTGCACACTAGTATTATAAAATATGGATCAATATAGTTGTTCACTGAAATGGGTAAAACTATAAACATCTACACTAAACTTAACAACCAATGACTCTTACAAATGTTACTTCATGAAGCATAAAATATTCTTGAGCAATTATAACTTTAGTCCCATACAAGAATCACTGATAAATTATAAATAATAAGCCAGAGTATGAACAGGTTCACTGGAGTTTGTAGGTAAAACATTAACTAGAACCTGTACAAAAACAGCTATATGCTCTCCTTGCATCTAAGAATTGGATGGATATCAGAGGGGCCTTCAAAGCACTTAATTTGTTATTTTTTACACTTTTTTCATTGTTTTATCCTCTGCTTGTTGAGAAAATAAAATGAAATTCTGAATTTGAAAATGTACAGAAATTTCCCCCCTAAATGCCAAGAGAATAAATAATTGCTAGACACTCTCCTGGTCTTTATTGAAATGAAAAGATTCTTACACAGACATACTTAAGCCTCAATCAAGGAGTCCTTTCAGAAATATACAGAAAAAAATCACTGGGAAGCAGAAAAGATGCATCACGGTGGAAAAGCCTTTCTTTGATAACTTCCTTCCATTTAGTTTTATTGAGAAATATATGGCTAAAATGCCATTTCTGCCTGACATAGGCAAAATCTGCTTTTCTTTCTTTTTGAATTTAAACTTTCAGGAGTTTTCCCTGTCTGCCTACAAGTTCACCTATCTTTGCCCCTCTTAATCCTATCTTTATATATGAAACATGTTTATTTTAGAAAGTACCAGACAAAACTCTCATAGTTGCCTTTTAGGTAACATTTTCTAATTAAATCTTGAAATAGAATTTAAGGTGAAAGACATTAATCTAACAAGCAGAAGTATTTAGTATGCTCTTTGCACTTTAGAAACTGGAACTAGAATAACTGCAAAGCCTTATGATTGGCAACACAGTATTGTGCTAATTTAAATGAGTGTTATAAATCTCTTTTACTGGTGTATATATTGCTCTTCATTTAGAGGAAAAAAGCTTTCATATTCTCATTCGACCACTGATACATTCATTACAAGATATCCTAAGGGTTTGTAAAAGGCACGATCAGTGAAATTTGACTTTATATTTTATTCCATCAAAATTTCAGCTTTGCTTGTTGCAAAGCTGCTGTCAATTACCAAGTTTTAACAGAAAATTCTTGAGCTTAGAAAATGTAGGTACTTTATCTAAACAAAAATGAATTACACCACAAGTGCTATGACCTTGGTTAACTTGTAATTCCATCCTAAAAATTCTCCAATGACTCATTTAAATCCTTTCGCTCCGATTCCACTTCACCATCTAATTAGGGCAGCCCTAACTATAGGTCATCCCACCCGAGACAATAAAAACAGCTTTCAGCCATCTGTAGTTAGCAAAGTCATTTTTTTTTTTTTTCCCAGTCCTTGAGTAAACCACATTTTCTAAGCAAGCAAACAATTTATGTTGATTCTATGGTCAGTGATGAGTTTCCATTTGTATCAAAGTCATAAATGAACATGATGAGAAATTTCTCTTGATGCATGCAATTCTTTCAGACAGTAAGAATTTTGTTGGTCTTGACCTCATTCAAAGCACACA
Source organism: Sciurus carolinensis (assembly GCF_902686445.1). Classification (NCBI taxonomy): domain Eukaryota; kingdom Metazoa; phylum Chordata; class Mammalia; order Rodentia; family Sciuridae; genus Sciurus; species Sciurus carolinensis. The sequence goes on along the minus strand of NC_062221.1, from coordinate 101,897,832 downwards.
GAAAAATCTCAGTTGTGTTTTTTGATTAGGCCATGCAGTCTTGAAAGGAGTGAGAAGGTGCCATTGAAAGATGGCTCCTAAGTCTTCCATTTTTATTTGCTTTTCTGTCCAGTAAGCCAGACCAAGCAAACATATTCAGTGAGTTAGGAATTAGAATCAATCAGAGTCTTCATTGTCAGCAGACTCCAAGATCCCATTCCTCCCACCTCTTTCTCTGACTCCCTTGAGACCAGGAGTTTCCTGATTAAAATGTCTGTTATTCTAATTTCAACTCAGAGTAAACCTCAATCTTTTTTCTATGATTATGGTCTTCATGCATGACTTCATCATTCAGTGGTTTTACCTCAGTTGATAAAGTATTTTAACATATTAAAAGCATAATAAAAATATGAGTTCTATCAACAGATTTTATGTCCGTTTTTATAAGTAAAAAACTAATAAAATTATAACATCAAGGCAAAATCAGGCATTTCAATGATTGATCAAATTTAATAAATCCTTTCCAATTACCACTGAAAACCAAAAGAAAAAAGAAATTACTCCTGAAATTATTCATGAAATGCACATTTCTTATTCAAGTAAAATGGTATTTTGAGTGAAAGCATCCTAACTTGAAGTCATATATTGAAAACCATGTGCAGTAATATGCATTGATACTTAAGTGAACTAACACCTGAATTTCTGGCAATGCTGATATATAAAATTCAACCTGTTGAGGAATATATTGTAATTTAATGTAAGAGATTAAAATAGAGAAAATTCAAAGGACCCAACCACTCATCTGTGTGTCTGACTCTAGAAGGAATTCGAAATTGACTTTTTTTTTTTTTTTGAAGGGATTGAACCCAGGGGCACTCAACCACTGAGCCAAATTCCCAGCAAACTTTTATATTTTATTTTGAGACAGGGTCTAACTAAGTAGCATAAGGCCTTGTGAATTTGCTGAGGCTGGTTCTGAACTTGTGATCTTCCAGTCTCAGCCTTATGAACTGCTGGGATTAGAGGGATGCACCACCTTGCCCGGCAATTCTATTATCTTTTTAAGGGTAGAAAACAGAGCTTATACTACTGCTGTCACACTTCAATGTATGTACGTGTGTGTAAAGAGCTCACAGTTCTTATTGTATTAACTTGAATTTGTATTCATTGATTAATTATGTGAGGACAACCTCCCTCTGTCTTAGAACTGCCCCATTTCTGGTTGTCAAATGTCAGTCTCAGTGGTTTGTTGTTGTTGTTGTTTGTTTGTTTTACTACTGTTGCTTTTCGTTTGTTTATGGAGTACTTTCAACTTCATAATTGTGAAGAAATTAAATTGGAGAAAATTTGGAAAGAACTTCTTAAAATCTGCTTTCTACAAGGTAAATTCATCAAGTTTTAAAACTAAACTAGTGTATGGATCTCAGTTAAACCAACTCCTATATTTTATAAATAATTAAAATTCAGAGATACTGTGACTTTCTTTAGGACACACAGCTAGTTAAAAATAAGAAAAGAAATCAGGTTCCTCACATCTGGTTAGAAAACTTTCTATTTTTCCTATACTATTAATAGGTTTTACTTTATTTTTTTGTTATATTTCATTTTGTTTAAAAAATAAAAATCATATAATAGAAATGGTGTATAGCAATTTCTACAATGTAGGATAACTTAGATTTTCATTTACTTTACCATGTTTATCAAGGAAAAGCCTCTTTCAATATTTATTCCTATCTTATTGCTATATTACACATAATGACCTCTAAAATTTGACTTTTATAAGATGTTCTCTATATACAGAATTGGCATGAACATTGTTACAGAATAATTTGTTATAACATGTGAAATATTTTTCATTTTTGTAAATCAAATTTGAGATAGCAAAATATCAATAATGAGATTAGTTCATTTTTCAGAGAAAATCTATACTAATTGGAACTTTAAGATATAATAACATATATTTACTTAAAATTAAAATTGTGTGAATCCAGATACATGCTCTTTAATTAAGTTTAAAATGTGCTAAGAATTAATTATATCTAGTCTGAAAGAGCATACAATGGATACTATTTATTACTGCCTTCCTTTTAATCAGGAACAAGTATATTTTTAATACACTGAGAAATAATGCATAAAAAAACATGTGATGCATTCATAGCCCAAGAGAATGTTTATATATTTTATGCTATAATAATAATATTAATATTATTAATATTAATATTAAATAAAAAATATTAAATAATTTTATTTTAAAATATTAAATAAAATATTTAATATTAAAATATTAAATAAAATATTAATATTAAAATATTAAATAAAATATTTAATATTAAAATATTAAATATAAAATAAATATTAATATATTAATATTTGTTGGCAGGGACATGCTATTTTCTTAATGCAAGTAAATTCTTCCTTCCTAAATTTTCACTCTTGCACAGTTAAATTAAAAATCTTCTTTGAAGGAGGTAGGGAGGCAGAATAAAAGACAAAAAACCTGTTAAAGGAAAATACACAGTGGTGACAACTTGTTGATTTATTTTTCTCACTCAATTAGGATAAAGAAGTCAATGGCGGGGATCCAAGATGGTGAACTAGAGGGAGGCTGCATTCCTTGTTGCTTTGTAACTCGAATTTCAAGCAGAGGAAAATCTGTTTCTGTATGAGGCAGTCTTTGTTGCTCATCGATCCCCTGCTTTTTACCAAATTCATCCACCACATCACGCGCCATCTGTCAGCTTATCACCTACATTTTGAGTGCAGATCACTCACTGACTGTGGCCTATCATCCACCATTTGCTTTTACCTGTCTCTTGCCTACCTCTTGCCTGACCATTGTCTCCCATTCACCTACCCTTCCCCCCCAGCCTGGGGTCCACCTGCCAATTGTTCACTGTCAGCCTGCAGATCACCCTCAGACCACCAGCAGATCGCATGCTGCCAGTTGTTGCCTAGAAACCCACTGTCATAATACCCACAGGTTTGGTTACATGTGGCTGCCACCATTTTGGGACAACAGCCAGGACCTGCAAGACTCAGCTCAATTGACTTCACCCCACCTTCAGGACCCCTGGCCTGCCCACTCCCTGCAAGAATTCAGCACACGCACCCAGTCAGTGCCCTTGCTGAGGATCCCCATTTGCCAACACTTTGAAAACTAGTGCAATCATCTTGGATTATCCAGGAAGTGGAAGCTACCATCTTTAGGTGGGGCAACTCCCATCCTGAGACACCTGCTGGGGACTGGAAGCTCATTGTCAGATACCTCTCATGCATCAGGCTACTGAAGACTGGGATGTTTGAATGGTATATGATTGTTATAGTGTAGTTTTTTTTTTTCTCCTTTTTGAAATTTTTAAGTTTTTATATCTTTATTTTTCTTTTATTTACCTGTTTCTTTGAAGTCTCTTTCTCCCTTTTCTCATGCTAACAACCAACTTCTTTAGATTCAGTTTTCACTCTTCCTACAATCTAGTACTTCTGTATGTTCTTTTCTTATCTCATTAACAGTTACATCCTACATCCCCCCTTCCTCTTTGTCCACCATTAGAAACTGTAGATCTCATTGTCAATCTGTTGGTTATACTGTAGATAATAATCAAACTCATCCTCTCTGTTTATTATGACAATACTGTTAATGTCTTCATAGGGGCTATTTGGGTTAGGGCTGCATATTGTCTATACCAGGTGCTGCTATTATTAACTCCCTCCCCTTAAAGGAGAGGTTTTGGTAACCTGCAGGGTCACTATAAGCCCTCAGGGAAGAACTGAAATACCCCAGATTCATACTGCTAGAGGTGAAGATACGTGAATAACATGAATAACCAAGGGAAGAAAGTGTTCCAAACAAACAAAGATCCTATACTAGTAGAACCTAATGACAACATGGTAGAAGGAATGTCAGAAAAGGAGTTCAGAAAATACATAATTAAAATGATCCCCGAAGCAAAGGATGAGATAAGAGAGCAAATGCATGCAGTGAATGATCACTCCAATAAACAGTTAAAAGAGCAACTGCAGGAAACAAAAGATCATTTTGATAAAGAGAGATTCTGGAAAAAAAAAAAAAAACAGAAATCCCTGAAATGAAGGAAACAATAAACCAAATAAAAAACTCAAAAGAAAGCATCACCAACAGACTAGATCGTTTGGAAGACAGAACCTCAGAAAATGAAGACAAAATATTTAATCTTGAAAATAAAGTTGACCAAACAGAGAAGATGGTAAGAAATCATGAATAGAAACTCCAAGAACTATGGGACATCATGAAAAGACCAAATTAAAGAATTATTGGGTTTGAGGAAGGCACAAAAATACAAATCAAAGTAATAAACAAGTATTCAGTGAAAAAGTATCAGAAAATTTCCCAAATCTAAAGAATGAAATGGAAAATCAAATACAAGAGGTTTACAGAATACCAAATGCACAAAATTACAACAGATCCACACCAAGGCACATTTTCATTTGTAATGAAAATGCCTAACATACAAAATAAAGATAGGATTTTAAAGGCTGCAAGAGAAAAGCATCAGATTACACATAGGGGAAAACTAATATGGATATCAGCAGATTTATTACATATAGGGGAAAACTAATATGGATATCAGCAGATTTCTCAGCCCAGACCCTAAAAACTAGAAGGGCCTAGAAAAACATATTTCAAGCTCTGAAAGAACATAGTTACCAACCAAGCATCTTATACCCAGAAAAACTAACCTTCAGATTTGAAGACAAAACAATATCCTTCCATGATAAACAAAAGTTAAAAGAATTTACAAATCTCCTGGGCTAGAGAACATTCTCTGCAAAATAGTCCATGAGGAGGAAATGAAAAAGAACAACGTAAGTCAGCAAAGGGAGGAAATACCCTAAAGATAAAGCCAATAAAAGGGGAAACCAAAGACCTGGGGTTATGGCTCAGTGGTAGAGTGCTTGCCTAGCATGTGTAAGGCACTGGATTTGATCCTCACAACCACATAAAAATAAATAAATAAAATAAAGGTATTTTAAAAAGACTGAGGATATGGCTCAGTGGTAGACTGTCCCTGAGTTCCATTCCCTGTACAAAAAAAAAAAGAAAAAGAAAAAAAGGAGAAACCAAGTCAAGTTAAAAACCAAAAGTAAGCCAAAATGATTGAGAATACAAATCATATCTCAATAATAATCCTGAATGTAATGGCCTAAACTCATCAATCAAAAGACAGAGATTGGCAGATTGGATTAAAAAGCAAGACCCAACAATATGCTGCCTTCAAGAGATTCATCTCAGAAAACGACCTCCACAGATTAAAGGTAAACGGATAGGAAAAAACATACCACACACATGGACTCAGTAAAAGAGTAGGGGTTTCCATCCTTATATCAGATAAAGTGGACTTCAACCCAAAGTTTGTCAGAAGGGATAAAGAAGGACATTTCATACTGCTTAAGGGAAACATAAATCAGGAAGACATAATGATCATAAATATTTATGCCCAAACAATGGCACATGGAGGTATGTCAAATTCCTTCTCAATTCCAGGAATCAAATAACCACAACACAATAATTCTGGGTGATTTTAACACACCGCACTCACCACTGGATAGATCTTCCAAACAAAAACTGTACAAAGAAACTATAGAACTCAATAGCACTATCAATAACTTAGACTTAACAGACATACATAGAATATTCCATCCACCAACAAGTGAATATGCTTTCTTCTCAGCAGCACATGGATCCTTCTCTAAAATAGACCATATGTGATACCACAAAGCAGCCATTAGAAAATACAAAGAAAAATAGAGATACTACCTTGTATTCTATCAGATCATAATGGAATGAAATTAGAAATCAATGGTGAAATAAAAAACAGAAACTACTCCAATACCTGGAGACTAAATAATACACTATTGAATGAGGCATAGATAACAGAAGACATCAAGGAGGAAATAAAAAAATTCTTAGAGGTAAATGAGAATGATGATACAACATATCAAAAGCTCTGGGACATTAAAAAAAAAAAAAAAAAAAAAAAGCTCTGGGACACTATGAAAGTAGTACTAAGAGGAAAATTCATTGCATGGAGTGCATTTAAGAAAACAATAAAAAGTCAATATCTAAATGACCCAATACTACAGCTCAAAGTCCTAGAAAAAGAAGAACAAAACAACACCAACAGAAGTAGAAGACAAGAAATAATTAAAATCAGAGCTGAAATCAAGGAAACTGAAACAAAAGAAACCAAAAAATTGACAAAACAAAAAGTTGGTTCTTTGAAAAAGTAAACAAAATTGATAAACCCTTAGTCACACTAATGAAGAGAAGGAGAGAGAAAAGGCAAATTACTAAAATTTGTGATGAAAAAGGAAATATCATGAAAGACACCATTAAAATACATAAATTAGTTAGAAGCTACTTTGAAAATCCATACTTCAACAAAATAAAAAATATCAAAGACATGATCAGATTTCTAGAGACATATGATCCACCAAAACTGAATGAGGAGGACATACACAATTTAAACAGATCAATTTCAAGAAATGAAATAGAAGAAGCCATCAAAAGTCTACCAACCAAGAAAAGCCAGGACCTGATGGATTCTCAGTTGAGTTCTACAAGATCTTCAAAGAAGAACCTATACCAATATCCTCAAATTATTCCATGACATTGAAAAGAGGGAACCCTTCCAAACTCATTCTATGAAGCTAGTATCACCCAGATACCCAAACCACCCAAAGATGCATCAAGGAAAGAAAACTTCAGACCAATATGCCTGATGAACATAGATGCAAAAATTCTTAACAAAATTCTGGAAAATCGCATAGAAAACCATATTTAAAAGGTAGTGCAGCACAATCAAGTGGGTTTCATCCCAGGGATGCAAGGTTGGGTCAATATCTGGAAATCAATAAATGTAATTCATCAAATAAATAGACTTAAGGTTAAGAATCATATAATTATTTCAATAGATGCAGAGAAAGTTTTAATAAAATACAATACCCCTTCATACTCAAAACACTAGAAAAAATAGGAATAGTTGGAACACACCTCAACATTGTAAAGGCTATCTCTGCTAAGCTCACAGCCAACATCATTCTTAATGAAGAAAAACTGAAAGCGTTACCTCTAAAAACTGGAACAAGGCAGGGATGCCCTGTTTCACCACTTCTATTCAACATAGTGCTTGAAATACTAGCCAGAGAAATTAGATAGACCAAAGAAATTAAAGAGATCTGAATAGGAAAAGAACTCAAGCTATCACTATTTGCTGACAACAGGATTCCATATTTAGAGGAGTCAAAAAACTCCACCAGAGAATTTCTAGAACTAATAAGTGAATTCAGCAAAGTAGTAGGATATAAATGTATGATCGCCCACCGCCCGCAGGCGGTGGGCAATCACAACGCGTACGCTCTTCTTGATCACAGGAACCAAAAAAGGGCTTTATTCCACAAGTCTCCAAATTATATTGAGAACATCAGCCTATCAGAGAGTAGACTACCAGGAAAGTCAGCCTATCAAGGAACAGTCTCCAGGCAGATACCAGGATCGCCTCATGTACAACAGCCAACCAGAGTTACTTCCTAAAACTTGTATATGAGTGCAGCTATGTCTGGCAAGCTGCCAGGCGCCATCTTAGAGATCAGGCCACGGTGCGGCTCTGGGGCCCTCAGAGCCCGCCCCTGACATCTCCCCCTTATTCTTTAAATAAAGAAAAGATGACTTGGGACCATGCCTGTCTTAGGTTGTCCATGGCAAATTACATCCTTACCCGTCATTGGAATTCTGACCTCCAGGCGTCAGAACCCTGTCTTAGGTTGGTATGCATTTCCGCGGATCTTACCCGTCTTTGACTACTGGTCCAGCATGCTTAGCCATACTTGGGGGGATGTGCCTGTCTCAATGGCTGTCAAAGTCTGTACTATAGCCCATCGATGATGTCGGGCATCTTGGCAAGCTGATTTGGCTGCGTATAACATAGGCTATCCCTAAGCAGATAATAATCAGAACAGCTACTGTTCCAGCCCACTGTTTTGTCAATCCCAGGGCTTTAGATAACAAAGAGAACATATTAGATACCGATGTAACTGAACCCTGGTGGCATTGACTCTGAGTATCAAACATAGATGACCAATTACCAGTAAGGTAGACAGAGAGATTTTTAGATAACATAACCACAGAGCTAAGGTTATTATAAGCAATAGGGGTGACACACACTGCTCTTAAAGGATAAACATATCCCAGTCCCAAAATTCTTGCAAGATATCCACTTGTTCTTGTAGTAAGTCCACTCTTTGATTTACAAGGAGTATGCCTGCTTTTAGATGTTGGTTTAGGGTCTCTTTAATCTGTAAGGCTGCAACTGTATTTTCGGCCAAGTGATTGACTGCTGTTGCTGTAGGTATGGCAGTTGCTAGTGCTGCTGTTGCAGAAACCACTATTGCAGTGACCACAGCTGCTGTGATGCCAAAATCTCTCTTGTCTCTTGATAGTAACACTGGCAATTCTGCATCTGTAACAGAGACGGGGACTGGTAGGAAGGTAGGAACACACATTAAGACTGCCAGCGGGAACCTAGAAGCATTCCAACATTGAGAGATACATAGTTGAACTGTTCCTCCTAAGAGACTAAAAAGAGGTTGTAAGTTAGTTCAAGGGGGGAAAGGCTACAAGCATCATGGTCATCAGAAGTATGTTGGTCTGAGTTACTTGTTGGTAGCATTGGCACTGGTCGAGTTAGTCGCTCAGGTACCCAGATAGGCGATGTTTTGTCCTGTGGAAACACACAAACCGAGCCACGGCACCAGTAAAGCACCGGGTCCGGGCCATTCCATTGTCCTGTAAGAACATCCTTCCATTTTACTGTCGCTCTATCATGTTGTTTATGATTGCCATGTCTCTCAGTGGCAGAGCGACCCTCATTATCCAGAGTTAAAAAATTTAAAATAAAGAGGCAAAGAGAAAGTTTATCTTTAGGAGACCTGAAGGTCTCCCGTATTCCCCCTTTTTGTTTATAAAGAGTATTTTTGAGGGTGAGATGTGCACGTTCAACAATACCTTGTCCTTGTGGGTTATAATGTATCTTACCAAATTTAGTTTTTAAAGAAAAATTTAGACTCTATAACGTAGTACAATACTCTAACAGTTGCTTAACCATAATCGTATAAACCCCTATTTTTAAGACTAATTGTTCTAAAGAATAAAACTTAATAGACACAAAGTTAAGAGTAAATTAGTGTTTCTAAGAAATCCTTGTTATTTTACCATGTCATTTGACCATATAGATTAAACTTTGGTTTATATTAGAACATTAGCATTTCACCTTAGGAAAAACCTTAAATAGCTTTAAATGTTTCACATACATACAACCAACTTAGTTACATGCAAACTTGTTGAAACTTGCCCTTTACTTACGTAGACTTTCTTAGCACTTACTTAGACCCTCATTTATTTCATCACATAAGCACTTTCTTACCCAGAAACATTTCCTTTTCCCTTTTACTAAATATATTTCCATACCCAGAACCTTATTTTTCTCTTTCCTATTGACCCCTTTTTGTTCACATTCTGAAACAACTCTTATGAAATTTCTAAATTTAGATAAATTACTCTATTTTAACAAGATTAAATATTTTGTTATTTATAGTACTCTAATTGAAACACAGTTGAAACTTTTAGAACCCTTTGTGTATAGAATTGTACTTGTTAGGACAAAACTCTTAGTAACCTTGTTTTTAGTTTAGTGATGACACAAAGCAAGTTTAAACCCTTTTATTTACCAACCTAACCTATGAAAACACCAATAATGTTTAAGTATGTTACCCCATGTAATTTAAGGAGTTAAAAATACTCGATGTTATTTAACAATTAGCATTTTAACTTTGAAAATTAATCAGATGTCTCTACAAACACATTTGAATAATCCCATACATGTTAACTCTAATTCACTTATTCTGTAAAAACCAAGAAATCAGACAAGTGTTCTGAACAGTATTTGCTGTCTCTTTCCTGTTGAAGAAAAGTCCTAGAAACAATTGATATTAGACATTTTATTAACATCAATATTTTATTAGCTTGACCACCTAGAGTCTTGCGAGTTATTTTCAAAGACATTTTACTTTCATTAGTTTACCCAATTTGAATTGAACCTTTAAATCACGTGAATTAAAAGTATCTGGATCCATTTTTAAATTTTAATTTTAGGAGCACTCAGTTTTGATACAGACAAAACATGACATCAGACAGCACGACATACAAATAACACAAAATCAAAGGCCTTGTAACTTTATAGGTGAATCTCCATTGCAATGTAACAGATGTTCAAAAACTCTAGTTGAATAAAAAATAGAACTGATCAAAAAAATCATGAGCTCAAAAAAAAAAAATAGAATTAAAAAAAAAACCAAGAGTACTGGAAAAATGATACAGGAAAAATGATACGGCCATTAATTACTTTAGTAAAGCACCATAAAATTTACTTTTGCTGGAGTTCAAGTAAGACTCTTTTTGCTCTTTTTTTTTTCCTTGGGTTTGAGACCAGTCTCCTACTGAGCCTTCAGGCTTTCTCTATTTACATTTCAATGTAAGCCTTGACTGAGATTTGGATCTGAAAGGAGCTAAAATTTTCCAGCAGAAACTTGATGCCTAGGGCATTTTAACCCTTAATCCTGGTTAGTAATCAATTCAGGTTTGGATGCAGAAAACTGTGAAACAATTATCTCCCAATATTTGTGGGGACTGGGGCTACTATATCATACTCCTTACTAGGACATGCCACTGATGGTTGGGCTGGTTACTCCCTCCACACCGGCATATGTGGGACCTCATGGCAAGAGGACTAGGTGGTCTGGGTGGGGCGAAGTTGGAGGAGGAGAAGGAATTAACATAGAAGCGCAAGAAAGAAGAGACTTGAAGATAAGGAATCCCTTTCCATCTGCCCGCTCGCTTGCGGAAGCTGTGTGCCAATATCTTTGGTAGCCACAATCCACCTTCCCATGGAGCCATCTTTCATCCCTGCACAGGCCAATTTGTTATTGGTAGTCATTCCTTCCCAAACTAACATTTTAACATTTACCAGGAAAGCCCTACAGGGAGGGGGGAGGTTAGAGTTTGTGAGTTTCTGGAAGGAGATGCAATGGGGAGGAGCCGGCGGTTCTTTAGGCGGCGGCTCTTTGGGGAGAAACTTGGAGCCCCCTTTGGGAGGTCCTGGAGAGAAGCAGGCCTTAAGGGCGGATAACGTAAGGCAGACTCCTAATGGGAGACCCTCCCCTAAACTGATTTCCCTCTTCCTAACAAGTTGTTCCTCACACCCAGTTTCATTTTCCTTGTCTGTCTCCGATCTTATTGACGCCCTTTCTGATGCTTTAGACCTTTCCTCTTTTATTTTCTCCAAAACCTCTTCCCCTTGTTTTATGGCCTCTCTGCATTTGGTTCGGGCTGTTTTAGTTTCAAGAGGAATTCCATTGGCCCGGAGCAAATCCTTTAAGGGACCTTCCATGCGCATTCGTGACATTTCAGTACCCATATTTCTTTATTAAACTAACAATGCAAAGCACTTTAACTAGCAAAACAAAAGCGAAAGCACTTGCAAACACTCAATCTCCCTCCCTTATCCTGCGAACTTTAACTCGTCACTTTTCCCACGAACTTTAACTCCTCGCTTTTCTCGTGAACTCTACCCGTGAACTTTAACTTGTCGCTTTTCCTGCAAACTTTAACTCGTCACTTTTCCCACGAACTTTAACTTTGTTGCTTCCCCCGAACTTTAACTAGTCGCTTCCCGTGAACTTTAACTCTGTCGCTTATCCAGCGAACTTTAACTCGTCACTTATCCAGCAAACTTTAACTCTTGGTTTATCAAGCAAACCTTAACTCGTCGCTTACCCTGCGAACTTTAACTCGTCGCTTATCCAGCGAACTTTAACCTGGCCAGACTGTACTTTACTTTCCCTGTATTTACCTGATCAGTTTCTTCTTTATAACTCGAGGTCCCGGGTTTCAGCACCACTTATGATCGCCCACCGCCCGCAGGCGGTGGGCAATCACAACGCGTACGCTCTTCTTGATCACAGGAACCAAAAAAGGGCTTTATTCCACAAGTCTCCAAATTATATTGAGAACATCAGCCTATCAGAGAGTAGACTACCAGGAAAGTCAGCCTATCAAGGAACAGTCTCCAGGCAGATACCAGGATCGCCTCATGTACAACAGCCAACCAGAGTTACTTCCTAAAACTTGTATATGAGTGCAGCTATGTCTGGCAAGCTGCCAGGCGCCATCTTAGAGATCAGGCCACGGTGCGGCTCTGGGGCCCTCAGAGCCCGCCCCTGACATAAATGAATATTCATAAATTTAATGCATTTTTATTCATAAGTGATAAGTCCTCTGAAAGAGAAATTAGGAAAACTACTTCATTCACAATAGCCTCAAAAAAAAAAAATGCTTGGAAATCAATCTAATAAACGAGGTGAAAGACCTCTACAATGAAAACTACAGAACGCTAAAGAAAGAATCAAAGAAAAGCTTAGAAGATGGAAAGATCTCCCATTTTCTTGGGTAGGTAGAATTAATATTGTCAAAACGGCCATACTTCCAAAGGTGCTATACAGATTTAATGGAATTCCAATTAAAATATCAATGATATTCCTCATAGAAAAAGAGAAAGAAATCATGAAATTCATCTGGAAGAACAAAAGATCCAGGATAGTCAAAGCGATCCTGGGCAGGAAGAGTGATGCAGGAGGTATCACAATACCAGACCTCAAACTATACTATAGAGCAATAGTAACAAAAATGGCATGGTATTGGCACCAAAATAGACAGGCAGACCAATGGTACAAAATAGAAGGCACAGAGACAAACCTACATAAGTACAGTTATCTCTTACTAGACGAAGGTGCCAAAACATACAATGGAGAAAAGAGAGCCTGTTAAACAAATGGTGCTGGCAAAACTGGAAATCCATATGCAGTAAAATGAAATTAAACCCCTCTCTCTCACCCTCTACAAAGATCAATTCAAATGGATCAAGGATCTAGGAATTAGACCTGAGACCCTTCACCAAATAGAAGAAAAAGAAGGCCCAAATCTTCATCATGTTGGTTTGGTACCAGACTTCCTTTACAGGACTCCTAAAGCACAAGAAATAAAAGCAAAAATCATTAAATGGGATGGATTCAAACTAAAAAGCTTTTTCTCAGCAAAGGAAATAATAATGTGAAAAGAGAGCCTACAGAGTGGGAGGAAAGCTTTCCTGCCACACTTCAGAGAGCACTAATTTTCAAAATTTATAGAGAACTCAAAAAACTTTACACCAAAAATACAAAAATCCCAATCAATAAATGCACTAAGGAACTGGGCAGACACTTCACAGAAGAAGATACACAGATGATCAACAAATATATCAAAAAGGGCTCATCTTCTCTAGTAATTAGAGAAATGCAAATCAAAACCACCCTTAGATTTCATCTTACTCCAATTAAAATGGCTATTATCAAGCACACAAGCAATAATAAGTGTTGGCATGGATGTGGGGAAAAAGCACACTCATACATTGCTGGTGGGGTTTCAAATTTGTGCAAACACTCTGGAAAGCAGTATGGAGATTCCTCAGAAAACTTGGAATGGACCCCCCATTTGACCCAGTTATCTTACTCCTCAGTTTATACCTAAAGGACTTGAAATTAGCCTGCTACAGTGATACAACCACATCAATGTTCATAGCAGCTCACAATAGCTAGATTGTGGAACCAACCTAGATGCCCTTCAATTGATGAATAGATAAAGAAACTGTGGTAAATATACACAATGAAATACTACTCAGCCATAAAGAAGAATAAAACTATGGCATTTGCAGGTAAATGGATAGAGTTGGAAAATTTCACGCTAAGTGAATAAGCCAAGTCCAATAAACCAAAGGTCAATTGCTTTCTCTTTTAAGTGGATGATGATACATGAAGGGAGTGAGGGGTGGCAGGGGGTGTAAAAGAAGAATGGAGCAACTTTGGATTGTGTAGAGGTAAATGGGGAGGGAACAGATGGGGAAGGAAAGATGGAGACTAAGACAGACATTATTACCCTATGTACATGTATGATTACACAAATGGTGTGAATCTACATTGTGTGCAACCGTAGAAATGAAAAGTTATACCCCATTTGTGTACAGTGAATCAAAATGCAGTCTGTAAAAATAAAAATTAAAAAATAAATTAAAAAAAAGAAGTCAATGGCCTGATTTTTCATTTGCAGAAACTATACTGAGCATTTTTCTCCTTCCAGTTCTATTTCGCCAGAGTAGGTAAAATTCATGATGGCATGTAATTATGGTTCTAGAATATATTTCATTCTGAACTTTAAATGTTTACTTGTCACTGTGCTAGCTCTGTACACTGAAACAGTGATTTTAGAAAACTAAAATTATATACTGCCTTATATCACATTCTTTTTTTTTTTTTGCAACTTCAAGAGTTCATTATGCTTCATTCTCCAAAATAGCAACCAGTTTAGTACCAAATGCAAAGTGCAAAGATGAATTTTATGTAAATTGTTTCCTTAATAACTTTATTTTATTAGGAAGATTTCCTTGTGTGATTATTCAACAAAAAATAAGAAACTACATAATTTAAGGAAAAAAATGGATGTTCTAGATTTGAATTTTCCCTAACTTGGATTTTTTTCTTCTTTGCTCTTAGTTATACTCATTGCCTCTCATGTCTTTATTACAAAATAAAATAGGAAATACAAGTAAAGACAGTAGTGTTTTGCTACTGTGACTGTTGCATTCAACATGGTAAACCACATGTTTGATAGTGCAGTGTCCAGAAAATTTTTGTTGAATTATTTGTTGAATTCAATCATTTATCAGATTGAGCACAAACATTTCTTTAGAGCTTTGTGACAGTTATTCCCCAATTTTAGATTTTTCCCTTACTAATGAACTATACTTGTCCATTTGTCAGGCTATATTTAAAAAGTGCTATTATCTCTGAGATTGCAGAAATGTGAAATCTGAAGAGAAAAATCTTAAGAAGTTAAAGAAATGACACATATAGAAGCAAGTTTTTCAAAAAGAACAGACATAAATGTAAGAGTGTTGAGTTTTTATTTTAGAAAAAGTAACATAATTGTTTCAACATTAAGGCAGACTTTCAGGGAAGATCAGAACATTTTGTGCAGGGTAGACATTAGAGGTTGATCTCTGATGTTTGTGGATGGGGGACCTCCTGCAAGCACTATTGAATAAAGTGGATGAGGCCTGAGACCTGGCTCTTAACTGCTTAGTTTTTCATCCCATCTTATTTAAACCTCAAAAGCAGTAATAGTGTATCTGAGAAGAAAAAACTGAAATGGAACAACTTATTATAAAGGTTTTCAAACTTAAAACTTATGTTTCAGATTGTTCATGACTCTATGAGCAATACAAAGTCCAATTCCCTGGTGTGACACGAATTTAAAAGTTAAAATTCAAATTTATCAGTTTGGGAAGCTAAGTTAGGAGGATTGCAACCTCCAAGGTGGCCTCAGCAACTCAGCTAGATCCTGTCTGAAAATAAGATAAAAACGGCCTGAGGACATGGCTCAGTGGTTAAGCTCCCCTGAGTTCAATCCCTGGTACTAAAATTTAAAAAATAATAATAATAAAGTAAATAAAGTAAAATTCAGATTTATTTAACAAATTGAAATGAGACTTTACATAAGTACATAGATTTTCAGTTCAAATGTTGAATTAGCCTCAAACTCTGAAGGACAAATATGGCTTTCACAAGAAATTCTTCAGTAAAAAGTATTTACCTTTTTCCATTTCTAAAAGCACACTCATTTGCACTTTGTTCCTCTTTAGAATTTTTCTTCTCAGAATTACTGCACATCCTTATATCTTCAATAGTCAAAAAACATGTGGAAAGATCTTCAATATCATTAGCAATCAGGGTAAAATAAATCAAAACTAAAGTGAGATTTTTGTCATATATACATATGCTGATATATATGTATGTATATATATAGCTGAACACAGTAGAGTTCCACTTAGCCATAAAGCAGAATAAAATTATGCCATTTGCTGGTAAATGAACGAAACTAGGGGGCATTGTACTAAGTGAAATAAGCCAGACTCAGAAAGTCAAGGTGTTAAATGTTTTCTCTCATGCGTGAAAACTAGAGAGAAAAAAGGAGTAAAAATTAAAGGAATCTCACCAAAATAAAAGGGAGATCAGTAAATAAGAGGTAGAAGATTAAGAAGGATAGAGGAGAGAAGGAAAAAGGGGAAAACTGGGGATTAAAATCCACCAAATTATGCTACATACATGTGTGAATATACTACAATGAATTTCATTTGTGTGTATAATTATAATGTAGCAATGAAAAAATCAGAAGACAGAGGAAGAATAATAAGGGAGGGAAAGGGGAAATATTGAAGAATAAATTGGAGCCAAATATATGAGTGAATGTCTCAATGAATCCCTCTAGTGTATAATCATAATGCACTAATAAAAACCTAAAACTAATCACTTCCTTACTGGCAACTCCCAATCTTCTCTAAACTGCAGTTCTAGGAATCTAAATGCTAAATATTATGTTCAGTGTTTTCCATTTTCAGCCTCATTATTACCTTCAATGCAACATGCCTAAAATTGTCATCTACTTCCTCTTCTAATGTTTCTATCCATGAAAGTCATAAATGCTTTAATGAAGCCAAAATTTTAAACTTTAGGGTGATCTATAACTCAGTGTGTTTTCTAGTATCTAATCAATAAACCATTTCTGGTGATTTCTCTTTCAAAAGGCTTATGAATCAATTTTTTGAAGTAACTATTTTTTTCCAGGGCTGAGAAAATCAAACTCGAACTTGTGCATGCTAGGCAAGCATGCTATCTCTGAGCCACATCCCCAGCCCCTTCAAGTAGTTATCTTAGGTTGATTTCCCCAGAAGCAGAATATGGGACAAGAATTGGGGCACATGTAATTTATGGTGGCAGTATTTTCAGGGAGAAGAGAGTGAGGGAAGCAAAAAGGAAGGGAAGGAACTAAACAGGATGAGTTCTCCTCCAGGGTTTCCTTTCATCTTGATCTTATGGGGCTTCTGGATATGAATAATGACCCAGAGTTGGTCTCACGATGGGGCAAGGGGTCTGCCTTTTGCATCTCCATATTGTCTTTGATTTTGTGAAAGGGCACATAACTTTCTGGAAAAGAAAGTTCCCATTCTGTCAAGGGTGATCTTCTAAAAAGGGCAGCAGCTCTGAGTGATTAGCAGCCATCTCTTATAAGAGCTGGAGTTTGGTGCTCCAGTCCTCTAAGGTGGATGAGGACGGAACATAAGAGTGTCCACCACCATACACAAGGTGCTTACAACAAAATACAACACCTTTGATTGGCATTGAAAAAAAATTCAAGATTAGGAATGATTTAGAAATCATTTCTCCTAAGTAATTTTTCCATCATATACTCACAGTGAATTTCAACACATATTTAAGAAATCTGTTTTTGCTGGGCTATAATATGTATAAAAATATCATCTTCAACCATAAATAACTTTGTAATGATATTTTAGATGTTATAGGGAAAATTACTCTCTGGATCCTGATTTTTCACCAGATAAAATTCATTTACATGTGCTCAAATGCAATCACATAGGCATGCATATAAACATATTCAAGTAAGCACACATGCACATAATCTAGTTTAGACTCAAGTCTTTTGGAGCATCCTTTGTGACTATCAAAAGATTGAATGAAATAAAATGGAAAGGCAGGGGAATTAGCTCCCTGTGGGGTGAACTTTGATTAATACTGGATAGGAACGATCTGAGAGGATTAATTCTTCCATTCTCACTCCAGTGGGGAACTCCAAAGGGCAGTACCTCCAGTAGCACTTCTAGGGAAGTTCTGTACACCAGGTGAGCCTGCCTTCTGAGGGTCCTGCTGTGGTTCTCTGGGGATGTTTTGAAACAGAGCCAAATGTAGTCATGCATCTCATCACATTGCTTCTCATCTTTGTATTACTTCCCTTTATTCTTTTCCTCACTGCTCTAAGTGTGATCTTCACAAATCAAGTACAATTTTATCCTTGCCTTATGTTCTGCTTTCTTTCCCTGGTATTTCAAATGTTGTCCCAACAATCAGATCATATGAAAGTACATATACTCCTTCCTTCATTGAGAAATTCTTACAATATAAAAACTAACAATATACTCAAACACTATTCAGTGTCATGGTTGATTTACCTTCTAGAGTAAGTTCCCTATCTCATTGTGGACTAATAACACTTATCAACCAGCTAACAGTCTGCAAGTTATTCTTTTTTTAAATTTAAGTTTTTTTTTTTTATTTTTACAGACTGCATTTTGATTCATTGTACACAAATGGGGTACATCTTTTTGTTTCTATGGTTGTGCACAAAGTAGATTCATACCACTTGTGTAATCATACCTGTACACAGGGTAATGATGTCTGGCTCACTCCACAACTTCTCATAACCGCCTCCCTTCTTCTCAATTCCCTCTGCATAATCTCCGTTCTTCTCTCATCCCCCAACCCAACCCCCATTATATATCATCATCCAATTATCAGGGAAAACATTCAGCCTTTGTTTTTTTGGGATTGGCTTATTTCACTTAGCATGATATTCTCCAATTCCACCCATTTATCTGCAAATGCCATAATATTATTCTTCTTTATGGCTGAATAATGTTCCACTGTGTGTATATACCACAGTTTCTACATCCATTCATCAATTGAAGGGCATCTAGGTTGGTTCCACAATCTAGCTATTGTGAATTGAGGTGTCATAAACATTGATGTGGTTGCATTACTGTAGTAGGCTAATTTTAAGTCCTTTGGGTATAAACCCAGGAGTGGGATAAAAGGTGGGTCCATTCCAAGTTTTCTGAGGATTCTCCACATTGCTTTGCAGAGTGACTACACCAATTTACATTGCTGGTGGAGTTGCAAATTTTTTTAAATTATTTTTTCTTGGAGGGATTATTTATCAATGAGTAAGGAATGCTTCTTAATGGTCTCTATTAAGTGGTAAACTAAAAACTACACAAGTTAATGACCTCCATCTAGTACACACTGTCACTATTGATGCTTCCATTGGATTCATTGAAGCATTCCTTCTACTAGAATTGGGAAGAAGGGTATTTGTTTATTCAAAAATATTCATTAAAATGCCCTACATCTAATTTTATATTCTACTCAGAAACCCAAAATTCTGTCAATTCTTATGAGAGAATAAAAGATAAGAAACACAGCCACAGAAAAGAAATTTGGGAGAGGTCAACATTTTCTAATTAAAACCTTTACCTTTCAAACAGTTTGTTCACAATCTACTGGGGTTACATCTTGAATTAGATGATTCTTATTCAATTTTATACTGTAAAGATAAATATCATTAAGACTGCCTTTAGGATAAATTACACATTTTATTTAAAGTTTTTTTTTCTATCTAGAAAAATAGGTTAAACCTATCTTAAATATTTAGTAAATGACATTTAAATATCATACATTAATATGCAATCAATTCCAACATTAAGCTCATCTTTGTCCTTTCAATAAGTTAAGCAAAGACTGTAATTGGAGTCCCCAAAATATTTACCATTAAATATCATTAAGTTTATAGAGAGTCCATTGTGAGAAACAGACTTGCTTTCACCCTCCTGGATTTGAATTCCTGAGTTTGCATTACATTAATATGAACAAACATTATTGTAATCACTCTATTTCAAACCATCAGCACATTACTGAACTTAAGAAAAACTTTGGAGCTAATCTTCCCACATCCATTGTTCCCTCCTCAATTCTATCCCTAGATTTAAAAAGTATGCATATTTAAGGAGCAAATTAAGCAAAGTTCTTCCCTCTGCTTTAAACTTTCCAATGAAATCCCATAGAAAGTAGAAAAAAAAAAGTCCCCACTTTTATCACTGTCCTAAAGACTTTTATATCTGACTTCACTATGAACCTCTTTCCTTGTCACTCACTGTATCCCAGGCACACTTGCCATCTTTCTGTCCCATATACTCTAAAGCTCTTCCTACCCATGGAACTTTTGCACATGCTAGTTGCTGTCCAAAAGCTCTGCCCTCAAACATTTAAATCTCTGGCTCCTTCTGTCTGTCATTCATTTTTTTTTTTTTTACTAAAATGTCAATTTCCTCTTCAGAGAAGCATTTTCAAATATCACAATCTAACATAGCCCTCTTCTCACTTCTGTTCCTGCTCTATCAATCCTCTCTTCCTACTCTTGCTTAGGTCTTTTTTTAAGTGTTTTTGTAAATTTTTAATATAATTAATTAAATTACTTTAAACATTAACAAATAAAAAATGTATATAGTTATAGTGGATAGCATGATGTTTTGATATATGTTTAGATTATGGAATGGCTAAAAGAAGTCAATTAACATCTGTAATAGAATTGCTTAGGTCTTAATTGCTATATGAAACTATACTGTTTTTCATTTTCTATATACTCTTTAATTCTAGAAAACATAAACTTCTTGAGAACAAGGCCTTTATCTGCCTTTCTTTTCCCAGTAACACATAATCATTTGTTCAATGAATAAATTATCTGAAGTATTTTAAGAGAAAAGATTCTGAATAGCAGCAGCATGAATGGAAATAGGTATGAAGAAGATGACCAAATCCACACAAACCTCACATAGAGCTATTGTTTTCCCATGGGGAGAACAAAAGCTTAACTGCATATAGGCCTAAAATGATTAAGATATTTAATGTACCTGTCTTAAGCTCTTAAACCAACATAGTTTATTTTTATTCCTGTATCTTCAACTGTAAAGGAGTCACATCTTATAACAAAAGAAGATCATAGAAAATGTCAGTGAAATCACCTACATAATGTATATAAATATTATCAGTAGAATTATGTTCCCCAGAAAGATATGATCTATGATTAAGTCATAACATCTAGTACCTGTGAAAATGATGGTGTTTGGTTAATTTCATTTTGTGGATTAACTTAGCAGGACCACATTGCCCAGGTATGTGGTCAAACCTTAATTTGCCTTTCTGTGGGATATTTTTAAGTGAAATTAACATTTATATCAGTGAACTTTGAGTAAAGCAGATTGTTCTCCTTAATGTAAGTGAGCCTCATGCAATGAGCTGAAGCCCTGAATAGGACAATTAATTGACCTTCTCAAGCAAGAGGAGATTCTGCCACCACATGGCCTTGGACTTAAACTGTAGCATCTGCTTTTACCTGGTCTCAATCCTGCTGGACCATCTTACAGATTTTAGATTAAGCTTCTAGAGTTGCATGAACTAATTCTTTTAAATCAACAATCAATTGATCTATTTATTCTGTGTGTCTGCATGTATCTATGTGCACATATATATATACACATATATATAAATGGGCAGTATGCATCATGAAACATTTCACATTGACATGGGTGGTGGTTCCATATATTGCATAGGGACATCATGGCCATCTTAGTTTATGTAAAGATAACTTCATGATCAACAAAATCATCTCATTTCTCAGAAAATGTTTCCATCATTAAGTGACACCTAATTTTCCATTGATAGATACAGAAACACTCACGCACACACACACACACACACACACACACTGGTTCTGTTTCTCTGGAGAACTCTGATTATCACATTTGTAAATAGGGTCTTTGTGAATTTTAGATTTGGTGCATCTTAATTCATATATGTGTCAGATATGTTGAAACAAAAGGAAATGAAGGCAGAAATTGCGGTGATTCATCTACAAGCCAAGAAACTCCAAAAATTGTTGGCAACCACCAGCTTGATTTCTCCCTCAACCTCCTGATATAATCCCCTTGTTAATACCATAATTTCAGACTTCCAACCTCAGAACTATGACAGAGTATATTTCTGTTATCTTAAGCCATCCAGCTTGTGGTAGTTTGTGATGGCAGCCCTAGGAAACTAATACAATAATTCAAAAAAATAGTTCAAAACCAAATATCCTGGGATACTAAATCAAAGGCATCCAGGAAAATGAGAGAATAGACCTGATGCTGAAACTGGAAAGATCAAGTCTAGTGATAACATGTGCAACTCATTAGGCTCTTTTCTCTATTTTATGATTTTGGCAAAGATAATTCCACAAAAAACAAAACCACATGTAAAATATATTTTTATTTGCTTTGAATTTTAAATCAATTTTTACATATTGATGGTTCAGGTTTTGTGTCAACTTTTCTTAAATAATTCAGCATAATCTTTCACTTGCTTTTAGAGAACTGCTCACAAAATCATCCCTCATCCCTCAGCACTCAGCATTAAAGGGACAATATTTTTTAAGAGCATGAGAGAAAATTTCCAAGTAATAGAAATGGATTTTCATTCAGGGCCTGCTTAAGCAAAGTGAAATAATAAGACAGGTATTACACTTGCAATATTAATTTTTTAGATAGTTTGCCAATGAGTTCTGATTTTTCAAAATAAAACTTGGGTTTTTCTACTAATTATTTCTCTTATCTCGGCTGGAGATGTTTCTTTATTTAACACTCAAGAAGTTAACTGAATTAGTTTCCTAATGAATGTGGTAACAAATTACTACAAATTTGATTCCTTAAAACAGTAGCAATTCATTATTTCACTGCTGCACTCTCTTTGGAGGATACAGTAGAGAAACTGTGCTTTGCCTTTTTCAGCTGCTTGTTGACTGTCCATATGCTAGTCTCCCTCTGGGGTGATGCTGCCTTCTCCTCTGCTCTGTCTCTCTTATAAGGACTTTTGCTTTGCACTTAGGATACATTGAGATAATCTAGGATCTTATTAGCTCATCATTTCAAAATCCTTAACTTAATCACAATTGCAAAGACCCTTCCTCATTCACCTGCTCCAAGGAACAGGACATGGACACATGAGGAGGCATCACCGTTTAGTCTTTTGGATTTAGATTGAGTTTTATTTGTGAATGACTTATTAAATTGTAATTCAAAACTGACAGTGCTTTATTCATCTCTCAGATATTATTTCTTGAATGAAAATATTTTGTACCTCAGTTTTGGAAGTATACTCAATTAGCAGCAATTTTTTTAAATTTCTCAACTCTAATTAGAAAAGGAGCAGAAATAGCTACTATCAGTCAAATAAATGGTTAGGGATTCAAAAACAAAATAAAAAGATATACCTTTATCACTGTAATTATAATCTATGAAGAAAGTACAAGAGCAACTAAAATTAAATGGACTCTCAAACTATAAAAACCTAAGTAGAAAGATAAAGATGAAATGATTCACACATCTTCATTTAGACTAACAATCATTTTTCACATTTTTAAATATTATATCACTTTATAATTAGATCATACCAATTTTCTTTCCCTTCTTCTTCAAAGAGTATTGAATGTAACTGGGTTCAAACCTGCTCTGTACACATTCCTTACCTCTGTTAATGGCACCATTATCCATTACAAACTGAAAATCTGTCATTCCTTTCTTTTTTTCACCTACTCCACAGTCATTTATAGAGTACCATGTATCTTACCTTCTAAAAATCTTTGGAGTCTATTGCATTCTTTCCATCTATCTATTTCCCCAATTGCCTTGGTTCATTTTAAATAGTAACATGATATTCTTAGGACCCTCATGTCCCATGACTTACTGCACATTATCTTTAGTTACTTGCTCCTTTCCAAAATACAAGTCCACTCAACACATTTTCTGATTTAGAAAACTATCCTAGAGTTCCACATTCATAGGCTGAAGTTCAAATTATTTTTTGTGACATAAAAATCTTTCTATTCTCATCCAGTAACTTCCACTCTCTCTCTACATTCCAGTTAAACTATGCTCATACTATTCCTCAAGAATTTCAGACTACTTTGCTCATGGATTTTTTTTTTTTTTTCTTACTTGAAAGGGACAACATTGTCCTAACTACTCTTTTTCCTTACTTAATGATAACTTTCTATTAATCTTTCAATAAAGAGTTCAAATATCTCTCACTCTATAACATCTACCTCCATTAACTCTTATTAACAATTTTTATATACAAAAAGTAGGGGCAACATTCATACAGTGCTCAACTGAATGACCTGGTTTTATTATGTAACCAGTGTAATGAATCCTCAAGTATCTTTTCAATTATCACAGCTGCCAAGGTTCTTTAGATCTTCATATAATCAAGTGTCTGAAAAAGAAACACCTAATTCTACAGAAAGACCTCAGAAACTTATCCTGATGCTATGGTCAGCATCAATTCTGATTTGTCAATGACCGTGTGTTGTTTCACTCTTTGAGAATTTTGAATATTACCTTTAAAAGAAAATATGTTGATTGATACTCTTTCAAGGTTTCATAATGTAGAGTGTCTCCATGAGTAAAAATAAATTGTTCTGGAAGTTCAAGAGATAATCAGATGCCCTTAACAGATCTATAGCTAGCAGGCAAGATAATGCATTTATGCAGCTAATTAATGTAGAATATTTTATATCATATAACTCAGGTATTCATGGTACAAAGATTTCATTACAAAAAAATGAAGCAATCACTACTGGTGAAAAGGAATAGAAATAGAACCTCTAAAATATACATGAATTTAGTAAAAGTAGAAAGGCACAGCAGTGAGACAATTCCAGATGAACTGAATATTTGGTGCAAGCAGTGAAGTGAGATACCAGAGTGTGTATGATGATAATGGTTAAGTCAATTCGACTAGAACATTAGGTGTGTATAACTGAGTTGGGAAAAGAAAGTTAATAAGGTTATGGAGGCAAGATGAAAAGAATTAAATGGAAGATTAAGGAGTGGGGATTTATTAATTAGACAGATATTTATTGCATTATTATTTTAAATTGTAGTAAAAGCAAGAGTAGTTCATTGCCTATTAATAAGCACAATGGATGCATCAATAAAAAAAAGAAACAGGAAAAAATAAACAATGGTGAAAATAGTTATGATATACTCATACTACAGCCTTTGTAAATAAATGAGGTAGATTTGCATGTACTGACAAGAAAAACTCACCAAGACATACCAAGTTATAAGAGCAAGTCACAGAGTAAGACTTGGAGTCACTATTTGAAGCTCTTTTTCTGCCTCTCTCTTTTAATCATAAACAATATTATAACTCATTTGAGGAATTTTGAAAGCCAATACGAAGAAAAATATATTCTTCATACAATGGGATTTCCAGATTTCATAGTTAATCAGAAAATAACAGTGGTATTGAATAATATGATGGAACCTGTTATTTTTTGGATGAACATTTTTTATCCTCAAGATATTGAAGATCTCTCAAGCTTAAAAGTGTTCATTTTTTATTAACTTTATTGGTGTATTAGAGTATAATTTTTTAATCATGTTTTTTTACCAAGAAAGTTTGAGGTTTTTTTTTTTTTTACATTGAGTTTAGAAATGAGAAACTGAATTTGTAAATGTAAAAGTACATGTTTCTCAATTATTCAGAAATGGGTTAGTGGCTTCTCTTAAACTTTTCTGTCTAGAAACAAACACACACAAAATTTCTGCTTCTATTATTTGCTTTCCAGTGGAAGAGCTTTCTCAAAACCTGAATACAAATAATGTATTAATCCTACAGTTTTCAAATAAGGCATCTCTGCAAGAAACAATTGAATATGAAAATATTCTGTAAAATTTATTTAGCAAATTCACGAATTGGCCTGTTTCTTCAATGCATGCCTGTGGAGTCTGCTGAAAAGAACGTGGAGCACCACAAAAGGAGATTTAGGAGTTTGAAGGCTGAAAAAAAAGATTAAAATAAACTTCATTCCCCCTTGTTTCCCAGTTATACTTCAAGAATCAAAATAAGAGAAAAGTTATCTTTTGATGTCAAGTTCTACACAGAGTTGCTTGGTGCATTCTATTGTCTTATTCAAGAATATCTTCAATATTAGTGTTTCTCCCTTTTCCTCAGAGTTTTTGCCAAGTTGCTGCTGGATCTAAAAATTATCACCATAGGAAATAACTATGTAAGAGATAAGTTCAGAAGGAAAATCAGAAAAGTAAAAGAATTTGAAGGTCATGGAATTTGCCAAGGTTTTTCATTCAAAGAAACATTTTATATTAAATACTCTTTCATTCAAGTTGCAATAGGAATAGAAATAGACATATCATTTATTTGGACCTTCACAACAGTTATCCACTCTGTGTGTGTGTGTATGTGTGTGTGTATGTGTGTGTATTATATTCAAGAAATAGTAAAATAGTATTAAGGTAAAATTTTATTTCCATGAAGAGTTTCAGAAATTAAGTACAAATCAACATAGAAAAAACTATCTTTTACTTTTTATTTTCCCTCAAAGTATTTTAAATCATTAATAACTAAAATATGTTTTTCTATAATAAACTTTATTTCCACAAATTAAAATTTTTACAAAATTGACTGAAGAGCATCTCTTTCAAGGGTCACTGTAATTTTGCTCTGATTGTTATTCACAATTTCTGAATTACAGAGGAAGTGAAAAAGCAGAGGCAAATTTTGCAGTTTAGTAGTAGGAACCAAGTTACTTTGTCACCAAGATGAGCAATGTATTTGTAATCTTACAAATGAACAATAAAATGCCTACTTCTCAGTGACTTTTTACCCTTCTGAGTTGTACTAGAAATTGTAAGAAGCATGTAAAAATGCCTATTTGTCCAGTTAGAGTTCAACCTAAATACCAGTGACTTATATGTTATAACCTAGGTCTTTAGAAGTCTCTGAATTTGTAATTCACAGGGTATGTTATCTCATTTCTCAAAACCTCACAAAATGTGAATGTTGAAATTAATATTCACCTATATAAATCATATTAAATAGCCAGAATAACTTATGAATATCCTCTCTGCTATCTACATAAGACCCTGCCTTGCTCCAACAGCTGGGACTTTTATTTATTCATGTGGTCATTTGTATTGAATGATCAATTGGATAAATGGAAAAAGTTCTAACACTATGCTTAAGTCATACATTTTACTAGAGTTCAAACTTAGACACAAGCCTACACTCTGTAGAGAGGGGATAAAGCCTTGGAAATACTGAAAAATACTGGAAAACTACAGAGAGACTTTATTAAACATCAAATAGATGGCTGTTCTCTGCCCTGAGCAATTATAATTCAACACAACTCAGGAAGCAGGATGTGTATCTTACTAACAATATCCCCAGGTATTAAGGTCAAGTTTAAGGTGATCAAACCAAATGTTTGTACAAAAGAATTATAATATATTATGTATCATCTTAATGAAGAATAGGTATCAGATACACTCACTAAGATTAATTATGACCTTATTAGATTTTGACATTGTTTGGTATGTGTGTTTGTGTCTATGTGAATTTAAATTACCCTTTTTTTTTTACCCTAACTTTTTGATAATTAAGAGAAAAACACAGGTCTTTAAATAAAAGTACTGGCTGATATTTTCTAGGAAGTTTAAATATTAAGAACTGATCATCATCTTATTCTACTGAGTAGGAATGTTATCTAGTAGAATTCATCTATTCTAAATTGCTTGATACCTTCCAAAAGATATCACACATAAGCAGGGTGGGTTACACAAGTTTCTCTCTTACAGGTATTCCAGTATGTTTCTATGTTGCAGACAATGTACTCATGGGAGCACAGTCATTGTCAAGGTTGCTTTTGAAATTAGTTCTGTTTCAGTGGGAGGTAGGTTCAGTGAGACAGTAGAGAAAAGGTCTTGTATAGCACACTCTTCTTACTGAGTCAAAAGTCTCAGACAGATGAACTGAGAAATGCTGTGTGTGGTTCATATTTTTTATCTCAAAAACTTAAAGTAGAAGGAGTATTGTATCTGAAAAGAAAAACTATTCTGTCTGAATAAGAATTGCTCCTAAGAATCCAGCTTTAAGAAAGAAAACTGCTTTATTAAATTATATCATGTCTAGTGAGACTTTGTAATAAGAGAATAAAGAAAAAATAAGTTTCAATCATGTTCAGAATGCTAAGAAATCCTTTTACCTTAAAATGGCATTAAGAATTTATTTCTATAAGATATACAATTTTTATTAATTAAACTATTTAATTCAGATTTTTAATTTTAGTATACTCACAAATAAAAAATAATAAAGGGTTTATAATCTTTAAAAGCCCTCACCATTTCCAATCTACAGTCCTGCAATCTAAAGGGGAGCATTTTAATTATTTTACCTGTTTCTGGTTTGTATCTAATGAATCCATTCATTTGTATCTCTAAATTATATGCTTTATTGTTTTTTGTTGATTTCTTGGGTTTTGTATTAGCAACTTCCTATTACAGAAAAGTATTTACTTCACACTGTGCAGTATAACATTTTTATTTAGGTAATATACTTTTTCATATATTTTCCACCAAGTCAACATGTTCTCACCTTTTTCTGCAAAATGAGGAAATTTCTTTCTCTCTTTCCACTCCTTTCTTCCACCTCTAAATTCTTTGCTTTCCAATTGTGAAATAGGAAGTCATTTTTCTGTTAATAGGTTGATTTTTGAAAGCTGAACATCAGTAGACAGTTTTTTCAATGGTATAATATTGTGTAGTGATTTAATATTGTTGACCAGTTGGTAAACTGGCTTATATTTTTCCTGTAATTGCTTATTTACTGACTTTTTTTTTGTTTCTTCCACAATTTACATTTATTTTCCTTAATTTTAAAAAGTTTTTATCTTTTCATTTGTATTACCAAGTCTCCCTCTCCCTGGATATTTCTCTCTTAGATATTTCTTTCTGGAACTTTCCTTTCTCCTACTGCAATCTGGACTGACTGTACTCAAGATGAAATTCACCACTCTTATTCCTATTGCTCCATATTAGTCTATGTTTCTTTAAATCTACATCCGCTTCTTCCTTCATTTACATCATCATGTGCCTGCAGCAGATCTTTGAGTAATATTCTCAGTGTGGACTTTTTGGAGTTTACTTTTTTCTGCCCTCATGATTGATTGTTTAAGTATAGAAATCAAAGTTGAAAATATGTCCCTCCATAATTCCGAAGGCACACCCTGCTGTATATCTTGGGATCCAGAGGTGCCAGTGAAATATAAAATTTTTGTTCCTCTGGAGACTTCTCTCTCTCTTTTTTTTTGGCTTAGAAGTTTTTAGGATCTGAAATACTGAGCTTCAACTGTTGCCCTGATTTATTTATTGAAATCACTTCCTAGAATAAAAAATAAAAAGCCAGATGTTGGTGTTCACCTATAGTCTCAGCTACTTGGGAGGCTGAGGCAAGAGAATCATCCCTTAAAACCAGGAGTTTGAGGTTAGCCTGGGCAACACAGGGAGACCTCTTTTGGAAAAAGAAAGAGAGGGAGAATATACATTGTGAAGAGAAAAGCCTGAATTGAACTGGTATTTGTGAGTATAACATTGAAAATTTATCATAGTTATGTCTTTTTTCAGTCACTTCACAAAATACTTATTGAACCCTTTTAATTAGAAACTGTATCTCTTGGGAAACAAAATGTTCTGAGTTACCACTTTGTTAATTCCTCACTCTTTTCCTTTTCCAGAACCTCTGTTAGTTTTCATTAGATAGTCTAGGCTCTTAAATGGCTCTCCCACATTTTCCATCTTTTGCCTTTAGTTTATAGTCCCCAAAATTTCTCAGTACTTTTTCATTGTTAAAACTCTCACAGTAGTGTTTCTCAAAATATTATCTGAAGACTCATTCCATCAAAATCATTTTGAGTTCTTCAGTATGAACATTCCTAGGTCTGATGCCAGACCTCATGAATAGGAGTCCCTACTGGTGGCATCCAGGGAATTGTCATTTAAATACACAGCCTCAAGGACCCCTGTGAATATTACTGTGATATGGTCATGTAGGCAAGATACTAACTTCTCTGAGACTCAGTTTCCTAAGTAGTAAATTGAGATAATCGTTCTTCCTTTGTACAGTAGTTGTAAGGATTAAAATAATTAATATTTATAAAAGACTTTTATGTCCTGGGACATAAAATCATGACTGAAGTGTTAAATTTGTTATAATATAGTGAATACCTAAAATTATATATATAAACATAAAGAAAAATATTTAATTGGATTTTCTACTGTCAGCAATTACCTACATTCACACACACACACACACACACACACACACACACACACACAATTCTATTGATTAACATAGGAAAACAAAAGTCTCTTGATTTTTTTGTGTTTATGGGCAAAGCCTCATAACAACTCATTTAAACATTTCTCCTCCAAAACTTCCAAACTCATGGAACATAGGCAATCTTTACCTTTCTGTGTTCCATATAAATAGAGCATGGAATCACCAACAGAGACCTCTCCAGCTCCATCTCTGTGTCACTTGGCCACCAAGCCCATTGAACTATCTGCAGACTTTGCACATACCCCATTCTTGAGCTTCTATAGCATTGTACTGCCTCTGTCTAAAATGTCCCTCCCTCCATAACAACACCCCTCCCCCCATTGTTACTCACTCTTTAAATTCGGTTCAGTCTCCACTTGCCTTTTTGAGAAGATAAACTATTTCCTAATCCTTAGTTTCACTATAATATTTACATGTTGGTCTTTCTTGTTAGTGAATCCCTAGATGTAGGAATGCAGTCTGCCAATGTTTAATCAATGTTTATTGAGTTAATAACAATGGAATTACTGTTACTGAATTAATAACAATGAAAAACATGCAAAGGGAGACCTTTTATATGCTTGTTAAAACTAGCGATTTCTTTTCCTAAATATTTTAAGATTGGAATTTGAGTTAGGAAAACAAACTTCTAAGGTTCGAGGGTTCCAAGGGTAGGAAAACAAACTTTGAAAGTTACTCCTACAGAGGTGCAGAAATGATGTCTAAAAAAGGAATCTGATGCACACGGCTAGGAGGGTGAGAAAGGAGGTGGTGGAAAGTCAGAGAAATAGAGCAGTATATATCACCCTAAAGCATCAACAGACCCCTGCTGTACACAAGTCCTATTACTGCTTTTCACAACCAGAAACAACAATATACTCCATTGCCTTGATTAAAAATGTAAGTTATTCAAAACTGAAACATTTTAATTATTTTGTAAACATTATAACCAAATCATGCCCAACCTTGAGTGATAGATACTAGACAGACCTCTCTCTCAGTGTGCACATCCCTGTTATGTTAATTAGACAGTTTATGATTTATCAGAAAGCAAGTTCCAACTTACGAACAGCACCTCATCAACCATGCATTTCATCTGCCATTCATCCGTTATTTTTTGGTGACAACACAAAATCTACCTATGGTAATTGCATGCTGGTAATTTATTTTTAATATCTTTCAGCTGGTTTGGCTAGAATTTTAAAATAGATAATAATAGCATTGAGTCTTACAACAATGTAATTTTTTCCTCTTTATTAGATTCAAAATGACTGTCTTTTGTGAAATAGAAAAATGGCTCAAAAGAATTTTCTGAGACTTAAACATACTGGAAAAAGACATTTAATAAATCATTACATTTTGAATGCTAAATCTGTCATTTAATTGTTTAATATATGTATTCCTTGTAATTTCATCCTTCTAAGTAAAGTATCACTTTAACTTATCTTTCAAGTAAATGAAACATTAAATAGCATTAATTTTCTAGAAAATTCAAATTAGACAATTTAATTCTCATAGGTATTTTATTTTAAACATTTAGTTGTCTTTCTGATGCATGATGCATAATAGCTAGTGCTAATAAGAGGGAAAGGGAAAAAAATTAAGAAAATGATTAGGTTAAGCTATTAAATATGTTTGTGAGAGAGGTCGAGGTGTGACTCTAGTCAGAGAATCATTTTGGTGTACAATTAATAAAAATAAAATATTTTAAATTAAAATTATACATATTGACCATCTAGGTATACCAGAACTAGGCAAAATGTGAAGGTATTCAGAACTTTTGGAACAATGGAGTGAAGCAAACCATTGGTATAATATAGACTAAGTTAGAAATTGACCAGATATCATCTTGAATATCTCCTCTTAATCTGATTCCATTTCTATGAAGTACATTTATCTTTAGTCAACATCTCTGTGCTTTTATCAAGAACACGTTATGGTTTAGCTATTCAGTGTCCCCTAAAAGCTCATGTGTGAGGCAATTCAAGAATTTTCAGAGCTGAAGTAATTGGACTATGAGACCCTTAACCAAATCAATGGATTAATCCACTGAGGTGAATTAACTGGGCAGTAATGGTAAGCAGATAAGGTGTAGCTGGAGGAGGTAAATCACTGAGGGTGTGACTTTGGGAAGTGACTCTTTGCTTCCTGGTGGCCATGTACTGAGCTGCTTTCCTTCACTATACCCTTCTACCATGATGCTCTGTCTCACCTCAAGCCCAGAGCTATGGAGTCAGCTGTCTGTGGACTGAGACCTCTGAAACCACAAGCCCAATAAACTTTTCCTCTTCTAATTGTTCATGACAGGACTTTTAGTCACAGCAGCAAAAAACTGACTAAAATATGTAATTGCCTGTTAACATCTCCACTTAAATGTCAAAGAGGCACTTCAAATTTCAAAAATACGTCCAAAACAATTTCCCTCCTTCTCCTCCAGTGTCTCCTTTCTCAGCAAATGACAACTCTTCCCCAGGATGCTTGAGTAAGAAAACCAGGTGCCATGTTGGACACATCTTATCCATTCCACTTCCTAAAAAATTTCTCTACTCACTTTTCTCTATTTTCCCTATCACCAACCTTCATCCAAACCTCACCAACACTTTCCACTTCAATAACATTCTAATTGTTTTCTAGGAGTTCTCTATTCTTACCCCCTTCAGTGCAGAAGCCAGAGTCAAGCTTTTTAAAGCTCAAATTCAATCATTTTACTTCCTCTTAACATACTTCAGTGACTTTGTTGTTCCTAATAACCTCTCAAATCTTATCAGAACTCAAAAGATACCCAATGTCTACTTATCAGGCTAATCATTATAATCTTTTTTTCTATTGCTTGAATAGCTCATGCTTCATGACCTCTTGTAAGTGTGAATTCTGCTCCTTTTTTCACCTAGATAAATTCTATTGTGGTTGCTGTTGTTGTTATTATTATTATTATTTGGTACCAGGAATTGAGCCCAGGTGGGGGGGGCTTAACAATTGAGTCACATACCCAGCCCTTTTTATATTTTATTTAGAGACAGGGTCTCACTGAGTTGCTTCGCGTTTCACTAAGTTGTTGAGGCTGGCTTTGAACTCTGCCTCAGTCTCCCCAACCTCTGGGATTAGAGACTTTTGCCACCACACCAGGATCAATTCAATTTTTACATTCAGCTACCACATTACTTGTCAGAAGGAACATCCCTAAATATTCTATGCTGAGTTAACCCTTTATTTTATTTCTCTTTTTTTAACACTCAATACCTACCTTTCCTTCTAGATTGTAATAACAGAGACAAATATGTCAAGCAGTAACAAAACACGACCTTAATATTAAGCCGACGTGGTTTATTCAAGTTATACTTCTTCCAGTCTAGTCAGTGAACTTGCTAATGAGAACTTCAAACAGTTGACTGACTTGAGAATTTATTTTGTCCTGTAACCAATGGCGCATAAACAATTCCTAATTTTCCTTAGCTCCAGACCCATATGTTCAGCCAACTCTTTCCTGGATATCTCTAATTGAAAGTTTCCAGTGGATTCAGAATCAATGCACTTTAAACAAGTATAGCTCTCAGAATAGGTAAGAGGAACAACTACTCTGTGCCTCATAGTTTAGAGTCTCATGTGTAAAAGTGCACTAAAAATGAACTTATTAAAGAATATATAAGTACCTTCATAAATCAAGCCTCCACACCAGGCCAGACCACTATAAGATATCCAACATGCATCAGTGACTAATGCTGTTCAAGGAAATGACTCTCAGAATCTCTGATCCAAGTCCTTAAAATAAATGTGACTCTGGTCAAATGTACTGACAGTTTGAGGACTTTGCAGCTCACAAAATCTGAGATGGACTACTTCAGAGGATTGATTCCATTTTGGAACTTTCTTTGGTAAGAGAATATATAAATAAATGGCCTTGTCAAATCCTTCCTCTTAGTAGGTATGCAAGATACTTGTTCTTTTTTTTTTTTAAGCTGTTTACAAATAATGTCAACTATTCATTTTTTTTTGTCTATCTTCATCTTCTAATTTGTCATCTTGGAGGTTCTCAAGGTTTTAACATGGTATTCACAGGAGTTGCACATGGGAGATAAAAATCAACTTACAGCTTACATGATTGACATTAAGAAAAATCTTTATTTGTATATAAATATGTTCAGATACAGTGTATATGAGGTATGCTTTTTACATTTCCATATGGAATTAGATACTACTTAAGAGGTTATTAAAATTATGTGTTAGCTCTTTAAGCAAAGAAATTAAGAATTTTGCAATATTTTTCTGTAATAAATTTATTCCTTGTTTTGTTTTGTTTCAACTATTGTAAGTGGGATTGCTTTCTTGATTTCTATTTCAGAAACTTTGATATCAGCAGACAGCAATGCTCCTGAGTTTTGTGAGATCATTTTGTACCCTGCAAGTTTGCTGAACGTGTTTATTAATTCTAATAGGTAGCTGAAGAAGTCTGCATGTCATCTGCAAACAGAGACCATTCGACTTCTTCTTTTCGAATTTGCATGTCCTTTATTTCTTTCTCTTGCCTGATTATTCTAACTAGAACTTCCAATACAATGTTAAATAAAAGTAGTGAAAATGAGCATTCCTGTCATATTCCAAATGTTAGAGAGAAAGCTTTCAGCCCTTCCTCATTTGTTATGATGTTATCTATTGGACTATTATATATGTCCTTTATTATATTGAAATATGTTTCTTTTCTACCTTATTTGTTCAGTATTTTTTTCATGAAATGATGTTGAATTTTATCAAATGACTCTTATGCATCTCTTCAAATATTCATATGGGTTTTGTGGTTCAATCTGTTAATTCAGTTTAAGATATTTATAGATTTGTACATGTTGAAATGTCTTTGCATCTCAGAGAAACCCCACTTGATCACAGTGAATGATCCTTTGAACATGTCATTAGATTTTATTTGCTAATATGTTGTAGAGAATTTTTACATCTATGTTCATTGAGATATTGGCCTATTCTTTCTTTTATTTGGTGTCCTATTCTGATTTTGGTTAACAGAATAATGCTTGTCTCATAGAATGAGTTTGGAAGAATTCCATCCTCTCTGATTTTTTTAAATAACTTAATAATTGGTATTAGTTCTTCTTTAAATGATTGATAGATTTTAGGAATGAGATCTGTTTCTGGGCATTTCTTTAATGGGAGATTTTTTATTTTTGATTCAATTACATTACTTGTAATTCATCAGTTTAGGTTTTCTGTTACTTCATGATTCAATCTTAGTAGGGTGTGTGTGTCTAGGAATCTGTCCATTTCTTTTATGGTTATCAAATCTTTTGCTGTTTAGTTGTCCATAATAGTCTCTAGCATTATCCTTTGTATTTCTGTGGTGTCAGTGTGTTATCTTCTTTTTCATCTTGGATTTCATGTATTTGAATCTTCTCTCTCATATTCTTGTTCTAATAAGGGTTTGTTAATTTTGCTTACCTTTTTGAAGAACGAGCTCCTTGTTTTATTGATCTTGTTTTTATGATTTGACAATATAAGATATCTTCAATTTTCACTAGGTTTGGAACAAGTTACAGGATTAAAAATTATTTGAGGCTTTGTACAGAATTATATAAGATTCTTACTCTTAAACCTGGGCTTTGTTTAATCTATATTTACATCCATGTGCTCATCTCCTAGGAAGCCATACAAAAGGCACATAAACTAGTTAATAGTGGGTAGCTTTTCCTTCACAGGCATGATAGATCCTGGATGTCTCTGCATGAACCACAAAAACTGTTCTCAATACATTTTTATAGATGTCTGGATACATCAAACAGTTTTTTGAATTTAGATGGAAAAACTTCAATCAAGATATTATTGTGAAATCATTTCTGCTAAACTCTGTCAGAAGAGTATAGAACTGGCAACTGTACTCAGTTTTAGCTCTTCTTCAATAAGAAATCATGTACCTGTCAATGTGTAGTGTTGATCATGCTCCATTTTGGTATTGCTGTCTTCTGGGGATGAATTTTTCCAAAGGGTATGACATGTGATTTAATTTTATTTTCTTGATTTTTATATTGAAGTAATTACTTACTGTCTGATGCCATAAACTGTACATTGTTCTGCCTCTTTGATAATTAATATTATTTAAATTAGGTTGTGACAATGTTCAAGACAATTACTTTCAAGAATATTGCTGAGATGTTTTATTGTATCATAATCTTTATATAAATTTGAATCTCTAAACTACTAACATTTATAGTTTGGCCTTTGTTTGTGTAAAGACTACAAAATAACACATAAAAATGTCTTAATATCCTTCAAAGAAAGTACTAACAGACCAACTCACTCTTCACAAATGTAAATATTAGCACAAATGTAAATACTAGCTAAGATTCAGCTGGCTTACAAATTAAAAATATAAGATCTATTGATTTTTTTCAAAACACAACTAAGTATATCTGTTTGCCTCATTGCTTTACTTGGTTAGTATTTTATGAAAAAATAATTAGCAATCTATTTTTAGTGTAAACACCAATACTTTCTGCAAAACATCGTTATGTGTCTATGGGAAAATCTATTTCTGAATTTTCTTTATATTTTAGATTATGGATTGTATCCTTTTTGCCCAGTATTTAGGAAGGAAAAAACCTTTATTTTGTAATAAATAACCATATTAATAAACAATATATGCAAAAAAAAAACATATGTCTCAGGGACAAATTATTGATTGTATGAAAAAATTATTGTTTAACTTTCTTAAAGATAAGAGTAAGATTTAAAAAAGACATTCAGAATTATTTTTAATGTTTTGACTGAAATTTTTCTATCATTTCTTTAGAATTGAGATTCATTCAAGTTTTCTTTGCCCTCTTTCAGAAATTTTAGAATGTTTGGCTTGTTATTTTATATTTTATAATAGAAAATTTAAACATGCAAATGATAATTTGAATGACAAATTCCTGTGTATTCTTCCACAAAGTGCAAAAGTTAAGCAGATTTTATCATTCATCAGTTGTCCCATTCCTGACTCCTTTATATAGGAATGATGAAAACAACAATGCTTACAATGATTATGTTAATCACATTTTCATTGCTATGACAAAATACCTGAGAAAAACAACTTAATGATGAAAAGATTTATTCAGACTCATCGTTACAGAGGTTTCAGTTCATGATTGGCCAGCTCTGCTGGTTTGGGCCTGATGTGAGACAATACATCATGGCAGAATGGAATGGGGGAAGAAAACTGCTCACTTCATGGCAGTTGGAAATCAGAGAAAGAGGAAGGGGCTAGAACAAGATATAGTCCTGAAGGACACATATGCAAGGACCTACTCTCTCCAACTCTCTCCTGCTCTCTCCTAGAGTTTACACCACTTCTCAAAAGACAACTCATTTAATCAATTTTCTATCATGTTCTTCATTTATTTCAATCTTGTATTTTTATAGAAAAATATGATTCCACCTAGACTTTTAAGTGTGTATTTGAAACCTTTACATTATTCATTCCTATTTAATTTAATCTGCTCTCTATCTGAGGGCATATTCTCTTCCTTATCCTTAAAATTGATTCCTCCCTTAGCTTTAGGATAAGATATTCCACTAATTTTAAAATTGTTGATTTCCTTCTTAGTAAGATTTTGGCATCATCCTATAAACTTTAATATGTTTTATTGGTCTTATCATTTCCAAACACTTCTTTTTATTTCCATGATATTCCATTATTTTATTTTACTTCATCTTTTTTATTTCCTTCTATTGCATATCTAGAAAAATATTCCATTTTATCTTAATGTTTATGACTTTTCCTGTATTCCTCAGACAAAATTTTCAGTTTTCGGTATCATGGGATAGAATCCATAAATTCACAAATTCTACCAAACAGGTCATTATTTTATTATTTGTGATGTTAGCAATTTATGTTGCACTAGTTCTACTTTCAGATTAACTTCTTACAGCTACATTGGTTGTTGTTTTTTTTTTTTTTTCTTTTTTTCTAATCCTGAAAATAAATAATTTGGTTTATGTTTTCTGTTTAATTATCAAAAGTGATTACACCCATAATGTCAAATTATTTCTTAGGCCAATTATAACAAATTTCTAAATATATTATAATTTTCAGTCTTGTGATCCTACTTACCAAAAAAAGTTATACCTTTTTAAAATAATTCCTCAGGGTATTTATACATTTTCATTACCTTAAGAGAGCTTTCAATTTTTTTTTTCTGTCCTTCTAGTTTAATAGATCAGATGGGAAGCATGGAAGGCAGAGCCTTATCTCCATTCTCAATTGAATGAAAATGGAATAACATTCAAACAAATTTCAAGCATCTTATCATTCTTTTGTATATGATGTAGTATAATCATAAGTTTCAATATTGCACAACTCTTATGCTTAATACATGACAGTTAAAAATGGATCATACCTGTTTTTAGTAAAATGGTTTCTGCTTTAGTTTCTCCAATGGTCGGCTAATTTATTTGCTGTATTGATTTTTTCTTTGGTGCTAGTGATTGAACCCAAGTTTCATTCATGTTAAACACATGCTCTATTACCTAGCTAAACCTCCAACCCTGCTATATCAGTTTTTTTTGTTCTGAGTAGTTATACATGACAGTAGAATGAACTTGGTTATATCATGCATACATGGAATATAATTTCTCATTCTTCTGGTTGCACATGATGTAGGATTCCACTGGTAGTATAGTTAGATATGTACATAAGGTAATGATGTCTGATTCATTCTACTCTCCTTCCTACCCCCAGATCTCCTTCCCTCCCTTCACTCCCCTCTATGTAATCTAAAATAACTCTATTCTTCCCTATGCATCCCCTTACTGTGAATTAGCATCCGCATATCAGAGAAAACATTTGGCCTTTGGTTTTTTGGGGTTGGCTATTGCTTAGCATGATATTCTCCAGCTCTACCCATTTACTGAAAAATACCTTAATTACATTATTTTTTAAGGCTGAGTAATAGTCCATCATACACACACACACACACACACACACACACACACACACATACAAACATTTTCTTTATTCATTCATCTGTTGAAAGGCATCTAGATGTGTTCCGTAGTTTAGCTATTGTGAGTTGAATAGCTATAAGCATTGATGTGGCTGTGTCACTATAATATTCTGATTTTAAAATTTTTAACACATGGTTTCTTCCAAAGCCATTTTTAAAGAACAGAGTTCCAGAAGTTATTTTACTAAATGTCATACAGCTAGTTCATGCCAAATTTTTGTATTTCTTGGTCTTTGTGTCTTCTATTAAACTGCAAAGCATTTTTCTGTTAAACACATTATGAACATTATCATTTAAATATCAACACTAGAGAGCTACTAAAGTCTGAATTAGAACAAGATATATTCCATATTTGTATAACTATGTCAAGATGGATTCTACTGTCATGTAGAACTAAAAAGAATGAATAAAAAAGAATAGTCTCATGTGGGAAAAATGTTGAAAGAGTTAATAATTTTTTTTTGTTTCGGTTTTGGTTTTTGTTTGTTTGGTTAACAGGGATTGAACCCAGGGCTACTTAACCACTGAGCCACAACCCCAGTCCATTCTATTTTTTCTTTTGAGACAGGTTCTTACTAAGGTGCTTAGGACCTCACTGAATTGCTGAGGCTGACTTTGAACCTGTGATCCTGCTACTCAGCCTCCTGAGTCACTAGGATTCCAGGCATGCATCATCACACCTTGCTAGTTGATAGTTTTAAAATGATACTTCTAATGAACTATAGACACACACACAAAAAATAAATCACAACAGGTTTATGCCAAAACAGCAAATTTTGACAAAATTAATTCTATTTACTTAAAAATAAACTTGTAATCAACCCTCCCCTTAGGTCTTATTTTTTCTTAGATATTACAATGGTTCTAATTCTTAACATAGATCCTCTACTAAGTGCCAAAATAATTTTATTACGTTTCCAAGTGTGATCAGAAGAAAATAATTGTTAAAATATTAGTCCATAAGGTCTCAAAAAATTAGTGCTTTTACCTATGACACATATTTTAAGGAATCATTCAATGTTCTGAAAATTGAATTATTTTTCTTTCCTTAACAATGGGAAACATTTTTACATGGAGAAGCAGTATATTTCATTCTTTGTTTGTCCAAATAATAGATTATGTATTTGTCATTGCTATTGTTTTTGTATTCTTTACCTATTTAATGAAATCACAGAAGCTTCAGTGGCACTGGCTATATAATTAGTTTTCCACAGTTATTAATATCAATAGAAGCAATGTTCCTTCTGGAGAGAAATAATCTAATCCATTTCTAGCATGTGAGTCATATTATGAAAAGACAGATAAGCCAGCCTTGACATAACAGATCATGTGATAATCACTACTTTCTCCAATTCTATTCAGTTCTAAGAAAGGATTTTTCCATTTGGGGTAGAGAGTAGGATTTTCTGTGTAACTACTAATCATGTTAAATCCCAGCTGCCTATTCATGTCATAGACATCTACCATTTTTTGGAACAGAGAGTCAAGTTCTTCACATCAGAGAGGCCAGATCAAGAGCCCAGATGAAGGAAGGACAGTAAGGTCCGGTGACCTCAGGACTCCTAGAACTCAGAGCACAGATTTCTACAAGTCTAAGAGGAGTACTAATGGGGAAGGATGAGGTCAAAAAAGCACTGTAGATTTTTTCAACCATCTTGCCAAGTGTCAGCTCTACTTGTGTAATAGAATCACAGGTAAACTTTTTTTAAAAAAAGAATCAATTTCCTGTTTACTCTCAGAAAAATTAGGAACTTCAGAAGTGAGGCCTAGCCATTAGCATTTTTTAAAGCTTCTCTTATGAATATAATATGCAGTTCAGCTTAGAAAATTAGCTCTTGATCTTAAGCTCGATACTGGTCACATTACCTTCAGAGAAGCAGCTTGACAGACTAAGTGCAAGAAACAATAACTCTTGTTAGAAAATGTGAAGAACTGTATCTCCTTCAGACTGAGATTATTAGCTTGTCTCTCAGAGAGGTAAATTTTGATGTGGAGTTGCCCATTTTGGCACTCTTAATTATGCTAATGTGAACTTGCTTTTTGTTTTCAAATATGTAATCAGACTTCAGAGTACTACATTTTGCCTCTTTAAGGAAACATAGCAATTCCATTTTTTTAAGCACAGACTTTTGTCTGATGGCACCTCAGGTTTGGTTTATGCTGACAATGGGAAGATAATCAGACAGCTACAGGAAACAGCCACAGAATTTGACCAAAGTCTAAGGTCAACTATTCTCCAACTAAAGGTTTGGAAAAGCTAGAAAGCAGAGCAGAAGAGCACAAGGGGATTCATGAGTAGGAAGTTTGAAATTCCAAATAGAGGTATGTCGATTATGGAAATGATGTTTCCTCTGCCACTGGGACTACAAAAGACAAATGCTGAACCCCAGAAATTAGCTCTAGAAGAGAAGAACTACTAAAATAGGCCCTCAGGGTAGGCAAAGGGACATTGGGTTCAGCAACTATTTAATCATATTAGGGCATTGTCTCAATGAGTGATTCCAAAATTAGAATAAAATCTAGAGGACTGAAGAATGTCATTAAGTACCTTTGGTCACACTTTTTCTGAGTATTTTTTTCTTCGAGCTCAAACTGGTTATTTTGACATGTGCAGATCTATTGGTCTGCTAACACTTTCTTTGTTAACAGGAAACCTTACAGAATATAATCAGGAAGACCCCAAAATTTCTGCTATAACATGTCAGGGCAGTTCCTTCTGTTAATTGTTGGCACAGAACTAGACAGACTAGTTCTTTACTTCAAGTACCTATTAATAATTTCAAAACCTACATTTGGGATAGGGAATAGGGAATGATCTACTTTAAACTTCTCCTACCTAGCTGTTAATATGCACAACTTTTTAAGGTATACCTCTAACCATCCATATCTCTTTGCTATGACAAACTACTTTTTTAGACATATAAGTTGGGGTTCTCCGTCAGGAAAGATCAAATAGAAGATAGATAAATAGATAGATGATAGGTAGGTGGATAGATAAAAGGAGACTTAGTGAGGGAATTGGCTCACAGGATTATGGGGTCTGACAAGTTCCACTATATGCCATTTGCAACTAGAGACCTGGGAGGTCTAGTAGCATGGATCCATCTAAGCCTCTGAGCCTCAGAGGCAGGGAAACCAATTGTGTAATACTCAGTCTGAGGACAAAAGCCTAAGAATCTGAAGACATATGATGCAAGTTCTGGAGTTTGGAGGCTGAAGAGACAAGTTCCGATGTCCACTGGCAGGAGAAAAAAGGAATCTCAACCCTGAGAAATAAAGAACAAATTCATCTTTCCTCTGTCTTTTGTTTTATCTGGACCTTCTGCTAATTAGGTGGAGCCAGCCCAACTGAAGTTATTATCCAGAGATGTGAAAGAACCTAAAATAATATCAAAATGTAAGAGTTTACTGTTTTTCAGCAGCATGAGCCATTCCCTAGCAGACTATATTCTGCATAGGCACACGAGATCAAAAAACCCCCTCTAACTCTCTGGCCTGAAGGATCATAAGATTTCTGCACAACAGAGCCTTATGTTTCTTTTCAGTCACATTGGTATTCTAATTGAACCTCTCTGGGACTTTGGACAGCAGCCAAGACTCAAAGTATTAAAGTCCTTGGAACTTGAAAGCCTTATTGGCAATTTAGATGATTTGGCAAGTTCTAAATGAGAACAAGCTTACTCCTCATGATTTACCAGTCATGGAAAGAAACAGCACAACCCAATGCTAAGAATGGGATAGTAGAAAAATAAATAAATAAATAAATAAATAATAAATAAGAGAACAAATACATTAACAAGGGAAGTTTCTGCTTATCACAAATATGTGTCCTGATTACTATGGATGTGTACAAAAATATTTACAATCACTTTGTATATTTTAGGAAATTCCAAAGACATGTGACAATGCAAAATCATATTTGAATGTTATTCTAATTATTTATTAAAAAATAGAGATCTCTGTGCTGCCCGTTGATACTGCCCCATCTCTGAACACAGCCTCCTCCATCTTTGACACTGGTCAGGGCCTGGAAGTACATTATCAAGGTGCCTGCCTGCACCCGAGGTCTTCTGCTGCCTGTTAATAGCCACCATCTTGCTGCAGAGGCAGGAGAGAGCTGGGATCTCTCATGATCCACAAGTCCTGAATTATGCACAGGCAAATAGGGTTGGCTGCAACAGGTGGGAAGTTTGGAAGAGGGTGTGAGGGCATCTTGCTGTCAGTTTGCCCAACCAGCCTCTTTGGCACCCACATGGTTCCCAGAGACCACTAGGGCTGGAACTCACTGGACCCTGACACCAGTCCATTCTCCAGCACCAGCCCATTCCCCAACTCTCTCCCCAGTTTGGCATTCATTGATCCCCTTGTTCCACCAGGTTCGGCATCAGTCCGATGTCAAGGTCCTCTCTGCCACATTCCACATTGAGGAGGAAAGGGTTAACTGTCAGAGGAAAGATGTTGGTGGTTTTTCTATTACCCAAAAAACTTACTCAGTGAACACGCAAGAGCCAATACTCTTTTTATGAGAAGGGGTGCGACGGGTCCAGTCATACTGGCTCTGGCCTCTTTACAATGACTAAGTCACCCAACTCTCCTTTATTTATAATATTCAGGTAAAAGGGGGCAAGGACTGGGAGGAGCTTCTTCTGTGATGAACAGGATAGGGTAGAGTTAGGGAAGCCATCCTTTTAGGGGGAAAATTCCATAAGGAGACAG
Source organism: Sciurus carolinensis (assembly GCF_902686445.1). Taxonomy (NCBI): domain Eukaryota; kingdom Metazoa; phylum Chordata; class Mammalia; order Rodentia; family Sciuridae; genus Sciurus; species Sciurus carolinensis. The sequence goes on along the minus strand of NC_062221.1, from coordinate 101,854,135 downwards.
GGAACCACTCCCACTCAGCATCACATGCTTCCTGGCAGTTCCTAGAAGCCAGGCCTCTGCATCACATGGCTCAACATAGTCTGATTCTGCTAACTAAGGATGGCTTCCCACAATCCGACACTCAACAGGTCTCTCCAGCTCCTCAATCCCCAGTCTTTCAATCCCTTCCTAGATACCAACCTAGTCCAGTGCTCACAGCTACATGGCCAGACTGCAGCTCTCAGCACCTGGTCCTAATCTGCCCAAAACAGAATAGCTTTCTACATTAGGCATACAGGTCCCAGTGTTTGATCCTAAAGATCACCTGGGAGAGAAGTGCCCCACATCTTAATAAGAATTATGTGGTTTAAAGTTGTATATTATTTGCATTGGATGCTATTAATATTGATCTCTCCCTTAAACATGAGGCACTGGAAACCTTTAAGGATTCTCTAAGTCTATGAGGTAGAAACTGTACTAACTCAGATCCACTCTACTAAATGGGAAGACTCAAACAACATGATAAAATAAGGGAACAAAGTGCCCCAAACAAGCCAACACACTACAATAATAGAATCCATTGGCAACAAAGTAGAAGAAATGTCAGAGGAGTGCAGAATGTACATGATTAAACTGATTCATTACATAAAGGATGATGTAAGGAGTGAAATCAGAGATAAATTTCAGGAGGTGAAAGATCAATTTAAAGAAAAAATAGAGATTATGAAATGAGATCAAGCAGGAATCCTCAAAATGAAGGAATGAACAAAGCAAATTAAAAATTCAATGGAAAGTATCACCAACACATTAGACCACCTGGAAGACTAAATCTCAGGCAACAAAAACAAAATATATAATCTTGAAAATAAAATTGACCACACAGAGAAGTTGGTTAAAAAAAAATGAGCAGAACTTCCAAGAATTAAGGAATAACATGAAAAGATCAAATTTAAGATTTGTTAGGAGAGAGGAAGGCATGGAGATACAAATAAAAGGACTACACAATCTTTTCAATGAAATGACATCAGAACATTTCCCAAACCAAAGGATGAAATAGAAAATCAAATTTGAGAGGCTTACAGGACCCCAAATGCACAAAATTACAACAGATCCCACACCAAGGCACATTATAATGAGGATGACTAACATTCAGAATAAGAATAGAATTTTGAAAGTTCCAAGAGAAAAATATAAGATTACATATATGGGGAAACCAATTCAGTTCCCACTGATTGTCAATCCAGACCCTTAACACCAGGAGGTCCTGGAACAACACATACCAAGCTCTGAAAGAAAATGGATGCCAACCAAAAATTTTATATCCAGCAAAATTAAGCTTCAGATTTGAAGATGAAATTATAATATTCCATAATAAGCAAAAGTTAAAAGAATTAACAACTAGTAAGTCCACTACAAAACATTCTCAGTAAAATAGTCCATGAGGAGGTAGTGGAAGAAAAAAATGTGAAAACCAGCAAAGGGAGGAACTACACTAAAGAAAATACAATGAAGAAGAAACTAGGTCAAATTAAAAACCAGAAATAAACCAAAATGACTGAGAATACAAATCATTTCTCAATAATAACCCTGAAGATTAAGGGCTTAAACTCATTTATCAAAAGACATAGGCTGGAGAATTACATTAAAAAATAAGACCCAACAATATTCTGTCTTCAAGAGACTCCCCTCATAGATAGAGACATCTACAGCCTGAAACGATGGGAAAAAAACATACCACTCACATGGACTGCTTAAATAAGCAAAGATTTCCATCCTCATTTCAGATAACCTGAACTTCAAGACAAAGTTAGTCAGGAGGGACAAAGAAGGACATTTCACTCTGCTTAAGGGAGTCATACATCAACAAGACATACCAATCATAAATATATATGCCCCAAACAAAGGAACATCTATGTACAGCAGACAAACACTTATCAATTTCAAGAATCAAATAGACCACAACACAATAATATTGGGTAACTTTAACACACCTCTCTCACTACCTCTCTCACTGGATAGATCTTTCAAATAAAAACTAAACAAAGACTGTAGAACCAAATAATACAATTTGGAAAAAACAGACATATATACATTATTCTATCCATCATTGAGTAAGTACGCTTTCTTCTCAGCAGCACATGGATCCTTCTCTAAAATAGACCATATGTTATGCCACAAAGCAATTCTCAGCAAATACAGAAAAAAAGAAATACTACCCTACATTCTATCAAATCATAATGGAATGAAACTAGAAATCAATGAAAAATAAAAAATAGAAGTTACTCCAACACCTGGAGAATAATAGCATGCTATTGAATGCTGAATGTATAAAAAAAAAGAAATTAGGGAGTAAATAAAAAATATTTAGAGGTAAATAAGAACACTGATACAACATATTCAAATCTCTGGGACACTATAAAAAAGTGTTAAGAGGAAAGTTCATTGCATTGAGCTCATTTAATAAAAGAATAAAAAGGCAATAAATAAATGAATCTCAAAGCCCTAGAAAAAAGAACAAATCAACACCAAAAGCAGCAGAAGATAGGAAATAATTAAAATCAGAGCTGGAATCAATGAAATTGAAACAAAAGAAGCAATTCAAAAAACTGACAAACAAAAGTTGGCCCTCTGAAAAAATAAATAAAATTGATAAACCCTTAGACACGTTAACAAAGAGAAAGAGAAAGAAAACTCAAATTACTAAAATTCATGCTGAGAGGAAATATCACAACAGACACTACTGAAATATGGAAGAAAATTAGAAACTATTTTGAAAATTTATACTCCAATAAAATACAAAATCTCAAGGACATCAACAAATTTCTAGAGACATATGACCTACCCAAACTGAATCAGGAAGACTTACACAATTTAAACAGATCGATTTCAAGCAATGAAAGAGAAGATACCATCATGAAGCCTACCAACCAACAAAAGCCCAGGACCAGATGGATTCTCTGCCAAGTTCTACAAGACTTTCAAAGAACAATTAACACAAATACTCCTCAAATTATTCCATGAAATAGAAAAGGAGGAAACCCTTCCAAACTCATTCTATGAGGCTAGAATTACCCTGGTAACAAAACCAAAGGAAAGAAAACTTCAGACCACTATACCTGATGAACATAGACGGAAAAATTCTCAATAAAATTCTGGCAAATCACATACAAAAATATATTAAAAAGATAGTGCACCATGATCAACTGGGGTTTATCCCAGGGATGGGAGGTTGTTTCAACATATGGAAATCAATAAATGTAATTCATTACTCAACAGACTTAAAGACAGTAATCATATGATTATCTCAATACACACAGAAAAAGCATTTGACAAAATACAGCACCTCTTCATGTTTAAAACACTAGAAAAAATAGGGCTAGTAGGAACATACCTCAACATTGTAAAGGCTATCTATGCTAAGCCCAAGGTCAACATCATTCTAAATGGAGAAAAACTGAGAGCATTCCCTCTAAAAACTGGAACAAGACAGGGATGTCCTCTTTCACCACTTCTATTCAACATTATGCTTGAAATACTAGTCAGAGCAATTAGACAGACCAAAGAATTTCAAGGGAACAAATAGGAAAAGAAGAACTCAAGCTATCACTAATTGCTGACAACATGATTCTATCTTTAGAATATCCAAAAAATTCCACCAGAAAATTTCTAGAACTCATACATAAATTCAACAAAGTAGCAGGATATAAAATCAGTACCCATAAATCAAATGCATTCCTATACATAAGGAATGAATCTACTGCAAGAGAAATTAGGAAAACTAACCCATTCACAATTACCTCAAAAAAATAAAAATACTTGGGAATCAATCTACCAAAAGAGGTGAAAGATCCCTACAGTGAAAACTACAGAACACTAAAGAAAGAAATTGAAGAAGACCTTAGAAGATAGAAAGATATTCCATACTCTTGGAAAAGTAGAATGCATATTGTCAAAATGAACATACTACCGAAAGTGTTATACAGATTCAATGCAATTTCTATTAATATCCCAATGACATTCTTCATGGAGCTAGAAAAAGCAACCATGAAATTCATTTGGAAAATAAGAGACCCAAAATAGCCAAGACAATCCTTAGCAATAGTGAAGCAGGAACATCACAATGCCAGACTTTAAACTATACTACAGAGCCATAGTAACAAAAACGTCATGGTATTGACACCAAAAATATACAGTAGACCAATGGTACAAAATAGAAGACACAGAGAAAAACCCACATAAATATGTCATCTCACACTAAACAAAGCTACCAAAAACATACATTGGAGAAAAGATAGCCTATTCAACAAAGGGTACTGGGAAAACTGGAAATCCATATGTAACAAAATGAAATTAAACCTCTATCTCTCACCCTGCACAAAAATCAACTCAAAGTGGATCAAAGACTTATGCAATAGAACAGAGACCCTGCACCTAATAGAAGAAAAAGTAGGCCCAAATCTTCATCGTGTAAACTCAGGACCTGACTTCCTTAACAAGACTTGAAAACACAAGAAGTAAAATTGAGAATCAATAAATGGGATGGATTCAAACTAAAAAGCTTCTTCTCAGCAAAGGGAACAATAAATAATGTGAGAAGAGAGCCTACAGAGTAGGAGAAAATCTTTATCAAAGGTACCTCAGATACAGCACTAATCTCCAGGATATATAAAGAATTAAAAAATTTAACACCCAAAATACCCAATCAATTAGTTAGCTAAGGAACTGAACAGACACTTCATAGAAGAAATCAACAAACATATAAAAAAAGTTCATCATCTCTTGTAATTAAAGAAATGCAAATCAAAACTAAGATTTCATCTCATTCCAATCAGAATGGCAATTATCAAGAATACAAGCAATAATAAGTTTTGGCGAGAATGTAGGGAAAAAGGTACACTCATACATTGCTGGTGGGACTGCAGATTGGTGCAATCTATATGGAAAGCAGTGTGGAGATTCCTAAGAAAACTTGGAATGGAACCACCATTTGACCCAGCTATCCCACTCCTTGGTTTATACCCAAAGGACTTAAAATCAGCATACTACACTGAGGCAGCTACATCAATGTTTATAGCAGCTCAATTCACAATAGCTAAACTATGGAACCAACCTATATGCTCTTCAACAGATGAATGGATAAAGAAAATGTGATACATTTACAGAATGGAATATTACTCAACTTTAAAGAAGAATGAAATTATAACATTTGCAGGTAAATCAGTGGAACTAGAGAATATCATGCTAATTGAAATAAGCCGACCCAGCTATCCCACTCCTTGCCCTATACCCAAAGGACTTAAAATCAGCATACTACAGAGATACAGCCACATCAATGTTCATAGCTGCTCAATTCACCAAAGCCAGATTGTGGAACCAACATAGATGCCCTTCAACTGATGAATGGATAAAGAAACTGTGGCATATATATACAATGGAATATTACTCCACCATAAAGAATGATAAAATTATGGCGTTTGCAGGCAAATGGATGAAATTGGAGAATATCATGCTAAGTGAGATAAGCCAATCTCAAAAAACTAAAGGACAAATGATCTCGCTGATAAGCGGATGATGACATATAATGGGGGATGGGAGGGGTTAGCGTTAGGGTTAGGGTTAGGTTTAGGGTTAGGGTTAAGGAGGGTGGCAAGAATGGAGGAAGGAAGGACTGTATAGAGGGAAAAGAGGGGTGGGAGGGGTGGGGAAGAAGGAAAAAAATAACAGAATGAATCAAACAACATTACCCTATGTAAATTTATGATTACACAAATGGTATGCCTTGACTCCATGTACAAACAGAGAAACAACATGTATCCCATTTGTTTACAATTAAAAAAAAAAAGAAAGAAAGAAATAAGCCGATCCCAAAACACCAAAGGCTGAATGTTTTCTCTGACAAGTGGATGCTGATCCATAGTGGGGAATGGGTAGGGATGAATGAAAGAATTTAGGATTATGCAGAGGGGAGTAAGGGAAGGGGTGTGGTGGTAGAGATGGGAAGGACAGTAGAATGAGACAGACATTATTACTCTATATACATGCATGATTAAACTACTGGTGTGACTTAGCACCCTGTACAGTCATAGGAATGAGAATTTATGTTCCATTTGTGTATAATGTGTCAAAATTCATTCCACAGTCATGTATAACCAATTAGAATAAATTTTTTTAATGTCAAAAAGTAAAATTTACAAAACAAAAAACATACAAATAAAAAAACACCCATTCTAAATGGGAGATAATCAATTCTGTTACTGTAAAATGGTATCACAGAGCCTTTCCTATCTCTAAGATTTAACATAATTTTACTCTGTTGAAGAGAAGGACCATCTATTTTTCCAATTAAGAACTGCTAACTTCTAAGACAAATTTTCCTCAGTACAGCAATTTTTTAAAATTTATGTTAATTCTGTGTAGTGGTGTTTTCAGATAAATTTTAAATGTAAAAATTATAAAATTTATTTTAGCAAATAGAACAAGTATTGAAATGCACTCACCTCTCTTTTGTTTTATAATTAGTTAAGAAAAAGTATAAAAGAAAAAGGATGGGACATGAGGAGGAGAGGGAATGAAGTTGAGCTGAAAAATAGTGTGGGTTGTTTAAAGAAAAGAAAACAGGAAAAGGGAAATAAGCAGAAGCTTGAAAGAAAAAAGAAAGAGGTATAGGGGGTATTGGGGCAAAAGCCATCTTTCAGAAGACAGAGATGAACTCTGCCGGCCTCAGGTACCCAGGTAGAACAAGTTTATAGATGCAAGAGTGGCTACTGTTATTATTGTCCTGTTTCAAAAAAGAACCCTGGCTTTCCCCTCATGGCAAGCAATGTCTTCTTATCCTAGGCCATATTACTTCAATTTGCAATCCCAATAATGTTTTTGAGCTTCCTTTGTGGTCCAACTGCCAGTTTGATGATCATTCTTCAAGCACAAGAGTCAAATTCTCTCATCTTTTATTTTTTATAGCCCCATATATCAAGACACCATAAACCACTCTGCTGCCTCTGCACTATCCCAGTGACAAATCTAACTTTAGAGAATGTCATATTATCATTGGCTCTTTCTGATTTAAGTGAATTGCTGAGAGCAACAAGCCCCTGATATGACTTTTCTATCGTGAGTGAAGGCTTACTTGTGCTATAGATCATTAGAGTAGGGTCACCCTTGATGTTTGAATCTTAGTTTCTAAAAACTCCCTGTGCTACCAAAATATTGTTCCACTCTTTGAATTACACAGACTTGGAATAAGATTTCCATAAGGAGAAAATCTGGTTTAAGCATAGTGCATCATCCTTGAAGAAAAGGAGATTAGGAAAACACCATGTTCCTGAAATGTCCCTTTTCATTCCCAAGAACTTAGCCAAGTCAAGGGAACAATGAGCGTGGGTCCTGGCTTGAATATCCAGTATTATCTTGAAGGACACTGACTCTCTCTCACATATGTTGAGGATTAAGGCAAGTTAGTGTTATCTGTAGAAAGTTGCTCTCTTGCATGCAAGCCAAGTTCCTCAGAGTGCTGGCCATACAATGGAACAAAGCAAGTTAATGTCACTTCTTCTATAGTCTAACTTATAAAACTGCTCTCCCTTGGGTAATTGGTACAGAGCAGGGTGCTGTGCAGGTGTTAATTGCCCATCCAGCCAGCTGCCACTGGGTAAAGCACCATGAGGGACAGAGGTGCTATTTGTCCAGCCTGTCACCACTGGGTATTCCCTGTAAGCAGTTTTCAATAAATCTTATATCTTGCATTGCCATCTCTGGGTATTTTCTATAGGTTCTTGGTCAAATCAAATACCTCACTGTCTTAGCACAACTAGGCTGTGGACCAGACACCAAGTGAGATAATTTCTTTTTAAGCATACAAATTGGCTCCCTCTTTAAATGTTCTAAAGGCACAATCCACTTTTCCTTCATGGCACTCAGCATATGATGGTATGTGTATATGCATGTGTGTGCATCAAAGATTATTTGATAAATATGTTTCTCACTTGAGAAGCTCCATGAAAGAAGAAATCAAGGCTGGCATCTTCATTGTTGTATTTTGTCTCAGGAATTATTTACACATAGTAGATGCTAAAAATAATAATTGTCAAGTGGCTGAATGATTGGATTATGGTTTTACAAACCAAACACTACCATCACTTTCAATTCCGTTAAAAAGATGATTTTGGCACCAAACAGTAAAGAGCAATTTAATTTTAGAATAGGCAAAATTTTAAAATTAAAATTCAGATAGTTTGATAAAAAATTGTTTTTTACTCTATGTATTAAAAGTTCTTTATTATGTACTTGAAATAAGTCTGAGATATGTCTTTTCTTTGCATTTAAAGATTGAGTCACAGAGATAAGATATGACTATTTCATAAATTATATTTGAATAACATTTGTTTGCAATGTAATAGATTGCACAGGGACTGCTTTTCTTTAATACAGGATCTTGATTCCTACAGCTAAGAACCATGAATAAAAGGAATCCTCTCAATTTTAACAGGAAGTGAAGTCTTCAGAATTTATTTTACAAATTTTCATTGCTTCTCAGACTGTTCGTATTTTCCTAGTCTTGTTGTATATTGTCACTTGACACCAAAAGTTGGTGTTCATTATTTAGTTTTTATTGTTTGGCTGTTAGTGTCCATCCCATATGAACAGTAGGAAACTGCAATGGTAAGCCTGGAATATGGATGTGTGCATCAAGATTAAAATTTCAGATTGAACATGGAATTAGGAGGCAACTAGTCACAGAACAAATATAGGCCCCAAGAAAATGACCAAAACCTATATTTGATGTCTTATGCTTTTAGGCTGTTTTGAAGTCAACTGAGCATTTGAGAGTTTGAGCCAAATGGAACTAGATAGCAGAGACATGATTTATTTCTATTGACATCCTATCTGTTATGGTCAAAGATGTTCAGACATCATAAAACAACAAATAAACTCAAGAAAAATGTAAAGTGTACATACATATTTAGAAATTACAATGACAGATAATTTATACTCTGTTTAAATATTGCCATAAGCATGGAAAATAAAACATTGCTAGGAATGAATATTGAATATTAATCGAATGGTTTATCTCTCCTATATAAAAAATATCCCACTTTATGTTTTGACTTATTCTTGAATAGGATACAATTTTGGAATTTAGTTATAACATTTTCAGAAAATTATTCATACACACAGATGATACCCAAAATGGTATGAAAGATGCTTAGTGTTTAAGGGTTTAGACCATTCTTGTCTGATAGACATAATCTATTAGAATGCATGTAACTCATCATTATTTGAGACTAAATAAAAGTCAGGAAGGTAAGAAATTCTAAAACCTGCCCACTCATCATGCTCAAGGAGTAGTGATCTGTCTGGATGTTGTGTTCCCATTAGTGGATAATTTTTCCTAACAGCTGTGCCCCCCCGGACTTTGAGTACTAGTGAGCTGGCAGCAGTGTGCCAACAACTCGTCCTCAAGTTTGAATTTTAGATTTCCTGAAGTGAGCAGTATATACCTTTTCTGGGATTTAATATTTGACTTTTGTGCTGATGGTATAAGTTTTGATATGTTTTGTTTCATATTCTGAATAATCTTGTCATAGAAGACTTCATAAAAATAATTTCATGACAAACTGAAGATCCTGGCCACTTAGCTAAATATGAGGTAATTTCATTCAGATCTTTATAAATCCTCCCTTGCCTCACTACAGGGTAACATCAGAATCTATTCACTGATGGTGTAATCATTCTTTTCTCTTTCTTTGTTTTTTGTTTTGTTTTAATTTTTTTAGCAGCTCTGTGGTCTTATCATGTCCTTCAATTTTAAAGCCTGAAGTAGGGTGAGTGATCTAAAATGGTGTAAACAGTATATTTCGCATCCCTGCTCTTACCAGCTAAATACATAGAAAATCTGGCTGCACATATTCTACCCTGACCTTTTATGGAGAAAGTTGATACGCAGCGATGGGTCATACTCTGCACTACCTGAAACTCCAGCCATCTCGACCCTCAAACAGAAAAACTTGAGCAAAGACAGTTGCACAACCAAGTCATCTGCACTTTTCTGCCAAGGACAGAGACCTGTTTATGTACCTGTTCCAATTATGATATTCACTTTACTTTGATGCTTATTTATAATGTGAAATTTTGTGAGTATTTATTCTGATGTCAAACTTCTCCTGGATATCATACTAATGCTCTAGTATAAATTCTCTACACTTCATATATTTATCATAATGTAAGCAGCCAAAAACTTCTAAGAAATAGTAATTTATTATAGTACTTTCATATTTGGACCCTGGAGAAATAATATTAGGGAAGGAAATCGTAATTCAAATAAAATTAGTGAATAAAATAATGTCTCTGATATTTCTTGGGAACAATGTAGAGACTGACGATTGAACAGATTCAATCCAACTTAGAACTACTATCAGCCAATGTGATCAAATAGGTGGATGGATTTTGCTTCACAGAATAAATCACATGTATTGCCATCTCATTGGTTCTTTTATAGTGTTTTATCTATTTTATCAAGCACTGGGCTAGAAGCAGGAATTATCAAAATGACCAAGACAGACTTGAGCTCTGACCTCAATCATATTACAGAATATAAGAGGCTATGGGAAGTCATACTGAACTATTAGAAAATAACAGGAGGCCTAAGCCACTTGGAGCAGTCAGAGAAGGCTCAAGAAATACTTTTCCTAGCCAACAGCTGAAGGATGTGTAGATACTAACTTCAAGATGGTTTGGAAGGCTAAAAATGAAAAAGAAAAAGCCCAGTATTGCAAATAGTTTGAGTAAAGGCTTAAACTGAAAAGGATTTTCACTTATAAATAACCAATAGTTTCCTTCATTCTGATAAGGTTGACTTTGCTCAGAATTCTGTAGAAGGAGTTTGTCTGAATTTTTCTCTGTATATTTTCTACAATCTTTGTCTATTTTAGTTGCTTGGTGTTAGGATTTACCATGTATCCTTTCCATGAGCAACTGCAATTAAAATGAGGACTTCTCTGTGAAGGCATTGTACTACCTACAAAATATAATCTACTGTTGATCCATAGTAGAGTCGGGTAGGGAACTTTGTGCAGAGGGGAGTGAGGGGAAGGGTGGGGCAGTGGGGATGGGAAGGACAGTAGAATGGGACAGATATTATTACCCTATATACATGTATGATTACACTACTGGTGTGACTCTGCACCATGTACAGCCAGAGGAAAGAGAAATTGTGCTCCATTCATGTACCGTCATGTGTAACTAATTAGAACAAATTAAAATTTTTTAAAAAGAGGGAGGGAAAAGGGGGGAGGGGAACACAAACTGAAATAGAATTTCATGCATGTATGATTTTGTTGAGATGAACCCAATTACTAGGTCTAACTATAATGCTCTAATATAAAATAAATTAAAAATCTACAAAATAAATTAATAATCTACAAAAGACTCACTGAAGAAATGTAATGCATTGTGGATTTTGTAGGGTTTGTAGTATCTTTTTGGATGCTAGAAGCTTAATGAGTTCTTGCAGAGCATATTTATAAGGGCCTACTCCTCTTTATAGTGAGAAACCCACATAGATTTGGTGTATAACACAGATTGTCAATTGGAAAACTATTGATGTGGAATGACATCTTCTTTACACAAATGTATCAGGTTGTTTGTTTTCATGTCCACATGTACAAATACCTCCATTTTCCCAGCATGACACCCCTGCATGGGGGATAGGTGGCAAGCTGCAAGGGAAAGAGACTGTAGGTGTTCATATTTCACTTGCTGTCCCATCAGAATATCTAGAAGGTGCCCTTAGAGTCTGATGGACTGCAGTTCAGTGCCTTCCTCACTCTTATCAATGCAAAAACCTGGGGAATTAAAAGTTTAGAGATGAGAATGCAGAAGGCCTTTTATATCTCTGTACCTGGGGAACAGCTAGTTGTTTAGCAATGTCTTTTAACACAACGAAAATGGTTTTCATGAAAATTATAATCAAATTAGTGATATTTTTGATCACCTGTTGTATGTTAGAGTGCTATGCTCTGAAAACAATAATGCAACATAGAAAAAATCAAACATGTTCCTTTTCTCAAGAAGATTGACACCTATGGGAGAAACAGTACACATTTATAATAACTAAATAATAATAGATGGGAACATGTGATAAGATCTAAAGTAATCAACAATTAGGAAATAATCACACTGAGTAAATATTGACTATTATGTGGAAGATAAATAACTATATCAAGAGTATGCATATAAAATTTATATTTCATTTAATTTTAAAATACTCATTTGATCTCCTCAAATATTTATTTAGTCTGCATAATAGAGCATGAATATTACATATTTTAAAATAAATATGCTGATATTTAAGAATCTATAATGAGACAAATATTAACATTAACCTAAGTTTAAATGTATACATAAAACATTTATTAAATACTGTATCCTGCATTTCCAAAACCAAAAATTTGAATATCACAAGAGAAAACTGAAAGTAAGCCTAACAACATTCCACAAAGAATGGAGAGGAGAGACATTAAATATATACAATAACAAAATATTATGATGTCCAATTTTCATAATAAAAATGATCAAATTAAGAAGGTAAAAACATATATAGTGCTAAAAGTATTCTTTCTGATGACAGATATAAAAATAATCTAATTGAATTTGACCAAATAGGAATTTCAGCAAATAACTATGGAATTAAGCATTATGTTACTGAATTAAGTTGGCACACTAGCTATTAGCTTAGTTTTGGGAAAAAATGAAAAAAGTTTTAAGTGACTATTAGAAGGAAAATAATAAAACTAAATTAAAACAAATGTTTTAATACTTAAATTAAGGATTACAGATCAATGTGTATTGATGAAGATATTTCAAAAAGTAATAAAAATAAAAGTCATAAAACTGAAAAACCTTCTAAAGAACATTAATAACATATTCAGAAAATTTCAAAATTGAACAATTACATAATATTAATTACTATACTGACCTTTTACTTTTTTTCACTTCTAAATTTTTGGAGAAAGACAATGAGTGAAAGCCAATTCTCTACATAAATACAGGAATTGTCATATTTATTTATTCTCATATCCCTAGGATATGATTGTCTTGAAAGAAAGAAAAATGAAAATACAGCATACCAAAAGTTATAAGATGTAGCAGAAGCAATTCTAAAAGGGAAGTTTATGTAAATTAAGAAAAAGGAAAGATGTCAAATAATGTAAATTTACACCTCGATGAACTAGAATTAGAATAACAAAGTAATGCCAAAGTTAGTAGAAGGAAGGAAATAATAATGAAAAGAAATAAAGACTAGAAAACATTAGAAAAGACTGATGAGGGATTTTTCAAGATGGCAGAATAGAGGAGGTCTCTTTCCTGACTGCTTCATGGAGTAAAACCAAGAAAGCAGACAGGCTGCTTCCCAGCAAGGTGGGTGAACAAATACAATAAAAAAGTGGAGGGGCTTTACAGGAATTTAAAACTGGACGTTCAAAGCAGATCAGGGACTCAGGAGGTTGGATATAATAAAATAAGGTAGAAATCCCCAGCGGCACAACCACTGCCGCAGTCAGGACAGAAGTACCATCCAGAGTAGTCCCTCCATGTGCATAGTGGACGGATAAGGGAATTAAAGAAACCTGCATTTTTGGGAGGCCTGAGGTGTATCTGGGTTTGGAGAGTTTAGAGATCAAAGACATTGCCCAGCAAACCTGAAAGACACACTGCACAATATCCATATTTGGGGAATGAAGCTGCCATCTCTGCAGGTGACATGTGGAGGACAAAGGAGGGAACCATTTTGCAGCCATGGGCACCTACTGCTGAAGCAGTCAATTCCTGGCAAACCCGAATTTGGACCAAAATACATGCCCAGTAAATACACTGCTTGAGAATGCTTAAGTGACCAGGAGAAAATCGAACATGGACAGAGATTTACACAGGGGACAATTGGTTGTGGAAATGCACCAGTTCTACCCCTTACCTTCCATCCTGACTGCTTGCAGGTGGGTTGGCAAAGACCATCTGGTCAGGAACTCAGAGAGTGGGGCAGGAGAGAAGGTTTGGAGATTGATCCCAAGACTAGGAAATGTGGGGTCTGAAAGTAACATAGTGGACTAAGAACTGGATTCCCTACCACATAAATGGAACCCAGGGGAGATCCTTGGGGTACAGTCTTTCAGCATGGAACAGCAAGTACTGGGCACTGGAGGTGCACCAATTTAAAGTCTCCAGACCAATTAGCATTCAGTGAAGAGCCTAGAGCCCACCTAAGCCTGAACCCTGACTCAAGGAACACCACCTATGGGATTAGCTCTCTCCATCAAGCAATCCAGAGGGTGGAGCATCATGCTACAGACCACCCCACCTAAACCTGCTGAGAAGAAAAGAGAAGCAGTTTTATTTTTAACTCCAAAGGAAAGAATTCTTTAACTTTTCATCAAGATCTCTTGTCTTTAAATTCATTTTCTCTGTTTAATTGTAACCTTAATGGTACTGGACATTTATACATATTCATGTTTGGTTCTTTCTCATTTCTATATTTTTAAAGCCAATTATTTCTCATGGATTCATTTTTTATCACTAGGATGTTTGGTTAGCATATTTTAGTTCTGTTTTGTATTCTTTTATTTTTAATTTTTTGAAAATTTTTACTTAATATATGTAGTTTTTCTCCTACTTGTTTCCCTTGATTCTTTTTTCCACTAACAGCTAGTCTCTACTTTTCTCTCTTTCACTCAACCTTCATTTTTTTTTACTTCTTCTCTCCTCCTCTCCCATAATCATCACATTCAATATCATTCTGTTCTCTCTCTGTCCAGCATTTGAAATTATGCACCCTTTTGCAAACCTGCAGCTTTTATTGCAGGCAATAACTGATCATATCATTTCTGTTTAATAAGATAATTAACATTGTAGACATCATAGTAGGAACTATTTGGTTTAATGCTGTATATTGTTTACATTGATTGATGTTTTTATTTGTCTCTCCCTAAACAGTGAGGTACTAGAAACCTTCAGGGATACTATAATTCCACAAAGTAGAAACTCTACTGCCTCAGATCCATACTGTTAGAAGGGCAGACACACAAAGAACATGCAAAAGCAAGGGAATAAATCACCCCCAAAGAAGCCAAGATACTCCAATAAAAGAATCCCTCAATGTCTCAGTGGAAGAAATGTCAAAGAAGTTTAGAATGTACATCATTAAACTGATCTGCAAGGAAAGGATGGTATAAGAAATGAAATCAGAGAGAAAATACAGGAAGTGAAAGATCACTTCAATAAAGAGGCAGAGATTCTGAAAAAAAAAAAAGTAGAAATCCTCAAAATGAAGGAAACAATAAACCAAATTAAAAATTCAATAGAAAGAATCGCCAACAGACCAGACCACTTGGAAGACAGAACCTCAGGCAATAAAGACGAAATATATAATTTTGAAAATAGAGTTGACCATGTAGAGATGTTAGGAGATCATGAACAGAATTCCCAAGAACTATGAGATAACATGAAAATAAGAAATTTAAGATTTATTAAGATAAAGGAAGGCACAGAGATACAAACCAAAATAATGCACCATCTTTTCAATGAAATATCAGAAAATTTTCCAAACCTAAAAAAAGAAATAGAAAATCAAATACATGAGGCTTACAGGACCCCAAATGTACAAAATTACAACAGACCCACAACAAGGCATGTTATAATGAGAATGAATAGCATACAAAATAAGAATAAAATTTTAAAGGCTGCAAGAGAAAAGTATCAGATTACATATATGGGAAAAACAATTTGGTTCTCAGCTGATTTCTCAACCCAGACCCTCAAAGCTAGGAGGTTCTGGATAACATACCAAACTCTGAAAGAAAATAGATGCCAACCAAGAATTTTATGTCCAGCAAAATTAAGTTTCAGATTTGAAGGTAAAATTAAAATCTTCCATGGTAAACAAAAGTTAAGAGAATTCACAACTAGAAAGACTGCACTACAGAATATTCTCACCAAAATAGTCCATGAGAAGGAAATGAAAAAAATGAAAACCAACAAAGGAAGAAACTACACTAAAGGAATAGTCAAACAAAAGAGAAACTAATTCAAATAAAAACCAGAAATGACTGGGAATACAATCATATCTCAATAATAACCTTGAACATTGATGGCCTAAACTCACCAATCAAAAGACACAGACTGGCAGATTGAGTCAAAAAACCTAACAACATGCTGTCCCCAAGAGAGTCACCTCACAGGCAAAGATATCAACAGACTGAAGGTGAAAGAATGGGAAAAAAACCTATCACTCATACGGATCACATAAACAAGCAGGGGTTTCTGTCCTCATATCAGATAAAGTGAACTTTAAACCAAAGTTAGTCATAAGGGACAAAGAAAGTCATTTCATACTGCTTAAAGGAATTATATATTAACAAGACATAACAACAGTAAATATATATGCCCCAAACAGTAGCATATATATATAAACAAACCTTAATATATTTTTAACATTTGTAGGGTTATTTTGATAGCTCCCTTTCCAATGATATTAATTTTTTTCTTGATTAGATTTGTTCGAGTTTTATCAAATCTTAGCCATATTATTTCTTCTCTATTTCATGTTTCTGATCCTACTCTTATTTTTCCTTCCTACTACATAATTTGAAAATAATTTGATTGTTATTCTAGTTTCATTTGATACAAATATTTTAAGTTATAAATGTTTATCTGAGTAGGGTTTCATCTCAGAGATCCTGATATTTTAAACTTTTATTATCACTTAGTTCAAAGCACTTTTTATTTAATTTTTTTGAGCTTTCTTCCTTGACCTCTGAGATATTTATAAGTGCACCATTTAATTTTGAAATAGTTGACATGTGAGGGTTGAGTTCTATGTATCTTAAAGTGATTGATTTCTAACATAATAAATCATGTAGGAAACACATTCTGCATTTCACATTTAAAAAAGTAATTAAAATGCTTTTTATATTGATTGCATTGGTTACATACATGTCAAAACGGATCAAATTGCATATTTCAAATATGTGCATTTTATTATACTTCAATTTTACTTCAATAAAACTATGAGACAAAAAGATCAATAAAATTCAGTAATTTTTGAAAAGATAAACCATTACTACTGTGAGCACTTACATACTATCAAGTTGGATTAAATACAAAAAAAAGGAATATATTCCTATAAACCTATAACCTACCCAATTTGACTTATGAAGACAGAGAAAATCAGAATGATTTCTTATGAATTGAGAAAACCTTGTAAGTTGAAAATGTTCAATAAGCCTGTTATTTGCTTAGTACAAGTAACACAGTATGATAAATCATAACTAAAAAATGACAATAGCAGAAGTAATTTTTCATTGGTATGGAGCAGGTGTTAATAAGAATAAAATGTTAGACCTCCTGTTACGGACTGAATTGTGTCTCCCCTCAAACTTAAGTTGAAGTCTCAAACCTTAGAACTTTGAATGTAATCAGAGTTGAATATAGGGCCTTTAAAAAGTTAACTATTAAGGTTGAATGAGATCATACGCATAGCCATGATCCAATATAGCTCTGTACTTATAAAAATAGAAATTTTCTTATATTATAAAAACTTAAGCAAATATAGAGATATGACCATTTGAGAACAAATTAGTGAAAGAGTGACTATCTGCAAGTCAAGGAATGAGGCCCCAGGAGACACCAATCCCATTGGCAAATGGGGTTTAGATGACAAAAAAATAATAATTATAATTAATAAATTCTCTTGTTTAAGCTATCCAGTCTATGGTGTGTTTTTCTTAAACAGGCCGAACAAATTAGTATATTTTCTATAGCGCCCTTCCAATAGATCTATTTCAGTCAGCTTTTCACTGCTGTGACTAAAAGACCCAACCAGAACAATTGTAAAGGAGGAAAATTTATTTGGGGGCTCATGGTTTCAGAGGTCTCAGTCCATAGACAGTAGCTTCATTTCTTGGGACTCCAGGTGAGGTGGGTCATCACGGTGGAAGAGTATGCTGGAGGAAAGTGGCTCACATGATGATCAGAAGCAGAGAGAGAGAGAGACTTCACTCTCCAGATACAAAGTATATATCCCAAAGTCATGCCCCCAATACCCACCTCCTCCAGCCATACCCTACCCACCTTCAGTTTCCATTCAGTTAATCCCATCATGGTGTTATTTAATGATTGGATTACGTTTCTAACAACCCAATCATTTCTCCTCTAAACCTTGCATTGTCTTACACATGAGCTTTTGGGGTCACCTAATACATTAACCATAACAAGATCTATACAAAATTAAAGTACTCAAATGATATCAAATGGGTGAATCCCATAGAAAAACCTCTTGTTAAGCTTCACTCCTATGAGAAAAAGAAAGTTCACTGTTCCATTTTCAGAATCTAGTATTTAGCCTTAATTGGGGTGTAAGATCCAACTGTAGCCATTTTAACTATAGCCCTTCCCTTTGCCTGCCCCAATTTTAAAATTAGTTAATTACATAGATCGTAATCTCAGCTTCTTCTATTAGGGCAAAGAACACTGCATTAGAGAGAAAAGCAGGCAGACTGCCCACCCAGGTGTGCTTGCCAACCTTCTGGCAGAAGTAAAGTTTACCTTGCCAATTGGTTTCCAACAACATGTTTGATTTCTTGAGGCAGCTTAGTATTTCTAACAACTACTGTGAACTGAACTGTGTCCTTTCTTTCCTCAAATTCATATGTTGAAGTTCTAACCCTCACAATGTGAGAATTGTCAATAAAATAATTGCAGATGTAATTAGTTAAAATGGATTCTTGTTGGAATAAGGAGGTCCTCTAATCCAATAACTGGCATCCAAAGAGAAGGGTAAATTTGGACACAGAAGAATGCACACAGGTAGAACACAATGTGAAAGTTGGAGTTATGATTGCCACAGGGCAAGGAAATACTATAAGCTAGGAAAGAGACATAGAACAGATTCTCCTTCTTATCCTTCACAAAGAACCATCCTGTCCACACCTTTCTCTCAGATTTCTAGCTGCTAGAACTGAGATGATAAATTTCTATAGTCAAAGCTACACCATTTGTGGTATTTGTTATGGCAGTCCTAAACAACTAAAACATTCACAAACTTCTTAACTTACAGTCATCTTTCCATAAGAAGAACATTGATTGTGAAGCAGACTTTGTTGCTGACAGCCCATGGAGCCTATTCTGAAGTTATAAGGATTGAATCTAATATGAAAAGTAGTAACCAAAGGAGAAATGAATATTCTAAGACAAAAAGAAAAAGAAATGGCCAGGTGCAAAGTTTCTCAGTAGTTTGAATACAAACTGTTAGTCACTGATTCCTCTAACTTTATTACTATGGTGTGCCATGTCAGTCTATAATCCAAGGTGGTAGAGTACAACTGCAAAGATTATAAAACTAAAGGAGTTGGGATTTAAGTATTTCTCTATCCTACCTCACTTTCAAACTCCCCTCTTGCCTGACTGCCACTAAAACACACTTTAGAACTAAGTAATATGGCACTGTGAAATAAGAGAAGGGGACAGTACTGTACTGATCACATTGTCTTGCACTGACTTTTGATGAGCATGTTCTTTCTTTTTTCCACTTTGTATTGATGCAATATAATTGTACATAATGGTGGAATCTGTTACATGTATGTTCCTACATGCACACAATATAACAATATAATTTGACCAATATCATTTTCAAAAGCACAAACTAGTTATAGAGCAATTCTACAATAATTCAACCCAATTTTTTTTCTATCATTTCTCTCTTGAGGAAGGTGGGTTTTAGACACATAGGCAAGTTGTTTTCTTTGCTCATCATTCCACAGTTCCCCCTAGGAATGGATGCCTGCTCCTTGGAAGCACGGTCTGGAACCTGCCATGGTAGGTGCTGCTCAGGGCCTAGAGTAGTACACTACCCATAACTACAGCAGAGACACTCTCTGCCAAATGGACATAACTAATTTGCAATTCAACCTCCAGGGAGGTTCCAGGGAATTTCCACTGGGACAGGGAAAGGTTGGTGTTTTTTCTTGTGTCCTTCTGCCCAGGTGCTCAGTGGTTAGGGGGAGCTCATTTTCAAGTTAGATTCCATAGAAAGAAAGAGAAAGAACCTACACTGTGGATGCTTGTGCAAAAGTAGAAAATCACTAATAGAGTTTTAAAGATCAGTAGAATGTACTTAGTATCAAAGATCTACATATAATGATATAGTATATTTAGTATCACAGATGTATCTATACATTATTTCTACCTAAAACATTTCAATCTTCAGGTGCCTGGTATGTTTCATATATTTCATAGGATTGTCAAGGGGAATGGGCTCTATAGAAAAGTGAGAAAACAAAAAGTTCAGCACAATCAAAAGTGCTTAATGGAAATTCTGTTAGGATGTGAAAAGAAACAAAAGAACACTAAGAAATCAAATGCAAAGCCCAACCACAAAAGTCCAAAAGTCTAGTGAGAACCTTTCTTCACCAAAGCAGAGAAAAGCAAAAGCCTGGCAGAGTTGAGGAATCAAAAACAAGGAACTCCAGTGGCACGTGCCTATAATCTCTGCCACTCAGGAGGCTGAGGCAAGAGAATCTCAAGTTCAAGGTCAACCTCAGTAATTTAGTGGGACCATATCTAAATTTTAAAAAATAAAAATAAAAAGCACCACTGGGTTCAATCCCAAAAAAGAAAAAGTAAAAGAAAAAAAGAACTGTCAGGACCCTCCACCTATCTTGAAGACTCTAGCCCTCCCACCTCTGACAGTGTTCTTCCAATGGTTCTGGACCAATAAATATTTGTATTTGCTGCCTAAAAATTCATTGCTGTTTCACAGTCCAATTCCCTTTCATAAAGTTTACCATGTGATTTTAACTTCCCATGACTATAACATGTTGCAATTCCCAAAGTATCCTTACAAAGATTATCTTCCATGATGATTTCATTCCCAAACACCCAATGGAAACACAAAGACAAATAAGAAGAAATGACAGTCAAGAGTTTGAAGGGACTTAGGACTTTGAACCATTCTGAGGGCTCAGCACAGTAAGTTGAAGAAATGAAGTCAGAAATTCTATGACACTGCTGACTCATCCAAGGTCAGAAGCCAACCAAGTGCATACAGGAGTCCATACTGACTCTGTTATACCCTGCACAATGTGGGTACACATAAAATGGTGTTTTAACCACCAGTAAACTTCATCTAAACAAATCCCCCCCACACAGAGTGGGTACTCTTTCTCCTTTGGCAAATGAGAAAATCAGAAAATAAACAATTGCATCTTTGATAAATATCCACACTACACCCAGCACAGCCTAGGACCAAAACTAAAGCTGAATCTGATTCACTTACCAAGGTGTGAGTGTTTAAAGCAATGGTTCTCAAATATCTTTGATAATTCTCCATTATTCAAGTTGAATTTTCATTGTATAGATTTTATTTATTCTAACTTTGTATCCCTCCCATCCCTGACTCATAGGTGGGCAAACATGCACATTAAAAAAATAAATTTGTACCAGTTTTGGTAGGGTCAAATTCAGGAAAAATTGCATGAAGTCAAAGTTAACTCTATTTAATCACATACATATTCCTTTTTTATTCATACCCACACTGGCCAGTGGCAAGGAGCTATGTGTATGGCTATACAAGGAAAGCAGGAGAATAGTGAGGAGAAAGCAAAATGGAGCCAGGGCATGAGAATTGTGCTAGAACCAAAGAGGAAATTCTGCAGATGGCAAGCATATTTCTTCACCCTAGCCTTCCTTCCTCTCCCATGACATCTAGGGCCTTGGAATCACTTCTCCGGGTCTCACCAGGCAGTGTGCACCATCGTAATTTCAGGTACTCAGGAGGCTGAGGCAGAAGGATCTCAAGTTTGAGGCCCGCCTGGGCAACTTAGTGAGACCCTGTCTCACAGTGAAACATAAAAAGTGCTGGGACTGATGCTCAGTGGTAAAGCACCCTGGGTTCAATCCCCACTACTGGGTAGGTTCACCAACCTTAGAAAAAACATTAACCTCCTCACTGCCTGCACTTGGAACTAATGGGTTAATGAATAAAACCCGAACTATACAAAGCATTTATTGAATCAAACCAGCCAAGTATGGATCATCAGAAAAGACTTGGGCTTTCTCTCTGAGATATTAATAGGAAATCTAAATTTCTTCTCACTTATTGCAAAAAAACTATTTCCTATGAAGCAAACAAAGCATATGATTTAAGATTCCTTGTGTTCTCATGGTCAAATGCTTTTTGTAATATTTTTGGGAAAAATTTTTCTCAAAGAAGGTCCTCAAAATTCTATAACTGCTGGACCCACTTGCCTTTTGAACAGTAACATTTAGACTCCCTGTGAGTTTTCACACTTTTTGCCTATATCTTCAGGAATCAAGGTATGGAACCAAGCTAGGTTAAGCCAAGTTATGGTCCCATTTAATAGTCAATGGACTCACTCATGGGTGGCAGAGAGTTAAAGGAAGTGTTAATTTCTCAAGTACCCCAGAAACTGGTAGTGTACACTTCATGACCTATTAAAAGTTGTCTCACACTGAGGCTACATACTCTTTCCCTTAGTCATTTAGCCATTGATGTTACCACCTTAACATCTATTAAGTAGGTGTGTTATGTTAGAAAATTCAATGTATTAGAGACAATGGATTTGGGAAAATGAAAGAGGAAAATAAAAATAGGTATCAAAATCATTTTGAGTAACACTTTTACAGGAAGAAATCACTTGATTATGAAAATAATGCTTACCTTAGGGAAACCATGAGCTTTCAAAAGATGATTTAAAATATATTCCATTTCTGAAAAACTAAAACAAATTAATTAAGACATTAGAATATATAAAGACTAAGAAATAAAAATACCCTCAATATGAGTGACACAAAATTAAGAAGTCACAATGACAAAATTAAACAAATAAATGAAAGATGAAAAACTTTGGCTTCACATTTTTTTTAAAATATTTTTTTAGATGTCGATAGACCTTTATTTTATTCATTTATTTATATGTGGTGCTGAGAATCGAACCCAGTGCCTTACACATTCTAGGCAAGCGCTTTACCACTGAGCCACAACTCCAGCCCCATGGCTTCACATTTTAATACTCAGGCTTAGTGTTTCTGAACTCAAATGAAACTATTAAAAGTGAAAGAAAATAATCTCCATCTTATTTTATATTTTTCCTTTTTGATTTCAATAAGTTAAAGAAAAAGTTGAACTTTGATCTACTTTTTAAATGTCAATGATTATTCTCTTATCAAAAAACCTTTAAATGTTGACTGAATATCTGAAGGTGATAACTGGTCTTCCATGGGTGATAATTTTTGTTACTTTATTTAGACATGACAGTTATTGACTTCTTTTTTTTTTTTATTGTAAACAAATGGGATACATGTTTTTTCTCTGTCTGCACATGGCGTAAAGGCATACCATTTGTGTAATCATAAATTTACATAGGGTAATGTTGTTTGATTCATTCTGCCATTTTTTCCCTTCCCCCCCTCCCCTCCCACCCTTCCCCTCCATCTATACAGTCCTTCCTTCCTCCATTCCTGCCCCCCTCCCTAAACCCAACTCCAACCCCAACACTAACCCTTCCCACCCCCCATTATGTGTCATCATCCACTTATTAGCGATATCATTCTTCCTTTGGTTTTTTGAGATTGGCTTATCTCACTTAGCATGATATTCTCCAGTTTCCTACATTTGCCTGCAAATGCCATAATTTTATCGTTCTTTATGGCTGAGTAATATTCCATTGTATATATATATACCACATTTTCTTTATCCATTCATCAATTGAAGGACATCTAGGTTGGTTCCACAATCTGGCTATTGTGAACTGAGCAGCTATGAACATTGATGTGGCTGTATCTCTGTAATATGCTGATTTTAAGTCCTTTGGGTATAGGCCAAGGAGTGGGATAGCTGGGTCAAATGGTGGTTCCATTCCAAGTTTTCTAAGGAATCTCCACACTGCTTTCCAGAGTGGCTGCACTAATTTGCAGCCCCACCAGCAATGTAAGAGTGTACCTTTCTCCCCACATCCTCGCTAACACCTGTTGTTGCTTGTATTCTTGATAATTGCCATTCTAATTGGGGTGAGATGGAATCTTAGGGTGGTTTTGATTTGCATTTCTCTTATTACTAGAGATGTTGAACATTTTTCCATATGTTTGTTGATTGCTTGTAGATCTTCTTCTGTGAAGTGTCTATTCATTTCCTTAGCCCATTTGTCAGTTGGATTATTTACATTCTTGGTGTAGAGTTTTTTGAGTTCTTTATAGATTCTGGAGATTAGCGCTCTATCTGAAGTATGATTGGCAAAGATTTTCTCCCACTCTGTAGGCTCTTTCTTCGCATTGCTGATAGTTTCCTTTGCTGAGAGAAAGCTTTTTAGTTTGAATCTATCCCAGTTATTAATTCTTGCTTTTATTTCTTGTGCTATGGGAGTCCTGTTGAGGAAGTCTGGTCCTAAGCCAACATGTTGAAGCTCTGGACCTACTTTTTCTTCTATAAGATGCAAGGTCTCTGGTCTGATTCCGAGATCCTTAATCCATTTTGAGTTTAGTTTCGTGCATGGTGAGAGATATGGGTTTAGTTTCATTCTGTTGCATATGGATTTCCAATTTTCCCAGCACCATTTGTTGAAGAGGCTATCTTTTCTCCATTGCATATTTTGGCCCCTTTGTCTAGTATGAGAAAATTGTATTTATTTGGGTTTGTGTCCATGTTCTCTATTCTGTACCATTGATCCACCTTTCTATTTGGTACCAATACCATGCCGTTTTTGTTACTGTTGCTTTGTAGTAGAGTTGAAGATCTGGTATTGCGATACCCCCTGCTTCACTCTTTCTGCCAAGGATTGCTTTAGCTATTCTGGGTTTTTTATTCTTCCAGATGAATTTCATAATTGCTTGCTCTATTTCTGTAAGGTACATCATTGGGATTTTAATTGGAATTGCATTGAATCTGTATAGCACTTTTGGTAGTATGGCCATTTTGACAATATTAATTCTTCCTATCCAAGAACATGGGAGATCTTTCCATCTTCTAAGGTTTTCTTGAATTTCTTTCTTTAGTGTTCTGTAGTTCTCATTGTAGAGGTCTTTCACCTCTTTTGTGAGATTGATTCCCAAATGCTTTATTTTTTTCGAAGCTATTGTGAATGGGGTAGTTTTCCTAATTTCTTTTTCTGAAGATTCATCGCTTATATATAAAAATGCCTTAGATTTATGTGCATTGATCTTATATCCCGCTACTTTACTGAATTCACTTATGAGATCTAAAAGTTTTCTGGTGGAATTTCCTGGTTCCTCTAAGTATACCATCATATCATCAGCAAATAGGGATAGTTTGAGTTCTTCTTTTCCTATTCGTATCCCTTTAATTTCTTTGGTCTGTCTAATTGTTCTGGCTAGAGTTTCAAGGACGATATTGAATAGAAATGGTGAAAGAGGGCATCCCTGCCTTGTTCCAGTTTTTAGAGGGAATGCTTTCAGTTTTTCACCATTAAGAATGATATTAGCCATGGGTTTAGCATAGATGGCCTTTACAATGTTAAGGAATGTTCCCACTATCCCTATTTTTTCTAGTGTTTTGAGCATGAAGGGTTGCTGTATTTTATCAAATGCTTTTTCTGCATCTATCGAAATAATCATGTGATTCTTGACTTTAAGTCTATTGATATGGTGAATGACATTTATTGATTTCCTGATGTTGAACCAACCTTGCATCCCTGGGATGAAACCCACTTGATCATGGTGCACTATCTTTTTAATATGTTTTTGTATGCGATTTGCTAAAATTTTGTTGAGAATTTTTGCGTCGATGTTCATTAAGGATATTGGTCTGAAATTTTCTTTCCTTGATGTGTCTCTGTCTGGTTTAGGAATCAGGGTAATATTGGCTTCATAGAATGAGTTTGGGAGAGTTCCCTCCTCTTCTATTTTCTGGAATACTTTGAGAAGTATTGGAATGAGTTCTTCTTTAAAAGTTTTGTAGAACTCGGCTGAGAACCCATCTGGTCCTGGACTTTTCTTTGTTGGAAGGCTTTTGATGACTTCTTCTATTTCATTACTTGAAATTGGTCTATTTAAATTGTGTATGTCCTCCTCGTTCCGTTTAGGCAATTCATATGTCTCTAGAAACCTGTTGATGTCTTCGAAATTTTCTATTTTGTTGGAGTATAGATTTTCAAAATAGCTTCTAATTATGTTTTGTATTTCAGTCGTGTCTGTTGTGATATTTCCTTGTTCATTCCGAATTTTAGTGATTTGGGTTTTCTCTCGTCTTCTCTTTGTTAGTGTGGCTAAAGGTTTATCAATTTTGTTTATTTTTTCGAAGAACCAACTATTTATTTTGTCAATTTTTTGTATTGTTTCTTTCGTTTCAATTTCGTTGATTTCAGCTCTCAGTTTAACTATTTCCTGTCTTCTACTACTTTTGGTGTTGGTCTGTTCTTCTTTTTCTAGGACTTTGAGCTGTAGTGTTAGGTCATTTATTTTTTGAGTTTTACTTCTTTTATTAAATGCGCTCCATGAAATAAATCTTCCTCTAAGTACCGCTTTCAAAGTGTCCCAGAGATTTTGATATGATGTTTCTTTGTTCTCGTTTACCTCTAAGAATTTTTTAATTTCCTTCCTAATATCTTCTGTTATCCATTCATCATATAGTAGCATATTGTTTAATCTCCAGGTGTTGGAGTAGTTTCTGTTTTTTACTCTTTCATTAATTTGTAACTTCAATCCATTATGATCTGATAGAATACAAGGTAGTGTCTCTATCTTCTTGTATTTGCTGACATTAGCTTTGTGGCATAATATATGGTCTATTTTAGAGAAGGATCCATGTGCTGCTGAGAAGAAAGTGTATTCGCTCTTGGTTGGATGGTATATTCTATAAATGTCTGTTAAGTCTAAATTATTGATTGTGTTATTGAGATCTATGGTTTCTTTGTTCAATTTTTGTTTGGAAGATCTGTCCAGTGGTGAAAGAGGCGTGTTAAAATCACCAATATTATTGTGTTATGGTCTATTTGGTTTCTAAAATTGAGAAGGATTTGTTTGACATACATGGATGAGCCACTGTTTGGGGCATAGATGTTTATGATTGTTATATCTTGCTGATTTATGCTTCCCTTAAGCAGTATGAAATGTCCTTCTTTATCCCTTCTAACTAACATTGGCTTGAAGTCCACATTATCTGAAATGAGGATGGATACTCCAGCCTTTTTGCTGAGCCCATGTGCATGGTATGTTTTTCCCCATCCTTTCACCTTTAGTCTATGGGTATCTCTTTCTATGAGGTGAGTCTCTTGCAGGCAACATATTGTTGGATCTTTCTTTTTAATCCAATCTGCCAGTCTATGTCTTTTGATTGATGAATTCAGGCCATTAACATTCAGGGTTATTATTGAGATATGATTTGTATTCCCAGTCATTTGGTTCATATTTAAAATTTTTGACACATCTTGGTTCCTCCTTTATTTGACAGTTCCTTTAGGATAATTCCTCCCTTTGCTGATTTGCTTCTTTGTTTTTTATCTCTTCCTCATGAAATATTTTGCTGAGAATGTTGTGTAATGCTGGCTTTCTTTTTGTAAATTCTTTTAGCTTTTGTTTATCGTGGAATGATCTTATTTCATCGTCAAATTTGAAGGTAAGTTTTGCTGGGTATAAGATTCTTGGTTGGCATCCATTTTCTTTCAGAGCTTGAAAAATGTTGTTCCAGGCCCTTCTAGCTTTTAGGGTCTGGATTGAAAAATCTGCTGATATCCGTATTGGCTTCCCCCTGAATGTAATTTGGTTCTTTTCTCTCACAGCCTTTAAAATTCTGTCTTTATTTTGTATGTTAGGTATTTTCATTATAATGTGCCTTGGTGTGGGTCTGTTGTAATTTTGTGTATTTGGAGTCCTATAAGCCTCTTGGACTTGATCTTCCATTTCATTCTTCAGATTTGGGAAATTTTCTGATATTATTTCTTCAAATAGATTGTTCATTCCTTTGGTTTGTTTCTCTAAGCCTTCTTCAATCCCAATAATTCTCAAATTTGGCCTTTTCATGATATCCCATAGTTCTTGGAGATTCTGTTCATGATTTCTCACCATCTTCTCTGTTTGTTCAACTTTGTTTTCGAGGTTAAATATTTTGTCTTCAATATCTGAAGTTCTGTCTTCCAGCTGTTCTATCCTATTGGTTATGCTTTCTATGGAGTTCTTAATTTGGTTTATTGTTTCCTTCATTTCAAGGATTTCTGTTTGGTTTTTTTTCAATATCTCTAACTCTTTATTGAAATGATCTTTTGCTTCCTGAATTTGCTCTGTTAACTGTCGATTGGTGCGATCGTTCAATGCCTGCATTTTCTCTTTCATCTCATCGTTTGCTTCCCTAATCATTTTAATTATGTACATTCTGAACTCCCTTTCTGTCATTTCTTCTGCCATGCTGTCGTTGGATTTTATTGATGTAACATCTAGATTTGTTTGGGGCATTTTCTTCCCTTGTTTTCTCATATTGTTCAGGGATCAGTGGGTCATTAAGATGTTGCAGATTTCCTCTATCAACTTATAATGTCCCTGAAGATTGCTAGTATATCCCCTCTTATCCTTCAGTAGCCTGAAGTCTTGGAGGAGGTTGATAATGCAGAGCTCCACGAAGAAGCTGCCTCTCTAGGTGTGGTAACCCTCAGGTGGCGTATATTCCCTGCTAGTGGGCAGAGGTGCCTCCACTTGTTGACCAATGGTCATCCAATGGGGAACTAGACTGTGGGCTGAGGCAAGGCCTGTTTGTGCCTATGTCTCTGGCTTTACCGTCCCTGTGGGAAAACCTCCCCCGGCCGGGAAGAGTCACTCGGTGGGGACGTCTCGCTGGTCAGTTGCCCTCCTAGAGGTTCCCCTCAATCTACAACTACCACCTGGGCTGGGCTGTCTTCCTCTGCAACCATCCCAGGGGCCCGGACCTACGTCCTGGGCCTGGGAGCCTCACCCTTCGCAGGCGAGTCTCCGTAGGCTGCCTCTCCCAAAGAATCTGCCCGCCGCCCTGGAAACTTCGCTCTGCCCCTAGGCGTGTCTCTGTGCGGCTCTTCCAGCAAGAAGCCACCTAGCTCCTGGGACCCTGCTCTGCACCAATCGCCTGGCTATGCAGCCCCTCCCCTGAGCCACCACCTGGAGCCCCGTACAATAGCTCCGAGACCCAGAGACCCGCCACACCCCTCCTCCTCCGGACAGCCGCCCGGTTTCCGACGCAGTCACTAGGAGTCCAAGCAACTCACTTCAGGTCTCCTCCTCCCGCCAACCACCCGTAGCCCTAGGCAGTCACTCCAAGTCCAAATGACCCACCCTGTTCCTCCTCCTCCTCCTTGGGGTAGCCCCCCGGGTGTTCAGGAGCGGTGGCTCCGAGACCAGGTGACTCACCACGCTCCTCCTCCAGGCAGGCCACCGGTGTTCAGGAGCGGTCGCTTTTAGTCCAATCAACTCACCACTCGCCTCCTCCTCTGGCAACCGCCTGTGGTTCTGATGCAGTCACTCCCAGGCTAAGCGTCCCACCGCTCTCCTCCTCCAGGCAGGCCACCAGTGTTCTGGAGCAGCTGCTCCAAGTTCAAACAGCTCGTCACGCAGCTCCTCCTCCGGCAACCGCCCGCGGCTCTGATGCAGTCACTCCCAGGTCAAGCAACACGCCACGCTCCTCCTCCTCCTCCGGGCAACCTCCCGGCACTCAGGAGCGCTCGCTCTGAGTTCAAACAGTTCACCACGCAGCTCCTCCTCTGGCAACCTCCCGTGGCTCTGATGCAGTCACTCCTAGACCAAGCGTCCCGCCGGGCCTCTCCTCCTCCTCCGGGCAACTCCCCGGTGTTCAGAAGCGGTTGTTCTGGGTCCAAACAGCTCGCCACGCAGCTCCTCCCCAGGCAGCCGCCCAGAGCCCCAGCCGCTGCTCGAGTCCAAGCACTATGCTGAGCCGCCTCCTCAGTTATTGACTTCTTATAAAATTTTTACTTAATTTCCACAAAACATTTATCAGAGCCCATCTTAATCAAACCTGTTACTGGTACTTAATTCCTGATAATATTTTAATAGAAAAACAAATTCAAAATATCACATTAAATACTTATGACACATTTCAATACATAGTCACAGCATTCTAAAATAAACATATTGCTGACACTGGGTATTAAACCTAAAATAATATTTTAAATTCTGTTTATTCAGTTTCCAAATCTTACCTGCACCTCAAATTCAGAAAACTACATTTGTTTTTCTGTTTTTTTTTCAATCCTCATAGAGAAATAAAATGTAATAATTATCTTCACATTTTTCTTTAAATATTTAACACAATGTCTTTCAAAATAACCTTTGAGGATAAATCCATTATACCTTGAATCCAGATCACATATTCTGTCAGATGAATCATTGTAGTTTAAACTGAATATTTAGTTGTTATATTTAAATTCCCAAAGGAAGTTTTAAAAGCTTCATAGAATATGATCTAATTTGACAGTTACTCAGAAATTAGTGTTTATGAGTGATGACTCTCCTACAGTGAATATAAAATAGTTGATTGGATTTATTGCTTTTGATTTTGTGAATTAAAAAGAAAGACTGTCCTATTAAGCTACATAGTATAAGTAACTAGTTTTTCCATAGAATGTTAACATATATACTAAGTACACCAAACTCTTTGGGTAATGTCTCAAATGCATGGGAAATCTCTTAAAAATAAATTTGTTATGTAAGTCTGTTACTAATATCATGTGCAATGAGATAAAGAGCAGTATGAAAACAAGCCATCAAAATACAATAAAGAAACAAAACATGCTTCTTTCAATAGGTTGCAGCTTTCTTTATTTCTGTTAGAAATAACTGATAATCAGGGTAGTGCCAGAAGAAGGGCTCAATTTTCAGGAAACTGCACCTGTGATTTCAGCTGCTGCAGGTCAAAGGCAGACACTGGAGCTGAAATTACGGAAGCTATAAAATTGTTGACAGCAGAACTCAGTTTTATTGCCCTCACATTCCAAGTGAGCATATGAGGAAAAGGGTTAACCACTTGCATGCCAGTCTGTAGACACCACTGTCAGATTAAGTCATAATATTTTGACACTTCCTTTAATTTTTGCTGTTAATTTTTATTTTAGTAACAAATATCTTTGAGTGCTTACTATAAGCCATTTTGCATGAGTCTGAAACTCACAGAAGATAATCAAGCCCTTTCTCCATTTACGTAGTGATTTGAATTGACCAGTTTGGTTCAAAACCACAGTAGGCTATAATCCTTTTCTTCATAAGATGGTCCCTTAGGTAGCAATGAGATCTTGTCAGAAATGCACAATCTCAGACCTCACCGTAGGTTTTTTAAATCAAATCTTCATTTTGACAAGATTCTCATGAGTCACATACACATTCAACACTTATTTATCTGAGAAAAAAAATTCAAGAACTGCCCTCAGCCACTCCAGACCCTCATCTCAACACCATATGCCAGATACTGTACTGTAGGATTTGTTTGCCCAGCTGGGGTTCAGTTGATCCCATCCTTCTTGCCATACCCCTTCGCCTTCCTTTTGAAATGGTAATCCATACTTTGTGTCATTGTTTATGGGAAACAATGAAGATGTTTTTGTCCTTGGAATTTTGAGCAGTGCTAGAACCCATAAGACTATGGGAATGCTTGGAGATGGACTGAATGCATTGGCATCGTGAAATAGGCATGAGCCTTTGGGAGCCAGGGGTGAAATGTGGTTTGGATCTAGAATGTTCCCCCAAGTAACTTTGTTAGACAAATTTTCTGATATGGAAATTCTTGAAGGAATACATTTGGCATTTGTTCATGTTTTTATTTTTCTCCGTTCAATGTGACTGACAGAGATATTTTATCTGTAGTGGCAATTAAAGCATGTGGAAATCTGTTAAGACATATTCTAAGAAGTAGAGATTGATCGTATAGAAATGATCAAAATTATTAGGGCTTCCTTCATCTATCTGAGGACAAATGAGCTCCTCATGTTGTATTTAGGAATGATAAAGATTGGTCTTTTTTTTTATTGTTTGTTCTATTTAGTTACACATGACAGCAATGTATTTTGATTCATTGTACACAAATGGAGTACAGCTTTTCATTTCTAGGATTGTACACGATGTAGTCACACCATTCATGTAATCATATATGTACATAGGGTAATGAAGTTTGTTTCATTCCATCATCTTTCCTTCCCTGGTAAGGTTGATCTTAATGAGAGGATTTGTGTTCATCAGAGATGGCCCCATAATCTTTGTTTATAATGTATTAAAAAGAATTTAAACAATCAGATCCTCACAATATGCTGACCTGAACTGAAAAGACAGTAAAAACATAAGATTCACTGCTGCATATTCTGCTGTCTGCTATGTAAACTTGGGTTTAATATACAACTGTCAGAAAGTTTTATAGAGATCAATTACGACCTTAAAATTCTACAAAAAAAAAAAAGTAAAACTCACGTGTCTTTGATCCAACATTTGTCTATGTTGTAGTTTGCTTATGTTCTATAAATCATGCAGTCACTCTCTATGAAATCTACAATGTACTTATCATACTTTTTTAACTTCAGATCCACAATGAATGAGATTCTTCAGTATCTATTTTTTAGTATATCTATGTACAATAAAAATACATAATTGCTTTTTAATATAATTATTTACAAAGATCATTCACCCACCAAATCCATACTCTTGAAGAACTAAAATTCATGCTCTCAAAGAAACAATTTTTGTTTCAATTATGAGATAGTCTTTGAATATTGAAGTGAAGACTATTATGACAATTTGTAGTCTTCACTACTGGCCTATTTTGGGACCTAGAGAGAAGAAATATCTGCTTGCTGAATTTGTCTGGTGGGTTTACAATGACCACAGATGTGGATTCTAATAATAAAACATTTCTATCACAGCATGACTAGTCATAGAAATGAATAAGCAAGAATATGAAATTGTTTGTCAAGTAAAATTAAATGTAATTCTGCGATAATATAGTAACATTGTTCTTTTGTTCCCTTGTGTTCTCTTTTCCAAGTTTAGTAATGAACCAGTACCTTTTGAATAGCACTTTCTTTAACATTGATAAAGTACTTCTGAATCAAAGTAAAATTCCTAGAAATCTACCAAAGAAATTGTGTTACTTACTAATATTATGCACATTTTTTCACATTATTTCCTTTTTAAAAAATCATTTAAAATTTTTCTCATTCCAAAAGTTTTTTTAGACTAAAGAACTGGGTTTGAGGACAAATAATTTGACTGGTTAAATAAATTTAAGGTACAAGTTATTTGCATGATGAGATTATAAATAGCGTTAGGCAATCTATACAGGTTTCCAAGTTATTATATAGATGAAGAGTTCAAATATTTTTGATAATGATGGGGCAGGAGAGTCTGGGTGATAAATCACAGCAAAATTTAAATTATAGAAATTAATATCGATTCTTTCAAATTATCACAAGTGAGAACGTATCTAACACAAGCAGCTGTGCTACTACACATGGGGAAATGTCATAGTAATGGTTTGGAGTTCCACTCTGGAGAGAAGTACATCACCACCACGGGCAGTTGACCCAAGTTGGATAGATTATACATGGGCAAGAAAAGTGAGTGAGGCTCTGAGACATTCTTTCTTGTCTTGATTATCTGTATACTTAGGCCCCATGGATTTTTACATTACTTATAGACTTGAAGGGTATTTCCAGGGTGCCATTGAATTTTTTCCAAATAGGTTAATTTGTGTGGAAAGAATGAGAGAAGAATGTTGGCACCACGGGCCAACAATTTTTAAATCCAAATATGTGCTGACAGCATAGAGCATCTTTTCAGGGAAAATTTGAGAGGACTAGTTGGTAATTTTTTCTTCTGTCTTATTTGGTCCTTCTTTTACTAGAAATTTAAGGTGTAAGCTTAAGACATTGATTTGAGACCATTCAAATGGTATTGAGAATTTACATAATATAGGTATTGAGAATGCTTCCATTTTATTGATAACATTTTCTCTGTAAAAGTCTTTAAAATATTTTATTTGACTTTCTCTTAGGCAATTAATATGGTTTTAATCAATGTCACTGTTAATAGCATCATTTAACATTTCATTTCTAGTTTTGGGTGGAGTACTTGGGAAACAACTTTTAATTTGATTATATACTCCAAAATATTTTAATCTTACTATAATACTAGAAAAATCTTTCAATGAACGTTTATAGACAATGGTGAAATTTAAGTAAAAGAAAGGATTGCGCCCTCAAAGGAAAATGTTTTGTAACCCTATAGAATGATACCTTATCATGTAAATATTTACTCTTGAAAGAATTGCTATAACCCAAGGAAAAGGGGTACTCTGACCATATCTTCCTTTAGTATAACTGGGATTTCCTCATCTGTTCATGAGATGACATCACAATTCTAACAGCAAATCAGATTTCACTGGTTTATAAGCTCACCTAACAAAGCGAAACTTTAGCAATTTGAAAATGTTTCATTATATACTCCTTCTCCCAGATTGATCATTCTGTAAAAGGTTAGTGAACCTCTGACAGCATGAAATTGGGCTGTTCCTGCTAAGTATTTCCATTACTCTCCCAAGTTTGCCACCATTCTGCAAGGACAGCTACTACTCAGCAGGTACCATGGAAGACTTTTTTTCCCAAGAAGTAGTAGTGAATCCCACTCTCTGACCTGCCTTTTCCACCTCTGCTAAGAGGATTTCAGAACCCTGATGCTGACACATCAAAATTTTAGAGAGTTTTAGCCCCTAAAACTCCTCTCCACTTCGTAGGACGCATTTGGAGGTGGGTCGGTAGAAAAATATAAATAATAGAAATTATGTTTTTCCTTATTAGTTTTTGAGCAATGCCTTTAAAATTTATCATAATTTTACTTATATATTTCCAACTGCACAAACAGATCTTATATAGTATATGATATGTGGGTGTAAGAGAGAGAGAGAAAAGAGAAAGGAAGGGAAGGAAGAGGGAAAGAAGCACATGGTTTTGCATGTAATTAATGTGAGAATAATTTTTTTTAAAAAGACTAAAAAGTTTTTCTGATATCTAAATGCTCCTACTAAGTGAAAGGTGAACTTGCCCCCTGAGGCAAAAGTTTATACACCTGCACACATGTGTGTATACACACATACACAGTGGATGAAAGACATGTTTTTATGAAAAGAGACTTAGTTATCACTTATTCCATAATTTAAGAGATAGTGATATGACTTCTATCTCACAGTGTCCTTAACACTTAAGTCTGAAATTCTAACATTTATATTAATCTTATCTAAGTCTTTCCAATTCATGCTATGTTGGTCATGAAATGATTGGATAGGAAGACCTGGGGCTACTGTATCCAGGAAAGATATTAAAAGACAGAGGAAGAGTGATGTTGGTCACTTATTAACTCAAAAAAGGAATTATTTTACCCTGCAAGGCTGAGCTGGTAAGATCCTTTTCCTACAGCAAGGAAGGAGAACGCAATCCTGCCCAACACTACACATGGGTAGAATACAGAGGCTGTGACTGGGATCACAGGTCACTTAGATGAAGCAAAAAGAGAACAGTTGATGTACATAAACAGAGATAAAGTCAACTCTGTGAAGCGTGCTGAAGGTATTTTTCAGAGCCAATTGGAGGGAATGCATGTCCTCTAGATTTCCTCTGATAACACTCTGTCATTTAAATTGAACTTTGAATTTCTGCACTAAATGGCATGTATAATGTCACTTTCTTCTGAAAATCCAATAAATCTGCAGTAAAGGGATTTTTAAGACATTACCTGATAAACATGGAGGAACAGCAAAGGTACAATAGAGGACAAAGGAAAGAACAGGTGATTGACAGAGTATCCAAGAAAACCAAATCTTACTTCAGCAAGGTTCAAAAGCTAAAAATAGTCTCTTGTTTCTATCACAGAATGCTCAAAAGTTTTATGAATCTATAGCATCAAATACCTCTGTAGCTGAGGAGCAGGGAATCAAAAAATTATCAGAAGTCTTGGGGAAAAGTTTTTTAAGGAGCATTAAGATTGCCATTCCATATTCCTGTACAACAGCCCACCTCCCCATTCCTTCACCTCTACTACTTTTCTCTGAGGATGTAGTCATTGGAAAGCATATAATGAAGAGTATTTAAAGTATCTTTTGCTACATACAGTTGAGGATCTAGGCTCTACACTAAAAACAAAAGTATAAGTGAACACATGACCCCAGGCCTCTTCAACAACTTGGCTCTCAAAAAACCTAAACTAAGTCTTCTCAGGAAGAATAAATAAATAAATTTTACTCTCTGGGGAATCTGAGGAATCAACACAATTGAACTAAAAACAAGGTCATAAATATATTCTAATAAATTTCTTACCTCGATGACCTTAGGATATAGTTCCTCAACAATGACATTATTAACATTTTTGAGTGAATAGTTCTTTGTTATGGGGAACTGTCCTGTGCCTTGCAAGATGTTTTGCAAAATCCTTTCCCTCTTCTCTTTAGATGTGAGTGAAATTCCCCCCTCACCCCTACCCCATGATAACCAAAAATGTCTGTGGGCCTTACTGAATGACCTTTGGAAGGTGAAATTACATAGTTAAGAATCAGGACCTTGGAGTGATATTCCAAGTATCTTCCCACATGTCCCCAATGACAATGTTTAGAAATACCAGATATATGAAGAAAACCTCTACAAGGAAATTAGAGACCAAAATAACCAAACAAACAGAACAACAATAACAGACAAAACAAACTGAGAAGAAAATTTTAATAATTAATATCATTTGAGAAATTAGAGACATAGCTGCATCAATACAACCATGATGAAATCTTAAAACAAAAAAAAAAACTTAACTGAGACAACAAAAAAGGATTTTTGCAAATTAAAAATAACAGAAGAAATGAAAACAAAAGCAACCAATGAGTTAGAAGATTAAGTTAAAATATATTAAAGAAATAAACAAAAATAGAAGATAACAGAGGAAAGACACTGAAACCCAAAGACTAGTTTTTAGGTACACAGCCTCTAAATATGGGGATATCTCAAAAAGATAAATGAAAAAATGGGGGGAGGCAAAAATGAAAAATTTCTTGAAAAAGATGATTTTCAAGAAAATTCAAGAATAACTTAGCCTTAAAGCACATGAGCTGACATAAAGAGAATGAAATTATGGCACTTGCCAGTAAATGGATAGAACTAGAGACTATCAGGCTAAGTGAAATAAGTCAATCCCCCAAAAGAAAAGGCCAAATGTTCTCTCTGATAGGTAGAAACTAACACACAATGGGGAGGGGGAAAGAAGAATAGAAGTTTATTGGATTTAGACAAAGGGAATGAAGGAGAAGGAGGGGGATAGGAATAGGAATAAGGGTAAGATGAATCAGACATAACTTTCCTATATTCATATATGAATATACCACCAGAGAAACTCCACATCATGTACAAACACAAAAATGGGATCCTAATTAGAACAAGTTATATTCCATGTGTGTATAATATGTCAAAACACACTCTACTGTCTTATATATCTAAAAAGAACAAATAGAAATAATAATAAAGGACAGAGCTGATTGTTAACAACAAAATGAATGAAAATAAGTTCAAACATCACAATTTCCATGACAAGTGTCAAAGTCTTGGAGTATGTCTGTATACAACTAAAAGAAAGAGGGTTACATTCCAAGCATCCTAAACCTGATTGAGGTACCAGCCATCTCTCAAGGGAAAAAAAAAAAAAGGACATGTAAGAATTCAGAAATCATATGACTCACATGCCTAAAACTAAGGAAATTTATAAAGTACTTCTATGGAAAAAATGAAATTGTTTAAGCTAGAAAATAATAAATAGATAAATTTGATAATGAAAGATCTTGGAGCATATTATTGAATTTTTTTATTGTAAACAAATGGGATACATGTTGTTTCTCTGTTTGTACATAGAGTAAAGGCATACCATTTGTGTAATCATAAATTTACATAGGGTGATGTTGGTTGATTCATTCTGTTATTTTTCCCCTTCCCCCCACACCTCCCATCCCTCTTTTCCCTCTATACAGTCCTTCCTTCCCCCATTCTTGCCCCCCTCCCTAACCCTCACTCTAACCCTAACACTAACCCCTCCCACGCCCCATTATGTATCATCATCCACTTATCAGCGAGATCATTCTTCCTTTGGTTTTTGAGATTGGCTTATCTCACTTAGCATGATATTCTCCAATTTCGTCCATTTGCCTGCAAATGCCATAATTTTATCATTCTTTATGGCAGAGTAATATTCCATTGTATATATATGCCACAGTTTCTTTATCCATTCATCAACTGAAGGGCATCTAGGTTGGTTCCACAATCTGGCTATGGTGAATTGAGCAGCAATGAACATTGATGTGGCTGTATCTCTGTAGTATGCTGATTGTAAGTCCTTTGGGTATAGGCCAAGGAGTGGGATAGCTGGGTCAAATGGTAGTTCCATTCCAAGTTTTCTAAGGAATCTCCATACTGCTTTCCAGAGTGGCTGCACTAATTTGCACCCCACCAGCAATGTATGAGTGTACCTTTTTCCCCACATCCTCGCCAACACCTGTTGTTGCTTGTATTCTTGATAATTGCCATTCTGATTGGGGTGAGATGGAATCTTAGGGTGGTTTTGATTTGCATTTCTCTTATTACTAGAGATGTTGAACATTTTTCCATATGTTTGTTGATTGTTTGTAGGTCTTCTTCTGTGAAGTGTCTGTTCATTTCCTTAGACCATTTGTTGATTGGGTTATTTGTAGTCTTGGTGTTG
Source organism: Sciurus carolinensis (assembly GCF_902686445.1). Classification (NCBI taxonomy): domain Eukaryota; kingdom Metazoa; phylum Chordata; class Mammalia; order Rodentia; family Sciuridae; genus Sciurus; species Sciurus carolinensis. Next base: position 101,815,402 of record NC_062221.1, on the reverse strand, counting down.
AGTTTTTTGAGTTCTTTATAGATTCTGGAGATTAGTGCTCTATCTCAAGTATGATTGGCAAAGATTTTCTCCCACTCTGTAGGCTCTTTCTTCGCATTGCTGATAGTTTCCTTTGCTGAGAGAAAGCTTTTTAGTTTGAATCTATCCCAGTTGTTGATTCTTGCTTTTATTTCTTGTGCTATGGGAGTCCTGTTGAGGAAGTCTGGTCCTAAGCCAACATGTTGAAGATCTTGACCTACTTTTTCTTCTATAAGATGCAGGGTCTCTGGTCTGATTCCAAGGTCCTTAATCCATTTTGAGTTTAGTTTTGTGTAGGGTGAGAGATATGGGTTTAGTTTCATTCTGTTGCATATGGATTTCCAATTTTCCCAGCACCATTTGTTAAAGAGGCTATCTTTTCTCCATTGCATATTTTTGGCCCCTTTGTCTAGTATGAGAAAATTGTATTTATTTGGATTTGTGTCCGTGTCCTCTATTCTGTACCATTGATCTACCTGTCTATTTTGGTACCAATACTATGCCGTTTTTGTTACTATTGCTTTGTAGTACAGTTGAAGTTCTGGAATTGCAATACCCCCTGCTTCACAGAGACACATCGAGGAAAGAAAATTTCAGACCAATATCCTTAATGAACATCGACGCAAAAATTCTGAACAAAATTTTAGCAAATCGCATACAAAAACATATTAAAAAGATAGTGCACCACGATCAAGTGGGTTTCATCCCGGGGATGCAAGGTTGGTTCAACATCAGGAAATCAATAAATGTAATTCACCATATCAACAGACTTAAAGTCAAGAATCACATGATTATTTCAATAGATGCAGAAAAAGCATTTGATGAAATACAGCACCCCTTCATGCTCAAAACACTAGAAAAAATAGGGATAGTGGGAACGTTCCTTAACATTGTAAAGGCCATCTATGCTAAGCCTATGGCTAATATCATTCTTAATGGTGAAAAACTGAAAGCATTCCCCCTAAAATCTGGAACAAGGCAGGGATTCCCTCTCTCACCACTCCTATTCAATATCATCCTTGAAACTCTAGCCAGAGCAATTAGACAGACCAAAGAAATTAAAGGGATACGAATAGGAAAAGAAGAACTCAAACTATCCCTATTTGCTGATGATATGATTATATACTTAGAGAAACCAGGAAATTCCACCAGAAAACTCTTAGAACTCATAAGTGAATTTAGTAAAGTAGCGGGATATAAGATCAATGCTCATAAATCTAATGCATTTTTATACATAAGTGATGAATCTTCAGAAAGAGAAGTTAGGAAAACTACCCCATTCACAATAGCATCAAAAAAAATAAAATACTTGGGAATCAATCTCACAAAAGAGGTGAAAGACCTCTACAATGAGAACTACAGAACACTAAAGAAAGAAATTAAAGAACACCTTAGAAGATGGAAAGATCTCCCATGTTCCTGGATAGGCAGAATTAATATTGTCAAAATGGCCATACTACCTAAAGTGCTATACAGATTTAATGCAATTCCAATTAAAATCCCAAAGATGTACCTCACAGAAATAGAACAAGCAATCATGAAATTCATCTGGAAGAATAAGAAACCCAGAATAGCTAAAGCATATTATTGAATTTTAAAAGGATTTAGAAATTGTAGTATTGTAGAATTTGTGATGTAAGTTTCATTCAAGGTGTCAGACGTCACTGCTCTTCACCAAAGTGTGGAGTCCTCTGCTTCCTCACCCCCTTGGTCAGGCATGACCAAGTGACCTACTTTGGAGTCAAAAACAACCCATTCCACTGTCTTGCCAAGCTCTGTTCTGCAGTGTGCTTTTTTCCTGTAATGGGAAGAAGGAAGAATATGTCCATATGTAGATGTAGCATCTCATGTGAATACCAGCTGCCCTCAGAGACCAGTCCTGAGAAATAAATAAATAAACTTGTGGGTTTGAGTCACTGATACTTCAGTGTTACTTGTTATTATAGCATAAATTGACTTTTTCTAACTGATATAACTCTTTCTACAATTCATATGTTATAAAGGAACACCTATAGTGGTCGCCTAGAACTTAAAGTTTTAATCTGTTTCAAAGGAAATCCTAAAACAGGTGTAGGGTTTGGGGAGGGGATAACAAGAGCAGGACACAAGAAACAATGAAAACAATCTAAAAGTCTCATCTAAGGTCAAGTAGTAAGATTGCGAGATAAACTTTCTATTTTTAAATAGCATAATGTAGAAGTATAATTTAATTAGGAAATAACAGTAACTACAGAACTGAAAAATACAGTAGTATTTCAATATAAACATAAGGAAATGATTAGGAGTTTGAAGAAGCTGGCAGAAGTTAAATGGAAACAGCAAAAAGTTTAAGAAATTATAAGCATAAAAAGGGTCTATGCATTAAAACCAATTAAACCTATGATGAGGTAAAATCTAAACAGTGTGAATCAGGTTATAAAAATCATAGACTTTGGATTAGATTTTTAAAAAAGTCAATTCTAGTTATATTTTTTGCAAGTAACCTAAATTAAACGTAAGAAATGTTGATAATAAAAGGAATGAAAACAAACAAAATTCAAGGAAGTATAACAGGGGTAAAAATAATATTACCAAAAAAAGAATTTCAAGGTCAAAAATATTCAAAACTGATAAAGAACATTCAATAATAAAATATATACTATGTGTAATAGGTATACCAATATTCTTTGAGGCATCAAACAATATTGTAGTCACATATATTATGTAAACACCCCTAGAAAATAGGAAAAAAAAGACAATTAGATAAAAACACAATTATAGCATGAGGTTTTAATAATCACATTTACAATTTCACAAATCACACCAAAAACAATTTTAATCCCATCCACTTTTCAGATTGTTTTCTCATACCTTATGGTGGGATTCCAAATGTTTATACTGTATTTAGAGAATATGTATTATCCTGTAATTCTGCAAGTTAAATATATAAGTAGTCAAGAATACATATTGGAAGGTCTTTCTGGAAACATATTGGTGGTTTTAAAGAAAAGAAATATCTTGAAAACCCATAAAGGTAACAATAGTTAAGCAAATTTTATCATATTCATTCTTTGCACTTATAACAAGATAACTTTTGAAAAGAGGTATTTTCTCTTGATTTAGAGGAATATTGGTAATGGATTACTGAGTAGGAGAAACCAGATGCTAACTAACATTATAGAATACCAAACCTATTTCCATAGAATAAAACAACAACTTCACATATCCATAAGAAAATCATTCATACGTTTATTTTTATATGACAATATGGATGTGGAAGGATACACAAAATAATTTTACACAATATAAAGTATGAAAGATAAGATTGTCTGCTCTATTTCCACTCAACAATGTAACTGAAGTTCTGGCCAATAGAAATCAAGAAAGAAAAAGAAATGCAATTAATTTTGTTTAGAGAAGAAGAATATGTCCAACAGATAAGGAAGAAGTAAAACTAGACTTCCAGAACGTGATTGTGTAGAAAATTCTATGGATTCCAAAAAGATGTTAATTCTTACTTATCTATAGGCATAATGCTACTTGTTTTATTAGACTTTTTCACCACTGTGATCAAAAGACCTGACAAGAAAAATTAGAGGAGAAGAAATTTATTTTAGGGTTCACCATTTCAGAAGTCTTAGTTCATAGAAGTGTAATCTAAAAGAACAAATTGATAAACTGGAATTCATCAAAATTAAAAATAAGATCCTCAAAAGATGATGTTAAGTGTAAAAATACGATCAATAGATAAGGAGAAAATATTTAAAAACCAAAAATCTGATAAAGAACTTGAATCAAAAATGTAAAAATTTCCAGAACTTGAAAAAAGAAAAACATTCAGAGATATTCCTTGCCATCATTTTTGAAGGTCTTGCTGGAAAAAAAAGATACGATCTTCTCTTAAAAAACTTGTTTTTCTTCCTGGAAGTGTGATATCCACAAATAGCTTAAGTCAGACTTTAAGATAATGGATATTAAGAATAACTCAATGTATGATAGGAAAATAAGGCATTCTTTCCTCTTCAAACAAGTTGGAAATACCTGGGTCAAATTTCAGATTGACATATAATGTTTTCTTTCATGTTTAATGTAAATAATTTATATTATCTACAAAACTTCAACTAAGGCCTTGTTCTAATAATACTTAAATTCTGAACTAAAAATTCTATTTTAACTTTTAACCATTATAGAACAATATTAATATGTTGTATCTATAGAATAAGAGACTGGCACACCAAAAAATAATCCTCATGATGAACTTGGAGTGAAAATCAGTACAAAGAAAAAAACTGCATCTAATCTGTGTAATGAAACCATTAACATTGGGCTCAGAAATATTTTCAGACATTTTGATAGTAAAATCACTGGTCAATATAAGAGCAGAAATTTTGGAAACATATTCTTTTATAAATGTTGCTCATATTTCTCATTGAAAGTATAATTTTTAGTAAATGAACACTATAATGTGATCCTAAACTATCACATAAGTATTGACTCATTCACCTATGCCTCAGAACTGCTGGTGCCTTGGATCCTAGAATAGAATGTGTGTGCAACAGTAGGAACCGATAGATGGTATACCCGTTTATTGCACTTTTACGCCAGTGGGGCAGATTGAAGCTCAGAGAGGGCAAGGACAATACCCAAGTTCACACAGCAATGATGGTGGCACCAGGATTCTCACTAGATCACCGTTCCCACTATTATCTCCTGGAGTTGATAAGTCTGGGAGAGGGAGCAGTAAACTTGAGGAGAAGGGGAACAGGCCAATTGTTCAGGTCCCAGAACCAGTTAACTCCATTACAAAACAAATATCCTTTGGAAGAACAGTGAGAGAGAAGATTGATTTTAAAAAAAAATCTATGTGGAGCCACGGAGAACATGTGGGCCATAATTCTCAGGGGCATGAAGTTGTTCAGTAATGAGCTAGCCACTTTCAGAACTTTCACTCTCATCTGGGAATTTCAATAAGTTGAACACTTTCAATTTAATTATGCTCTTAGTATTATTTACCTCCAAAAAAATTAGTGAAGGAAGACATCTATTTTATTACTATTAATTAACCACATCCATATTGATGTCTTAGTCTATTCAAGCTAATCAAAGTTTCAATTTTTGAGCATTTTGAGATTTGGTATAACCATACCTGTCCCTATCAATGGATGTTTCATTGATGTAGTGATTTCTGGGTTTTTGAGGCCCTTCTAAGAAACACCATTAATTTTTCTCATTGACAATGATAAGCTAAATTGGCAGATTTATATACAGAATTCTTGATCCCGCCCTTTGTCAAAGACCTTGGACTTGTATTTCCAAATATGCTTCTAGGAGGGGAGAAAGTCTGGGGGTGCACAGTGTATAGGAGACACTGTACAGAAAACATACAATCCAAGCCCCATGCAGCTTTTGTTGCTTTAAAGATAACTAAATTTCTAAATGCTTAAAAATTCTCACTCCATTACAGCCAGAGTGGTTTGTATCTCGTAAGCTGAATTCAGGTTTATTTTTCTTTTTCCTTTTTAATGCTGGCTTCAGATTATTCCTCTAATTGCTTTATATTTTTAAGATAATTTTAAGTTTGTATGCTTTAGCAGTATTCCTTCCTGAAATTAGACAGGACCTGGAATATTATACCACTAAAGTAGCTTTGGTAAAACTATATAAATTCTTCAAAGGTCTTTTTCACTAATAATTTCTCTCTCTCCACAAGCAATATTAGGACTTACCTGAAAGTAATAAAGACATTTTCTAATAATTCAATGAAAAATGCCTCTTTAATTATTTTCAAAAGTACAATTTATTTCTATAGTGGAATATTTCCCTTCTTCGACAGGAAAGGGGTGAAAATAAATAATCAGTGAACAATTATAGCAAACAAGCCCATTCAAATAATTGTAAATTGTGTCTGGAAGTAGATATAGTAACTCATTATGATTCAGAGAAAATGCCAAATGCAGACTTTCATCATGCAGACTGCAGTAGCTTGAAAATTGGGATTTGTAAATTTGCCACTAAAAAGTCTGTTTAGTCCTTCTGTATACTGTATCTCATCTAACTGGATCAGTTTGGACCTGATAGAAAAATTGAGTCTTGTCAATGTAATAAACTTCATAAAAAAGAAACAAATTTTCTATTTAATTAGACTTTTACATTGCTCACTAAAGCAGTAAATGCTAAATAATTGCTGGGTACTATTTTATAAAGATATAATGAAGAAAAGAATAGACTTTATTGTATTCTAAAAAGTCATTAATATCCACTGACTCATGGCTTTAACCTTGGCCTTCCTTCTGACCTGAATTATTCCTAGATAATTCATGATATACTCATTAAAACCAAAAGACAGGGAGGTTTGCATGGTCTGAAAGTTTGTGTCACCCAAAAAGACATTTGTTGAAATCCCACCCCTAAGGTGATGGTATAAGGAAGTAGGGTCTTGGGAGGTGATTATGTCATGAGGGTGGAGCAATCATGATTGAGATTAGTGCTCTTGTGAAAGGGGTTCAAGGACCTGCCAGTCCCTTCCATCATGTGAAGATACAGTGGATGGCATTATCTGTGAACCAAGAAGAGGAGCATCATCAGACTGAATTTGCCAGTGCCTCAATCTGGGACTTTTCATCCTCAAGAACTGTGGGAAATAAATGTCTGTGTTTGTAAGCCAGCTTATTGTTCTTTGCTATATCAGCCCAAACTGACCAAGAGAGAGGTGTTCTAAGTTGCATGGATTTTCCCAAAATGTATGTAAATATATACATGTGATCTTACTTGGAAATGGGATCACTGCAGATAAAATAAAATTAAATGTTTTTCTTCATTAGGACGAATACTAATCCCATAGCTAGTGTCCTTACAAGAAGAGGAAAGTTTAAACACAAAAACATAGAGAGAATGTCATGTGAATACAGAGGGAGAGATTATAATAGTATAACCAAATAAATATCAAACCAAAAAAATATCAGATTGCCAGCAATCACCAGAAACTAGAAGAGAGAAGAGACTTGGAATAAACTCTTCTTGGAGACTTTAAAATAAACCGATTCTGCTGACAACATGAATTCAGACTTCTAGCCTACACAACTATGAGAGAGGAATTAACTGTTGCTTTAAGTCAACCAGTTTATGGAACCTCTAGAAAACTAATAGAGGAGAGATGTACAGGTTTGACAAAATTGTTAGGACCTTCACTTTTTAATGTCAGATTCACTTTGTTTACTTCTCCAAGGAAGAGCCCTGTTTTACTTTTCTAACTCCCCTGTGCCTTCTTATTTATTTGTACTTACAAAAATAAAACAACAACAAAAAAGTAGATAATGTGATTAAGTTGACATACATAAAAACCTATCACAATGTTATTAAATCAAAACATTTTCAGTATCAGCTCTTCATCATCTTTTCCAAAGAATGCTTCAATTGAATAGTGACTTATGTAAGATTAAACATCTCTGCACTTTGTGAAAAGACTTAGAAATCTACAATTTTCTCTTTGAACTTGTAATTGTTTTCAAAACAAATGAAAATTATGCAAAAATAGAAGATATCTTATTTGGTTTATATAATCAAAATATAATAAAAGCACTCTCAGCTAGGTTCCACCTAGCCCATACTTTTATCAAATAATCAAGGCGTTAGAGAGCTAGTCAAAAATAAAATTAACCAACCATAGAGTATCTCCTTGAAAGAGTAACTCTTTAACGTAATTACAAATGATATCATGATGGTTGTAATGGATATTACTACACTAAAGTTACATATACATACAGTCATATTGAAGGAAAGTTGTGACATCAAGAATGACATCCATTCATATTTATGTCAATGTTCAACTCATGGAGAAGAAATATTATATGTTATCTTTATCTTTATTAAACATGATAAAAAATTATCCTTTCATAGGTCTATATGCCTTCAATTCAAAACCCATATCACCTTAATATTTTATTTCTTATTTTCAAAAACTTTGCATCGGGAAGGATTATATTCACCAATCTGTAGCTGAAACTTCACCATGTTATATGTAGCTATTAAAGGACAAAGAAAAAAAATAGTCTGTCAATTGTTCACTCAATATATCAAATGTCCTAAAACTTAAACAAAGAAACAAGTTCCTTTCCATAATTATTTCACAGAAAAATTACCATTAACTTCTAAAGAAATGTGTTAGAAAAGCATTTTAAAAGCAATTACTAGGCACCCACCCACTCCCCCAGTCCCTCCACTCCAAATCCCCCCACCCCACTTCCCATCGCAGATGGACCTCAACACACCCACTCTCCCCTGCAGAGAGTTCCTCAACTTCTTTGGAGACTGGTGCAGACATTTTGAATTATTACTGAGAGAGTGGCCACCATCACTGGAGGGGTAGCTTCCTTTTTGAGACACCTACAGGAGACTGGAGGCCCTTTGACAGGTACCACATTCGCATGGAGATACTGACGAATAAGAGGTTTGAGTGATGGATGACTGTGAGCCATAGATTGTTTTGTTTTGTTTTATTTTAATTTTTGATTTATTATTTTTTTCTTACTCTATTTTCCTTTCATTTACCTATTCCCTTAGAGTCTCTTTATCCCTTTTCTCATGGTAAAGACCAACTTATTTTGACCCCCCTTTCACTCTTCCCTTGATTAGTTACCTCTATTTACTCACTTACATCCTACTCCCCTCCCCTCCTCTTCGTCCACCACTAGAAATACTGTAGATAATAATTCAACTCATCCTGTTTATTACGATAATGATAAAGTCTTTATAGGGACTATCTGGTTTAGGGCTGCATATTGTTTGTATTGGATGCCGCTAATATTAATCTCCCCCTCAAAGGAGAGGTACTAGAAACTTGCAGGGTCAGAATAAGCCTGCAGGGGGTGGGGAAACTTCAGTACCTCAGATCTTCACTGCTAAAGGGGAATATACAGAAAGAAGAAGAAAAAACAGGGAAGAAAGTGTCCCTAACAAACCAAGATGCTATTTTGCTAGAATCCAATGACAGCATGGCAGCAGTAATGACAGAAAAAGAGTTTAGAATCTGCATAATCAAAATGATCCATGGAGCAAAAGATGAGATAAGAGAGCAAATGCAGGCAATGCATGATCACTTCAATAAACAGTTAAAAGAGCAAATGTAGGAAACAAAAGAGCATTTCAATAAAGAGCTAGAGATTCCGGGGCGGGGGGGGGGAACAGAAATACTTGAAACAAAAGAATAAACCAAATTAAAAACTCAATAGAAAGCATCACTAACAGAATACATCTTGTGGAAGACAGAATCTCAGACAATGAAGAAAATCTTTAAAATAAAGTTGACCAAACTGAGAAGATGGTAAGAAATCATGAATGGAACCTCCAGGAATTGTGGGATATCATGAAAAGACCAAATTTAAGAATTATTGGGATTGAGGAAGGTGCAGAGATACAAACCAAAGGAATGAACAACTTGTTCAAGGAAATAATATCAGAAAAATTCCCAAACCTGAAAAATGAAATGGAAAATCAAATACAAGTGGCTTACAGAACAACAAGTGAACAAAATTATGACAGAACCACACCAAAGGCACATTATAATAAAAATACCTCACATACAAAATAAAGATAGGATTTTAAAGACTGTGAGAGAAGAGCATCAGATTGCTTATAAAGGGAAACCAATACGGATATCAGCAGATTTCTCAGCCCAGACCCTAAAAGCAAGAAGGACCTGGAACAATATATTTCAAACTCTGAAAGAACATAGATGCCAACCAAGAATCCTATACCCAGCAAAACTAACCTTCACATTTGATGATGAAAAAAATCTTTCCATGATAAACAAAAGTTAAAAGAATTTATAAGTAGAAAGCCTGCACTACAGAACATTCTCAGCAAAATAGTTCATGAGGAGGAAGTGAAAAACAACAATACAAGTCATCAAAGGGAGGAACTACCCTAAAGGAAAAGCCAATCAAAGGAGAAACCAAGTCAAGTTAAAAACCAAAAATAAGTAAAAATGACTAGGAATACAAATCATATCACAATAATAACCCTGAATATTAAAGGCCTAAATTCATTAATCAAAATACATAGACTTGACAGATTGGATTGAAAGGCAAGACCCAACAATATGCTGTCATCAAGAGACTCATCTCATAGAAAAAGACATCCACAGACTAGGAAGGGGAAAAACATACCATGCACATGGACTCAGTAAAAACAGGAGTCTGTATCCTCATATCAGATAAAGTGGACTTCAAACCTAAGTTAGTCAGAAGGGATATAGAAGGACATTTCATACTGCTCCAGGGAAACATAAACCAGCAACATATATTGATTTTAATTATTTATGCCCCAAACAATGGAGCATCTATGTACATCAAACAAACCCTTCTCAATTTTAAGAATCAAATAAACAAAAGCACAATAATAGTGGGTGATTTTAATACACTGCTCTCACCACTGGATAGATTCTCCAAACAAAAACTCAACAAAGAAACTGTGGAACTAAATAATACAATCAATGATATAGACTTAACAGACATATACAGAGTATTTCATCCATTATCCAGTGAATATACTTTCTTCTCAGCAGCTCATGGATCCCTCTCTAAAATAGACCATATGCTATGCCACAAAAAAGCCATTAGTAAATACAAAAAAATAGAGATACTGCCTTGTATTCTATTAGACCATAATGGAACGCAATTAGAAATCAATGATAAAATAAAAAACAAAAACTACTCCTATACCTGGAGACTAAACAATATGCTATTGAATGATGCAATGATAACAGAAGACATCAGGAAAAAAATAAAAAAATTCTTAGAGGTAAATGAGAATGACACAACATATCAAAATCTCTGGGACACTTTGAAAGCAGTACTAAGAGGAAAGTTCATTGCACTGAGTTCATACATTAAAAAATAAACACTCAACAACTAAATGACCTAACATTACATTCAAAGCCCTAGAAAAGGAAGAACATATGAACACCAAAAATAGTAGAAGACAGGAAATAATTAAAATGAGAGCAGAAATCAATGAAATTGAAACAAGAGAAACAATTCATATAATGACAAAACAAAAAGTTAGTTCTTTTAAAAGTAAACCAAATTGATAAACTCTTAGCCACACTAATGAAGAGAAGAAGAGGGAAAATTCAAATTACTAGGATTCTTGATGAAAAAGGAAAGATCACAACAAACACCACTGAAATACATAATATAATTAGAAGCTACTTTGAAAATCTATATTCCAACACAATAGAAAATATCAAAGACATTGACAGGTTTCTAGAGACATATGATCCTCCCAAACTGAATCAAGAGTCTTCCTGATTTAAACACAATTTAAACAGATCAATTTCAAGCAGCAAAATAGAAGCAGCCATCAAGAGTCTACCAATCAAGAAAAGCCCAGGACCAGATGGATTCTCAGCCAAATTCTATAAGACCTGTGAAGAAGAACTAATACCAATACTCCTCAAAGTATTCCAGGAAATAGAAAAGAGGGAACCCTTCTAAACTCATTCTATGAAACTAGTATCACTCTGATATCAAAACCAGAAAAAGATGCACCAAGGGAAAAAAACTTGAGACCAATATCCCTGATGAACATAGATGCAAAAATCCTTAACAAAATTCTGAATAATTGCATACAAAACCATATTAAAAAGACAGTGCACCATTATCAAATGGGGTTTATCCCAGGAATGCAAGGTTGGTTCAACATCCAGAAATCAATAAACATAATTCATCACATCAATAGACTTAAAGTTAAGAATCATGATAATTTCAATAGATGCTAAGAAAGCATTTGATAAAATACAGCACCTCTTACTGCTTAAAACACTAGAAAAAATAGGGATAGTAGGAACATACCTCAACATTGTAAATGCTATCTGTGCTAAACCAATGGCTAACATCATTCTTAAAGGAGAAAAACTGAAAGCATTCCCTTTAAAAATTGAAACAAGGCAGGGATACCAAAACAAGCCTGAGCAGGAAAAGTAAGGCAGGAGGTATTGTGATACCTTAAACCTTAAACTATACTACAGAGCAATTGTACCAAAAACAGCATAGTATTGGCACCAAAATAGACAGGTAGACCAATGGCACAGAATAGAAGACACAGAGATAAACCCACATAAATACAGTTACCTCACACTAGACAAAGGAGCCAAAAACATACAATGGAGAAAAGAAAGCCTGTTCAACAAAGGGTGCTGGCAAAACTGGAAATCCATATGCAGTAAAATGAAATTAAACCTCTATGTCTCACCCTGCACAAAACTCAACTCAAAATGGATCAAGGACTTAGAAATTAGACCAGAGACTCTGCACCAAATAGAAGACAAAGTAGGCCCAAATCTTCATCATGTTGGCTTAGGATCAGACTTCCTTAACAAGACTTCCAAGCACAAGAAATCAAAACAAGAATCAATAAATGGAATGGATTCAAACTAAAAAAGTTTTTCTCAGCAAAAGATACAATTAAAAATGTGAAAAGAGAGCCTACAGAGTGGGAGAAAATCTTTTCCACATGCACTTCAGATAGAGCACTTATCTCCAAAATTTTTAAAGAACTTGCAAAACTTTACACCAAAACTACCAAGAACCCAATCAATAAATGGGCCAAGGAACTAGACAGACACTTTACAGAAGACATACAGGTGATTAATATATATATGAAAAAGTGTTCAACATCTCTAGTAATTAGAGAAATGCAAATAAAAACAGCTGTAAGATTTCATCTTACTCCAATTAGAATGCCTATTATCAAGAACACAAACAATAATAGATGTTGACATGGATGTGGGGGAAAAGGCACATTTTTACATTTCTGGTGGAATTGCAAAGTGGTGCAGCCACTCTGGAAAGCAGTGTGGAGAATCCTCAGAAAACTTGGAATGGACCCACCTTTTCACCCAGTTATCCCATTCCTTGGTTTATAGCCAAAGGACTTAAAATTAGCCTACTACAGGAACACAGTCACATCAATGTTTATAGCAGCTCAATTCACAATAGCTAGATTGTGGAACCAATATAGATGCCCTTCAACAGATAAATGGATAAAGAAACTGTGGTATAAATACACAGTGGAATGTTATTCAGCCATAAAGAAGAATAATATTATGGTATTTGCAGATAAATGGATGGAATTGGAGAATGTCATGCTAAGTGAAATAAGCCAACCTCAAAAAAAAAAAAAAAAAAAAACAAAGGCTGAATGTTTTCCCTGATAAGTGGATGATGATATATAATGGGGTGAGGGGTGGGGGTGAGAGAAGAATGGAGGAACTTTAGATTACTTAGAGGGAAATGAGAGGGAGTGGGGTATGAAAAGTAGTGGAATGAGACAGACATCATTACACTATATACATGTATGATTACACAAATGGTATGAATCTACATCGTGCACAACCATAGAAATGAAAAGATGTACCACATTTGTGTATAATGAATCAAAATGCAGTCTGTAAAAAATAAAACAAATAAAATAAAAAAAGATCTAAAACTCATTATAGATAAAGAAAAGCAACTACTAGCTATGAGCAAGTACTAGATACTTTAGAAACTCATCTTTAAATATATGTAAAGATGGAACTAATACATTTTAACTATTTTTGCTAGAGAAATAAAAAGTATCATAATAGAAGGCAAATAATTTTAATAAGGAAATCTAAATTTTAATCACAAAATTTCCAAGTAATCAATATCTCATATGATTTTTCTTCAATTCTATTTTGAAGTTGAATGAATATATATTTAATAAATATATAAATATAAATAAATAAATAAATATAAATATATAAATAAATATATAAATTTTGGGGGTTATTTTCACATTTTCATCTTGCGAATGGCTTCTAGTTCCACAGATCTATAGTTCTAGAAAAACAGGAAAAAATCTAATATTAAATTCTTGTTAAGACTAAGACTCTGAAAGATGTGGATAGTTGGTTGGCAGTTGGCTTGTTTTTACAAGAAAAAATAATTTTAGGAATTTTTTTCTTTTTTCTATGTTACTGCTCTTAGAATCCATCTCACTTTGAAAGTATCACAAATTGAGAATAGACTCTGTATTTCAGTGGTCCTCAAAAACATCCTCTGGTTTAATTATTTGCTAATACAATTTGCAGAATTGAGAAAAGCTGTTATATATATGGTTACTTTTTATTATAGAAAAAGGATTCAGATTAAAATCAGCAAAGGGAGGAGACATATAGGACAGGCTCAAGCTTGAGCATCCACTTGTCCTCTCTTGGAGAAGTTGGATGGATGGCACTCACTTGTCCCAACAATGATGGAGGGTGACATGTGGGGAGTATCGCCAGCCAGTGATGCTTATCTGAGTCTTGATGTACATGATTTTTATTGGAGTTTGGTCATATAGGCAAGGCTGACACCCATGTCTTTGTCCTTAGTATCTAGCCCTTTCAGAGGTCAAGCTGCTGTCACATGGTCCAAGGTTTCCCCATAAATCACATTGCAAATAAAGACCTGGCATAACTTAAGCCTCCCATACAAACACCTTCATAAGGCAGGGTGTTTCAAACATTTAGGGATCACCTGCAAATGAAGACAAGGGCCAAACTTCTATATGCAAGGTGGGAATAACCCAGACTTGCCGAGTTCAATGATTGAAAAAAGGAATATTTTATTGTAAGAGATCAATTTCTAATATATCAAATAGTTTCACAGCTCATTTTATATGAACTGCCAAAATTTAAGATATTAAACATTTGAAAAAATTTGGAGACTTAGAAGGAAAATAATGTCAAAACATTTTATTGTCTTATTTACATCCTAGGGTAATTCTCTAAATTATCTGTTCAAATTTTTCAAATCAAAACAAATAGTAAATTCTTGTAAAAGTAAAAATGAATTAATAAATGATTAAATATTAATACTAATATCAATTGTTTTAGTCATCACACGGTAATGAAAAGACACTAATACAGGGTAAGCATAAAATAAAACAGAACAAATCACTTCTGCCTCCAGAATAAACAAAATAAGACAGGTTGAAAAAGGCACACAGATCATTTCCTTTCAGTATATAAATTACAGACACACCACAAAATATCTTCTAAAACTCAAATCCAAGCAAGGCGATTTCTTTAAAGGGTTCTTAAGATATTGTAGATACCATAAAGGTCAATATCCTGACCTTATTTTTGCATTAATAGTATCCTCATTTGGCACTTCTCTCCTTATTTCTCAAACAGCCTTCAAATTTTTAGTCCTGAAAAGGAAAACAATTTTCAGAAACTTACTCCTTTATGATAAAAATGCCTTTGTGGCTCAGAAAAAAATAGCAATGGGGGGAGGGGATGGGCTGTATTTCTTAATTCCTTCTCCATAATCGCTTCTCAGGTTAGAAAGTCTGAGATCTGTGGATTTTCTACTACACTTACTCAACCTCAGTCAAAAAATAATAACTTAGTTATCTGCAAGTATAAAATATTTTGAATGTATCTATATGCAAATATCTTTATTCTGAAAAGATTAGTTAACCCAGAAATCCTCCCAGTTCGTCACTGATAAGAACGTTGTTATTAAAAAGAATAATGAACTAGTTTTAAGTCTGATTCTGATGGTTATTTGTTAATATGGCCACAGAAAACTCTAGGTTTTTCCAGAACCAAAAATAGCTACCAGAACACATTCGAAATGTATTGATTCAATCAGTGACAGACATTCTCTAATAAATCTGAATCTGAAATCAGGCAATTAATAACATTTCGAGTTACCCCATTTCTATGGTGGGCATCACCACACTCTTGCCTTTGAAAGTTTACCAATCACACCATGATTATTCTGCAATCCTATACATATAAAATCACTTTCCTGCCTTGTTCAAAACACTGTGCTACATTCCCATGGCTGTCACCTGCTTACCTAAGCAGTAAATGCAGCTCTGTGTGTTGTTGTTTGTTTTTTGTTTTTTGTTTTTTGTTTTGGGGGGGGAGTGGTTATTGAATGGTGGTCTCACTCTTTGAAGCTCTTTCATTTTAACCATAGTAGCCTGAAAAAGCATTCTTGATCCTGGTTCCACTTCACAGTTTTTTAGATGCAAACTAAGTATGTACCTTATTATCCTTTGCCTTTTATTTGTTGAATTATGTATAATGACCACCTCATAGTTAGATCATTAATAAAACTACCCTTTAAGTTGTGACTGTCCATATCACCATACAGACTGGTTTCTATATGTATAATTTCTCAGATCAACCAATTTGGATAAAAGCTTCCAATTAATATTTCACTTTTGCGGAATTTCTTCAATGTAATTCAAAATCAAATTTCATTTTCCCTTGCAAAACCACTACCAGGTTGAACAATCACATCTTATATTAAATTTTTGAAAATTTTTAAAAATTAAATTGAATATTTTCTAGCTAAATTGAATACAGTTACTCAAT
The DNA here is from genome assembly GCF_902686445.1 of Sciurus carolinensis. Taxonomy (NCBI): domain Eukaryota; kingdom Metazoa; phylum Chordata; class Mammalia; order Rodentia; family Sciuridae; genus Sciurus; species Sciurus carolinensis. The sequence continues at coordinate 101,799,009 of NC_062221.1, read as the reverse complement.
TGAGATTAGTGAAACATATTATAAACATTTTAGTCAATATTTGCAAGAATTCATCTTTGAAATGAGAAGGGAAAATCAGATAATTATAAATCCAAAAAAATCAAAGTCTAAAATTAAAGTCTTGATAAGTGTGAAGATGTTTCTGTGGTCCAGTTAATATTGAACTATTAAAGAAATAAAATTGCAAATAAATAACAACTTATTCATCTATATTTAGAAAAGCTTAAATTAATATGTTTTCCACTATTGTCTTTAAATTTAGGCAAGAGAGATTATTGGATAAAATCTTAAATTTTAAAAAGCCTCACAATTCATACACCTCTTTTATTTAAGAATATATGGGTTCTAGCTCTCAGAACTCAACATGCAGTGCTGACTGCAGAATTTGTTCTTCTAAACATTAGCCCTCATTTTTAACAACTATTTGGGCCCCAGGAAACAGCTTTTCATTATCTCTTGCCACACATCCTCCAAAACAAAATGTGGTTACTTCCAATTGCAAGAAAAATCTGTGAAATTTATGGCTACCCTGTCAGACAAAACACTGTTTGAGAGAAAGGAGGATATGAGTGGCAGAAGTAAGGAGGGTAAAAAACAGTAAAATTAATGACGTGTTTCCTGTCAACATGAATGCAATAAATTCTCACATAGCAAAGAACTCCCCATTAGTACACAGAACTCCAACAGATACAGAAGGTGGCTGGGATGAGTTTTCTGTACTAAACAATTTTCATTACTCTTAAATTGTGTGTATATAGGAATGTAATAAATCGTGTATATATAGTGTATATACACAAATAAGTTGTGTATATGTAAGAATATATAGGAATGTATAAATGATGAAAATCTTAAATATTCAAAGTATTGTTCCATTTTCAATTTCAATTATGGGAATTCCACAATTTCTCAAAATACATAGCCTTGGTTTACTGATGGCTCTGCTAAATTGAAAATTTATGATGTATGCAGGGCTACAGCAGGTTCAAGATCAGCTATAGCAAATTAAAAAGGACCATGGTCTTTCCATTCAGTAAGCAAATCTCACACCATTCTCAGGACTCTCCTTGTGGAACATTTTCATGTCTTCACTGACTCCTGATCTGTTTTAAAAGGGTCTAGAGATTGGTCAGCCACTTTTAAAACTATAGATCATCAGACTAAAGAACCTGTTCTTCAGGTCCATGAAGTATGAGAATAAATCCAGCCTGGTAATTGAACTATCTGATCCAATTGTGAAAATAGCATGAAAAGGCCTTTTCTGATGAGACTGATTGGAATTACACTACTGATCAAGACTGCACTGCCCAGATTGCCACACTAACTGCATAGAATTCTTCACCCACTGACCATTTTGTGTTTTTGAACAAAAAAAGAAAGAATTCTGTGTTTCCCATGAGAAGGCTACCATCACATGCCAAATGTGTGAGTCTTGCCAAAGTCAGTCCATTGTCTCAAATTGTATAGGACTTGGCCCCTACCCAATCTTTACAGACTGATTATGTCAAACACCCAACCATCTATCAAGTCCATTAATGGTGCCTCATTGCTGTGGGCACATTTTCATGTTACAGAATCACTGTCTCAATCCAGACAGCTGACTCCAGTCACACCACTGGGATTCTTGAGATTCATCTCTATTATCGGCTTAACTTTTGGATCATCTTTAGTCTAACAATGGTGTTGCTTTTATATATCAGCAATCTCAACAATGCAAGATGTTTATTAAATCCTCCATAGTGCCTACCATCTCCTGGCATCTAATATTATTGAGTATTGGAAAGGTATCCAAAGTCAATTCAAAATATTTCTCACTACTTTCTTAATCTCCTTCTGGACTACAAACCTGAGTAAAGCTGTTTGGTCATTAAATGTGCATCTTATGATGAGAATAAAAGTGGTAGCAGGTTATATACACTTATTTTGAATATTTAAAATACTAGGTAGATTATTCCCAATGATGATGCTTCTTTCATTTCCTTAACAGCAACTCTGACCTGGCCCATTCTTGAAGTGGCAACAAGCACAAAAAGAATCATAAGGGTTGCAAACATAACTCTGGTCCAACCACCAGATTCTCTGGTTGAATTTACCTAGCTTTAGGACATAATAATAGAATCTTAAGTTGAATACAATGCACAGCAAGTCCTCAGGTTGGCCACATATGGCGGGGAAAGGAGATAATAATGAGTCTCTGAAGACTTTGTAAAAAAGTCCTTAGCTCTTTTGCAGATGACCCTTCTGGATGAAAGGTTTAGATGACAATAGAGAATGAATGAAAAAAGGACATACATCTACTATAATAGGGCATACAGATTACATGAGTGAAGAAAGAGCAACAAAAATGATACCTTAACAGGGAACATATTTGCTATAGAGTCATGAGAGAAGAGAAGTGAATGATCTTTTTGGCTCTCAGAATTGCCCTAGGAGCCCTCTCTTTGAAAGAAAATGCCCTATTGTAACTTTCCCAGGTAGTTGCAAGCAACTTGAGTTTAACCCACTGCTCAGTTTTCTATCCCCTTCCGAAACTATGATGATGAAGAGATCATCATTCCTCTTAAATATATTAATATATCCATTGAAAATTGCAGAAGCGGCTACATTCCTCACATGTGCCTCATATGCTTGTCAATATTTCTTCTTTCCTACACCCATAGTTGTAGACACCCATACTTGCAGCAATTGCTCTGATACTCCATGCAGCAGATGAATATTCTTCAGAGGGTGACTTTCAAGACTACATAGATCACTATCTGGCCACTGAATAGTTCCTCCAAAAATAAGAATTAGACTTAAGTATCCAGAATGAACTGGGAACTATCCCTGTTGACAGGCAGACCCTGTGCCAGACACTGTCAAACTGTTATCTCCTGACTAATGTGAGTCCCACATGGGGATTATGAAAATTGCAAACAACACATTCTTTCCAAATGTCCTTGGCACCAGTGGATGTTATATCATATGCCAACATTAACTTTAATTCCTTCTGAAACTATGGTGACTTGCAATTTAAGGGTACTTACAAAAGACCTTCAAGTGTCTAAGGGAACTCTGTAACTGATGCAGCATGTAATTGATGACTACAGAAATCTCTTCAGAATGGCTACTCTTGTTCCCTAGGGGAGATTCCTGGAGAGATAACTGACTCATCATTCATGAGTATTGTGGGAGCAGTTGTCCCTGCAATAGGAATCATTTAATTAGAAAAGAAGGTACAAATTTGTAAAATTAAACTGCTGTATGTGGGATTGTTCATCTCTCTCATAATTAGCAAGTTCTAATACAAGCCACCGCTGATTGTGTTCTGTCATGATTATAGGCTTGGCAATCTTAATGAGTCTATCTGAAAGACAAAGGTTCAAATTTCAGATAGCTCACTTAAGAATAGAATGAACTTGGGAAAACCAGAATACTTCAGTGCTTCAGATTTTTTTTTTTTTCTGAAAAATGTATAATGTTACTGAAATTGACAAAATACACGAACATGCCTGACAAAGTCCTTGGCATATAATAGAGCTCAAATAAATTTTCCTTTCTTATCCTTGCTTCACTTAGAATTTTTTTTTTTTTCTTTTTATTGTAAACAAATGGGATACATGTTGTTTCTCTGTCTGTACATGGCGTAAAGGCATACCATTTGTGTAATCATAAATTTACATAGGGTAATGTTGTTTGATTCATTCTGCCATTTTTTCCCTTCCCCCCCTCCCCTCCCACCCTTCCCCTCCATTTATACAGTCCTTCCTTCCTCCATTCCTGCCCCCCTCCCTAAACCCAAGTCCAACCCCAACACTAACCCTTCCCACCCCCCATTATGTGTCATCATCCACTTATTAGCGATATCATTCTTCCTTTGGTTTTTTGAGATTGGCTTATCTCACTTAGCATGATATTCTCCAGTTTCATCCATTTGCCTGCAAATGCCATAATTTTATCATTCTTTATGGCTGAGTAATATTCCATTGTATATATATACCACAGTTTCTTTATCCATTCATCAATTGAAGGACATCTAGGTTGGTTCCACAATCTGGCTATTGTGAACTGAGCAGCTATGAACATTGATGTGGCTGTATCTCTGTAGTATGCTGATTTTAAGTCCTTTGGGTATAGGCCAAGGAGTGGGATAGCTGGGTCAAATGGTGTTTCCATTCCAAGTTTTCTAAGGAATCTCCACACTGCTTTCCAGAGTGGCTGCACTAATTTGCAGCCCCACCAGCAATGTAAGAGTGTACCTTTCTTCCCACATCCTCGCCAACACCTGTTGTTGGTTGTATTCTTGATAATTGCCATTCTAATTGGGGTGAGATGGAATCTTAGGGTGGTTTTGATTTGCATTTCTCTTATTACTAGAGATGTTGAACATTTTTCCATATGTTTGTTGATTGCTTGTACATCTTCTTCTGTGAAGTGTCTATTCATTTCCTTAGCCCATTTGTCAATTGGATTATTTACATTCTTGGTGTAGAGTTTTTTGAGTTCTTTATAGATTCTGGAGATTAGCGCTCTATCTGAAGTATGATTGGCAAAGATTTTCTCCCACTCTGTAGGCTCTTTCTTTGCATTGCTGATAGTTTCCTTTGCTGAGAGAAAGCTTTTTAGTTTGAATCTATCCCAGTTATTAATTCTTGCTTTTATTTCTTGTGCTATGGGAGTCCTGTTGAGGAAGTCTGGTCCTAAGCCGACATGTTGAAGCTCTGGACCTACTTTTTCTTCTATAAGATGCAAGGTCTCTGGTCTGATTCCGAGATCCTTAATCCATTTTGAGTTTAGTTTCGTGCATGGTGAGAGATATGGGTTTAGTTTCATTCTGTTGCATATGGATTTCCAATTCTCCCAGCACCATTTGTTGAAGAGGCTATCTTTTCTCCATTGCATATTTTTGGCCCCTTTGTCTAGTATGAGAAAATTGTATTTATTTGGGTTTGTGTCCGTGTCCTCTATTCTGTACCATTGATCAACCTTTCTATTTTGGTACCAATACCATGCCGTTTTTGTTACTATTGCTTTGTAGTAGAGTTGAAGATCTGGTATTGCGATACCCCCTGCTTCACTCTTTCTGCCAAGGATTGCTTTAGCTATTCTGGGTTTTTTATTCTTCCAGATGAATTTCATAATTGCTTGCTCTATTTCTGTAAGGTACATCATTGGGATTTTAATTGGAATTGCATTGAATCTGTATAGCACTTTTGGTAGTATGGCCATTTTGACAACATTAATTCTTCCTATCCAAGAACATGGGAGATCTTTCCATCTTCTAATGTTTTCTTGAATTTCTTTCTTTAGTGTTCTGTAGTTCTCATTGTAGAGGTCTTTCACCTCTTTTGTGAGATTGATTCCCAAATTCTTTATTTTTTTCGAAGCTATTGTGAATGGGGTAGTTTTCCTAATTTCTCTTTCTGAAGATTCATCGCTTATATATAAAAATGCCTTCGATTTATGTGCATTGATCTTATATCCCGCTACTTTACTGAATTCACTTATGAGATCTAAAAGTTTTCTGGTGGAATTTCCTGGTTCCTCTAAGTATACAATCATATCATCAGCAAATAGGGATAGTTTGAGTTCTTCTTTTCCTATTCGTATCCCTTTAATTTCTTTGGTCTGTCTAATTGCTCTGACTAGAGTTTCAAGGACGATATTGAATAGAAGTGGTGAAAGAGGGCATCCCTGCCTTGTTCCAGTTTTTAGAGGGAATGCTTTCAGTTTTTCACCATTTAGAATAATATTAGCCATGGGCTTAGCGTAGATGGCCTTTACAATGTTAAGGAATGTTCCCACTATCCCTATTTTTTCTAGTGTTTTGAGCATGAAGGGATGCTGTATTTTATCAAATGCTTTTTCTGCATCTATCGAAATAATCATGTGATTCTTGACTTTAAGTCTATTGATATGGTGAATGACATTTATTGATTTCCTGATGTTGAACCAACCTTGCATCCCTGGGATGAAACCCACTTGATCATGGTGCACTATCTTTTTAATATGTTTTTGTATGCGATTTGCTAAAATTTTGTTGAGAATTTTTGCGTCGATGTTCATTAAGGATATTGGTCTGAAATTTTCTTTCCTTGATGTGTCTCTGTCTGGTTTAGGAATCAGGGTAATATTGGCTTCATAGAATGAGTTTGGGAGAGTTCCCTCCTCTTCTATTTTCTGGAATACTTTGAGAAGTATTGGAATGAGTTCTTCTTTAAAAGTTTTGTAGAACTCGGCTGAGAACCCATCTGGTCCTGGACTTTTCTTTGTTGGAAGGCTTTTGATGACTTCTTCTATTTCATTACTTGAAATTGGTCTATTTGAATTGTGTATGTCCTCCTCGTTCAGTTTAGGCAATTCATATGTCTCTAGAAACCTGTTGATGTCTTCGAAATTTTCTATTTTGTTGGAGTACAGATTTTCAAAATAGCTTCTAATTATGTTTTGTATTTCGGTCGTGTCTGTTGTGATATTTCCTTGTTCATTCCGAATTTTAGTGATTTGGGTTTTCTCTCGTCTTCTCTTTGTTAGTGTGGCTAAAGGTTTATCAATTTTGTTTATTTTTTCAAAGAACCAACTATTTATTTTGTCAATTTTTTGTATTGTTTCTTTCGTTTCAATTTCGTTGATTTCAGCTCTCAGTTTAACTATTTCCTGTCTTCTACTACTTTTGGTGTTGGTCTGTTCTTCTTTTTCTAGGGCTTTGAGCTGTAGTGTTAGGTCATTTATTTTTTGAGTTTTACTTCTTTTATTAAATGCGCTCCATGAAATAAATCTTCCTCTAAGTACCGCTTTCATAGTGTCCCAGAGATTTTGATATGATGTTTCTTTGTTCTCGTTTACCTCTAAGAATTTTTTAATTTCCTTCCTAATATCTTCTGTTATCCATTCATCATATAGTAGCATATTGTTTAATCTCCAGGTGTTGGAGTAGTTTCTGTTTTTTACTCTTTCATTAATTTGTAACTTCAATCCATTATGATCTGATAGAATACAAGGTAGTGTCTCTATCTTCTTGTATTTGCTGACATTAGCTTTGTGGCATAATATATGGTCTATTTTAGAGAAGGATCCATGTGCTGCTGAGAAGAAAGTGTATTCGCTCTTGGTTGGATGGTATATTCTATAAATGTCTGTTAAGTCTAAATTATTGATTGTGTTATTGAGATCTATGGTTTCTTTGTTCAATTTTTGTTTGGAAGATCTGTCCAGTGGTGAAAGAGGCGTGTTAAAATCACCTAGTATTATTGTGTTATGGTCTATTTGGTTTCTAAAATTGAGAAGGATTTGTTTAACATATATGGATGAGCCACTGTTTGGGGCATAGATGTTTATGATTGTTATATCTTGCTGATTTATGCTTCCCTTAAGCAGTATGAAATGTCCTTCTTTATCCCTTCTAACTAACATTGGCTTGAAGTCCACTTTATCTGAAATGAGGATGGATACTCCAGCTTTTTTGCTGAGCCCATGTGCATGGTATGTTTTTCCCCATCCTTTCACCTTTAGTCTATGGGTATCTCTTTCTATGAGGTGAGTCTCTTGCAGGCAACATATTGTTGGATCTTTCTTTTTAATCCAATCTGCCAGTCTATGTCTTTTGATTGATGAATTCAGGCCATTAACATTCAGGGTTATTATTGAGATATGATTTGTATTCCCAGTCATTTGGTTCATATTTAAAATTTTTGACACATCTTGGTTCCTCCTTTATTTGACAGTTCCTTTAGGATAATTCCTCCCTTTGCTGATTTGCTTCTTTGTTTTTTATCTCTTCCTCATGGAATATTTTGCTGAGAATGTTCTGTAATGCTGGCTTTCTTTTTGTAAATTCTTTTAGCTTTTGTTTATCATGGAATGATCTTATTTCATCGTCAAATTTGAAGGTAAGTTTTGCTGGGTATAAGATTCTTGGTTGGCATCCATTTTCTTTCAGAGCTTGAAAAATGTTGTTCCAGGCCCTTCTAGCTTTTAGGGTCTGGATTGAAAAATCTGCTGATATCCGTATTGGCTTCCCCCTGAATGTAATTTGGTTCTTTTCTCTCACAGCCTTTAAAATTCTGTCTTTATTTTGTATGTTAGGTATTTTCATTATAATGTGCCTTGGTGTGGGTCTGTTGTAATTTTGTGTATTTGGAGTCCTATAAGCCTCTTGGACTTGATTTTCCATTTCATTCTTCAGATTTGGGAAATTTTCTGATATTATTTCTTCAAATAGATTGTTCATTCCTTTGGTTTGTTTCTCTAAGCCTTCCTCAATCCCAATAATTCTCAAATTTGGCCTTTTCATGATATCCCATAGTTCTTGGAGATTCTGTTCATGATTTCTCACCATCTTCTCTGTTTGTTCAACTTTGTTTTCGAGGTTAAATATTTTGTCTTCAATATCTGAAGTTCTGTCTTCCAGCTGTTCTATCCTATTGGTTATGCTTTCTATGGAGTTCTTAATTTGGTTTATTGTTTCCTTCATTTCAAGGATTTCTGTTTGGTTTTTTTTCAATATCTCTAACTCTTTATTGAAATGATCTTTTGCTTCCTGAATTTGCTCTGTTAACTGTCGATTGGTGCGATCGTTCAATGCCTGCATTTGCTCTTTCATCTCATCGTTTGCTTCCCTAATCATTTTAATTATGTACATTCTGAACTCCCTTTCTGTCATTTCTTCTGCCATGCTGTCGTTGGATTTTATTGATGTAACATCTAGATTTGTTTGGGGCATTTTCTTCCCTTGTTTTCTCATATTGTTCAGGGATCAGTGGGTCATTAAGATATTGCAGATTTCCTCTATCAACTTATAATGTCCCTGAAGATTGTTAGTATATCTCCTCTTATCCTTCAGTAGCCTGAAGTCTTGGAGGAGGTTGATAATGCAGAGCTCCACGAAGAAGCTGCCTCTCTAGGGTGGTGACCCTCAGGTGGCGTATATTCCCTGCTAGTGGGCAGAGGTGCCTCCACTTGTTGACCAATGGTCATCCAACGGGGAAGTAGGCTGCGGGCTGAGGCGAGGCCTGTTTGTGCCTATGTCTCTGACTTTACCGTCCCTGTGGGAAAACCTCCCCCGGCCGGGAAGAGTCACTCGGTGGGGATGTCTCGCTGGTCAGTTGCCCTCCTAGAGGTTCCCCTCAATCTACAACTACCCCCTGGGCTGGGCTGTCTTCTTCTGCAATGATCCCAGGGGCCCGGACCTACGTCCTGGGCCTGGGAGCCTCACCCTTCGCAGGCGAGTCTCCTTAGGCTGCCTCTCCCAGAGAGTCTGCCCGCCGCCCTGGAACCTTTGCTCCGCCCCTGGGCGTGTCTCTGTGGGGCTCTTCCAGCAAGAAGCCACCTAGCTCCTGGGACCCTGCTCTGCACCAATCGCCTGGCTATGCAGCCCCTCCCCTGAGCCACCACCTGGAGCCCCGTACAATAGCTCCGAGACACAGAGACCCGCCACACACCTCCTCCTCCGGACAGCCGCCCGGTTTCTGACGCAGTCACTAGGAATCCAAACAACTCACTTTGGGTCTCCTCCTCCCACCAACCACCCGTAGCCCTAGGCAGTCACTCCAAGTCCAAGTGACCTGCCCTGTTCCTCCTCCTCCTCCTTGGGGTAGCCCCCCGGGTGTTCAGGAGCGGTGGCTCCGAGACCAGGTGACTCACCACGCTCCTTCTCCAGGCAGGCCACCGGTGTTCCGGAGCGGTTGCTTTTAGTCCAATCAACTCACCACTCGCCTCCTCCTCTGGCAACCGCCTGTGGTTCTGATGCAGTCACTCACAGACTAAGCGTCCCACCGCTCTCCTCCTCCAGGCAGGCCACCAGTGTTCTGGAGCAGCTGCTCCGAGTTCAAACAGCTCGTCACGCAGCTCCTCCTTCGGCAACCGCCCGCGGCTCTGATGCAGTCACTCCCAGGTCAAACAACAAGCCACGCTCCTCCTCCTCCTCCGGGCAACCTCCCGGCACTCAGGAGCGCTAGCTCTGAGTTCAACCAGTTCACCACGCAGCTCCTCCTCTGGCAACCGCCTGTGGTTCTAATGCAGTCATTCCCAGACCAAGCGTCCCGCCGTGCTCCTCCTCTTCCTCCGGGCAGTCCCCCGGCGCTCAGGAGCGCCCACTCTGAGTTCAAACAGCTCACCACGCAGCTCCTCCTCTGGCAACCGCCCGTGGCTCTGATGCAGTCACTCCCAGACCCAAGCGACCCGCTGGGCCTCTCCTCCTCCTCCGGGCAACCCCCTGGTGTTCGGAAGCGGTCACTCTGGGTCCAAACAGCTCACCACGCAGCTTCTCCCCAGGCAGCTGCCTGGAGCCCCAGCGGCTGCTTGAGTCCAAGCGCTGTGCTGAGCCGCCTCCTCTACGATGATCCCAGTTGTCCGTGTTTACCGCTCCAGTGGGGGGAGGGGCGTCTCACCGAGCAACTCCACTTCACAAATTCCCTGCGTTCCGGGGCTACCGCCCCATCCGGGACGCCTCCCCAACAGGAGAGACTCACCCGGCAGCTTTGAGTTGGTCCCAAGTCTCTCACTATCTCCTCTTTTGAATCTTGCGTCCTGGAGCAGCGTGAAATGCAGCCGCCCTCTAGTCCGCCATCTTGGCCCCACTTAGAATTTTTAATGACAAACTGTAATGTTTTCATTATTTTTTTAAATTATTTATTATTAGAAACTTCAGGCTTCTGACTTTCTTTAAGAGGTGGAATAAAGTAAAATCTCATCTGCATTGTGTTGTGCCAAAATAATTTTGCAGCCTACAAACAAGCCTAGATACTAATGCAGGTCTCATCACTCTCCATCCGTGTAGACTTAGCCATGTTATATAAATTCCTACACCTGAAAAAAATTAGGAATCTGAACTAAATGATCGTTGCTGTGCCACAAAAACTTCTAAAATAATACCTTTAAAAATACTGTATGTAATTACTAAAATATCTTTTTAAAAATATTGCAATTTATTATATTGTAAAGATTGGAAGTATCATCTCTAAAAATACATTATCTATATTCTTGTCTCCTTAAATAAGTATGCTTAATACATTTAACCATTTATTGATAAATCAGAATTTCTATTATAGTCATTAACTATCACAATGTGCCATAATACATGTGCTTTGTGCCTCATGCTTTGTAAATTTAAATTTCAGAAATAAGATCACACCTTTCCAAAATCTGACAAGTGTAAACTCTCATTTTTAAAAAACAAGTTATAAAAACAGTTCATCAATTTTTTTCAATTGAAAGATAGACAAGAAAGGGATTTTTTTTATCCTAGAGGACTTTTATCTAAATGTTTATGCAATAAGATATCCTACAATATTAAATTTATTCATAGGAACAATGCATATTCTAAATCATCATTAAGTGCTAGGTATTTAAATGTACACAGAAGACAGCAGGGCCCTTGATGACAGAGCTCAAAACCAGCCACACAGAATGACATTCTGAAAGACATTGGGTCACAGAGGTGAAGGGCCTATGTTCTAAGCTCTGGTGCAGCTCGCCACTGGCCCATGCTCTATGCACAAATTTTCACAGAACAATATTCTCAAGCATAAGTGCATTCTGGCAGTTCTTTTCGGATACACAGCCAAGGAGTGAAATTAATGTCTAGGGACTTTTGGGGAGAAAATAAGTGCTGGATATCGTATACTACTTTATTTGAGTCTATTGTCTCACTGTTTACTTATCATTCAGATTAATCAGAATAGTCATATTTTTAAAACAAAGCATCCAAGTGCCATTTGAGAAGCAGTGGCACAAACTTTCCCAGATCTCAGTGACCTAGACTCTAAATTCTACTTCAATAGCTTACAGATAGGATAGGCCTTTGATATGTTGGCAGAAATGGACCTGGTAAAGCAGAGAGGCCATGATTTAAAGTGTCTGACCAGCACAAGAGAGACTGTTTTTCAGGAAATTTAAATACTGATTATGGCAACAATACTATTAAACATTGGATGTGAAATATGGCACTTATTAATAATCTCTATTTATATAGCATTCTTGTTACTGAGTTCAAGGTGAGCTGTTTCTCTTATGTGAGAGTCAGCTAGGTAGTGTCACTGAAGCCATCATCTTTCTATAGTTTTTTGGTCTTATTAATTGAAAACCATAATTGTGTCTTCCCAATCTCCTGAGTGATTTAGAACTAATTCTTCATCTAAGGCAGAGTGGTGAAATAACTTGCCCACTCTTTCATTTTATCTTACAAAAGAAACATAATTCTAACAGCTCTAGGTAGTTTCTGATCATTCTTCTAAAAAAATATTCACCTGATACACTAAAGCAAGCATGCAATCAAAAGCATTTTTAAAAGAATCAATCAACCTTTTACCTTTTTCGTTTGTACTAACATTCATTTTGGAACATTTGCAACACAATTGTTGGTTTAGTTTATTTGCCTAGAAATAACATTATCAGCAAGCAAAAGAGCATCAATGATAACTTTAAGGAAATGCTCTGGAAATCCTAATATAATATTTCCAAAATCTTCAAATACTCTGGAAAAATGGTTTAATTACTATCTCTGGCAAAAAAAAAAAAAAAAAGTTTAAAGCATTAACCTCTCTTAAGATAAACAGTGATGGAAAAAAGATAAACTGTGGAAGACATTTAATAAAAGGACATAATTATTGATGAGGCATTTATGGCATCTCTTCCCTTTAAACTCTACCTCTACCCTCTACTTTTAGATAAAAGTCCTCTAGAATAAAAACAATCCCTTCCTTGTCTATCTTTCAGTTGAAAAAAATTGATGAACTGTTTTTCTAACTTGTTTTTTAAAAATGAGAGTTTACACTTGTCAGGGTAGAGGCAACTTTCTTCACATGTGAGTCCCAAGAGATTTCTGAACTTTCTTCCCCTTCATAACTTACTTTCTCAGCAAAAAGATTCCTCATGCCTTCACTATCCCTCATAGAGCTATTGTTTGCCAAGTACAAATATGAGAGATATTTCTAAGGAAGAATCAATAGAATCTAATGACTTGTTTGATATTGAATGCAAGAGAGAAAATGGCATTTAAATAAATAGCATCTGAAGACATTGGTTACTGGCAGAAATTGAGGTAAGATTTTAATTCATACTTGCAAATACAAATCTTCTGCTGCTCAGTTCTCTTATGGAAAAATTTGCTATCAGTTCAGGTTCCAGGACCTTTGTCCCTATATCTATTATTTTCACCAAACAATAGAGAAATCCAGAGTGATAAATCAGAGCTTTCCTAACCATTAATTCAGAGATTTTGTTTATTTTAGGATGATTTTTGTCATTACTGACCAAAAATAGTTCAGATTTTTTTTTTTCTTTTCTGTGTCACTTTACTCTAAAAGGAGATATTTTCCTCCATATTTTGGTCATTCACTTTAAACAGGGAACTTGAAAGTTTTTCACCAGAAAATATATTCTTTTTTGAAATGTGCTTATGCATAAAGTGTGAGAGAAAATGGCCATTTCTTGTGTCTGACTCTAATAAAACATAATCTGCTATGATGCCAGACACTATACTAACCCTGGATGCTAGTTTGGATGAGTGTCTCCCTAAAGCCAGTGAAGTGTTGGCTCACAGGGTGGTAGTATAGATAGGTGCTATGAACCTTTAGGATATGGGACCTAGTTGGATATTGTAAGGTCATTGGAGGTGTGCTCTCCAAAGGAATTATGGAACCAAGTCTTCTTCTCTCTCTCTCTCTTTCCTGGTCAAGATATGACCACTAGTGGGCTGGGGATATAGCTCAGTTGGTAGAGTGCTTGTCTCGCATGCACAAGGCCCTGGGTTCAATCCCCAGTATTGAAAAAAAAAAAAAAAGGTATGACCACTAGCTGCAACATGCACTCCTCCTATGATGTCCTGCTCTTACCAAAGGACCAAACCAACAGAACCATTCAGTCTTGGACTTGAAACTCCCGAACCATATGCCAGAATAAGCCTCTCTTTAATTCATAAGTAGTCTTTGTCAGGTATTTTATTGTAGTGACAGAAAGCTAACTTTGAGAAAATTTCCCTGCCCCCAGAAGACTTAAAATTTAAACATGTGAAATATAAATAAGTTAATGCAATCCATTATAGCAGGAGTATAGTAAGAGAGCAGAGACCAAGTCCATGATATGTTAATAAATTCTACATAGGGAAGGCGCCATTACAAATTTCAAATGACATCACAGTGGTGATGGCTCTACCTACTTTTAAGAATAGGAGTTTGCTGGTGAATATAGAAACAGATAATACAAATAGACTGATGTGCTCAGGAGGAGGCAAGCAGATCAATCTGTATAAAGCCATAGTGCAGACAAATATTCTTTAAGAGGTAAAAAGGGAAAGCAGGCAGTATTTACTTTAAGGAAGACCTATGACATGCCCCAGGGCACTATAGTCACCCATCTTCCAGTCCTCCAGCCCGTCCTCATTATGTGGCAACCTGAGTGGGATTTACTTCACTCCCAGTTCAGGGGTGGGCCATGATTGAACTCAACCACTCAACCACTCTCCTCACCACAGTGCTTGGCTCAGTGAGAGACACCAACCAAGGCCACTGAATTCATGCCCTGCATTTCCCTACACCTACAGACTTGTTCAAAGAAATTCCAATCAACTCGAAGGGTCTTTGCTATATGGCTGTTGGAACTGACATAATTTAATTCCTCTGAAAAAGGAAGCTCCTTGAAGCTGAATAAAGTCTGCCTAAGGATGAGGCTAATGGAGCACAAGGAAGTATTAAAACTATAGCAAGGGGTGACGGTGTGCTTGTGACCCACATTATTTTAGTGAGATGATGCAGTCAATTTACTTTACCATTGAGACACAATTTGTGTTGTTTTCAGATATAGCATCCTATAGAAGTCATGAAAACATTTTAGAGATGTGAAACTATTAGTTTTATGTTTAAAAAAAATGGTAATTGAACCCAGGGCCTCACACATACCAAGCAAGCACTCTACAACTGGGCTACACCCCCAGCTCTTCTTCATTTTACTTTGAGACAGGTATCACCAAATTACTCAAGCTAGTCTTGAATTTGCAATCTTCCTGCCTCAGTCTTCCAAGTATCTTAGATATCAGGCATGTGCCACCACACTCAACTACTTTCAGGTTTTTGAAAGGTTATTCAAACCACATAATAGGAATGATTTGAAAATTACAAGGTTGAGATTAAAATCTTACTTCATAAACCCACATGAGAGATGATGAAGGCCTTTAGTAGTGGTGATGGATTCAAGAGCCAGCTATTAGACACAGCGAGAAAATAGAACCAGAACCTATTAAACTCAATGATTGGGGCCTGGGACAAAGGGATCATGAAAGAGAAGGGTTAATACATAATCATCACTAGGTTTTGAGGTTTGGATGTACTATCTTACACTAGACAGGAAATTCTGGAGATGAAATAACTTTCCAAGAAGAATTGGCCATAGCAATTTGGAAGCAACTGTAAAAATACAAATGGAAGTATCAAGTAAGCTCTGGATATATCTGCTGTAAAAAAAAAAAAAAAAAGAAAAAGAAAAACTTTTGAGAGCCATACTCACCTAAAAAGAAATATGCTGAGTTAGGATAAAAAAATAACAAAAGATAAAATTCAGAAAGATGACTTATATCTTATGTGTGGACAGAGGAAAATGATCCAATAAAGGACATACAGAAAAAGCCCAGGAAAGTAATGAAAGAACCAGGAGAATGTTGTATCAGAAACCAAGGAGGGAAAGAATGACCAGAAGAGAATGAGGATGTTAACACTAAGAAAACAAGAAGATATCCTCATTCACCTGTAAATGTTTATTAAGCTCAGACTTTGTGCTAGGTGATGTTCTGAGGACTGAAGACACACAGAGTGCATGTTTCAACCTAGCTTACAATCCATGTCAGTCATGTCTCACATGTGATGAAGCAATTTCAGTGCATGATCAAGAAAAATCTAAATTACCAACATGGAAGAGAGAGTCAAATGAAAGGAAGTGAAGGCTGAACTGCTGAGATGTATGGCTCTAAAACAGAGGATATGGAAATTTGAGTAGTCCAGAGATGACTTATTGCAAGCCATTTATTTTTATTTTTATTTTTAAAATGAGAATGAGCATGTTTACACCATGGGACAGAAGAATGTGAGCCAAAAAGCATTCAAAATATAGATAAGAAAGGGAACAAAACATGTGACTCAGAGGATCCCAAAAGAGGTGTGGAGGGTTTGACTCAAGAGTAAAAATGGGAAAGTTAACCCTGAATAAGAAATAATGAGTAAAAGCAAGGAGGTGGTTGGCCATCCTTGACCTCTTCAGAGAGAGGGGCTCTGCTTGGCTCTGTGGTCATACCTAAATATAGTCTGTACAACACCTCCATTTTTATTGCTCTGCTTTTTTTTAAAAAAAAAAAAAAAAAAGTGCTTTTCTCCCCAATAAACTGTGAGCTCTGTGCAAGCAGCAGTGGTGCATGTCATCTGTGTTTCTCCAATAACAAGCGCAGTGCTTGGAACATATCATCTGCTTAACAAATGTGTTACAACAAAATGCTCCCAGAGTCCAGCTGAGCATTCCTGATGTAAAGGACTATATTCTAAAGATAAAGGAATTTCTGGATAACTTCAATTAGTTCTTGGTTTATTTCCATGAGACTCCAATAGTCTGTACCATAAGTAAGTAAAAGAAACTATTTCAGGGTTATAATGAGGTTTCTTGCCAGTTTGTATTCGATTATCTTACCCATACCTATAAATGTGATGCACAAACAACTCTATATGCCTTAAACTTGCATCCATGACACTCATCACCCACTTTCTTTGCATAAATGTCCAATAGAAACTTCTTGTTTGCAATTAGCTTTTTTAAAAAATGCAAAAAATATGTTCATGTTACGAGAGCTCAGGCTACTACCTACACTCTGTCCAGACTAGCCTCTCCACAGCATAGACATGGAAACCCCACAGACTCCTTGGTATTGATGAAGTCGGAATTGTTTTTCAGCTAAGCAAGAGCTCTCTAATGACTCACTTCACCAAAACTCTTTATGAAGGAATCAGATTTAAAACACGAATTAGCCTTTGCCTTTATGTAAGTAGGCACACAATGGCAACCCCCGTTCTTGCCCTTTGTCTCTTTCTTCTCAAAATACCTCATAATCACCCAGGGAAGAGGAATAAAATGACTTGTTTTTTAAGATATTTCAGAGAGATCTTGAATACCTTCAGAGTTCAAGTCACTGAACTTTGCTCCTTGCCAGGTGTTTAAATTTCTGAATGAGACAGTAAGAAATAAAATGTGAAGATGCAGCCATTACCTCTGACTCCTACAGAAGAGATTTTGGTCTCTATCAAGAACATATTATTGATATTTTGCACCACATCTCAAATCTAATTACAACCAAAAATTAATATGCTTAATTATTATTTCCAATCTCTTAATAATGGTCCACTTAATTCATGTGCTTGTCGAAAATCCAGCATTTGCTCTGTAAATGTTGGTTTTAATTTTTGTTGCCCTGTACCATCCCCTATTGATCCTCTCATATATATGTATCTATTAAAAATGTATGCCACTTTAAGTATCAGAAAACCCAGGGTGCAATGACTTATACTAATAGGAGCTTGTTTTCTCACATAATGAGAGGTGTGAGGTAGAAGATCGCTACAGTTGGCACAAGTGCTCTACAATGTCTTTAGGGAACTGCTCTTTCCATCTCTTCTGCTGTGCCATCTTTAGCATGTCAAGTTTTCCTATGAATACCAGATTATGATCACAATCTGTCTGCTGCAGGTCCAGACATCCTGTTTTCAAGGCCAAAAAGAAAAAGGCAGAGACAGAGAGCAGGAACGATGTTGGCCACCACTATTCCCAATTTCAAGAATGGAAACTCCTCCACATACTGGCACCAGGAAGAAGGTGAAAGGTCCCCCAAAAGGGAGGTAGACTTCAACGCAGGCCATAAGGGCCCTCTATGTCATCACAGAAAGAAATCTGAGGATGGGTCAATGTTAGGCACAGATTGAATTTTTTGACAGAAAGAAAGAAGTGCACACTCTGAGAGACAGGGTAAAGTGCAGGCATTGGAGAGGATCATGCTAGCTACACCTCAGCTCATATTTACCATGTAAGATCAATAGAACAGGCACATGATCTAATAGCAAGATTTTAGTTCTCCTTTGTGTTGGGAACTGGGCATTTTGACCACTACTGGGACAGGGGTGTCATTTATGGGTGTGATAGGGGAGGGTAATTTTCTTCTTCTTTATTTTTGATGCGTCCAGATATGTTAACACGATATAGTGGTGTCCCAATGAATAAGATCTAATAATGATTTAATAGTGCTATTTGTGATCAATATATGTGAAAATCACCCAGAAACCACTCTGGACAAGGGAACACACGCAAGAGATTTTATTAAGCAGATAGGCTGAGTGTCTGCCTACAGGGTGAGAGAGAGAGAGAGAGAGAGAGAGAGAGAGAGAGACAGAGAGAGAATGGCGGGAGTGCTATCCTTAAGTAGTGGAATTTCATGGGCTAATAACAATGGACCAATGGTTGGCAAGGAGGTTCACCGGCTAACAGTCTGGACCAATGACTTGACGAGGAAGTTCACAGGCTAACAATCTAGGTTGTAAAATCGTGTAGAGGAGGGAGAATAATGGCCCAGCAAAATAGCAGATCTGATGCCAATAATATGTAAAAATGATTTAAGCCTGACTTAATCCATGTAAAAGTGGACTTTAAATCATGACCAGTCTTGTTGTTCTTCACATGTCCCTTGTACCTATTCTATGCCATCTCAGTACTATCATTTAGGTGTCATTGGCCATCCTTAGCTATAAGAGATACTAGGAAGGAAAAGGATTCTGATTTTAAATTAAACCAAACATTATGTATTGCCCAGGCCTGTGCTCGATTATTGTCTCAAACAAAATTAGAATACCTTAATTGAAAAAAAAAAGAAAAGAGGAGATAGATTTTGGGTAGACATGAACATCTACCACAATATATAATAATGTCTTTACTATCTAGCATGTTTAAAGAATACAATTTTACTGTGCCTTACTTTGTCTGCATAGAAAAAAAGAGTTTTAGTAGTGTATTCCTACTGTAAGGTCCTCAAGAGCAAGGAGTGTGATTTCCTTACATTTGGTTACAAAACAGATACAGTGATCAAGATGTGAGGTATTCAATACCAATTGTGGATAAATGAATAAATGAATGATGGTTAACTGAATCCACATGCAAATTATAAATTTTCAAAAACTTGAATGCCACAATAATGCTGTACTAAAATTATGTTGAATAATAGGTGATACTTTACAAAATATTGTGTGGTTGTGATCCTCTCATGCTTTCAACTCTTGCAACACCATAGGAAATTTAAAAGCAGTTTCATCTTTCAAAAAGGAAATTCTGAGTTACTTAGTAAATGTATTAACAACAGAGTAAATGTCCATGGGAATTGGAATAAAGCAGTTGGGGAGGTAGGGAGAGAGAACAGGATGAACATGAAGAGGTCAGGATGTCACAGGGTTGGGGTCTTCTGAGAAAGAGAGGCGATATGAAGACCCGCCCTTTAAACCACAATTCTTGAGATCAAGTCAGAAAGATTTTAGACATGTCATTAAGAGTTCATGCTATTATTGTATTTCATTGACAAGGCACTGTCATTCCAATTCTTGAGTCAAGGTTTGCCTGAGACCAGGCAGCTAATAAATTAGGGCTTAGTGGTACCTTCTAAGCAGAGCTTGAGTTTTTTTCTACTCCAGGCAAGGCAAGTGCATAAAGTAAGGGGAATAGTAGGTTGGAACAGTGGTTCCGGTAAGGTTGGAAGATTTCTAGAGTGGCCACATTCTGGAATCCTGAGTCTGAGCTCTGACTGCACCTCTTATCTCCCCTGTCCCATTGTCCCCATTCATGAGCAACCCCAAATATTTGATGGTTCTTCATTTTTGTTTAAAAAATTTGTATGGTAATGACACTGTGCCTATATCTTTTAAAAACAATTCTAACTTTTTGAGTATACTTATTTCAAAATTTAAGAAAAAGTAACAGGAATGAGTTTATTAAAGGGATAGGAAAAGGGAATGGGGACATTTCGAGGGAGAGTATGGGTCCTCTCAGAGATGAGGGGGACAATGTGCCTCTCTTGCACTCCACGTTTATTGGGAATCCCAGAGAAGTTTCCAAAGAGTCCTGCCTAGGTCTACCTTTTGACTCTTGACTGACAGCAGGGTGACATCAGACTTTCAAGTACCCACTGCCATGACAAATCTAGATCACTTTGGCCCATGCTGACTTGTTCTAATTGGAGTCTTACCCATACATTCTTACAGATTTCATTGTTAGGAGAAATTATCCTTATCTCCCTGAGTTACAGGATCTGGTCACCAAAGTCTCCTGGGTTCCTCCCATCAATCTTGGGCCTGCATTTCTTCTGCAGATAACAGGCGGTTTGCTGAGGAATGTGACATGTCCTGTTCACTTCGGTCAGACAGAACTGTAGGTAAATTGCTTCGTGAAAAGAAAACATGTGGGGGTCAGCACAGTGGGCCTGTTTTATAGAATTATTCTCTTAACCTCATGTTTCCATCATCTCATCTGTCTGTCCCCTACAAGGAGAGTGCAAGAGCAAATAAGACTCAACTATCGAAAGACTGCCAGGGTTCAGATGGTGCTGGACTTGCAAATGTTACAGGAGGTTGCATCCAGTTCTCAGCTCTCCTGCTATTGCAGGACAAAATTTCAGGCAAGACATGAGACTTAGTAAAAGTATAGCAACATTTATTAGAAGTGGGGGAAAAAAAGACAATCTCAAGGGAGACAGCAGGTCCTCTCAGAGAGGAGAGTGACAAGGTGACAATGTGTCCCCCCTTTTTTTTTCCAGCTCCACGAGGGGTAGAGTCTCACCCAAGTACCACCTCTTAACTTTTGACTGCATCAGATTTTTTTTTTTTTTTTATTGTAAACAAATGGGATACATGTTGTTTCTCTGTCTGTACATGGCGTAAAGGCATACCATTTGTGTAATCATAAATTTACATAGGGTAATGTTGTTTGATTCATTCTGCCATTTTTTCCCTTCCCCCCCTCCCCTCCCACCCTTCCCCTCCATCTATACAGTCCTTCCTTCCTCCATTCCTGCCCCCCTCCCTAAACCCAACTCCAACCCCAACACTAACCCTTCCCACCCCCCATTATGTGTCATCATCCACTTATTAGCGATATCATTCTTCCTTTGGTTTTTTGAGATTGGCTTATCTCACTTAGCATGATATTCTCCAGTTTCATCCATTTGCCTGCAAATGCCATAATTTTATTGTTCTTTATGGCTGAGTAATATTCCATTGTATATATATACCACATTTTCTTTATCCATTCATCAATTGAAGGACATCTAGGTTGGTTCCACAATCAGATTTTTAAGCCCCTAGTCTTATTTTATAGTTGGTGTTTTTTGCTTTTAATTATCCTGTCTTCCTGAGTCCTACAATCTTGGGTCTGTATAAAAGTCATTAAGGTCTCCCCTTCAGGGTAACTTGCTTTCATCCTATTGGCAGCAAGGCCCTAACAACAGCTCTGCAGATAATAGGTATTTTGGTGAGGAATGTGGCATATCCTATTAAGTCAGGGTAGAGGCAGAGCAGCCTTAGGTAAATTAATTTTATTCAAAGATAGCATGTGTGGTGGAAAGTGGGGGTTGGGAGGAGCACAGTATCCCCTTAGAAGTTCCTACCACTCCCGTGTATCTGCTACCTATCGGAATGAGAAATACAAGCATCTCCAAAGTTCTGGCGGGGGGGAGGGAACATGTAGGTTGATTTAACTATGTATTTGCAAGTCTAAGGATAAAACTTGGATTGGATTAAGTACTATTAGGTAATAAAATACAATGGAAAAGGCTTTTAATTATAAGGAAGCAGGATACTCAAAATGATATTTCCACCATTTTAAACAGTATTAAATTGCAGGAAGCAAGCCAGAATTTTCTTTTCCTTGTTGATTCTTTCCTCCAGTGCCCGACCCACTCCTCAATATTCTACCTTCTGCAGAAAAGAAATTTTGGATAAACCAAGAAGAGGCTTCTAAATCACTGAGAATCAAGCTAGAAGAATCTTAGCAGAGCAATTTGAAGAGGCATTTCTTAACAAGATTATTGCTTCCAATTCCCCAAAAACATGGGTTTCTTAGTCATTTCCTCCTCTTCCAACCCTTCCCTAACCTATTATTCCTCAGTCTTTAACATCCCTTTGTGGTATTGTGAATTCTAAAGAAAGCCCTCTGAAAGGCTGTTTCTCTCACAGGCTCAAAAAGTAAAGTGTTCCTCTAAAAAGAAAGTACATTTGCAGGTCTCAGAAAGTAGGAGTTCCTCATGATAAGGAAGCAACAGAGACTCAGAAACAGATGAGAGATGATTTTCTTGGAAGAGGGTGACTCCTCTGAACTGCCTGCATTTAGTCTCACCGCACCACTTTTTCCTTTCATAAAAACTACCCCAATCCCTGAGCCCCAGAAAAATAGAGATTTGACACTTTATTTAAATTTGGTTTGAATAAAACCCACTTCCCCTCACCAACCTGCTTCCCCAGCTTTAGTGGAACTCTAGGAACCCTGAAGTCTTCCTCCTAAAAACAGGTGGAGAAAGTTTTACATCATTTTTTGGACTAAGTCTGTGATAGTCTAACAATAAGAATGTTTTCTTTCTGCAAACAATTTGTCTACATAAATCTTTTGCATAGTACAAATGAGAAGCTACTTTATTTTTGCAGTTATTTTTTCAGAGATTTTAATTTTTACTTAAAAAAAAGTTGAAAAGTGTCCCATAATCTATTACAATTAAACACATAAGGAAAGACTTGTTAAACTGCCAGAGACTATGCCCTCCTAGTGTGAGTTTGCTTTAATTGCAAGGCAAATATGTAGGAAGAAATAGTCTCATAAATATCATGATTCTTTGCAAATACACACCATTAAAATAATAGAAAATTCAATAGAATCATAAAAATTTAAAGCAGAACTGGACCTTAGAGAACAAGGAATCAAACTTCCTCATTTTAATGAAGAGTAAACTGATATCTAAAGCTTTATAACTGAATGGCAAATGTCAGAATAAACCTAGGTATACAATGTTGCATGTGTTTAATCCATTTCATTATGCTATATATAAATTTTTAGAAAATATATGACTATCTCTTGACTTGATTTGTTATTACAATTATTAGCCAAATAAGAAAATTTACATATAAAATTTAAGCTAATTCAAAAACCAGTTTGACCAATTTTAAAACTACCTTAATTTGCCTAATGGCTAACAGGATTATAAATTTTAAAACTCTCCACACTAAATGGGTTTTCTTAGCTTCTATTATACATAAATTCTTATTCATATAAAAAATTAATGTGTTTAACTTTACGTATATACTTGCCTATTAAATTCTAATATGCATAATGTAGACATTAAACCTGGGGTAAAGCCTGTCATAGCTATGCTGCAGCTGGCAAATATCAAAGATATGGTTGTTTGCCTTCATAATTGCAAATAACTTTTGTCTGAAACTGAATAGCATTGCTGCAGTTTTACAGTCATTTAAAACTGGTCCAAATTGCAAATGTGGTTGTCACAGACTAGGTTAAAAAGTTAATCTTTTTATTGAAATGTTATGTTCTAATCATTCGAAATGGTTTGTGATTATCACAAGCATTGTTCTACCATGTCAACTTCCCTAATTGAGTATCAAATGTTTTCTTAATTACATAATATTAAATGAATGGTGTCACAATAAATATCATGGCATATTTTTATTTAATTAGTGATATGCAATTTGCTAGATAATAGGAGCTTTTTAATCATTGTCCTTTCAAAAGGGTTTCTCCATGTCTTATTTTAAAACTTAGTTGAGCATTATTTTATTGAACATATCAAAGCAAGCTTGATATAGTTTATTATGATGAATCCATAACTTCTTCATTTGTGAAGTTATAACCACGTTTTCTAAAAATCCTACATTAGATAATCTTACATTATCTTTTATGCCATTCTAAAGTTTATTTTATGATTCACTAGTGTCAACAATGATGTACTTCTTTTACGCTTTTTTGTGCATCAAGAATACTTTAAATATATTCATTTTGAAGAGATAGAAGGGTGTGCTTGACATTCAACTACTCCACAGTACAAAGAGAAAAACATGGCAGCTACATTTGGTGAAGCAAAGCTCCATCCTTGAGGTACACTCAGTGGAGCTAGATCATTGTTAGCAAGGAGAACAGAGACTACACAGTTAAAGAGGAAAATGAGAATGTGTCAACAGAAAAAAAAAAAAAAAAGAAGCCAGGAAAAGCAGAAAGTGTCACACAGGTAGGAGATACCTGGTCTCTATAAAGGTGAATTTCATGACCAAAAAAACCCACAAATCTCAGTTCTCTGAATTATGTGAAGTGAAAAGACAGCCAGAGAAGATATAATGAGTATCCTAGAGGAACACATGCTCTCTTTTTTATTTTTATTTTATTTATTTATTTTTTTTGGTGCTGGGGATCGAACCCAGGGCCTTGTGCTTACAAGGCAAGCACTCTACCAACGGAGCTATCTCCCCAGCCCTCACATGCTCTCTTTTTTAAAAAAAAATTTATTAATTTTTTATTTGTTCTAATTAGTTGTACATGAAAGTAGAATGCATTTATGCATTTTGATAGATCATACATACATGGAGTATAATTTCTCATTTCTCTGATTGCAGATATTGTGTTTGCAATTTTACTTGTAGATTCGTTATCATCAGGGTTCATTTCCCCTGACTCTGTTCACCATTGTATCCACTATTTTTTTGCATAATAACTAGCAAGGAACTTATCCTCAATAATATTTATTTTGTGGATGAATAAATGAGTGAAGGAGCAAGAGAGCATCCCAGGAAGAAAGGCTAGTAACTGTTACACAAAATCTGGTCCTGGCATCAGCAGCAGACTTGTCATCCCACTTGTGACTGCCAAAAATTCACAATTTCAGGCCCCACCCAAAACCAACCAGTTCAGAATTTACCCTTTAAAAAGATCCTCCAATGACTGCTGTTCATTTTAGAGTTTAAGAAGCATTGGGTTGGATTGTTTCATGTTCTTCAGATTTTTATAGGCAAATTTAAGTTTCAACAAAAATAATAGAATTGATTTCATGACTTGAACTTCTAGGAAGGATTTAACAACCAATGAAAGTTGAGGAGATCTGGAAAATTAAATGCTGATTTACTTGACAATGAATAATGAGTGTGGTTTTTACCTAAAAATACCAAAACGATGTTGGGCAGGATCTGAGTCAATGTTTTTAAAATAGCAACTACAATACCTAATATTTAGTAAGAGTTTTCTACATATCAGACCTTGTTCTGATGTTGCCACATGTTAATGATTTAATATTAAATCCATACAATGAAAGGAATACTATCTCTGGCACATAGATGCAACACTGAGGCACAAAGAGGCTTAATAAAATAGCCCAAGTTTAAACAGAAGATAATCCAAATCCAAGAAGTATTTTTCCTACCAGTTATGATACAATAGATCTGCAGTAACTATAGCGTTTTATAGTCTTCAAGACCAAAACGAGGCTTGCTTCGAGTCTCCAAAGCAAAACTATCTTTTTTCTTTTTTTCTTACCTTATCTTTTCTTTTGAGTTCAGTGTGTCCTAACTGAAATAAGCCGGGCACATAAAGATAAGTACTACATGATTTCATTCATATGTGGAAGCTAAAAATATAGATCTCATGGAAATTTAAAATAGGGTAGTAGTTATGAGAGGCTTGGTAAGTAGTTTTATCAATGGTGTGTTAATCAACATTTCATTACTGTGATCAAAATATCTGACAAGAACAACATAGTTGATTTCAGACTCATGATTTAAGAGATTCAGTCTATTGTCAGCTTGCTCTGGGCCTGAAGTAAGGCAAAACATCATGGTGGAAGGGCATGGTAGAGGACAGCTGCTCAGCTCATGACAGATTGGAAGGAGAGAGAGAAGGGGAGAGAGGGAGAAAGATACCAGGGACAGATATAATCCAAGGTCATGTCACATTGACTGACTTCTTCAGCCACAACTCCTGCCTATAGTTATCACTCAGTAGTTCATTTGAATTATTAATCCTTCAAATGGGTGAATCTTCTGATGAGATTACAGCCCTAATCACTGCCTAAAAGCCCTATCTTTCTGCACTGGAGATCCTGCTTCAAAACATGAGCTTCTCAGGAGACATTTCGAGATCTAAACTGTAACATTCCACCCTTAACCCTCAAACTTCACGCCCATCTCACAAATCAAAACGCATTCAGGTCATTTTCAAGAGTCCCAATTGTCTTAAAAATTCCAGCATTGCTCAGAAGTCTAAGTCTGAAGTCTCTTCTGATACTCAAGGCAAACTCTTAACTGTGAGCCCCTATAAAAATCAAAAGCAAGTTATATATATTCAATACACAGTGATGCAGAGTAAACATTCAAATTCCAAAAGGAAGAAATACAGACAGAAAAAGTGAATGTGACCAAAGCAAGACCAAAACTCATTCAGACGGATAGCAAATCCTGTAGGTCTGTCTATGTTTAGCATCTGGGGCTCAAGGTAATGTGATGTGAGCCCCAAAGGGTTTAGACAGCCTCACCCCTTCAGCCTTGCTCTCTAAAGCTCACATGGCCTCCCTCGTGACCTGGGTCTGCTGCCTGTTTGCAGCTTTCTTCAGCAGACAGTCCACAATTCTGGCATCTTTTAATTCTTGGGGTCTCCATTGCAACTTTGGCCTCATGCACAACTTCATGGGATTCCCCTTCAGGGATTCTGACCCAGTTACACTCTGCCTGGTCTCCCAGGCCTTCCTTTGACACATCAGTGGAAGCCTCTGTAACCTCCTAATTCTAGTACACTGGAATTCCTGAAGAACCAGAACCAGTGGATGACATCAAAGTTTGCCACCAACTGGAGTAGCAGGATCCCCTTGGGCCACAACTGTATGCCTTCTGAGTGCCCGGGTGGTTGAGCAATTGGTGAAACAATTTCCTAAGCACCCTTGTGTGAAAAGAATGCCTCCCGATCTCTTCTCATAAGAGTTTTCACTTTTCTCCACTTGAGCATGCCCTGGGTGTGGACAGGCTTGTTCCTGATGTGTCTTGGAGGCATCTTTCTTATCTTCTCGGTGCAAAGTAATTAGCTTATCTTTAGTAGAGGTAATCTATTCAACAACCACACCTTCCTTGGCGCCAATTTTATACATGTTTAAAAACTGCAAGTTGTTAAAATCTTTCCTGTCTGCTCTCTGCTTCCAGTTCTCACAGTAAACCTGACTAAAAGTTGCCATCAATGCTCATGCCATCACCTGAATGCTGTGCTGCCTTGAAATTTCCTCTGCCAGGTAAATTAGTCCTTCACATTTAAATTCAATCTCAGAAAATCTGAGGACACAGACAAAAAGTAGACAAGTTCTTGGCTAGAATCTAACATAAATGGCCTCTAGTCCAATTCCCAGTAAAGTCCTCATTCCCATCTGAAATATCATGAATGCAGTCTTTACTCCTCACGTTCTTATCTGCAGTCTTGACTTCTGAGTTCCCGCCAGAATTGTCCAATAAGCTCCGCTTACAATATTCTAAGGGTTCTCTAGCCTGCACCTTCAAACTTTTCAAATTCTCCCACAGATCAGTTCCAAAGGCTTCTTGAACCACAGGATCAGATCCTGTCATAGCAAAGGCCCCGCTTCTGGATACCAATTTCTGTGTTAGTCAACTTTTTGTCACTGTGATTAAAATACCTGTCAAAAACAACTTAGAGGTGGAAAAGTATATTTTGGGCTCATAATTTCAGATTTTCAGTCCATGATCAGCCAATTCTATTGCTGTGGACCTGAAGTGAGGACCATCGTGGAGGGCCGTGATGGAGAAAAGCTGCTTAGCTCATGGAAGAAAGGAGGGGGGGGGGGGAGAGAGAGAGAGAGAGAGAAGAAATAAAAGAAAAAGTGAGGGAAAGAAAGGAAGAGGCCAGGGATGACTGTAGTCAAAGGCCACACCCCCAGGTTCCCACCTCCTCTGAACACAGCCCCCTTACAGTAACTACCCTGTAGAATATTCAAATTATTAATCTGTCAAAAGGATTAATTCACTAATGAGGTTACAGCTCTTATCACTGCCTAAAAGCCCCACCTCTGAACCTTGTTGCATTAGGGATAATACTTTCAAAAAGAGCTTTTTAGGGGATATTGCTAGATCCAAACCATAACAAATGGATATTATGAATGTGCATAATGAAATGCACTGTGAATTTCAACAGAAAAAAAAAATGAGAATTGTTTGAGTAAATAGTTATATTCACCCTGAATAAATAATACACAACATATACATGTAACAAAACATCACATGGTACTCCACTGATATGTGCAATTTTATGTTTTCATGTATTAACTAAAAAATAAATTTAAATTTAGAAAAGAAAGATAAAGTATAGAAATATTTATCTAATGTTCATAGGAGAATTTGATCTTAGCATGTCTTTAATTTACCTATAGTTTATAAAAATTATATAAAGTATATGTATTATATTAGATTTTTTAAAAACTTTATGAAGCAACATTTGTTGAAGAGATAGTTTGTAAAAACACTTTTCACCTCATAAGTTTTTGTATCCAGCAGACCCACTTATGTCTTTGGGAGTGAAGAGATTCCTACAAAATAGAATCATGGTGGCCATAGTGGACTTATGCAAAATAAACAAACCAGGAATATAAGGAATCTTCCTGAACATGATAAGAAAGCATCTCACTTCAATTTAATCATAAATGCAAGTTGGTATTTTTCAAAACGTTTTTCTGCATCTACTAAAATAATCATGTAATTTTCTTCCATATATTATTAAAATGATAAATTATAGTAACTTAGAATGGTAAAGCAACCTTGCATTCCTGCAAGAAACCTCACATATTTATGATTCATTATAATTTTAATAGGTAGTTGGATTCAAATTATTATCTTAGTATCATTTAAGAAAGGAAATATGAGAATTGCTGAACATCTGGAATAGACAGAGAGATGGAATAGAAGGAAATCCCTGAAATACAACTGTACATGCAGTCAACTGGCAAAGGGAATACAATAAATCAAAAATAGTCTTTGCGGGAATTTTGCAATTTTTTTTTTTTGGTTCGGGGAATTAATGCCAGAAGCACTTTACCACTACACTACATTCTCAGTCCTTTTTGTTTTCATCTGGAGACAGGATCTCACTAAGTTGCTTTGGCCCTCACTAAATTGCTGAGGCTGGCTTTGAACTTTCAATCCTCCTGCCTCGGCCTGGTGAGTTGCCAGGAGAACTGCACTCGGCCTTGGAACTTTGGAATATAAATCTAGATAGGGGCCTTACATCCTTCACAAAAATTAAATCAAAATATATCACAGACCTATACATAGTATCAGAAAAAAAAAATTTTTTTTTTTTTTTTGGTACTGGGGATTGAACCCAGGGCCTTGTGTTTGTGAGGCAAGAACTCTACCAACTGAGCTATATTCCCAGTCCTCAAAAATTATTAAACTTCTAGAAGATAACATCAGAATTACATTAAATAGCCTTGATTTTAGTGATGACTATTATTTTACAGATTTTTAAAAATTTTTTTAAATTTTATTTGTTCTAATTAGCTATAACTGACAGTAGAATGCATTTATACATTTTGATAGATCATACATAAGTAGAGTATAATCTCTTATTTTTCTAATTATACATATTGCAGGATCCCTTTGGTCATGCAGTCATGCATGTAATCCCACTCCTCAGTTTATACCCAAAGGACTTAAAATCAACATAATACAGTGACACAGCCACATCAATGTTTATAGCAGCTCAGTTCACAATAGCTAATCCATGGAACCAACCTACATGCCCTCAACAGAGGAATGGAAAAAGAAATTTATATATATATATGTATATATATATACATATATATATATGTATATATATATACATATATATACACACACACACACACACACACACACACACACACACACATATAAATGATGGAATATTATTTAGCTTTTAGCTTTAAAGAAGAGTGGTAACTTTTTATGTGTGTACCCAAGGACATAATCCATGAAAGAAAGAATTGGTAAACTGGATTTTACTAAAATTGAAAATATTACTCTTTGAAAAACTATTTTAAGAGAATAAAAAGAAAAATGTTATGGTTTAGATCTGGAATGTCCCCCTCAAATCTCAAGCATTGGAAGCAAGGTTCCCAATACAGCAAGATTCAAAGGTGGAAATATTAGGCAATGACTAGAACTCTGACCTTCTCAGTTGATTCCATTTGATAGATTACTCTATCAATAGCTGAATGGACTACTGGATGGTAACTATAGGCAGATGAGGTGTGACTGGAGAAAGTAGGTAACTTGGGGCAAGTCTTTGGACTATATCTGTCCCTGGCCTTTTCCTCTCTCTCTGCTTCCTGGCTATCATTAGCTAGCAGTCTTCCTCTGCCACCATGATATCCTGCCTCACTGCAGGCCCAGAGCATTGGAGTTAGCAGGCCATGGACTAAATTTCTGAAACCACAAGCTCAAAATACATTTTTCCTCCTCTAAATTATTCTTGTCATGTATTCTGGTCACAGTGATAACAAACCACAGATTTGAAGAAAATATTTGCAAAACACACACCTAATAAATTACTGTTAAATAAAATCTTTTAAAAAATCTCTTCAAGTTCAACAATCAGAATCCCACCCCCTCCAAATGTTTAAATGTGCTAAAGACCTTAATAGACACCTCACTAAAGAAGAGGTAGGGTTTTTAAGTAAAGTAAATTCATCTGAAAAGGCTATCTACTGTATGGTTCCAACTCTGTAGAAAACTATGTTAATAGTAAAAAGATAGAGGATAACCAGGTTTTGGTGAAAAGGGTGATATGATTAGGCAGAACACAGAGGATTTTTAGAACAGCAAGATTACTCTGTATACTACTACAGTGGTAAATACATGTAATTGTATTTTATTTCAAATGTATAAAATACACTATATCAAGAGTGAGTCCTAAAATAAACTATCAACTATAGGTAATTAATGAAGTGTTGATGTAGAATCATCAAATGTAAAAAATGTGACATTCTGGTAGAGGATCTGAATAATGGGAAAGGTTATGAATATGCAGCATGAGGGAGATATAGAAATCTCTGTAGCTTTCTCTTAATTTTGCTGTGAACATAATATGATTCTAAAAACATTGTCTTCTAAAAAATAAAAACCCTCTCAATTCAGAATGAAAAGTCAGTAATATGTGTTCATAAAAATGAAAAATAAAACATATTTTTCATACAAACAAAAACTGACACAGCAGACTTATTGTCCTAAGAAATGTTAAAGAAGTTCTTCAGACAGAGATAATATGGTGATAGAAAGAAACTTGGATCTATTCAACATGAGGAGTGCTCCTCTTTGTAGTTTTAGAGAAACTTTCCTATTTTCTTGTCTAGGTTCTTCTTTCCATCATCTCAAATTTTAATATCAGAGTGCACCATGTGTTGAATTTTGGACATTTCCTTTCTAGTCTCATGGCTTTAATATCATTTATTTGTCTGTGACTTAAAATGGTATCTCCATTCTGCATCTTTTCCTTGAACTTCAGAATCTTAGATCCAATGCTTACTTAACATTAGCAGTTAAATATTTAATAAATATCTCAAATTTAATTTACCCAGAACTGAAACCCTCTTCCAGTTGATCTAGTCAAAATTCTGCATCCAACCCTGACTTATTCCTTTTTCTCACACCCTACTTTCAGCAAACCTAAACTCTATTTTTCAAAATATACCCAGAATCTATGTACTTCTCACTGCTCTGCTACACAATAGTAAATGACATCTACATTTCTCATACAAATTATTCCAAAGTCTTTTGATTAGTTTCATTGCTATCACCTTTGTCTCTTTCAATATGGCAGCAGTGATCTTGCTAAAATATCACATGACCTTCTATTTAAAAATAGCCAAAGCATTTTCATCTTAGAATTTTCAACTAAAAGTCAGAGCTCTCACATGACTTTACCTCTCTGACCTCATCTCAGCAAACCTCCCCTTCATTCATTCCTTGTCAGCAACACTGACCTTATTGCTGTTCCTCCGAGACATACTGACTCTTCCAACTCAAAGTCTTTGCACTTACAGTTTTTTTGGTTGGAATGCTCTATTTCTTTATTTTATTCAAGGCTTTGCTTGTGTTCCTTTATAGTTAGACATCTCACTTTGTATTTAAAATCCCAACTCCTTCCACATCATATCCTGCACCCTCTAGTCTCCTTTATTCTTATCCATAGTATGCTATATGCCTTCCCAATAATGTAATTTATTATCTGTATCCTGTGGCAGAGATACTATTGCTCAGCAAATACTCACATACTGTCCCTTACTCTTTATATCTTTTCAAGCGAGGCAGGGCCAGTTTGGTTATATTGCCCTTGTTAATGTGACTAGTTCTTTTAGTCAAAGTTACATGTACCGAATCCAGACCAAAATGTAAAAATGTAAGGTCTCCTCCATTGTGGAAGAGTTCAAGAAAAAGGCTACATGTTCTGGAAGATATAATTGTTAAACAAGAGTCTTTATCAACTGGGATTACTTGTGAAAATTGGCACCTCTAAACACATGTTGACTATACAGTGCATCCCTGAGAGAGAAATAAACTTTTACTGTGTGAAGTCACTGAGATTTATGCTTGTTACCTCAGCATAATTTAAAATATCCTGATCTTGATATTACATTTACTCCATGAAGGCAGAAATTTTTTTTAATTTGTTTTAATATATGTATTCCCAGAACTTCAGACAATTCATAATACATAATAAATATTTGTTGAATGGTGAATAAGTAATAAATGAATGGTATCCATACTTAAATAGCAAAGCTTTCCTGAGTAGTTCAATGAACATTAACCTATGTACAAAGGTTTGTCTAATAAGTAAACTGGATTCACTTTGTAAACTCACTTAAATGCATGCTCAGATTAAACAACTCCTGAGGAGAGATTGAAAAGTCACAGTAGAGGCCATGTTCCCTGATGTGAGATGGGTCAACCCATAGCAGGGCAGCTGGAATCCCCACTGTGTCATAGTGCTGCCTTTCTCTTTCTAAAGAATAGAGAAGGCAAAAGCAAATTCAATTAAAAAAAAAAAAAAATGTAGACAGTAGAATGACTGCTATCCAGAAACCCTGAATTATTAAAAGAAGTAAAGAACTTTAGGAACAAAATTACCAAGAAATTAATATTTTAGCTGTCAGAAATTCTCTCTAAATAGAAGAAGCAAAACTTTATTTAACGCACTAATTTGACAAGCTGTTGGGAAGTGATACTGTGAAAACAACTGATGCCCCAGAACTGCAGTCGAACAAATTTCTCTTTACTTTCTATTTTTTTTATGTATTTCAAAATTCAATTTTAATAACTGCCTTACATCTCAGAAAACGTGACAGAATTCTACTAAAATAAGCTGTAAAAGTTTAGTTTCTTTTTTTTTTTATTTTTTTATTTTATTGTAAACAAATGGGAGACATGTTGTATCTCTACTTGTACATGGAGTCAAGGCATACCATCTGTGTAATCATAAATTTACATAGGGTAATGTTATTTGATTCATTCTGTTATTTTTCCCTTCTCCCTCACCCCTCCCACCCCTATTTTCCCTCTATACAGTCCTTCCTTCCTCCATTCTTGCCACCCTCCTTAACCCTAATCCTAAACCTAACCCTAACCCTAACGCTAACCCTTCCCTGCCCCATTATATGTCATCATGCACTTATCAGTCAATTCATTCGTCCTTTGGTTTTTTGAGATTGGCTTATCTCACTTAGCATGATATTCTCCAATTTCATCCATTTGCCTGCAAATGCCATAATTTTATCATTCTTTATGGGGGAGTAATATTCCATTGTATATATATGCCACAGTTTCTTTATCCATTCATCGATTGAAGGACATCTAGGTTGGTTCCACAATCTGGCTATTGTGAATTGAGCAGCTAGGAACATTGATGTGGCTGTATCTCTGTAGTATGCTGATTTTAAGTCCTTTGGGTATAGGCCAAGGAGTGGGATAGCTGGATCAAATGGTGGTTCCATTCCAAGCTTTCTGAGGAATCTCCACACTGCTTTCCAGAGTGGCTGCACTAATTTGCAACCCCACCAGCAATGTATGAGTGTACCTTTTTCCCCACATCCTCGCCAACACCTATTGTTGCTTGTGTTCTTGATAATAGCCATTCTAATTGGGGTGAGATGAAATCTTAGGGTGGTTTTGATTTGCATTTCTCTTATTACTAGAGATGTTGAACATTTTTTCATATATCTGTTGATTGCTTATACATCTTCTTCTGTGAAGTGTCTGTTCATTTCCTTAGCCCATTTGCTGATTGGATTATTTGTATTCTTCGTGTAGAGTTTTTTGAGTTCTTTATAGATTCTGGAAATTAGCGCTCTATCTGAGGTATGGTTGGCAAAGATATTCTCCCACTCCGTAGGCTCTCTGTTCACATTACTGATAGTTTCATTGCTGAGAGAAAGCTTTTCAGTTTGAATCTATCCCAGTTGTTTATTCCTGCTTTTATTTCTTGTGCTATGGGAGTCCTATTAAGGAAGTCTGATCCTAAGCCGACATGTTGAAGATTTGGACCTACTTTTTCTTCTATAAGATGCAGGGTCTCTGGTCTGATTTCGAGGTCCTTGATCCATTTTGAGTTCAGTTTTGTGCAGGGTGAGAGATAGGGGTTTAATTTCATTCTATTGCATATGGTTTTCCAGTTTTCCCAGCACCATTTGTTGAAGAGGCTATCTTTACTCCATTGCAAGTTTTTGGCCCCTTTGTCTAGTATGAGAAAATTGTATTTATTTGGGTTTGTGTCCATGTTCTCTATTCTGTACCATTGATCTACCTGTCTATTTTGGTACCAATACCATGCCGTTTTTATTACTAATGCTTTGTAGTAGAGTTGAAGATCTGGTATTGTGATACCCTCTGCTTTGCTCTTTCTGCTAAGGATTGCCTTAGCTATTCTGGGTTTTTTATTCTTCCAGATGAATTCCATAATTGCTTGCTCTATTTCTGCAAGGTACATCATTGGGATTTTAATTGGAATTGCATTGAATCTGTATAGCACTTTTGGTAGTATGGCCATTTTGACAATATTAATTCTGCCTATCCAAGAACATGAGAGATCTTTCCATCTTCTAAGGTTTTCTTTAATTTCTTTCTTTAGTGTTCTATAGTTCTCATTGTAGAGGTCTTTCACCTCTTTTGTGAGATTGATTCCCAAGTATTTTATTTTTTTCGATGCTATTGTGAATGGGGTAGTTCTCCTAACTTCTCATTCTGAAGATTCATCACTTATGTATAAAAATGCATTGGATTTATGAGCATTGATCTTGTAACCTGCTACTTTACTGAATTCACTTATGAGTTCTAAAAGTTTTCTAGTGGAATTTCCGGGTTCCTCTAAATATATAATCATGTCATCAGTGAACAGGGATAGTTTGGGTTCTTCTTTTCCTATTCGTATCCCTTTAATTTCTTTGGTTTGTCTAATTGCCCTCACTAGAGTTTCAAGGACAATGTTGAATAGAAGTGGTGAAAGAGGGCATCCCTGCCTTGTTCCAGTTTTTAGGGGGAACGCTTTCAGTTTTTCACCATTTAGAATGATATTGGCCATGGACTTAGCATAGATGGCCTTTACAATGTTAAGGAATGTTCCCACTATCCCTATGTTTTCTACTGTTTTGAGCATGAAGGGATGCTGTATTTTATCGAATGCTTTTCCTGCATCTATTGAAATAATCATGTGATTCTTAACTTTAAGTCTGTTGATATGGTGAATGACATTTATTGATTTCCGAATGTTGAACCAACCTTGCATCCCTGGGATAAAACCCACTTGATCAGTGGTGCATTATCCTTTTAATATATTTTTGTATGCGATTTGCTAAAATTTTGTTGAAAATTTTTGTGTCGATGTTCATTAAGGATATTGGTCTGAAATTTTCTTTCCTCGATGTGTCTCTGTCTGGTTTAGGTATCAGGGTGATATTGGCTTCATAGAACGAGTTTGGGAGGGTTCCCTCCTCTTCTATTTCATGGAATACTTTGAGGAGTTTTGGAATGAGCTCTTCTTTAAAGGTTTTGTAGAACTCGGCTGAGAACCCATCTGGTCCTGGACTTTTTTGTTGGTAGGTTTTTGATGACCTCTTCTATTTCATTGCTTGAAATTGATTTATTTAAGTTGTATATGTCCTCCTGGTTCAGTTTAAGTAATTCATATGTCTCTAGAGAACTTGTTGATGTCTTTGAGGTTTTCTGTTTTGTTGGAGTACAGATTTTCAAAATAGCTTCTAATTATGTTTTGTATTTCACTCGTGTCTGTTGTGGTATTTCCTTGTTCATTCTGAATTTTAGTAATTTGAGTTTTCTCCCTCTTTCTCTTTGTTAGTGTGGCTAAGGGTTTATCAATTTTGCTTATTTTTTCAAAGAACCCACTATTTATTTTGTTAATTTTTCCGATTGTTTCTTTTGTTTCAATTTCATTGATTTCGGCTTTGATTTTAACTATTTCCTGTCT
This sequence comes from Sciurus carolinensis, assembly GCF_902686445.1. Classification (NCBI taxonomy): domain Eukaryota; kingdom Metazoa; phylum Chordata; class Mammalia; order Rodentia; family Sciuridae; genus Sciurus; species Sciurus carolinensis. The sequence goes on along the minus strand of NC_062221.1, from coordinate 101,762,487 downwards.
TCTACTACTTTTGGTGTTGGTCTGCTCTTCTTTTTCTAGGGCTTTGAGCTGTAGTGTTAGGTTGTTTATTTGTTGAGTTTTACTTCTTTTATTAAATGTGCTCCATGAAATAAATTTTCCTCTAAGTTCTGCTTTCATAGTGTCCCAGAGATTTTGATATGATGTTTCTTTGTTCTCATTTACCTCTAAGAATTTTTTAATTTCCTTCCTAATATCTTCTGTTATCCATTCATCATATAATAGCATATTGTTTAATCTCCAGGTGTTGGAGTAGTTTCTGTTTTTTACTCTTTCATTTATTTCTAACTTCAATCCATTATGATCTGATGGAATACAAGGTAGCATCTCTATCGTCTTGTATTTGCTAACAGTAGCTTTGTTGCATAAAATATGGTCTATTTTAGAGAAGGATCCATGTGCTGCTGAGAAGAAAGTGTATTCGTTCTTTGTTGGATGGTATATTCTATATATGTCGGTTAAGTCTAAATTGTTGATTGTGTTATTGAGATCTATGGTTTCTTTATTCAATTTGTGTTTGGAAGATCTGTCCAGTGGTGAGAGAGCTGTGTTAAAATCACGTAGTATTATTGTGTTGTGGTCTATTTGGTTTCTGGAATTGAGAAGGATTTGTTTGACGTACATGGATGAGCCAATGTTCAGGGCAAAGATATTTATGATTGTTATGTTTTGCTGATTTATGCTTCCCTTAAGCAGTATGTAATTGTAATACCCTTCTTTATCCCTTCTGACTAGTTTTGGTTTGAAGTCCACATTATCTGAAATGAGGATGGATACTCCAGCTTTTTTACTGTGTCCATGTGCATGGTATGTTTTCTCCCATCCTTTCACCTTTAGTCTATGGGTATCTCTTTCTATGAGATGAGTCTCTTGCAGGTAGTATATTGTTGGATTTTTCTTTTTAATCCAGCCTGCCAGTCTATGTCTTTTGATTGATGAATTCAGGCCATTAACATTCAGGGTTATTATTGTGATATGATTTGTATTCCCAGTCATTTGACTCATTTTTGTTTTTTGACATGATTTGGTTTCTTCTTTATTTGGCTACTCCTTTTGGCTAGCTCCTCCCATTGCTGATTTGCATCACTGTTTTTCATCTCTTCCTCATGGAATATTTTGCTGAGAATGTTCTGTAATGCTGGCTTTCTTTTTGTAAATTCTTTTAGCTTTTATTTATCATGGAAGGATTTTATTTCATCATCAAAGCTGAAAGTAAGTTTTGCTGGGTATAAGATTCTTGGTTGGCATCCATTTTCTTTCAGGGCTTGGTAAATGTTGTTCCAGACCCTTCTAGCTTTTAGGGTCTGGATTGAAAAATCTGCTGATATTCTTATTGGTTTCCCTCTGAATGTAATTAGATTCTTTTCTCTCGCGGCCTTTAAAATTCTGTCTTTATTTTGTATGATAGGTATTTTCATAATAATGTGCCTTGGTGTGGGTCTGTTGTAATTTTGTATGTTTGGAGTCCTATAAGCCTCTTGTACCTGGTTTTCCATTTCATTCTTCAGACTTGGGAAATTTTCTGATATTATTTCATTGAATAGATTGCTCATTCCTTTGGTTTGTTTCTCTAAGCCTTCCTCAATCCCAACAATTCTTAAATTTGGCCTTTTCACGATATCCCATAATTCTTGTAGATTCTGTTCATGATTTCTTACCATCTTTTCTGTTTGGCCAACTTTGCTTTCAAGATTAAATATTTTGTCTTCAATGCCTGAGGTTCTGTCTTCCAGGTGTTCTATCCTATTGGTTATGCTTTCTATGGAGTTTTTAACTTGGTTTATTGTTTCCTTCATTTCAAGGATTTCTGTTTGTTTGGTTTTTTTTTCAGTATCTCTCTTTATTGAAATGATCTTTTGCTTCCCGTATTTGGTCTTTTAACTGTTGATTGGTGTGATTATTTAATGCCTGCATTTGCTCTTTCATCTCCTCCTTCAATGCCTGCATTTGCTCTTTCATCTCCTCTTTTGCTTCCCTGATTGTTTTAATTATGTACATTCTGAACTCCCTTTCTGACATTTCTTCTGCTGTACTGTCATTGGGTTTTATTGATATAGTATCTAGGTTTGTTTGGGACATTTTCTTCCCTTGTTTTCTCATATTGGTCAGATATCAGTGGGACTCTGAGATATTGCAGATTTCCTCTTTGACTTATAGTGTCCCTATATATTTTCAGTATATCACCTCCCAGCCTTCAGTAGCCTGAAGTCTGGAGGAACTTGATAATGCAGTGCTTCTGAAGAAAGCTGCCCCTAGCCCACTACTGGGTCCAGGGCTGGGGGCTGGCTCTGTGCGGAAAAGCTCTTACTGGGCGGGTCTGCTCCAAGGAGCTGGCTGTAGATTGCACCGCCAGAGGGAGCAGGGCTGCTTGGGGAAGTCTCTGGCTGCCCTGCCCTGGTCCCAGAAGCCGCCTGCAGGCCAGGGCCTGCTGCTGTGTCCGCTGTGTCCGGGGCTTGGAGCTGGCTCTGTGCAGAAAGGCTCTCACTGGGCTGCCTCCAAGAAGCTGGCTGTGGAATAAGCCTGCCACCGGAGGGATCGGGGCTGCTTGGGAAGACTCTAGCTGTCCTGCCCTGCTCTGAGAAGCTGCCTCTGTCCGGGCCTGCCGCCCAGGCTGAGCTTCACCCGGTGAGAGAGACTCACCCCGTGGCTCTATGATAGTCCGAGTCTTTCAATGCCTTCCCTTCTTGAATCCTGGGTTCTGGAGCGACAGGAGATGCAGTCACCCTCTAGTCTACCATCTTGGATCCTCCCCAAATTTTTCTTTTATAAAGAACCGGTTAAAACATACTTCAGGCTTGTAAGCTATCCATTGTTTTCATAAAACAATTTTGGATTTTTGTTGTTGTTGTTGTTTTCATTTTGTTATAATCCTTTAAAAATGTACAACCCATACTTAGTTCTGTGGATACATAGAAACAGACTACAGGTTAAGGACAGGATTTATCCTGCAGGCTGGTCAAGTTGGCTGACCCCTGTCCCACAGCAACAACTCTGAAATGTTTGGTCTCAGCAACCATTTGTACTCTAAAACATTGTTGAAGCCAAACTTGGTGGTGAATGCCTATAATTCCAGCTATTCAGTAGGCTGGAACAAAAAGTTCACAAGTTTGAAGCTAGCCTAGGCAACTTAGTGAGACCCTGTCTCAAAACAGAATTTTTTAGAAGAGGCTGAGGATTTAGCTCAGTGATAGAGTGCTTGCCTAGCATGTTTCAGGCCCTAAGTTCAAACTCTAGTACACTCCTACATTCACTTAAATTCAAACATAAACTTTTAAAACCCTTATCAGTTCATTTTTTAACACTATAATTAAATAATTATATATAAATATATAAATATGCATGTATGAATGTATGCTTTTTAAAAAACATAAAATGAGAAGCAACCTTTATATTTTGTAATTTTTTAATGTCTGGAATATTACAGGATGACTGAATTCTCACTTATGCTTCTGCAGTCAATGTGATGTGATGTGTTATTTTGGTTTAAGTATAGGAAGAAATTATAGACTCTTACCAGAATGTGGTTTGAAAAGAGGAGTATTTTAATGTCCTTTGAAGATAATTATGAATTTTAAAATATTATATAAATACTCAAAATCTAGTAATTCCTTAAATATTAGTTGCAAAGTAGAATCAGAAACCTTATCAGTGAATTTTATGAACTCTTACATTAAAATTTATAAGCCCATCTTACACTTTGAATAGTTATATACCTAACTTGTAAGATAATATGTTGTTCATTTGGAAAATATTGATTTACTAAGGTATTCATTTCTATGAATTTATTAAACAGTATTTTTTAAATCACTTTCCATTAATATCACTGCTGATTCCTTGAAAAATAATTTTAAATATTGAAATAACTAAAGTCTTGAATGTGTAACTGGACAATGAGTTTCTCAGTTCTTCTCTTCCTGAAAGATTTCAGTCGAAAGACAGATGGGGTAAATTATTTATCAAAGTGCAAGTATACTCCAGAGAACATGGAGCAGGCTGTCCCAAGAGAGGAGGCAGCCTGGGGCTTTCCACATGGCAGGCTTTTATATTAGGTCTGGAAGCCTCCCTCCTCATGAATTATGTATTTGGGGTAGTTACTACAGTTTCAAACTTTGACTCGGTGTGCCTGTATTGATTTCTCCACGTTGGAAAATTTCCCCTCAATACCTAAGTGAAACCCATAGGGTAGGGTCAAAACTACCACGTAAATGATATTAGAATGAACTTGAGGTCATCCAAAGAATAGTGCCTCAGCACTCTGGGAATGCTCTGAAGTTGGAAAATCCCTTAACCCAGTTACAACCGGTTTTTTCCTGAGATTTAAGGAGATAGTATCTAGCAATGAAAGTCAGTTTATGGGAGAGGTTCTCCACCACCTGAAGTGGAGTAATCCTTTATCGCTCAAGACGAAGAAAGCCCTATTCTCTCTTTCCTCATTCCTCTGTTCATGTCTGTCTATCTACCTACTCTATCAGACACGTTTCCAAATATTCTAATTTTGCTTGATATCTCAAATTATATATACATATGATGTGTGTATATATGTATATACATTTATATACATATATATGTAAACTATTGTATTTAATGTCCTTGAAATGACAATCCCATTTCTTTATTTCTGAGAAAATGTGTACTTAAAACTCAATTCTGAATAAACATGCTTTTTTGGAGAAATGAAAGACAAAATGTGTTTGTCAATAAAAAATACTTGAAATATCAAGCAAAAGCTGGAATTTTAGAAAACTTGTATCCAGCACATTAAGAGTTCAAATCTAAGTTATCAGAAGACTCAATAAACTGAAAGATCTATTAACAGAGATTATTAAAGTGGAAAAACAGAAAAGTAATTAAGAAAAATGAAGAGACAATCAAAGAAATGTGGGACAACGGTAAGAAAATCAACATACATTTAATAAGATTACCAGAAAGAGAGGAGAGAGAAAAAGGAGATAAAAAACTTAAATTATCCAAGGGAATAATGACAGAAAACTCCCCAAATTTTATGAAAAACAAATCTATACATACAAGAAGATCAGTGAAACCCAACTAAGAAAAATGCAAAGGCATAACATAGTGAAATCCAAACCCAACAAAACACAGAAAAATATTGGAAGAATATAAAAAGAAAATCTTAAAAATAGCAAGAGACAAAGATTTTTCACATACAAAAGGAGGAAAATGATGAGTAGTAGGGCAGAATCAGTAAACTAAAGAAAAGGCAACCAATAGAGAAAATCAACCAAATTCATGTTTTGCTTTTGTTTTTGTTTTTAATGTTAACACCAACATCATTAACAAAACTGGTTAGACTTGACGAGCAAAAAAAGAGCATTCAAATTACAAAAATCAGTAATTACTACCATCTTACATAAATAAAAATGTACACCAAGAAATGGAACATCTTCAAATAAATGAAAAACATTTACAGAAAGATATAAACTATCAAAACTGACTCAAGGAGAAATGGAAAATCTGAATAGATCTATAACAACTAAAGATAATAAATTATTAATTAAAATATAAAGAAAAGCCAAGATTCAAATGACTTTACTGGTGATTTTTACCACACATTTAAGATGAATTAATACCATTTTTCACAAATTATTTTTAAAAATAAAAGAAGGAAGTAATACATCCCAACTCATCCTATAAGGGTAGTGCCCCTGATATGAAAACCAGACAATGACATCACAAGTTAAGAAAACTACAGACCAATATCTTTTATGATTAGAGATGCAAAAATCCTCACAAAATTGTTGACAAACAATACAACATATAAAAACATTATGCACCTTGACCAAGTTGGGTTTGTCCCAGAAATGTATGATTGTTTTTACATTAAAAAATAAATTAATATAATACACCATAGCAATAAAATAAAGAACAATCACCACAAAACCAATAAAGATATCCAGCAGATTATAAATAGAAGTGAATTACTTCAACTCCATATAGGGAACCTGAGAAAACCTGTCAGCTATTTAATGGTGAAAATCAAATGCTTTCTCCTAAGCCTAGATGTAGAAAACCCTAAAGTATACTTACTACCTTATATATTCAGCATAGTACTAGAGGTTCTAGTCAAGGCAATTAGATTAAGAAAATGAAACAAAAGACAGAAAAGTTGGAAAGGAAAAGTAAAATTATCTGTTTGAGAGTTATATAATCTTTTATACAGAAAGCTCTAAGGATTCCAGGGGAAACTTATTAGAACTATTAAGAGTTTACCAGGGTTTAGATTATAAAATCTATCTATAAAATTCAATTGTATTTCTACCCACTTGCAAGTGACCAATCCAAAAATTTAAATTAAGCAACAATTCCATTTCTATTAGCATGAAAAAGAAAAAATGCTAAGGAATACACAATAAAATAAGTATAAATCATATATCCTGAAAAATCACATAGTAATGTTTATATGAAATAAAGAAGGTATAAATAAATGAAAAGGCACAGCATACTCAAGGACTAGAGGATTGACGAGTTTAAGATGGTGATATGCCTGAAATTGGCCTAGAGATTTATCACAATCCCTATCAAAATGCCAGTTAGTTTTAAAAAAAAATCTTTACATGCTGATGCTAATATTTATATGAAAATTAAAGGGAATTAGAATAGCCAAAACAGTCTTTAAAAAAGAACAAATTTGGAGGAGTTACATTTAACAATTTTAAAACTTAACACAAAACTACAATAATCAGGAAAATATTAATGAAAGAAATTGAAGACAAATACATTGAATGCTATCCTGTATTCATAAATCAGAATTAAGATTGCTAAATTCTCCATACTACCCAAAGCAATCTATATGTTCAATATCATCTATCAAACTTCCAATGCCTACTGACCTAAGGATAATATGTATAAATCAATGGAATATTATTGAGGATCCAGAAAAAAACCTTTGCATATATGATCAACTAATTTTAGATAAGGTATAGGACAATTTGAAGATAAACAATAATCTTTTCAATAAATGGTGCTGGAATAACTGGGTATACACTTGGAAGATGAATACCTGTTTGTACCATATGCAAAAGCTCATAAAAATGAATCAAATACCAAAATGTAAGATTTTTTAAATTTTGGAAAAACCAAAGGAGTAAGTCTTTAGAACCACACTTTAGCCAGTCTTCCTAGACTTGCAGATATAACACCAAATACATGAGACAAATTTTTAAAAATCTGTGAATCAGACTTTATCAACATTTAAAACTTCATAATACACCATGCAAAAAAGTTTAAAGATAACCCATAGAAAATGTGAACAGACCAATAATGAATAAAGAGATCAAATCAATAATAAAAAGTCTCCCATCAAAGAAAAGCCTAAGACCCAATGACTTCATTGTTGAATTGTACTAAACATTTAAAAAAGACTTAATACAAATCTTTTGCAAATTCCTCCAAAAACTATAGAGGAAGAAATACTCTAAAACCTTTTCATGATCCCAAAGCCAGAAAAGGACATAAAGAATAAACTATGGTTGAATATCCTTGATAAACATAGAGGCAAAAATTCTCAATAAAATACTTGCAAGCGAATACAACACATTAAAGGGATCGTTCACCATCTTGAAGCAAGATTTACCCCTAGCGTGCAAGGATGACTCAATATATGTAAGTCAATAAATATAATGTATCACATTAACAGAATAAAGAACAAAAACCATATAGTCATTTCATTATAAGCAGGAAAAGAATTTGACAACATTCAACAGCCTTTAATAATTGAAATCCATAAACAAATTTGGTGTAGAAAGAATGTACCTCCACATATTTAAAGTCATATATGTTAAGACTACAGCTAACATTATATTTAATGTTGAAAAATTGAAACTCTTTTCTCTAAGGTTCAGGAAAATGATAAGAATGCTCATTCTCACCGCTAGTCCTTGGCAGAGTAATTAAGCAAGAGAAAGAAATAAAGGCATCCAAATAGAAAAATAAGTGATATTTTCTCATGTTTGCTGATGACATGCATGACCTTGTATATATAGAAAGTCTTAAAGACTCCAACAAAAACCAGCTAGGACTAATAAGTGAGTAAAGTTGCAGAATATAAAATAAACACATCAAAATCAATAGTATTTCTAACCACTAATTACAAATTTTCCAAAAAAAAAATCTCATTTACAATAGCTACAAAAATATTTCAGAATAAACTTAACCAAGGAAGTGAAAGACCTGTGCAATGAATACCAAAAAACATTAATGAAAGAAAATGAAAACATAAATAAATTGAATGATATCAGGTTCATGAGTCAGAATTAAGATTGTTAAATTCTTTACACTTCTCAAAGCAATATGCACCTTCAATATAATCTATCACAATTCCAATGCCATTGCTCATAGAAAGAGAAAAAAAAATTATAATTTCCATATAGAACCACAGACAAACCTCAAATAGACAAGGCTACCACAAGCAAAAAGAGCCAAGCTAGCGGCATCAAACCATCTGGTTCCAAACAATACTAAAAAACAACAGTAAGAAGACCACATGGTAATAGCATGAGAATAAATTTATTGACCAATAGGAATAAATAAAGAGCCCAGAAATGAGCCTTTGTATCCATTAAATTGATTTTTGACAAATAGGTGAAGAATACACAATGGGAAAGGTACAGTCTCTTCAATATGTGGTATTGAGAGCAGTGAATATTCAAATGTAGAATGAAATCAGACACTTACAGTATCCAAAAAAACCAAAAAAGTTCATAATCAATCAATTAAAGACTTAAGCATAAGACCTGAAACCACAAAACTTCTAGAAGAAAACATAAAGTGATAACTATACAACACTGATCTGCGCAATGATTTTATTTTATTTTATTTTTTTAAGACTTTAATTCCAATGGGGCGATCCAAGATGGCAGCCTAGAGGGTGACTGCACCCCCAGTCGCTCCAGAACCCAGGAGTTAAGAAGGGGAGGCATTGAGAGACTCGGACTGAAATAGAGCCACAGGTGAGTCTGCCCACTGGGTAAAGCTCGGCCCGGGTGGCAGGCCCAGATAGAGGTGGCTTATTGGAGCCGGGCAGGGCAGCTAGAGTCTTCCCAAGGTAGCCTTCCATAATCCGGCAGTGGGCTCCTCCCACACGGCCAGCTGCACGGTGCAGGCCCACAGTGAGAGCATTTCCGCACAGAACCAGTTCCAAACCGTGGAACCAGTAGGGGGCTAGGGGCAGTTTTCTTCGGATGCGCTGCTTTATCAGATTCCTCCAAGACATCAGGCTACTGAAGGCTGGGAGGTGATACACTGGAAATCTACCGGGACACTATAAGCCAATAGCGGAAAACTGCAATATCTCAGGGTCCCACTGACAACTGACCAATATGAGAAAACAAGGGAAGAAAATGTCCCAAACAAACCTAGATACTACATCAATAAAACCCAATGACAGCACAGCAGAAGAAATGTCAGAAAGGGAGTTCAGAATGTACGTAATTAAAACGATCAGGGAAGCTAATGAGGAGATGAAAGAGCAAATGCAGGCATTGAAGGACGAGATGAAAGAGCAAATGCAGGCATTAAATGATCGCACCAATCAACAGTTAAAAGACCAAATACGGGAAGCAAAAGATCATTTCAATAAAGAGTTAGAGATACTGAAAAAAAAACAAACTGAAATCCTTGAAATGAAGGAAACAATAAACCAAGTTAAAAACTCCATAGAAAGCATAACCAATAGGATAGAACACCTGGAAGACAGAACCTCAGGCATTGAAGACAAAATATTTAATCTTGAAAGCAAAGTTGGCCAAACAGAAAAGATGGTAAGAAATCATGAACAGAATCTACAAGAATTATGGGATATCATGAAAAGGCCAAATTTAAGAATTATTGGGATTGAGGAAGGCTTAGAGAAACAAACCAAAGGAATGAACAATCTATTCAATGAAATAATAACAGAAAATTTCCCAAATCTGAAGAATGAAGTGGAAAACCAAGTACAAGAGGCTTATAGAACTCCAAACATACAAAATTACAACAGACCCACACCAAGGCACATTATTATGAAAATACCTAACATACAAAATAAAGACAGAATTTTAAAGGCCGCGAGAGAAAAGAATCTAATTACATTCAGAGGGAAACCAATAAGAATATCAGCAGATTTTTCAATCCAGACCCTAAAAGTTAGAAGGGCCTGGAACAACATATACCAAGCCCTGAAAGAAAATGGATGCCAACCAAGAATCTTATACCCAGCAAAACTTACCTTCAAATTTGACGATGAAATAAGATCCTTCCATGATAAACAAAAGCTAAAGGAATTTACAAAAAGAAAGCCAGCATTACAGAACATTCTCAGCAAAATATTCCATGAGGAAGAGATGAAAAACAACGATGCAAATCAGCAACAGGAGGCGCTAGCCTAAAGGAATAGCCAAATAAAGGAGAAACCAAATCATGTCAAAAACAAATATGAGTCAATTGACTGGGAATACAAATCATATCACAATAATAACCCTGAATGTTAATGGCCTGAATTCATCAATCAAAAGACACAGAGTGGCAGATTGGATTAAAAAGAAAAATCCAACAATATGCTGCCTGCAAGAGACTCATCTCATAGAAAGAGAAACCCATAGACTAAAGGTGAAAGGATGGGGAAAAACATACCATGCACACGGACACAGCAAAAAAGCTGGAGTATCCATCCTCATCTCAGATAATGTGGACTTCAAACCAAAACTAGTCAGAAGGGATAAAGAAGGACATTACATGCTGCTTAAGGGAAGCATAAATCAGCAAGACATAACAATCATAAATATCTATGCCCCGAACATTGGCTCATCCACGTACGTCAAACAAATCCTTCTCAATTCCAGAAATCAAATAGACCACAACACAATAATACTAGGCGATTTTAACACACCTCTCTCACCACTGGATAGATCGTCCCAACAAAAATTGAATAAAGTAACTATAGATCTCAACAACACAATCAACAATTGAGACTTAACGGACATATATAGAATATACCATCCAACAAAGAACGAATACACTTTCTTCTCAGCAGCACATGGATCCTTCTCTAAAATAGACCATATTTTATGCCACAAAGCTACTGTTAGCAAATACAAGAAGATAGAGATACTACCTTGTACTCTATCAGATCATAATGGATTGAAATTAGAAATAAATGACAGAATAAAAAACAGAAACTTCTGCAATACCTGGAGATTAAATAATACGCTATTATATGATGAATGGATAACAGAAGACATCAGGAGGGAAATAAAAAAATTCTTAGAAGTAAACGAGAACAAAGACACATCATATCAAAATCTCTGGGACACTATGAAAGCAGTACTTAGAGGAAGATTTATTTCATGGGACGCATTCAAAAAAAGAAGTAGAAATCAACAAATTAACGACTTAACACTACCGCTCAAAGCGCTAGAAAAAGAAGAGCAGACCAATACCAAAAGTAGTAGAAGACAGGAAATAGTTAAAATCAGAGCCGAAATCAACAAAATTGAAACAAAAGAAACAATCGGAAAAATTAACAAAATAAGTAGTTGGTTCTTTGAAAAAATAAATAAAATTGATAAACCCTTAGCCACACTAACAAAGAGAAAGAGGGAGAAAACTCAAATTACTAAAATTCGGAATGAACAAGGAAACATCACAACAGACACGAGTGAAATACAAAACATAATTAGAAGCTATTTCGAAAATCTATACTCCAACAAAACAGAAAACCTCGAAGACATCAACAAATTTCTAGAGACATATGAATTACCTAAACTGAACGAGGAGGACATACACAACCTAAATAAACCAATTTCAAGCAATGACATAGAAGAGGTCATCAAAAGCCTACCAACAAAGAAAAGTCCAGGACCAGATGGGTTCTCAGCCGAGTTCTACAAAACCTTTAAAGAAGAGCTCATTCCAATATTCCTCAAACTATTCCATGAAATAGAAGAGGAGGGAACCCTCCCAAACTCGTTCTATGAAGCCAATATCACCCTGATACCTAAACCAGACAGAGACACATCGAGGAAAGAAAATTTCAGACCAATATCCTTAATGAACATCGACGCAAAAATTCTCAACAAAATTTTAGCAAATTGCATACAAAAACATATTAAAAAGATAGTGCACCATGATCAAGTGGGTTTTATCCCAGGGATGCAAGGTTGGTTCAACATTCGGAAATCAATAAATGTCATTCACCATATCAACAGACTTAAAGTTAAGAATCACATGATTATTTCAATAGATGCAGAAAAAGCATTCGATAAAATACAGCATCCCTTCATGCTCAAAACACTAGAAAAAATTGGGGTAGTGGGAACATTCCTTAACATTATAAAGGCAATCTACGCTAAGCCCATGGCTAATATCATTCTAAATGGTGAAAAACTGAAAGCGTTCCCCCTAAAAACTGGAACAAGGCAGGGATGCCCTCTTTCACCGCTTCTATTCAACATCGTCCTTGAGACTCTAGCCAGAGCAATCAGACAAACGAAAGAAATTAAAGGGATACGAATAGGAAAAGAAGAACTCAAACTATCCCTGTTCGCTGATGACATGATTATATATTTAGAGGAACCGGGAAATTCCACTAGAAAACTTTTAGAACTCATAAGTGAATTCAGTAAAGTAGCAGGTTACAAGATCAATGCTCATAAATCCAATGCATTTTTATACATAAGTGATGAATCTTCAGAAAGAGAAATTAGGAAAACTACCCCATTCACAATAGCATCGAAAAAAATAAAATACTTGGGAATCAATCTCACAAAAGAGGTGAAAGACCTCTACAATGAGAACTACAGAACACTAAAGAAAGAAATTCAAGAAAACCTTAGAAGATGGAAAGATCTCCCATGTTCCTGGATAGGCAGAATTAATATCGTCAAAATGGCTATACTACCTAAAGTGCTATACAGATTCAATGCAATCCCAATTAAAATCCCAATGATGTACCTTGCAGAAATAGAGCAAGCAATTATGAAATTCATCTGGAAGAATAAAAAACCTAGAATAGCTAAAGCAATCCTCAGTAGCAAGAGCGAAGCAGGGGGTATTGCAATACCAGATCTTCAACTCTACTACAAAGCAATAGTAACAAAAGCGGCATGGTATTGGTACCAAAATAGACAGGTAGATCAATGGTACAGAATAGAGGACATGGACACAAACCCAAATAAATACAATTTTCTCATACTAGACAAAGGTTCCAACAATATGCAATGGAGAAAAGATAGCCTCTTCAACAAATGGTGCTGGGAAAACTGGAAAACTATATGCAATAGAATGAAATTAAACCCCTATCTCTCACCCTACACAAAACTCAACTCAAAATGGATCAAGGACCTCGGAATCAGACCAGAGACCCTGCATCTTATAGAAGAAAAAGTAGGTCCAAATCTTCAACTTGTTGGCTTAGGATCAGATTTCCTTAACAGGACTCCCATAGCACAAGAAATAAAAGCAAGAATCAACAACTGGGATAGATTCAAACTAAAAAGCTTTCTCTCAGCAAAGGAAACTATCAGAAATGTGAAGAGAGAGCCTACAGAGTGGGAGAATATCTTTGCCAACCATACCTCAGATAGAGCGCTAATTTCCAGAATCTATAAAGAACTCAAAAACTCTACACGAAGAATACAAATAATCCAATCAACAAATGGGCTAAGGAAATGAACAGACACTTCACAGAAGAAGATGTACAAGTAATCAACAGATATATGAAAAAATGTTCAACATCCCTAGTAATAAGGGAAATGCAAATCAAAACTACCCTAAGATTTCATCTCACCCCAATTAGAATGGCGATTATCAAGAATACAAGCAACAATAGGTGTTGGCGAGGATGTGGTGAAAAAGGAACACTCATACATTGCTGGTGGGGTTGCAAATTAGTGCAGCCACTCTGGAAAGCAGTGTGGAGATTCCTCAGAAAGCTTGGAATGGAAACACCATTTGACCCAGCTATCCCACTCCTTGGCCTATACCCGAAGGACTTAAAATCAGCATACTACAGAGATACAGCCACATCAATGTTCATTGCTGCTCAATTCACCATAGCCAGATTGTGGAACCAACCTAGATGCCCTTCAGTTGATGAATGGATAAAGAAACTGTGGCATATTTATACAATGGAATATTACTCCGCAATGAAGAATGATAAAATTATGGCATTTGTAGGCAAATGGTCGAAATTGGAGAATATCATGCTAAGTGAGATAAGCCAATCTCAAAAAACTAAAGGACGAATGATCTCGCTGATAAGCGGATGAGGACATATAATGGGGGGTGGGACGGGCTAGCATTAGGTTTAGGGTTAGGTTTAGAGTTAGGCTAAGGAGAGCGGTAAGAATGAAGGAAAGAAGGACTGTGTAGAGGGAAAAGAGGGGTGGGAGGGGTGGGAGGGGTGGGGGGGAGGGGAAAAATAAAATAAACATCATTACCCTATGTAAACGTAAAAAAAATAAAAAAAATAAATAAAAAAAAAGAAATAAATACAAAAAACACAGGAAATTATTTGAAGCAGGAGCTTGATGGGTGGAAGAAACCTGATGAGTCTGATCCTAACAGAAAGAAAAACCTGCAAATGCTCTTTTTATAGTGAAACACATCAAAGGGATTTAGTAAGGAGCTTCTTCAGGAAAACAGGATAAGAGATGGGAAAACAGGTTGTTTGGGTCTTGGTAGGTTACACCCATCTCTTGGCAGGTTACAGGCAGCTGTTTTTGAACTTAGGGCTGTGAGTTAAGGTAGGATGACAGCATGATCTGGTCTTTCTTGAGCCGAACCAGGGAATTTCACCCAGGAGTTCCCAGAAAAGCAGCCTCCCCCTGCTTTATGACAGTTTAAACAAATCCATAGCTCATACAAGGCTTCCAACAATCTGATAAGGGGTTATTATTCAAAATATATTAGAAATTTTAAATACTCTATAGAAAGAAAATAAGCCAGTTAAAAATGTGTAAAGAACTTGAATAGACAGTTCTCAGACGAGTTATAAATGGTTGACATGAAAAAAAAATTGCTCAAAATCAGTAGTCATTAAGGATATATGAATTGCAATCACAAGATCACCTCACTTATGTCAAAATGACTATGATCAAAAAGGCAAAAGACAAGTATTGACAAGGTTGTGAAAGAAAGGGAATCCTTATATACCATTGACAGGAATGCAGCTTAGTACAGTTCTTAGAGAAAACTGCATGAAGTCTCCCCCAAAAAACCAAAAGTATAATTACCACATCATACAGCAATATCACTTAAGAGTATTTATACAAAAGATCTGAAATCAATATATCAAAGGATGTCTGCATTCTCATATTCATTGTAGCACTGGTCATGACAGCCAGTTGTGGAATTAAAGTGTCAATCAACAGAAGAATGGATAACAAAAATATGATATGTATACACAACAAAATATTATTCAGCATTATAAAGGAAACCCAATTCTATCATTTGCAACATGCAAGAAATTGGAGAGCATTATTCTAAGAAAAATAAGCCAGGCACAGAATGACAAATATCATATATCCTCACTGATATGTGGAATCTAAAACAATTGAACTTGTAGAAGCCAAGAGTATAACGATGGTTCCAGAAACTGAGAAGGGCAAGGAATGGAAAGATGCTGGTCAAAAAGTACAAAGTCTCAGTTATACAGGAAGAATAAGTTTTGAGACAATTTTTCAGATATATTGCACAGTTTGGTGAATATAATGAATAATAATATTTTGTGCATTTTGAAATAGCTGACAGTAAATTTCAAATGTTCTCAACAGAAACATATGATAGTATTTGAGGTGATGGATATGCTAATTACCTTGTTTAATTATTTCACATTGTATTCATAAGCCATGACATTGCTTTCACCTCATAAATTTATATAACTGTAATTAGTCAATTTATAATGAACATTTTAAAAAGAGACAACTCATAGAATTGAAGAAAATATTTTCAAATTACATATCATATAAAGGGCTTATATAAAGAATAGATAAATACTTTTATAGTCCAATAATACAAAATCAAATAACAATTAAAAGTGAGTAAAGATTCTGCATAGATATTTCTCCAAAGACAAAAATTGCCAGTAAGCACATGGGAATATGCTCAGCATCACTAGTCACTTAGGGAAATATAAATCAAAATACCAGTGAGGCACCTTGTCACAACCAGATAGCAGAGAGCTATAATAAAAAGAAAGTTAATGCGACAGTTTACAAGGAAATGGGGAAACTGGAACCTCAAATTGAGTGTAAAATGGTGCAAATATTCAAAAAACAATCTGGTAATTTCTGAACAGAATATAGAGTTACCATATGACAAGCAATTCTACTCCCAAGTACACAAAGAAACACATACAACTATGCAAAAACTTGTACACAACATACACATTATCGTTGTTCATAACAGTCAAATACTGCAAACAATTCAAATGTTCTTCACTTCTTAAATGGATGAATAAAATATGGTATAGCCATGAAGCAGAATACTATTCTGCAATAAAATGCTATAATGTGGGTGAAACTTGAAAATACCCTGAGTGAAAGAAGCCACTCAAAAAGACTACATATGATATGGTATTAGTTCCATAAAATGTACAGAGAGGCAAATCTATAGAGACATAAAGTGGATTGCTGGTTGCCTAAGACAGGGAATCAGGGAAGGGGGAAAGGGAAATGGCAGTTAGTGGGTATAGGATTTCTTTTAGGAGTGATGAATATATTCTAACATTGATTGTGGTGATGGTTGTACAATTCTGAATATAGAAAAAACATGAAAATGCAAAGTTTTGGGTGAATATTTTGGTATACGAATTATATAGCTCAATGAAAGAATAAGGAAATGGAAGAGGTAAAGGTAAAGAGGACTGGGACAAGGCAATCATCAAGGTAAAAGGCTGGAATTTGAGCTGGTAGAATATATACTACTGAGATATTTTAATTGTCTTTTAGGTAAAACTTACTTTGGAATCAGTCATTGTTTGGTTTTAATCTAATATATGCTACTTCATCAATGGTCAACCATGAGAAATTTGCTTAACTTCATTAAGATTCAGTTTCCCCATTTGTGAAATGAGGATACTAATAACTCTCTTTGGTCTCACAAGACATATAAGGTGCTTGTTCTGGTATATTAAATTCAATAAACAGTAGCTCTTGGACATAATAATACTTATTGACATTCACTGTGATAATTATCCTGTTTGCCATATTTTACTGAAATTTCTACAAATAAAATCAAAATCCTATTACTTAATAGAGTGTTGTTTCTAGGCCTTACAGAACATATAGATAATAAAGATTTTCTTATCAAATTCATATCAAATACCTACTGAATGGCAAATATTTCTCATTATATGTAAGAATATGGGGAAAATAAACATAAATAACTGAACTTAAGCCTAACAGTAAATCATTTCATGTTAACATAAGTCTCTCACTGTGATCGCACCATTCAGAAAAGAAAATTAAACTGATGGGAAAAATAGAACTAGACGCATTGAAGAATGAAAGACCAATAAAACTCAAGATCTCAAAAAAGAGGAAGAACAAGAAAAATATGCAATTAGGAGCAAATAATTATTATTCTGTCAATTTTAAAAATGGACAATAACATAGAAAAGTTAAAACTGACATATAAGATTTGCATGTGGCAATATCATATTGTAAAAGCACAGTGCACAATTATACATAAGAACCAAACATTTGCCTTTTTCACAGAATCACTACTTAAACTTTGAAAGGTGAATTAATCATGTATTTTTGCATTTATCCTAACACCCCATCTCAAATGGTGGTAATGAAATAAAATGACATTAATTCACAAGGAACAAAACAACAGAAGAGCAGACAGGGGATTACCATATTTTATCAAGAGGTGGGAAAACTGGTAAGGCACAAAAGCAAATAAATGAGTGGCAACTGGCCCCTTTGTGCCTATGAAAGGCTCAGCACTAGAAAGTACAAAACTTTTTAAAAAGTGGGAAGCTATCCTTATTTAGCAGAATCAGACTAGGTTGAGTCATGGGATGCAGAGGCCTAGCTTCTAGGAACTTCCAGGAAGTATGTGGCTCTGCATGGGAGTGGTTCCCTGTTTCCTCCTGGAATCTTCCCCCTAAGAGAATGGCTTCTCTAACTCCACCCTATCCTGTCCATCATAGAAGAAACTCCTCCCAATCCTGGTCCCCTTTGCCTGTATGTTATAAATAAAGGAGAGTTGGGTGGGTTGCTGTTGTAAGAGACCAGAGTTGGTATGGTCAGACCCATCATGCCCCCTCTCATATAAAAAGAGTATTAGCTCTTCTGTGTTTATTGAGTAGGTAAGTTTTTTGGGTAATAGATAGAAAAGCCACCATCCTCCTCCAGCAGTTAACCCTGTGGAATGTGGCAGAGAGGATTCCCCACAGGTGGGGTGCAACACAGGCTGACAGTAGGTTGCATATGTGTCTTTTATGAGTAATGAAAAACTATGGCTAATTCCATGACATACTTTGTGGTAGGCAATAACTTCTCTACCTTCACACCAGGAGAGAGACTGGAGATTTACCAGGTACAAGATGCAGTATAGGAGGCCTCAGTTAAAATCTATGTAGTAATATACAACAGCATCTCCAGAAAAGAAATCAGAAGATTTCTTCCTGCAGTAATTGAATTGCCCCAGAGAATAAGTTCTCTCTTTCCATAGACTATCTGGCTTACTGACCAATAAATTTTAACAAGGTCATTCTTAGAATGGTGCATCTTGGCATGCAGAGTTTCTGTGTCCCACTTTTGAAGATTAATGAACGTTCAAAGAACACCAGACCTTTGAAGATAACTTCAACACGTAAATCAGGAAATGACAGAGGGTGAAGAGAAGGAGGACTTTTGTAATACAAAATCATTGGGTGACACTATAAAAGACACTGAATAACTTCTATCATTCAATAAATAGCATTTTTTGAAAAATAATAGCTGTCAGAATATACATTTATTCATGCATTTAATTCAGTACTTATTAGACATTTGTGATTTCTAGATACTAGGTAAATTATTAAGGGTAAATGAAAATGAATAAAATAGCATCTCCTTAAAGTAGCTCAGAGCCTAGAAGAAAAGAGAGACAAATGCACAAACACACACACACACACACACACACACACACACACACACACACATAAGTGCACAATTACAATAGGTGTGATAAATCATAAAAGAAGATGGAGTTATTATAATCTGAGTTTTATTTAGGGAAAAAATTAAATGTTTGAGAGAGTCTACTTCCCAAAGCAGCATTAAAATCTACTTTAAGACAAACTCACTGATAAAATTGTATTTCCAAATATGTGCTTTTTAAGGTAATATGAGGGAAAACTTATAATTTAAAACTGTTGAGAAACTTTTTCCTTTAAGAATTAAAACTTTTTAAGTAATCCCTATTTCAAAGAAACCATCCACTTCATCAGATATTTCTGGACTCCAAATTTATCAGTATATCTACATCATATTAATCTACAGTTGCATTGGGCTCTCTGTTCCCAATTTTGGGTTATTACTATGAAGGTACCTTAAATGGTTAAAGAATTGGCATGGAGCTTTGAACAAATTGTATTAAGACCCTCCAAGATTAATTAAGTAATTATAATACATCAATGACTTTATCAAACTGTTAGCCGATTCATCTCGTGTTAAACTCATAAAAGAAGCATCCATTATCAAGAGACAATAAACATTTTTTTTTAAATCCTGTGCTTTGGTCAACATCTTACATTCCTAAAACTTAGTGCTGCCTGGGTCATTTGTACAAATGATTGCAATTGATGCTAGCATCAAGGACATATGTTAATCAATTTCCTAAATATTCATGTTTTGGAATAAATTTATTCCATTTTAAATTCCGAGTCTATTCTATTCTTTTTTCATAGTAAAATTCCAAGAATAAATACTAATTACACTTAAGTCTGTTTTACATATAATATTAAGAACTGGCAATGATCTAGCCTAGGATTTTACTTTGATTTTTTTCAAAAGTATTTTTGTTTTTATTGGCATTATCTGTTTTACTATGTCTATATAGAAATTACCAGAAGCACACTGTGAAGACAAGAAAGACAAACCTGTTTATCTTAAGTACATACTTGTTTTTCAGTGTTGTCATTGGATACACCAGTTGGTTGAGTTCTCAATGGTACAAAAATGCATGCAAAGCACCCTATCTGGTTGTACCATAGCTGAACGAATTATATTTCTATAAAATACTTTTATTTTAAAATTTGCTCAGTTTTGACACATTATTCTAATAAAAAAAATTAGCAGTCTCAAAGATGCCTCATTAAGTGTCAAAGCCTGATGATTTGGTTCTGACTTCAGAGATACCTTTCACCCCTAATATGATCTTATAAGTGTAATATATTTCAATGTAAGTTCATACATTATATTCTAGTATGTGCGAGGTAACTTGTGGAGATATATAAATTGACTTACTCCCATATAAATTTTAGGAAGCTGAAATTGGAAGAAATTAAATACCTTCCTTAATTTATTGCACAGGTTAATGAGTAGATGAAATTAAGAGCCATGTTAGTTCCATTCTAACAAAGGTTCCTTACTGAAATTTATACTTAGCTTTCTCACCAATGCAGAGACAAAACTGTTTTCTCTTTGTATTAACAAACGTAGCTTAAATGAGATATTATGAAATGGTATTAAAAACATTGAGATTAATATAAACAATGTCTCTAGGTAAATACATAATTATTTTGTAACTGAAAGTAGTGTCAAAATTATTAAGTAGTGTCAAAATAATTATTATATATTGACATCGGCTTTGTGATAGCTTGGCTTGTTAACCAGGAGAGTTTGATTATATGTTAGTAGTTTAGTGTAGCATCAATTTTAGCTGACTTTGATCAACAGTTATTTTTCTTTCATATCTTTATAGTAAACTTAGTAACTATTCCTTTCAATACATCATATAGTCTTCAACTGTTCTTGCCCAGTAATATCACTCACAGTGTGCAAAGTCTGTGCCACAATTCTTTCAGCTATGGAGCCAAAGAACAATGTGGCAACAGATAAGAAATCATTTTGATATCCATGTCCATTTTGTTCACTACTCACTTTCCTAATTTTAGAGACGAGCTAACTGTGACCTAATTTACCTAAAGGAAGCTTGTTTCATAGTGACAATCTCCTCTTTGACCAGTCTTTCTGTTATCATATTGCAGTCTGGTCAAAAGCCCATAAATTTAGCTAACTAAAATGGAAATTTTAATTATTTCTGTAAAAAATACAAATTATGAAGGTCTTTTTTCAGTTGGTGCTTTTCAGGGGACAATACGCTCTATAAAGTAGCTTAAGTATATTTTATATTATGAGAAAATAACATTATTTAATATTATAATAAAGACTTTGCCAATCTAGTCTTCTCCTAAATATTATGGAATTATTAAATTATATTTATTCAATGTTCTCACATCTTTCTATTTGACTTTCTTCCAAAAGGAAACTAAGCAATTATCTGATAAATTTAATGAATGCATGAAGTCAATCTGAATAATTACAAAAACACTTTTTCAGTAAACTTATTTGATTGCTTTTATTTGCATTATGAATTTGCATTTTGCTCTGCAGTATTTTCTCCAAAATAAAAAAGTACTTAAAGTCTTGCTCCTAAAAACTGCCCTTTCGATGCATCAAATGAGTCAGTGTATCTTACTTATGAAGTATAGGAAGTCTTTAGGTAATCAAATAATTGAAGGAAAAACATTAACCATTTTGGGAAAGCTTACATTATTTAGGACTGAACTATTTGTGCTAATTCTATTTTATTCTTTAACGACTCAGCTTTTTCTTTAATTTTGCACATTGTAGCTGTCCTTCACAGTTATCTTAATGGTGCAGTCAGTATAATTGAAGGAAACTAGACAGCTTCAACCTAGTCTTAAACTGAGATCAATATTACCAAAACATTGCAATTTGTCCTTAATAAAATCTTTTTGGCAAAAGCTCAAGAAATAGAGCTTTTGCCTATTAATACATGTGTCCTTCATTCTGCATATTCAAGATTAAAAATAAACAAGACTGACACTTTCTGACTTTTTCATCAAAGCTTTCAAAAAGAACTTGGCTGGGATGACTTAATTCTTTTTAAACTTAAAAATTTGCTGAGAGTCCTACCTCTTGCTCACTGATTCAGGCCTCTGCAATGTAGTCCAATATCCAAAGAAACAGTCTTGAATATTTGATCTATGGTATCCTCTAGTTGATCAGAGAAAACCTTGCTGAGTGCTAAGACTGTCCTAACTGTTAGGTTAAGTATCTGTGCACTGAATAGCAATGGAATACCTCTAGGGCACAAGGTCCTTTTGCAGCATGCAAGGTACATTTCATCACTGATACCTAAGCTAATTCATTTGCTGCAGTAACAATAGCAGAAGATCTGATACTTTATATCTCTTTCATATTGTAGGTGGGGTCTTTTCCATACTTTCACTAAATATGATCTATTGCCTAGAGGTATGTTCAAATTAACTCAAGTGGCACAGGTCCAAACATCTATCTGGATATATTCTAAAGTTGAGGTCTTCACTCCAGATTTCAAGTTGGTTACTACTGCACTACCAAACAGAAGAATACAATTTGCTAGAGACAAAAGTCCTCAAAGCATCTTTGCATCCTTATGGATAATCTGCTCTTTGGACTAACGTTGCAGAAACTATAAATGGTGGAAATATTTTTAAACTGCTTGTGGAGGTGGTATAACCTTGGACTTTCTCTGTGGCTGTGAACTATAAGATTGTTACAAATTATGCTGGATATGAATATAAAATAGAGGTGGTCAATATCATAACCTTTAGGGAAATCATGGTGTTCTACTACAAATGTTATAAATCTTGAGTTCCTCTGGAATTCTTTTCAGTGTATCTACCTAAATAAGTAGCTGCAACCACACCGTCATATATTTATAAGGAACAAGGCCTGGAACTGTGCAGATCATGGCACAGAAAATCGAAGTTTAGAAATTATGTGAAAGAATGAAAACATGAAATAAATGCTAATGATAATCTGAAGTTATTACCCATGATTCAGCTAACATTTAGTGAGTACAAAGTGCCAAGCATTATGTTTATGTTATGTATCTCATTTAAATGTATGATGTTAGAGAACAAGGATGACATCCAACAGAAAGAAGATGGGCTGGAAAATACAGGCTTGGTCTATAAGAAAGATCTACATAAATTTGTCTTTACATGGCAGGAAATGTTGGGATGTGGGAGAGCACAAAAGGTCTCTGAAACAGGAGTTCCACTAGGACTGTCAGTCCAGGAGATGAAACTCAGTTCGGCTGGGTCCAGCTGTGAACTGAGGGGTTGGTGATTTGTATAAAAAATTTGACCCACTTCTCCCAGCATTGTAGATCTGTTCAATTGCTGGAAAACTGCCACCTTCCAAGAAGCATTCAAATTTCTGGGGTCAGTCAAAATAGATTTGGGGAATTCCTGTTAGGCTAACAGGGCTATGTTTAAAGGGCTATAAAAACATTGAACTGGAAAAAGTTTAAAACCAGGAACAGGAAAAGTCAAGTATTCTCTCAAGGTCAAATCCAGGTCAAAACACTAGAGATGTATTCTAAGGCATCTTTATCAAAACCACTGGGGATGCCATGGGATAAAATTGTGAATATACCTTGACTTCATTACCTTGCGGGTCTCTCTCCTCCTTTTGTCCTCAACCCCAATTCTTTTTCAGGAAATGCGTTTATTGTGAAAGTAAATAGATCTCTGGGCCCATCTAACGACTGGTTGGCACTCCCACTTCCAAAATTGCTGCTTAAGACATCCCTCCCCCCTTCCTTCTCTGTCTTCACCTTATCCTTAGCCACATGATAGACTGGAAGGGAGACATAAAGATGAAAAGTCAAAGGAAATGAAATGGTTTTATTTTAGATGTTTTCAGAAAGGTCGTTCGCGTCATTTCCAGATTCCACGAACAGATAATCTCCAAGGTATCACTCAAGTTAAAGGGAAGGGACTTCTTCCCTCCCCCGCCGTTCTCCACGCATCAGTGGAACCGGAGGGAGGAGACCGATGAGAGAGGAGACTGGAAGGAGGAAAAGTGAAAGAAGAAGAAAAGAAAAGGGTATTGATGAAAGAAATGAAGGCAAGAAAAGAAGGGTCCTGCGGGTGGTGGAGAGCCCCGCGCGTCCTCTTGTCTGCCTACTGGCGCCCGGAACCCGCCGCGGCTCTGCGCTCGTAACCGCAGCGCGCAGTCAGCTCCGCCGCCCCGAGAGCAGTCGGGACACGCCACTGCCCTCCAGGACAACGCTGGCTCCGCAGTGGGTAACCCCTACCAATCCATGCCCTAGGCCTGGGGGGGACCACCTTTCCCTCGCCAGACTGCTGCGGGCTGCGCTCAGGGTAAGTATGAGCTTCTGCGCGGAGCAAGGGAGAGCGCCTCGCGCCCACGGCTGGCGCGCAGGTGGGGAAGGGGAACCCGGACCCTGGCCAGCGGCTACTCTCCGCGGAAGGGCTGGGAAGCCCTGAATGGCTGGCGACAATTCCTTTCCCACACTACTTGGAGGGAACAGCGTAGGAATTAAAAAATCGCCCTTTCCATTCACGCCCGAAACCTCTACTCCCCCCGGGCGAACTTTGGGGGAGCAGGCGTGGTACTGGGAAGAGCAGGTGGTCCAGGCGGGGAGGCATGAATCTGGACCCAGGCCCTAGGGCTAAGGGTGGCGGTTCAAACCGGTGATCGCCCACTTAGGAAGCAGGATCCAGGCTCTCCCGCCTTGGGGTAGCCGCTAGGATGAGCGGAGATAGGACATGGGCTAGAATCTGGCACTGGAAGGTCAGTAGAGTCCTCGAATCCATCCCTCGGTCGGGTCTAGAGAGGATTCAGGGGGGAAAATAAGATAAATATTGATTAACTGGAGGACACCTTAGATCCGAAATCATTTGTAGTTTTCCAACTTGATTTCCCGCGGGTAAGAATCAGTGAGGTGAAGGGATAAGAGAGCTTCCCCCGGCGTTTGCAGCATACCTGGACGCTGCAGGTCTTGTCCAAGGAGGGGCTGTTGGCACCTTTGGGTTTAGAGAGCTAGTTGAGCAAAGAAGAAAAGGAGGTCTGAGTGACTGGCAGAAGGAGGGTCCATTCCCAGGGTTGCTGCCCCAATGGGGCTGGGAGAGTCAGAACTGTGTGCCAGATGGTTAAGGAATGAAATGGAGAAATGAGGAGAAAGAAAGAAATAGTCTACAGAGATTGACATTTTGGGTACCTTAAATACAGGATTTGATTTTTGATTTTTATTTATTTATTTAGCCTGAAAGAAGTGGACCGTGATAGGGCACTGTGTGGAAACAACGTGGGCTGCACCGCACTCTGGAAGAAACCCTAAGATGTAGGCTTGATTTTCCTGTGGCTAGGTAATTCCCAACCACCCTGATGATTGTAATATAATTTAAATAATTTGTTAAATGAACATTTACGAGGACATAAGCAGGTAGTGTTACCTAGCCCCTCCCCAGTTTTTCTGAAATAGCTACGTAATTACTGCAGTTTGATTACATTTTATTGGATGTGCTATACCCAATGCAGGAAAATAATACACATTCAAAATGGATTTCACTTCAGTTCCATTGGCATTCAGATCTTTGAAATCAGATTTGATGATCCACCATCTAATGATACTTATCTTTGATTTGCCCCATTGGTCTATGCGTTTGTTAGGGGAGGTAAACTGAACTCTGAGCTGCCTTTCACTGATGGAGTGAGAGCCCACAACCAACGCAAACCTGAGGAAGACTCTTGCCATCTTCTCTGAGCTTACAGTAGCTCTTCCTCCTTTGCTTCCTTTATTTTCTCCAAACTCATAAGCAAGTTCAAGTATCACTACTTTCTGTTACCTCCAATAAGTGTAGTTCTTGATTCCCTCTGCCCCATTCAAATCTGTGTTTCAAGGTCAGCCTAGATAATGAGAGTAAATACTCAGTGTATCCAATCAAAACTGATTTTCCAAGCTTTGGGTAAAATATATATTTAAGGGACAAAGTCAGATGTTTCTAGAACAAATATTGTACTTGCCTGGTATTAGCTAAGAAGTTCCCAGCTTTGAAAAATAACTTAGTTTACTGATTTTTATTCAAAAAAAATTTAATGTGATTTTCCACAGACCCTTTTATTGATATGTCATTTGTTCATGGCTCATCCATTTATGCTTATTACAGAGCTAATGAGCTCAAGTTATAACAATATGTTGGTTCCCTTCAACAATAGACATGTTCCCTATGTACTGGAATGAAGACTTAAAGAATAATATCATATTTGCCCTCTGGCCTCATTAGCCAAATAGCCAAATTTTGTGTGTGTCTAGGATTGAGCAACAGCATATTTGTAAAGGCAGCTTTTGCAATTTTTAAATAAATACATTTCTTAACTAGTTTTATAAGGTTATTAGGCATATTATTCTTACACAGATTATCATAAACTTGATAAAAATAATACATATTTCTTAGGAAATAGTTTTATTTTAAAATTGAGTATATGTTTCTTTGAAAGACTTCCAAAATTATAACTTCTTAATTAGAAATAAAGAGTGATAGTCTGAAAAGTTTCTCATCTAGCAAATGTGGTCTTTTTTGAATTTGATTAAATATTACTGAAATCATTCCAAGGATGTTGGAAGGACACTTTCTAGTATATTAGTAATAAATAGATAATGTAAAATAATATGGATATTATAACATTCTTGACAGAATTCATTTTTTCAATATTAAGAGGTGGGAGGAATGCTTTTTGAGCAGAGTAAAGAAGATGCAATGTGTCATGTCCTGATTGCTATTAACTGAAAGCACTAATATCCTAATGGGACAAGATCCAAAGACCCCTCGGGAATTATCACTAGTGATTCAGCATAGAAAAACTGTTCCTGTGCCCTGCATTGTGAACACTTGCTATTCATGTACCCTCAGCCTTAAAGTGGGTATGAAATGCTAGTTTCTGCTCTAAAAGTACTGAAGGAAAATTCAGAAGTGCAATTGTAACATAAATGATTCTCCCACTTGCAAATATTTGTTTTAGAGCCTATGAGTGAACACACATAGGCAAAGATTTTAACAATGAGTGTACAAGAGTATCGAAGAGAGAGAACTATACAATAATCTAACTCGTTTGTGGTCCTTCCTTCTTCATAAGTAACATGTGACCTTTAAACCCATGTGATGGAACTTCTATTGACTTCTGTGTATATATAAGAAGGCATGAAAACACTTTCAGCAGGAAATATTTCTTCCAAGATCCTTTTACTGTTGTGTGGAGATTACCTGCTGCAAGATGAAAGGGCAAGAATCTAGTAGAGTATCAGCCTAGTCTTTAACCTCTGACACCAATAGAAAACAGCGAAGAGTAACTGAATGCTGTATGTGTTTGCAGGTAAAGGTGACAGAACTTGATGATGGATTAATGTGTTTGATGAAGGAAGGAAACAAATGAAGGCATATGCATAGATTTGTGTTAGGGCAAATGGAAGGATGCAGTTGTCACCAAGTAACATGGGAAAACTAGGTAGATCAGTTAAGTTCTGAGCATCTTATGAGATACCCAGGTCCAGGCTTCTCAGAGATAGCTGGGACAGTCCAGGGAAAAAGTCAGAGATGAAATTGTGTGTCATTGTATAATGGCATTTGGAACAATGGAATTTTGTGAAATAATTTCAGGAGACAATGCATTTAAAAGATCAAGCTGAGGAAAAAGTTCTACAACAGTTCAAAATAGAGATATTGAAGACAGCAGGCAGAAAGGGAAGCAGCCAGTAAAATAGGGAGAAACCCCAAAAGTTGTAGCATCATGAAAGTCAAAAGAAAAAAAGTACTTTAAGAAGAAGGAGATGGCGAGCAACTGTGTCCAATGCTGCCGAGGGGTAAATGATGTGGGTACAAAGTGTTAACCTGGAAATTGTACGACCTTGTTAAGAACTATTTCAATCAAAATGGTCATGAATAAAGATTAATAAGGATTGAACAAAATTAATAGTGATTCCAACCCTGGGAATCTATCCTCCAGATAAAGTTGTACTTAGGTAAAATAATATATGTTCAAAGTTACTCTAGGCAGCTCTGTACCTAAGCAAACAATTGAAAACAAAATATATACCTATAAATAGAAAATAAGCAAAATAAACCATGTGTATCCATTCAATGGAATGCTATCCAACTGTTAAAATTATTAAGACAGCTTTCTTTGTATTAAAGTAAAGAGATATTCACAGCATATTAAGCAAGGAGAAAAAAATGCAATGCAGTATGCCTGGAGTGTTACCATTTTTTAAAGAACCAAAACAAATGAGCTTATAGGAAAAGTACTTTTAAAATAATCGTGGTTGCCTATAGAGAGGGAAATGGATGCCGGGAAATGAATGCCAGGAAATAATGTGTGGAGGAAGATAAACTTTTGTATGTACTTAAATACCTTTGGATTACGTGCAGATAAAGTATCTATTCAAACTCTAAATAAAATTTTATATATTTATCTGAAAGGTACTTATAATTTAAAATAATAAGAGAAAAGAAAGATGGAGTGGTGAGGAAACTGAATACTGTATATAACATAATTCTCTGAAGAAGTTTTCAAAAAAAAGATTCAAGGAAGCTGGAGGGAGCTATGAAGACTTTTTTTTTTTTTTTAATGGGAGCTATTCATGTCTGAATTAAACCATGAGAATGAACCACACAGAAGGAAATTTTGATTTAAAAAATAAATAAAGAGGAAATTCCTTTTATAAGTAGAAGAGGACGACATTCCAGGTACTACTAAGAGAAGGAACTAGAATGATTAGGAACAGGCACAGTGCCATTTCCTCCATGGGCATCTTATAGTTCTAAAGCTCAGTGCTGCATGGGCTGTTTGTATAAACAACTGCAATTGAGGCTATGATAAAATCTCTTTACAAATTTTTTCTTACCTGATTGACACTCTCTCTAGTTTCCTTTTGCAGCAGGTCCAGTTTGTCAGCCCTCTCAAAAAACCAACTGTCTCTGCTCCCTTCCTGCTTCTCTGTCAAGATGATTCTTTGCTGGGAATTCAGAGGCTCTCAGGAATTAGTCTCCCTCACTACTTCTAACTCCTGTATTTTTATCTGCTCAACCGCTCTTCTTCCGTCCAGTCCTGTTATTAGGCTGACCTCCTTCTCTGCTCTGGACCCCACAACAGAGTCACACCAATCTGAACTTACTTCAGAAATCAATCATTCTATCACGGGCAACTTCAACCTCTTTTTACTCTAACACCATCCAATGTATTATTAAGATCACGTCACTCCCATCCTTAAACAATCAGGAAAGCTTTCTGTGTTTCTGAACACCCTTGTTCCTGTAGTCCTCGTTCTCCTCTTTTCTCAGCCTACTTCCAGGGGGAAAAAACCTGATTTTTATTTCCTGTCGACATCTCCTATCCCATGAACTTCTCTTCTACCACATTCAGTTTGGCTTCCACTTTCACCACCCCATGAAACTGCTTTGGCAGTGGTCACCATATTGTTAAATTTGAGGCTACTGATCACTGAAACCTGAGCTCACAGAACTGCTCACTGACATTTGACAAAGTTAACCATTAACCACTGGAGCCTTTTCTTCCTTTGGTCTGAGACATCTCTCTTCCCTTTGAAATCTGTGACAGCCCTCTCTTGGTCCACTTCCTTTATCTTTGAATTTCATCTCTTCAGTCATTCAGTGATCCTTTTCCATTATCTATCCTCAACTGTCTTCTTCATTCACTTCCACTTTTCTTATTCTCTTTTAGTCAAAGATTCCTTTGAGACTCTACAAAAAAATGAGCAAATGTACACACAAATCACTAACAACTGTTTCCTGAGGAGGGAAAAAAAATCACATAGCTTCAAATATTTGCAGATAATTTCAGGGAATGAACAAACTCACTGAAACCCATCATTGGGAATGAGGTATCCTTTCTAGACTGTCTCATAAAATAATTTTATCAGCTGTTGTGATTGCAGTTACTCCAAATGAAATGATGAACTCTGATTATTCCAAATATGAGGGTGACTCAGCTCTGCCATCACCCCTTAGTTGTCCTCACACAAATTGCCTTGAGGACTTTTTCCATACCTACGCACCTCACTGGTTCTTCTTTAGTTTCTCCACAAATTGAATCACATGCCAAAATATCAATAAATAGAAAATAAAAATTATATTAGTATTCATAGAAAATCAACATTATTGACAACCCATAAGGAGACAAGGAAAATAACCTAACAAAAATATAGATTGTCAGTTAAAACATCTTGAACTTGAAGCTGACTTTTTCTTGGCTTAAAAGGAAGACTAGCAAAAGTTTGGAACAAAATTTTCACCAAATTGAAAGTCTATTAAGGAGTTAATCCAAAAGGAAAGAAAATTGAAAGAGAAGCAAATCCCTCACTCCCTGACAACGATGTCAATACGGTGACCTTGTCTAATAGTCATGTTGTGCATCTCCAATGGGACCCATCTTTACATTTGGGCAAATTGTCCTCTCTTTTGCATACCTAAGCCGAACCTCTTTATGATGCTTAAAGCCTGAAGATTAATAAATGGACAGATCAGTGAACTCCAAGCCCAATCAATAGTTTGATAATTAAACCCAGCTTTCTCCCTGCTTAAGCCTGTAATATTCCAAAATCTTATCAGAAAGACTCCCAGATTCCTTCTTTTTAATTTTTCTTCATACCTAAATTTAAATTCAGTCAGTTCATTCCCACTAGGTCCCTTGAATCTATCAACTCTACCCTCCTGACCACCCATAACTTAATTTAACTCAATATGCCATACCTTTGAAGTTCATCTCCCTGAATCTTTGCCTTGAACCCAAGAATCATTTTCTCCATATTGTCAGCAAATTCATTTTAGGATTAGTTCCATCCCATGCTTAAAATATTTAGCCACTCCACCTTGCCTGCCTGCGAGCTATGCTTCAACAATATGGACCTACTCGTAGTTCTCTGATACATGGGATTTTCTCTTTGTTCTTCAGTCTGTTCTGAATATCTTTCAACCTGGAATATTCTTAGCCATTTGCCAGAGTTTAGATATATATACCTTCCCAGATCCCTTCCTTTATCGGAGAGTAACCCACTCTTGACCTTGAGCAGTGGACCTTTTAGAGCGCTTAAGAGGCAGGAACTGAGCTCAGCACAAAGAGAATCAAAGAAAACGTATCTCTCAAATTGTACACCTTTGTACCTGTAAATAAACCATGGCACTAAACATGTCTCAGCTACTTTGGGATTGGAGCAATTTTCTAGAAACCCTATCTAAAACTTATCTTTCCCTGTTCAGTGGTGGCTCCTTGACATTTACCTCTTTCAAACTCTTTCATAAAATTAAAAGGAAAAAGGAAAACCAGCGAAGCTTCCTAACATAATCTTCTGTACCTACAATCTCCAAAACAGGCTATTTCTCTTATGTAATAAAACCTCAAGGGAAGAAAATTACATAACCTCACTCAATAACCCACTTTAGTTTTCAACTGCCTTTATTTTTCATATATATTATAAACTGATGGCTGCAGTCATTCTCCCCTTTTTGAAATGGACAATATGGGGTTACATTTTCTTTATATCAATCTTTCTTCTATTTCAAAACAATGTCAACCAATATTAAATAACAATATTTCAAGTCCAGAGTTATGATACCCATTCTTCTTTTGCAAATGTTTTACTTATGATCTTATCCAAGATTCAGAGGATTTTGCCTGTAGTTACCCTCTTTTAATCTTATAATTAGTATATCAATATATTAGCACACTCATTGAAAATGAATGGAGTAAAATCTTGGGATATATAATTACATAAATAGTAATATATACATTAAAATAGTCAATGGTGTGTGCAAATATCAAGGCATGAGAAGTCATTAAAATATCTTATAATCATGTTTTTATTTTCTAATATTTTGAATTTTGAAGCACTTTTGATGTTTTGGAAAATATATAATGTATGATTTTATTTTCTAATTACCTTTATAAGTAAGATCCCTGAGTACTTCATTAATAGCTAAATAAGCAATAATAACTTATAAGCAATAATAACTTGGTTACATGGTACAAGTAATGATGAATAGGTTATTGTGCAATAAGTTCCAGATTTGGAAAGTGGTTATTTCAACATTCTGTCTGCGTATTATCCAGTGCATCCACTGAGACACCACAGTAATAATTGAAGGCATCTTTTAGCTGTTCATTGGAAACTTGGCAGCTGTGCTTGACAAGCCAAGGACCCTTCAATCTTCATAATTTTGGTTGAAATAAAAGTAATGGAGATCTCTATTCTTATCTTTAATATCTAAATCTGGGTTCTATGATTTGGAAACTTTTTGTTGTAACAAGAGAAGCCTGGATATCAAATGACCAAAGAACCATTTTATCTGAATTTCATTCTGGGATATTTCTTTCCTCCCTGTTTTCCTAATTAGATTCGATCTGCCACCACCAGTTTTAAGAAAACAGGAGAGAAAAAACTAACATAATTTCTTTCATAGTCATAATCTTGGAAATAGCTTTCAAATAAATGGATTAAAATCCTGACAAACTTCATTTTTATCTACAGAAATTTACCAAGATTAAGCTCAATTCTATGCAAGTTTCTCTTTCTCTGATATATTCTCTAACTAAAAAGTAGGAACAACCTTCCATTGAACATCACTGCTACCTTCAGGCCACAATGGGAAAACATCTGTTATAATTGTTACATTTTTTAAAATGTTTATAAATGCATGATCCCATTGTAAAATTGTAAATAGTACCCCTGCAGGAACTAAGGAAAGTTACACTGAAACCACTGTCACATGTTGGAACATTACTTTTCTCAGAAAAGCATCCAATTTGGTGTAAAACACAAATGTGTAGATTTCACAGTGAAGAGTTGGATAGTAAGTGCTTTCTGGGTGAATAAGTTTACAACTGCCTATAGCATACAGAATGGTACCAGACCTCATTAATGAAAAGTATAGGGAATACCCTGTCGTGGATTCAAACTGGGTAGCAACATGAATCATTCGAACTCTATGTGATTCCGTGAATACAGTCATTTGAGAATGCACTGTTTGATGGTTTTCACAGTTGCATCCAAATATGTTATTACATTTTATCTTCACATCTGGACAGGCATGACTGTCCTTATTTCATAGAACAGAGAAGTGATTTCCAGAGAAACCAAATGGTTTGTCTTAAAGTTAGGGCTGATAAATG
The DNA here is from genome assembly GCF_902686445.1 of Sciurus carolinensis. NCBI lineage: Eukaryota > Metazoa > Chordata > Mammalia > Rodentia > Sciuridae > Sciurus > Sciurus carolinensis. The sequence goes on along the minus strand of NC_062221.1, from coordinate 101,729,260 downwards.
GCAGAACTGGAGGCAGAAATCCACATTTCTACTTGTTTCGATCATCTTCCAATATTTAAGAGAAAACTACAACCTCTCTGGATTCCCTTTTAGTAAAGGTTTTATCTGTTAATTATTTGTTAGGTTTAAAATAATAATGAACTGCAGTATTTTTACTTAAAACTAAAATTTATTTCCTTTTATATTGCTCACTTTACAGGTATTTCCAATAAACAAAGATATGATTTTATTCTAATAACATTTTCCTCCTTGTTGAAAACATGAATGTACAAAGCTTTTTAAAGAACAAAGTAAAAAATCCTCCATAATTCTATAACAAAAGTCTCATAGGTAGTATTTTATCTTTATTCTATAAAATAATTAATAGCCAAGATCACTTGTCTCAATACTTGTTGCTATGAGTATGTTTTTCATTCGATTACCTTTAAGGTTGAATATAATTTTTTCTATTTTTGTGATCATTTGAATTTCTCCTTTTTTGAATTATCTGGCAGTGACTTTTGTTCATATTGCTATAGATGTTTATGGTTTTCCAAACATTTTCTATTGTGCATTGTACATTTTTTCCTTTTGTTGAACTAGCTTCATGGTAAATGTTGAAGGCAAATAAGTTCAAATTTTGTGTAGTTCAACATTTCAATTTTTATGCTTTTAGTTTCATTTTCAACTTTCCATCAAAGATCAGCTGATTATTTGTTCATATCTTCTCATTTTAATGGACTTACTTATTTTATCTCTTTGATCAAGCTGAAATTCACTTTTATATATCATGTGTGATGAGTTTCTAGTGTGATTTTTTTTTCCTAATCAACCTATTTGCCATAATACTATGTCTTGAAAAGTTACTTTTCATCTCCCTAGAATAAAATATTATAATTTATCATATAGTAGGTGCTTCTGTTTGAAAGGGTCATTAGCAATACATTTTACATATAATTATATTCATAGAGATAGTCCATTAAAATTATTATATATTATTCTCAATAGTGCAAACCAAATTCTGTAACTTTGAATTATAATGTTCCTCTTTGTTCCAAAAGATATTTTTGAATAACTGTTTTATTGTTTTTGTTTTTTGTTTTGGTACCAGGGATTGAACTCAGGGGCATTCAACCACTGAGCCACATCCACAGCCTTATTTTGTATTTTATTTAGAGACAGGTTCTCACTGAGTTGCTGAGCGCCTCACTTTTGCTGAAGCTGGCTTTGAAATTGCAATCCTCTTACCTCAGCCTCCTGAACCCTTGGGATTACAAGTGTGTGCCACTGTGTCTGGCTGAAGAACAGTTTTAAGTCACAAATATTTAGTTTTTCTGCTTACATTTTCTATAAATGCTAGTCTTAGTATTATATTGTGGCCAGAAAATATGGCCAGCATGATTTCGAATTGAGATACCTAACTAAGCCTTTCTTTTAGAGATGATTGAATGTAAATAAATGCATGTTTTCTCTTGTATCTCAAAAATAGTGTAGTACACTGAGTACAACACTTACGTTCAGCACTATGTCAAACACTTATGTGTTCTTATTTTATATGATGAATACATTATTGATTAATTGAGATGCATTATAATCTCCCTCTACAATTGTACTTACTTTTCCATTGGACGTATACAATGGGCTTTGTATGTAAAATTTACTCAATTTTATCTTTTTTAATGGACATCATCTTCTGGTAGATAGGTCTTATTACCCTTCCTTTCTTTGGGTTTGCCTAAAGCTTGTTGATTTACTTTATTTTTGGATTTTTCTTACAAGCAAAATAGTGTTAATTTCCTTTTTATTTTATAACCAAATCTGGATACCCAATTTGATTATTTTGTCCTTAAACTAGATGTGATCTTTTTTTTGTTTGTTTAGTTAGCTACTATAAATATCAAGTTTAATTTTACCTGAACCAAACTATTTTTAGTTTTTCATTGTTATTTCTTATCTATCCTATCATTCTATTGATTGTCAATTCCTGGTAGACACTAGTATAGATCATTGTTTGATCTCCTTGTCATTTTCAAGATCCTGAAGACTAATAGTAAGTGAAGAACTAATAGTCCTAAAAGAAATTTCTTTCATCAAAATGTCATTGTTAACCAGGGAGATAGCTCAGTTGGTAGAGTGCCTGCCTCGCAAGCACAAGGCCCTGGGTTCAATCCCCAGCACCGCAAAAAAAAGAAAAAAAAAAAATGTCATTGTTACTTCTGTTAATGTTAATGTCTTTACCACAATACACCTCTGCAGGACTAGTTCTGTCCTTGACTAGAACATTTTTCTGTGTGTTAATATGCCTCCCAAAAACCCAAGCAGACAGCAGGCCCAGGAATACTTCATATCCCTCCCCAAACTTTCTTTTGATGTCATTCTTTAACCTATGGCTGTAGTATATGGCAGTTTCAGTATAACAGATTGATCTTCACTTATCTCCCCAAAACTCAGAGTTTTTGAAAGAGGTAAATTGACAATAGTTGTATTTCCATCTTCTATGACTTCTATCAAACTGATTTACACTATTTCAGGAAAAAAAAAACTGAAATTTTGACCAGGAAGATGTCAGATATCACTAATTTCAAACAATTTTCTTTACTAGTTTACAAATTGCTTCAATATAAAATCAAATAGGTGAGGAATTACATGAAATCTTGAAAAGAAATTTCTTCAGATGTGACTTTTGACCCAGTTTACATATGATTTGAAGAAAGAAAATGCTAACTTTGCACAAGAGTTATTAACTGTAGGAAGCACTTGGCTATTATGTGTATACACAGAACTCATCTATTTGAGGTAGCTATTCTAACAGCTCACCTAAGCTTAGAATATTAAAACTTTCTCTTGTTCTTCCTCAAATAATCTGACTTTGTATTTTATGTGCCAATAAGCTATTGTCCAGGTACTACAAAATAATCCTGATTTGAAATAATTTGCTGACTTTTTTTTTTTCTCATAGTTCAATAAGGTTCCTTACTTCATACTGCTTTAGATTCTCACTTTAGAAACATTTAAAAATTATACAAGAACCCTGATCACAAAATTGGACATGACACATGACTCTGGTCTTTGATTTCTCTAAATGACTGACCATAGATCTGCCCTTGCAGTTAGTTATTTTCAAGGCATTCTACAGAGCTCTATTGTGAAAAGAAACATCCCTACAAAAGAAGCAAATTACTTGACATATGATAGTGCTCCATACAACTACACAATGAAATTGAAATTTTACAAAAGCACAAAGAAGGACTATGAGTAAAGTAGGGGGCAAAGGAAATTGGTGTGTTTTATTTTTTAATCATGAGAACTCTTTGAAATATAAAGACATGACAATGATATTTGCAATGTCAAGTGAAAACTCAACTCTAAAAGGTTGAATAAGCAAAACATCATTGTTAAAATTGTGCAAGGATGCTTATAAAGAGTCTCAAAAGTGTTTTGGCTAGTGGTAGTCCAGAAAATGTTTACCAGCCAGCTATGGGAGAGATAAGAATTCATGGAATTTACCAGTTTCCCTAGTGTAAATATTTCCAACATGATCAATTTCAAACCGTCAATCTGAAGTTGCTGAACAGAATCAGGAAGAAATGTCCCCAGTGACACTGATAAGCCAGTGAAAGCCAACTCCAGAAAACCACTGGCATAATCTTGTAGCATTTTTTAAAATGGTTAAGACCTAATTGATGGAGGCAAGCAGTATCATGTGCCTGGTGGTATGTACTTCCCAGTTAAAGTAATGAATGAGTTAATCCAGTTATAATATCACATTACAAGGGACTGACACCATTGGATCAGATACTCATGTGTTTAAATCCTAGCAGCTATGTGTAGCAAAATTACCTAATTTATCTAAGTCTTAATGTATTTTATTCTTTAACTTGGCAGATAGAAATTGTGTATATTTAGGATGTATAAGATGAGGTTTTAAAATATGTATATGTTATAGAATTGGTAAATCAAGCTAATCAACATATTCATTACCTTGTATATTTATTTGTGGTAAGAACATTTAAAATTTCTCTTATTCATTTTATATAATGCATTGTTATTAACTATTATTGCCATGTTGTTTAGCAGATCTCTAAAACTCATTCCTTCTGCCTAACAGAAACTGCTCACCCCTTGACTAAACCACTCTAATGTCACCTTCCTGCCCCCTGCTCCCTTCCACCCTACTCTTCTTTGAGTTCCACTTCTTTAGTTTCCATATACTAAGGCCTAATTTATTCATCTGTAAGATCCTAAAAAAATCAGAACTATTTAGCAAATATAGAGATTAAAAATATAATAAATATGAATATAGCTCATATATAAATAGATTACAAATAATAATTACTTTTCTTTCTGCTTCTGTATTACTCATTTCCTTCTTCCTGTTCTCACTTGCCAGAAAACACTAAAATGAGGTCAGAAGATGTAGTATAATTAGAAAGGAGATGATTACGACTCTAATGTTTACACACTTATTTAGCTACCTGAAAATTGTCCCTGTATAGGGGGGAGTTCAGAAGAAATGCAGACACCACGGGAAGATTTCTATACCAACATTTGTTTTCCTTTCTATTTGAAGTGTCAAAATAAAATAAGTACACAACTTTGAAGGCGCTTTAGGCCATGGCACATGGATAATCCTCATGACCTGATTTTGTCACATCATTTTGCAGCCTCTGTGGTAGAGGAAAAGAAGTCAAGAAATGTGGAAGACATATTAAGCAGTCCAGCCTATGGTATTTGCCACAAAAATATAGCTCTGGAAAACAGAAACAGTGAGTTACAGGAATTCATAAAGAAAACTATAAATGGAAGAGATTTAAAAACCTGGCATTTAACATGGTATCTGCAATTTTTGATAGGTTTAAGTTGCTCATATTTAGAACATTTTGGGTGAGGCCAGAAAATAAATGTTATAGAAATAAATGACATAGAAAAAGAAAAAATATTTTGAATGGGGGTTAAAAGGTAAGTGGCTAATATGTTCCAAACTAAACCTAAGGTAGGACAGTATGTATACAACAAAAGGAACCTATGAGTTTGTCCTTCATTTCCTACTTAATTAGACATTGGAGGAAACATGCACTATATTAGCTGATGTTCCCAAATAATGTAAAAAGATGTCATTGCTTCATTACAGAAGACACTGATGAGTAGTTATACCTGCTTACCCTGGGGTATACAACTTATTACTCAAGGGACTGAAACATTTCGACAAGAGGCATAACATGATGAGGGGTGTTAAGTTCTCACAATTATTTGATGAAGGTAATTAAAATTCTTCACTTACTTTATGCCAAGTAGAAGCACTGATGACTACAGACACCAAATAACCATTCTACACATAGCAGACATGTCTTAGTAGCTTTCTTTATGAAAACAAGAGGAACCCTCTAGCGTTTTACTCACCTCCTTCTCCTGAAATGTGTCAAGGAAAGCACTTTCACCCTTTCTGGTATGTAAAATGTAAGTTATCTCGGTAACCATCTCACACTTTTTAATCCAAATTTTCAATAACGAAAAAGGTAACATCTGTACTCTTGGGAAATACATTCATTTGGATTAATTTTTCAGCCCTATTTGCAGAGAACTGAACCTTGAGAAAATTTGAAACATGACCAGAAAGTATGATTAAGGAAAAGACAAAGTTTGCAAGTATATCATTCTAGTTGAGAATGGGGACTTAGGTGAATGACCAGGGAAATAATCATTGTCTATTCTTTCTGGCCTCCATATCGATAAATCCAAAACACAATCTTTGGCCCCTATCTTTTCTCATCATTTGACGACATTTGACTATGGTTTTAGTAACTACTACTTTTTTAAATTGGAGTTCTATAATTATAGGCAATAGTGGGATTCGTTGTTATATATTCATACGTACACACCATGGAACAATATAATTTGGTCAGTTAGTTTTATAGTATCTTCTGAGTTTTCTGGCATTTAAACTATTCTTCCCACATTTTACATAATTTGTCAGTTTTTGTTTTAGTAGTACTTGGAAGTGGATTGTGTGTTGTAAAAGCAGAGGGGTAGCAGAGTAATAAAGTCTAGTATCCTTAATATGAGCTAAACGTTCTTCAAAACTGGCCCCATCTGCACTTCCAACTTTCCCTCTAGACTAATTTTCCAAACTCAGAATTTCTTAGCCATCACAACCTCAAAAAAATCTTCTCAGAATCTCTCTCAAAGTTATTAAATTTACTGAGCTTACAGTTGCTATTTGTATATTTGTAGTTGAATTTACTATGTGTTTGTATAGTTGTTATGTAAAAATACCTCTCCCACCTCATGAGCTTTGGAATGGCAAAGAACATGTCTCTAACATTCATGTACTTAATCACTACAATAATGTTTTTAAAAATCAACAAATTCATGTGCAATTGACTAATGAAGGTCTAGTGAATATTGCCTGGTCAACTTATTAGTAGTATCAGCTTAGTCAAGTTTCTATATTTCTTTTTGTCTTTGTTTTGTCAAAGAACAGCAATTCAGTTTAGAATCTTAATTGGCATTAATTATAGAATCCGGCAAGATTTTATTCTGTAAAATAAAATAAATTTTCCAATGAGCCGAGCAGAAGAATTTGGTTTTATAGACAGAAAAAGGATAAAGAAAACAGAAACACAAGAACAAAACATAGATTGGTTCCTTGAAGGCAGGGATAGGGAACCAGAATAATAAGAAAATAACTGATTTATTAACACCTGCTTTTTTCAGGTTATCTCTTTTATAAAAGGATTAAAGCAAAGGGAACTTCAGTGGATCAGATAAACAGTTTAGTATCAACTTGGTAATGTGAAAGTTAGTGTAGGTGACTCCACATTGATTTTTAGCCTGGTCCTTTGGACCTGGAGCAGGAGGATAGTCAAGAGCAATTGTCTCCAGGAATTTTTATTTTTTACCTGCAAAAGGAGGATAATAATCATTGCAACAACCCCTCCCCTTTCAAATATCAAAATCATTGTTTGATATCAAAATAAGAAAACTGATTACAAAAATATTTCATAAATATAAGTGTTTTTTGTTAATTAAGTAAATCAAGTGTTTTAAGCCTATAGATTTACTGGGCTTTTAAATAGTCACATACATATACACATACACACTCCACAAATGAATAATAGCATATATACATACACACTCCACAAATGAAATGAAATGAGATGCTACTGATTTTCTTACCTTTATTAATTCTTATGTATCCCAATGTGTAGAGAAAATATCAACTGTGTTGATTTGGTAGCCCTGCATTTGAACGCTATCAAGGAAGAGACATAGTGATTTCATTCAACATAGCTTTTTGAATCATCTTAGTTATATTATTATTGCTCGCTTAGATTTTAAGTTCCTAAAAGATGAGAAGTATATCTCTGTATAGTATGCAATGTGTCATTATACACAAATAGTCATTAAAAGCATCCTGACATTAACAGTGACTTACTGAATGGTTATAAATAGGATAGGAAGGAATAAAAAATTGACATACAATTTGAAAAATCAAGCAGTTATCCTTACGATCCCCATTGCAAAATTCCTATACGTAATGATATGCATTTAGCTAGCAAAACATTATTTATGAGTCCTTGCAACCATACCAGTTGGGAACGCTACACTTGTTGCATTGCTGAGAGATCTGGCCTTTCATTATTGTTCTGAATTTGAACTAAGCAATGGTTTTGGCATTCTGCACACTATTAAATGTTACAAATAAGATGCACTGCTGGAAAGTAACTTGACCTCTGTTACTGACAATCTTTCACATGCCTGTACTCCAAGTGATATAAAGGAAGTTTAAATTTAAAAAGCTAAAGACAAATGGTAAGACTACTGGGTGTTTTAAATGTATGTCAAAGTTTTCACTCATCATTCATTGGTTTTGCAGATGCCACTTTAGTACTATTGCTCATACTGCTGATGAAGCTGTGCTATATAAAGCACAGTTCTGTCAAAGTCAGGAGAGTTAGTAGAAAGATACTCTTTGTCAGAGATGGAATTGACAAGCACCAATTCTATGGAAACTCTCCGATAACCTTCAGAAATGGCACTCTGCTTTTCCAGTATTCCCAAAAGACATCATTATTAGAAAGAAAAACAAGAATTCTTGTGATTTATTCTTTGTTGTTCTAAAGAAATCCACAAATGCAGTGTTACTGGGAATTCTGCACGTATTATTTCCTTCTTGTTTGAAAAGTTCTTGACAGAGATATATTGACCAAGATTTAAAGTGACCCTCCAAGTGAATCACAAAATCTGGAAAGAATTGCACTAAATACATACATACATATGACAAAAGGTTCATATTTTTTTCTATTATTTACAGTATTAATACCAATAGGCTTAGAGACCACAGAGTTTCTAATAAGAACATTAAAAATACAGCTGGCTCCTGCATGTCTGTGGGTGAAACATCATAGAATGATGTATGAATCTTTTTATTTTCTAAACTACTTCCTAGTGTTTTATTTACTTTGGTCCTCATCTCAACTATCTGAAATTAAAAGTCAATGTCATCAGTTTATTAGTGTTGCTTTTCCATGATAAATTGAGACTCCATACGCCCATTTATCTTATTATACTGTACTCTTAATCCCAGAAAATGTGGAATATAGTATGTCATTATGGTTTGAAGTTCCTCACCTTCTAGAAATAGAATTTTTCCATCACACCTAAAATTCAAAAATATTAATAATTGCCTTTTCAGTTATTCAGTGACACTAATCCTATTTCCCTGTGTAGTTAGTGTCTTTAAGAATGTATCACATCTCTCTCTCACATCTCATAATTAAATATGATACCAATTCTTTAATTGATTATCTAATTAAGTGTCTAGTAGATAATTACAAATATTAATTATAAAAAGAACAAGTCAAAGATCCTATGATGGGCAAACACACACATACAGATCTCTTTTTTCTTTTTTTTTTTTTTGACTTCTAAATTGATGATTTGTTTCATTTTATGAAGTGGTTATTGGTGGGGAAGGGAGAAGGAAGTGAAACAACTGCTTCAGAAGATCAGAGCTAAGGTGTATCATGGCCGGCAGAATTTCAGAAGAATAGAGAATTAATAATTTGTTTCATTTTTTTAAAGGAGAGGCTGAGGTGATCTTGAATTGGACTGTGAGCCTTTCGCTGACTACTTATCAGAACAGGAACATGAAGAAGTGGAGTGATGACAGAAACCAGACATCCAAACTATCACAATATGGTGAGCATTCTCAGATTCAAACCACGAAGAACGATAAGCCGAGAATTAGCGAGAAAAGGAAAAAACAATGTGCTGGATCAAAGAAGTGAAAGCAGAAGTGGCAGTGGAGTGGTGAAAGTCGGCATGAATATGGTTTGAAAGAAAGGGCAATGCCACGAATGAGCTGGTTTCCTGAGACCATCAGAGAAAGAGTGAAGGGTTAAGGTTAAAGGCGAAAGAGAGGGTGACTCAGGAGTCTTCCTGGAAGAAAACAGGATAGACACTTGGAAAAGGGTTTTTTTGTTTGTTTTTCTTTGTTTTTAATTTATTTTTATTAATGGGATACATGTTTTTTCTGTTTGTACATGGAGTAAAGGCATACCATTTGTGTAATCATACATTTACATAGGGAAATGGTGTTTGATTCATTCTGTTATTTTTTCCTCCTCCCCACCCTTCCCACCCCTCTTTTCCTTCTATACAGTCCCTCCTTCCTCCATTCTTGTCCCCCTCCCACCCCCATTATATGTCCTCATCTGCTTATCAGCGAGATCACTCATCCTGTGGTTTTTTGAGATTGGCTTATCTCACTTAGCATGATATTCTCCAATTTCATCCATTTGCCTGCAAATGCCATAATTTTATTATTCTTTATAGCTGAGTGATATTCCATTGTATATATATACCACAGTTTCTTTATCCATTCATCAATTGAAGGACATCTAGGTTGGATCCACAATCTGGCTATTGTGAAGTGAGCAGCTATGAACATTGTTGTGGCTGTGTCTCTGTAGTAAGCTGATTTTAAGTCCTTTGGGTATAGGCCAAGGAGTGGAATAGCTGGGTCAAATGGTGGGTCCATTCCAGACACTTGGAAAAGTTTTTAAGGTGACATTGAGTTGAGTGCACATAAATTAAGGAAAAAGTGTATTAAGGGAAATGCTTATAGAAAATGAAAAATAGACATAAAATACTATATCAGAAAGAAAACCTGCAGAATTTTAAATTTAATAATCTTATCAGTAACAATAATTATTGTAAAAACTCTAGTTTTTCTATTTTGTTATTTGGAAAGATGATAATTCAACCTGAAAGGATGAACAATTGATTTTAGCTCATGTAGTTCCATATTTCTGAGGCTTTTTGAAGCAAAATATTATTTTAAGCAAAATCACTGCTTACATTGCTCAGGTTGCAAACTGCCAGACTGAGGGAGTCATTAATAGCTTATCCATGCAATGTACAAACTGTGTAACTCATACACATTGCCTCTGATTCTAAGTCTACATAAGCATCAAATTGCATAATAAATGTTGATGTCAGAAAGAGTAATGGATTAGGAGTTCTACAGTCCCTGCTCAGGTCACAGAACAGGTCTGTAACTCCTAGCTGGACATTATTCAGTGAATTAACCTCTCTCAATTCAATGTGCTTATTATGCAAAATGGTGGTAATAATATTTATCTTTCCAAAGCTTACTCATTTGTCTTGGTAAGAAAGTTTTGGAAAATTTTGTTTTATATAAGTGCACACTGTTATTTAGAAGATCAATGCAAACTTAGGATGGTCATGTTGTTATGTGTATGTATCAGTATTTTGAAGAGATGGAATGGCATACTAAATCCGGGAAGTTTTAGTTACATGTGAAACTGGAAGTATCTGTTTAACAAGTGAATCATAATTAAATGGATGACCATTATGTGCTATGGCAAATATTTCCAACAGTTTATACTACTTTTTAATTCTGTGTATTAGATTTAGAGAATCCCAGTGGTCCCCATTCTCTCAGGATTCCTTATAAAATTTTTTACTTTCATAGTGCATTTATTCTCAGTTATGATGAAAAATGCAGTAGTTTCTGATTCAAAATCATTTCATCCATGCACAGTCTGCAGCTCATCTTCCCTTTCAAGACTCCAGATGTTGGAATACTCTAGGACTCCATCTTTAATCCTCTCTCCTCTGTTCACACTGAGGTTTTCTCAACTGGCCACATGACTTTAAAAAAATTCCATATGCAAAAGTCTTTCAGATTTATAGCCATATAGCAAAATCCTCCATGACCTTTTGATTTGAGTGTCAAATAACTATGTAAATCTTCTTTTGTGTGCCTAATCACCTCACAATAAATAGGTACCAAGTCAACTCCATGTTCCATCTAAAGTTGTTTCTCCCTAACTCTTCCCTATTTTTATACTTGTATCATTAAACCTCTGGTTACTTAAGCCAAAAATATGGGTATTTTTTCTGACCCCTCTTTTCCCCTCTCACCTCTGCTCAATTCGTCAGCAAATCCTATTGGAGCTACTTCATATATATCCCTTATTATGCCCCATAAAATGCCACATTATTGGATCCATGTCCACTATTTCATCTATATAAAACAGACCTTTTCACTTATCATTTTTATAGCATATTTCCAACCTAGAAATTATATATTTTTATCTATTTATTGTTTCTTTCCATATTAAGAACAAACTTTGGGAACTGGGATTGTCGCTCAGTGATAGAGCACTTGCCTAGCATGTGTGAGGCACTGGGTTCGATTCTCAGCACTGCATATAAAAACATAAATAAAAAATAAAGATCCATTGACAACTAAAAAAATATTTTTAGAAAAGCACAAACTTTTTTCAGCTTCATTCCCAGGTCCATACCTAAAATAGTGCCTGGCATATCATAGATACTCAGTAATACTGAAGAATGAGTGAATTCACAGCCATAGCATAAATTTTTGAATAGAGACAGGCCTGGGATTGTTGGGAAATCAGATTTCCTGCTATACCTAATCAACAGCACACTGGATTGGTGCATGTGTATGAGTATTTTCACAAATACATTCTTTGTTTATGAAATATATTCTTGGTATTACTTTTGACTTCAGAAAGTCCAAACTGTCACATTGATCCAAAGAAATAATTCTGTTTTCAACTCAAGATAATTTTATAAAAATGAAAGTTTTCAAAAAGAAAACAAGGGAATGTATTTTTTTTTTTTTCTATTGTGAGCTGTTCCTCTCCAACCACCCGCTGTACTTTCCAAATTTTTATACTTGGGAACCTATACTATATCTTTTCTCTCTTAGCCAAAAATGAGTTTCCAAATGAATGCCAATGATAAATATGATTTTGCCAAATTATTTCTAAAGGCACAATAGCCAAAGCACATAAAAATGTCACAGTAACAAACTTGCTATTGTACTCCTCCACAATCTTTTATTTGCCCTAACAAATTTTAAGATAATAGCTATAATAAATGAACTCTCCAGTGTGATTTACACATTTCTCACCAGGAAAATAGTGTCTGTTTCAGAACTTAAAGTCGTATTTGGTATACTTAAAAGATCCTAAATACTAATCCCTAGAGCTATTCTGACTTTTTTGATAATGAATTGCCCACTACATTGTTTTGATCAGACCTGTAATTAGTTAATTGCTAGAAATATAAGAACTGGGCTATTGTCAGATTTAATCTCTTAATCATAAAACTTGTTCCTCCTTTCGTATTTTATGTGTTGCTTGATGGTTCCTTTTTTATCCAGTCTCTCTTGACAGAAGTCATTTTTTGCCTCTCCTTCACATCACATATCAAAAAAGTCACCATATCCACTTGGGTCTACATGCAAAATCTCTGATATCTATGCTCTTTTCTTTAGCATCATGTCCTGTTAAAGACTGACCCATCAAAGAGGTGTATTCACTTGCCTTCTAACTTCCTTGCCTCTTTCCCATAAAACCAGAGAGGGGGTAAGCTCAGAATCATACTCCAAAGCCTTCTCCCTAAAAGATAGGTGCTAGGGTTTGGGAATGGTCATCTCAATACTATATATCCAGCCAGAGAGACGCAACTTGAAGTAGGAAATTCTACAGAAAGCTGTAATACCAGATAGGTAGTTTCAGATTCCTTCTCTGCTTCTTCCAGTGGTATCATTTTAACTCACCTCTCTGGAACTTAGTATAACCACATTTTATTTTAAGAGACTAATGCACACTGTACGATTGTTGTAAGGGCTAAATAAGATCATGTAATTTACAAGATATTTGCTAACACATGTTGGATGCTCCCAGATGATAGTTCCCTGGATGTGTTCTCCTACTACTTCTAGATAAAATCGAATGGTACCCAGAAACCTTGCATGCTTTCCTGGCCCTTTTGGACCAATATCATTCGGGATCAGAGATTTCCTTGCTTCTTAAACAGTATATGATATGCACATATGAGATGCTTATGTAGACTTAGAATATGAATGAGACCCCATATTCTGTCTCAGGAAACCTGTTTGTTTCTGTGCTTCTCTAAATCCTTATTCTTCAATACTGGCAACTGTTTCTGTCTATGCTATTTCCTTACTTTACTATACATTAACAACCCCACCCCGCCACGATTAAAAGCAAAAATAAAGATTTCTGAGCCATCTCTATCCTTCTTATATTTTTACAAAATCAGCTCTGTCACTCATTCTTTTTGCCTATTTGGCTTCCTCAAAAAGTTCCTAGTGCCCTGTATAGCCAGTCTTCTTAATTAGAATGACTTTCCCTGCCTGCGTGTCCTATAAACTCCCAGTATTCCCAAATAAAGTCCTTGATAAAACTTTGGCAATCTTACTTTTATGCCAGGAAGTCAGTTTTTCCCAACTTACTGTTCCCCGTGCACTTCAATATATCTCTATAAACATGTATCTTGTCCTGTTGACACCATTTTGTACTAGTTATCTTAGCCACCACCATGTATATTACTCAAATGGATAACAGTACTACACACCTAAAATATGCTTGAAGATCCATAACCAAATGGATAATAGAAAATGTCATTATTTCTATTGTTCTTACCTATTTAAAAATTATTGTCCTAGACAGTCACATTCTTATCTGAATTTTCTTTATCACATGGTGCTACTGCTTTGTATTCGGTATCATAAAAAAGTGATTGTTGTGAAAGCACTGTGTTCATATAATTCTAACACCAGATTTTAAAACCAAGACAAATACTCAAAATGTATGTTTTTCTCTCATTTGCATGAAAATAGCATTCTGTAATTGCAATTTCAAAGTTGAGAAATTTCAAAGCCCTTGTTAGGAGAAAATAAACCCTTAGATAAATTAATCATATTTTGCCAGTTTATTAAATAAATAAATTGGAAAGCAATGAAGCATAATTTGAACAACATTCAAAATAAATGCTTATAATTTATTCTCAAAGTTCTTTCATATCTCAATTTGGAGTCAAAACATGAAACCCTACCGTGATGGCCCCAGGAGATTCTACTTACTTGGAAAATGATAATGAGATATAGGAATACTTGGCATCCAGCTATTGCATTGCATTTAACCTGCTGCAACCAGGCAAATAGGTAACACTTTCACAGTAAGTGTACCCTTCCTCTTAGAGTAACTTAATAAACTTCTACAATTCTCTGCACAAGAATTTCATCTCTGAGATAAAGGCCAGAGAGAACAGAGTACTTAAACATCTGTCTAGTAAACCCACTCCATGGTAGGTCTATATGAGATAGTTTGAAGATTTCTTTTATTGTCTCTGGCAAGGGGACAGTAATGTAATGTTCCCTCCCATACTCATGATATAATTTTACATTATAATTTAATACTTATAATTTTACATTATTTATTTAACATTTTCTTTAGAAATTCTTTCCCATCTTTTGAGAAATCTGGTAAAGTTTGTCTACATTCTTTAGCTCATATGAGAATTTTTCAAAAACACACTTTATAAAACAACTGTCAAAGTGGGGAACTTATACTTCCTGAGACAACATGAGTTGGGAGTGTCATTCAAGTTTGATTAGTCAAGCATTAAAAAAACATTACTCTCATGCCTGGAGAAAGATAAGACTATTTTTAGCTTCTTTTCATCACTTTAAAAGGAAGATTCTAACAAATTCAGATTAAGAATAAATACGACTTTTAATTATAACAATGGAGAATGAAAAAATTGGAATCTACAGATAATCAAAAGTTTTAAGAGCCCTTTAAAACTTATTCCCAATGAACTTCTTAATTTTGCTTAGAAATGAGAATTAATTTGGGTAGATTCTATCATTCATACTTAATATATCTCATCTCCTACTGATCAGCAGTAAATTAGAAATTGAGTAGAGAGTAGCTGGAGAAAGCATGCTTAGAAACCAAAGACCAACCAACCCACAAATTGCATATCTAACTCTTGAAAATTTTAAATGAAATAAATCTTCGTTTGGGTTTTACAAAAGCAAATAGACATTCTAAAACTAAATACAAACATTTGAAGCAGATATTTTGCAACTGAATTTATAGTAAAGTCAAAACCAGAGGCCTCTGGGAGAATCCAGGTGCATCACTGTTAGCTCAGCGTTCCACATTCCACACGATCAAGAATCCGTATTAATGAAATAACAATCTTTGAAAGTTATACTTGAGATCTTTGAAACATTTATTAAGAATTTCAGAAATGAATAGTGGGCAAGTAGAGTCAATATATTCAAGGCTTGTTCTGTTCGTTTGTTGCTCCAACTGGTGTGATGGAATTTGAATGCTTAGAAATCCCCATTTCCTTGCTGGAGTGTTCTTTTTATGGTGTGGATCTTAATTATCAGCAACTTTTCTCCAGCTGACAAGAAACAGTCATCTGTGTGAGACTTTTGCTTCTTCTTTAGAATTTTTAAGGGACAAAGAGAGACACTCAGTTTGTCCTTGTCTTACAAGGTTGTTTTTTTCCTGGCCCTAAATTTGTTTGAAATATTACCATTGTTTCCACTAGCAGACTCTGCTTCCTTTGAGAGTTGTTTTTAAATAAAGACATAGAGAGCAAAGAGACTTTTGCCTCGCTTAAGCGCCTAGGATATTCCCAAACTGGAACTAGGAAAAAATAAAAAAATAACTGTTTTCCTCATAAATCCAGGTCCCAAGTTTTGTCCCTGAGCCTCTTATATCAAAATAATCTGATCTACTTCTTTCAAAAACACAAATTTCTTAACCTTATTCCTGATCTACTGGATTACAACCTCCAAGCTAGAAAAACAATATTTCAACAAGCAATCCAGGTAATTCCACACCCATAAAGCACTTTTAAAATTTTTTTTTGTAATTTACAAGTTAATTTTAAAGGGTTAGCTCTCAATCTTTTCCTATATAAATTCTGAATTTTATGTCATTTTTCAGATATTAAAATGTTCTCCTTTATTTTTTCCAGTGTTCACATAGCTTGTTTTAAAGCCTTTAGCTTTTTTTTTTTTAATTAACTTTTGTAAACAAATGGGATACATGTTGTTTCTCTATTTGTACATGGAGTCAAGGCATACCATTTGTGTAATCATAAATTTACATAGGGTAATGTTGTTTGATTCATACTGTTATTTTTTTCCCTTCCCCCCACCTCTCCCACCCCTCTTTTCCCTCTATATAGTCCTTCCTTCCTCCATTCTTACCACCCTCCTTATCCCTAACCCTAAACCTAACCCTAACCCTAACGCTAACCCCTCCCACCCCCCATTATATGTCCTCATCTGCTTATCAGCGAGATCATTTGTCCTTTAGCTTTTTGAGATTGGCTTATCTCACTTAGCATAATATTCTCCAATTTCATCCATTTGCCTGCAAATGCCATAATTTTATCATTCTTCATGGCTGAGTAATATTCCATTGTATATATATGCCACAGTTTCTTTATCCATTCATCAACTGAAGGGCATCTAGGTTGGTTCCACAATCTGGCTATGGTGAATTGAGCAGCAATGAACATTGATGTGGCTGTATCTCTGTAGTATGCTGATTTTAAGTCCTTTGGGTATAGGCCAAGGAGTGGGATAGCTGGGTCAAATGGTGTTTCCATTCCAAGCTTTCTGAGGAATCTCCATACTGCTTTCCAGAGTGGCTGCACTAATTTGCAACCCCACCAGCAATGTTACGAACAAAAGATAAGTGACAGAAAATATTTGTAACATATGTACATAAGATAAAGGATTAATAGTAAAAATGTACATAAGGATTTTTCCAGACAATGTGAAAGAGAGTCTAATAGAAATGGTCTAAGGAGATAACAGGTGATTCATAATACTATACATAATTTTAGGCCTTTAAAAAATGAAATGTCCAATTTTTGCCCGTCAGAGTGGGAAATGCCCTAATAATATTATGTTGATGAGGAAGCAAATAGATAAGCACTATCACACTATGTTGGAAATTTGTAAAATGATCAAGTCTTTGTGGAAGAATTTGAAAATATCTAACAAAAATTAAAATGCATATTTCCTTTGACTCTAATTTTTCTATAAATCTATCCTGTATTTACTACATCTATATAAAAATACATTTCACAATGTGTGCTAAAATACTTTTTAAAATAGTAAAACCTAGATATAACATATATGTTTTAACAGGGAATAGTCAAATAAATCAGAGTATTACTGAATAATATCCAGCCACCAAAAGAATGAAGTATACATCTACATGTGCTAAAGTGAACTTAGATCTGAAACATTTATTTTAAAAGCAAAAAACATCACTGAAGACTTAGAACATGATTGTACTCAATAACATAGTATATGTTGTTACATATGTAAAAAAAATTTTTTTATTTATATTTTTATGTCATTGGGCTCAGACACAGATTCTAAAGTTTTTACTCTATTAAGAAAAAGCATCTACTTGCAGTTTAAATAACTTTAGAATCAGCACTCACATGTTAAATATTGATTAAAGGAAAATTATTTTGTTCTGTCTTCAAAAATATGCAGATTGACAGCCTAACTCAGGAGTATATTTTGTTTTGTATATGGCAAGAAATAGCTAAAGAAGATGAGTATTTTAATTTTTGCAAACTCCCAGATAGTTACGTTCCTAATTTATTTCAGTGGTTGTATTTCTAAAACAAGGAAAATGTACAGTCACTCCACCAGTATCTGTGCTTTCTGCACCTGAAACCATTCAAATAGCTGGCAACTTAAAGTGTTGAAAATTAGTTGTGTCTGTATTGAACATGTACAGATAGATGTTTTTTCTTGTCATTATTTTTTAAATAATATTGTGTAGCAACGATTTACACAGCATTTACATTTTATTTGCTATTGTAAGTAAAGGTGATTTAAAGTTCAGGAGGATATGCTTTAAGTTATATGCAAATGCTATGCTATTTTATATGACACTTGAGCATCCCAGAATTTGGTTATCTGTGGGGATCTTGAAAATAATTTGAGACTTAAAACCATATTATTTTAGGAAGGGCATTTTCCTTTATTGCAAACAGAGATATTGTCCATTATTTCATTTTCATTTGTTTGACCTGGGAATGTTGACACCAGGTGGCAATTATAAACTTCAAGGTCCAGATCACACAGATTCATGCCTGATTTCTAATGCTCATTACAGTGATAAGCACTATCAATGAACAGTGTTGAATGGATGAATGAATAAATGGAAAAACAATGACTTAGTCCAAGGTTTGGTAAACCATGCTTTCTGGCCAAATCTAGCTTGCCACCTATTTTTCTATAGTCTTGGAGCTTAGCATAGTTTTTACATTTTTAAATAATTTCTAAAAGTCAAATGGTTGGAAATATTTCATGACATATAAAATTACAGGAAATTCAAATTTTAGTGTCCATGAGTGAGATTTTGTTAGAAAACAGTCATGCCCATTTGTTTAGGTATTATATATGGCTGCATTCATGCATTTTGAACATTCAGTTTAGAAAGACTGTGCTCTTGCAATAAAAAGGTAAAAAGTGGATCTGAAATCAAAGTCAATTATTTTAATTTCAAATTCAAGACCTTTCCCTTCATACTATTCCAAACCTAGAAAATTAATTTAAACTCTATGCCGGGGTCCAGCCCTAGCAGGAGTCCATGGGTTCCACACTGGTAAACGGGGCGCGGGGAGACAGCGTCGGCGATGGATGGAGAATGAAAGACACAGACTCTAGTTCTGGTGCAATCAATCCCACTTTATTCTGGGGAAGGCTGGGTTTATATACATTTTTCTTCAGGCTATAATGACAATCTTGTGGTTAATATTAAAGAAGTTTTCAAAGCACAGGCAGAAACTGTTTTTAACAAGGAACAGAAAATTATGAGAAAACAGTAACCTTACAGATTATCCTTACCTATTCACAATTGTTTTAAGAATATCTAACTACCTCGGTGAACTAATACAATATTTACTTCCTTAATATCTAAACTCTATGTGACCTAAAACTATTCTTAATATTCTCATGGTTAAAACAATAGACAAGTAATCTCATGTGACTATCTCTACTAGGTTCATCTGGTTAATATCTGAATTGCTGAGTTAAGGGGCACAGGAGGGCAGTGGTCCCAATTGTAATTGTGTACCAACGTTTATTATAGGGGTGACATATTCTTTGTAGGAAGGAAGGAATGTTATGAAACCTTATTCTTATACCTCACCACCACACATGAACAAAACCATCGTTAAAATTTAACCAGCCTGTTGGAGACAAAGGCAGATCTACAACTATTTTCTCCAGAGGCTTTCAGAGACTCATTGCATGGTTGCAAAATTATTTTTAATTTTGTTAGTGGTAAAGACCCATTGTTTTTCAGATTGTAGGTAATATTTTCTGGAATTTTTGTTGTATTCCCCTCATCCCCTTAAGCAATCCGTTCAGACTGAAATGAGTAATATATTATCAGAAAAACACCATGCTTTGGAGCAAAACATCCGGCAATTCCTTTTAGGATGAGCCTCTGCAATCATCCTCCAGAGGATCTTTGTCAAGCACTGGATGGAATTCCGGACGCCCCCGCAACTCTAGACATTGGTTGCTCTTAGAGGTTCTTGGTGTCACACAGAACTGGATTTGAGTCAGGATTCTACTGAGGATTGACTGTGTAATTTATGAGGTTCAACAGATAGGAAACCTTTTGAACTAGGAATGCACTAAATGGGGGGTTGTCCACCAAATGTGCAATGGAGTCACTAATTCCAGGCATGGACAGTCACTGCCTTCTTTACCTCATCCCTCCAGCAGAAGGTGGCAGTGCCCAAGGAGAGAGAAGGCATAGAGAGGGGAGGCAATACTGAACTTTGTCTGAAGCTCCAAGCCCCTGGCTGGTACTCTCTAGTCCTACTGAACTTCAGTAAAAATACAAATTTAAAAACAAAATCACTAAGAATCTCAAGGCAGCAATCACAGAGCAATGAAACCCAAATATTGGACTTTCTGTAAGCTTGAACACACTGGTGGTGCCTCCCATGAAGCAAGAGAATATGTATTTTCCCAAGTTAAAGGATTTATCTGAGCCCGTGTGTGCACAATGATTCGATGTAGCTCTTGATAACTATTTCGAAAAGTTGGGAAGTCACAACAGAACTTGCACATAAAGCAGTTAGCAATGTTCTTGGCTATTTGTTTTTTTAATTTCCTGTTCCTACATATTATTCTTCAATTTCTTCTTCCAGAACTAAAATCATGATGTGGTATTCCTAGCACAAAAGACTCATTTCCATATTCTTGAGACTGAACTCCTTAGTAGCACAAAATAGTAATGGTTAGGTAGGTAATAGATTCTCCTAAAGAGATGTCCAAATTGGATGTAAATTAAGCCATTAGAGTCATTTTGGTTCCTTGGGAATAAGTCTTACCCTGGGCACTTGTTAGCTAATCTGTACCTTTTCAGTTTGAACCTTATAAAGCAAATGAGAAGCACTGCTCTGGGCATTTTCAGATCCTTGCATTCATTGTAGTGTGCTTAGTGCAAAGGGTCCTAGTTTCATAATTTTAAGGTCACAAGCACTAAGCTTATACTAAACCTACACTAAAGCTATGCTGAACCCACAATAATCCTAAGGATTCTTTTCCAGGATTCTACCTAGCAGAAAAGGAAAAGTCATCTATGTACTTTTTTATAACCATTTTATTTTCTGCCAGTGGATATGCTGGTCATGGATTTGATACTAGGGTTCAGTTTCTTTGGTGGAAGTTGTCGTGAATCTAGAGAACCAAGTCACAGCATTAGGAAAGAAGGCAGTAACCTTATTCTGCCACCAGAGAACTAAGATTGTGAATAAACTCAATGTACTCGTGAAAGTACCTTTAGCAAGAGGACCCTTCTGCCCACTGAAATGTTGGTAGTTTTCAACATTAAGAAACACTTTGCTCATTTAGTTTTTGCTTTTTTGTGAAGAATCACTAATAATGTACCCTGGTAAGTACTCTCCCAGTTTTCTTTACATTATGTCACACTCAATTATTTGGAAAAGAACTTAAAGTCCAAAATTGGTTTACTTTTTCATAAACCACTTGCATATAAAGCAGTTAGCAATGTCATTTGTTATGAATAATAGAGGCATCCTAAGTGTTTATTTAAGGTGAAGTTATAGAATTTTTTAATGTTTTTAAATTAATTAGTTTGCAGCTTATCAAGGGCTAAGATTTGCTGGTATATGACATCTCTCATTAAATTACAACCTCAAGTGATATTTGTAATATCCCTATCTCAGAGAAGCTGACAGCACTTACAGAAGTAATTTGCTAATCCTCCAGATACATCCTTGAGGAAAAAGTTTTAAAATATGTGAATCAACTCTATCTTACATCTTCTAAAACTGAAAGTCAAAAAGATCAGGCTAGGTGTTAGAGAATAAAAACAAAGTCTTGGAGCCCATTCCATATTTACAAATTAATGGAGATAACTTTTAACTTTAATCTTATTTTTTTAATTTTTTAATTTTTTTTGTCTGTGCTGAGGTTTGAACCAAGGGACTTGAGCATTCTAGGCAAATGCTCTACCACTGAGCTATATCCTGTCCTTACATCAGGTTATTAATATAGTATCTTTTCAATAACATAATACTTAGTAGGCAAGAACATTCTATATCAGTGACTTGCTGTGATTACATTTCTTTTGTGATAAGAAACATCAGGGGTTTTTTTCAAGATTTATTATGCTTATGAAGAATTTGAAATGACATGGATTCCTTAAAATAGCTTATTAATCGAGAGTAACTCCCTAATTGGATATTCATTTTCAATAGTTTAAAATACATTTTTTAGTTACACATATAAACAAACCAGTCATACTTTTCTTCTGTTAATAAATAAGGAAAAGATTTGATTCATATAACAAAACGGGTTAGGAGTTTAGGGTCTCACATGTCATAAAGTCCCACTTCCAGCTCTGCTTTGCCCCGTGTTAGCTTCATCATAAAACCTTCATTTTCTTATACAAGTAATGCAGTCACCAGTAACTCCAGGCTTTCATCTTACTAGTTTAGCAATACCAAGAGAACAGAAAACCTTTAAGAATTCCAGCAAAAATTCTGAAATTGAGCACAGTTGGAATTCGTCAGTTGGGCAACCTCGGGCATGTTCACAAGCAACAACAGAGTATGTGGCCAATCTCAAGTGAAGCACAGTGTAAGAATGACGAGAATAGTTTCCTAAAGTAAATCAGGGTGCAGTTACTGGGAAAGAGGAAACTGGATTATGCACAGAAAAAAAGAAGAAGAAATGTCTTTCATAGTTTAATAGTAGAAATAGATGAATCGAAAGATCCAAGCCCATCTTGATACTCCATTATTAGATTATTATTATGATTAAAAGTAACTCCATATCACATACAACTGCAAAAATGGGAAGTTATACTCTATGTATGTTTATGTCAAAATACATTCTACTGTCATGTACAACTAAAGAGAACAAATTTTTAAAAGTATATGTTGTCTGATAGTTTTCTCAATTTTTCCCTTACTTTCTTGTGGAAAAAATATTACATTTCTTTTAATTAAAAAGATACTTTTCTATTTCGTTGTATTAAATTACATTGAATATATTCAGCACCTCCTTTGACTTAGATATTATTTTACCACATTATCATTGTCACTATTAAAGAATATTTTATTTTTATCTCCAGTCCAGTAAAGTGTTGTATTTCTATTTACTTACTAATGTTTTTACAGAACCAATTTTGTCTGTGCAAATGCTATCTGGAAATGATAATTCAAATTACTGAACAAATTATTTCAGAAAGTAAAACACTGAAAGTAAATCACTGAAAAGAAATCAGATTCAAACTTCAGAAGACATCCATGAAGTAAAGAATAAAGAAAACAAATCTTGCTGATGTGATCATTTCTAATAAGAACTGACCATTAGGGATGCGAAGTCTGTTAACTGGAGTAAATGATTTAGCAAGTGACTACTAGTAACACGATTCCTAAAATTTTGTCTCTTCTCAATGGAAGAGGGACTCTTTTAGTGCCTTTACTTTGTGTCCCATCCCTCTCAACCATTTCAGGACTTTAATCTACCCACTACTCCCACCTCTCTATCTTCAACCTCATGACCTTTTCTCTTCTGCTCAAAACCATTACTTTATTTTCTACCTCTGTGATTTTTGTCATTTTAAGAAGGTTATATAAGTGAAATTATATCTGAAACTTTGAGATTTGCTTTTTCCACTCAACATAATGCCCTTGAGATCCATCCAAATTATTACACATATCAGTGGTTTGTTCTTTTTTAGTGTTGTAATTACCTCTTGTTGCTTTGTAGTTATGCCCTTGTGAACCTCCAAGTTATTGTATATGCCAACAGTGTGTTCCTTTTATTGTTATAAGGGACTTCTGTTGCTTTGTAGTTGAAGAATTTTACATTTAAATTGTTGCAGTACCACTCAATAATGGACTGAAATGAAAACCAATTGAACTGTATACATGCATTATGAAAATAGCAGATGAGAAAAGAATAGATTAAAAAAATCTTCTGACTACTGCCCCATCTGTCTCCTCTCTTTGGCATCTTTAATCCTAAAAATTCTTTCATTTGATATTTGTTACCTTTTGATCTTTCATTTATTCCTCAACAGTTACCTTCACTAAGTTCAAATCACTTTTATCAAAATTACAGTGTTCACACATTTGCTAATTCTGGCAGATGCTGTGGATCCACATATTATTTGAACTCCTCAGATATTTGCTACTTTAGACTGAACACTCTTGTATTTTTTAATTCTTTTTATTCTCAGTTTCTGTAAATAAGGATTTAACTATCTCTCTGACTCCATTTTCTTGCCTCTGTGTACCCCTCAACTCAGTCACTCCAAAGTGATTTTTACCTTGTATGGGTTATATCACTGCAAGTGATAGAATCACACAATTTGAACACAGTTCTGCTGGTCCAAGAGAGATGTGGGTTCTATTATATTAGCCTATAGGTAAAACAATTATCACATTGATTATTTTAAATCCTCAATTCTTATGGGGACTTTGAAACAGAATATTTATTGATAGATCCTGACACAAAAGGAATTTTTATGTCTATACAGAAAAACCCAGTAAAAATCCATGAAACCACCATAATCCTTTTCTTTCCTCTTATTCTGACACTTCCTTACATCATTTTGGCTGGTACATTTATTAAAATCAGTGTGCTTAATTCTGATTCTTGCCTTTAGATATCAAAAATTTTAATTTGTTACTAAAATATAATATGCAGAGGAGGTGATTGAACACAAAAGACTTTTTTTTTAATTTCACAAAAGACAGACTATAAGACTTCAAATTTCGGTTTATTTGTTATCTCCAATATAAGACAGAATTATATAAAAATTCATCTTAAAATTGAAATTCACTGGAGACAGTTTCAAGCAATTAAAATACTTTGATTATTTGCTAATAATGGTGATCTTTTAACTTTTCAAAATAATTAATAGATTCATAGGAAGTTGCAAAATAATACAAAGAGGTGCCTTATACACTTGACCCAGTTCAAAAAACCTAATACTTTCCCATAACTGTAACAAAATATCACAACCAGAAAATTAGCTTTGAGAAAATATGCCTGTATAATTCTGCCATTTTATCAGATATGTGGATTCATGTAACCACCATAGATGATGCAGAGCAATTCTGTCACCACCAAGGCCTTCCTCCTGCTACCTTCTCACAGGTGCACCTACACTTTCTCCCACAGCCCCAATCCCTGACTGCTACTCTGGTTTTAAATTCTATAATTTTGTCATTTTGAGAGGTTCTATAATTAGAACAATGCAGTAAGTTAAATTTTGAGATGAGCTTTTTCCGCTTGTACAATGCCTTTGATATCCATCCAAAATATTGTATATATCAAATAGTTTATACTTTTTTATTGTTATAATGGGCTTTTGTGGCTTTGCATTGACGACTTTTATGTTAAAACTTTTACAATATTGCTCAATAATTGACTGAAATGAAAACCAATTGAACTGTACATATGCAGTTCATATGGAAGGAAACAGAATTGGAGTATCTCCACTGTCTTTAAATCTGGTCATCTCTTTGATGGCAAAGACTAGAAGGAAAATCTACTCAGTGCCTGAGCAGAGTGGTGGCTTCCTTCATGCTGTCATCCGAGTGAGTCTAAAAGCTTCCTTCCTAGGAAAATACTTCTCTAGGTTTTCCTTAAATCTTTACTTCTTTAATTCTCTTAATCAAATCTGGCAATGAAAATTTTTTACTTCCAATTACATTATGTATTTGAAAGGAAAAGAGGAACTAAAATATTAATTCATTTTGCAATTTATTATTTTAACAAATATATGGAGATGCAAGGGAAGTTCAGAGCTCTGGTCAATGGAGTGACAAGTTTAAAGGAAATTTGTTCTATATATATTATTTGAAATTCTAGACTTCTATGAAGTTCAATAACCATAAAAACTAAAATAAAATAAATTTTATCTTTTGAAGATTTCCCAAGAACTTCTACTCAAACCTCATTCCCTGTCATGTTCCTTTTCTTCTTCCCCTAAATTAGAATTTGATTAGCTTTGGAAAACATCTCTCTAGTCCCATTAAGGTTACATTATACACTCATTCTGCTAGAAAATCAATAATCTTTAAATATTAGCAATTCAACATTTTGAGACAATAGTTTTTTATTAAAAGACTCAACTCATTGAAATTAGTAATAAAAAATTACATGGACTATAATATAATTTCAAATATCTAGAATTTTGTTTTACTAAAACAATTTCCAGTGGGGGCACTAAAATAATGGCAGCTACTAAGTTATTAAAGTCAGAGAAATGATAATGAAATACTACCACTTATATGATGGTTTTAAAATTTCTATTTCAAAACAGTACCCAAACTCTTTCTGCAGAAAAAACAAGAGACTGGAAATCTCTACAGATTACAAACCAGGAAATGTTTCAAGACTTACCCTTGACAAAACAACCTCTTGACACTAAGTCATTGGAAAGGGGATAGATTTTCCTCTGTCAGAGACCAGAGTCAAAGCTGAAAAATTCCTTTAAGTACCACAAAACAATGGGCACAGAATGGAAGGGACATGCTTCCAGCCATGTTTGGGTCTTAATAAAGCAAAGTGGTGACCAAGGGTACAAATTCAGACAAGTTTTTTGACCATGGCTGGCAGACTCCCTGATTCACATTTGCCTATGTCATTGAAACTGGGGAGATTATATCTCTACCTGTATAGTAGGAATTTCTTTCCTATAAGAAATTATAATTTATCTGCACTCAAGAACAACCTCAGAAATGAAAATATGAATAAAATTAAAAGTGCAAATAACTTGTAAAATCTTTTGTGTTAGTGGTCTGAATACAATACAAGCTGAGACTATTTTGGCTTCTTAGGGTAGCATTGATATGTTTAACTGGATTCTTTTCATGTTTTTTATTTAACATTTCATGATTTGTATTCTAAGATGTTAAATGTAAGTTGTGTTCTTCCCAAATACATTTTACAGTATTTGTGATGCTTGTATCCTAGGTGTTGTTTTGAAGCACATTATGACCAAATATGATAAATTTCTTACATTATATAAGCAAACCCTCTGGTCCTTCACTATCCTTTCATTTAGTATTGCCATGCTTTGCTCAAGTTCTCATTGTTTGATTTAATATGTTCTTTTGCAGACATTTTTTAAGATATTTTATATGCTAGTTCTATTTTTAAATCCTAGTTTATTATTTAGAGATGGAATACATACTCTCTTCTGAAATGATTATATTGGTGTTTTCATTCAGAAATTGATCTCCTAGGTTATAAATTCTCCAGAAGCAGGGGTTTTACTTATCAAATTTCCAGCACCTAGCATACAGCAGTCATCCAATTCTTTAGACACATTTTAATGGAGCAACTTAGTATGTGCTAGCACTGTGCAAGGAATAGAGATAAACAGTAACCCAATATCCCCACTCTTATAAAACTGCCTTCTCCTGGGAAAGGGATAGAAAGTAAATAAATTATTATACATATAGCACATCATATACAGATGGCATGAAGATAAAGCAGAATAAGCAAGAGCATACCAATGTTATACAACTATGTGTGGTTTAACAAATTAGACAAATAAGGCTCATAAAAAGGGAAACAACTTTTCCAAATCACTTAACTTCATAGCCACATTGTCAGCATTTCAGTTTGTTTGTTTTCTTTCTTTTTTTTCTTTTAACTATAAATCTAATGTTGTTTTCTCATTTGAATGCTGGATTGTTTTGTAAATGGAAGGAAGATACTATTTGGCGATATTACAAGATCCCCCTCTTGAGCATAAAATTTGAATGAGCATCTTCTTGTTTAGATACAGATTCTTTAAGAGAGTAATTGTATCTTAAATATATAAGAAGATTTACTGCTTTTGAAAGAAAATTCTAAATTTTTCTTGCTAGAGTTGAATTTTAAAATAGTTTTATAAGAATTTTCTAGTAGATAGTGAAATGTCATTTTATGGTCAATTGCTCTGCTATTTTACTTTAACTAAAAATAAAATAATATTTGTAAGTTTTAAAAAATCAGTTATCCAGATAAATGTTATTATTCTATTTTTAAGATATGTAAAGAAAAAAGTAAAGATAAAGACAACACAAATATCTAAATACAAAATGGGAGAAAGCAGGAATTTAAAATTTATAGAATAAAATATACAAAGGAGCATTTGAAATATGAGAAATGTACAAAGTCAATCAAAATGAAAATTAACTACTATTTTTGGTTTAAACATTGTAGAGAATCAAAATGAAGTATTTGAGAGAGGTATTTTCATCTTACACTTCTGGCAAGCAAATTAATTGGCACAAATTGACCAGAGTTCATTTGATACTACATATTAAGTACTTTGAAAAGTTCTATAGCTTAAACTGAAAAATTCCACTTACAGAAATTTATTTTTAGGGGAAAAAAAATCTTGCAGAATCACAGATGTTTTATTATTCATTAAAAAATTGTTAAGTTTTTATTTTTGTTCTCTGATATTGAATTATTAATATTTCAAGAATCCTCATTTTCCATAAAAGAGAATAAATAATGTAACTTGAATAGGAATAGAAAGTTTTTTTCAGTATAATCAACTGTTATTTTTAGAAGAGTAAAGTGACCTGGAGAGGGACAAGAGCAACAGTTCTTGGCAAATTTGAGAAGATAATTTTTATTTTTAAATTATAGAACTTCAAAGTCATCTAAAATTTCAAATAAGATAAAAGGAACACATTTTCTTTATGCAGATATTAGATATAAGGAGATGTTTAGAATTGCAAAAGCAAAGAAATGTGAAATGTTTAAAATTGAGGATGATGTAATAAATCAAAAATTGTGATATAACCATAAAATTACACATGCCCATGTAATAAATATTTTGAAAGATTACTTAGTGATATAGAAATTCTTTAAATGTTTTATTAAGCACAAACCATGAAGAAAAACATATAAACTCTGAGAATACAAATGGCATGTATATATTTTTCCTTTTGAGAGTATATTTTATCTTTAATTGACATATAATAATTGTATATATTTATGGGACATAGTGTAACATTTCAATACATACATGCAGTGTGTAATAATCCTATCAGAGAAATTGGTATATCCATCATCTCATAAATATATTTCTTTGTGTTGGGATCATTCAAAATCCTCTCTACTACCTATTTTGAAATATTCAATTAATTATTATAAATCCTAATTATACTACTTGCTATATAGTACATTAGAAATAGTTTCTCTTATTTCACTGCACCCATGTACCCTTTGCTTATATTTTCTCTACCCCGACCCCACATCTTCCCAGACCCTCCTAACCAATATTCTATTCTCTACTTCTTTGAGTTCAACTTTTTAGCTTCCACTTACAAAGGAGAACATGCAGTATTTTTCTGTCTCTGCCTGACTTATTTCACTTAACATGATATTCTCCAGTTTCATCCATATTACTGCAAATGATAAAACTTTATTCTTTATTTTTTAACAGTTGAATAATATCCCTTGTGTTTATACATCACACTGTCCTATTCATTCATCCATCAATGAAGAATCACCTAGTTTGATTCCTTTCATTGACTGTTCTGAACAGTGCTGCAATAAACATGGGAGTGCAGATGTCTCTTTAAAAGTAGTGATTGCAATTCCTCTGGACAGATACCTGGTAATGGGCTTGCCAAATCATATAGTAGTTCTATTTCTTGTCTTTGAGGAACCTCCATACTGTTTTCTGTAATAACTCTACTAATTTATCTTCCCACCAACACCACGTGAGAGTTCTCCTTTCTCGTATGATCGCCAGTGCTTGTTTTTTTGTTGTTGTTGTTTTTTTTTTTGTTTTTTGTTTTCGTTTCTGTCTTTTGGTAACAGCTATTCTACCTGGAATGAGGTATTTCATTGTAGTTTCAATTTGCATTTGCCTGATAAGTTGTGATGTTGAGTATTTGTATAGGCTCTTTTGAAAACTGTTTAGTCAGGCCATTCACACATTTTAATTAGATTATTTGTTTTGTTATCGTTTAGTTGTTGAGTTGTTTCGGTTCCTTATATGCTCTAGAAATTAATCTCATGGTGAGTGAATAGTTTGCAAATATTTTCTCTCATTCTGAAGGTTGTGTTTTTACTCTGTTGATTGTTTCTTTTGATGCAAAGAAACTTTTTAGTTTTGTTGAATTCCCATTTGTCAATTTTTGCCTTTCTTGATTATGAATTGGAGATATTGCCAAAAAATCTTTGCCGAGATCCATGTCTTGAAATATTCTCCCCGTTTTATTTTTGTACTTTCATAGTTTCGGATCTCCCCACATTTAAGTCTTTTAGCTGTGTTGTGTGGATCTTTGAATATGGTCAGAGATAGGAGTCAAGTTTCTTTTTTCTGTGTGCAGATATCCAGATTTATCAGGCACCACTCACGACTTTCCTTTGTCCCGTGTAGGTTCGTATTGCCTTTGTCAAAAATCAGTTGGCTACAAGACATGGATTTATTTCTGGATTCTCTATTATGTATCATTATCTATGTGTCTGCTTTTATGCCAGTGCCATGACTCTTGGTTACTGTTGCTTCGTTGTGTGTTTTGAACTCAACCATCATAATCACTTCAGGTTTAATCTTTTTGCTTAGGATTGCTTTGGCTATTTGGGACTCTTTCATAGTGCCACAGAAATTTTAGGAGTGCTTTTTCTATTTATGTGGTGAGTTTTCATTGGCAATTTTTAGGAGCTTCTTTGAATCTGTGAGTGACTTTGGATAGTATAGACATTTTAATATTAATTCTTAACAATCCATTCATTTGGGATGTCTTTCTAGATTTTGTGTCTTCTTCAATTTTTTCTCCTCAGTGTTTGGCATTTTTAATGTATATGTTTTTCATTTCCTTCCTTAATTTTATTCCTAGATATTATTTTTTGTGTCTATTGTGAGTGAGATTGTTTTATTGGTTTCTTTCTCAGCAATCTAGTTATTGGGGTATAAAAAAAGCTATTGATTTTTCTGTTTTAATTTGGTATCCTGCAACCGTGAATTTATCATTTCAGTGGTTGTTTGTTTGTTTGTTTGTGGAGTCTAGGTTTTTCTATATATAAAACCATGTCGTCTGCAAAGAGAATTTGACCTCTTTCCCTGTTTGGATACCCTTTCTTTTTTTCCTTTCTTTTGTCTTAATATTCCAACTAAGACTACCAATGTTGTATCAAATAAGAGTGGTAAAAGTGGGCATACTTGTCTTGTTCCTTAGGGAAAGCAGTTTTAACCTGTCCTCATTTAATATGATATATGTTGTATATGTGTATGATGTATGGGTTTGTCACATGTGCTGTGCTACATCCCTTCTACACTTTTACACAGATGTAATTTTACATCATTCACACAAATGTAATTTTACTGAAATGAAAGCAAATCATGCAGACTTTGAGTTATTGTAAACTTCCTCTAACTCAATGCCATAAATTGCCATTCATTTCATTCATAAGCTCAGAGAGGAATACACTAAAATTTGCTTATATAATCACCCACATATGTGAAGGGATTTATTAGCTTTTCAAAAATGTAATACTTATAAACCCTAAATTTTATATCACTTTTTTGCTTAACACAACTTCATGATACACTTAAAGCTATATTAATTCAGCCTTTTTAATGAGACTCTAATATTCCAAATTGTTGATAGGTCAAAAATATCCTAACCATTCCTCTATAACATTCTTTTTATATTCATGTAGTCAACATCCCTGAATATCTACCCCAGTGAATTGATTCCTTATTTGTTATGGAATAGATTTACAAACATGACATTAGCAAGTCTAAGGATATATATTAAAATAGTAACAGATTATTCTTCCTTTAAAAAAAGCTATAATAATGTACAGTTGTCATAATCAGAATGTACTTTTCTCAGAGTCCTGCTAGAAATAAGGATTATTGCCAGTCTGATAGATATGAAATGGTACTTTATTGTTACTTTCATGTTTATTCCCCTGATGGATGTTTTTCATCATATTTTATGAGAATTAGCCTTTGGATTTCCTCTAGTGTGAAGTTATTATCCATAATTTTTTTCCAGTCTAGGTTTCTATTGTCTTTTGTCTTTATCTTGTCAATTTGCCAATGATTTTCATGAAATTTTAACCTCATTGAAAATTTATACCAAGAGTTTCCCTAATTTGCGCATTTCTGTTCTTGCTTAAAAAGATTTCTGAAGACTTTCACCTGTAGACTCCAAGGTTTACTTGTAAAAATGTTATTCCTTAAAACATCTGGAATTTATTTTGTGTATGAGGCGAAATAGAGGTTCAATGTCATTTCATTCTAATGTAATGCCCACATGTTTATAGACTAAACCATATTTTTCTCTACCAAATTAATATAGTGTGCATAATATGTTAAATTTTCCTGTATTCTGCAAACAATTTGTGGAATTTTTATTCTATTTTGTTGCTCTCTTCTCTCCAATACCACATATGATCTGTTTTCATATAGGCTATTTTCTAAAGCAAATCCCCCCTTAGTAATTTTAGTTTTCATGAGGTTGTTCTTAGACAATTGTTTGTTTTAGATATTTCAAGGTTTAAAAAAAAATAGTAACTTAGAATGGAGAATTTAGAAGTAGGAGTGAAGGAGATTGATTTTTATGAGGTAATTTTTATCCTGATAAGAACTGTTTTGAAAAGTATTTTGCAAATAGAATTTTACAGTAAACATGTTAACTATGGTTTAAAAGAAAGAAAACATTGTAGTTTCTTTTTTGGAGTGCATTTTATGTTATTTTTTAACTTAGCAGTATAAAGTAGGAAGAATGTTTTGAATTCAAAATTATGGATCATGAAGGACATAAAATGACATATTTAAGAGATACTATGGTTTGTTAAGATTGCAGGTAAGTGGCTTGGGTCAGAATGGATTTTTATCAGAAGCTTTAATTACTTTGGGTGGGTTCTCTCTTCCCTGTTACATACCCCGTTCCTAACATATGATACTTGGGATCAAATAGCTCTTGCCTTTTCAATGCAATTTGGTTGGGCAATTATGATTTGAGGCCTGATGCTGCCATTACTTCTATTCCTCAGAAATGAGCATGTGTGAACATACCAAAATAGAATACCTCCCCTCCCTCTGCGATTTTGCTACTTTGTAAACAAATCAAAATATCAATTTAACAGGTAAATGAACTTAAATTCTTCATCTTGTCTATTCTCCAAAAATGTATATTTTTCACCTTTAATTATCAAAACTGAGTGACTTGTAGGAACTTGTATGTTTACACTATACATTTTTTAATCAAAGAAAATGCCTTGATGTTATTCCTCATAGTCATTGCTTAACCACCTAATGGGGAAAGGATGAACTGTTGTTGGATTATACCCTATTGGAGAGTGTGATAGTTGATGAATAGCAGATCCTTTTCTTCTGAAAGGGTGTTTGTGCTTTTTATTATATAAGATCCTGTGTACGTGTTGAGGTCAGGTGTTGTATGTCTCCTTAAGCAGCTCAATTTCATGAGGACATCTGTTCCCTTTCTCTCCCTCTCTCTGTCATTTTTCTATTGCCCTCCTTAGACATATTGCTACATTTCTTTATATATTCTGTGGGTTTCCACTTCATCAGCTGGGATTCCTTCAATCCCAGAAAACCGATGATGGACAATGCTTTGTTCTCTCCCTTTTAGACAATGCTGCTCTGATCCCCGATTCACACATGCTCTTCAAACCTTAGGGACAAAAAGAATTTAGGTCAGGTATTTAGCTACTTCTTGTCCCTCTGGAGAAAAGACATGGAGATACGATGAATTCTTACTTTAAATATCAATTCTTTCCTTTTCCTGATGTTACAGGGATCTTCATGAACCAAGCTCTTCCTAGAATTACTTTGTTCAGATCTTCACCTGGATCCTTTCTCCAGGAATGATAGGAGAATGATAGCCCTCCAATGGATTTTTCTCTGAATCTTCCATCTAGTCTAAATGGCACACTCACAAAAGATAATTAATTTATTTTTATATTGAGGCTAGAAAAAAATTGGGGTATATTAGGCTGCTACATTTCTAGAATCCTTTTTATCCATTCATTCTATCACTTAGAATAAAATAGCACTAAAATGGATGTGAGAGAGAATGTGAAGAATTTTATGCCTTATGCTCTATTTTGCTAAGAACCTTCAACCTCTCTAAAATAATAAAGTGTATCACTTAAAATTATGAATGAAGAAGTAAATAAATTTGAACATGATTTAAAAGTGTAAAGTGTCCAAGGGACTACCTGTATTTAATTGACTTGCAAACATAGATTTGACATCTATACCTGTTTTTTGTGGCGTACACAAAACTGCTTTCTGCAAAGAATTTCTTCCAACATTACTGAAAAAGGTAAAGCGTGAATCAGTTGCTAACACATAGTTAGTGAAACAAAAAGGCAAAAATTTTAAAAGAAACTTTCATAATATGCAACTAACCAGTTTTCTCTTAAATATGTGCCTAGGCAAATGTGTGAATTCATACAAAACGATGCAGTCTGAGTCTATACTTCTAACAATGGGATAAAAGTCACACAAACTGCTCTTATAAAATTCCATCTGTATAACCCCCATGTTAAGTTTTTACCCTATGAAGCCCTCAGAACACAGACCTCAGACATTATTAGTAAAAATTATGTGTCTCTGCTCTGCTGATTCCACCAGTACTTTAGTGGAAGTACAGCCTTGGTTTCCCTTTTATTTCTCCATGCTCATTTGCATTTTATGTCTTTCTTTATGATATTGCTCTACCTAGGAGTATTTTTTGAAACCAAAAAACTTATTCATCATGTGCACCTTTATTTCTGGAAGAGCACAAAGAACACTGGGCAGATTGGAGACAAGCAGAAGAAAATGATCTCTGGATTTTCAGAAATATAATTTGGCAAATGTATTTATGTAAATAGTGAATACAGATTACTAAATCATGATAATTTGTGTCCAAATGCTGACTGTGATGAATCAGATGAACACCAAATATGTAATCTGGGGTTTTAGAATTAATGTCCCTCTCTAAAGCCATTCATACAGATTTATGATATATGCCAAATACCTTTCAAAAGATAGAATGTGCTTAGAGATATTTTTCCTTAATAAACAGACCCAAAATAGAAGAATTAAAAATAATTTGTTTTGAAAAAGGTACTTCAATATCTTTCAAATGTACATTGCTTCCATTACACTCAGAGCTCAGAATTTTTTAAAACTGTCCAAAAGTGTGCTTTATTTAATAGAGTAAGACATCTTGAATTCTGGACTTCAGAATACTACACACTTGGTTATGAATTTCAACTATTAGTAGCTCTGAACCTTGGTCAGTGCCTCATCCCCCATTTGGATATTGTTGGAATGGTTCCTCAAGGTTCCAACACAGGCACCTTTCTTTCTCCCAGGAATACTCTTCCTTATTTGCCAGGGACTCCCAAATGTGTTTCTCAAGCACAGGCCAGTCTCCTGAATTCCATAGTGAATGGCAACTCAGGGTCCACGGTTGCATGCCTCAAAGAAATCTCAAACTCAACATGTCCCTCAGAACTCAAAACCTTCCTTTTGAAAAGAGCATCTCTTGAACATTGCACTTCACAGTGGATGTCATGTTTCCAATTGTTTACAGCAAAATTTTAACTATTGTCTAACTTCTGATGCCTCATGCTGCATTACATCCAAGTCAATCCTAAGTGTCTGTTGAAGGAATCAATTTTTCGAAATCCTCATTTTTGGCATCCTTCCCTGGTCAACCTCCACGGCTTTTTAATTATCCCAGAAGACTTCACACAATTTCCCTTACAATCCATTTATCCTCTTGGAACCAGAAAAAAAATATTTTAAAATGTGAACATTTTCAAGTCATGCACTTTCCTAAACTGCTTTGATTGGTTTTTCCTGTTCTTAAGATAAGATCTAGAACCACTGTGTATCTACCTCACCAGACAACCTGAACTACTATTTCCTTTTATAATTCTTTCCATTTCTGAACAATTTAAATTTTACCTCTGATCTACATCTTCTTACATGGTATCCTATTTATCCAGGAAGGTTTCTCTACTACCAAACTCCTCTTGCTTCATTTAGCTAATTATTCTCATCTGTGGCATTATATCTTCCAAAATCTTCCCTGACCTTCTGGCTCCACTCTGGTCTCTATTTTACAGTCCCAAAAGCTCTCTGATTTTCCCTTTGCATTATCTGTCAAACTTTCTTCAAATACACATTGTAAGAACAATTTTAGGCTTGTAGGAAAATTAAAAGGAAGGCACAAAGGTTTCTGTCCAGAACTTCCTGTGTTACTAATATCTTCCACAAGAAGAGGACTTTGCTATAATTGGTGAATCTATGGTAGTATGTCACAATCCCCCAGTCTTTAGTTTACATATGTGTTCTCTTTTGGTGTTGTACATCTTATACATTTGGACAAATGTATAAACTGTCCCAAAATAGAAATATAGTATATTTTTCTAAATGTTTAATACCATTTATCCATCATTATAGTGTCACACAGAGTATTTTCACTGCCCTAAAATTTCTCTGTACTTCATGTATTCAACTCTCCCTTCCCCAAAATCTGGCACTGATCTTTTTTACTATCTCTATGTTTTACCTTTTCCAAAGATGTCATGTTGTTGGAATCCTATAATACATAGTTTTTTCAATTGACTTCCTTCACTGAGACATATGCATTTAAGTTTCCTCCATGTCATTGCATGGTTTGGTAATGCATTAATTTTTTGGGCAGAATATGGTCTATTGTCTGGATGCACCATAACTTACTCACCTATTGAAGGACATTTTGGTTGCTTCTGAGCTTTAGCAATTATGAATAAAACTATATAAGCATCCATGTGCAGGTTTCTGTATGATCAACTTTGGGCGATTCAATTCCTTTGAACCATAAGATAAGAATATGTTAAGTTTCTAAAGAAACTTCCAAATTGTCTTCCAAAGTAGCTGTACCATTTTGCATTCCAACCAGCAATGATTAATAGTTCCTGTGGTTTCACATCCTTGTCAGCATTTGGTGTTATCAGAGCTCCAGATCTTAGCCATTTTAATGATCGTGCATTATTATCTCACTGTATTTTCATTTGTATTTCTCCCACATTATCTTATACAAATTTTACAGTTCTGAATTTTAAATATAAATATATTTATATAAATATAAATATATTGTCTATTTTGAGTTTTTTTTTTTTTTTTTGCGGTGCTGGGGATTTGAACCCAGGGCCTTGGGCTTGTGAGTCAAGCACTCTACCGACTGAGCTATATCCCCAGCCCTTGAGTTTGTTTTTTATCAGAATTTTATAATTTACTTTACCTACATCTTATCCATATTATTTTAGATTTGTACCAAATATTTAATTTCTGGGTGCTAATGTAAATGGCATTGTATTTTAAATTTCAGATTTAACTTGTTCATTGTTGGTGTATAGGAAAGTGATCCATTTTTGTATCTTAACTTTGTTTCCTACAATTTTGTTATAATTGCTTATTAGTTTCTGTAGTCTCTCAGACATTTTTCTGTTCATTCTTTCAGATTTTCTACACAGACAATAATGTCATTAATAAGCAAAGAGTTTCTTTTTTCAAAATATATATACTTTTATATCCTTTTCTTGTTTTGTTGCTCCATACAACATTTTAAATTATGTGTTCAATGACTATCTTTTCCAGCAAAATATAGTGGCAGTGAGTGAAGGAATTAGGTTGGTATCATTCTTCTTCTTGTCACTGTTACTTAATACAAAGTTTCACTTTATACATTACTAATAATTTTTTAATAATGAGCAGATCTATTTTCTTGTTGAACTACTCCAAGATAAGCAACAGGCTCCCTCCTGCAGAATGCCTGGTGGCATTGAGCTGTATCTAAAGAGACATCACCATAAAGCAGGTCAGGGGGAGGGTCATTTTTAACTCCCAATTATTAGAGAAATCACCCTTAACTAGAACACTATAGAAGTGACTGGCATCTGTTCAGATGACGAATGGCCTGGAGAAAGTGGGCTGTGTCTCACTTTCCATGTATTCTGACACTGCTCACTGCCGTAAACACGATAGGGGTCTCAAATCGGGCCTATTTCATCTCCCCAATTATGTGTTCTTAGTCTGTCATTTCAATCATTTTCAATCTCTTCTGTTACCTGGTAGTGAAATCAAGATGTTGGCCTCATGAAGTGCCCTGGCCTCTCAGAGGCAGGGAGGGGTGTCCTAACTCAAAACTGGTTCCCATGTGCCTGATGTCATCCTGGGTTCTGGGTTCTAAGAACGGATGAATAGTCTAAACTGGAAAATAGTTATTTGTATTCATGTTTGGCTCCAGGGATTGGGGACTTTAGTGGAAGACTGACCAGGCCAACAGAGAGTAGTTCCATGTGTGCATTTTCCTCATGAACTTCTGCAGATGGTGGCGTATAGTGACTGCATCTGTCACATGGGATGGAAAGAAGTCAACCAGATCCCCACACCCCTATAAATTCCACATATCCGTGATTTTTTACTATATCTGACAGGTTTTCTTTATTGAAGATGGTCACTCCACACGTACAGGTCAGAGTTCTGAACTGTGAGTAAGAGCATCAGAGGCATAGGTTGCTTCTGTGAGATCGCATCATGGAAACTTGCACTGACTCCCAGAGACACAGCAGGCAGGAGAGGTGGTAGAAGGTGCCCTGGGAAGACAGAACTGCTGAAGTCAGCCTCATGCTTCAGTGACATAAATGCTACTCTGTTCTATAAGCTTAGGACACATTATTAATATTTTTCATTTAGAGAGAATGAAGAAGTGACGAAAGTCAGACAAATTATTAACATGTTCCTTTTCATCTTTAAATTGGGGATATCAATCCATCTCTCATAGGACATTATAAAAGATCAGTGTAAAGCGTAGGATTGAGGTAAAATAATTTCGTAAATGATATCAGTTTATTTTCTTCTTAGATTTTGTATATGGGAAGAAGGAAGTTTTAGTATTTTAGTTACTACAAACTTAGCCAAAAACTCCAAAGTTATTATTTTACAATTCTGTAGATTAGAAGTTCATTACAGATGTCATTAAACTAAAATATAGATGCTGGCGGGGCTATTTTCCACAGGAAGTCCCTAGAGCCAGGTGTATTCCCTTACCTTTTCCAACATCCAAAGGCCAAACGTATTCCCTGGTTTAGGTACTTCTTCCTTCATTTTCAAACAGCAGACTGATCTGTCTCACACTTTTACTCTTCTATTTTTATCTCATCTTTCTTACCCAGTCAGGAAAGTTCCCCACTTTTAAGGACTTATTTTATTAGATTGGGCCTACTCAGATAATCCAGGATAATCTTCCCATCTCAAAGGCTTAATTGCTTGTGCAAAGTCCCTTTTGCCAGTAATATACTTACAGTAATATATTTGTAGGATCTGGGTATTTTTGAGGGTTATATTTTCCCAAAGAGTGATGATGTCAAAATTATTATTATCCAACCAGATTTCTTCAATATCCTAAGGCTCTACAGTAAAAAATTAATAATAACAAAGGAAGAAAAATGGAGGTCAGACCTGTAATTACAGAGGCACCTGTAATTCCAGGGAGTCAGGATTCTGAGAAAGGATGATTACAAGTTGAAGGCCAATCTCAGCAACTTAGTGAGACCCTTAGCAATTTAAGAAGATCCTGTCTCAAAATAAAAAATAAAAAAGGCCTGAGGATATAGTTCATTGTTAAAATATCCCTGGGTTAAATCCCCTTACCAAGAAAAGAGGGAGAGAGAGAGAGAAAAAGGAAGAAAGGAAGGAACGAACGAACAAACAAAGGAAGAGGGAGAGAGAGAAAGAGAGATAAAGTTTATTATTACTCTAATCTCTACTTTGGCAATGAATAAAAT
Source organism: Sciurus carolinensis (assembly GCF_902686445.1). Lineage (NCBI taxonomy): Eukaryota > Metazoa > Chordata > Mammalia > Rodentia > Sciuridae > Sciurus > Sciurus carolinensis. The sequence goes on along the minus strand of NC_062221.1, from coordinate 101,689,530 downwards.
AGTAAAATGAGAAAGAAAATTATAATCTCTTCTATAACCTATCCTCTTCCCTCCTCCCCCCAAATCAGGTTCTATTTTAATTATCTTCAGTAAGTCTTAAGTGAATTTTTGTGAATAAAGGAGTTTCTACAATTTGATAAATATACCCAACCTGTTGAGTCTACAACTTGCTAAGTCAAATTATATACACAGCACCATGCAAGTTTGTATTCCTCAAGCATGTTCTCTGCCTCACATGGCATGTGATTCCCAAGAGTGTCTACAGAGGTTAGGTCAATGAACATTTGACTCTCAGATAGAAAGTTACACTAATTTCCCTGGGAATATAATATAATATCTTTTGTGCTTCCCTTCCACTTGGGCTTGTCTTTCTACTAATATGATATGCCCTTCATATCAATTCACCATTTTGCCTATCTGTAACTTACTTCTCAAAGATTATTACAATCCAATCTCCCATTCCTCATGAATTCTTTCTTGAATATCAATACCTATATTTTGGAACACCAAAAGAGAATGAAATAATGGTAGATGTGGTTTAGTTTTTGCAAGCACCTGCATTTACCTTTTTTTTTTTTTTTTTTTAATTTTGGTACTGAGTATTGAACTCAGGGACACTCAACCAATGAGCCACATCCCCAGCCCTATTTGGTATTTTATTTAGAGACAGGGTCTCACTGAGTTGCTTAGCACCTCCCTTTTTGCTGAGACTGGCTTTGAACTCGTGATCCTCCTGCCTCAGCCTTCTGAGCCACAGGGATTACAGGTGTGCACCACTGTGCCCGGCTCTTGCATTTACTTTTTTTTTTTTTTTAATTTATTTTTATTGTAAATGCATTTACTTTTAAGACTAATTTTTATCTGAGAACTTTGACTATTTTTTGGTTATTATAGTGGTTCCTTTTGAGCATTTTTCTTAATTTCTTTTTATTTTTTTACTAAAACAAGGCATAATATTAAATTGCTTCTAGATGCTTTACAAACCTAGGCAACAAAAATCAGAGATCTGAGGCAAGTGATTACAATACATAGGAATGTATTATTGCTGCTTATTACTGTAGCATATGAGCCTCAAGTAAATGGTCATTCATTCTGAAAGAATACTTCATACTACTAAAGTGGTCTGACTCAGGTTTCTGGAGAAAGGCCAAGCAGACCAGATTGTTTCTTAGTATACAGTATGTCTATTCACAGAAAACAACAGGAATGAGGTACGAATAGAACCACAAAGAAATGTCATCTTTACAACCATATGACACTGATTGGTTTTATAGCTAAAATTCTAAGAAGTCACTGAGGCAACAAATTAAAAGAGATAAACATTCTTTTTCTCATGTTCAGCAGATAAGGAACTGTTATCATCTACTGCTTTTATAATTACCCCCAAAGGGTAATTTCCTGCCTAAACAATATCATGATTAATATTCCAGATAGCAATATAAATCTAATTTCTGAGTGAGGGATAGACTAGAGAAGAGGTGATATATAAATTGCTCTGAAGTGTGGTCTGTAATGAATTAGGTGATTAATATATATAGTTGACATAGTTGCCTTACAAAGGTGGTTAAATTCACCCTGATTTTAAAATTCCCTTGTAACAAGCATCTTGATACTACCATGTGCAACAGTTTTCGTGGTTAGAAGCTACTTGGGGGTGGCCAATATAATTTTATCTTTGATTCCTCCAGCATGTTTTGCCCTTGATAAGGCACTTAATATTTACCAAATCAAATTTTTTTATGATCACACAGTGAAAACAAATTAATAAAATCATAACCATCTCAGGAAATGAATTTATATCACCTTTATGTCCTTGGAGCAGTCACTACTTGTGATTCAGCAGTGCTCAATGAATTTTAAAAAGGTGCTGAAGATGTGACATCCAGTGTGGCAAGAGGCACAGGTTTTCTGGACAAAGCACACTTACTATCTGCCACCGTGGCTCTGCTTGCCTCTCACTGCATGTCCACAGATACACACCACCACACTTTTGGTAATTCATCCAGCCTAGGCTGTGTATTGCTGAAAACAAACCAACACTGGTCTGTGATTTAGATGGATTCAATCCCCATTCAAATGCCAAGTCTGGTCCTTGATAAAACTGAGGAAAAAAAAAAATCGTACTCTGTATTTTCACCCAGAGACCAAAATCATGAATATTTATGATTTGCCTACCTTCATAACTCATTAGAAAGTCAAGAGATTCTAAATAAAAGAAAACAACAATAATAAGAGAAGAATATAAATATTGAATTTTCACTAAAGATGTGTCTCTTAAGAAAGCAGTCTTTCCAACGTAACCACTTAGGAAAAATACACACATTGAAGACAACTTAGAATTTTAAAAATGCACCTGCATAGATATAGAACTTTACTGAGAACTGTGTAACACATTATTTTGAATTTATTGTTTTGCACTTATAATACTTTGTCATACATACTTTTGCAGTGGAAAATGGAAAAGTTTAAATGAAATTCAGTTTTGAAATAAACTCTTGTCTAATTTGAAAAAAATAACCATATTTTTAATTTACCATACCAGTTAATACATATAAGGGTTCTTCTAACTTATGTAAATACCTGTATGCCAAATACAACTCAAAGTACCAAGTTGTAGTTTTGGTTGTTGTTGTTGTTTTAGGGCTGAGTTTATTGAGTTAAATTTTTCTATGCACAACTGAGATTACATCTACATTGTTATTTTGCTAATCTACATGGATACATTATCTCTAATGAGTTTAAGATTTATGATGAATGGGCTCAATCATAAAAAAACACACACATGCACACTAATTGTTTTAAAGCAGTAGTGAATACATTAATCTCCTCTTATAAAGCCAGCTTTGATTAAAAAACACTAGTTTCAAAGATCAGACTCTGATTTTGAAGATGAACAAAGATACACTCTCTATGGTTCCAAAATCTATTTTAGCCACTTTTTATAGTTGCAGTCTTATCAAACTACAGTGTATGTTCTTTAAAAGGACACTGATGAGGGGCACCATCCGCTGTTAACTTAAACCAGACAGCTGGCTTCCTCCTCCTTGCCACAAAAAACTTTGGCCAAGAGTTCTCCACAATAAAGACTAAGAGGACTTGGTGATACTATGACATCAGTCCCATTACTGCTTGGAGGCAACAAAAGCAGGCATATGTTCTTCTTTAATTCTATGGCACATGCAACTTGCAAATGGTTCTGAAATTAAAATATTTACCACTGAACTTAAACACTTAGGGGCATGGAAATTCAGTTAAAACAAAGGAAAAAAGTCACAGACCTATAGGTAAATGGGTAGGTACAAGAAAAGCCAAACTGTTCCATCCAACACCAGTGTATGTTTGCTTTAACTGGATGAACTTAGGAGGCCAACCGCCCGGATCTGCTCTTCACCTTCCAAATCAAAACAAGATTAAAAAGCCCATGCTTGACATATCTACTATGCATAGGTTCTGCCAGTGATGCGGAGCTCATAAGCACAACATAATGCATGCACAAAGCATGCCCAACACCTACATAGCTGTAAAGGCCAACACTGCCCAGATAACTTGTATCTGAATTTCTTGTAGCTTCTTCACAACTAGAGCCTCACATCCCTCAGCATAGAGGTGAGAAGGATCAGACAGGCTGCCATTGCAACTACTAGCAGACTTACTGCAGCAACTAAGAGGAACACTCTGGTTTTTGATTTCTTTGAACCAGCCTATATTTTCTCAGTCTGAGTAGTTATGAATTTCACTATAGTGGGGCTGTCTCTGTTCATAATCAATAGCCCTGTTAACATAATAAAGGTTTTGGTTACACTGTAGGTCTTGATACTGCCGTTTACCGGTGACAAGTTCTGCTCCTTCTAATGTTGAAGATTGAACACTAGAGAAGCACACCAAGGCAAACATATTAAGCAGGTTTTATTTAAAGGTAATAATACAGACTTCTCCCAGCAGGAAGAAGGAGGCCATGGCTGATGTTCTAAAAGTCCCAAGAAGTGAGCGCACCCTACATCTTTTATAGGTTAAAGTCTCTTTTGTTCTCCAGTTCTCTCCCCGCTTATCTCTCCTTCCTGCCTACTTGACTAGGCCTGGTTTTTTATTAAGTGAGAAACCATGGGCAGGGGGAGGGCCAGGGTGATTCAGGCAGATAAGGGCCCAGGGGGCACCAATTAGCAGCTCCTTGCTTGCAGTCCTTGATAAAGGCAGGTAAATTTGGTAATCAATGTCCTCCAAGATCCTTGACATTCCATTCTTCCAGGGGCAGTCTCCAACTTCCAGAGGCAGATGGCTTTATGGCCTCCATTTCCTCGATTTGACTTGATCCCCTATTTCTACACTAACTACCTGTTCTTAATTCTGGCTTCAGTCTTACAAACTTTCTGCATGCTGCAATCAACCTCATTTTCCACCTTTGTTTTGTAAACATATCCCAAAACCACAACAATTTCCATGACAAAAAACAAGAGCAGGATGAGACAAAAGTGACAAATCCACAGAGATTTTCCAGATTGTGGCACTGCAGGCAATTAGCCCAATGATGAAAAGTAAGGTTCCTACCACTATGATCACTACAGCAGGTCTGAGAGTGTACATATCTTCAAAGAAGTGGTCATAGTCATCATAAGTGATGAAGACATAGGCTCCCACCCAGCCAAAATGCCTGCTGCTCTCCTAGCCCGTGAGGTTGAGAAAGACCAGCAAGGTCTTGGAGGAGGTGATGCTGCAGGGGCCAGATATGGCTTCCCATGGAAGAAGCCTTGGTGAGGGAGCAGGATAGCACTCACTCACTGCAAGTCACGTACTACACAGAGGGAGATAACCATGTTTTCAGTTTTACTAAGGTTCAGGCTTAGAATCAGAAAAGGTATTGAGTTGATCTTAATAGTAGATCAGTGGACTGAGACAGACATCATTACCCCATGTATATGTGTATGATTACAGTAATGGTGTGAATCTACAGCATGTACAACCATAGAAACGAAAAGTTGTACCCCATTTGTGTACAATAAATCAAAGCGCAGTCTATAAAAATAAAAATAAATTAAAAAAAACTTCAAAACACTAAAAAACTAAAAAAAAATGGTTAAAAAAAGTAGATCAGCAGATGTTTTCTTGCATAAGAAAATAGCATAATAATTGAAATATTTAAGTTTTTGTGTTCAGAAACTTTTGGACTCATTGTTAGTGAGAATTTGAATAAATAACTTCAGAATGAGAATTTGAATAAATAACTTCAGAAGATAAGTCCAAAGTGACTTGCATACAAAATACTACTATCAATTCAGAACACAATATACCTAAATAAGTATGAAATTTTGGCTTTTGCTCATGCACAAGAAAACTGATGGTAGGTTGAATGGTTTTATTAGACTCTCTTTTTTTCATTGTAATACAAAATCCATTTTTAGTGTAACCTAAACAATTAAATTATGAAATGGAACCCCACAAGATAGAATGGAGTAAAAGAAAACTTCAAAATGATTGTCACATCTATTCTGTGTCTTTAATAGGACTATATTCCCAAAATAAACTAATAATCTCTGACTTTATGTAAATAGATACATGAGCAATTTTCTGCCCTCGTATAGACTGGCAATATTTAACATGCTTTTATTATATCAAATTTAAATTTCTCTTGCTTAAGTTTAAGGCCATATAGTTCATAAATTTTAGTTAAAAAAATAGTTTTTTATATTGCACTTTGAAAATTTAGATAGCAGAGTCCTTTCCAAAGCTCTTTGACTTACATGAATGTGTGTATTCCTAAGCTTTTGTTGATATTAATCTTCATTAATTTTTTAATATACTTCCTTGAATTACTTTAGGTGAGTGCTCTAGGGATTACATTCTCAACTTAAACATTCTAGTCACAGTGAATCTTATACTACTGTACCTAAAATTTCAAACCTATATAGCCACATTGGGTCATTTATTTCTCCTATATTCCACATACATATATCACTTTTATATGTTATAAACCTCCAAAAGCAGTGTTAAATTTTTCCTTTAAACAATTATTTACATTTTAAATAAAGATGGGAAAGAATTGCCCTTTATATTTATCCACAAATTTCCAATTTCCAAATGTACTTTATCTCTTCCCTGAAAGTTTAGGTTTCCATCACGTATCACTGGCTATCTTCCAAAAGAATGTCCTGTATCATCTTTCTATAGTTCTGGTCTCCTTGTATTGAATTTTCTTTTATCTGAATTTGTCTTCAATTTGCCTCCATTTCTTAAGAATATTTTTTAATGGTTATAGAATGCAAGGGAGACTGGTCACCAATCTCAAGCAGCTTTGAGATCCAGATACACAAACTCCTTTTGTTTTCAAAACCTGGAAATAGTCTATAATTTTTTACTCACTTTCAGAATCAAAGCTCCCCACTGAATGGGTCTTCCTTTTTATGAAAGGTCATATGTGTTTGCAGCTGTGTAATTTTATCATCTTGTATCTTACCTATAGAATTTTAGAAATCCAATAATCTTTCTTCCTTTTGTACTCTGCCCTTTTTAAATTCCAACTAGCAACTGGCAATGTTTCCGCTGATAAAAAATTTCTAAGATCTATGCATGTTTATCTCATGTATGTCACACAAATCAGTCCATTAGATGAAGGGCTTCTCCACAGATCTTTCCCAGAAACTGAAGCCAGAATTGGGGACAGGCAGTTAGTGTAGAAATATGGGATCGGGTCAGATGGAGGAAATGGAGGTCATGAAAGCCATCTGCCTCTAGAAGTTGGAGACTGCCCTGGGAGAATGGAATGTCAAGGACCAGCAAAGCCCATTGATAACCAAATTTACCTGCCCTTGTCAGAGACTACAGGCAGGAAGATGCTGATAAATGCCCCCTGGGCCCTTACCTGCCTGAATCACTTTGGCCCTCCCCCTGCCCCATCCACTTTTCACCTTTTACATCTCACCTGCAAAATGGGGCCTAATCCCGTAGGCAGGAAGGAAAGAGATAAGGGGGAGAGAATGGGAGAATAAAACCCATAAAAAGGACAGGATTTGCTCATCCCGCAGATTCTGACTTTGGGTCCCCTTCTTCCACCCCAGAGAAGTCTGCTTTTACTTTTCTTTAATAAAGCTTAATTTCCACTCTACATTTGCCTCAGCGTGCTTCTCCGGCGTTATACTTAAACACCTGAGGAAGCAGGACTCGTCACCAGTAAAGAGCGGTATCAAAACCACCACTTCAAAGGATAGTCCGAAATCACAGAAATTTTCTTCCTATACATAATATGTCATTTTTTTCTGACTGACTTGTCTGTATTTGACTTTTAATGAGATGCTGAGGGGATCTAATTCACATGCTTAATCTTTTCAAAGAAACTTTATATCAGTGAATTCAATGTCATATCAATTGTTGGAAGCCTGGTATGAACTGTGGATTTGTTTGAGCCCTCATAAGGCAGGGAGGATGCTTTTCTTGGAACTCCTGGGTGAAAGTCCCTGGTTTGAGAAAGCCCAGATCATGCTGGCACCCTGCCTTAGCTCACAGCCCTAGGTTCAAATGCAGCCGCCCTGGTTGTAAACTGCCAAGTCCCAAAAACTTTTTTCCCCCACTCTTATCCTGTTTTACTGAAAAAGCTCTTCACTGAATTCCTTTGGTGTGTGTCACTATAAATAAAGCATTTGCGGGTTTTTCTCTTGGTTAAGATCAGATCCATCAGGTCTCTTCCACCCATCAAGCCCTTGTTTTCAATATATTCCTGGTCTTTTGTGTTTATTTTTTAATATTACTTTCTTAGTCTTTATTTCCAGCCAGCCCACACCTCTAATGGTTACCTAAATTCCTCCCCACACAGGGGGGGGAATTTTTTTTTTTATATTTATCCACACATTTACATGGCTAAGAATCCATCTTTCTGAAGGATTAGTAAAAGGTTACCCAGTCATACCCTCACTTGTTTGGGGTTGGGTTTTGTTTGTTTTGGTGTCTTTATCTAGATAGCTTAGGTCATCCAATGCTGGTCCTTTTTTATGTTACAGTTGTTACCCCATCTTATCTCTTTTCTTCTCACACTGTACTATAAGCAGCAAGAAGAAACCAGATCCCAGTTTTGGCACTTTCTTGGAAATCTCGTTCTCTAAATATCTAAGTTCATTTCTTATGAATTCTACTCTCCACATAACCTCAAAGCACACTTTTACTACACTTTCTGTCACTGTATATCAAAGATTTCCTCATTTCCTGTTTCCAATAACATGTTCCTTATTCCTTTTAAGTCCTCACTAACACACTCATTAAAATCCATATTTTCACTTATAGCTTATTCAAGGTAATCTAGGCTTTTCTTATGATGCTTATCAAAATTCTTTCAGCTTCAACCCATTGCCCAATTCCAAGACCACTTCCACATTTTTAGGTACTGTAATAGTAGTGATACCGCCGTTTAGTGGTGACGAGTTCTGCTCCTTCTAATGTTGAAGATTGAACACTAGAGAAGCACGCCAAGGCAAGCATATTAAGCAGGTTTATTTAAAGAAGTAATAGAGGGGCGATCCAAGATGGCGGCCTAGAGGGAGACTGCACCCCCGTCGCTCCAGAACCCAGGAGTTAAGAAGGGGAGGCATTGAGAGACTGGGACTGAAATAGAGCCACGGGTGAGTCTGCCCACTGGGTAAAGCTCGGCCCGGGGGGCAGGCCCAGATAGAGGTGGCTTATCGGAGCCGGGCAGGGCAGCTAGAGTCATCCACAGGCAGCCCTCTGCACTCCGGCGGTGGGCCCCGCCCACACAGCCAGCTTCTCCAGGTTCTCGGAACGGAACTGGCCCGCTGGTGAGAGCCTTTCTGACCAGAACAAGCTCCGAGTCCCGGAGCCAGTGCAGCTCAGCGTACTCTGGCACGCAAGCAGATTCAGGGTCCAGAGAGGGCAGCGAGAGACTTCCCCAAGTAGTCTGGACCCCTGCGGTGGGAGGTGCCGTTCAAGGCTAGCCTCTCGGAGCTGACCGCCCACTGAGAGACTTTCTACATAGAACCAGCCACAAGCCCCCGAACCAACGGAGAGCCTCGATCCGCAAACAGCCTCTGGGATCAGGGCAGGGCAGCCAGACACCTCTTCAGGCGGCTCTGCCCACTCCGGCTGCAGGCTCTCTTCTCGGGGCGATCCAAGATGGCGGCCTAGAGGGAGACTGCACCCCCTGTCGCTCCAGAACCCAGGAGTTAAGAAGGGGAGGCATTGAGAGACTGGGACTGAAATAGAGCCACGGGTGAGTCTGCCCACTGTGTAAAGCTCGGCCCGGGTGGCAGGCCCAGATAGAGGTGGCTTATCGGAGCCAGGCAGGGCAGCTAGAGTCTTCCCAAGGTAGCCTTCCACACTCCGGCAGTGAGCTCCTCCCACACGGCCAGCTGCACGGTGCAGGCCCACAGTGAGAGCATTTCAGCACAGAGCCAGTTCCAAATCATGGAACCAGTAGGGGGCTAGGGGCAGTTTTCTTCGGATACGCTGCTTTATCAGATTCCTCCAAGACATCAGGCTACTGAAGGCTGGGAGGTGATACACTGGAAATCTACCGGGACACTATAAGCCAATAGCGGAAAACTGCAATATCTCAGCGTCCCACTGACAACTGACCAATATGAGAAAACAAGGGAAGAAAATGTCCCAAACAAACCTAGATACTACATCAATAAAACCCAATGACAGCACAGCAGAAGAAATGTCAGAAAGGGAGTTCAGAATGTACGTAATTAAAACGATCAGGGAAGCAAATGAGGAGATGAAAGAGCAAATGCGGGCATTGAAGGAGGAGATGAAAGAGCAAATGCAGGCATTAAATGATCGCACCAATCAACAGTTAAAAGACCAAATACGGGAAGCAAGAGATCATTTCAATAAAGAGTTAGAGATACTGAAAAAAAACCAAACTGAAATACTTGAAATGAAGGAAACAATAAACCAAGTTAAAAACTCCATAGAAAGCATAACCAATAGAATTGGTTCCAGGAGCACCTGGAAGACAGAACCTCAGACATTGAAGACAAATTATTTAATCTTGAAAGCAAAGTTGGCCAAACAGAAAAGATGGTAAGAAATCATGAACAGAATCTACAAGAATTATGGGATATCATGAAAAGGCCAAATTTAAGAATTGTTGGGATTGAGGAAGCCTTAGAGAAACAAACCAAAGGAATGAACAACCTATTCAATGAAATAATATCAGAAAATTTCCCAAATCTGAAGAATGAAATGGAAAACCAAATACAAGAGGCTTATAGAACTCTAAACATACAAAATTACAACAGACCCACACCAAGGCACATTATTATGAAAATACCTAACATACAAAATAAAGACAGAATATTAAAGGCCGCGAGAGAAAAGAATCAAATTACATTCAGAGGGAAACCAATAAGAATATCAGCAGATTTTTCAATCCAGACCCTAAAAGCCAGAAGGGCCTGGAACAACATTTACCAAGCCCTGAAAGAAAACGGATGCCAACCAAGAATCTTATACCAACAAAACTTACCTTCAAATTTGACGATGAAATAAGATCCTTCCATGATAAACAAAAGCTAAAGGAATTTACAAAAAGAAAGCCAGCATTACAGAACATTCTCAGCAAAATATTCCATGAGGAAGAGATGAAAAACAACGATGCAAATCAGCAACAGGAGGCACTAGCCTAAAGGAATAGCCAAATAAAGGAGAAACCAAATCATGCCAAAAACAAATATGAGTCAATTGACTGGGAATACAAATCATATCACAATAATAACCCTGAATGTTAATGGCCTGAATTCATCAATCAAAAGACACAGACTGGCAGATTGGATTAAAAAGAAAAATCCAACAATATGCTGCCTGCAAGAGACTCACCTCATAGAAAGAGACACTCATAGACTAAAGGTGAAAGGATGGGGAAAAACATACCATGCACACGGACACAGCAAAAAAGCTGGAGTATCCATCCTCATCTCAGATAATGTGGACTTCAAACCAAAACTAGTCAGAAGGGATAAAGAAGGACATTACATGCTGCTTAAGGGAAGCATAAATCAGCAAGACATAACAATCATAAATATCTATGCCCCAAACATTGGCTCATCCATGTACGTCAAACAAATCCTTCTCAATTACAGAAATCAAATAGACCACAACACAATCATACTAGGCGATTTTAACACACCTCTCTCACCACTGGATAGATCGTCCAAACAAAAATTGAATAAAGAAACTATAGATCTCAACAACACAATCAGCAATTTAGACTTAACGGACATATATAGAATATACCACCCAACAAAGAACGAATACACTTTCTTCTCAACAGCACATGGATCCTTCTCTAAAATAGACCATATTTTATGCCACAAAGCTACTGTTAGCAAATACAAGAAGATAGAGATACTACCTTGTACTCTATCAGATCATAATGGATTGAAATTAGAAATAAATGACAGAATAAAAAACAGAAACTTCTCCAATACTTGGAGACTAAATAATACACTATTATACGATGAATGGATAACAGAAGACATCAGGAGGGAAATAAAAAAATTCTTAGAAGTAAACGAGAACAAAGACACATCATATCAAAATCTCTGGGACACTATGAAAGCAAGTACTTAGAGGAAGATTTATTTCATGGGGTGCATTCAAAAAAAGAAGTAGAAATCAACAAATAAACGACTTAACACTACAGCTCAAAGCGCTAGAAAAAGAAGAGCAGACCAATACCAAAAGTAGTAGAAGACAGGAAATAGTTAAAATCAGAGCCGAAATCAACGAAATCGAAACAAAAGAAACAATTGGAAAAATTAATAAAATAAATAGTTGGTTCTTTGAAAAAATAAATAAAATTGATAAACCCTTAGCCACACTAACAAAGAGAAAGAGGGAGAAAACTCAAATTACTAAAATTCGGAACGAACAAGGAAACATCACAACAGACACGAGTGAAATACAAAACATAATTAGAAGCTATTTCGAAAATCTATACTCCAACAAAACAGAAAACCTCGAAGACATCAACAAATTTCTAGAGACATATGAATTACCTAAACTGAACGAGGAGGACATACACAACCTAAATATACCAATTTCAAGTAATGAAATAGAAGAAGTCATCAAAAGCCTACCAACAAAGAAAGTCCAGGACCAGATGGGTTCTCAGCCGAGTTCTACAAAACCTTTAAAGAAGAGCTCATTCCAATACTCCTCAAAATATTCCATGAAATAGAAGAGGAGGGAACCCTCCCAAACTCGTTCTATGAAGCCAATATCACCCTGATACCTAAACCAGACAGAGACACATCGAGGAAGGAAAATTTCAGACCAATATCCTTAATGAACATCGATGCAAAAATTCTCAACAAAATTTTAGCAAATCGCATACAAATATATATTAAAAAGATAGTGCACCACGATCAAGTGGGTTTTATCCCAGGGATGCAAGGTTGGTTCAACATTCGGAAATCAATAAATGTCATTCACCATATCAACAGACTTAAAGTTAAGAATCACATGATTATTTCAATAGATGCAGAAAAAGCATTCGATAAAATACAGCATCCCTTCATGCTCAAAACACTAGAAAAAATTGGGGTAGTGGGAACATTCCTAAACATTATAAAGGCAATCTACGCTAAGCCCATGGCTAATATCATTCTAAATGGTGAAAAACTGAAAGCGTTCCCCCTAAAAACTGGAACAAGGCAGGGATGCCCTCTTTCACCACTTCTATTCAACATCGTCCTTGAGACTCTAGCCAGAGCAATCAGACAAACCAAAGAAATTAAAGGGATACGAATAGGAAAAGAAGAACTCAAACTATCCCTGTTCGCTGATGACATGATTATATATTTAGAGGAACCTGGAAATTCCACCAGAAAACTTTTAGAACTCATAAGTGAATTCAGTAAAGTAGCAGGTTACAAGATCAATGCTCATAAATCCAATGCATTTTTATACATAAGTGATGAATCTTCAGAAAGAGAAATTAGGAAAACTACCCCATTCACAATAGCATCGAAAAAAATAAAATACTTGGGAATCAATCTCACAAAAGAGGTGAAAGACCTCTACAATGAGAACTACAGAACACTGAAGAAAGAAATTCAAGAAAACCTTAGAAGATGGAAAGATCTCCCATGTTCCTGGATAGGCAGAATTAATATCGTCAAAATGGCTATACTACCTAAAGTGCTATACAGATTCAATGCAATTCCAATTAAAATCCCAATGATGTACCTTGCAGAAATAGAGCAAGCAATTATGAAATTCATCTGGAAGAATAAAAAACCTAGAATAGCTAAAGCAATCCTCAGTAGCAAGAGCGAAGCAGGGGGTATTGCAATACCAGATCTTCAACTCTACTACAAAGCAATAGTAACAAAAACGGCATGGTATTGGTACCAAAATAGACAGGTAGATCAATGGTACAGAATAGAGGACATGGACACAAACCCAAATAAATACAATTTTCTCATACTAGACAAAGGTTCCAACAATATGCAATGGAGAAAAGATAGCCTCTTCAACAAATGGTGCTGGGAAAACTGGAAAACCATATGCAATAGAATGAAATTAAACCCCTATCTCTCACCCTACACAAAACTCAACTCAAAATGGATCAAGGACCTTGGAATCAGACCAGAGACCCTGCATCTTATAGAAGAAAAAGTAGGTCCAAATCTTCAACTTGTTGGCTTAGGATCAGACTTCCTTAACAGGACTCCCATAGCACAAGAAATAAAAGCAAGAATCAACAACTGGGATAGATTCAAACTAAAAAGCTTTCTCTCAGCAAAGGAAACTATCAGAAATGTGAAGAGAGAGCGTACAGAGTGGGAGAATATTTTTGCCAACCATACCTCAGATAGAGCGCTAATTTCCAGAATCTATAAAGAACTCAAAAAACTCTACACGAAGAATACAAATAATCCAATCAACAAATGGGCTAAGGAAATGAACAGACACTTCACAGAAGAAGATGTATAAGTAATCAACAGATATATGAAAAAATGTTCAACATCCCTAGTAATAAGAGAAATGCAAATCGAAACTACCCTAAGATTTCATCTCACCCCAATTAGAATGGCGATTATCAAGAACACAAGCAACAATAGGTGTTGGCGAGGATGTGGTGAAAAAGGAACACTCATACATTGCTGGTGGGGTTGCAAATTAGTGCAGCCACTCTGGAAAGCAGTGTGGAGATTCCTCAGAAAGCTTGGAATGGAAACACCATTTGACCCAGCTATCCCACTCCTTGGTCTATACCCAAAGGACTTAAAATCAGCCTACTACAGAGATACAGTCACATCAATGTTCATAGCTGCTCAATTCACCATAGCCAGATTGTGGAACCAACCTAGATGCCCTTCAGTTGATGAATGGATAAAGAAACTGTGGCATATTTATACAATGGAATATTACTCTGCAATGAAGAATGATAAAATTATGGCATTTGTAGGCAAATGGTCGAAATTGGAGAATATCATGCTAAGTGAGATAAGCCAATCTCAAAAAACTAAAGGACGAATGATCTCGCTGATAAGCGGATGAGGACATATAATGGGGGGTGGGAGGGGTTAGCATTAGGTTTAGGGTTAGGTTTAGAGTTAGGCTAAGGAGAGCGGTAAGAATGAAGGAAAGAAGGACTGTATAAAGGGAAAAGGGTGGGAGGGGTGGGGGGAAGGGAAAAAAAGAAACATCATTACCCTATGTAAACGTAAAAAAAAAAAAATTAAAAAAAAAATAAATAAATAAAGAAGTAATACAGACTTATCCTGGCAGGGAGAAGGGGTCCATGGCTGATGTTCTAAAAGTCCCAAGAAGTGAGCGCACCCTACATCTTTTATAGGTTAAAGTCTCTTTTGTTCTCCAGTTTTCTCCCCCCTTATCTCTCTCTCCTTCCTGCCTACATGACTAGGCCTGGTTTTGCATAAGTGAGAAGCCATGGGCAGGGGGAGGGCCAAGGTGATTCAGGCAGGCAAGGGCCCAGGGGGCATTAATTAGCATCTCCTTGCTTGCAGTCCTTGATAAAGGCAGGTAAATTTGGTAATCAATGGGCTCCGGAGATCCTTGACATTCCATTCTTCCAGGGGCAGTCTCCAACTTCCAAAGGCAGATGGCTTCCTCGAATTGACCCGATTCCCTATTTCTACACTAACTACCTGTCCTTAATTCTGGCTTCAGTAGCAGTAGCCCACATTCATTACAAAAATTATAAATAAATTTAAAAAGCATATTAGTTTTCAATGACTTTTGTATAAAGTACTACAAATTTAGTAGATTAAAGCAATGTTAATTTATCTTCTAGTTCTGACTGTCAGAAGCATGAAATGGTTCTCCCTGGGCTAAAAGGAATGTGTCAACAAGGTTGCTGTCCTTTCTGGAGACCTCTAAGAGAGAATTAATTATTTTGCCTTTTCAGAGTCTAGAAACTGCTCATTCTCTTTGACTCATGCCCACTTTCATTTTCAAAGTCAGCAATAACTGGTCTGGTCTTTCTCACATTGCACTAATCTGAAACCTACTTTCTGCCTCCCTTCTGATACACTGAAGGAACTTTGTGATTATGTTTATGTTCAGCACCCCTATAATCCAAGAAAAAGAAAAAAATCTTTTTCAGTCTGATGATTAGCAACCCTAATTGAATCTTTTCCTTAATTCTCCTTTGGCATATGATTTAACATATTCAAAGATTCTAAGGAAGGCCATTATTCAGCCTATATAGTTTAAAGTACAAACTACCTTCCTTGCAATGGTGGCAGCCTGAATCTCAGTTCACTCCTTCTAGAACCAGGTGATACCACTGTTTACCTTGAGGAGCGCTGCTTCCTCAGATGTTGAAGTATAACACCAGAGAAGCACGCTGAGGCAAGTGTAGAGTAGAAAGTAAGAAGTTCTATTAAAGGATAGTAGAGTAGACTTCTCCCGGTAGAAGAAGGGGACCCAAAAGCAGAATCCATGGGATGAGGAATTCTTGCCCCTTTTATAAATGTAAAGTTTTCTTTGTTCTTCTGCTCTCTTCCCCCTTATCTCTTTCCTTCCTGCCTACTGACTAGGCCCAGGAGATACCAGTGAGATGGCAAAGAGGTGAGAAGCAGATGGGCAGGGCCAAATAGAGTGATTCAGGCAAGTAACAGCCCAGGGGGCACTAATTAGCAACTCTTGCCTGTAGCCTTTTGGGAGTAGTAAAGGCAGGTAAATTTGGTAATCAATGGGCTCTGGAGACCTTGACATTCCAATCTTCCAGGGACAGTCTCCATTCCCAGATTCAGATGACCTCCATTTTCTTAATTTGACCCGTTTTCCTATTCTACTCTAACTGCCTATTCTCAATTCTGGCTTTACAGGACTTGAAGGAATCTTCCCCACAATTATCGTTCAGGTCAGTCAAAAAACTGGTCAGGGTTAATGTGTAGAATTCAGTGTTCCTACTCACAGGTTCTCCCACTTCTATGATCTCCCTTGACTGTATCCTCCAATTATAGTCGATCCAAACTCTGCTCACTTTCTTCAAACTGGTAAAGCTTTGGATTTTCTGTTGAGGTTGTAGCTGCCCTACCTCACAAAGATTGGTGCCTATCATCAGTTGATGAACTGTGCATGACACATGGGAAATTCACTTAGTATAATTGCTTATACCAAGTGTCAGTTTCTTTCCTGGTTTCGGACATTCTCTAGTACTTTCGGGTATGTTTTCATTTTTGTCTTTGGAGATTAAATATGGTTGTTATCTGTCCCGACCCGCGGGACATCAACGCGGAACGGCAAACCTAAGAGAGAAGGAATGAAGGGACAAGAGACACAGGGAGAGGCAGCAAGACAGGAATTCTGATCAAGCTGAAAATTTTTATTGTTCTCACGGGTATTTATGCTGAGGGAATGAGGGGTATGACGAGGTGCAGCCTGGTTGGTTGTGTTCTTCTGCTGGGTTCCTGATAGGGTGCAAATTCGCGCTGGCGGGAAGGTGAAGTTCGCGCCGGCGGGAAAGTGTAGTCCCGGAAGAGAAGCCGTGGGCACCATAGGCGCCATACTGTCAGAATTATCAGCCAGGAGGGGGGGGAGGGACGCTGCTGCTTATTGTAAAGGTCAGAATGTCCTCAGAATGAGAACTTCTTGGTCCCTGACAGTTATCTGCATGAGTTTGGCCTGAGCTATTTAGCCCAACCAGAATCTTTGATAATCACTTTTAAGTTTGTCGGTGATCTTATTTATGTGTTTCAACATGTCAAAATTACATTAGAACAATGTTTCCTTCTTACCTTGCATCACCAATGTAACACTCTATTTTGCATCATAGTATATCTCTCTCCTAATACCTGATGCATCTGTTAGATGTTTTTCGGAAAATATTTTCATCAAAGTTCTACATATATAGTGAAAAATTCACAAATCAAAAGTGTATCATTTGAATAATTTTTCTCAAAATAAACATCTTGGTAGACAGCACTCAGGTCAGGAAATAGGATATTATCAGTACCACAGACAATCATATATGCCATCTTCCAATCACTGTAAACCCACTTCCCTAAAGCTAATAATTATCTTGATGTCTATCACTATTAATTATGCCTGTTCTAGAACATAATATAAATGGAATCATATATATATATATATATAGATTCTGGGTTATTGAGGTTTAGAGTGGTACCACTTTATGCAAAATAATAGGGATCTTTTATTTACATGTGTTAATTGTACAAATTAATGGATTTTGGTGTGGCAATTCCATACAATTATATATTGTGCATTCATCATATCTACTCTACCTTCTATCTTTTCTCACCCTCCTTTCTCACCCCTCCTCCTCCACTCTTTCCCAGCCTCTAATTGTCCCTCTTGTACTTTCAGGTCTTTTATTTTTCTTCTTTTAGCTTCCACATATGAGAGAAAGCATGTCCTACTCATCTTTCTGTGTTTGACTTATTTCACTCATTGTGAATTCCTCCAGTTCCATTCATTTACCTGCAAATGACAACACTTCATTCTTTTTATGGTCAAATAATACTTCTTTGCAAATGTATACCAAATTTTCATTATCCATTCATCTGCTGATGGGCTCCTATGCTGACTCCATATCTTGGCTATGGTCAGTAGTGTCCCAATATTCATGGGCATTCAAGTGTCTCTATTATATGCTAACTTCATTCCTTCCAGTTATATATCCAGGAGTAGTATAGCTGGACCTTATGGTAGTTCTATTTTTAATTTTGGAGGAATCTCCAAAACTTTCATATTTGGATTTGATTTCATGGTTTCTGTTTTTCTTATGCCTAAATAATTAGTTAAATGTTTGCATTTAAATAGTGATTTTGCTGCACAAATGACAAAGGTCTAAGTAAATATAGATTGTTTAGTTATGGTGTGTGATCGGCTTGCCTTTAAAAGTTGCATTACTATTTCATTTGCTGTTTTTCTTCCCTGTTGTTTCTTACAGCACTGCTAATGTTTTGCTCTTTCCCTCATCCTACAATGTTAATTAGCCATATTAATTCATCAAATAAAATATGAACAATCTCTGACACTTCTTTAGTAGATGGTTTTGTTGCCATGGTGGCTTTTAGCTTGGAGATTTCTGACATATTTTGGATTTCCTTATTTTTTCTAGTCTTAATGTTTTCAAAATAATGAAATAAATGAAATTCGCTAAGATTAAAATTTTTAAATTTCATAAAAAATTATAAAGAACTAATCAGATTAATTTTTGTCTTATTGAAATTTGGGTTGAGATGTAATATTCTTTTACATATAGTAGTTACACTTATTAAAGATAATTCTCAGATAAAGAAATACTTGGCTAATAAGATTAGCCAAGAAAGAGATGTGCAACACAAATCCTGGTAGCAGACTTTCTAAAAATTTTTCATCCTTACTGGCATTTGATACCTTTATTACATTCTGTTTTCTTAGGTGAAAGTTTACCTATCTAAATTATCATAAAGTAGCTGAAATTTTTGAATGCTTCAGAAAAAATATAACATATAATTTCATTAGGGACTAAATAACATGAAACTCTGAAATATGACCCAAGAATTAGAAAAACAGACTCTCTCTGCTACTAAGCTTATGTCTATAAAATACAAAAAAAAAGATGTTATTTAATAATCAGCATTTTCTGTTCTATTTAGTGAAGAATTCAATTACATGCTTCTAAATTATACTATTATTTGTGAAGTTAGCTTTATTGTACTGAATATCAATGTGCATTTACTTGCAAGGATTCTGATCAGTCAGCTGAACATCATAGAGTCTAAAATACTAAAATATCACTTACCCTAAATAAATGTTAATATTTTCTGGATAATTTAGCTAAGTCCTATGCTTATTATTCTAAGTATTCTTTTAGAGGTTTTATAAGACTAGGACTTTTAGATAATTGATCTTATTATCTCAAGTATTTCTTTATACCACAATTTGTGAATTCCTTAGTAAAATTCCTCTAAAGAAATAGAACCAATAAGACAGATAGATAGGTAGATAGATAGATACATAGAATTTATTATAAGGAACTGTTTCAGGCTGGGGAGATAGCTCAGTTGGTAGAGTGTTTGCCTTGTAAGCACAAGGTCCTGGGTTTGATCCCCAGCACCGCAAAAAAAAAAAAAAAAAAAAAAAAAAAAAGGAACTGTTTCAAGTCATTGTGAGGACTAAGAAGTCCAAAGACCTCCAGGGTGACTCGAAAGCTCTAAACCCAGGAGAGCTGAGGGTCTGGTTCAAATTTGAAGGTTGGCAGAACTGAGACACAGAAAGAGCCAGAATTTCAATTTAAGTCTCAGTTCAAAGGCAGTTAGAAGGAATTCTCTTCCTTAAGGAAGGAGTCAGTTTTTTTTGTTGTTGTATTCAAAAACTGATTGAGTGAACCAATCAAAATCAGGAAGGCCCATACTTTTTCACTCAGTCTATTGAGTTCAATGTTAATTGCATCCAAAAACACCCTCACAGAAATAGCGTTTGTCCAAACATCTGAGTCTCATGTGACCCAGTGAGATTGACACATAATTTAAGCATCATAAGTGAGAATGAAAATTATACATTCTAATTCATATATAGCACTTGATAAAATAAGTGCTAAAATTGAATTCAGTTCTTCATCTTCTAACCTGTCATAAGTAAATGAATAGTAATATTTCTAAGTTTTAAGTATTTTCAGTGATACTACATATAAAAAGCAATGAAACTATGTTTACATTGAAACATTTTATCCTTAAAGAAAAAGGAATCTTTGCTGAGCGCCTTTTATGTGACAAGTTTTATACATTAGCTCAGAACCAAAAGTTATCTCTGAGTTTCCTATAATTATTTTAATAATTAAACAAAATCCATATTCCAAGTAAGGATATAAGATTCATTGTCAAAACTTCCCTGACAAGTTATCTTTTATTCAAGAACTATTCTTAGAATGCTCCAGTTCTTGTGTAAATAAATCAAACTTTCAGAATGATGGCAGCAAGATGGTGAAACAGGAAACCTCAGAATTTATTCCCCCAGTAAGAATATAATTTAATAACAATATATTATCCAAAAAGACAATGAGAACTGTAGAAACCAGTTAAGAAGTTGTCATGCCCTAGGCAAGTGCCAAGTCCAAAACAACCATATTGAAACAGGGAAAACTCAATGAGCTAAAAGAGAACACAGATTTAAAAATTAAGCAAAATCAGAAAATTGATGAATAAACCAAATGAGAATATCAAAAGAAATAGAAACTATTTTTAAAAGTGGAAATTTGGGAACTGAAAAATAGCATAACTGCATTTAAAAATTCACTAGAGGTGTTTAATAGCAGAATTGATCAAGTAGAGGGAAGAATGAATGAACTCAGACATATCATTTGATATCATCAAGCAATATAGGTATTATAGAAATTCCAAAAGAACAGAGAGAGGAGCATAGAGATCATTTGAGAAAAATAACTGAAAATATATGAAATATGAAGAAGGAATGCAAATGCAAATTCAGTAGGCTTAATGGATTCCAAATAGATTCCATTCTATAGGATGAACACAAAAGTCTATGTCTTGACACATTATAATTAAACTGTCAACAGTCAAAGGTAAAGAGAGAATATTGAAAGTCAAAAAGTGGGGGTAGGATGGAAAAAAGCAGAGGGAAAAAAAGAAAAAAGAAAGCAATCAATTCATCACATACAAGGGAGTTCCAATAAGATTACCAATAGATATTTCAACAGAAACCCTACAGACCAAAGGGAAGCACCCAAATATGTGAAATATATATTGTATTGAAGGGAGAAATAATAGCACAATAATACTAGAAGATTTCAGCACTTTACTTTCAATAATGAATTGAACAACCAAATTAATAATACAGAAATAGAGGACTTAAAGAATACTGTAGACCTAGTAAAACTAATAACAGAACATTCTACCCACTGGCAGAAAAAATAAATATTCTTCTCAAAGTCATCCAGAACATTCTCTAGAATAAGTCATATGTTAAGTCACAAAATAAGTTTTAACTTTTTTTTTTTTTTTTTTTTTTTTGGTGCAGGAGATTTAACCCAGGGCCTCACACATGTTAAGCAAGTACTCTACCACTGAGCCACATTCCCAGCCCAAGTCTTTTTATTTTTTTTAAGAGCTTTATGGTTATACATAGCAGTTGGGTTCATCCCAAGAAACTCATACATGCACGTAAAAAATTTCAATTTTCAGCCCAAGTCTTAACAAATTTTACAAGACTGGAACCATGCCAAGTATCTTTTTCTGGCCGCAGTTAAGTGAAACTAGATATTGGAAGAAAAAGGAAAATTAGAAAATTTGCAATATGTGAAATTTAATAACATACACTTGATCAGCCCCTATGGGCGAAAGGAAAAAACTCATGATGCAAATAAGGAAATATCTAGACATAAATATCTAGAAAATACAATACATCAAATCTTATATATAAAGCAAAATCAACACTAAGAAAGCAATTTATAGTGGTAAACATCTCCATTAAAAAAGAAAATTTCTATCAACAAATGAAGATCACAACAAAAGTTACAAGAAACAAAACCCAAAATTAACTGAAGAAAGGAAATAATAAAGATGAGGGTAGAAATAAGCAAAAGAATATAATAAAATGAAAACAATCAATAGAAATACATTTACTTTTTAAAAAGATCAATAAAATTGACAAACCCATAGCTAGACTAAAAAAGAAAAAAATAGCAAAATTAGAATAAAGAGCAAAAATTAGAAGTGATAGAGGAGACATGGCAAGTGACACCACAGAAATATAAAGGATTATACGAGACCACTGTGAATAACTCTATGCCAACAAACTGGATAACCTAGGAGAAATAAATTCCTGTAATCATACAACCCCCCAGGAATCATAAAGAAACAGAAAATATGAACAGAACTAATTAGTAGTAAAGAGATTGAATTGGTATTCAAAAACCTCCCAGATGGTATCAGGTTGGTAATATACTGATACCAAAGCCACTAAAGTTCCCACAATAAAAGAAAACTACAGAGCAATACCTCTAATGAGTACTGTATTAGTTAGAGTCCTCCAGAGAATTAGCTTACATGATTATGGTAAAAAGAAGTCCTATCATGTGCAAACTGGAGAACTAAGAAAACCAGTAGTTTAATTCAGTTCAACTCCAAAGGCTTGAGAAACATGGGAGTGGAGGGTGGAGGAAATGATGTAAGACCCTGTACAAGTCTGAAAGTCCAAGAACCAGGAGCCCTGATGTCTGAAAGTATGAGCAGCTGAGTGGCCCAGTTCAACAGGAAGCAAATTCCCTTCTTCTCTTTCTCTCTATTTTTTGTTCCATTCAGGTATCAGTGAATTGACTGACTCCAACCTGCATTAATGAGGGCAATTTTCTATACTCAGTCTCCAGATTCAAATATTAATCTCCCCAATCACTCTCACAGACACACAGAAAAATTAACCAGGCATATGAGCATCTTTTATCCTGGTCAACTGCACACATAATCATCACAAATACTGTGAAAAAAATAAATCCTCAACAAAAAATACAAGCAAAATGAATTCAACAGCACATTAAGATCATAAGCCATCACCAAGTGGTAATTATTCCTGGAAAACAAGGGTGATTCAAAATAAAAAAATAAATCAATGTGATACATAATGTGAAAGACAAAAACCAAACAATTATCATAATAGATGCAGAAAATGCACTTGGCAAAATCCAGTAACCTTTCATGATTAAAGCATTCCACAAAATAGGAATACTTTTCCCTTTAAGTTTATGAACAAGGCAAGAGAATACACACTCTCATTACTTTCATTCAACATAATGCTAGAATTCACAAGAGCAATTAAGCAAGAGGAAAAATAAAAGGAAACCAAATTGGAAAGCAAGAAGCAAATTTATTTCTGTTCACACAGGATGTGATCTTATATGTAGAATGCCCTAAAGATTTTACCAAAAAATATAAAAATGTTATTAATAATGAAGCAATTCAGCAAGGCTGCATAATAGAAAGTATATACATCTACACACAGAACTGTGTCTATACATTAACAATTAACAATATGAAAATAAAATTAAGAAAACACGGGGGCGATCCAAGATGGCGGACTAGAGGGTGGTGACTGCATCCCCAGTCGCTCCAGAACCCAGGATTCAAGAAGGGGAGGCATTGAGAGATTCAGACTAAAATAGAGTCACGGGGTGAGTCTCCCCTACCAGGTGAAGCTCAGCCTGGGCGGCAGGCCCGGATAGGAGCGGCTTATCAGAGCAGGGCAGGGCAGCTAGAGTCTTCCCCAGGTAGCCCTGCTTCCTCCGGTGGTGGGCTCCTCCCACACAGCCAGCTTCTTGGAGCAGGCCACCCAGTGAGAGCCTATCTGCACAGAACCAACTCCAAGTCCCTCCAGCAGCGAGCTCCGGCCCGCAGGCAGCTTCAGGGACCAGGACAGGGCAGCCAGGGAATTTCCCAAGCAGCCCTGCTCTCTCCAGCGGCAGGCTCCGTTCACGGCCAGCTTCTCGGAGCAGAGCACCCAGTGAGAGCCTTTCCGCACAGAGCCAGCTCCAAGCCCTGGAACCATTAGCGGGCTAGGGTCAGCTTTCTTCAGAAGCACTGCATTATCAAGTTCCTCCAAGACTTCAGGCTACTGAAGGCAGGGAGGTGATACACTGGAAATCTACCGGGACACTATAAGTCAATAGAGGAAATCTGCAATATCTCAGAGTCCCACTGACATCTGACCAATATGAGAAAACAAGGGAAGAAAATGTCCCAAACAAACCTAGATACTATATCAATAAAAGCCAATGACAGTACAGCAGAAGAAATGTCAGAAAGGGAGTTCAGAACATACATAATTAAAACAATCAGGAAAGCAAACAAGGAGATGAAAGAGCAAATGCAGGCATTGAAGGAGGAGATGAAAGAGCAAATGCAGGCATTAAATGATCGCACCAATCAACAGTTAAAAGAGAAAATACGGGAAGCAAGAGATCATTTCAATAAAGAGTTAGAGATACTGAAAAAAAAAACAAACTGAAATCCTTTAAATGAAGGAAACAATAAACCAAGTTAAAAACTCCATAGAAAGCATAACCAATAGGATAGAACATCTGGAAGAAAGAACCTCAGACATTGAAAACAAAATACTTAATCTTGAAAACAAAGTTGGCCAAACAGAGAAGATGGTAAGAAATCATGAACAGAATCTACAAGAATTATGGGATATCATGAAAAAGCCAAATTTAAGAATTGTTGGGATTGAGGAAGACTTACAGAAACAAACCAAAGGAATGAACAATCTATTCAATGAAATAATATCAGAAAATTTCCCAAATCTGAAGAATGAAATGGAAAACCAGGTACAAGAGGCTTATAGGACTCAAAATATACAAAATTACAACAGACCACACCAAGGCACATTATTATAAAAATACCTAACATACAAAATAAAGACAGAATTTTAAAGGCCACAAGAGAAAAGAATCAAATTACATTCAGGGGGAAACCAATAAGAATATCAGCAGATTGTTCAATCCAGATCCTAAAGCTAGAAGGGCCTGAAACAACATTTACCAAGCCCTGAAAGAAAATGGATGCCAACCAAGAATCTTATACCCAGCAAAACTTACTTTCAGATTTGACGACGAAATAAGATCCTTCCATGATAAACAAAAGCTAAAGGAATTTACAAAAAGAAAGCCAGCATTACAGAACATTCTCAGCAAAATATTCCATGAGGAAGAGATGAAAAACTATGGTGCAAATCAGCAACGGGAGGAACTAGTCAAATAAAGGAATAGTCAAATAAAGGAGAAACCAAATCATGTCAAAAAACAAAAATGAGTCAAATGACTGGGAATACAAATCATATCACAATAATAATCCTGAATGTTAATGATCTGAACTCATCAATCAAAAGACATAGACTGGCAGATTGGATTAAAAAGAAAAATCCAACAATATGCTGCCTGCAAGAGACTCATCTCATAGAAAGAGATACCCATAGACTAAAGGTGAAAGGATGGGAAAAAATATACCATGCACAAGGACACAGCAAAAAAACTGGAGTATCCATCCTCATTTCAGATAATGTGGACTTCAAGCCAAAACTGTCAGAAGGGATAAAGAAGGACATTACATACTGCTTAAGGGAAGCATAAATCAGCAAGACATAACAATCATAAATATCTATGCCCCGAACATTGGCTCATCCATGTATGTCAAACAAGTCCTTCTCAATTCCAGAAATCAAATAGACCACAACACAATAATACTAGGTGATTTTAACACACCTCTCTCACCACTGGATAGATCTTCCAAACACAAATTGAATAAAGAAACCATAGATCTCAATAACACAATCAACAATTTAGACTTAACAGACATATATGGAATATACCATCCAACAAAGAATGAATACACTTTCTTCTCAGCAGCACATGGATCCTTCTCTAAAATAGACCATATTTTATGCCACAAAGTTACTGTTAGTAAATACAAGAAGATAGAGATACTACCTTGTACTCTATCAGATCATAATGGATTGAAATTAGAAATAAATGACAGAATAAAAAAACAGAAACTTCTCCAATACCTGGAGATTAAATAACACACTATTATATGATGAATGGATAATAGAAGGCATCAGGAGGGAAGTAAAAAATTCTTAGAAGTAAACGAGAACAAAGACACATCATATCAAAATCTCTGGGACACTATGAAAGCAGTAATTAGAGGAAGATTTATTTCATGGGGCGCATTCAACAAAAGAAGTAGAAATCAACAAATGACTTAACACTACAGCTCAAAGCGCTAGAAAAAGAAGAGCAGACCAACACCAAAAGTAGTAGAAGACAGGAAATAGTTAAAATCAGAGCCAAAATCAACGAAATAAAAACAAAAGAAACAATCGTAAAAATTAACAAAATAAATAGTTGGTTCTTTGAAAAAATAAACAAAATTGATAAACCCTTATCCACACTAACAAACAGAAAGAGGGAGAAAACTCAAATTACTAAAATTCAGAATGAACAAGGAAATACCACAACAGACACGAGTAAAATACAAAACATAATTAGCAGCTATTTTGAAAATCTATACTCCAACAAAACAGAAAACCTCAAAGACATCAACAAGTTTCTAGAGACATATGAATTATCTAAACTGAACGAGGAGGACATACACAACTTAAATAAATCAATTTTAGGGGCTGGGGAGATAGCTCAGTTGGTAGAGTGCTTGCCTTGCAAGCATAAGGCCCTGGGTTCGATCCCCAGCACCACAAAAAAATAAATAAATAAATAAATAAATAAAATCAATTTTAAGCAATGAAATAGAGGAGGTCATCAAAAGCCTACCAACAAAGAAAAGTCCAGGACCAGATGGGTTCTCAGCCGAGTTCTACAAAACCTTTAAAGAAGAACTCATTCCAATACTCCTCAAAATATTCCATGAAATAGAAGAGGAGGGAACCCTCCCAAACTCATTCTATGAGGCCACTATCACCCTGATACCTAAACCAGACAGAGACACATCGAGGAAAGAAAATTTCAGACCAATATCCTTAATGAACATCGACGCAAAAATTCTCAACAAAATTTTAGCAAATCGCATCCAAAAATATATTAAAAAGATAGTGCACCATGATCAAGTGGGTTTTATCCCAGGGATGCAAGGTTGGTTCAACATCTGGAAATCAGTAAGTGTCATTCACCATATCCACAGACTTAAAGTTAAGAATCCATGATTATTTCAATAGATGCAGAAAAAGCATTGGATAAAATACAGCATTCCTTCATGCTCAAAACACTAGAAAAAATAGGGATAGTGGGAACATTCCTTAAAGGCCATCTACACTAAGCCCATGGCCAATATCATTCTAAATGGTGAAAAACTGAAAGCATTCAACATCGTCCTTGAAACTCTAGTCAGAGCAATTAGACAAACCAAAGAAATTAAAGGGATACAAATAGGAAAAGAAAACCCAAACTATCCCTGTTCACTGATGACATGTTATGTATTTAGAGGAACCTGGAAATTCCACCAGAAAACTTTTAGAACTCATAAGTGAATTCAGTAAAGTAGCAGGTTACAAGATCAATGCTCATAAATCCAATGCATTTTTATACATAAGTGATGAATCTTCAGAAAGAGAAATTAGGAAAACTACCCCATTCACAATAGCATTGAAAAAAATAAAATACTTGGGAAAATCAATCTCACAAAAGAGGTGAAAGACCTCTACAATGAGAACTACAGAACACTGAAGAAAGAAATTAAAGAAAACCTTAGAAGATGGAAAGATCTCCCATGTTCTTGGATAGGCAGAATTAATATTGTCAAAATGGTCATACTACCTAAAGTGCTATACAGATTCAATGCAATTCCAATTAAAATCCCAATGATGTACCTTACAGAAATAGAGCAAGCAATTATGAAATTCATCTGGAAGAATAAGAAACCCAGAATAGCTAAAGCAATCCTCAGTAGAAAGAGCGAAGTAGGGGGTATCGCAATACCAGATCTTCAACTCTATTACGAAGCAATAGTAACAAAAATGGCATGGTATTGGTACCAAAATAGACAGATAGATCAATGGTACAGAATAGAGAACATGGACACAAGCCCAAATAAATACAATTTTCTCATACTAGATGAAGGGGCCAAAAATATGCAATGGAGAAAAGATAGCCTCTTCAACAAAAGGTGCTGGGAAAACTGGAAAACCATATGTAACAGAATGAAATTAAACCCCTATCTCTCACCCTGCACAAAACTCAACTCAAAATGGATCAAGGACCTTGGAATCAGACCAGAGACCCTGCATCTTATAGAAGAAAAAGTAGGTACAAATCTTCAACTTGTTGGCTTAGGATCAGACTTCCTTAACAGGACTCCCATAGCACAAGAAATAAAAGCAAGAATCAACAACTGGGATAGATTCAAACTAAAAAGCTTTCTCTCAGCAAAGGAAACTATCAGTAATGTGAAGAGAGAGCCTACAGAGTGGGAGAAAATCTTTGCCACTCATACTTCAGATAGAGCGCTAATTTCCAGAATCTGGAACTCAAAAAACTCTACACCAACCAAGAACACAAATAATCCAATCAACAAATGGGCTAAGGAAATGAACAGACACTTCACAGAAGAAGATGTACAAGCAATCAACAGATATATGAAAAAATGTTCAACATCTCTAGTAATAAGAGAAATGCAAATCAAAACTACCCTAAGATTTCATCTCACCCCAATTAGAATGGCAATTATCAAGAACACTAGCAACAATAGGTGTTGGCGAGGATGTGGGGAAAAAGGTACACTCATACATTGCTGGTGGGGTTGCAAATTAGTGCAGCCACTCTGGAAAGCAGTATGGAGATTCCTCAGAAAGCTTGGAATGGAACCACCATTTGACCCAGCTATCCCACTCCTTGGCCTATACCCAAAGGATTTAAAATCAGCATACTACAGAGATACAGCCACATCAATGTTCATTGCTGCTCAATTCACCATAGCCAGATTGTGGAACCAACCTAGATGCCCTTCAGTTGATGAATGGATAAAGAAACTGTGGCATATATATACAATGTAATATTACTCCACCATGAAGAATGATAAAATTATGGCATTTGCAGGTAAATGGATGAAATTGGAGAATATCATGCTAAGTGAGATAAGCCAATCTCAAAAAACTAGAGGATGAATGATCTTGCTGATAAGCGGATGAGGACATATAATGGAGGGTGAGAGGGGTTAGCATTAGGGTTAGGGTTAGGTTTAGGGTTAGGGATAAGGAGGGTGGTAAGAATGGAGGAAGGAAGGATTATATAGAGGGAAAAGAGGGATGGGAATGGTGGGAGGGGTGAGGGGGAAGGGAAAAAAATAACAATGAATCAAACAACATTACCCTATGTAAATTTATGATTACACAAATGGTATGCCTTGACTCCATGTACAAATAGAGAAACAACATGTATCCCATTTGTTTACAATAATAAAAAATAAATAAATAAATAAACATATATCTGATAAGGATTAATATACCAAATATATGAGGTATTCATAGAACCAATAGGAAAAAGAACATACAAATATCTGAATTAAAAATGGGCAAAAGTGTTGAAAAGACATTTATCCAAGGAACTTATACAAATAACCAGTTAATAAATGCTAAATCACTTGAACTATGTATGAGACATCTAATTAACTAGAAATTTTGATAAAAATTATTTCCAGCTGCACAGTTTCCAGCTGCTTGCCCCTCAGCTGCTCCAGACCCTCACTTTTTCTCAGTCTTGTCTCACTTGAGCTTGTAGGATGAAACAGAAGTAGTATGTTTCTAGCTAGGTTCATTGTGTCTCTGAGATTGATTATTTTTGATTGATTTTATCTTTTGTGTACATGTTCATACATACACACAAGGAGTCGTTTTTGTTTTTCAATGGACACAAGTAGAGATAAAAACTAAAACAAAGAAAATATGCATAGGCTATTTCCAGACATTGAGTGAAAGTTGTTTATTGCTAGTTGTTTTATGTCTTCCCCTAGATCTTTGCTTGAACTTGAGTCTTATTCAAAGTTCAGTGCTTAGGTGTTAGATTGTAGTGGAAAATGGAATATTCACTTTGTTAATGCTCTGAAACTCAGTATGAAGTCTGTTGCTCTTTATCATTCAGTAGAAATAATGTAATTAACACTCCAAAATAATTGTTAGGTGCATATAAATACAGATAAACTGATATACATATTTTTAAGTACAAAGTAGAAAATAAATTTTGATTTTTGCTTTTTTAAGTTTGCATGCAATAATTGTAAAGAATCTTTTAAGATCATCTACACCATGAAACTGTTCTTTGCTACTTATGGATTTCAATAATATAATTTCTTTTACTTTTAAAAATATATTATTACTAATATGTCAAAATGTTGACATTCATCATCTAAGTGGAATCATGGTATGTAGTATTAATAATTGTTAAAGTTAATATTTGATTTATTCCAATAAATAATTTTAAAATTCTCATATAAAAGTTACCCTAAGAGTATAACACTTTTAATCATATTTATATTTATTCACTATAATTATTTTTGGCAGGGATGGGGAAAAATATAATTCTTAATATTGATGTGTATCAAGATATTCAGTGTCATTAACAAGGTGTTATTCACTGGGTTTTAACTCATAACCCTCCATAACTATAGAAAAGTCTTATGTGTCTTTGAAATTCACCTGATAATTCACTAGCTTATCAACCCAACCAACACACACACACACTTTGGAATGGTATTTTAAATTAAATTTTACTGTGATGTTTCCATAACAACATTCTGATATATGAATTGTTCATTAAGTAGAAAGATGCCAGTTTCTCAGTATTTTTAAATTTTTAGTTCAAGGAAAAATGTCTCATGACTTCATTCTAACACATTATAAAACATATCCCCAATATTTCCATAAAACAAATTAGTCATTTCTTATAGAGCTTAACCAACACATTTACTTGCAAGTAAAGTTTATTAAATAAGCATGATTTAATACCTCAACACTTACAACATCAGCCTCTTATTTTTCAAGCCACTAATAATATATCAGTTTTAATTGTAGACTAATTTGTTACTTATCCATACTTTTAAAATATACATATACAGTTTTCAGAATTTCCTTTCCAGTGATCCTAATACATTACCTTGTATTTAAACCAGATATACAATTTAACATTTACAAACTGTCTTTCAGGTAAGATGAAAATCTGAACACAGTATGAGAGATAAGCTTGATAAAATTAAATTTTCTTTCTAGTGCTAGAAGCCAGGCTCAAAAATGTTAACACAGTATGTTATGGTTTGTATAGTAGGTGTCCCCCAAAAAGCTCATGTGACAACACAGCAATATTTTGAGGTAAAATGATTAGATGATGAGAGCTGTGACCTAATCAATGGATTAATCCAATTGATGGATTAATAATGTGAATGGACTAGCCACATGGTAACTGGAGGCAGAAGGGGTATGGCTGGGGAAAGCAGGTCACTGAGGAGTGAGAGTGCCTTTAAAGTTTAAATTTGTCTCTAGCACCTTTCCCTCTCTGCTTCCTGGCTGCTATGAACTGAGAAACTTTTCTCTGCCACACCATTCCCCCATAACCGTTCTACCTCACCTTGGGCCTAAAGCAATGGAACCAGCCTACCATGAGCTGAACCTCTGAAACTGCGACCCCAAAATAAACTTTTCCCCTTCTAAGTTGTTCTTGTCAAGAGTCTTAGGAACACCAATGAAAAGTCACCTAACACACAGTGCAATCCCATTTATAAAATTCTAAGAAATTCAAGCTATAGTAACAAAAGAGCAGGTAAGGGACTGGGAAGGGTAAAGGGAATGAAGAAATGCAAAAGGGTATGAAGAAACTTTGGGGAGTGACAGTAAAGTTCCACATCTTGATTATGGTAAGGTTTTCAGGTACTTTTAACTATTAAAATGCATCAAACTGTATGCTTTAAACAGATGCCATTTATTGTCTATAGATGACATCTCGATAAATTGATTAAGAAAAAAGGTAAACTTTTCACCAAAATTGATCAACTCTTCAAAAGATACCAGCAACAAAAAGACAACACAATATGAAAAAATTTAAGTTGAAAATTAAAAAATTTATTTTCTTTTGATAAATAGTGGGTATTAGAAACCTGGTATGATTAAATGCTGTTTTAAAAGTAAATTAACAGAGTTACTCTAATATTTCTACAATTTATTCACTGGTACCCAAAACTAAAATTTGCAAAAT
This sequence comes from Sciurus carolinensis, assembly GCF_902686445.1. Lineage (NCBI taxonomy): Eukaryota > Metazoa > Chordata > Mammalia > Rodentia > Sciuridae > Sciurus > Sciurus carolinensis. Next base: position 101,657,348 of record NC_062221.1, on the reverse strand, counting down.
GTCTTAAATGGCTCAGCTACATACAGACTGTGTGTGTGTGTGTGCATGTGCATGTGTGTGTGTGTGTATGTGTGTGTGTGTATACGTGCATTGCAGAGTACCACTACATATGGAGGGCCAGAGAGACTGGGAGACAGAGTCAAAAATAGAAAGCAAATGCAGCAAATATAGATAAGCTTATATGGGTTTTTATTTTACTATTCTTCCAATTTCCCTTTAGTTTTGGAAGTTCCAGAAGTAAACTTTTGAGGTAAAACTTAATCAGAGACTTACCAAATTTAATCAGTTTCCCACTGAAACTCTAATATGTAAAGGAAGATTATACTGTGATATGGGTACACATTTTATAAGGCATTAAAGTAGAAGTAGGAAATGTAACAAGAATGAGGAAAAAACCATTGTAAGATAAAGAATATGGACTTTACAGATGGTCAGCAAATTTCATGTGATCTCTAAATTTTCATACCAGGAAATCTGATTATCAAATGATTTCAGAACTATAATATTAAATAGTGACTATAAACCTTGGTTCCTCTCTCTCTTCCTTCTTATCCCTTAAAGAAAGTTTCTTTAAACTCAGTGTCCATTATATAAAATGGAAAGAATAAAGGTACTTATACTTCAAGATGATTGTAAAGATTAAATAAGATAATGAGCTTAAAGTGTTTAGCACAGTACTTAGTACAAAATAAGCACTCAAAAAATGTTGGCTTCTCTAATTACTATTATTTTAGAAGGAACAGAAGGAGGTATATTCATAAAATCATATGACTAAGTCTATACTACAAAAAAAATCGTATTTTCCATCTTACCACCTGTCATTTCCCAATTATAATGGAAGACCATTTCACTTTTAGATTTTAGGTTGTTCAAAAAAGACTGAGATTTCTAAAACACTACAGATCTAATCTTATCAATGTAAGTCTAGAGAACATCTCCCCACACACATACCCACCCTCCAAATTAGGATAAGTTTTTAAACTAAGACGATTTAGAGGATTAAAAAAAAAGTTCCTATATAGAAAATTTTATTTTCATCTTGTTTTGCTCAGTGAGCCATGTTTGGTAATCTTACATTTATCATTTGATTATTTAATGACTGGAAATATATTGTGCTCAGTAATTGCCAACCTGCTGTCTGACAAGTGAGAATGAAATTAATAACATACTGATTTAGACATGGTAGTCTTTGAGTTTAAATTGCTGCTCTTATATCAGGCACCTCAATTGAAAATGTAATTTAGATTTCAATGAAGTAATGAATATACTTAAAATATCCTAGAAACACTTTATAAAATTTTTCTCATATCAAACTGTCAAAACACAGCAATAACAAAGATGATCTTAGATTTAATAGAAAGTTTAGACCTCTGTACTGTGTATTTGTACATTCAGATTTGTATCTTATATACCTACATAATATGATGTTAACATTGAGAATACCTATTCAGTCCTTCTTTTAAAGAGTTTTGGCATCTAAAGTCAGTAATCCAAATTTGTCATTTCATTGATGGTTTGCTGTTTGCAGCATCTGAAGGAAGCAAAAACAATTCAAGATGATACTCAGTATTAACACATATAAAATTTACTCCTTTTAAAATGTATACATTTATATTTAACCTTAAAACATAAATTTTAAAAGAACATAAATTATTTACAACTTTGTGGTTTGTATAAAACTTACATATCTGTTATAGATCATTTCAATCCTTTTGAGGATCATAAAAAGACCTTTGTTACAGTTGTATTTTGACAATTTTGTAGAAGGAAAATATAAAGTATTTGGAAATATGTCTATTAGTTCATTGAAATACATATAATTTCAACAGATTCTTGATAACAAAATTTCTGATCTAAACTCAAAGACTATCTTATCTAAATGGCTATTAAATTATATCATGTAAGTGGAAAGACTACAGTTTTTGAGAGCTTTAATTAATAATAGGGAAAGAAGAGACAAATCTTTCTTACAGAAGAATTCCAAAAAAATAAGTGGAGAATGATATCGAATGGGGGTGGGGGGTGGGGAGTGAGAGAAGAATGGGGGAACTTTAGATTATATAGAAGGAAATGAGAGGGAGGGGCATGAAAAATGGTGGAATGAGACAGACATCACTACCCTATGTTCATGTATGATTACACAAATGGTATGAATCTCCTTTGTGTACAACCATAGAAATGAAATGATGTACCCCATTTGTGTACAATGAATCAAAATGCTGTCTGTAAAAAATTTAAAAATATATAAAAAATAATAATAATAATATATATAGGGAGACAGTTTCCTCCTCCAGAAAGCAGAGATAAACTGCCAATATCTGTCTCAGAGTGTAGTCTCAACTTTATTCTAATTAAAGGGAAAAATATCAAAAGGGAAGAATAGGAAATATACAATGGAGAAATCAGCAAAAACACCCTAAGTAATCAAGATTGCATTGCCAGTAATGTCGTTTAGATACTATGTATCTGCTAAAATGATAGGATGAGAAAGATACTTATCTTGATTCTAAGTTATTCCAAAATAAAGTTGTTTCAAAAAAATAACATATATTGATCCTAGTGTGGGATTAGAGTTCTAGCTGAAAGGACTACCCAAAACTCTACCAAAAGTGAAAACTTTTTAATGTCCAAGAATATAATTTTTTGCATAAATATAAAAAAAAGAATGCTTATAGTTGCTGATACTTTAATTTGTATTTAATTTGTTAAAATTATAAATTAATTATCCTCAAAGATTTACAGTAAAAATCACATCTAATAAACTCTCATATAAATCTAGTATTTTTGTTGAAATAAAAAATATGCACTTCTTCCTTCTTCTTTGAACAAGTATTCAATTAATTTATAAATTTGACAGATTACTTTCCCCAAAACATTGACACCAATTATAAACCCAATTAATTTAATTTCTGCAATACTTTAAATTTCAGTTCCAAATTTTAAAACATCCTAATCCTTCAAGCATTTTGAACACTTAAGATGAATAATTTATTAAATCAAATAAATAACAACCTCTTAAACTATGGGCCATTACTTATAAACCCCCAAAAGACTGAATTCCTCGAGTATTAAAGTGCTATTTTATTTATTTTTTTTTCATATTTACCAAAGTGTCACTTTATTTATTTTTTTTATTTATTTTTTTACGTTTACATAGGGTAATGTTTATTTTTTTCCCTTCCCCCCCATAAAGTGCTATTTTAGACATTACTTACAAACAACCTTTCTTGCAGTTATCCATTTAAAATTATAAGTACAAAATATACATCATTTAATCATTTTATCCTAAAATCAAAATTCTAATATCTATCAAACAAACCTTAAAAATTCAAATTAAAAAATCACAAGTTTAGCATCAATCTCATTTCTTAAATACAAATTAAAATGACTTATTCAACATGACATATTCTCTAATGTCAAATTATCTTCAACATTTATAAATTTAGTAAACAAAAAGCACCCACGAGTTATCATGAGGATTATACAACTGTTATGGTTTAGGTGTAAGATGTCTCCCAAAAGTTCATGTGTGAGACAATGCAAGAAAGTTTAGAGGTGAATGATTGAGTTATGAGAGTTTTAACCTAATCAGTGAATTACTCCCCTGATATAGATTAACTGAGTGGTAACTGAAGGCAGGTAGGGGTAGGGTGTGGCTGGAGGATATGTGGTCACTAGGGGCATGAATCTGAGGTATATATTTTGTATCTGGTGAGTGGAATCTCTTCTGTGCTTTCTGGTGCTATGTCCTGACCTACTTTCCTCCTCTATACCTTTTTGTGGTGATGTTCTGCCTCATCTCAGGACCAGAGGAATGGAGTTGCCATACATAGACTGAGACCTCTGAAACCCTGAGCCCCAAAATAAATGTTTCCTCCTCTGACATTGTTCTTGTCAGGTCTTTCAGTCGCAGCAGTGGAAAAGCTTACTAAAACAACCACCTATTCCTAAATTTAATGTATGTGTATTATATACCTGACTTCCCTATTTTTTCTGTGCTGTTATATTCATATTTCATTATTGCACATGGCTTGGGGAGTCATTTTCTCACAGGACACACAATGCCATCTCAAGTCCCCATTCAGGATTTGTAAGTAAAGAGATTAGCATATGGGAATTTGAGTTCATCTGTCAGGATTACTTAGCCAGAATCTTTTATAAATGAGTCATTTTTTATAATAATTAAACTTTTCAAATGCCCTCTTTTTTATTGCAAAAAGCCTTCCATGACTTTTAATTGCCTGAATAGAATTGAGATTCGGTATCCCTATGCACATAGCAAATAATCTGCTTATTACCTTATTGGTTTCTGAAACCTCTTCATGTTTTACTTTCTTATCTTGACAGACATGATTTTAGGTTATTTGACTGGCATTTCATTGTTTCTCAATGTTTCCCACTTAACTTATTTCATGAAGGAATGCCCATAAAATTAACTGCTCCACTCTCCAATTAGTCAATTTGCCATGTATGTCAAATTCTTGGTTCTATTCATTAAGACATGATTGTCTCAGGGATACTGAAGTAATAACTCTGTTATCAACTATATATTCATCATTATTTACAATTCATCTCTAGTCAGGCACAGTGGCACACACCTGTAATCCCAGCTGCTCAGGAGGCTGAGGCAGGAGAATCCTGAGTTCAAAGCCAACCTTAGCAAAAGTGAGGCGCTAAGCAACTCAGTGAGATCCTGTCTCTAAATAAAATACAAAAAAGGTTGGGGATGTGACTCAGTGGTCGAAAGCGTCTGAGTTCAAATCCTGGTACCAAAAGAAAAAAAAAGTCTATAACTAATCTCTTAGACTACTGTGCAATTCCAGGAGGCAGTGGGTCACAGACCATTTAAGTAAAGCTCACAGTCTTATTAAGTTGCCAGCTCAACACATATTTTCACTATCCCACTCATTATCTTTTCTTTCCTGGATCTTGCAGGAATGAGGAAGAATCACTTTAACTCACATGAGTGTGTTAGCTCTATCTTTTGACAGCAGCATCATTTCCCTTAGAGCTCATCATCAGCAGTGTGACATCAGTTCTGATGATTGATGATTGGACATGAATCTCCTCACTGATAAAATTTTATTTAATTAAATAATAAGCCAAAGATCTAGCATCAGGGAAATGTTGTTATGATACATTAAAGGCATTGATTTCTTAAAAAAGAAAAAATGGTGAAAACTATAAAATAGAATATGTTGCGAAATAGCCAGTCAGATTAATTCTGTTATTAGCATTTTCCCTGGAATATTTAAATGCCTGACTCCCTTTCATTTAGCATATGTATTCCCAATGACTAATACAATTTTTCATTTTAATAGCTAGAACCATTGTAATGATTGCTTGCTTCATGATTACCTAAAAGTCAGCAAGGAAAAAGCAAGTTGAAAAAACTTGAGGTACAAAGTCAGAGAAAACTAAGTTCAAATTGCAGAAATTTTTAAGTAACTTTTTATCTCTAACTTGTTATCTATAACAAGAGTAAAATCTAACTTGAAGTAAGACCTCTTTATAGCTACCTAGTACAGTTACTGTCACATTGTCAGAGTGTTTAAAATGTCAGTATTTTTTTTCCATGACCTTGAAAGCAAGATTATCTTAGATTCACTTTGGTTTTACTGACAAACAAAATGTTCTTTATTCAACTGCAACATTTTTAAATAAATAAAATTTAATCATATTGCATACTCTTTTTTTAGCTTTATTGTGTTTTCATCTACACTGTGATGAAGAACAGTTTGTTTAATTTGGGTCTCCGGCACAATTGCAAATATTTTTGCGTTGTAGCTGATATCACAATCATTTAATAAAGAAAAATTTGCTTAACATCACCTGTCAGGACCATTTTTGACAAAAGATTTTTTATGAATAATTGATCAAATCTCTAAAAGTAGAATGATTGGTAACATGTTAAAAACGTGTGTGTGCACACACATACAAATACATACATAGAGTTACTCCAGCACTCACAGAGCTTTGACTCTGGCACCTCCTACAGAAACCAATATTCTAAGATGCTCAAGTTCCTCATGTAAAATGGCAAAATGTTTTCATATAACCTATGCAAATTTCTCATATACCTTAAATCATCTCTAGAATGCTTACAGTAAATATTGCAATATAAATGCTTGTCACACTGCATTGTTTAGAGAATAATGGCAAGAAAACTGTACATACTCAGTATAGATGCAGTATTGCTTTCCTAATGTTTTCCATTCACAGTTGAATCCACAGAAAAAGAACCCACAGATCTGGAGGGCTGACTATGTATATATACAAAAAAGTCTCTTTCAACTTGTAGATTTCACTAGAGATAACATGAAATCAAGATATGGCACAACTCTCAATTTAGATGTCAAACCAGTGATTGAACCCAGATCTCCTGAATCCAATTTAACTATACACATTACAATGATGTGTAATGTGTATGCATTAAGCCATGCAGTCTTAATAAGATGTTTTTCTCATACATGGTATCCTCAACCAGAATTGTGCTGAGCAATGATTAGCTCATAAAATATAACTCTGCTTATTAAATATGAATTTTCTGTTTTTTATATCCATTTACTCAAGTACAAAATTCAAGCCTCAATTGTAATTTTGAACTTATATTTATTTGATTTAACTATATGTCTCTAGTTAATAAAATTATGAAACAAAGTCAAATGCAAACTGATAATTGAGTTGAAAAAGCCATTTTACTTTCTTGTTTTTATTTTATTTCTTTTAAGGCTCAGGAGATATTTTTCTGCTATGGGCAGCAAATAATATTTTGGAACCATTTGGCCCAAGTATTATAGCACCAGTTCTGCACTACAGTGATCAGATAAATCAGTCTGCTGTCTTGTCCAAGCTCCTTTGCAAACTGTTTGCATAGCTCACCTGAATGGCTAGGGGACGAAAGGATGACTAGACTCAGGACCAACTAATGAATCAGATTCTCTCTTCTCTGAATTTAGAACACAAAATTTTATTGGAATGTATTTGGCCTGAAAGGTGATAAGGTACTGAGTCTCAAAGGCTAGAACAGTACTATTTTTATACATGTAGAACAACAATAAAACAAAGACAGCAGAGGGGAAATTAAGCAGATATGTGAACACAAACAAAATCAAGAGACCTTTTGCTGTTTGGGGAGAGATGTGAGGAACTGGCTGGCGTCCTGTAGCTGCTTCTCAGCTGCTGATTCCTGAAGGCTTCCAACTGGAATTTTATCAGCACATGCCAGAAAATTTCCCTTGACCTTCCCAATGTATTTCTTTTGTTATTCCAATTTGTTCTCTTTTATGCTTAATCTTATATGATCACACACACTTTTGGTTTTTTAAATTAATTGATTTCTGGAACAGACAGTATCTTGTTATATCACCTTGGAAAAGTTATTATCCTCTGTCACCCTTAATTCTCTAACCTGCCTCAATGAAAAACCTGTTTTTGTAAATATATTAGAGCAATTTTATGTAAATAAGTAAATTATTATAATATATACTTTGTATATGTTATAGAGAGTATAATTTATACTATATGTGGTATTATTTTTAAAAATTAATATTATATTTAAAAAACTGCTTACCACATAAAGTGTGGCTCAGATACCAGCAGCATGAATATCAACTGGAACTTATTAGAAACAAAATCTCAGGACCCATTCCAGACCTACTAAATTTAGATATATATTTCAACAAGATCTTCACATGATTTATATTCACCTAAAACTTGAAAGTTATGGGTAATTTTCAAATTGTGTGTGTGTATGTGTGTGTGTGTGTATGAGAGAGAGAGAGAGAGAGAGAGAGAGAGAGAGAGAGGTATGACCACACCATATAATTAACTGAAAATTTTGCCAAGAACTTACTTTATCCTGATTTACTCTAATTAATTATTGATTACTTGTCTGTCAATTATTTAAAAGCAAATAGAATTCTGATAAAAGAATTTTAAAACTTTTTGAAGTGGGTATATTTTAACTTGATTGCACTGATACATAGTTTGATTAGCATCTACTTATATTATTAATGATTTACAAATATTTTTTGCGGCCTAAGGCTATTTTCTAAATTATTATAAGCTTGTGACTACAATTATATTTTCTGAATAACAATTTAATTTTCAGTTGCTCATATATAAATATTCCATTGCTCAATGATATAAATATTTCTTGTCATAGGTCTTAACATTAAAACCAGTTCTGTTTGGGAGTTGCATATTTGCATAGATTTATCTAAACCTCTTCTGTGCAACATAAAATCCTAAAGTGAATCATTAAAAGGAGCCAGAATAAATTGGACAAATTGTCTAAGTCATTTATAAAACATTATTATTTTTCTGTAGCCAAAACTAAACATCCAAGAGCATTGCTCAGTTTAGAGATTTTGACCATCACAGGTTAACTATGATTAATTAAATATATATAGTGTGTGGATTAAAAAGATTAAAAGATTTGTACTTCAGTTGGTACATTTTTTTAATAGATGAGACAGTTGGCTGAAAATATAAAAGGATTTAGTCCTGATGCCTTTACTTCTTGTCCAGAGATGGTGTACATAGGGAGATATAGTTACTAATCTGGAAGTCACTTATTTGGAACCCCCAACCTAGCAAGCATGATCCAAGGATATAAAACTTCTGAATATCCAAGTCATTGATACCAAATCTAAACATTAATTCTAGTACTTGTGGACTATTCACATTCTTCAACATTCCTCAAAAATCAATTTCAAGTAGTTTTATATGCTTGATGCCTAAATTTGGGCAATCCATTAACTTTTTAAAGAAAAAAATCCTCCAATAAACCTTATTCATACCTAGATTCCACAATTTTTCAGGCTATTATATAAGTAGCGGGTGGTTACTAAAATGCCTGACCACAAAAAAAAAAGAAGTGTGTAAGTATAGTGGCCTGAACCATTTAGTGATAGTATAAATAACCTTACCCATACCATTGAAGGAACTAGTGGTTTTTAATATGTGGCAGTAACCAGTGCTCTCTCTTGAGAGTCTTCCATGCCATTCCTCCAGCCACGGGGTCCCCAATCTGAATTCTTGTATTCTTTCTCAAGAGGATTCCAGGTAAGACACAAGAAAGAATGGCAAAGTTTATGAAAATAGGGAAAATGGGGAAAGAGGGATACCCTCAATGGAGAGAGTAGGTCCTCAGAAAAAAGGGCAGCATGACCCTCCTGCCCTTTAATGCTGGAGGTCAACAGGGAAGTTTCCAGAGAGTTCTGCCCAAGTTCACCTCTTGACTTTTGACTGACAGCAGAATTGCATCAGATTTCCAAGTTCCCACTATACATGGTAAATGGCCAAGGCAATGTCTGAGGCAATTCTGGGTCACTTTGGCCCATGCTGACAGGTTTTAATTGGAACTTGTCCATATTTTATGATTAGAGAACATTATCTTAATTTTCCTGACTTCTGGAAGCTGGAAGTCCCCACCTTCAGGGTAACTATTCTTCTGTTGTACATTTAGAGACTGCATTCCTCCTGCAGATAATAGATTGTTTGCTGATTAATTTAACATATCCTGTTGACTTAAGTTAGGCAGGGCTACAGTTAAGTTGCTTGTTAAAAGAAAACGTTTGGGGATCAGCACAGTGAGCCCAGTATATAGAATTATTCCCTTAGCCTCATTTTTCACCAATCATGTCTGTTACCTATCTCTAAGTCACCTCAGAAAGTGAGTTAATATTTAAAAAGTGCAAAGAACATAGCACATAGCATGTAAGAAGGGCCGCAGGAACACTGGTCATTATAACTATTTCTAAGAGTTTTAGAGAAGCTAGAGTGGAATGTTATGTACAGTACCACCAGCATAGTGTCCAACTCATGATTAATGATTAATATCACTATATTATATAGTCCAAGGTAGAACATTCTTTGGATCTTTATTCAAATTGATTAGCTGAAAGAATACAAGTGATTTAAATTTTAAATAGGTCTATATCTATCTGTCCTTGGCAATGATTTCTTAAATATTAAATCAAGGGTTCACACCACAAAAAGCAAAAATAAATAAAATAAAATAAATAAATGAGCCTATATCAAATGAAAAAGCTTTTACATAGCAAAGAAAACAATGAATGGAATTAAATGGCAATGTATGAGCTGAGAAAAATATTTGCAAATCATATATCTAATAAGGGTCAATATCCAAAATTTATAAAGAATCCATAAACTCAATAGCAAGCAAACATGATCCAATTAGAAAAAGGGCAAAGGACCTGAATAGATGTTTCTCCAAAAATGACATAAAAATGGTCAACAAGTTTATAAAAAGATACTTATCCCTAATCATCAGGGAAATGCAAATCAAAACCACTCTGAGCTATCACCTCACAATTGTTAGGACAGCTAAGTATTGATGAGGGTGTGGAGAAAAAAGAACCACTGCATATTGTTGGTGGGAATGTACATTGTCTCTGGCATTATGGAGAACAGGAAGGGCAGTGTGCAAAGAGTAATAAGCAGGACAGGAAGAAACATATTACATGATCTCACTTATATGTGAAATCTAAAAAATGGCAAAGATACAGAAATAACGGGTGGGAGGAAATGGAAATGTAGGTCAAATGATATAAAACAGCAGAGATGTAGGATTAACAAGTCTAAAGATAGAAAGTACAAGATGAGGACTATAGTTAGTAACAGTGCATTATATTCACAATTTTTTTAAGTGACTAGTTTTTGCCTAGTGGCTAACAATGTGAGAGAATGCATAAGTTAATGGTTAATAGTTTCACTGTAATATTAAATACCTGTTAAATACCCCAAGTATACATAACTAAAATTTATTTTTTTAAATAAGTCTCTCTAACCTAACTTTGGGGCTCTATAAATGAAGTAAAAATATTCCTGGCATCAAAATTGTAATTTTAAAGTTTTATCAATTCTTCACTTTCTGCTAGGCATTTGTTTTAGAATATCCTGTCACAGAAATAGTTTGTTCATCTGAAAAGGATTTTCAAAGCAATTTTGATTAGTTTTCCATGAAACTAACAAGAGTTTTTGCCTAAATTTGTTTGTCTGTGCTGGTTCATAAAATTGGTGGATATTTACTCTCCGTCATTTTAATTAAACAAAGGATTTGTATAGAGCCTTCATATTTTCAAGTTCTTATTTCTTGAATAAGCAAATAATATTGAACATTCTCCAAGGTGATTTTAATCAAAATTGTTATGGATCTAGTTCTGTCATGTAGAGGAATCCTATGACTGTGCTGATGAAACTGATAAAGTCTACAAAGATTTCATCAAATCAGGAAAATAACAAATTCTTTGAAATTTAGTTAAGCTAAAGTTTCTGCTTTTAAACTACCCCACTGTGGTAGTTAAAATTATTTTCTCGAAACTTTTCCTCAAATTGGGAAATAGTTCTACGTTTTCTTTTCTATTTTTTTTTTTTTTTTTTTTTTTTTTTTTTTTTAGATACCAGGGATTAATTGAACCCAAAGGGTCTTAACAACTGAGCAACTGAGCAACATTCCCAACCCTTTTTGATATGAGTTTCCCTAAGTTGCTTAGGACCTGGCTAAGTTGCTGAGAATGGCTTTGAACTTATGATCCTCCTGTCTCAGCCTCCCTAGTCACTGGGATTACAGGTGTGCACCACCATGCCCAGCTAGTTTTACTTCTTCTGATTACTAATATTATAATATTATGGACATAAAAAGATGAGTGCTACAGGGATGTGTAAATAAGAATTCAAAAGTCCCTTATAGACCACCCCTGAGAAATAAACATTGTTAACCAGCCTTTTTGACCTAATATTCAGGTTATTGCTATTACTTAAGTTCTTCAACATAGAATGGGAACTCTGTGTGGATCATTTTTTACAATTTTCACATTTTTAATGACTTTTTAAATTTTATTCAGTTAACACACATTAATTGGACTTTGTAGACAAGGTCATTCAGTTTTATTTGAAATAAAAACTAAAAACCATCTTTCAATTTTTTAAAAGAATATAGTGATCCCATGAAAATATTAGCTTACTACCTTTGAGTTTATTAACCCACATCAGTCCTACAAAGATATTTCTTTAATTAATTGTACTCAGTGGAACCCTTTATGAACTGATGACACCAAATTTTCTAGCCTCAATTCCCATTACCACCTCCTTTCTTTCCTCACTTTCAAAGCACACATAGAACTTTCCCAGAAGCAACAATTTTGCTTTTTCTGCTCCTTATGCTCTTTTACTCTCCTGCATGTTATTTCTTCTTCTTCATTATCTTTCCCACCATTTTCACCATCTTGAAATTCTTACTTTTATCTCATATTGGAAATTTTTCCTATTTATCCCTAACCAACTTTGTGATGCAAATTATTTTATGCAATCTTCTTATGGCTTACCTTAGTCTGATAAAACTGAATTATATATAATATATATGCATTATATTATTTATTATTATTATGGTGATGACTGTAAACCTAATAGATTAAATGTTTAACAGTTGAAGAATGAATGAGTAGATGGACAGACCAATAGATGGATAATGGGTATGTGGTTTGATAGATGAACAATGCATGAAAATAGATGCATAAATGATTAGAAAGATGGTTGAATAGGTATAGGTAAGACATAGTGGAATTCCCTTTAAGTTTTCATCAGAGAAAAAGAAGGATAAAAATAAAATAAAAATGTAAGAGTCCAAATTACAGTACAGTGTGACAAGAGCTGAGAGATTTCTGCACATCTCTTATTTGTGGAAGCTTAGAGTGTGGGAAAACAAAGCATGGAATTTATTCTAGTTCTTACAGTCCTAGCCTTTCATTTTACAGACATAGAAAATGAGACCCAGAAATACAAATTTACTTGAGGTCTAAGGTAAGACACTTAGCCTTTAAATGCCTCAGCTCATGCTGACAATTTTCCTATGGAGGGAGAAAAATGAAAGGAATAAATTGGCATGTGACATAAAGTTAAATCATAATTTATGCCTCAGGAGATTAACCGTTACTAAGATTAAGGTAGTATGTTATTGCAATATGTTTCAGCTCTTCTCTAGCATTCTAAGTTTATTAAAAAAATTTAATTTTGCATGAAAAATGGCTTATGTTTTTTCATTTACAAATATTATATCAGTGCTTACCATATGCTTGACTAGCTGATATAGCTAGTTAGATATGGTATTTGACCATCTTCTATTTTTTTCTCCTAAGGACTATTTCTTTTTATCTGTTTTTAGATGCTCTTGATTTATATAAAGATTTTATTCATTATTCTTTGTTATTTGCCTACTAAAATTATTCCTGTAAGAAATGGTGCTTATTAATAACTTGGGGAGATTTAAGCTCTATTTTGAAATAGGTGTTTGGACATTGAGAGTCTGATTTAGAAGTTATTTCTGAGGCAAGACATTTATTTTTGTGTATGTTTTTCCCTTCCTGACAAATACAGTCTCTTCACACAGGAACTGTTTACCATTTTGTTCTGAAATAGTAACAATATTCTGGAGTAAGAAATACAACATTGACTATATATAACATGTTTCAGGAAGTAAGAACTGACAATTTCTGTAAGGGTACCAACTCGTGTATTCTATGCCCTCCTTAAGCCTTCTAAACTTTTCATTTCTTAAAATTAATATGAAGAATTTAAGTAAACATTGCCCTTTGACAATGCTAATCAAGCCAAATAATGTATTAAGAAAACCAAAGCAATTTAATTTCTTAGTCTCAGACACAAAGGGAAAACTGTCCTCAATCTTTTTATGTCATCAGTAGCACTAATATACCACAATCTATTTTAAGTTTGTGTTCCTTTCACCAGAATCAATGCTATCATAACTCTTTCATTAATACAGCTTTTCAAAATACTCACTTGCCTCTTGGTAATGAGTTTCTTAATGTTTGTTTTACTTTTTTTTTTTTCCTTTTGCAGTACTGGGAATTGAACCTGGGCACTCTGCCACTGAGCTACATCCCTGACCCTTTTTTATTTTAATTTTGAGACACGGTCTTGCTATGTTGCCAAGGAAGGCCTGGAATATGCAATCCTCCTGCCTCATCCACCCAAGTGGATTATATGTGTGTACCACTGAATTTTCTTTCATACATTTATAAAAATGAAAGTGCATGTAGGAAAAAAAAGTAATTTTGTAATTTTCTATAACTTATATTTTACATTTTAATCTTAAATAGCCTAATATACTTGGATTAAAATAGTAAATCATTTTTAAGTGTAGAGAATGCATCCCTGAATCAAAGAAATAGAAACTCCTACCCACATAAGCTCTACATATGTACACAAAGACAAATATAAGTCAAAATAAAAATTCAATTGTGTGATATCTTAAGTGGTATAAAGAAAAAAAGGACAAATGAGGTATGAAGGGTAGCACACTGTTATAATTTTAAATAGCACAATCAAAATCTCATGGATGGGATGGCATTTGAACAAAGGCCTAAAGGAAGTTATAAAAAGTAGAGTGAAACAGACATTATTACCTCATGTACCTATATGACTGCATGACCCATGTGACCCTACAATATGTATAATCAGAAAAATGAGATAGTACACTCCATTTATACATGCTCTCTCAAAATGTATAAATGCATTCTACTGTCGGGTACAACTAATTAGAACAAATAAAATTTTTTAAATGTAAAAAAAAATTAACTCTTGCAAATACATGGGGAAGGAACTTTTAAGGCAGAGATATCAAGAAGTGCATTCTCTGTCTCTGTTAAGGGAATAGCAAAAAGTCCTAAATAGCTGGCACAGTGTGAGGAACAAGAGTTGTTGGAAATGAACTCAAGTATTTAGGGGTCAGGTCTTATAAGACTTTTAGTTAAATAAACTGGAAATTCTCATGAGGATCTACCACAAGGGAAAGGCATCACTTAAGTTTCAGCAGGATCACTCTGACTGCTGGGTCAATGAAGGTGGCAAGGGTGCAAGCAGGGGAACAGTGAGAAGGCCATAACCACAGCCTGGACGCAAGGGACAATGGAGGATGCACTAGAGAGTTGCTGAAGGAGGCAGGAGGGATTAGTTCCCAAATATATTTTAAAATTAGAGACAGTAACCCTTGCTGATGGACTAAATACAGAAGGAAAGGAAGTACAGAGGGTCTCCAAGGGTTTTACCCCAATAACTGGAAAGATAGCATTACCACTGACTGAGAGAGAGCAAGAGAAAAGGGGCAGGAATTTGGTCTTGGATGTGTTAAATTTCAGATGCATGTTCGACACCCATGGAGAAATTTTAAATGGACAGCTGTGTTTATTAGTATAGGATCCCAGGAAAAGATCTGGAGATACAAACTTGGAAGTCATCAGGACATACATACACATAGTAAGAAGAGCCAGGAAAGCACACATAAAGACATCCAAAAACTGGGTCTCAGACAGGCATTCCAATGGAAGGAGAGAAAAAGCACAATATCAAGTGTGACTTTACAATAAACAATACTTACTCCCACAGCATACGCAAAAGTCATTCCAGATGGACCATAATTCCAAATATTTGGATCATAATCCTAGATTTATCAAGAAAGTTAAAACTGAATCATAGATAAGTAGAAAGTTGCAAGACATCTATCTGATGAACAGCTTTTATTCCAAATGTATCAATAAATCCCACAAATAAATAGAACAAAATAGACAATTTAATTGAATGCAAAATAAGCAAAGGATTTGAACCAATATTTCACAAAAGGGGCTAGCCAATGGCCAATAAACATAAGAGAGGGTATTATATCATACTAAAAATCAGAAAAAGACAAGTTAAAACCCCAATGTGATACCAGTGCACTTTTAATAAAAATGCTAAAATTTAAAAAATTGACAACATTAAGTATTAGTGAGGATGATGAGTGACTAGATGTTTTGCACATTGTTGGTGTGAGTGTAAAAAGGTCCAAACACTTTGGAAAACTGTTTGGCAGCATCAGTACTTTCTCACTAAGCAATTTCTTCCCTGTCTTTTTACTGGACAGAAATAGGTACATCTGTATACTTTGCAAAAGACGAGTAGTTGAAGGTCCCTACCAGCATTATTTTTAAGAGACCAAAACTGAAAACAATCCAAATGCCCATCAGGAATAGAATGAATAAATAAATTGTATACTCATACCATAGAATACTATACAGTCACAAAAAGACAACTATGATTGCATACAGTAATACGAATCTCACAATCATCATGTTGATCAAAAAGAAGCCAGGCACAACAAACTATACACATAGCACATGACTGCATGCATATAAGTTGAAATATCAGCAAGACAAGCTAGGTTGATGGAATTTAGCATAGTGGTCATCTTTTGAAAGGGTCAGGAGTCATAGTACCTAGGGGTCTCCAATATACTTCTTAGGTATTCAGAGTCCCGCAGCCAGCTCAAAGAAGTGGCTTATGATACATTCCCTTTATAAAAATTCATAAGGCTATGTAATGACAAGTAGTCTATTTTTCTATATATTCTTACTCTTCAATAAGAATGTTTGTTCAAAAACAAAGACAAACGGGCACCATTTACATTAATTGTTTATATTAATTGAACATCTGCTCATCCAACATTCTCTAATCAAAATCTGCCTATTTCTTCCTGATTTCTCCACTGTTCCTTGATTAATTTTTTTTTCTTTTTCTTTATGGCTATATAGATTGAGCTAATTTGTAGTGACAAAAAATTTGTGTGGTCTGCACAAAGAAATAAAGGGTATGATAATAAATTATAAAAAGGTTACATGCCTCCTATGACAATACTAACAGTCATTTAAACAGATTTTTTTTTTTTTTTGGAATGGAGTCTTTATAAAGAATGGTATTACTAATTGTCTACATTTTATGTGACTATGAGAAAAATATAAATTTCATTCATTCTTCTTTCCTCAAGAAGGACTGAAAGGCATAATCTTTTGTATTTGAAAGCTTTTTATTTAGCAAAATGGGAAAGGTTCTTCTACTCCTCCCTCTGAGGGAATTGGCAGAAAGATAGCACTTTTAAAAATTTAAAGTAAAGTGCTTAAAATGGAAACTATGGTGCCTAGGGATTTGCACTTGGGTGATAAACTGCAGGGAAACCAGGATAAGATACTTACTTAAGTCAAAATAATGGTTACTGTTAGAGGGAGAATGAGGGTGACTGAGAACAGGAACAGAGGGGCTTTGGAATGACTCAAAAGTTCTAATATGTCCTCCTGGGTTTTAGTTACAAGCGTGTTTGCCTTATAAAAATTCATTGAAGTGCACATTTGTTTTGTGTTTCATTTAAAAAAAAATGTATAAAATGTTTAAATTCTCACTTGGGAAAAAATGTGTACCAATATATAATTCAGAGGAAAAATGCCAAAGCTAAGGATTTAGAATAACTTTTCAAAATTGGTCTTCTTAAATACATTTCTTGAAATTGTTTATTCCTAGGGTCTTGTGAAACTGACCTATCATCCTGTTATTCATCTTTGTTGATATTACTCCATATGTGTTATAAAAAGCAATCACTTTCAGGGAACTGGAAACAACAGCTATTTAACAAGTCATTAGAGGAATGCTATGCCAAAGTTTTATCACATTTAATTTTGAAATAAAAATCATTTTATATTGACAGTCTGCTGGTAAATAATGCTGTGTGCCAAAATGAGTTGTTATAGGTTTAATTAATAGGAATGAAGAGTTAATGACATTTTTAATCAAATAGTTTGTAAATAACAGAAAATGCATAAATTAAATTTAATAATTTTCCATAATTTAAAAAAATTGTCTGAAATAAAATTGATTTGGAAAATCTTATTAAGCCTCAGAAAATTCATCAGAAATTTTAAAGATAAAAACCACTGTGGGAAGCATTTTTTTATTTAAAAAAAATTTTTTTTCATAATGTATATAGGGTAATAATGTCTGTCTCATTCCCCATCCCCACTGCTCCTCTTTTCCCCTCACTCCCCTCTGCATAATCCAAAGTTCCTTCATTCTTCCCTACCCACACCCCACTGTGGATCAGCATCCACTTATCAGAGAAAACATTTGGCCTTTGGTTTTTTTGGGATTGGCTTGTCTCACTTAGCATGATATTCTCTAGTTCTAATCATTTACCTGCAAATGCCATAATTTCATTCTTATTTAAGGTTGAGTAATATTTCATTGTGTATATGTACCACAGTTTCTTTATCCAGTCATCTATTGAAGGGCATCTAGGTTGGTTTCATAGTTTAGCTACTGTGAATTGAGCCACATTGATGTGACTGGGTCACTGTGGTATGCTGATTTTAAGTCCTTTGAATATAAACTGAGGAGTGGGATAACTGGGCCAAATTGGGGTTCCATTCCAAGTTTTCTTAGGAATCTTCAGACTGCTTTCCCAAGTGGTTGCATCAATCTGCAGTCTCACCAACAATGTATGAGTGTACCTTTTTAACCACATCCTCACCAACACTTATTGCTTGCATTCTTGATAATTGCCATTCTGACTAGAATGGGATGAAATCTTAGAGTAGTTTTGATTTGCATTCTCTGATTGCAAGAGATGATGAACATTTTTTCATATGTTTGCTGATCGATTGTATTTCTTCTTCTGTGAACTGTCTGTTCAGTTCCTTAGCCCATTTGTTGATTGAGCTATTTGTTTTTTTGGTGTTAAGTTTTTTGAGTTCTTTATATATCCTGGAGATTAGTGCTCTATCTGAGGTGTGTGAAGGTAACCATATATCTAGAAACAATCATCACATCTGTCATGAGAATGGTATTCTAGTTTAAGATGTGCAGGACACATGCACCACAAGAATGAAGTAATTCAGACTTAGGGATGGTACCAGAAGATCTCAGAAATGTCTTATCTCTCAAAATAACAAGTGAATTACAACTCCCAACGGAGAACACATGGAATGTAGCTTTTTGACACCTCTTTAGCGCTCCCTATATCCCCTGATGAGAAGAATCACAGCCTCTGGGACAGGAGACCCCTGTGTTTCTCCTTCACTAGAAAAACAATACAACTTCTTTTCTCTAAAAAAAAAAAAAAAAAAAAAAAAAAAAAAAAAAAAAAGTGTGCAGAATAGCTTTTATTCTCAAAAAAAAAAACACTCAATGACTAAAGATGACTGAAGTAAATATTAATTAACTAATTAAAGACAAAAGAGTAAAACAAAATCATAATGCTAGAGTTAAATATAGGTAAAAAATAATATGATTTCTGAATAGAGATACTTTCTTAGCATGAAACAAATAGCAAAGAAAGAATAATTTTTGATAAGGCTTTTAAAGAAAAAAAGATATCAAGGGACTATATATTAGAGTACAATCAGTAAGTTGCTGGAAGCAATTTAAAGTGTGCACTGAATTTATCCTTTTGAATTTATGTTCGTATCCTTTCAACTAATACATTTCAAGGCATCTATCCTGAGGAAATAATTGGAATTGGGAAAAATGCTTTTTCAAATATTTCCAGAAGTGTAATCTTATACATTGAGAATATGAAAGCATAATTAGTATCCTCTCTATTGAGAGATTTCCCATCAAAGGTGTTTTTCCAAGTTATTTGAAATTTTATATTATCTGTCATAAGATTTCTGGTACAATGATACTTTGTGTAGAATAACTCAATAGATACACCATTTTAAGGAAACAAAAAGAATTAGATTGATGTCTAATTAAAATGCCAGTACATCTTCAGTTTTGTGGGGTAAAAAGTCATATTTTATAATATTTTCCAGTTTTATTGAAATAAAACTGACAAATAAAAATTACATATGTTTGAGACACATACCACAATGCTTTCACATATGTACACATGGCAAAATAATTGCCACAATCAAGCTAGTTATTGAGATATATACCACAATGCTTTGGCATATGTAAACATTGCAAAATGATTGCCACAGTCAAGCTAGTTAACATATTTATTACCTCACATAGTTGTGCTACTTTCAGTTGTAGACCAGTGATGAGAATACTTAAGATCCACTCTATTAGCAAATTTCAAGTACTATGTTACTATGAACTACAGTGATCAGGCGGTACATTGAGTCTCAGTAATTTATTCACCCATTTAAAACCAAAATTCTGTATCTTTTAACCAATATTTCTCCATTTCCCTTACCCTTGGGGCCCCTGGTAACCTCTATTCTCAATTTCTATGAGTTATGCTATCGCATCCCCTCTGGCCGCAGAGAGAGACACGACAAATGTCTGAAGCTTTGGAAGTTTATTGTGCACAGTTCCTCTCCTACACTTCTCTTACTCCTAGCTTCCGCATACTCCCAGCTTCCCTTCTCCCAGCTTCTTCCAGCTTCCGCGCGCTCCCAGCTTCCAGCTTCCGCGCGCTCCCAGCTTCCAGCTCAGCTCCAGCCTCCGCCGCCGCTTCTTCTGCTCCTCCCCTTCTTCCGCTTCTTCTCCTTTTCCCCCTACTCTCCCACCCACCAGGCTTATATACACTTCAACCAATCAGGGGAGAGTACACGAGATAAACGCGGACAGCTGCAAGCATAGGATGGGTACACGAGGGGGGCATGCTCTAGTCACATCGTTAACTAGCCAATCATTGGAATTCGCTGGTTGTTTACTGTATAGCTGGCTGCTTTTGGCTCAGCGTCAGGCGCCATCTTGACCATGCCTAAGGCTGGGGGTCCCGGAAACCCCCACAGATCCCCCTTCTTTACTATTAAACTAAGGCTCGGGACCGTGTCTGTCTTAGGCTGAGTGGTCAGCATATGTCCTTACCCGTCATCAGAGCCTGCAGAGCATGCTGCAGCTCCTGTCTTAGGTTGGTACACAGCCACCTCCTTCATTACCCGTCCTTGACTACCGGTCCAGCATCAAGAGCCATACTAATGGGGGGCTGTCGGCCTTTAGGGCGGTCATGGCCTGATGAAAGATAATTTGATCTCTCTATTGGCTAGCTTGTAGATGCATGCCAAAACGAATGAAGAGAAGGAGGCCAAGGCAGCGGAATACCACCATAGCTCCTAAGCTTGCCCGCTGTTTGACAAATCTATAAACAGAAGAAAAACCATATAGCCATATTAAATACAGAAACAATATACATCCCAATGGAGTTACAATATGGGCAACACAAAACAGTTCTCAGGGAATAAACGCATCCCAGTCCCAAAAGTTCTTGCAAGGTATTCACTTGTTCTTATAGTGAGTCCACTCTCCGATAGAGTCTCTATGGTCTGCAAGGCTGCAGCTGCATTTTCGGCCAAATGATCGTTGTTGTGGTTGTGTCAATGCTGCTACTGCAAGGACTGTGGTGGCAATGATCACGGCTGTTGCAATGTCAAAGCCTCTCCTGCTTCTTGATAATAGCACTGGCAATTCTATATCTGCAACAGAAACTAGGACTGGTAGGAAGATAGAAATGTGCATCAAATTGCACGGGTGGCAAAAGAACCATTCCAGCATTGTGAGAGATAGCACACAGTTAGTGAACAGTTAGGAGGTGTTATTAGAAATGTTAGTTGGTAGAAACATAAAAGGGAGGAAATACACAAGCTGACGTGGGAGGAAAAGCAATATCACAGCTAGGGTCAGCAGAACAAGTTGCTCTACTCTGGGTCTGATTTGTAGTATGATTCCAACGGTAAAGTGCAGAAATTCCTCCTGTTAAAGCAAAGAAAGACTGGAGATATCCTTGTCACCAAAAACAGCACGACCTGAAAAATCATCAGTAGAATTGACAGACTTGTAAAGGAATTGGTGAAAGGCAAGAAAAGGAAGGATAAGAAATATGTTAGTTAGAAATGAAAAATATGGCCAGGCTAACAATGGCCCATAGGTTCCGGGTTTGCCTTTCCGTCTGAGTTTTTGTTATTGGAGGAAGGCTCAGACTCGCCATTGTGAGGAGGAGCAGCATCACTTGCATGCTGTAAAACTCTGATTAGCCTTTCTGGAATCCAGACTGGAGTCTGTTGATCCTGTGGGAAAATACAAACAGACCCTCGGACCCAACGAAGGACTGGATCCGGTCCTTTCCAACAACCTGTCAGGATATCTTTCCATTTTGCCCATACTTGAGGAGTATTATGGGGATTATAATGTCGATCAGCTGCAGAATGGCCGTCCCTATCCAGAGTTAAGAAATTTAGAATGAAAAGAACTAAATTAAGTTTATCTTTAGGAGACTTGTAGGAGGCTCCTATTCCCCCTTTTTGTTTATTTAAACAATTTTTTAAAGTAAGATGTGCTCTTTCCACAATGCCCTGTCCCTGAGGATTATAGGGGATGCCAGTGACTAATTGGATGTTAAATGTTTGTAAAAACAACCGGAAGCTTTTGGAAGTATAAGCAGGACCATTATCTGTTTTAATAACTTTAGGTATGCCCCAGCCAGCAAATGCTTGTAGGCAGTGTTGAATGACATCTTTTACCTTTTCTCCAGAATGAGCGGAAGCCATAATGACCCCTGAAGCAGTGTCTACTGACACATGTACATACTTAACAGTACCAAATTCAGAAATATGGGTTACATCCATCTGCCAAATATGACCAGGCAGCAGTCCCCTGGGGTTAACTCCAAAGGATTGTACTGGGATTAAAGGAGCACAATGTTGACAATTTTTTACTATTTGTCGAGCCATACATTTAGATATAGGAAATTTTCTGCTCAAAGTAGTGGAATTTACATGAAATTTTTCATGAAAGAGTTTTGCCTGTTCCTCCATGGAAAAAACAAAAATTGATTTGGTGGCCATATCTACCAAGTCATTAGCATTGGCCAAAGGTCCTGGTAAATTAGAATGAGCTCTAATATGTCCTACATAGAATAGATGTTTACGCTGTAGGATAAGGTTTTGTAGCATAGTAAAATAAGAAGCTACCGTGGACATGGAAGAAATATGGGGTACCGTTTCAAGAACCTGTAAAGCGTTAACGATATATAAGCTATCAGATAAAAGATTGAATGGCTGATCATTTGCTAATTTAAAGGCTAATATTACAGCTGCAAGTTCAGTAACCTGTGCGGAGTTGGGTGGAACTATTATGGTGTGAAGTTGTTTACCGATAAGTACTGCACCTACTCCATTTTTGGAGCCATCAGTAAAAATGGTTACACAGTCTTTAAGAGGCTGGACACTAGTCACTTTGGGAAAAACTATGGGAGTATTTTTACAGAATTGAATCCAGGGATGTTGGGGATAATGGTTATTGAACTGAGCTGAAGTGGAACAATATAATACTGACCAATCATCATCATTATTAATTAACCATTTAATTTGCTGAGTGGAATAAGGAGTTATAATAATAGACGGATGGATTCCAAAAACAGTAATGCAAGATTCTATTCCCTTGAATATTACCTGAGCAATAGCTTGGGGATATGATTGCAATGTTTTAGCCGGAGAGCTAGGGAGATTTATACTTTGCAGAGGTCCTCCTTGCCAAACTATGCCAAAAGGGGTATGCTTCTCTGAGATTATGATTAAACTTAATGGTTGAGTAGGATCACAACGATCAACGTAACACTGCTGAAGTCTATTCTCTACTAGCTGTAAGGATATCCGTGCTTCGGGAGTAAGTTTCCTAGGGGAATTCAAGTCAGGATTACCTTTTAATATTTCGAATAAAGGTTTTAATTCCCCTGTGGATAATTTTAAATAGGATCTGATCCAGTTAATGTCACCTAAGAGTTTCTGAAAATCGTTCAAGGTATTCAATTGATCTGTCCTGATGGTCAACCTTGTTGGTCTGACTGTAGTAGCAGTGAGCCTTGTACCCAGATATTCTTGGATCTCCTCCAATTGTAATTTTTCAGGGGCTATCGTTAGTCCTCTCTTTTCTAATGCTTGAGTTATAAATTGTAATGTTTCTAACAAAACTTCTTTTTCTGGATGGCAAATAAGTATGTCATCCATATAATGATAAATCAACAATCTCTTAAACTTTTGTCTAGTAGTTGTTAACGCTTTATCTATGTATATTTGACATATAGTAGGACTGTTAGCCATACCTTGAGGCAACACGGTCCATTCGAATCTCTGGTCAGGCTGAGTGTGATTAAGAGAGGGCAAAGTAAAAGCAAATCTCCAACAATCATTTTTGTGTAAGGGTATAGAGAAAAAGCAATCTTTTAAATCCAGAATAATAGTAGGCCAATTTTTTGGTAGTGCAGTGACAAGAGGGAGTCCACATTGAATGGGTCCCATAGGGTACATTTGTTCGTTTATAGCTCTTAAATCATGTAATAACCTCCATTTTCCTGATTTTTTCTTTGTTAAGAATATTGGAGTATTCCAAGGAGAGGTAGAATGTTGTAAATGACCTGCTTGTACCTGCTCTTGTACTAACTTATGAGCTGCCTCTAGCTTCTCTTTTGTTAGGGGCCACTGGGGAATCCAGCGAGGCTTATCATCTTTCCATATTATAGGGATTGATGGTTTATCAGTGGCCCCTAGGAAAAACACAATCCATGAGAATCATTTTTTGGTGGAAGTAAAGGCAGTGGTTGGGTAGATCCTTGACTATGTCTTCCTAATCCTTTTTTATCATCATAGTTCATATTTTGTAACATATTTCTTACAGGAGTCCCTTGGTAAATCTGATCAGTGGTGAGTTTCATATCCATTTGCTGCAGGACGTCTCGTCCCCATAGGCTAATAGGAACATTACAGACATATGGCTGAAATATCCCTGTGTGTCCCTCTGTATCTTTCCACGATAATGAGGAAGCACTTTGATTGGGGCTCTCTGCTACTCCTAAGCCTCTCAAGCTCTGAGCTGCTGTGATCAATGGCCAGTGCTTTGGCCAGACCATTGCGCTAATAATGCTTTTGTCTGCCCCCGTATCTAATAAACCTGTAAATTCCATATCTCCCACTTTTAATTTTAGGAGGGGCCTCTGTCCCATATCCATAGTAAGGTTTATTAAAGTGGTTCCTGTTGATCCAAAACCTCCTTGTCTTTTATTTGTATTTTTACTGGGCCACAAAGAATGTCGACTGGGCAATATAAGCATTTGTGCAATGCGATCCCCTGGAGAGATGACCGTAATTCCTTTTGGTGAAGAGACCAAGGCTTTTATTTGTCCAGTGAAATCAGGATCAATAACCCCTGGGTGTACTATAAGTCCTTTTAGTGTTGAGGAACCTCTACCTAGTAATAGTCCTACACTGTTCTGTGGGATTTTTTCATGCCAATCAGTATCAATCATCTGCACCCCCATATCTGGGGTTAGTATGAGTCTGGAGGTGGCACAGATGTCCAATCCGGCACTTCCTGAGGTGGCTCTGCACTCCCCTTCTCTGTGGGAGGATACCACCGTCGGGGAACTTGTTGAATTACCCCGTATATCAGGCCCCGGGGAGGGCCCTGTCTCCCGTTTTTTTGAAGTTTAGGATTCAACCCTAAGAAACCATCCTCCCCAT
The DNA here is from genome assembly GCF_902686445.1 of Sciurus carolinensis. NCBI lineage: Eukaryota > Metazoa > Chordata > Mammalia > Rodentia > Sciuridae > Sciurus > Sciurus carolinensis. The sequence goes on along the minus strand of NC_062221.1, from coordinate 101,632,044 downwards.
CTCTAATAGGCTGACAGGCACTATTCCAATGACTTCCTCTTCTGCATCTTGGACATAGCCCTGGGGCATAAGGTGTAACAGATTTTACTATAGTTATCTCTTATCTTTTGTTAGGGCATTATCTCCTTGCTGCTGATTTTGTGCATCTATTGAAACGTATTGGCCTTCTCCTATTAACATTTCTATCGGGAAACCTTGCCACTATGTTTCTGCAAGCAGTTTCAACAGCTATTTCTTGCTACTGAGCTTCTCCACTTAGACATTGTCCTCCAGATAACACTGCTCTGCATAGTCTTAACTGCCTCTTTAAAGTTTTTTCAATGGTTGATGGTATCTCCATTTGCTCCTCAAATACGGGCAGGTTCTACAAATTTTGAAGCTCTTTTTATTAGGCTTAGGTTTCTCCTACCTTTTCCCCTTGTTCTTAAGTTTTCACTACCACTTGGTTATTCCTTTTTGGGGGGTTCTTTATGTTAAACTTAGTTCCCTTTTTTCCCTTGTTCTTAAATTTTTTGAGCAATTATTTTCTAGGTCACCACCACTCAATTTTTCCTCACTTTATTCTCTTTAAGCGTTCTTTTCTGTTACTATTAAATCCTGTTCATGAAGATCCCCCTTGTGGCACACTGAGCAGCTTTTCTTACTTAGCTGTTTTTTTTCCCTTCAATGGCGTCCCATTGTTTTTTAATAGTTCCCTGAGGGGTTGCTGCATTCAGACCCCATTGTTACTAATTTGAATAGCTTTAGTTACGGCAATTACAATAACAGTGGCCTAGCTGCCAGGAGCAACGAGATTACTGAAAGGAAAACTATCAAGTGCGCATTAAAATTTTTATAGCGGCTTTTCACGTACTACCTAATTGGACCGCTTCAAACGTGTTTCTACTTTCACTTTAATTAGACCGCGTTCCACGCGTCAGGACCGCTGATGGCGTGTCCCGATACCCCCCGACCCGCGTTCTACGCGTCAGGATCCCGATACCCTTCAACCCGCGTTCTATGCGTCAGGACCGCTGATGGCGCGTCCCGATACCCACGTTCTACTGCGTCAGGATCCCGATACCTTTCAACCGGACCGCACTCCGCGTGTCCCCAGGACCGCCGATGGCGCATCCTGACACCCTTTAACTTTTTTATAACCGGTTTAACTTGTATACAAAAAAATTTTTTTCAAATATCTTACCTTGTTTTCTTTTATAAGGCCTTCATCTTCCCGGGTTTCGGCACCAGTTATCGCGTCCCCTCTGGCCGCAGAGAGAGACACGACAAATGTCTGAAGCTTTGGAAGTTTATTGTGCACAGTTCCTCTCCTACACTTCTCTTACTCCTAGCTTCCGCATACTCCCAGCTTCCCTTCTCCCAGCTTCTTCCAGCTTCCGCGCGCTCCCAGCTTCCAGCTCAGCTCCAGCCTCCGCCGCCGCTTCTTCCACTCCTCCCCTTCTTCCGCTTCTTCTCCTTTTCCCCCTACTCTCCCACCCACCAGGCTTATATACACTTCAACCAATCAGGGGAGAGTACACGAGATAAACGCGGACAGCTGCAAGCATAGGATGGGTACACGAGGGGGGCATGCTCTAGTCACATCGTTAACTAGCCAATCATTGGAATTCGCTGGTTGTTTACTGTATAGCTGGCTGCTTTTGGCTCAGCGTCAGGCGCCATCTTGACCATGCCTAAGGCTGGGGGTCCCGGAAACCCCCACATTATGCTACAAAACAAAAATCACATAGGCCGATGAAACCAAATAGAAAGCCAAGAAGTCTATGCATATATGATTAACTTTGACAAAGGTGCCAAGAAATTACAATAGACAAATGAGTAGCCTGTACAAAAACTAATATTGGGAATGCTGCATACCCATATTCACAGAGTAAAAGAAAAGCCATATTTTAAAGTTATTGTTACAAAATGATTATGCATTTGACTAGAGTTGGCTCATCAGAAAAGTTTTCTAAGTAGCTTATCTCCAGAAAAATCCAGTTTCTTTACTCAGATATATTCTTTTTTAAATTATTTTTTAATTTTTTACAGACTGTATTTTGATTCATTGTACACAAATGGGGTACATCATTTTGTTTCTATGGTTGTACACAATGTAGATTCATACCATTCATGTAATCATACATGTACATAGGGTAATGATGTCTGTATATATTCTTTTAAAAAGTCCCCAGTTAAGATAAATGTCACAGCAATATCTTGCACATGATGGCACAAGTAATTTCCTAGAACTATCTCATAATTTAAATGTATTTAGAAGCTATAGTGTAGTCGCTGTATTTTGAATTAAGTTAATTTTGAGAGAGAATTTTAGAAATATTTAGAGTCATGTCCATTTCCCCTTCTGAAATCCCATTCCTTATCCTCTGACTTCCATGGGTCTTATCTAAATTGCACCTAGTAGACGCTCAATCAGTGTCTGCAGAATGAATGGATGAATAAACTTGTGTGGATGTTTGTGAATCTTTAAGATTGAGTGCTCATCTTTTCAAGCAGAGACTTATTTTTCAGTTAAATTACCTATCACCTGCAAAAGAGAGATAGTCTTAAAGAAACTCTCATATGGAAGTTTTTTTATTTTGTCCTTTCTAGGGAAATTAAATTAATTAAAGTAAAACTTCATACCACCAAAGTAAGACCATTATTATGCATTGAAAATGTTCACATAGATTCTTCTGCAATTGAGTGGAGTAGTAGACACTATTAATGTTCTCAAATGTCCAGTTCTCTTCTGCTTCTGGGCATGAGGAAGACTATGCTTCCCTAGCCCTTGAAGTTAGTATAGTCATATAACTAATTCCTTCAAATTAAAGGTAAGCTATAACTAGCAGGAAATACTGGTGTTCAACTAGCCTTCAGCTGTGTAAAAGAGATGGATATAAAAATGGAGTGGCTACATAGAAAAGAACCCCCAGGCAACGCATATTAAACCTGGGCCATGAGCTAGAGATAAGTTGTGTTGTTCTAAGCTATTAAAATTTCGATGATGATTCTTGCTACACTATAACTTAGCCCATTTACTTCAGGATACCTCTGATCAGTCTCTACAAACAAAATCTTTAAGATTACACATACTTTCACTAACAATGGTGAAAAAATATGTGTTAATAATATGCTTTATTTGCCTAATGTTAAAGTAGAACAATGCATTGATATGTGTTTAAATAATTCAATGCATCAAATAATAAGTTCCTTGTTTCCCTTTAGAGGCCTACTAGTGGCAGATGCTTTGCAGAAATTCAAGGGCCCTGGAGATACAGAATCAGCCTCTATCTGAAGCAGAAGCTGCATAAGACAGAATTAAAAATTAAAATTTTCCTAAACATTATAGAAGTTTTTTGTTTCGATTTGATTTTTTATGTAAAGAAACTGAATTTGGAATGTAGGACTAATATGGTAGCTCCATGGTGTCTTCAGAAATCCAAGTCCTCTCTTTCTTCTCTGCTTTCCTTGGTTCATGACTTTATCTTCAGTATCACTTTACTCATCTAAAAAAAGCTGCTGTAACTCCAGCCATATGTCCCGACATCCAGGCCTGCAGTAGAAGAAAAAAGAAAGTAACAAGGGTGTACTGTCCAATATTCTTTAAGCAGCTTTCTGATTCTTTCTGGAAATTCCCCATGACACTTCCTGTTGAATCTTATTAATCAGAACCTGATCACATAAACATACTGAACTGCAAAGTGCTTTAGAAATGTGGTCCTTTAGCTAGAATTAAAAGGGGAATAAATATTAGGCAACTCTCACCTATGTCATATTTCCTGCCAAGGTTTCTATTCCATGTTGGCTATCCTAATTATCTATATAAATATTCTTTTAACTCATTAAAAGTCTAACTTCTCTTCTTCTCATACATCATATACATATTGATATTATTTTCTTAAGTTTTCCATTTTCTCTTTTCTTGATCTATTGAATGATCCTTTTTCATTTCAAATCTTTTTAGCATCTACCACAACTTGAAACTTGTTCAAACAGAAAAATGTTACTTCTTCTTGCTTCTCCCCTTCTTTTTGATAATATCTTTCTTTGGGTTTTTAATTTACTCTCTTACTACCTCATATGGGATCCTCTATAGCTCAGTATATTATTTCGATACAATTCTACTTATTATAAATGCAACGGAATTTTTAGTTATCACTGAAATAGTGAACCTACCTTTCACATTTGAAAAATAATCTACAAACAGATGTCTGTTGCCAAGGAATGGGAGGTAGTCATTAAAATTCAGAATATATCAATATTAGAATATACCATATATCAAAATACATTTTTGTATTTTTTAACAGCCTATATTGAAATAGAAAATTACACTGGTAAGGGTATAGAAAAAAGAGAACCCTTTGCAAACCCTTGGTAAGAATGTTAATTAGTACAGCCATTAGTACAATATGTAGCTTCCTTGAAAAACTGAATAAAGAACTACCATATGATCCAGCAGTTCCACTACTGGGTATATATCCAAAGGAAATGAAATTAGTGTCAAAGAGACATTTACACCATCACAATTATTGCAAGACTATTCACTATAGAAAGAAATGGAAAAAACCTAAATGTCCAACTGATGAACAGATAAAGAAAATGTGTGCATATACACAATGGAATACTATTCAGCATAAAAAGAATGAAATTCTGTAATGTACAGAAACACACGTGAAACTGGAGATCCTTATGTTGAGTGTAATCAACCAGGCACAAAAAGACAAGAGCCATGTGATCTCACTCACTTGTGGAGTCTACAAAAGTTGTGCTCACAGAAGATGAGAAGAGAATGATAGTGACCAGAGCCCAGAAGAGGAGAGAGGGGAGGGAAAGGGAAATGCTCTACCATGTAGAGGTAATCAGGTTATTTGCAACTGAAAATCATCTTCAGCATTTACTACTATTTGACCTTGAATGTTCAAGTCATTTAATGACTCTATTTCAGGAATACTTACGGTGGCATTTATTTCATGCACTCGATAAGTTTAAAAGAATTAATCATATATGTAAAGTATTCATAATAGTGCCAAGTACATACTTATTTCTATATACCTATGAACCTCTAATACTATCAATTTATATACATACCAATACACATATGAAGTTTTTTGTTCAATCATGGCATACACATTTCTATGCCTCTAAATTTTTCTCTATAGAGAATAAGAGCTTCTAGAGATTTTTCCCAGTCAAGTAGCTTCAAAATCTTGCATTTAATAAAAAATACCATGCCATGGTCTCTCTTTAAATAATATTTTCCCTCTGATTGAAAGGAATAGGCAAGTCCTTTTCTCTACCAAGTTACTTCCTAGCCTGTAATGAGAAGACAAAATTTCCTGGAGCCAGACACACATGACCCTGCTATCATTAGTTTATATATTTTCACCTTAAATTTCAACTGGTCAGCTCCCACAGTCTCAGGGAAAATTATCCCTGCTACAGGTCGTACGGTAAGAACTTGTTAGTCTTCTGCTCACTTATGGCCTTTATCTCCATACTCCTTTCTGACCTACAAGCTATTCTTCAGTGAGTTATCTAGACCTACTTGAACCCTGACCAGTTACTATCAAATCACATCAAGAGAACACATGAGAGAGAGAGAGAGAGAATGTAGCAACTATAAGAACTAACACATATTGAGAGCTTCCCACCTGCCAAGGCCACATAAAGTTGTACCAGACACTGACGGTGCTCCACCTGGATCCCCTGGGATCACAAATACCCCATCCTCCATTCCCACTCCATCCTCCCTTTGCAGACCTGCCATGGAACACCCAGAACTGCTTTGTCTCTGTGGAGAGAACCAGAAGTTCTCCTCACCCCAAAGCAAAAGACAGTGACTGAACAAGGCAGGGTCATGAAGCCTCTGCTCCTGTGCCTAGATCAGGATGACTCTAAGGTGACATTTACACCCCAGCCTGGCTTATGAGATCGGGCAGAAGCTACTGTCAGTGGAGCTTTTCAGGAAGTTGTACCTGTGGTTTCTTCCCTGAGCCCACCCATATCCTCTTGCTTCTCCAGGAATGACTTACTCAATAATCACTTGTGTACAAATCTTCTCCTCGGGGTCTGTTTTTGAGAAACACACCAAAAAGCTAAACCACTTCAAAGTCGATTATCTCTTAGTTTGCACATCAGCTTTAAGAGGGAAGTTAAGCAACTTAGCTATGACCTTCCCTAAGAAGTACAGAGTTGGACTAAAGATTCAGTATGTCTGAATTTAAAACTTATGTTCTAAACTGTTACTTCCTGAAAGTGATTACTGAGAAGGGCCTGAAAATTCAGGAGGCAAGAGAGAGGGTGTGTGAATAGCATATTATCCCTTCCCAATTGTGGTGAGTGAGCTATACCACTAATATAGAACAAACATGTTTGTGTCTTTCCACAGTGTGAGAATTTATTGAATAACAAATTCACAAGCTACACCACTTTCATCAGTGGCAGCTCACTGAATACTTGTGAATCAACTAGTAGTCATAAGCACAGCACACACAAGTTCTTTTATTCAAATCTTAATTTCTAATATTGATAACACTGAAGTCACACATGATACTTCACATAATGATGCATGAATAAGTCCCAGAAAGATTAAAAAAGGGTTACAGGGGCTTCAGGGTTACAGGATTCTGGTCAAGAGCACAGGCAGAGAGAGAGATGAATGCAGAGTCTCTGTAGATGGTCAGATAAGGATTTTAAGGAACCAGTTCAGCAGAGTTTTCAAAGCAGAGGGTTCAGACTGAGGCAGCTTGAGATGTCAACTTGGAGTGGACCGTGCATGGTCACCACAAGCAGGAGAAACTGCACTCTGCTGAAACTGAATGTGGACAAGAAATCAGAGGTTCGTTGCTGTGGCAGTTTACCTGGGCCACGCTCCTGATGAATGACCAGGTGACAGATCAAGGTGCTACTGTTTTCAATCTCGGGGTCTCCTTCTTTTATGAACTCTAGTGAGGGGTTTATATCTGATGAGGTTGATAAGCTCCTATGTCTGATATTACTATTATGATTTGGGATATCCATGTTTCCAGGTATTCCTTGATTTAATTTGATAAGTTGGCACATATAAATTTTTTTTTAATTTTTGATGTAATTTTTTTTTATTGTAAACAAATGGGATACATGTTGTTTCTCTGTTTGTACATGGCATATAAATTTTTTATCAGTGTATGCCCTGTGGTGGTGCTGGGAAGATAGTGGTTGTTTACTTAATATCAACGAGGTATGAATCATTCTACCTTGGCATTTGACTCAAAATGGAGTAGTTTATGACAAACTACTGCTTTACCAAATGGAGTAACTCAGGTTTAGGGACAGCCTGAAAACTGCTGTTCTATGCCTCATGGAGTAACTCAGAGAAGGGTTCTCTACCCAAACCCATGTCAACATCTCTCACTGATAGACTCCATCATCAGGGAATTCTTCATTGCATTGACTGTTCCTCAAGAGTCAACTTCACTCTACTGCCCTCTCATAGAAAAACCTAAAAGGTCGGCAGGCAAATTGTCTCCATTTTCCCCAACTTTCAATTAAATAATTCCACCAGGATGAAGTTCCTGTAACTAGCCTATCCTCATTAAGGACTTTCCACTAAGTCAAATTGCTTCATTCAAGAGACCTACCCTGGAAATGGAAATTTACAACTTGAAAATCCCTGTGTTAAAGTATTATACCATATATACTCCAAACTAAAATTTGGAACTGCCAAGTAAACTAGAAACAAACCACTGTAGCGTTTCATTAATTTTTCCATTTACTGAAAAATATTGCAAAATCCTGAGTGTGAGAGATTTCATTAAATTTCATTAGAATTTGATTTAATGGACTGCAAATTAAATGCTTTGGGCAAAGAATCACTGTCTTTGAGAAAGTTAGACTTCATAATATTTTCCCACATTTTAGGAACTTTTGATGTTTGCAGGTGTCCATTATTTACTCTAAATAAGTTATCAATATTTTGATGAGTTTAACACATGAAAGATTTTTTAATTCAGTGTGGTAAAAATTAGTTTACTGTCATAACTTTTTAATTTAGAAAATTAATCAAATAAAAGTGAACAATTTTAGAGCAGCACTATAATACACACTATTTTGTCTGAGAGGCTAATTTTTTTCTTTCTTCCTTGATAATCTGAGTTTCCATGACTGCTTGAGTTTCTACTCTGGAATTACTCTTTCAAAAAAATACATCATCTAGCCACTGATCACAACAGGTAATATTTAATAAGAATTTATTTTTTAAACAAATTAATTTTAAATTAATATTTTATTCTTTTTAGAATATTTCAGTGAGATCCTGACCAGAAACTGGAGGTGAAATCTGCGATGTTTCTGACCAACGTTGCAGCAAAACTTCCAAAAAGATAGTAAGTTACAAAATACTGTATAAAACAAAGAACTAGAATGAATTTCAGAGCCTAAAAAAATAAATAACTGAAATAAGTTTCATTTATCTAACCATACAAGTTCATTCACTTAACTAAAATGCTCATCTTGCTTAAAAACAAATCAGTGCTAATTATGCAGATTTTATTTATTCCTCCTAGTAATTCATAGTCTCCATAGTTTTTGTAATAAAGGTGTCTTTAATAATCAGATCCCCAGCACAACTATTGTGGGGCGCAATTTAAGAACAGACCAATCACCACTGAGAAGTCCAAATTTCAAAGTCTTTATTAGCCGGTCGGCTGACTGTCGCACACAATGCCCAAAATGGCTACTGGGAGAACAGCTGTGACCATAAGGTTGCAGGGGTTTTTATATCATAAGTCAGTACATCAATCAAAGTGTCTGTTGCTATGATTCAAAACTACAAACTCACATCATGAGATCTAAAATCATAAGCAGAAGGGGAAGTGGATCAAAGTGACCTTACAAGTAAAGAATGGTTACTAACATCTAGACAATCACTGTTGACATGGTACATTGGTTAAGAAAAATAGGAATCAAAAAGAGAACAATTTTACATTATATAAGAATTGCCACTTTGTGTTGCCAAACATGCTATTCTAAGCAACTGTTGATTGGTACAGAGGTGGGGTGTTCCCACGGGAGAACCATTTCCTACATTACATGGAGTCTCAGGGTAAAAAGGAGTCTGTTGAGTCATTGCCCATATAGCCTGTCCTATAACATTTCCCCATCACACCCATCACACAACAAGAAAATAATTAGTAAAACAAGCAACAAAAAGATTCTAAAGAAATGCAAAATAAGACTGGTTGAGTCACAAAACACTTTTTTAAAATAATACTTATGGAATCTTAATTTATTAATATTTGTGGCAGTACTGGTATATATTAATTAATATAAATTATGCAAATATTGATATTTGAAGAGCTATCTGAGAAATAAAACCTGAAATCAGCACTAGGGGAGTCAAAGGATTAAACTTGATATTACATAATAAATTTTGAAATGTCTCAAGGTTATCATTGTAAAAAATCAATTATACCACACACAAAAATAATTCTGTTGTATTTTTCAATACAGTCCTTATTACTGTATATTTATGTGATTATAGAGGGTAAAGAGATAAAGCTAAAACTGCAATGTCCATATTTTTCCTAGTCCATTGTTTTGTTTTTAAGTTCCAAAATTTTTGAGATGTAATAAAGAAATATACCCAGAAGAAACTGTAATCTTCCCACAAAGAATGTTACAAAAAAATATCAAAAGTAGTTTTTTTTGTTGTTTATAAAATAAAACAGATTTTTCTAACCTTTCTAAAATCAATTGTTTATTTACACCAAGAAAGTCATAGGAATATACCTACTATGCATGAATGAAAGAATAAGTGATAATTCATATATACATGTTATTAAGTCTGAGGAAAATGTGGAAAGGAAATAATAGGTTTTGTCCCTAAATATTAAGTAGTTAGTTTTATGATTTGATGGTTATGTTGAAAATTATTTTGAATTGCTCAAGGAACACATTTCACCTTTAAGTTTTTCATTCAATGAGTATCTTCAAACCCCTTTTTAAATGAAATCTTTACTTCAAAATCAGCAATTTATGGTATTATTTAATACAGGTGTTCCCAAATTTAGGATGGTATGACATGATTTTTTTCACTTTACAATAGTGTAAAAAGGATATGTGTTCAGTAAAAATCATATTCTGAATTTTTATCTTTTCCCATATGCAGTACAATACTTTCTTGTGATGAGATGGCAACAGTGAACCAGGAGCCCCCAGTATGACAGTGAACACAAGGTTAAATGAGAAATACGCTATGGTGCTCTGTGTTGCTAAAGTTTGGTAGTGTTTTAGTCAGCTTTTGCATGGCTGTGCCCAAAACACCCAACAAGAGCAACTTAGAGGAGGAAAAGTTTATTTGAGTTCATGGTTTCAGAGGTTGATCTGTTCCATCGCTCTGAGCCTGAGGTGAGGCAGAACATCATGGCAGAAGGGTGAGTCTGAGGAAGGCAGCTCAGGACATGTAAACAGGAAGCAGAGAGAGCTTCCTGAAACCCCACAGGAACCCCAGTGACCTATTTCTCCAGCCACACCCTACCTCTCTGCAATTATCACCCAGTTAATCCCTATCAGGTTACAATTCTCAAAATCTAATCATTTCATCTCTGAACACTCTTGCATTTTCTCACACATGAACTTTTGAGGGACAATTCATATCTAAACCACAAGTAGGTTACACGTAGGAATACATTTTCAACTCGACAATGGGTTTATCAAGACATGACCCCCTCAGAAGTATAGGAGCACAATTTTGGGGAGTAGGGGTTGATGCTTCTGGGGATGGAAACAAAGGTCTTCGTCTTAGGTGAGTGCTCTACTATTGTGCTATACTCCTAGCTGTACAATTATTTTTGCCTTTGAAGTAATATTAATGTCATCATAATATTTTCTTTTTGTCATTCATTCAATTTGCAATTTGAACTACTGGAAGGACTCTGCTAGATGGAGATTTTTTGTCTTGAAGTTAGATTGTACAGTACAGAGGAAAATTGGCTTCAATAGATAATTTAAGATGATGCAATTATATATAGAATGTTGAAATAGTTCTCTTTTAATTGACAAATGAAAAATACATGCATCCTCTCAAAGTCTTAAATTGTAATTGTTTAGACTAAAAGGAAATTTTACTTTGCTTTTATTCAACAAACTTTAGAATTATTGTCATATATACTATTAGATAAAATCATAACATTTAGAAAGTTAGGAACATTTATGTTAGCTATAGCCATACATGTCAAAGGCACAGAAAATACGAGAGAGACTCTACAATATGATGCTTAAATATTTGAGTTCCTGGAGTTCAAACAGTCAACCACAGTCACTCTGTGGTTTCAGGTTTTCGGGTAAAATGAGATAATAATAAACACCTGCTCATTAGGATTTTGGTGAAGATTATTTGAGCTACTGTGTATGAGAACTAAAGTGCTTGACACAAATTAATTGCTCAAAAAATATTAGCCATAATTATATTATTATAATAATTGTTTATCAATAAGTACAGTTACTATTGAATTTGATTATTGAAATGCTAATATTTTCCCCCAATGAATCCAAATAGACTTGTGTGAGATGTTCCTTTAAATTTGAATTGTCAGTATCAAACCTGCTAATTTAAAAAATTTATTAAACTTCTCTTATGCATGGCTTTGTCAAAGAATGAAAAAAAAAGATTTGTATATGGTATTACTAAGCTTCTTAGAGTCTTATCTCCTTGAAAAGCTACATTTAGAAAAGCATTAAAATTTTAAGGCTCATCTTATCATCCTAGAGGAATAAATAATAGTAAATATAGCACCCTTCCATTCTAAAGTTTCGGAATTTTATGGTTAAATTTTAGTTTGAAAATTGGGTCTGTTCCCAATTTTCAGAGCAGCCTCGTTGGTTATTATGACACTTTCTGAAAACTAAGTGAATTTAAAAGACCAAAAGTCAAAGATCCTTCCTTAAAAAGGGAAAGATTATAGAATAGAGGCTTCAAGATATTGTACTGTGTCCCAAAATTGATTTCTTTGTCCTGTTAAATTACTTCTCATTATATCCATTTATGCATACATTTATACTCCCAAGCTAGATGAAGATTTGAAGAAAGTTGTATTTTAGTTCTCCTGGCAACTAACATACTTTTTAATATACTGCTCTCTTAATATTTATATTTTAGGACTGTCCTGTGAAGGTTTTAAATTTTTTTTTTAGTAGAATACATTTTTTATTATATAGCATTTTAGTTTTCTAAAAAAAATTTCTTTTCATGGACTGCATTTTCTTATTACCAATTCCCACAGTTGGAAAATAATTTATTATTTTTAGTTTTATATTTGAGGGCAGATTATTTTAGGACAAGTGAAACACATTTGAGGACTAAATCTATTTAGAATTTGTAATATTCTGATATGTCTACAAGGAAGACATCTTCTCTAACCAGATCATCTCTAAATTCAGAAACTCTCCAATCTTTCCTTCCTAGGATTTAGAAATCTATAATCTGAGATTTTATCATCTCCTAATTTTAAAGTTTCCCTAGAACATAAAACCAGTAGCTGGTTCAACTGAACAGAGAGTGAAGTTTCCAAAATTAAACACTATTTAATTTTTTGTAAAGTCTTTACTCATGAATTAACAGTCTTTCCCTTTATCCACTATTTCAAAGACAAAAGCAGAAATATGATCATATGTTGATAATAATAAAGCTGAATTCTCTTTATGAGAGTGACAAAAGGCAAAAGCTCATATGTAAAGTTCAGTTATACTGTGAGTCTCATAAGCTTGAACATAACTCATTAACTTACTAGGATGCAGAACTGGGTCTCATAATTTCTTGGACAGACTTCCTCTCAAACCTTTTCCTCAACAATTAAATTCTAAAATAACCATGTGATTAGGAGAAGATTTGTCCACCAATGAACTTATCTCTTATTTCCTCCTTATTGTGAGTTGAATGGCATGAGAGAGCAGAGAAAAAGAGGCATACGATCAATTCTTAAGGTATTAAGTCAGAAAGATCAAAGCTTCCACAGTATGACAAGAGCTATGCAGATGCCCATGTTATGACTGTTGAAATAACAAAGCCCAGCAAAGGTTAAAGCTGAGAGTGCCAAAAGGCCTGCCTTGGTAGCTTTCTACAATGCATCCTCATGAACATAGTCAGTAGCAACTTGTTCAAGGCCCCAGTGACTATGGAGAGTGAGGACTGTAGCCAAGAAGTAGTCCATTGCAGAGCAAGGATTCAAATATCCAGCTAGAATCAGGTCCAGGAGCAAAACACTGACAACCCTCTCATTGGTCCAGGGAAGAGATGCAATCTTGGAACCAGAATGGCAGTTTGGTGACAGGTGAATGTGCTGTGTTCCACTCCATCCTGTGGTAGGTTGGTCCTGGAGAAATGCTGAGATATGAGCAGATCTGACTACTGGGTTTTGGAGAAACAGAGTTTGGCTCTCCTTGAGTACCACAGATGACACCCAGCTTCAAGACAACCGCCATCAACCCTTGGCAAGATAATTTACTTCTGTTGTGTGTGTGTGTGTGGGCTCAAAGTCGTCCATCAACCCACAAGCGGTTATGCCAAGGCTTTAATTTTTAATGTTATGTTTGCTTTTTAATAGCAGAACTAATAGCTATGTTACAAAGCCTCACTTTAGAAGTACTAAACAGACTTAATAATAACGCTTTAACCAGGCACAGTGGCACATACCTATAATCCCAGAGCCTTAGGAGGTTGAGGCATGAGGATTCCGAGTTCAAAGCCAGCCTCAGCAAAAGAAAGGCTCTAAGGAACTCAGTGAGACCCTGTCTCTAAAATACAAAATAGGGCTGTGGATGTGACTCAGTGATTGAGTGCTCCTGAGTTCAATCCCCGGTACCCCCCCAAAAAAAACACTCTTAAAGTTGTGAGTCACTAAAACCATAGTCTGAGTATATTTACTAAGGTCTGCAAAAGAGAAAGTATATTTGTTTCCAGATTAGTTATATAAATTATTCTATTTCAAACCAAATTGTATATCTCTTAAAATTCCATCATATTTATCTTAGCATGGCTATTAGATATGAGAATTGACAGTTAATATTAAAGAGACATCTCTTTAAAAACCAGACTCCCAACTTGATAAAATGTGTATATAAATTTATTCTTCAGAGACAAGTTTGTGTTCTTCAGACACACACACACAACAGAAGTAAATTATCTTGCCAAGGGAAAAAAAAGATCTTTTATGCACTTTCTTTTTAGCACTGTCCTACAAATAATTCCATTCTAATTTCTAAAACATGATTCATTACTTAAGTGCCTGTACCTCTGACAGCTCAGTCAGTTACTAATAGTGGCTTCAGAGTGTGAATCTACATCTTACGAGAGTCATTTTAGGATGTAAACCCATGCCTCTCTATCTAATTCTTAGAGAAGATGGACTCTTTCAGAAAGATAGGCTCCTGTGAAGGACTTCAAATTCCTTCAAGCCTGACAGAGATGTTGGGGGTGGAGGTGGAGAAACATCAGGAAAATGAAACATTTCCATGGCAGGTTAAGAAGTCCAGATGAAAGAGTCATCTCTTTTCTATGGCCCACAGAGCCAGAAGAACCAGCTGATATTCCCTTCATTTCTTATGACTACTTCTAGACTTTTGCTCTCTCATCATGACTTCAAAATCCCCTCCCTCTTGAAATCTGTACTATTTCCTTCATATCAACCTTCCTGCAACCATCCTATCTATGGACCTATAGTTCAAAGGCCAAGGGTTATAAAATCAGGGTTGAAATCAGGATGTCTCTGATTTCATTTTCTTCCGGATTGATCCCAGACTTATGAAACCAAGAATGTCAATTGAACATGCTCAAATCCTCCCTGTCTCCAGTTCCCCTTGATAAGGATTCAGCCAAGAAAATCATGGGAAACACTACCAATTATTTTTTTTTTTTACTCTTGTGCCAATAATACTGAGTGCAAGAAGAATCAGTTTATACCCAATCTCTATAATTTCAGACTATATACTTTTTATACTACTTTTACATAGTATCCAGATCATATTATTTATGACTAACATCAAGAACAACAGCAATGATGCTTTAGAGTTTATTACGTGCTAGGTACTCTATTGTTTAGATGTACTGTTTAACTAATTGTCTCAACAACCCTCTGTGACAGATAATGTTTCTATCCTCATGGTAAAAATGGGCAATGTACACACAAGAAGGTCCACAGCACCCAATTTACTAAAAAGTATCAGTAACTTACATCAGATTTTTTAAAACAGATTTTATTTTTAGAGCTAACCTACATTGATACATCATTGTCACGGGGGGTGGGGGGACATTGTTTACCTTAAGGTTCATTCTTGCTATTGTACATTGTGTGGATTTAGGTCAATGTATGCTGACTGGTATCCACCATTATAGTAACATGCAGGGTAGTTTCACTGCCCAAAAAAATCCTCTATACTCATCTATTCATTCCTCACGCTCTCCTCAACCTGGGCAATCATCCATCTTTTTACTATCTCCATTGTTTTGTGTTTTCCAGAATGTCATATAGTTTGAGTCATATAGTATGTATCCTTTTCAGATTGGCTTCTTTAGTTGGTAACATAGATCTAAGTTTGTTTCACATCTTTTCATCACTTGATAACTTATTTCTTTTTAGTACTAAATACATGTCCATTGTCTAGATGTAGCATAGTTTATTCATTCACCTACTTAAGAGCATCTTGGTTAAGAATTTTTTTTTTTTTTTTTTTTTTTTTTTTTAGCAGTGTATTGCCTAACAAGCTCAAAGCCCTGGGTTCAATCACCAGTATGGTGGGGGGAAATGTTATCAACTTCAACAAATATAAAAGTAGAAATTCTGAGATACAGGCAAAAAGAAATTTAACAGATTGACAGGTGTGTAAATATTCTCATTTTACATAGTAGAGAGTCAAAAATGTTTTTTGTTGTTAATGAAAGAAAAGAAAATTGATAGGATGTTACCAAAAGCCTCAAAAATAGTCAAAGAAAATTTTTGAATACTAATATAAATATGTATGGGGCTTAGGAGTTGAGCTAAAGGAGTGAATAGACTAAACCATCTTTTTCTTTAATTTTTTTTTTTTTTTTTTTTTAGTTATAGATGGACACAATACATTTATTCATCTTTTTTTATGTGGTGCTGAGGATCAAACTCAATGCCTCACATGTCTAGGTAAGGGTTCTACCACTGAACTCTAACCCTAGTCCCTAAATCATATTACGATAACAAAAATCAACAATTCATTTCTGAATTGATTTTTTTAAAAGAGAGAAATTTAATAATCTTTCAACTCCTTCTCATTTTTTTTAACTCCAGCCTAGATCACGCCTGTATTTGTGAATCTTCAGTCTTTATAGTTTCTCCAAGATAAACTGGCTCTACTCTATGCTAAACTCTGCTTGATGAGTGTTCTGGGTGTGACTATCTCTGTTTATTTTATGCCTAACTCTGTTTTATGGGGAGAGGGACCTTGCCTTATCTCCTTTATTGAGAATAGTTTGCATAAGATAATTATCTCAATTTAAAATGCAAAATTATTTGAATTTTAATACTTGTATACACCCTGAATCTATCACCATGATCAAAATATACATTTAAACCACCATCAGAAGATTCCTTGGGTCTCCTTGCAGTTCTTTCCTACCTTTGTCCCTGGACCCAGAGAACCACTGATCTGCTTTTTGGCATCTATATTAGTCAGCATTTTATGATAATCACAGAAAAAAATGTACCCCTCTTTATGCCTGACTTCTTTAACTCAGAATAAAGAGTTTAATATTCTCCAATGTTGCATGTGTCTGTTTGCTGCTCTGAATAATGGATAATATTCAATTGCATGAGTGACATGTCTTGTTTACCCATTCACCTATGAATATTCAGATTGTTTCTGGTGTAAGGGTATTACAAATAAAATAGATTATATATTCATGTACATGACTTTTTGTGGATGTGTATTTTTATTTCTCATTGGTATTGACCTAGAAATTAAATGACTGGTCCACATGACATGTATATGATTAATTTTTATGAATGTTAAATAGTTGTTCAAAGTAGTTGTACTATTTTATATTTCCATACTTAGTGTATGAGAATTTTGTTTGCGTCATATCCTCACTAACAATTGGTATTTTTCATCTTATTTGTGGTAGCCATTCTAATGAGTATGATATGGTATTTCCTTATCATTTTAAATTAGACTTACCTGATGACTTTGATGTTGAATCATATTCCCTGGGATTTGTGCTATTCAAACATCTTCTTTTATAAAGCATCTGTATTTCATGTTCCCTTTGAAAGATAAGTTATTTATCTCCTTGAATTGTGAACAATCTGTATAAAGTCTGCATACACCTATTTTGTCATTTTGTCTTTTGGATATTCTTTCCCATTCTGTGCCTTGACTCTTTCTTAATAGTATTTTTCTGAAATCAAAAAGCTAAATCCCTGATAAAGTTCAATTTAATGATTTTCTTCTGCTTAAATACACCTTTTTTCGTCCTAGGAAAGTTTTGCTTAATCTAAAATGGCTAAGGTTTTCTCCTATTTTTTATTTAACCCATTTTATTAACTTTTATGTGTGCAATCCATTTCATGTTTGTTTTTGGTATCTGTGAAGGGTCATATTCATTATTTTTCACATGAATAGCCAAGTATTTCAAAGACTTTCCTTTTCCTCAATGGATTACCCTTGCACCTTTTTCAAAAATAAATTGAAATAGGGCTGGGGTTGTGTCTTAGATACAGCGCTCACCTAGCAAGTACGAGGCATGGGTTCACACTCAGCACCACATAAAAATAAATGCATAAAATAAAGGTATTGCATTCATCTACCACTAAATTTTAAAAATAGCTTTAAAAAATTGAAATATATATATGGGTTTATTTTTAGGCCCTTTATAGTATTCCTATTGCTTACATGTTTAACCTTTTACCATTACCACTGTGTCTTCATTACAATAAGTTTAGAGTAAGTCTTGAACTCAAGAATTATACATTCCTAACCTATGTGCTTTTTAAAAGCAGGATTAGCTTCCCATATGAATCTTAGAGTCTGCTTGCCAATTTCTAAAAACAATCTCACTTGAATTTTTCTGGGACTCTATTGATCAATAAATTGGGGTATAACTGACATCTTAATTTTTCTCACTCTTCAAATACATGTCTTTCGATTTTTTTTGATCTTTAAATTTCTCTTAGCCAAATTCTACAATTTTCAGAACAGATGGTTTGCATATTTTTTAAGAAATTAATTCCCAATTTTTTTGTTTTCAATGCTCTTGCATTTTAAAGTTTCATTTAGCAATTGCTGGTAGTATATAAAGCTACAAGAGATGTTATTAACTTCTACCCTGTAATATGGCAAAATTGTCTTATGATACTTGATTTTCAGATTCTTGTAGATTTTCTAAGTAAACTAATATATCATCTGCATATGGTGGTAGCTTTATCTCTTCCTTCCAATACTTATGAATTTGCTGCTCTTATTTTTTTGGTTTTATTTGGGTTTTTTGTTGTTGGTGGTGGTGTGGTGTTTGGTTGGTTGGTTTGGTTAGTGTGGTTTGCATTTTTGCAAGATCTGTGGCACACAGTGTTGGAGATGAATGGTGATGAATGGCAAGCATTGTTGCCTATTCCTAGTCTCAGGAAAGTAACACTGAGACTTTCTCAAGGAAGTGTGATGTTAGGTGGAAATTTTTTTTTTATAGATTGTCTCTGCCAAATGGAAGAAATTCTCTTTTCTTCATACTTTGCTGAGTTTTCAGCATGAATGGATTTAAATTCTGTTAAATATTTATTTCTGAATCTATTGAAATTACAGTGTGGCTTCTCTCCTTTATTCTGTCAGTATGTTAGATATAGTACATTGATTGATTTGGAGATGTTAATGTAATTTTGCATTCTTGAGATAAATCTCACTTTGCCATGATGTGTTATCTTTTTTAAATATTACAAAATTCAATTGCTTACATTTTGGTAAGGATTCTAACACCTGGACTGATATTGGGCCTTTGGGTTTTGGTGTCTTTTCTGGTTTGGGTATGAGGATATTGTTGAATTCACAAAATTAGTTTGAAATGTTTACCTTCTGTCTACTGAAAACGTTTGTATAAAATCTACTTTTAAATTTATATTTTTTTTATTTTTTAAGTGTTTGGTAGAAACACTTGTGAAAGCATATAGAATTAAGGGTTTTCTTTATGGAAAAGTATTAAATAACTCAACTTCTCTCATTAATTTAAGAATTTTCAGGTTATTTATTTTAATATTTTTAGTGAAGTATGGTGATTTTTGGCTTTTGCAGAAATGGTTCATTTATCTAATTTGTCTAATTGGTTAGAATTTTCCCAATATTCTCCTATTATCCTTTTGATACCTGTATGATTTGCATAGAAACCCCATCATTCATTTCTTATGTTGGTAAATTTGGTTTTATCTTTTATTTTTTTGTGACCAATTTTAGAATTTTATCAATTTTCCTGATCTTTTTCAAAGAATTTGGACTCTGTTAATTCTCTTTATTTTCTCTTTAAAATTACTCTTCCCTGGGTTTCTGTGATGTATTCTCTTTGCTACCTTGCCTTCTTTATCCCTAATGCACTTGGGTCCCATCTGCTCCACAATTAGAGGTGTTCCCCCAGGATGCAATGTTAAAACTCTTCTTATTTTATGCTTTTCTTTTGACTATTTTATCCATTATCATGTTCTCTACCATCATCTCCATACATTTGGTATATGCATCTTCCTTTTCATCTCTGAACCTTCTTCAAAATTATATATCCATATTTGTAACTGCCTGATGCCAACAAGTTACTTCAAAGTAATTCCAGCACCTCAAATTGTTTCTAAATACAAATACCCTGAGGCCTTACACAAACTATTGACTTGAGTTAAATATGTATATATTGTATGTGTAGTCCAACATGACCAATCTTTCACTCAAACTGAAAACACTGTTATTTTGAGGAAGGCAATAGCACATAGTAGTTAGACTGCAGATTCTAGAGCTGGACTCAGTTCAATGCCTGCTGAGTCACCATTTTCGCACGTGTAGGATAGTAATAGTGCCTAAATTCTACTATTATAGGAGAATTAAGTGAGACTGTGACTAAAACACTAATAGTTTAAACTTTGTCAATTTTTAATTCTTCCTTGCTTCCTGCATCTATTCAGTTCCACAGCCTAGCACTTTGAGTTCTTTGTGTTTGCAACTCAGTGTTAATGTCACTGCTGTGATTTATTATTTGCTTTTAAAATAAGATTCATAATATATTGTTTTCATAACAAATCTAATAAATTCCTTTCCTCTAATTTTGCATGTTAACAAAAATTCACATCCAAAATTTAAAAATAGTTTGAAAAATATTATAGTTACATCAAGAAAGTGGTAGTTTATGAGACCTCTGACAAGTGTTGGTATGAAACAAGTATGAGATATAAAAAATGCATTGATAAAAGGATTTACGATATTGATTTGGAGATAATTCATGCTGTTTCGATAATGTGATTTTCTAATGGAATGATTAAATCTACACTGGGATGTGATGGGAGACCACCATGGTTTTTGCAAAGATTATGAATTTTATAGATTAAATAGGAATGACTCAGTAAGCTAACTAATGAATTAAATACATATTTTACCCCACTGAATACAAATATCATTTAAGTAGGAAAAGAGAGCAAGTTTTAACTTACTCATGTTTTATCTGAAAAAAAAAATTCTTCTACTCGGCAGCTATTTTTAAAAACTGAGTCTGTTAAACAAAAAGCAACATTAACACATTTTCTTGCCCTTCTTTTTTTTTTTTTTTTTTTTTTTTTTTTTTTGTACGGGGCACTTAACCGCTGAATCACATCCCCAGTCCTTTTTTATATTTTATTTAGAGACAGGGTCTCACTGAGTTGTGTAGGGTCTCACTAAATTGCTGAGGTTGACTTTGAACTCTCAATCCTCCTGCTTCAGTCTTCTGAGTTGCTGAGACTACAGATAAGTGCCAATGCTTCTTCTCGACTTCTTTACAAGCACATTTATATGCTCTCCTTGATCTCTAAAAGCAATGGTTCTCAACTTGACTGCACATTAGAATCACTTAGGTAGTGTTTTAAAATTCCAATGTCCATGACACACTCCAGGTCAACTAAATCAGAATTTCTGGGGTTGAATAACAGGATTCAGTGTTTTTTAGAGGTCCCTAGGTAGTCAGGCAGCAAATAGAGAATGGCTGCTTTGTCACCACTTTGATAAGCTTTCATTTATCTCTTTGGATGGTTATCAATTGACAATTTGGAAAACAAACTAGATGAATCACCAAAAGAAGCAATCATGAAAGTGTCAGAAAATAGTAGCTGTCCAGGTGATTAATAAAGAAAAGAATCATCTCTGCTTTAGAATGGTAAGGGAAACAATTTAAACAAATTCTTGTGGGGTCAGAAAAAAATATGGATTTGAAGCCTCCAGAACAACTTCTCTGTGTGGCAAAAAAAATCATTACAGCTGAATTCACTGTTTTCTCATTTTGTAATTTGAAAATCAGAAAATAAAGGAAATAGTATAAAAGAGAGGAGTTAGAACCCGAAGAGAAATGAGAAGTTAACACAAATTCTACCATTATGGTAAAATGTGCTAAGGTTGCCAAATAAAATAGAGATCACCAAGTTAAGTTGAATTTCAGATGAACAACACATATTTTATCAGTTTAAGCATGATCTATGCAATAACATAAACTAAAAAAATTATTTATTGTTTATGTGAAATTCAATTTTAACCATTCCATCTCTTTTTGTCTTCTTTTGCTAAATCTGGCAATCTCAATGAGCCAAATATTTAAATTGCATTAAAAAAAAGATATACATTGAATATAAGCAATGAAAATAGATAATTTTTTACTATTCAGATATTGATACACTAGGATGAAAAAGAAAAAAGGGGAAAGAAAGAGAGGCAATTTGGAATTTTTGCACAGAGGTGTTATAAATTAGGTCCTCTTTGGAAATTCAGACTAGTTGATTTGGCAGCAACTTAGAATTCTGATGTTCAAGGGGAAACAGAAAACTAATAAGCACATCCTAGATATAGATTGTATTAGCTATTCATGTAAATGGAGCTTGATAGTATGCTAAATAGTTATAAAAGTTAATTTAAACTATAATTTATTTTTAAGTCATAAACACACAAACAACTTTTATTTGAAGAAGTTCAAATTTTTTTAGCATAAAACTAAAGGTAAGATAAAAGAAAAATCCATGTGCAAAAAGAAAATATGAACATTGTTATATTTGAAAATATGAACATCATTATATTTAAGTCAGCATGTGAGAATTATACAAAAGGCTATTCCTATATTTAAGAAAGGAAGCTAAATGTATATCCATTTTGTTAACTCTTTCATTATAAACATAATAGTTTTTTAAATACTTACATTAGCAGGATATGATGTCAAAAATACTTTTGAAGACTAAGGGATGTAAATGGAAAGCATAGCTCAACACCTTATTTTATTATTTGTACCCCTCAGTTTTATCTGTACAGAATTTCTGAAGTATCTAATGGGAATAAAAGTCATAAATACACAATGTAACTGACAATTTACTTTTTCTTTGCTTGGAAATAGTGTTTAAAAATGATTTTCAAAATTAAAATAACTGATAAAGTTAATTAAATTATTAATAAAAATAATTTAAAAATCAAATTGTTTCCAAATAGCTCTGTAGATGGAAAGCCATGATTCTATAGTTCAGAACAAGAATTTCTGGGTTAATGATCTTTCAACGTCCGTGGAGTTGAAATGATTTAGAGAAAACTTCTATGCTTGCTCCTCAGAGTCAGGGATCTTAACCATCTCTAAATTTGTGTCAGTTTTTCCAAACCTATTAATAATACATATGTTCTGTCTTCTCAACTAAGTCATAACACCTTTGGAAACAAGGACTGTACTTAGCTTTTCTTCTTTTTTAAAAAAATTCAGTTGTATATGGACATAATACCTTTATTTTATTTACTTATTTTTTTATGTGGTGCTGAAGATGGAACCTAGTGCCTCACACACACTAGGCAAGTGCTCTGCCACTGAGTTACAACCCCAGCCCAGTTCTTATTATAGCCCCAGAGCACCAGGTTTCCTACTTGGTGGGTCTTCTCTTATTCAGAGATTAATACTGAGAAATCCAGTGAATTTTTTCTTGTTTAGCTTCAGGAACTTTCTCCAGTGCAGGCCAGTTTTCTTCCATCCCTTCCCTTCCTTACAGTAGTACAGTACCTGAGTACCCAAGTCAATTTTTTTTTCCCCTTAATACCCACACAGGTCACTTGAAGCTGTTTTACCCTAATATTGATTGCATAATGGAATACAATGATCATGGTTCTCTACTTACTTCTATTTAAATATTTACATTACCTCTCCTAAAAGAAGCAAGAAGAAGAGAAGGCAGGCCTTAAACAGACTGACACTATAAAAAGCAGATTAATTAGAGTAATTTCCTCTGAAAAATTACACTGTCCTGACCAATAGAAAGTGATCTTTAGATGAAAAATCAGCCATATTTCAATGATATTGGGACTACAGTGGTGCTAATTGCCAAAAAAATCATGGCCATTGAGTATTCATTTGATATAGTTTTCTTCTTACCTTAGAAGAATGCCAAGATATTCAGACTCTCACAGGGAGCTGCTAATTGCAAATATGGATTAAAATGTATTTATTGCATTTTATAATACAAACATGAAAATACAGCATAGCCCTTATCCTTAATCTGAATCCTCTTACCTTTAACTAGATCTATAAGCTAAAGTAAGTACTCTACTAACTCTGATGTCATTTATTTATTCTGGTCATAAACATGCTATTAAAAATCTTCAACAAGGAAAATCAATAATATAATAATTCAATACTATAGATTTGACATTTCAATTTACTTGACATAGTTTGGAGTAATTGCCCTTTCTCTGAAATTCTTTTTATGGTCCCTCTCCCCCTGCCATAGTTCTTGACTTTAGTATCCTAAAAATATCTGACAACACCTTCTAAAACTCTCCCCTCAGAATGAGCAGGGAAATTCTGAGCAAATGAACTGCTGGAGAAGAGAAAGGTTATAAAACTTTGGAGACAGGATTTTATATGATTTGGTATGCAAGCAGAGAGAATTAATAAAGGGACAAAGAGGCCAAGAAAAATGTTCATGAGAGAGATCGCTGGGACTGCAAAGAGGCAATCCCATTTTCCTGTTCCCTTCCCAGTGTCCTGAATGACCCACCACTGCCTCATTTCCTGCCTGTGCAATACAAGGTCACCTGTTGATGACCTCCTTTTCTTATGCAGGTTTAATTGGATTTCCTTTTGGAAAAGCAGTCATTAACTTCATAAAGCCATATTAATTCAGTTAATAACATAACTTGGATTAGTGACATGTATTTCTATGCAAATATGATACATTATACTATCTTCTAAAAAAGTTCTAAAAGGAGTTCCAAAATCTGTTTGATAGTCATTTTCTATGATTTTTTGTACAATTCACTTACTTTTTCATATGTATTACAAAACTAAACATCTGTCCAAGAGAGATGAGTAATGTTAAATTATGAAATAAAAGAATGGAAATTATAAGATTGAACCACTTTATATAAAAGTAAGGCAAGATTTGGAAAAAGATATGTCACTTCACTTTGGACTTTCCAATAGCCAAAATGCATTTTCATAATATGCTAGCTTCTTAAAAATGAACTCAATAGACAAACTCCAAGGATGTTAAATAATGATGTCTTTAGAGTAACTTGGATCGCACATGGTGAGTAATAACTTTTGCAAGACATTTTGAGGATACTAAATGGGCACAGAAGGATCTTATTCTCAAAACACTAATTTTAAATGGCTTGCATAAAATTTAGGAAGGGGATATTAAGGCAAGTAATATCCATATGGCCGTGAATTGTTTTTCAAATACATACCAAAAATTGATAACTAAGACTATCTCTACTCAGGTTAGAGCCACATCTGCTGAAATCGCTAAATGACTGCCTCTTCCCTTAACTTCCCTGCATCTCAGATGATCTATTACTGAATTCTTTACTAAAATGTCCTCTAGGGCCTGTTATGTTTGCCTTCTCCCTGGTATGGTAGGACTAAAGAGAATATCTTTGTTCATTCAGGTTGCTTTAACAAAACAACACAAACAATGCAAATTTATTTCTCACAGGTGTGGAAGCCAAGAAGTCCAAGATAAGGCAAAGCAGATTTGGAGTCTGTCTGGTGAGGGCCTACTTCTCATTTTCTCACTTCAACCACACATGATGGAAGGGCCAGGAGGTCTTTTTACTTTTTCATTTTTAACTGATACATAAAAACTTTAGAAAGTACATATTTATGGAGTACCATGTAATTTTTCAACACACGTACATATTTCATAACATTTAAATCAGGTTAAACATATTTATCTTCTCAAATATTTTATTTCTTTATGGTGAAAATTTTCAAAATCCTTTCTTCTTGTTCTTTGAAATGTACAATATATTGTTGTTATCAGTAGTCGCCCCACTAGGGCACACCAGAACGTCTTGCTCCTATCTGACTGCAACCCAATTCCCATAGATCAACCCTCCTTCCCAGCCTCTAATACGCCCTTTCTACTCTCAACTTCTGAGATCAACTTTTTTATATTCCACATGAGTGTGGTCATGTGGTCCTGGTATTTCTGTGTCTATTTTATTTCACTTAACATGATGATGAAGGATTTTTCTCGAACCTATTTTATAAGGGTATTAACCTCATTCACAAGGGCTCCTCCCCCAAGACCTAACCACCTCCCAAAAACTCTACCTCTTAATACCATCCCTTCGGGACAAGGTTTTCAGAATCTGAATATTTGGGGTGACATAAAAATTTAGACCCTAGTAGAGAGGCATCTGGACTATTTTATAATTAGCTTCTGAATCAGGCTTTTTCCTACTTTTATGAACCTTTTTATCCAAAAGTGAAAATTGATTGCTGAATATGGCATTTTGTTTCTATTGAATATTGAACTTTATCTCTGATAGAAAAATAATGGTCTGTCACATGGACACCTTTTGCATTTTGTGATTTCTTATCATTCTTTATGACAATTGACATTTGGCAAGAAATGGTAAATGAATTAAGTTTTAAGTTGATGGTTCAACCCAAATGATAAAAACTTCATTACTTATCTAATAATTAAAATAAATACTTGCTGATTAATTTATTTTTTATGCTTTTAAAAATGCATAAGAGATATTTGCTTTGATAAGGTTTAATTTCTCAAGTCCATTAACTCATAATTAATTATTCTGCTTGCTGAACCTACAAATGAGGTTTACTTTTGAAATCACTTAAATGATTCATTGATTTTTGAAAACTCCTGATACAGTACTATGACAATAGTAACCTAAATTATCCTAGTGATAAATTAAATTTAAATAGAAATGAGTCAAATAACATTTATTTAAAGTTTCTTGCTTATAGCACTCATGTTTGTGGTTTTAAAACCCCATTTGAGCAAAAACTTCCAGACTTCAATCATCAGGTATATTGAGAAAAAATGCTAAGAAGTAAGTAGATATTTTAGATGAATTTAGCTTCCTGGGTATTATTACAGACATTTTATCACAGCAGAATACCATTACATGATCCAGGTAGACTTTGTTTCAGGAATTATATTATACTTTAGATGAGTAGAAATATAGATATGAATAAAAGAAAGTGACAAAAGTGGTCAGAATCTGAAAGGATTCCCAGATTGACATCAGTCAGTGTACAGACTGCAGAAATGAGATGAAAGGTCACCTTCTCCACTGCCCAGCCACCTCATCCCTCTGCTCCCAGCTCTTTTCAGCTTCCATTCTTCAATCATTAGAAGTCAGGAGGCAATCTCTGCATTCTGAAATTCTGCCTCACACCCTTTGACCCTTCAGGCCCCTCTGCCATGCTGGTTACTTCTCTGCTCCCATAAAACCCAATCTTACTCTGCTTTTTTGTAACACTCAGCATACCACTTTAGAATTCCACTCTAAGCTGAGAGAAAGGAGCTTCTAGGATAGTGTCAAAAAGCATTCTGGAGACTTCTGTGGACTGAAGAACAGCACTGAGGGGGACATATGTATGGCAAAGAGGAAGGTTGAGATGCTATTTCATCCTGCTGCCTCACCACAAACCCAGCAAAGGTGGCTGCCTTGGGAATGACTGTTTGTTCAGATGATAGAAAAATATTCATTTGACAAATATTGATTGAGCTCCTACTGTATGTCAGATACTGTTCTGGTAATGTGGAATATATCAATAAGCAAAACAAAGATCCTGTTCTCAAGTCAATTCCTCTAGTATGTAGAGACAGACAAAAACATTGATAATAAGTGAGGATGTATTATAAGGGATTATAAATGGTAAGGAAAAAAGAAAAATTAAAACTGAGTTAGGATGAAGGAAGAGATGCCATAAGGAGGATGAGAGGTAATGTAGGCTGCAATTTCAAGTAGAATGGTGGAAATTTGAACAAAGATTTGAAGGAGGTGATTGAGTTAATTAACCAAGTATTTATCTCAGGTAAGTTGCCAAGAACAGCCAGACCACTAGTTGTACTCAAGCATCCATCAAGATTTCCTGGGGTAGCAATTAAAACAGAGATTGCTGGGATACACTGCCAAAGTTTTGGGTTCAGTGTATTAAGGGTGGAGATAAGAATTTGAAATTTCTAGAAGATGGCAGCTGATGATGATGCTGGTAGTCTAAGAATGACACATGGAAAATCACTAAGCTAGAGGAAAAGCCCACAGTGGGAATGTACCAGAGAAATGCAAACGTTTCTTGGAGGGAAGCCATTCTGAAAGAATTTGACTCCAGAGTGGTAAGTGCAGAGGCAAAGGGCTGAGCAATGGAAAATCATGAACTGAGGAGCCAATTTTAGTGATCAACTGAAGAAGAGGAGAGGACATATGAGCTCTGACTGAAATTCTCACTTCCTCCTAACCAATCAAAGTCACCCTTTAGGTCAAGATACTGTCTTCTTCCCTTGTGGTTTAGTTAGCTTTTTCACCACTGAGATGAAAAGACCTGACAAGAATGACTTTAGAGAGGGAAAAGTTTATTTGCAGTTCATGGTTTCTGAGGTCTCAGTTCATAGACAGCTGACTCCATTGCTCTGGGTCCGAGGGGAGGCCAAAGTGTGTGGAAGAGGAAAGCAGCTCAGAACCTGGCAATCAGGAAACAGAGAGCTCTGTTTATCAGGTACAAAATATAAACCGCAAGGGCGTATGTCCAGCAACCCACCTCCTTCAGCCACACCCTACCTGTCTACAGTTACCACTGAAATAAGCCATTCAAAAGGATTAACACACTGATTATGTTAAAGTTCTCATAATCCAATCTTTTCACCTCTAAACTGTCTTGCATTTTCTTATGCATGAGCTTTTGGGGTACAAATCATTTCTAAACCATAATATCTTACAATCTAAATTTTTTTTTAATTTTAATAATGCATTTTTGTTTTTGTTTCTGTTTTGGGTTTTTTGGTACCTGAAATTGAATCCAGGATGCACAACATCCCCTTTTATATATTTTATTTTGAGACAGGATTTTGCCAAGTTGCTTAGGACCTTGATAAATTGCTGAGGCTGGCTTTGAACTCACGATACTCTTGCCTCAGCCTCCCAAGTTACTGGGATTATAAGCATGTACCACCATGCATGGGAAACAACACGTTTTACTTAGTCCAGTATATCCACAATATTGTTTCAGTGTATAATCAATATAAAAATAGTGATAGATATTTTTGCAATCTCTCTTTTTGCAATCTAAATTTATTTCCGATTGGCGTCTAGCTATTTTTCTTCTACTATCCTCAACTCCCTTGGTACATTGTGTTTCCCCCACAGCAAGATATAAGTCAGCAATGTTCCCTTTCTACACTTACTATGATTACTGATCATTTCCAAAGAAAAATTGCACTGTTGTATGGATTTATGCCTATACAACTTGAAACAATACACAGTACACAGAATTCTTTTGCCTTTTCTCACCTTGCTTCCTGCAACAATTATGCTATACATTCATTTTACTTTTTATGACCCTGGCTTTTGCCTTCTCAACAAATGACACTGTCCCCCATTCAAAGAGAAAACAGAGCTTATGATATGTGAAAACCCCCAAGTTCCTGCCAGTTCATGCCCCCAACCAATCTACATGTTTACATATTCACTGGCTGTAAACTTATTGTCTTCACTTATCTCCTTTCTTCTGGTATAATTCAGAAAGAATTTATTTATGAACTTTTTTCCCACATTTTTTATTGATGTGTTATAGGTATACATAATTGGTGGGATTTATTGTTATATATTCATACGTGCAAGCAATGTAATATTATAATTTGGCCAATATCGTTCCCTAGCACTTCCTCTTCCCTTCTGCCTCCCTGACCCCACCCCTTGTCCCCTTTCCTCTATTGATCTCCTTTTGATTTTCATGAGATCCCCACCCCTACTCCCTACTTTTCTTTTCCTTTTTTTTCCCCTCTAGTTTCCATATATCAGAGAAAATATATGACCCTTGACTTTCTTGAATTTGGCTTATTTTGCTTAACAAAATGGTCTTGAGTTCCATTAGACTATTTATAGATGTGATATGGGTAGATATAGAACCATAATCAATAGTTCTAGGCATTATGCCTATACACTATGGCAGGAACTTAAATGTCAGATTCATAAATGACCTGGACCCAGAGACATGTCTCAATGACAATAATACCAGCAGTGCTACTTTGGCATGCTATACAGCTCTAGAGCAGCAGACAAAAGCAATTGCTCATGCCTGGGCTGCCACCTGGCCTGCTTAGCAGCCAACCAGGGCAACCAGCTTCCATGCACAAACCACACACAGGCCATTCCTCATACCTCTCTGGCACCAAAGGGCAACATCTTTGCAGAACTTATAGTCTCAAGTACAGCAGATCCCTTAACGAACAATATCATTCATCATGGTGAATCCTCCCTCAGTGTCGGCTGAACTAATGCAATTATATTTTAAATACTCTCAGCCCTTAAAATTCTGCCAAGATTTTTTTCAGTCTGCATATCTATTATCATTTCGCAATAAAAGGACAATTTTCAATATTTTGTCTTTATTGATTGACTAGAATTAATGAGTTTCAGAATGTGAATTATTCAATATACTGCTTATTATAGTTTTTAATATTTCATTTATCAACTGTCAGGGAAACATTTCACTATTTTTAACAATAACTATGACTGTTAATATCTCTGTTGTATCACAGAAAATATTTGTATGCCCAGAAATTTTTTAAATGACTGCAAGAATACATTTATCTCATCACATTGCAATGATTCATATACATAATAGTGAGCTAATTGAGAAAATGTTAATGCCATATTCGTTTATATATCCAGAGTACCGACCATAATGCTGGATATAAATAAATGTTTGCTGATAAGAGTATTTCTATTTTCCTCAACTATTGATAAACAATTTACTGTCTGATGGCATTAGCTGCATCTTTAATGCTTATGTATCACATATAGAACCCACATGCTGCACTGCTTAGTATTTGTTGATTGATGCTCAAAACGTAGGAAATGAATCCACAAATGCAAGAGTTACATTCGCCAGCATTTTACACTTCCATTCAGATGACCCTTGAGATTTATTCTATGCTAATAAAACTCAGTAGCATATAGACCATCATCATTTAATCAAGTCATTTCTGAAATATTCAACATACTCTATATTTTTATAATTTACTCTAAAACATTTGACTTTTATTAGCATCTGCTTCAAGTGTACTTACTTATTAAAATAAAACAATAATAATAGTCACATAATAATTGTAATCTAATAGAAGAACTAAAAAAAAGTAGTAAAAGTAGTAGAAGTAACTAAATGAGAACTTGTTTTGTATGTTAAAACTACTAACGCAAAAATCTTACAGAAGAGAAAAACTAGTAACAATTTCATTATTGTACTAAAATTTTTAAGCCAAAGTACATGAAAAGGAGTTCATTTTCTTGCGATTCAAATATAAACAGGTTTCTTAACAATTATCTTGGTGCTGAATCTCAAGATGTTAGTACGTTAGTCATGCCCTTTCCTGCAATTTGTATCTTTGTAGTCTATAGCATTAACTAAAACAAACTAAATAAAATGAAAACAGAAAAAAAAAAAAAAAAACCTTCCTTATTTAAAATCTTTAGACTTTATATAAAACCAGGGTGTATTTAGGCTAAACATATCTCAATCGCTGCCTGTCTTATCCAAGCATAAAAGTTAAGTTACTCCTCATTTTTAGTTGCTAGCCTTGGTTAACCAACAGACTGAAAGACCAGATTGCATTCAAACAGAACTCCAAATTATGGCCACGTAACATCTGCCCTGTACTCAGTGCTGAACATTCTATGATGTCATTATTTAAAATGACAAATCAACCGCCCAAATTCAACTGACAGCAATTAGCACTCACACTGTGCTAGTAAACTTCCGCTTTATATACAAGCCCTATCGGGCCATGGGTGTCCAACAAATGTCAATGTTAATCATTTGTCTTATTTGTGATACTTTGCTAACTAGCCCATTCCTTCTCAACTGACTTCATGTAAAAATGTAATTTACATATAAAGTCTAAAGGAAATCAAAAGGGAAAAGGTGCTTTAAATATGAAAAACTTAACATACTATAAAAGAAAATAATAAACATCATGATCAAATGAAGTACCTTTATTAGCTTTATTTGCATAAAATATAAATAACAGTCTAATGCCTATCAAGTACTGGTTAAAAAAAAAGAAAGAAAGAAAAAGCAAAGTGGGGAAAGGATTGCTGTACTTAAAATTGTTTAAACCTCACTAGCTTAGCTTGGTTAACAATTATAATGTACTAGAAAAACCCTGAAGTTACTAATCAAATATCATAACTAAAATTAAGTATCTTTTAACATCAAAACCACAACTTTCAGTAAGTTTTTAACATATTCTAAGCAGGTGCCATTTTTTAAATAATTTACCATGACAATGTGTTCATACTTATGGAAAATTAACTATTTCTAACTTCTCATTTTGGGATATAGTTTGTTCAGTCCAAAATATTTTATTCCCTTGATTAAGATATTTACCAGATTGTCGATAATTAACTAATTTTAGAAATAATTTTCCTTACAAATAGTATTAGAAAACTTGATATTAGACCATGATGGTAGTTTGTACAGCATAAAATGAGAACTGGGGTAAAAGTAAAATCATACCCTCTCAGGTCCATTCCATGATTTCTCCATTGCTTCTCCCAATCCTAAAGATAGAAGTTGCTAACTCAAAATTACAGATAATTGATATAAACATTAAGTTTCTTAGACTCTTAGGCACGTTAGTGATTTATTTTTAATTTTCAACCACACTTCATAAAATTG
This sequence comes from Sciurus carolinensis, assembly GCF_902686445.1. Lineage (NCBI taxonomy): Eukaryota > Metazoa > Chordata > Mammalia > Rodentia > Sciuridae > Sciurus > Sciurus carolinensis. Next base: position 101,599,682 of record NC_062221.1, on the reverse strand, counting down.
GACTTTTACTATCTTCACTCTGCTGATAATGAAACTGAGTCTTTGATAGTTGAAGTGACTTTCCTGAGTTCATAGTGGTAAGTGGGAGAACCATGATTGAAATGAAATGAAGTTCTGCTGAAATTGTGAGTTCTATTCACAGTATTGTGCTTGATAGGTGCTATGGTTTGAACATGTTTCCCAAAGTTCTTGTGTTAGAAACTTAATCTCCATTGAAAAAAAATTGGGACATGGTGCCTTCCGGGAGATGTGTAGGTCATAAATTCTCTTCCATCATGAATGAATTAATGCCATTCTTGGAACAGTGGCTTTGTTATAAAAGAAAGTTTGGTTAACTCTTTCTCCCTCTTTTGCCCTTTCATTATTTGGCATGGAATGATGGAGTAAAAGGCCTTTGCCAGATATGAGCCCTTTGATCTTGGACTTCCAACTTTCAGAATTATAAGAAGTAATTTTTGTTCTTTATAAATTATCTAGGGCATGATATTCTGTCATAGCAACACAAAATGAACTAATACAGTAATAATAAGCTGAAGTTCCGATCTTAGGATAAGCACCATTTCTTTCTGTCTTCATAACCCCACTTCTGCCATATGTCCCCACACCTCCTCCACCCTCCCACACACTCTGCTTTCTCCCTCTTTTGGTTCCAGCAACAAAGAAATCAGTACAGCCTGTCCATGCCTATGTGCTTCTTTTTCTTTTTTTTTTTTTCTTTCTGCATTAAAATTTTATTTACTCTTGTTGCTTACACAACAGAGAAATTGAGAGGTTGAAACAAACTTGTTGCTACTGTGCAATAAATGAAAGGAAAATCTTTGCCATTACCAGATAATAATTTTTTTTCTTTTTTTTTATTATTTATTTATTTATTTTATTATTGTACACAAATGGGATACATGTTGTTTCTCTATTTGTACATGGCGTAAAAGCATACCATTTGTGTAATCATAAATTTACATAAGGTAATGTTGTTTGATTCATTCTGTTATTTTTTTCCCTTCCCCCCACCCCTCCCACCCCTCTTTTCCCTCTATACAGTCCTTCCTTCCTCCATTCTTGCCCCGCTCCCTAACCCTAACTCTAACCCTAACACTAACTCTTCCCACCCTCCATTATGTGTCCTCATCCACTTATTAGCGATATCATTCTTCCTTTGGTTTTTTGAGATTGACTTATCTCACTTAGCATGATATTCTCCAGTTTCATCCATTTGCCTGCAAATGCCATAATTTTATCATTCTTTATGGCAGAGTAATATTCCATTGTATATATATACCACAGTTTCTTTATCCATTCATCAATTGAAGGACATCTAGGTTGGTTCCACAATCTAGCTATTGTGAACTGAGCAGCTATGAACATTGATGTGGCTATATCTCTGTAATATGCTGATTTTAAATCCTTTGGGTATAGGCCAAGGAGTGGGATAGCTGGGTCAAATGGTGGTTCCATTCCAAGTTTTCTAAGGAGTCTCCATACTGCTTTCCAGAGTGGCTGTACTAATTTGCAGCCCCACCAGCAATGTATGAGTGTACCTTTCTCCCCACATCATCACCAACACCTGTTGTTGCTTGTATTCTTGATAATCACCATTCTAATTGGGGTGAGATGGAATCTTAGGGTGGTTTTGATTTGCATTTCTCTTATAACTAGAGATGTTGAACATTTTTCCATATGTTTGTTGATTGCTTGTAGATCTTCTTCTGTGAAGTGTCTATTCATTTCCTTAGCCCATTTGTCGATTGGATTACTTGCATTCTTGGTGTAGAGTTTTTTGAGTTCTTTATAGATTCTGGAGATTAGTGCTCTATCTGAAGTATGATTGGCAAAGATTTTCTCCCACTCTGTAGGCTCTTTCTTTGCATTGCTGATAGTTTTCTTTGCTGAGAGAAAGCTTTTTAGTTTGAATCTATCCCAGTTATTAATTCTTGCTTTTATTTCTTATGCTATTGGAGTCCTATTGAGGAAGTCTGGTCCTAAGCCGACATGTTGAAGCTCTGGACCTACTTTTTCTTCTATAAGATGCAAGGTCTCTAATCTGATTCCAAGATTCTTAATCCATTTTGAGTTTAGTTTCGTGCATGGTGAGAGATATGGGTTTAGTTTCATTCTGTTGCATATGGATTTCCAATTCTCCCAGCACCATTTGTTGAAGAGGCTATCTTTTCTCCATTGCATATTGTTGGAACCTTTGTCTAGTATGAGAAAATTGTATTTATTTGGGTTTGTGTCCCTGTCCTCTATTCTGTACCATTGATCCACCTTTCTATTTTGGTACCAATAACATGCCGTTTTTGTTACTATTGCTTTGTAGTAGAGTTGAAGATCTGGTATTGTGATACCCCTGCTTCACTCTTTCTGCCAAGGATTGCTTTAGCTATTCTGGGTTTTTTATTCTTCCAGATGAATTTCATAATTGCTTGCTCTATTTCTGCAAGGTACATCATTGGGATTTTAATTGGAATTGCATTGAATCTGTATAGCACTTTTGGTAGTATGGCCATTTTGACAATATTAATTCTGCCTATCCAAGAACATGGGAGATCTTTCCATCTTCTAAGGTTTTCTTGAATTTCTTTCTTGAGTGTTCTGTAGTTCTCATTGTAGAGGTCTTTCACCTCTTTTGTGAGTTTGATTCCCAAGTATTTTATTTTTTTCGAAGCTATTGTGAATAGGGTAGTTTTCCTAATTTCTCTTTCTGAAGATTCATCGCTTATGTATAGAAATGCCTTATATTTATGTGCATTGATCTTATATCCCGCTACTTTACTGAATTCATTTATGAGATCTAACAGTTTTCTGGTGGAATTTCCTGGTTCCTCTAAGTATACAATCATATCATCAGCAAATAGGGATAGTTTGAGTTCTTCTTTTCCTATTCGTATCCCTTTAATTTCTTTGGTCTGTCTAATTGCTCTGGCTAGAGTTTCAAGGGCGATATTGAATAGAAGTGGTGAAAGAGGGCATCCCTGCCTTGTTCCAGTTTTTAGAGGGAATGCTTTCAGTTTTTCACCATTTAGAATGATATTAGCCATGGGCTTAGCGTAGATGACATTTACAATGTTAAGGAATGTTCCCACTATCCCTATTTTTTCTAGTGTTTTGAGCATGAAGGGATGCTGTATTTTATCAAATGCTTTTTCTGCATCTATCGAAATAATCATGTGATTCTTGACTTTAAGTCTATTGATATGGTAAATTACATTTATTGATTTCCTGATGTTGAACCAACCTTGCATCCCTGGGATGAAACCCACTTGATCATGGTGCACTATCTTTTTAATATGTTTTTGTATGCGATTTGCTAAAATTTTGTTGAGAATTTTTGCGTGAATGTTCATTAAGGATATTGGTCTGAAATTTTCTTTCCTCGATGTGTCTCTGTCTGGTTTAGGTATCAGGGTAATATTGGCATCATAGAATGAGTTTGGGAGGGTTCCCTCCTCTTCTATTTCATGGAATACTTTGAGAAGTATTGGAATGAGCTCTTCTTTAAAGGTTTTGTAGAACTCGGCTGAGAACCCATCTGGTCCTGGACTTTTCTTTGTTGGTAGGCTTTTGATGACTTCTTCTATTTCATTACTTGAAATTGGTCTATTTAAATTGTGTATGTCCTTCTCGTTCAGTTTAGGCAATTCATATGTCCCTGGAAACCTGTTGATGTCTTCGAAATTTTCTATTTTGTTGGAGTATAGATTTTCAAAATAGCTTCTAATTATGTTTTGTATTTCAGTCGTGTCTGTTGTGATATTTCCTTGTTCATTCCGAATTTTAGTGATTTGGGTTTTCTCTCATCTTCTCTTTGTTAGTGTGGCTAAAGGTTTATCAATTTTGTTTATTTTTTTGAAGAACCAACTATTCATTTTGTCAATTTTTTGTATTGTTTCTTTTGTTTCAATTTTGTTGATTTCGGCTCTCAGTTTAACTATTTTCTGTCTTCTACTACTTTTGGTGTTGGTCTGTTCTTTTTCTAGGGCTTTGAGCTATAGTGTTAGGTTGTTTATTTGTTGAGTTTTACTTCTTTTATTAAATGTGCTCCATGAACCCTAAATCTTCCTCTAAGTACTGCTTTCATAGTGTCCCAGAGATTTTGATATGATGTTTCTTTGTTCTCGTTTACCTCTAAGAATTTTTTAATTTCCTTCCTAATATCTTTTGTTATCCATTCATCATATAATAGCATATTGTTTAATCTCCAGGTGTTGGAGTAGTTTCTGTTTTTTACTCTTTCATTAATTTGTAACTTCAATCCATTATGATCTGATAGAATACAAGGTAGTGTCTCTATCTTCTTGTATTTGCTGACATTAGCTTTGTGGCATAATATATGGTCTATTTTAGAGAAGGATCCATGTGCTGCTGAGAAGAAAGTGTATTCGCTCTTGGTTGGATGGTATATTCTATAAATGTCTGTTAAGTCTAAATTATTGATTGTGTTATTGAGATCTATGGTTTCTTTGTTCAATTTTTGTTTGGAAGATCTGTCCAGTGGTGAGAGAGGCGTGTTAAAATCACCTAGTATTATTGTGTTATGGTCTATTTGGTTTCTGAAATTGAGAAGGATTTGTTTGACATACATGGATGAGCCACTGTTTGGGGCATAGATGTTTATGATTGTTATATCTTGCTGATTTATGCTTCCCTTAAGCAGTATGAAATGTCCTTCCTTATCCCTTCTGACTAACATTGGTTTGAAGTCCACATTATCTGAAATGAGGATGGATACTCCAGCTTTTTTGCTGAGTCCATGTGCATGGTATGTTTTTCCCCATCCTTTCACCTTTAGTCCATGGGTATCTCTTTCTATGAGGTGAGTCTCTTGCAGGCAACATATTGTTGGATCTTTCTTTTTAATCCAATCCGCCAGTCTATGTCTTTTGATTGATGAATTCAGGCCATTAACATTCAGGGTTATTATTGAGATATGATTTGTATTCCCGGTCATTTGGTTCATATTTAAAATTTTATTTATTTATTTATTTCTTTTTTGACACATCTTGGTTCCTCCTTTATTTGACAGTTCCTTTAGGATAATTCCTCCCTTTGCTGATTTGCTTCTTTGTTTTTTATTTCTTCCTCATGAAATATTTTGCCGAGAATGTTCTGTAATGCTGGCTTTCTTTTTGTAAATTCTTTTAGCTTTTGTTTATCATGGAAAGATTTTATTTCATCGTCAAATTTGAAGGTAAGCTTTGCTGGGTATAAGATTCTTGGTTGGCATCCATTTTCTTTCAGAGCTTGAAAAATGTTGTTCCAGGCCCTTCTAGCTTTTAGGGTCTGGATTGAAAAATCTACTGATATCCGTAGTGGTTTCCCCCTGAATGTAATTTGGTTCTTTTCTCTCACAGCCTTTAAAATTCTGTCTTTATTTTGTATGTTAGGTATTTTCATTATAATGTGCCTTGGTGTGGGTCTGTTGTAATTTTGTGTATTTGGAGTCCTATAAGCCTCTTGAACTTGATTTTCCATTTCATTCTTCAGATTTGGGAAATTTTCTGATATTATTTCATTGAATAGATTGTTCATTCCTTTGGTTTGTTTCTCTAAGCCTTCTTCAATCCCAATAATTCTCAAATTTGGCCTTTTCATGATAGCCCATAGTTCTTGCAGATTCTGTTCATGATTTCTTACCATCTTCTCTGTTTGTTCAACTTTGTTTTCGAGGTTAAATATTTTGTCTTCAATATCTGAAGTTCTGTCTTCCAGGTGTACTATCCTATTGGTTATGCTTTCTATGGAGTTCTTAATTTGGTTTATATTTTCCTTCATTTCAAGGATTTCTGTTTGGTTTTTTTCAATATCTCTAACTCTTTATGAAATGATCTTTTGCTTCCTGAATTTGCTCTGTTAACAGTCCATTGGTGCAATCATTCAATGCCTGTATTTGCTCTTTCATCTCATCATTCAATGCCTGCACTTGCTCTTTCATCTCATCGTTTGCTTCCCTAATCATTTTAATTATGTACATTCTGAACTCCCTTTCTGTCATTTCTTCTGCCATGCTGTCGTTGGATTCTATTGATGTAACATCTAGATTTGTTTGGGGCATTTTCTTCCCTTGTTTTCTCATATTGTTCAGGAATCAGTGGGTCATTAAGATATTGCAGATTTCCTCTATCGACTTATAATGTCCCTGAAGATTGCTAGTATATCCCCTCTGATCCTTCAGTAGCCTGAAGTCTTAGAGGAAGTTGATAATGCGGAGCTCCACGAAGAAGCTGCCTCTCTAGGGTGGTGACCCTCAGGTGGGGTATATTCCCTGCTAATGGTCAGAGGTGTCTCCACTTGTTGACCAATGGTCATCCAACGGGGAACTAGGCTGCAGGCTGAGGCAAGTCCTGTTTGTGCCTGTGTCTCTGGTTTTACCGTCCCTGTGGGAACCTCCTAGAGGTTCCCCTCAATCTACAACTACCGCCTGGGCTGGGCTGTCTTCCTCTGCAACGTTCCCAGGGGCCCAGACCTACCTCCTGGGCCTGGGAGCCTCACCCTCCGCAGGCGAGTCTCCTTAGGCTGCCTCTCCCAGATAATCTGCCTGCAGTCCTGGAAACTTCGCTCTGCCCCTAGGCATGTCTCTGTGTGGCTCTTCCAGCAAGAAGCCACCTAGCTCCTGGGACCCTACTCTGCACCTAATCGCCTGGCTATGCGGCCCCTCCTCTGAGCCACCACCTGGAGCCCCGTACAATAGCTCCGATACCCAGAGACCCACCACACACCTCCTCCACCGGACAGCAGCGCGGTTTCTGACGCAGTCACTAGGATTCCAAGCAACTCACTTCGCGTCTCCTCCTCCCGCCAACCTCCCATAGCCCTAGGCAGTCACTCCAAGCCCAAGTGACCCGCCCTGTTCCTCCTCCTCCTCCTCGGGGTAGCCCCCCGGGTGTTCAGGGGCGGTGGCTCCAAGACCAAGTGACCCACCGCGCTCCTCCTCCAGGCAGGCCACCAGTGTTCAGGAGCGGTCGCTTTGAGTGCAATCAACTCACCACTCGCCTCCTCCTCTGGCAACCGCCTGTGGCTCTGATGCAGTCATTCCTAGACCAAGCGACCCGCCGCGCTTCTCCTCTTCCTCCGGGCAACCCCCCGGTGTTCAGAAGCGATTACTCTGAGTCTAAACAGCTCACCATGCAGCTCCTCCTCAGGCAGCCGCCTAGAGCCCCAGTGGTTGCTCCGAGTCCAAGCGCTGTGCTGAGCCGCCTCCTCTACGATGATCCCAGTTGTCCGTGTTTACCGCTCCAGCGGGCGGAGGGGCGTCTCGCCGAGCAACTCCACTTCACAAATTCCCTGCGTTCCGGGGCTACCGCCCCATCCGGGACGCCTCCCCAACGGTAGAGACTCACCCGGCGGCTTTGAGTTGGTCCCAAGTCTCTCACTATCTCCTCTTTTGAATCCTGCGTCCTGGAGCAACGTGAAATGCAGCTGCCCTCTAGGCCGCCATCTTGAAACTCCTGCTTCTTTTTCTATAACAGGTGTTTCTATAACTATTTTTGCAGTGTTCAGTGAGCATAGTGCGGTTTTTCTTAAGATTGTCATTGCTTTGATTTGATTATTTTCCCAAGTACCGCTGACTTATTAAGCAAGTGTCTCTTGAAAACAGTAACCAGAACCACTTGAGATATTAAATATGCATGTTATGGTTTGGGTATCTGGCATCCCCCAAAAGCTCTTATATTAATGCAGAAATATTCAGAGGTAAAATAATTGGGCTGTGAATATTAAAACCCAATCAATCCATCCCAGTTTGAATGGACTGAATGGTAACTATAGGCAGGGGTATAGCTGGAGGAAGTGGATCACTGGGAGCATGCCCTGGAAGGTTTCATATTCCCTGTGTCCCCCACCCTTGGCTTCTTGACCCTGCCATGAGTTGAGCAGCTTTCCTTCCCTGGACCCTTCCCCTATGATGTGCAGAGCAATGGAATTGGCCATCTATGTGCTGAGACCTCTAAAACCATGAGTCCCAAATAAATTTTCTTCTCTAAGTTGTTCTTGTCAGGTATTTTGGTCATGGTGATGAAAAAGCTAATGAAAACAGTGGTGTGTGTATACACACTGTTTTGTGTATATATATATATATATATATATATATGTGTGTGTGTGTGTGTGTGTGTACATGTATATATTTATACACTTCATTTAAAATCAGAATTATTCTCTTTCTAAATGTTAAGACGTGGTTAATGCTACTTAACAAATCAATAACTGCATGTGGATGTCAGTAACTACCAAGAAATGAACAATCTTCTCAAAAGAACACTCCCATAAGAGTATGTATGTCTCATGAAAGTTGACTCATTTGCCCTTTGATAGTTTCAGAAAACTGGAAAAGTGTGCGACTGCCTTACTTTCCAGGATAGACTCGTCAATATCCCAGGCAATTACCCAAGTCCTCCTCAAACACTCTAATAATAAGACATGGAGGTGATGAAAAACTAATTTCCAGTAACCATCTAGCAGTATACCTGCTTGTATCCAACCAGATCTGGTTAGAAAACAACCACTCAAAATATTACCTGAAATAAAGATGTTTAATGAAGGTATTAGAGTTAAAAATCAATGTTGAAAAGATAGAGGACAAAGAGCAAGAGAGTCAAAATTTACATTCAATCCATATGCCTCCTAAAGTCAAAGGAGCAGACACTGAAACCCCTCAGCCTAAAGTCCTGAAGTAGGTGACTCTTAGAGGCCTGCTTTGGAAGTGGTGCAGTTCCTAAGTATATCACGGAAGACTCCCAAATACTGCTTCTCAGAGCACACAGAAAAGCTGTTGTCAAGATCTGCCCACACATCTGAATACATTCACCACCAGCCATCAGTCCTCCTGTTGCTGCCCCTCCCAATCTTTATGAAAATTCCTCTCATGCCACTTAGAGAAGGGCATTCTGGGAAATGTAGTTCTGGCTTCTTTACATTGCAGGATATTGGGAGCTCAGTAGTGAGGCAGAATTGACAACAAACACCTAGCATATTCCCTCCATGTAAACTCAACTCAGTGTCAGTTCATAGGAGACACTGTCTTTGGCTAAGTGGCATGTGGAAACTGTAAAAACATCTAAGAGATTTATGAAAAAATTTTTAGTGGAAACTAAAGGGGGACAAAAACTATCTTGAAGACTAGAAAGATAACAACTCATATTTTATAATAGCAAAACAATTTCTAAACACGTGGTCTGAAGTAACCTGGAAGATAAGTTTTCAATGAATTTTGAACAAAACTTGTGAATCTGTCCAAACAAAACTATTCCACATTCCCATTCAGTCCAGATAGCAAAAGTTTCTCAAAGTAAAAATGTTTCTGGGATAAAGAACAAATCAAGAATATGGCTATAAAACCTTTTAAGACTGGGAAAAAAAATAAGTGGATTCATAGTTAAGCCTTTAATCTAGACAAAGGGACTTCTAAGAATCTAAAGTGTTGCTCCACAGCTCCAGTATGCTTCCCTAAGAAGAGAAAAGTGTATCTCAAAAATAATAATTTATGTGCATTGGAGCACATAGTAACTGTCAGTCAGATTCATAGGAAAACAAAGTTTTTAAGAGAATTATATTAACTTGAACTAAAAGAAAAGAGACATTTCAAATGAAAGTAGGTAGAAAGTAGCCTGAGAAGACTGCTTAGCTATAATCTAGATTTCTCAAACACCTGACAGGACTTCTCCAGGAAGAGTCAAGAGCCCAGAGGGGAATTCAAGATGTGCAGAGTACAGCAAACTAGAAACCCAAGGAGTAAAAGTGGGCTTTAATGAAGGTGAATTTCCAGCTCTCAGAGTAGAGTGCCCACATAACATTGGTCTGGGTGGGTTTCAGGTCAGTGGCCACTACATTCTTCCTGTTTCCTCAGCATTTTGAATAGGGTTGATGATTGTGTTTATACTATCCCTTGATTGTGTTTACACTGTCCCTCACTCACATTATACATATTTTGAGATTTAGGGCACACCTCCTTGGCATTTCCAGAACACTTTATATAACCACGTTAGTTCACAGGTCTTTGTGTTAGGAGGCACCACAGGCTCTAGGAGCCTCATCCTTTCCTTGATCTGATAAAAAAAACACAAGATCACCTGGGTTCAATTAACAATATAGAAAAAGAAAATCTGTGAGATCATAGACTACAGACTGGTGCCATGATTAAATGAGTTTGGGAGAACTTGGGGGGAAAGTGAAAGTATTTTGAGTGTGAAAGAGATGGGAATCATTGGAGCCAACAGACTGAGGAGAAGATAGCCTGTAAATAGAATGAAACTTGGTCAGACATCTAGGAAGCACATTGTACACGGGCAGAGTTAAAGCAGGATATACGGGGGAGGAGTGGGGATCCAAAGCCAAAAGGGCAGTTGAGTGGACAAATCTATGCAGAGATGCTTTAAGACCCCTAGGCTATTATCTAGCAGGTAGTGATAAAGAGATAGGAAAAAGAAAATTTACACATGGCAAATATGGGCAGGATTCCATTAACTGGAGGCTGAATAAAGCTTTTGTGTTGACCCACACCTTTCTGTAAGCAGGTCTCCATTGGAACAATGAAGTTAGAACAATCCTTAATGATTTTATACTGAGGCCTACAGTCATTTCCTAAATTTGAAACTGCAATCCCCAGGCTCTGAACATGACTGCAATCTCTTCTTTCTCTCCTTTTTTTTTTTTTTCCATTTTTGCAGGTCACCTAAGACCACATTATTCCTGAACCTTATCAGGGCCTCAGACTACTAAAACATGGTCTGTTTTCTCAACACATCATTCTCTCTGGTCTGCTCTTCTATGGAACAAGCACTGATTCAGCACCCCCAGGACCTAACATCTCTGACCCCAGTTTGCATCCCAATTCCTGATCCGATCTCCTTTTCTTCATAATATAATCCCTAATAGAGGATTAAAAAAAAAACTGTACCAATTTTATCCCAACTGCCTTTCCGGGTTTCCTATTCCAGCTATACCCAAAGACTACTCTGTAATCTTCTGCTCAGGTCTTCCTCCATGATAGTGATAATGGTGTTGGAAATCAGGAATGGGTCCTTGTACCCCAGTGTTAAAGATTAAACACCTAAGAAATACTGAGGCAAGTGTAAAAAGCAAGTTTTATTTAAGAAAAGGACAGAGATAGACTTCTCCAAAGAGATGGGGCCTCAGAGCAGGATGTCTGTGGGAGGAGTGGTTTGTCTCTCTTATAGATCCCAGAACTCCCCTCTTAATCATTACCTTCTCTTTCTTTTCTGGGTATGTGTCTAAGGGCAGAAAAAAGCAGGAGCAGGGGTGTTAATCATTAGGAACCCATTGTGCTAGGGAGTACAATCACAGAGGTTAAGTGTTAGCAATCCGTTGTCCTTTCTTTGATAACCAGCCCTCATCCTCTCAACCAATCATAAATTACCTATACTGACTACCTGACTTTTGCCCCCTGCACTCCTCTCTTCAAGCCATACCTCACTACCTGCCCTCCTCACTCACTCTGCCAAAACACGGATCTTATGCTTTCATGTACCTTCTCAAACATTTCTGACTTCTAATTGCCCACAAAATAATGTCCAGTGTCTTTATCATAAGAAGCAAGCCCTTCATTGTCATTCAGAGTGAACTTGCCTCTTACCTCCAACCCCAGTCCTAATGTGCCTTTGCATTATGTAAGCAGTGTATCACAAGTCTGAATGCATCTTGCATTTTTATGCCTCTGCTTTTACTCACACTTACCATCTCTCTGCAAAGGCTTTTATTGTTTTATATGATGTTTAAGTCAGCTTTTTCACTGCTGTGACCAAAAGACCTGATAAGAACAATTTTAGAAGAGGAAAAGTATATTTTGCACTCATGGTTTCAAAGGTCTCAGTTAATGGACATCCAGCTCCATTGCTCTGGGCCCTAGCTGAGGAAGAACATCATGGTGAAAGAGTGAGACGGAGGAAAGCTGCTCTGTGTTACAGGGCTGGGACCTTGCAGGAAACAGAAGCAGAGAATACCCCCACTTCAAACCCCAGTTCTTGTGATCAAGTCAGAAAGATTTCAGACATGTCACTCAGAATAACAGGCATGAGTTTACTGAAAGGATAGGAAAAGGGAAAGGGGATACTCTCAAGGGAAAGAGTGGGTCCCCTCAGAAAGGAGAGGACTGTGTGCCTTTCCTGCACTCCAGTTTTATTGAGATCCCAGAAAAATTTTCAGAGAGTCCTGCACCGACTGTCAGCAGGATGACATCAGACTTTCATGTCCCCACTGCCTGAACGCTCTAGGTCACCTTGGCCCATGCTGATTAGTTCTAACTGAATTCTTAACGACAAATTCTTACTGATTTTGTGGTTAGGCAGAATTATCTTTATCTCCCTGAGTTTTGGGATATGGTCTATGAAAAGGATGACAAAGTCTTCCCCTTTAGTGTAGTGGGTTCCTTTTATTGTCATTATTTCAGGCCTGCATTTCTCTTTCAGATAGCAGGTAGTTTGTTGATGAATGTAACATATCATGTCCACTTAAGGCAAAGCTGCAGGTAAATTGCTTCTTGGAAAAGAAAGCATGTGGGGCTCAGCACAGTGGGCCCATTTTATACAATTGTTCCCTTAACTTCATGTTCCCACTACTCACATGAGTCTGTCCTCTATCATCAGGTTATCACACCAGGAAGCACAGAGAGATTCCCTCACAAAGGACAAAACATATACCCCAAAGGCATGTCCCCAGTGACCCACTTCTTTCAGCCACACCCTACCACCTACAGTTATCACCCAGTTAAAATCTATTGGGGGGTTAATGCATGGATTAGTTTAAGGCATTCACAACCCAATCATTTCACCTCTAAACTTTCTCGCATTATCTCATACATGAGCTTTGGGGGGCAGCTCATGTCTAAATCATAACACATGGTATAATTAATTCTCCCTCCTTGGCATTTCCAGAACATTATACCTTCATAATGCTCTCATTTCTTTTCATAATTGATTATAATTATGTGTTTAGCTATTTCTTTAAAATGGCTAGTTTCTTAAAGTCAAGAACATTGTGTTGTTGTTTTGTTGTTGTTTGCTGTTTTGTTTTATTTGGTGTTAGGTTTTTGGGGTTTGGGGGTTTTTTTGGAGGGAGTAGGAGATACTTTTTACAACCATCAAATTAATCAGAACATAAATATCTCTCAATAAAGAGTTCTTAAGAATAAATGGGAACAATATAACAAGAGCAGAAAGGAAGTCTCAGACTTGAGAAAACAGTTTTTAAAAAATTAGAAAACACTGAGAATACATTCCTACTATTACAATAAACACACAGAGACCTGGCCACTCCCTTAAATGTTCATTCTATTGGTATTTGCTTCCTTTCAACACACTTCTTTATAAAACGAACAAAAAAATCTTTATTGAATAGAAAAAGTAATTACTTCATAGATCTCATGAGTAGACTAGAGTTGTTAAGTAAAAGTCTCAGGATAAAATGGTGGTTAAGAGAAAGTTTTGTTCCGCCAATGATTTATGTTGTTATCATAGAGAAGTTTATTAAACTTCCATGCCTCCGTTTTCCTATTTATGAAAAGATAAATAATAATTATACCTACCTCATAGATAGCATTAAGAATTAAATGGCCTAATACAGGTAAAGCACTTAGTGCAGTACCTGTGTTAGATAGCTAGTCAGCCATGAACGAACAGTGATCAGGGAAAAGAAGATGAAACATGACTCAAAACCACAGGGAGCCTTGTGATAGCACCTGGAAGATGGGGATTTGGAATGTTAAAATCTCCCCCAGCCATAGTTACTTTTCCTTGAGAAAAACTACTGTTTCAAGATCAGGTCACACCCTACCAGGTGGTCTGGACCCTCCCTCAATCACCAATACCATCACAACTCCAAAATCACCTGGACCTTACAATGACCCTCAGAAAGAAGGTTCACTGAGGCCTGTTCAAAGGGTGACAAACCAATTAAGGGGTCAGAAAATCAAGGCAAAACCAGGAAGAATCAATTTCCTCTATGAGCACCACACCATCTCTTAGAGACAGTCCATGAAGTTCTTATTCTGTCAGTCAGAAAAGGTAGTCAGTCTTGGGTGGTATTCTGGAAAACTCCTGGGACTCCCAATAAAACAGGAGGGCAAGGTCATTTCTCTGAAAGGACCACTTTCTCTCTTAAGAGTGTCCCTTTTTTCCTTTTCCTATCCCTCTTAATAAATTTATGCCTGTTAGTCTGAGAGACATGTCTGAAATCTTTCTGGCATGATTGCGAGAATTGGAATATGAAAAGGAGCCTTCCCATTGCCTCATTTTACACAAGGTCTGTTCTCTGTAACACCTACAAAAGCAAACAATCAGAAAAGATAAACTGAAACAGTCAACTTGTAGTTTTTCATGAGGTCTTGATAGAACTGAATTTTACTATCTTGCCTCTTTACAATGTTATTATAGAAACCATTTGTATCACACACACCCATGCACACACAGACCTTATTCACAGTAGAAAGAAAATGAAACTATGCCTCTAGAAGCTAATTGTTTAACCTGAGTACAAAATATATAGACATCAAGATCAAATAGATTTCTGAATATAAAAAAATATTTTATAAAAATACTGTGTATAAACAAAAAAAGTAAATGCACCAAGTGGCTAGACGAGCAAATTGGCAAATATTTATGCTGAGTAAAATCTGGGGAATTTTGCTCTCTCTGCTGTTATCAGGAAGATCACATTTAACTGATGAGACTACAGCCTTTACCTAGAAAAATCTTGATTAATTCCCAGGAAAGACATTTGAAATATAGAATATCATCTATGTTCTTAGAGCAGGAGAAGCATGAGTAACCCAGTGTATGTCCTATAATCAAGAGGTGGGCCTAGCCCTATGAGGACATACAATGGGAACTTTAAATATAAAGGAACGGGAAGGAATCTGGTCAAAGATCATGTCCGAAGACAGACGTTTTATTAGATTTCTAATTGTAAGTAGCAAGAAGAAAAGTCATGAAAGTGAAACCCAATTGTGATTGACTGCATTTGTTATCCTATTTTGTTTGTTATCTATGACAATTGGAAGATTAATTAGGTTTCTAAATGAAATACTGAAAGATGTCTGGTAAACTACAAAATACTCTATATGACACATACGACAAAATTTAAAAATTTTTTTTCCTTTAAGTACTATTTTATTAACAGTAATTTAAATACTACTCCATGACACTTAGAGAAATCAGTTGAATTATTAAATAACTCAATTTCTAGTTTTAAACTGGTCCAATTTCCTATAGCGCTGGTTTTTATTATAAAAACCCACATAACTATTTGCAAACAGTTCCTCTCACTTAATATTCTTACCAAAATATACTTTCAGGATTATCTCTTATGCCCAAAGTGTATATCAGGCAAGTTACTGTTGAAAGTTATTTTTGCTTATAATATGGAAAATGTCAGTACTTTTAAATCAATTCCCATGACACTAAGTAAACACTACTACAAATAAATTATTTAATTAAAAGAAACTATCCAAGAGGTGTAGCTCAGTGATCTAGCTCTTATCCAGCATGTATGAGCACCTGGGTTCAATACTCAGCACTGCAAAAATAAATAAAAAATTATTTTGTTTTTAAATTGAATTAATAGTGTAAATTTTATAATTAAATAATGTAGGAGAATTGGAAGTAAAAACTAATTAATATAGCATGCTTTTAATTATCTTTGTGGCTTCAGAGAAAGCATTTCACACAAGACCACTGTCTCCTCTCCACCCGCTCCAAAAAAAAAAAAAAATGTTTCCAGAGAGAATCTACAAAAACTGTGAGGTCTGCTAAGATCCTTGACCAAAAACCCTACTTACATGTTTTCTATGATAAGTGAATGCTGATCCATAGTGGGGTGGGGGGAGAAAAAGATTGAAGGAACTTTGGATTATGCAGAGAGGAGTGAAGGGAAGGGTGGGGCGGTGGAGGTGGGAAGGGCAGTGGAATGAGACAGACATTATTACCCTATATACATGTAGGATTACACTACTGGTGTGACTCAGCACCAAGTACAGCCAGAGGAATGAGAAGTTATGTTTGTGTACTATGTATCAAAATACATTCTACTGTCACGTATAACCAATTAGAACAAATAAAAAAAATTTTTAAAACCCACTTACTAAAGTAAATTAGCATGTCTAGCACTCTATGGTCATTTTATGAAATTAGGAAAATGTCTGAGTGTTCAGTAGTCTTTGTAGATGTAAGTAGTTAATTTGGTTAAAAGAAAAAAATAAGATTAGTTAAAATCAAAGTTACCCCTTAAAACAACTACGTGTATGACCAAACATCCCATTTACAAAGGTGAACTTGCCAGTAAGGAAAGCTCAAAATGGCACTCATCCTGAAATGAAAGTTATTCTTCTTTATAAGTCACCATTGTAGTGACTGTGTTACCTTTCTTCTGAAAGAGGACTCTCCACCCACAGTTTATAATCATTGCTTCACTGTATGCTGTTTTTTAAATTAGAAGTCAGATAAGAGCAATTGACAATTCACAATGGCCAAATTATAGAACCAGCCTATGTGTTCCTCAGAGGATAGATAAAGACCATGTGGTATATATACACAAAGGCATTTTATTCAGCCATAAAGAAAAATAAAATTATGTTAAGGAAAATGGATGGAACTTGAGAGCATTATGTTAAGGAAATCAACCCAACTCAGAAAGTCAAGTGTCATATGTTTTCTTTCATATGTGGAAGCTAGAGAAGAAAAAGAAGAAAGGTGGAGTGGGTGAATCTCATGAAAAGGGAAGGGAGATCAGGCAAGTAGAGGAAAGGGACCAGGGAAAGGGAAGAGGGAACGGAAAGGAAAAATACTGGGGAACAGTATTGATCAAATCTTATTGGCATGTTATGTACATGTATGAATATGTAACAATGAACCCCACCATTGTGCGTAATTATAATACACCAACAAATTATGAAAAAAGAAAAAAATAAGAGTAATTGGAGTATAATCAAATAAGATTAATACATTTTATAAGGTAGTTTTTTCCCATTGGTTTTCTTCTCTTTCTTTAGTAATTCTTTAGGAATCACTTAGGAAATTTTCTTAGGAAAAAAAAGAAATTAAAATTCTAAATCTATTTTTAATTATAATTGTTACTATACTTTCCTCTTTCTTTAAATTGTTTTGATTTTAAAGTGGTAATGTTTCAGTTGTCGAAACTATTAACAGTAATTTAAAATATCTAATATTTTATATCAAATACTTATTAGGAATATAATCATACATATGTTGTGATTAAATATATTATAAAACACATCAGAATGATGCATACTCACTATACTACTTGTGTTTGGATTAAATTTAATTTGGTCTTTCAGATAGTTGTTGAAGCCAAATGCTGCTGCTAAGCAAATTGAGTGACAGAAGAAATTTGAATACTTGCTATCCAGAAAATGAGTGGTTATCTGTTGTATGATTAAGTTGCTACATATCTACATTACTAATATCACCACTTATTTGTAAAGCACAACTAAGGTAACTCCCTATAAAGAGTGGAGTCTAAAGTCTAATTGGAAATCTAAATTAGGGATTCTCAAACTAGGGAACCTCAATCAGCTGGAGGACTTATTAAAACAGATCGTGGGGTCCCACTTCTGGAGTTTGTGATTCAGTAAGTCTGATGCGGGTCCTAAGATCTATAATTCTAACAAGCTCCTAGGTGGTGATGATACTAGAGGTCCAAGGAGTTAGATTTCTGTGCATAATCTACATAATTCTCATTTGTTTAATTTTTTTCAGTGCTACGGCATCTATGAGTTTCTCTCCACTAAGGGCAGCTACACAGCTTTTTCAGCATCACTCTTTCTCACATTCTTATTTCCAGGAGTTTCTCAAATAAATGATGTTCTCAAATAAATGTTTCTTAATAAATGATGTTACTTTAATTTTTGTTTGTGTGCTGTCTTCATGCAGGTCTTGGACTTCCTTCTCTAAGTCTAATAATTTCCCTGCCCTCACCCTGGTTATGAGTGTTATGACATGTGATCTTACTTCCTAAAATCAGTATTGCAAAACAGAGCCCCAGGGTTCTCATAGGCACCAGCTGAACTGTCATTAAATTCCGTGATCTTAACAGTAACAATTACAAGCCATGGGTGGAGAGTCCTCTTTCAGAAGTAAGGTGACAGAGTCACTACAATGATGACTTATAAGAAGAATAACTTTATCTCAGGGTGAATGCTATTCCCAGCTCTCCTCACTGGCAAGTTCGCCTTCTTAACTAGGATGTTTGGTTACATATGTCATTGTTATAATGGGCAATGTTCTATGGTTCTTTGACTCCAACTAATCTTATTTTATCTTTTTAAACCAAATTAAGTACTTATATCCACAAAGACTACTAAATACTCTGACATTTTCCTAATTTCATAAAATGACCATAGAATGCTAGATAAAGTAATTTTTACTTACTTCCTTTTATGTAACTTCTATATCCTGACAAAATATATTAAATTTTCCTGTAGTCTCTGCAAGCATGATGATAATGTTCTCAATGTAACTTTGAATTAAGTACAAAATTGTTTATGATTTTGAATACTGCCCTTAATATGATGCTTTCTTATATTACATTACACAATGCACAAATATATATTCATTTTCTTCTATGGACAAAGAGAAAAACATAGTATTAACTACAGTTTTTAAAAGCAATTCTATAGTAGTAGATATTTTAGTGAGCAATTTACTAGTTTACTCAAATATCTTTTTATGTGAGAGTCATATTTTGAGAAATGTTTTCAAAGTTACCTAATTGTTATTGTTCTTATTGGATTTGTTGAATTAAATGGAAAAAAAATAAAGTCTGCAATCTGAACTCTATTTTTAAAGCCATAGAATATTCTGGGAAAACATACACTTATACTTTTTAAAAGGTTACTCTCAAAAGGAAGAGAAAAATTCTCAGCGCCTTCTCTGAACTGTTTTTCCCCTCCTTTGTTACAGGTATCCATATTTCAGCCATATTAATCTTTTAAAACAAAAAAAATGGATTTCTTAAATTCATCTGATCAAAATTTAACCTCAGAGGAACTGTTAAACAGAATGCCATCCAAAATTCTTGTGTCCCTCACTCTCTCCGGGCTGGCACTGATGACAACGACCATCAACTCCCTTGTGATTGCTGCAATTATTGTGACCCGGAAGCTGCACCACCCGGCCAATTATTTAATTTGCTCCCTTGCAGTCACAGATTTCCTTGTAGCCGTCCTGGTGATGCCCTTCAGTATTGTGTATATTGTGAGAGAGAGCTGGATCATGGGGCAAGTGGTCTGTGACATTTGGCTGAGTGTCGATATTATCTGTTGTACGTGCTCCATTTTGCATCTCTCAGCTATAGCTTTGGATCGATATCGGGCAATCACAGATGCTGTTGAGTATGCCAGGAAAAGGACTCCCAAGCACGCCGGCATTATGATTACAATAGTTTGGGTTATATCAGTTTTTATCTCCATGCCTCCTCTATTCTGGAGACACCAAGGAACTAGCCGAAACGATGAGTGTGTCATCAAGCATGACCACATTGTTTCTACCATTTACTCAACATTTGGAGCTTTCTACATCCCACTTGTATTGATTTTGATCCTCTACTACAAAATATATAGAGCAGCAAAGACATTATACCACAAGAGACAAGCAAGCAGAATTGCAAAGGAAGAGCTGAATGGCCAAGTCCTCTTGGAGAGTGGTGAGAAAAGCACTAGACTGGTCTCCACGCCCTACATGCTAGAAAAGTCTTTATCTGATCCATCAACAGACTTTGATAAAATTCATAGCACAGTGAAAAGTTCCAGGTCTGAATTGAAGCATGAGAAATCTTGGAGAAGGCAAAAGATCTCAGGCACAAGAGAACGCAAAGCAGCCACTACCCTAGGATTAATCTTGGGTGCATTTGTGATATGTTGGCTTCCTTTTTTTGTAAAAGAATTGGTTGTTAATGTTTGTGAAAAATGTAAAATTTCTGAAGAAATGTCAAATTTTTTGGCATGGCTTGGTTATCTCAATTCCCTTATAAATCCACTGATTTATACAATCTTTAATGAAGACTTTAAGAAAGCATTCCAAAAACTTGTGCGCTGTCGATGTTAGTTTAAACAAAGTTTATCATTTTAGGGTAGAGGTTTTTTATTTTGCAGGGGAGTAACTAAATGAGTGTTAAATAATATAACATTAAAAACTTTTAGAGGAAATATTAAAACTGCTAAAAGGATAGAATTTTTTTAATAGCACCATTAATATAAAGTGTATTGATTTGATCATTCTAATCAAAATTAGAAAATAATTTATGCAGGTTATAATATTTTGCCTATGCAATGTATCTAAAAAACTAACTGGAAAAATATATGTATATGGTATTAATGACAATAATTTTCTAGGTTCATATCTTACAATAATTATAGAAGAATTTTCAGTTAATGACATACTTCCATCCATAATTTCCCTATAATCCTATTGTTTTATTATGTAACCCTTTATTTTACAGAAAAGATATAATTTTACAAGGCACACATTTCTCCTTCTTAACCACTTCTCCACCATACCCTGACCATTAACAATTCACTTAGTATGAGTGAGGATCAATACTGTCTTTGTATTTAGGTGGTACAGAGTAATCATAAAATGGGTTAGGTATTGCAAAATAATTCTGGATACTGAATGTGTATATTTTAAATTATCTGTCTGTTTGTTATAAGTTTCTAGAAGAATATTATCTTAACCATGTAGTATCAACGTTTGAAATCAAATCCTTACCCAAGGGGTGGGGGGAATTTTAATTGCCCCTTGTTTATTTTAGAATAATTTAAGGCACTAAGTACTCTAGGTTATTCACCATAGTTATTATACTTCCTATCTCTTATTTAAAATAGAAAATATATTTCACTTCTATTAATATTAATTCGTTGTTACTAAATATCTGTTACTTTACACTTCATCTCAATACCTTTGATTTGAATACATTTCCTTCATATGAGAGAGAATGTAATAAGAACTCTTTACAACTTTCCCTTTAATTAAACATCTCTAGCTTTCTGATTGGTGAAAACAAATCATCGTTGAAGACCCATGGTAAACCAAGACTATTTATAAAACAACATATGCCTTTATTTTTGAGTTGCACCTTTGCCTGTATTTTAAAATACACTTTGCTGGTGGGGTGATTAAGAGCATGTTACATCTTTTTTAAATATATCTGTGATACATTACTCTCAATCTAATAAATATTTACAGTTTCCATTTTATATAAGGCATTGAGACAGGTATTAAATAGAAGATACAGGAAAAATAAAATACCGTTTCTTGTCTTCATACATGTTTACAATCAAAAAGAAGAAACAATACAAAGTTAAAACTATAATAGAAAAGAACAACAAGGATTTGGCAAGAAAGTTATTTACATAGTTATAATGGTATAGAGAAAAAATTGACCACATCTGGTTGAGAAAAATCAGGAAATCAGAAAAATCAGAAAATTTTCATAAAGAATGTATCTAAAATGGTGTCAAATAACACTAGGGTTTAGACCAGAGAAATGGAAGAGCACATTCCAATTCCTCTCATTCTCTTAACATCTCTTTCCCATCCTCACTTACCAAGATTTGATTCTGTGGTTGATTTATTCAAAGAACTTGAAGAAGCTAAAATGATCTGTTAAATTAATTTATTTATACCCATATCTTAAATTTATATATTTACATTGGGAAATTCTAAGACACATAAACCATCAACCCAAAAGAACAAATTTCAGGCAGGTGAGGGCCACCCAAATATAGATACTGCCTTCTAATTTGAGTTGGACGGAAGCTCAAATCCAGAAAGTTTATACCATAAGTGAAGGGAAGTCAAATATTCCTTCAGAGTTCAGAAAAGAATCAAGTTTATTATGTCTCTGAGTGTGAGGTCATTTTGTCAATGTGAAGGAACCACAGCACATCATAGTAATTTTCACTTCATGTGTGTGTTTTCCCCATAAGCTAAGGGTCCTTACTGATCCTGCCATCCCTCATGAACAAATATGAGTGATTTTTCTTTAAAAATATCTTTAAATGTAGGGGATGCAGGGACTAATAATCTGCAATTTTTACATTCTTTGAAATTTATAAAGAACACATTTAATTAACATGATATATTTCCCAGAATATACACAATTTAGTCTCTCAATGAAAAATTTTCCAAGTTACTAAAAGCTCATGATTTACCATCTATAATAAATGAAATAATATAGCAATTCATTTATTTAAGTAACAACAGAGGAACAAAATGTAAATATTACAGAAAGTGATTAAGTAGGAGAAATGAAAGTTTACTTCCTGATAGAAATTGTATACAACAATACCAAAAAAATAAGTGAAGAATTTATTTTTGATCTGCTCCTCTGAATCTTTTCAAATATAGGATATGTGAAAAGCAAAGAAAATCAAAAAAGAAATCCAACAAATGGATACTAAATTCAGCAAAGCAATCTATCTTTAGACATAACTATGCACAAATTTTACTTGAAAATACACTTCCGCTGTGAAATGTGCCCAAGATTATTTTCCTTTTGTTAATAGGTTTGGTTGGTTTGGTTTTACAATAGGCCCATAGCACAAACAGCTTTATCCAGGTGGGTAGCATTCGATGAGTTGATCCTTAAGGAAAACCAGTTTCCTTTTTGAATTTCCAAAACCTATCCTCCTTTTCCTTTTCTGGTTTGTGATTCCCCAGTCATCTATGTTACTTATCAGTTGTGTTGATTACAAACTAGTTCTCTTAGTAGAGTATAATCCCCATATTTATAGGTTCAGTCTTAATCTTGGCCCTCTTACCCAAGTATTTTTAAAATCAAAAACAATGAAGAATTACCTGGAAGCCAGTTACTAGAAAATGTGTTTATTTATTCCCCAAAATAGCATGAAGAAGGAAATAATCATACATTTATTGCTAAAAGGCATTCCTCCACTTCAAGGAAGAAACTGTTTTCTTGTGAATTCATACAAAACTATTTTTGACTTATAGGTCAGAGAAACAGATTTAATGCATTTCAACAGAAAGAAAATATGAATGATTTTTTTCCTTAATATATTCCAAAGTGCTTCAAAACTAATCCTGCTTAATTCAAAATGTGTCCATATTAAAGTAATTTGCTTCAGAGATGTGTTTCTAATATCTTCCTAATAACTAAAGTGATTATATTCAAACTCTTATTTTGCCAAAAAGTATTTTTAAAAGCAAATTAGTATTTTTGTCATGAATAAAGTAAATATTTTCTTATGACATCGTGATACTTTTTCTTGGTCTTTTCAATCAGTACACTTCCTTTCATTCTTTAAAATGAGGAAAATATTGCTGAAAAATATTTTCCAATATTGTAATAAAATTTGTTTATTAATATGTTTGTAGGACATCTCTACAAAATGTGACAGTATTTAAAATTCACCTAGGAAGGACAGACTTTTTTCAAGAATTTATCATCTGTGGTCAAAAATGACAAAGTTCTGTTTGAGTAATATTATGGTCTAATATTATTTTATCAACAGTAACAATAAATCATATCCAAGCAATCTTTCATTACAGTTTGTGTTTAGATACAATTCCAGTTTTTACCATGGAATGTTTCCACCTCTGCAAGGACACTAAAATGACATTATTCATTTATGTGGACCCAGCAAAGCTTGACATATCTTTCTTCCTATGCTTTCCAATATTTTTTCATTATGTTATAATAATATTCCTAAACCACATATACTTAAGATTCATACCCAAAAGTTATATTTACATTGTGTCTGTTGTCATTACTATCACATAATTTTATTTCATAGCTGGGTAATTTTGTGTGCCATTTTGCAATGCAAGTAGGTATTAAGAAACACTGAACTAGAAGAAAAATCAATCTTAGCATAGCACACTATTGAGCTTGAAGATGAAATGGGAAGTTGAAGTGGGGAATTTTTCAAAAGGAAGGAAGTGGAGTGCTTCAAATTTCAGATTTTAAAAAATAGTATGTATGAAAATCACCTGAAATGATTATGGCAACAGATTCCAAAGATTCTAAGTTTGTGTGTTCAAACTGGAGCTCAAGAATCTGGGTCTTAAGAAGAATCTTAGATTATTCCAATGAAAGTGGAGTCTGGAACTTTCATTCTTGGGATCACTGCTTTAAAGCCCTTGCTAGTTAAGTGTTTTGTGGGATCATAGTTATAATAAGTGAAAATGAAATTTCACCACCATTTTACTGACTCAGAATCCAGAAAACAATTTTGCTACTACATGAAAAGTGCCTAATGCAAAACTATCCAGAAGCAGAAGTCAAAATCATATCAGCTTGCTGAGAGGATTATAAAGCATTCGGTTAAAAACAACTATTATAATTTATTCTCAATCAGAATACTGTTGAAATTTCTAAGGCAAGGAATTTATTTATTACATATGAAGCAGCTGTTTATTTTATTTATTTATTTTTTTTGGGTGCTGGGGATCGAACCCAGGGCCTTGTGCTTGCAAGGCACTCTACCGACTGAGCTATCTCCCCAGCCCCGAAGCAGCAGTTTAAAGGAATCAATAATTCTCTACATTTGAAATTAGAAAAGGCTCAATATGAATCCTGATTCTTTTGCTTTTCATTAACCTAATACTGAGCAAGTTTCATTTTATACTGTTTTCTTCAGACAACAGTTGAAAGACTCAGGAGACTGAGATTAAGTAAATTCTCTTTAAAAATGATAAAGGACAACAAAATGTAAATTACCATTATCATTATCATTATTCTCTGTAATAAGTCCAGAATGAGTCAGTGCACTTTTGACATGGAGCATGGCTCTACATTGTGTGCTGCCTTCTGAGTCCAGAGAGAAGCAAATCATTAATTGGTGGCCTCCTCCTGTAGAGCAGTAACTCTTTAAACAGCCCCATCTGAACCATGGGAATGCCACCTTAGGGGACCCACCCACCAGTCTTTTCTCTTGCTCCATTCTGCCACTCCCATTCCTAAAAGCCTTCTAGCTTCAAAACTTGTTTACCTCTCTAGGAGATAAACGTAATACAATCTGTCTATCCTATAAAAATTATAAGTGCAGTTATTCTAGTATTCATTTCTTCTAGTGATGAATTTGGAGATGATTTCCCAAACGCTCCAGAATTGTTTTATTTTAATCCATTAAATAACAGAGGGGAAATTTATAGGTGAAATGAGAATTCTAAGTTGATGAAAACAAGAATACATGCTTGATTTTAGGCTCTATTAAATATAAGGACAAATACTCCTAATTTTTATGAGGATATTGACATTTGAAGGAGACACTCAATGATGGCTCCCTGTTGCTTATTATATTACATCTAGATTCTCTTGCTTGATTTTGAGGGCCCTAGAGTATTAATAACAAAAAAAAAAAAAACAAAAAAACACTCTCTGGGAAGTCTTATTTCCCACTATCCTCCTTGACCCTACTGAATATTGTCTTCTCCAGTCTGGTCCCTCTCTTCATTACTCTCATAATGTGCCTTTCTCCTTGTTTCATCCCTTCTTCAGCTTTGTTTTGTTTTTCCTCCTACTTGAAATGCCCTTGATACTAAGCAACTTATCCTTCTGATTAAATTTCACTTCCTCCTTTAAATGGAATTCCTATTGCGCTTCAATTCATTATCACACGATATTATCTCCAATAATTCCTTATTTTAAATAGCCTTACTTTATTCATGAGTGTTGACTTTTTATTCCAAATAAAATCATAATGTAATTTACTTAAGAGACATGTGCTTGTGTCTCTGTATCTTTTCCACACCTTTCCAATTTTTTTTTTTTTTTTTTTTTTTTTTTGTAGTAGGTATTGAATCCAGTACCACTGAGTACATTTCCAATCCTTTTTGTTTTTATTTTGAGACAGGGTCTTGCTAAGTTGCTGACTGTCTCCCTACGTTGCTGAGGCTGGCCCCAAACTTCAAATCCTCTTGCTTAGCCTCCTGAGTAGCTGGAATTATAGATGTGTGCCACAGTGCCAGCTTCCAAATAGTTTTGAATATGATATTCTTCTGTAAGTAATCCTGGGCCATTTCACTGTGTTCTAGTAACTAAAATATAGTTAAACAGCTGGTTTATCTTTACCCCTATTTTTAATAAAAGTAAATACAAGCGTATTATTATTTTAAAAAAAAAATGAAAAATTGCTAAAACAAAATTGGTTCATTACTTTTTAATTAGAAAATATCTTACTGAAAATGAAATACATAAAAGTCATACTATTTCCCAGATGTGCTTGTATATCATGATAAATTTTAATAAGTAATTTATTATTCATTATTAATTATATATACAACATATAAAATGCTTTTAATTGCCTATGCTTTGAAATAGAAAATGCAATATGTTCTTCAGTTTAACAGGAACAATTCTTACTTCCTGAGTTATTCTAGAACTCCATATGTTCAAGAGCTGGAGAAACAACATTTCTTATCAATTTCCCTCAGGTCAAGCATTAAGAGAGAAAAAATAATTCATGTCCTTACCCATTTCACCCTTGTATATGATTATGATACAAGTACTGTCTGGCTGACCAAACACGAAAATGCCAACCCTTTAGAACTGCCCAACTCCACAGCAAGCATCTGAGAATCAGTCCAACCTTGGAAAACACACAATATATTACCTCTGACTACCAAATCATATCCCTCTTGTTCTCCAAAAAGCTGGTCATAGTTGTCCCTTCATCCACAAACTCAGGTTCTAATTATATACTTCTAAAAAGAAAGAATAAGAGGAGAATTGCAAGTTCATAATCTCTTGTGTTTCTATTTATACTGGTGTTTTAAATTGTAAAACTGAACTCAATAACGATTATTTTTTGTCAAACTTTGTTTTCTTTTCTACTATATCTTCCTATCAACCTAAAGGTTTAAATTCTATCTATTGTACTTGGCATATTTATATCAAAATAACTCCAATTATAAATGCATGCACACATTATGAATCTTCTGTCCTTTTACCTATTCTTGTTAGCATATTATATGCAAAACATCTGAAATTTTGGTTAGATACTGGACTTCCCTTACATATATTTTCCATTGAATAATGTCTCAAATAAAGTTATATATGTTTGCCCTTAATTTGAGCCAATGCATTTTCTTTCTCAAAATCTTCCTACTGATGAAAAATAATATGTATAAGTTGTATTAATATTAAAAAGACATGAAAAGCCAGTTAGATTTATTTTAACATTTTAATATCAATTGCTCAAACTATAAAAATGTTCAAACAAGGATTTTAATAGCCTATGAAATATAAAAATATACTCAATTTGTTGCTGTTAAGAGGGTGATAAAAATAAATGTATGCTGGAATTGAATGTTACTTAGCCCAAAAGGATTAAAATGTGAAATAAATCATATTCTTCAAATAATGAGTGTTGGCTTTAACTTAATAATTTCAAAATATCCTAAAACATTTTATTAAGAAAACTGCAAATAAAGAATAAGAATGTGAAGCAGACATGGATCTTAAGTGTCCTGAGCTGTAAAGTCAATGACCCTCATTTTGACTGTGATACCTACAATAACTTCACTTCCAGTTCTTTCATCTAACTTCACTAAAATTAAATAGTTGGCATTCTGACTTTAAAAACTCAAATTAGGACAATTTGTTTTCTTTTCCTGAACTAAAACAACAAGCCACAAAAAAAAAAAAAAAAAAAAAAATTACTAGAGGTAGTTATGGAATACTGTTACTAAAGTAATATCAGTACAAATATGTTTTATTCTGATTCCCAATTTTCTTCTTCCTCTTCCTCTTCCTGTTCTTCTCCTTCTCCTTCTTCATCTTTCTTCTTTCTTCTTTCTTCTTCTCCTCCTCCTTCTTCTAGTTGAAAGGAGTAGAGTTTACTCATGTGTGAAGAATAAAAACAGAACTCTTGCAGGAGCAAGAGGCAACCGGATTGGGGTTGCCCAACTTCTCATTCTTTTTTTTTTTTTTTTTTTTTTTAACTTTATTAAAATACTGAGTTTATTTCACATGTATATTTTTGTCTTCCCACCATTTCCATGTCTGACCACCACTACTACTATGTTCTATCATAACATTCCATACATACTTAAAAACCAAGCAAAGGGTGGAGTTCCATCTTTAAAACTAAACAGGCATTTTGGACAACACATTCTTGGCAATGGAACCTGGACAACATTTATCAAACACGGTAGGGAAAGTTCTCACTTTGCATTATAAAAAGGACAGCCAGATATCAACTGTTACAGAAATGAAAGAAGACGGAAATTTTTAACAAACTGTTTAAACTATTTTCTTAAAGAGACTTCCTCCACTGCCAGAGATCTTGAATAGCCTCCTGGTCAGTCATCCGGAAGCAATTCTTCACATAATTGACGAACTTGGCTTCCACTTTGGGAAGAGAACCACCTTTCTCTATACTTGCTTGCATTTTTGCTTTAATGTCTTCTACAGAACTAGGTCCTTTTGGTGTTTTAGGAGTTTTTTCCTGTTTTTTGAAGGATTCTTGACCTTTTGATCTTGGTGTTGATGGTTTTGAGTCTTTTCCATTCTGGTTTGATTTTTGTGCATTTTTGGCTGGAGTATCTCGTACAGATTTCTTCACTGGAGCTTTTTCTTCAGTTTTCTCATCATCAAAATCATCATCATCATCATCTTCTTCATCATCATCATCTTCATCATCGTCGTCATCTTCATCAGCAGCAAGTTTTACTTTTTTCTGGGGAAGCTTGCTACCACCTCCAGGGGCAGATCACTTTCCAGACACACTTAAGAGTTTTACATCCTCCTCCTCTTCATCTTCTGATTCTGCATCTTCCTCCACAGCTACTAAGTGCTGCCCACTAATATGCACAGGCCCTGAACCACATTTCAACCTTAAGACCACAGGTGGTGTGATTTCAAAGCCCCCAAGGGAAACCGTTGGCTGTACAGACATTTTCAATGTTGCCAATGTTACTTTAATAGGACTGCCTTCATAATTCATTGCCTCTGCTTCAACAATGTGCAATCCATCCTTTGCACCAGCCCCTAAACTGACCGTTCTTAAGGATAACTGGTGTTCATTTTCATCATTATCCACCTTAAAGTGATAATCTTTGTCAGCCTTTAGTTCACAACCGAAAAGATAGTTCTGGGGCCTCAGGGGGCTCATGTCCATGTCCATCGAATCTTCCATGGGGTGGTAGCACGCACTTAGGTGGGAGAGAAGGCGGACGGAAAATAGGCTGCTGCCCTAGAGAAGAGACGCGCAGGACGGAATCACGCCAGGCCCAACTTCTCATTCTTAACTATACAATTTTGAATGTAACCATGTTGAATTGTGTATTAAATTTTTTAAAACTGCTTCTTTCAACTTTTCCTCCCAAAATAAATCTTGACAGACAAGAAAAAAGTTGGCATTTAAGAGGATGCAAAGAAAAGACTGTAAGTGCTGCTAAAATAATTTTTTTGCACATATTCCATGGAAAAAGGAATGTCTTCATTAATATTCAGAAAATAATGTTGGGGGGGAAATAGGAAAAACAAACAGTTGCACCTATTCCCAAATAGTTATGAATGTTTGTCTTGGTTCCTAGA
The DNA here is from genome assembly GCF_902686445.1 of Sciurus carolinensis. NCBI lineage: Eukaryota > Metazoa > Chordata > Mammalia > Rodentia > Sciuridae > Sciurus > Sciurus carolinensis. The sequence continues at coordinate 101,570,162 of NC_062221.1, read as the reverse complement.
GAAAAGTGAGGTACAAAAACTCAAAGGTCTATTTCCTTTTACTTGGCTTGTTAGTAACCATCACATTAGTACAATGGATCTCTTTGTTGTGGTTGAGTCTCCAGAGCAAACTATATTGTATTTTGTCAGATTAATTCAGCTGAATTTAGCTTTGGAAGACCACAAATGGAATACCACATTTAACCTGTTGAAAGATGTAGAAAACCTTGGAAGTGGTTAAAGTAGAACCTTCCTAAATGGTCTCACTCTTTTCCAGTGGTTTGGGGAAAAGAATAAGAAAAATTATATCTCAAAGACATGACAAGGTATAGGCGTTGGATAAATTTCTTCTCTGGAAAAAAAAAAATTGAACTTTTAAAAATGTTCTCCTTTTTCTTTTTTTAATGATTTGAAGTTTATTACTCTTAATTTTGACTTTTTAAAAAATTGTCTTCTTCAGAATCCATTGGAATTCCTGAAACAGTACTTGTTTATTTTCACAAATTCTGAAAACTTCTTACTCGATATTTTCAAATATAGTACCTACTCCATTCTCTGTCTTTCTCTCTCTCTCTCCAACTAGAATTTCATATATGTTTTAAAGCATCTTGTTCAGTCTGTCATATCTTTTCCAAATTTTCTCCCACTTTATATCTCTAGGCTTCAATTATACACAATTTTGCACAAAATAGCTCACTGACCTAAATTTCTATTATATTTTTCATTTTTAGAAGTTTTAGGTTTTTTACAAATTCATTTGCTCTTTACTCATGATTTTATGCCTTTTCAGTTTCTGAAAAATTTAAACAAACAGATTTTTATTTTTTCAGACTTACAGGTCCTATATTTGAAGACATTTGGTCTTAACATTGTTTATGCTTGATCTCATTCCTGGCACCTTATTTCTATATGTGTATGTTGATTTTCTTCTCTTGATTCTGAACTTCTCTTTTTTATTTGAACTATGCGAAAATTTTTGAGGTCTGAAAGGAAGGTGGATTCCTTCATGGAGAATTAGCATTTTCTTCTGTCCAGGGTATCTGGCATTATCAGTGCAACACCAACTTAAATGAAATCATTGACTTGAATTTCCTTATATATCTGTGTTTCATCACACCAACAGTGTGAATTCAGCTTACAAACTTGAATGAAAGTCACATTATGGTTATAAATCTTCAGAAGAAATTCTTTCCACCTCCAATCAGAATCAAAGTTCAGTGCTCAAGTTTCAAGATGGGAAATTTTCTTTTTTCTCAACTCCAGATTAGTGTCCAGGTTCATTTTTAATTCACTCTGAAACTGGGAGTTTCAGATTTATTTAGAAGGGGTCTCCTTATACAGTCCCAGAGTGGAGCGTGGAGTTTTGTCTCTCATCCTTGGAACTTTAACAAGTAATGTTTTAGGTCAGCTGAGCTAATCTAATGCATTAAGGCCATAGGACAACATCAGTGCTTATTTCTCAGTCTTCCTAATTTAAACTTATTTCTGGTCTAGGTAGTAAAGTATTTATTTGGTCAGCATTTTCATGCATTTAATATTTTTACTCAACAGTTTTATTTATTTACAGCAAGAAAATCTGTTTAGGTACTTAGTTTGCCATATTAGTAATGGAAGTAAAATTACTTAAGCTTGCTTTTTCTTATGCATTCATTACAATTATCTCAAGCTTTTACTCCATTTTATTATAATTTGTCCCTTGTTTTTGATATTAAAATTTATTTATTACATCTACAATTGTGTGTTGGTTCTCAGATTATTTACTTATTTCTGAAATCTTTTAACCTGTTAATTTTAATCACCTTGTTTTTTAGTTCTTTTATATTGAATTATTTTGTTTATTATGTTATTGCTACCATAAAATATTCATCTGCCTCTGTGGTTTGCATTATGCTTACTTCTAGTCTTTTGCATATTATGAACCCCAAATTTTTTCCTTTTTTCCTTCTTTCATCATTCTTTCTTTCCATCCTTCCTTCCTCTGTTTCTTCTTTCTTTACTATAGTTTCATAATTTCCATATCATTTATTTTTACCTTAATCACATATATCATTGGGTATTACTTCCCAATTAAAGGTGGCATATAAATTTTCCTTATATCACTTCCCATCTTATCCATAACCAGCTAGACTTCCCCTTTAAGTGCATGAGCATGCAGGGGATGGCAAGACTGGAACCCTGTTGTGGAGGACTGTTACCCTTGCTGAAGGATTCTTTTCTAAGATCCATTTATAAGATTGGATTTGTTGTCATTAAACCACTGCACAGTTCCTTTAAAGATAGTAAGTTTATTGGCCTTTCTTTTCTTTCATGAATTTCCAAGAGTACAATTGGGGTTATATTGTTGTGGTTCTTCTCCATCATTTTTCTGAGGGCTACCTTCTTAATTCCTCAGTTTATAAATTGTCAAATTAAAAGTTAATTGTGAGAATTTTCAGGATACTCTAGATTCCTTTCTCCCAATAATATTTTTTCTGAAAGGTGAAGACTAGAAATTATAATACACTGTTAACAATATTTTCTGTTTCTTTCATGACCCATTTCTTTTCACTTATAGTATTAGTTTGTAACCTTTTATTTGTTTTATTGCTGCTGGTAAGTTTTCTCCCTTATTTTGTTGTAATTACTTATCTGATCATTGTCCTAGATATTGGGGAGTCCTGCTTCATTCCACTGTTATTACCAAAGTAAAACTTGTTTTTAAAATATCTTCCTGCAATAGTAATTATTCTTTTAAGAATAACTTCATGTTAGATAAGTAATGTAGAGGAAAATTCATATGACAAGAGTAGTTATCCTATTTAAATTATCACCATCCATGGAAAAAGATACACACAGAATAAAACAAAAGAAAATTATTTTTACTGAGCTAATACAATAACCCACAAGGAAAACTAGAATGTCCAGTATCCAGAGTCAGTTAGCAGGTCCTCTTTGTCTAGAAGAAAGCTCTGGAAATTCCAGAAGAATAAGAAGTTACCAAAAGTAAATTGTACTACTTTTTTTCACCGACAGCCAGTCTAGCACTTATTTTTATTTTTTAAAAGTAGCCACAAAATATTCCTTATATCAACAAAAACTTTCAGTGTTGATTATAAGTAATGCGAACATTCATGCTTTGAGGTTTAAACATTTTTAAAAATAGGGATTTGAATCGCTATTTGCTGCCCTCTGCTGGTGAATCTAAAACTCCTATACAATATTGGAATTTGGCCAGGGAGGACACCTTACACAGTTAGGCATTTTATGTATTGTTTGACAAGGATACATTCTAAGAAGTGGGAAATTTCATCACTGTGCAGACATCCAAATGTACTTATACAAACCTAGATGGAACAGCCTGCTACACACCCAGGATGTATGGTATAACCTTTTGCTTTTAGTTTCCAACCTGTACAGTATGTTACTATACTGAATACTGTAGGCACTGTAACACAATGTAAGAATGTGTGTATATAAATGTATCTATACATAAAAAGAATAATAAAAATACAGTACAAAAGATAAAAACTTGTAAACTTGTATAGGACACCACCATGAATGGTGCTTGTATAACTGGAATTTGCTCTGGGTAAGTCAATGAGAGTGGAGATTAAACATGACTTTAATGTGCACTAGTATAGACTTAAATACTCTACACTTAGGCTACCCTAAATTCAGACATTATTTTTCTTTCTTTGTTAATAATTAGCCTTAGCTTCCTATAACTTTTTACTAAACTCTTGAAATTTTAACTTTTTATTCTTTCATAAGATAACTTAAAAAACACATTGCACAGCTATACAAATAATATTTTTTTCTTTATATCCTTATTCTTTAAGTTTTTTCTATTTTTTATTTATTTTTACTTCTTATACTTTTTGTTAAAAACTAAAACAAACACATACACCAAGATCAGGATCATCAACATCTTACACACACATCAGGGGCAGGATCATGGTGTCACAATCTTTCACCTCTGCTTCCACTTTCACCTCCACATTTTGTCTGCCTGGAAGGTCTTCAAGAGCAGTAAGGTGCCTAGGGCTATAATCTCCTGTGATAGCACTGTTTTCCTCTGGAACAACTGCTGAAAGACCTGCCTGAGTTTCTTCTTGAAGAGATGTCACTTTTTTTTTTTCCCCCAAAATAAACTCATGGTGGTTTTTGTTTGCTTTCATCATAGACTTGATTGTAAGCAGAGGAACATCATGAACGTCCCTCTCTACTAATTAAACCCTTTCAGTGTTAGGGTCCATATTTTTAAACATTTTAAGGAGATTTTCAAAGTCTGCAAAAGTTCCTTCTTCATTTTTTTGGTGTTTTTTTTTTTTTTTTTTTTTCCCCTCTTCTCTTGCAGTTTTCTTTTCTTTTGCCTTTTCTTCAACTGTGCATTCCCTAGGCAATAGGAATTTTTCAACTCTATTATAATCTCGTGGGATCACCACCATATATGTAGTTCATCAATGACAGAAACATTATTATGTGGCTTGTGATTATTTCCCAATGCAGATGAATACTAGCAACCTTGCAACAAGAATGCTTATGAAATTGCAAATTTCTCTTTCTGTTGCATAGATATCATGCAACTAGGAACTATTACATTTTAGATGACTAAGAGCAATGTGCTTGAGATAGAAGTTATGTGTTGATTTTTTTTTTACTGGAGATTGAACCCAGGGGTGCTTTACCACTGAGCTACATTCCCAGTCATTTTTATTTTGAGACAGGGTCTTGCCAAGTTGCTGAGTGTCTCACTAAGTTCTGGGGATGGCCTCAAACTTGCGATCATACCACCTTAACCTCCCAAGTCGCTGGACTTATAGGCATTTGCCACCATGTCCAACTCTTGATTTGGTTTTGATTCTCAAGTAGCAACATAGTTGAACATATAGGTCAATATGTGAATTGTTGCTTAATATGGTTCTTTTATCCCTAGCCTCTCCTTTCCGTTAATTGACTGTCCTTCATTCAAGGAAACTTCTCCAGAATAAATGCAAATATTGGCCTTTAAGTTCAGAAAACTTAATGAAAAATAACCTAGAAGAAATTTGAAGGAATATTTGTCTCACTCAAACTCTCCAACAATAAAGTTGTTAAGTATGGGGTTAGCTAATAGAAAACTCTAGAATGTACTGAGTTTTATGAAAGTGAAAATTTCTGAGCCTATTTTCTTTGGAGATCCTGACCAGCTGAAATTTTTCTATTCCACAGTATTTTCTAATTCAAAGTAATGCCATGGAAATATCTTATATATAGCTGCATAGAGCATAGAGGCAGAAAAAAAAAAGTCTAATGCTACTGCAAGTGAATATCCTGAGGCCTGTGATGGCACTGGAATTATTCCCAAAGATCCCAGATAGAATATGGAAGTCAGAGAGCAAGGGCAAGATGAGACTGAGAAAGAGTGCAAACACACCACTGCCCTGCAAGGGCCATTTGGGATGCAAGGAGAAGTCACCACAACAGATTGCATCTTGGTTGTACTTGATGTAATTGCATCCCGGTTGATACTAAGGTCAGCATGGGAAGAGAACTCATGGGTACCATATAATTTGAGATACATTTCAAAGATTCCAACATAGTATTGAGACTGATCGAACAACAGAAGTGAGGCCCTTTCCCAAACCAAGGATGGACGAATATTAGGGAGAGCAGTTCTTGAATTCAAGTAAAAGCATAAATCACTAGAGCAATAGAGTTTACTTGGAAATAACTAAGCTCTATCCCTCAGAGAGAAAGAAGTCTCGAGGTAGTTCAACCAGTTATAAGAAAAGCATGTTAGATTTTTCACATCAACATTTGTGGTTGGAAAAACCCAGTGAAAGAATCAAAAGAGGTTACTGAAGAGGACTTGCCAGTGCTAGGACTTGGTATTAGTCTGTCCTATCACTAGAGTCTTATTCTCTGTTCATGTTTAGGGTTTATAATTTCTCCTCTGCTTTTCTATCTAGCCCCTTCCTTATTTTTAATGACTTTTCCCTGCTGAAAGTAAGCACATGAAGACAGTTGTCATATCTATTTTGTTTATCATTTGTCTCCAGTACCTAGAATGGCTCCTGGTTTATGGTTTATGCTTCATAAATACTCATTAACATGAAATTGAAAAAAAAAAAAAAAAAACTGACTTCCTCCCCAGTTGCACCTGTGTGGGCTGCAGCTGCAGGACGTTTCCCGGTGTGCCTGCCATGGAGAGCTCGGGGCCCAGTGAAGTGACAGGCTCAGACGCGTCGGGACCCGACCCAGAGCTGGCGGTTACCATGGGCTTCACGGGGTTCGGAAAAAAAGTCTGCACATTTGACTTGGAAACTATGTTTGAGCAAACTCGAAGAACAGCTGTGGAAAGAAGTCGAAAAACACTGGCGGAACCAGTATTTGGAAGGCTGGGCCAGAGATGGCTCTCAGAGCTGTATACACCCACTGACTGTTGACCCAGACAGTATAGAAAATTGAGACATACAGTGAATGTGGCTGCTGCTGTTGAATCCCTGCTTTCATGAGTTGTATCAGACATTTAATGAAGGCCTTAATTTCTAGACTGGTTTGATACCATATGATTGGCAGTTCTGGGTACCACCTCCGGGCCTTTGGAGAAGACTGACTCCTCTGCTTTCTTTGGATCTGATTCAGCTCATTCTTACGCTAGAGAAGGGGCTAGCAATCAGACAGGACTCCTGGAAAAATTTAATTTAAATGAATATTGTTATCATACTTGTCATTGTTGGTTTAAAAATGATAAGTGGTTTAGTAGCAATATCTAACATTTAAGCTGTGAGCTTGAAACAAAATATTTTTGGTCTCTGGAAGAAAACTGTGTGTGTGGCAAAAAGGCAGCTACATACATAGACTATTTTGTTTTTGTTTTTAACCTTCATTATGTGCGATTTCATATCCACATGTACAGTAATTAACTACTATTTACCTATCAAAAAAAAAAACTAAGTGGCTAAAGCCCAGATGAAAAACCAATGTTTTGAAAGAAATACCAAAGGAAGGCAAGATATTACTTTGAGTCTCTCCTCATTAATGGATTCAAGCTAAGTTTTGTGGATACCTCCTATGTGCAGTTACTAAGATGCAACTTGAAAATTATGACAGTCACCATTTATCAACCAAAAGGACTAATAGATTTTACCCTTAGCATTGTATTTTAAATGTTATAATTTATCCTTTTACCTTTTGAACATCCCTCTCATTCCCAATATCTCTGGCTTTAGCATCACTAAGAAGATTAAGGAAAGAGGTCAAGGATGTATACATTAGGCAAAAAGAAGAAGAAGGAGAGAAGGAGGAGAAAGAAGTGGTGGTGGGGGAGGAGGAGGAGGAGGAGAAAAGTTTCCAAATTAATTTCAGGTAACAGCTTATTTTTTCAAACAAACATTGTTATTTGCTGCCCCTTACTGGTAAGATAGTAAAATTGCTAAATCTAATCTTTAAAGTGTAGTTCTTAGCTCTGACATTCTATAGCTCATTTGCCACCAAAAGAATTGTACAAGTGGATCATCTCAAATAACTAAATGTCATGTTAGAAGAGTCACTTAATAAAGGCAATTTTCTAGCCTTTAATTTGGATAACTATAGAAAAAATACTACATAAGGAAAATAGTAAAATAAGCCTCATATATATTAGACACTCTCTCTTGCTTGAAAATATAAAATTTATTATTGGGAATAAAAATTGTTGGTTATTTCCCTTGAAACGACAAGCTCATTTCATTCATCTTTGAGAAATATCTGCCAAATACCCATGTCTGAATAATCTTATTTGTCTGCCGATCAGTCCTTCAAGTAAAAATGGCATTCTATGAAAAGAAGCAATTCATTCAGTTGCAATTGAAACCAGAGCCCAAGTGTTTTTCTCGAGATAACCATCATAATATTTATTATTCAGCAAAAGCGCTTTATGCATACTTCCATGTCATCACACAGAGCATTAGCAAGAAGCAGGACTGAACGGCTGGGAAAATGCTTTGGCAAATGCTTTAGGATAAACTGCAGCATTCTGAGGGTTTCCAGAGCTGTGGGGTTTGGACCTCTGGATGCAGAGCCAGCAGTTCTGCCCTGGACTCTGTTACTGGTTAATGAGCCCAGGAATTCTGGTTCACAGAGTAGTGGACTTCTACCTCTCATGCCATGCTGACTAGTCATGGAAGACTTTAATCTAGGTATGAAATAGCCATGGCTTTACCAAGACAGTGATCCAGGACTCCAGGCTAACAACCCAATGTGTGGTTTCCACTGGCATTCCTTCAGTAAACAGCTTAGATCCTAGGGTTGTATTAAAATATGCATCGCCAGGCAGTGTATGGAAAGGATTTAGTTTCTGGTTCAAAATTAGACAATACTACAGATTCAAAAAACAATGATGAAAATCCAGTCGAAGTAGCAAGACATGGTTGAAATGGAACATGAACAACAAAGTCAAGCCAAGGGAAGATCCCTAATCATTACGGCAGAAGTGTTGGGCTACTGCATCCTACTTGAAAATGGGAGTCTAATTTATTTTTAAAAACTATCTTAAAAGGAAAAAAAGAAAAGTCAAGGGAGGGGAGAACAGGCATAAGACAAACAATTGAAGAACCAGTGTGTGCAAAAGCTTAAGAAACAAAAGTCTCCAACAGCACAGGTGTTCAGGAAATCCTCTCTGTGTGCTACCTGGTATGTGAAAGGGAATTTGAATACGGATCCCTAAAGGAATTCTGCAGGACTGAAAAGAACAGCTAGACGGGAGGGTGGCGGGGACAGACACACACACACAACGGAAGAGAAATAGAATTTAAAAAGTGGCCCCGGAAAGGAAGCCACAGTCAGATGACAATTTCAAGCAGAGACATGGCATATTCTGTCCTGTTTTATATATGCATGATGTTCTGTACTACCTGAGAGAATAGAGAACTTTCTGCCTCTCCCTTTCCCGTAATAATAAACTACGGAAAGTATAATGCTGCTCCCTTTCCTTATTTTAAGCTCGTTCACCCAAACTTCACCCACCATAATCTATTAAAAACCGAAATGGCGATTTAACCCAAGGCCTCATGCTAAGTAAGCTGATACTAGCCATGTGCTCTACCACCGAGCTATAATGCCAGCCCCTCCCAAAGTTTTATTACTGAACCAGAAAAGAAATGAAATCATGTGCCAACATCCTTGGTATCACTTTCCCCAGAACACTGTGTGGCTGACAAAACGTTAGGATTTTCACCCCTTTATTGGGGGAGAGGGTGCATTGAATAGAGTTAGTCATACAGCCTGTGGGTCAAAGCAGAAGGCAGATAACTAGCCAAAATTAGAAAATTCATCATATTTGAGTAAGCTTACCAAGTTCTGATGAATCCCACTGTAAATGATCATTGTGAAAAGACGAGAATATCTAGATTCATCCAACATACTGATAGTTTCTAGATAGAAAGAATATATTACAAGCACACCAGGGCTCTGAGCAAAATTTTGCTGCTGTGCAACTGTTATGTGACATGTAGTAGCTCTGTGGTTTTTGTGGACATAGAAAATAAGCAGTGAGCTCAGAAGTGACACCACTAGAGTGAAAAAGTCAGAATGCATATGAATATATGATTAAAATTGAGATGAAAATAAACATAATCACACCACATGTTTTTAATGAAATGTTTCCAAATTTTATATTGGAGAAAGTCTTCAGACTAAAGAAGTAAAACCTTTTTACCATAAACATCAATAATTTAAATCGATTGGAATGGGGAGTAGCTATAAATTATTTGATGCTTAATCAAATACAAATTACTACAACTAAGCATTTTAAAATGTAGTTATGGAGGTTCTTAATGTTTTATTGAATTAGTATGCTTTAATATAAAAATAAACATATTGGATGGAACTAGAGGATGTTATGCTAAGTGAAATAAGGCACAGAAAGACAAATACTGTATGATCTCACTTACATTTGGAATCTTGAAAAGCTGAACTCAGAGAAGCAGGGAGTAGAAAAATTGTTACCAGAGGCTGGGGGAGAGGGAAGAAAGTTTCAGTTAGTCTAAGAAATAAGTTTTAATGATCTGTTGCACAGTATGGTAACCACAGTTAACAATAATGAATTGGATATTTCAAAATTCCTAAAAGAATAGTTTTAATGTTCTCATCACACATGTACACACACAAAGATAAGTTGGTGAGGTGATGGATATGTGAATTAAGCTTGACTGAATCTTCCAATATTTACATACGTAGTTCAAAACATCACATTGTACTTCATAAATATTCATAATCATATGATTAAAAATAAATTTTAAATAAAAAATAAACCTTGACCCTGTATATGCAAAGAATATTTCCAAAACACATCAGGTGTTTAAAAATAATTTTTATCTTTGTTTGAAATATGCACTCTTCAGTCATCTTTACAAATTTTATTTTATAACCTACAAAAAAATATAAATTTTTGGTGTCTGAATTCTCAACTTTCAGTGTTTTGCAAAGCATAACACACTGAACTCAGTGAGTCAGAAACCACTAAGAAAGTAAGCAAGAACAATGTAATCAGTATTGCCAAACCTGTGTCTTAGTTATAATCTACTGTGGAAAAATTGTCTGCTTGGTAAACTATGAATGGATTAAAGAGATAATGGTAAGCATTTGCATTCTTTTTATATGATAAATATAAAATATGCTATGGCAAGTCAGCAAAGGCTACAGTAAAAAGAACCTACGATAAAATTATGGCATTTGCAGGCAAATGCATTGATGAAATTGGAGAATATCATGCTAAGTAAGATAAGCCAATCTCAAAAAACCAAAGGACGAATGATCTCGCTGGTAAGCAGATGATGACACATAATGGGGAGTGGGAGGGGTTAGTGTTAGGGTTAGGATTAGGTTTAGGGTTAGGGTTAGGGAGGGGGGCAAGAATGGAAGAAGGAAGGACTGTATAGAGGGAAAAGAGGGGTGGGAGGGGTTGGGGGGGAAGGGAAAAATAACAATGAATCAAACAACACTACCCTATGTAAATTTATGATTACACAAATGATATGCCTTTACTTCATGTACAAACAGAGAAACAACATGTATCCCATTTGTTTACAATAAAAACAAATAAATAAATAATATCAATTTTGAGGGACCAAAATTCATTTCACTGTAAACCCTGATGAAACAGAGAATAGGAAAAATAGAGATTGCTGGATAACAGTCCTTCCACTCCCATGGCAATATATAGGGACATTATCAGATTGTAATTCATCTGGGCTGTTACTTAAATACCAATACAACATGTACTGATTTAATCTTGTCAGTTGTGGGCTCCCAGAAACAGATACCATGACAAAGACTGATGAAGTTTGATTATGCCTGTCATCCCAGAGGCTTAGGAGGCTGAGGCAGGAGGATGGCAGACTTGAAGCCAGCCTTAGCAACTTAATGATACCCTGTCTCAAAATAAAAAATAAAAACGTCAGGGGCTGGCATGTGACTCCATTAAGCACCCTTGGGTTCAATCCCTGGTCCCAAAAAAAAAAAAAAAAAAAAAAAAGCAAGAAGAAGAAGAGATGTAATGAGGGTGCAAGATAAGGAAGAAAGGGAGCAAGAGTAGGTAGAGGTAGTCTGTAATTCACAATGTACATCTGTCACTTCAGAAAGGAGGAAGGAAGGAAGACTGGGAAGGAAGCGCTTCAGACTATGGTTGGGCCCTGAGAAAATCTGTCAGCTCAATGGAGAGTTCTAGTGCAAAGATCATCGTAGAGGAGTTTCCAATTTGAGAGGAAATTGCCATGCTCTAGTATTCTGTGCTTAGTCGCTAGTACCCCTTAGTCTAGTGACTAAGCACAGCAAGCTTGTCCAGGGAGCTAAATGGAAAGAGTTGGAAGCTGTCAGGTCACTACACTCTTTGTGGCAAGCTCTTTCTTGAGAAGAGATCTAAATGGCATCTCTACTTCCACATCTGACCCAATTGCCATTTGAATTAGAGTCACCTTCAAAATTTTCTTTATCCTGAATAAAACATAACCTTTGAATGCCAAATATAATATGTATTATCTTAGCAATATGTCATTTGGACATTTTTATCTTGCAGTTAATGTGAAAGAAAATAAATGATATACAAGGAAAAAATACTCTAAAAGGTTCCAGAGAGTTTCAATAAGACCATCTATAATGAATCAAGAATTAAAATGACTTCAGTCTTTCTGACAACAACAGCAGAAGTAAAGGGACAATAGAGTAATATTTTTAAAGTGCTAATGGAACTTTGAATTACAATTTTAAATTAAGCTAATCATTTAGATATGAAGGTAAGAAGATAAGTCTCCAAAGTTTAATCATATATGGCCATTATTGAAAACACTTTTGGAAGAAGTGAAAAGAACAGTTTTTGAAGAAGAGAAAAGAACAGTTAAAAACTTTTACTGCGTGTTAAAAAAAAAATAAAAAATAAGGCAAAAAAGTATACAGAAAAAAAAAAAGGGAAAATATCATCAATAGGTGCTCTGAGATAAACTAATAATAATGTCAACATAGTTGGAGAAATTGGTAGGCATTGAAAAGGGCTAAGAAGCTGATCTTCAAAGAACATATCCATTTTGTGTTAGGTGGGATTTTCCCATAATCAGAACTTAAGCCAAGGATTTGAGTGCAAATATTTTAATTCAGCGGTGATTCCAAAGATGCATCAATGGAGGAATGTAGAAGTGAGACAGGGAAGGGATGGAAGTGAATTCAATATGTGATAATGAGCAAATTGTCACATGGGAAAATGGGATGAAATCTCACTGGAGTCCTCTGGCAGACAAAGAGCAGTCCTCAGTGCTGTTGGGTTCAAGGGGCAAAAAACTGTGGTATTTACTCATCAACTTTTTATTGGTTGAGAGCTATTTCCATGAGAATAACTCCCTGGAGAGTCCAGTCTACTCTACATCTGACTAAATGTCCGCCTGGGACCCAGGAAATTCTCTCACTATAAGGTCCCGAATACTTTTAGGAAGAAGTTATTATTGGCATATATTGTTGTCTAGTCCTCTTTCTGTTGCTGTCATAAAATACCTGCAATAAACTCCCTTGTTCCAGGTGTACTTCTTTGCATCTTCAGATCACAGTTTCTGACCCTGAAAATTTCAATCAGGCAACTTCCTCATTAGACCTGGGGCAAGTGCCTCAAGGCAGATGGCATCACAGTGGCAAGAGTGCACATGGAAGAGATCACATGGCAAAACAGGAAGCCTGAGAGATCCAGAGGCCTGACCCACTCTTTTAATGACAACCCACTCTCACAGAAACTAGCCAGGTCCTGCCAGAGCTACGTCCATGTCTTTTAAGGGCACCCACAAGATCCTAATCACCTCTACTAGACGCCACTTCTTGAAAGTTTCCACCACCTCTCAGCATTACCACAATGAGGACCAAGCTCCAAGCACATGAACCTCTGAAGAACATGCTGATATCCTATCCCAACCAAATCATATGGGAAACATAAATGCTTAGGGGTTATATTGGATTGGACGTTCTACCCTATACAGACAATGCATGATCCATAGTAAATTCCCTCTGTCTAGTCACTATTCTTCAACTGGTCACAATTTTTAAATAAATATTTAAAAGTTTAAAATACAATAAACCCGAAGGTAAGTCTGAAAACTATTGATATGGGAGGTCAAAAAATATATAGTATTATAGCTGGTTGTGGTGACATGCGCCTGTTACCCAAGTGATTCAGGAGGTTGAGACAGGAGGATCGTGAGTTCAAAGCCAATCTCAGCAATTTAGTGAAGCTCCAGGCAACACAGTGAGACCCTGTCTCTAATTAATTAACTAAAATATGAAAGAAGGGCTGGGGATGTAGCTCAATGGTTAAGTACCCTGGGTTCAATTCCTGGTACCAAAAAAAATGTTTTATATATATATATATATATACACAATTTATATAGTATATATAATATGTAATGTATAATATAATACTATATATTGTATATAGTATTATGTCACTATTATTAGATATGTAGTATCCCCCCAAATGCGTGTGTGAGACAATGCAAGAAGGTTTAGAGGCAAAGTGATTGTTATGAGACCCTTAACCCAAACAGTGCTTTAATCTCCTGATAGGGGTTAACAGGATGATAACTATAGGCAGTTAGGGTGTGGCTAGAGGAGGTAGGTTCCTTTGGGGTTTATATCTTGTCCTTGTGGAGCAGAGCTCTCTTTTCTGCCTCTTGGGTGCCTTGTTTCCAGCCGCTTTCCTCTGCCACACTCCTCCACCATGATGTCCTGCCTCACCTCATCTCAGGCTCTGAGAAATGGAGTCGGCCATCTATGAACTGAGACGTGTGAAACTGTGAGGACCCAAATAAACTTTTCCTCCTCTAAATTTGTTCTTTTCAGGTCTTTTAATCATGACAGTGAAAAATGCTGACTAAAACACATGGAAATTGTATTTCACATAATGTATGAAGTGCCTAGCTAATGAACATCTCTGAAAGATTTTCAGATTTGCATTCTGAGTCAAATTTCCCTTGGACTTTATTGTGTTTTCCCTGTGGGCAAATTTTGTCCATAGTATTCTCAATCCCTAGTGGACTGAAATATTTATCCAACTTAAAACTGCATAGAATATTATCATATTAAATGAGTTAAAATGATGAATAACATGCAGTGTTAAAAAGGCAATAATTTGGCTGGGCGTGGTGGGATGCACCTGTAATCCCAGCAACTCCAGGAGACTAAGGCAGGAGTATCTCAAGTTCTAGGCCAGCCTCAGCAACTTAGAGATGTCCTGAGCAACTTAGTGAGACTCTGTCTCAAAATTAAAAATTAAAAGACCTGGGGATGTAGCTCAGTGGTAAAGGACACCTGGTTTCAATCTCTAGTACCCTCCACCAAAAGTCACTGGTATGATTCATAAACAGAAAAAAAGAAAGTACCTTGTATTTCAAGATAACTAAACAAAATATATTTTTTTCTTATGCATCACATCTTCTAGGTATATATTTCTGGATTTCTGAATTCTTAACATTCATTCACATAATTCAATAAGAAATATTTTCCTAGTAAGCAAAAATAAAAGCATATTAAAGTAGGTACTCAGAAGAATAAAACATTCCTTAAATTGTATCCAAATCTACTTTATCATTATGAAATATTTTAGAATTTCATATCTATTAGGAAAGCTAGAAATCATAGAAAAACATACAACCAAATATTGAAATATCTAAAAAAATGAATTATCCTATCTGATCCTAAAGCTTAGCTTTATATCTATGCTTTTAATATTTCTATTATCTTTTTTACTTTAAAATATTTGACTGATCTTTAGAGGTACCCTAAGATACTTTAAAGTCAGGATCTAAATATTAATTTACTTATACCCCCAAACTATAAAGATTCTTACAAAGATATTATTTACCTCTGTTTTGGACACTTACAGAACATAATAACTAAATTAATTATCGATGCATTTTCAATTTTTTTCAAGACGTGATATGGGAAGAGAGGCATATCAGTATTTGCTAATCTAATCCTAAACCAATCTCATTTTTCTATAAAAACAGACAAATTTAAGTTTGGTGATCAAGTTTGGAGTACAGATAGAAAAAAATTTCCTTTAGGCAAAAATAATTGTGCACCCAAAATCATGGCTTCAGGAGCACAAGTTATTAAGGCTGAGATTTGTCTTAAAATAGTTCAGGAAAGTCATTTGATAAGACTCACTTGTGTTGAAAAATATAATTTGCATGTACAGTGGGAATACAGTTGGTACTCAGTTTGTACTTCTGCATGAATGAGTGCCAACATATAAGACTACAGCTTATCATTTTCTTTTCAATATTCTTCACTGAATTCTTGTGTCTGGAAAAGTAAAAGGGAAATTCAGGGGGCAGGAGGAAGGGCCTGGAGGATGTTGCAGATGCAGCTCAGTGAGAGTTGTCTTGTTTTTCATTTTTCCCTTTTAATGCTCCTTTTCTTTCCTGAAATAGGCCTCTGTCTGAATATGTGCCAGGAGGTGGTGCACATTTTTGAAAGTAGAGATTATGTGACTTCTGTGATTATTGTAGATCACATGTAGACACACTCATGTGTGCACTCATGTTAGTAGCTGGGCTACTAAGAATTTACTCTGATTAGTTTCACTTTCAGTTTCTTACCGTGTAATGACCCAATTTGGCAAGTCTGCATTCTACTGGCATCAACTGCTCGATTTTACCTTTTAAAAAACCTTTTTAGCAAAAGACATGGCATTCTCTACCAAGCCTTTTATAACATGCCTATCTAAGGCTTATGCTAATTCTGCGTATTATTTTTTATTTTTTATTTCGTGGTTTTAACTAACAACATTTTTCTTGTTCTCAACATCTCCTCTCACTGTGATTTTCAGAACATGATTTGCCTCCTGTCCTTTGTCTCCATGCTTGTAGGGCAATCTCTCCTGCTGAATTCCACACTGATCATTCTGCATTTCAGTAGCTTTCCTAGATTTTGTGCTCTGTTTTTATAACACATCATGTGTAGATGAGCCCTTACAATGCCTCAAGTGTGGAGCAGCTAGATGGTTTTACATGTTTGATTTGATTTCTAAATGCCTCCTGGATCTATGATTTCATCAATGCCAGAATCTGGGGCTTACCTATCTTTGTATCTCCAGTGACCAAGTCAGAGCTGAAATATGACAGGCATTCAGGAATTGTCGAAGCCAACAGAAAGATGCAGATTGGGACTTGAACCTGGGAGAAATTTACTCTAATGGTCAAATTCTTTACATTCTAAATGTTTATATGTCATATTATTGCTAAGTTATTTAATGGTACATGCTTTTTATGTATATACCTATTACCAACCTTATAACAAGACAGAGATTTTCCTAATGTTATTTAAAAACGAAGAAAAAAAACACACCTAGTGCTCAGAAACTTTGAGTAACTTGTCTAAGGTGAAACAGGATCCGTATAAGTGGTAAAACTAAATTCTATTTCAAAAGTCTCAGGTCTTCTATGTAAATTCAGCTGTTAGAAAATAAAAATAAAATTTCTCCTATTCTGAACTTGTGTCAATCATGGAATCAGGAACATTTGGGAAGAAATTGCCTGTTTGGAAAAAGAAGTTGTTGGAATTTACCTAATAGGGCTAAGATTCCCATTCGACAAGCCTAAAAGATTTCTAGTACTCAAATTGGCATGCAGCCACCCAAAAATAGAAAAGTAAAGATAAAAAAAAAAGTCCAACAGAACTGCATTATTCCTACAGATGAAAGAAATTATCATGAAAAAGACCTAAGATTAAAAAGTCTGATTTCGCCAGGAGCGGTGGCCCACACCTGTAATCTCAGCGGTTTGGGATTACAAGCCCTGAGGCAGTAGGACCACAAATTCAAAGCCAGCCTCAGCGAAAGCGAGGTGCTAAGCAACTCAGTGAGACCCTGTCTCTAAATAAAATTAAACATAGGACTGAGGACATAGCTCAGTGGTTGAGTGCCCTAAACTCAATCCCCTGTATCCGCACCCTCCAAAAAAAAAAAATCCAATTTCATAAGCTGACTCCCCAGGATGCCACAAATCAAATAAAACTACAGAGGGAAAAAGGACCTACTTCTAAGAATCTTTAGTCATCTTGTTCTGGTTATCTATTGCTGCATAACAACTCCAAGATTTAGCAGTGTCAAGCAACACTTTTATTGCATTTTATCTTGCAATTCTGTGGGTAAGGGAGTGGAGCGAGTCTGTCAACAAGACTCTTCTGCTTCCTTTGGGAATGATTGAGTCAGTGGGTTTTATACAACTGATGGGTGTGGTGGCATGGAAATTATTAAAGATCATCCCCTCACATCACGGGTAACTTCATGGGACAGATAGAAGTCTGAGTCCAGCTGAACTGAACTGTTGCCCACAGCACCATCCATGTGACCTTTCCAGCATGATGGTTGTGAGTTGTCAAATTTCATATATGACAACACAGGGGTCCCAGGAAGATTTTCAAGAAACAGGAAGCAGAAGCTGCTGATTTCTTTAGGCCTGGTTCTGTAGACTGGCACAGTAGAACATTGCTTCTGCCATAATCCATTGGTTATAGAGTCCACTACATTTTAGAGTTAGGGAACATAATTCCTGTCCTACAAATAGTAGGAATGTTAATGAATTTTAGGTCATTTTTAATCCACCACATGACCCTATTAACTGTCAGCAAATTTTGCTTGAAGATGATATACTTCAACATATTTTTTTCAAACCCACAAGGAAGAAATTTTTTTGTTCCTCTCTATTCTTAAATTGCTATTCCTATATCACATTCTACCTTACCTTATGACTACTGTACTGTATGTTTTTTGTCACTACTTCTAAAATTTACACTAAGAAATTTTTACACTTATGCTCTAGTTGTTTGCACACTAGTATGAATTAGTAATTCAGGCAGAAATTGCATAATGCCTATAGTTGTCCCCCTCTTTCCTTCTGGGCCTCCAATTGCTCAGGTACTTCTGGAATTTTTGTTTTTTCCAAAAGCAGGTTGTGTGTGCTGGCATTACTAACATTTTCAACATCTCAGTAATCCCTAGAATTTTTCTCATCATTACATCAAAAAGCATTTTAGGGACTACAAAGACCAGACTTGTCATTTCATGGAAGTAAAAACTAAGATTCAGAGAAGTTTATAGGAACTCATTCAAATCATGTAAATAATTTATAGGCAAGCCAGAACAGAAAGATCACCCACGACTTGCCGATCTTCAGTTGTATTGACTGTCTATGTATTTTGTGTTGGTGTTTTCCACAAAAGGAATTTTATTAGGTAACTGAAAAGGAAAAACTTTTAAAATGCCAAATTAACCAAATTCAGAATATCACCAAACCATAGAAACTACTGAATTTCTGGAAGGCAAATTTTTAAAACTTGAACATCTATTAATCATCTATCAACACTTGTCTTATGTCTCAATCCAAATGGTTTTCATGCTTCTCATTTTTTAAAAAAACTAACTTTTTCTTCTTTACTCCTGTCCTCTCTATCTCCATTTCTCTTCTAATATCAATTGAAAATAGATAGCAGAAAAAATAGAGAATATCAATGAAACAAAAATGTGATTTTTTATAAGTATCAGCAAAATTGATAAATTTTATCCAGACCTATCAAGACAGAGTTTATTAAAATCAGGAATAAATTCAGACCCTACAGAAGTCAACAAGATAATAAGGGAATGTGATGAACAACTTCCTGTTAACAAACTAGAAAATTTAGATGAAATTGACAAATTCCTAGAAAGGCACAAAGATGATATCAGGAAAACAAACAAAAAAATAAAACAGAAAGTTAATAGATAGCATGGGTGAACCACGATTAGGAATTGTGCATGCAGTGGCACACACACACACACACACACACAGATATACAACAGAATGATTCACTCATAAATAGATAAAATTAAGAAGATATTTATTCTCTTATGAATGTGAAGATATCTTATGATTATGGAAATGCTGAAAAAAATTATCATATATAATAAAATGAGGACTCTAATTTGACCAAACAGAACACAGGTGTGTGGAGTGAAGGAGTGTATCTTTCCATGATGCTAATACCATCAAATTCAAATGAGGAAAACTGTTACTACTCTGAAAACCTCGCAGAAAGAAATCTTTCTTGACGACAAGATGCTATCAGAATTTCCTCCTACCTTTGTGTGACCTCAAATTCAGCCCCTTGGGCTCCTTTTGTTTTGTGACTCTTTCTTTCTCTAGAACCCAGGGTTGAGCCAGCAGTGGGCCTAATGGAAGATTGCATAAAGGAGGTTAACATTCACCTTCCACTTATCTTCCCTGAGTCAGAATTCCACTGTCTGGAAAAGTAGGCTGGGAAATTGTTATGGTTTGGATGTGAGGTGTCCCCCAAAGCTCATATGTGACACAATGCAAGAAGTTCAGAGGAGAAGTGATTGGGTTGTGAGGCTCTTAATCCAATCAGTGAATTAATCCCCGATAGGGATTAACTGAGCGGTAACTGAAGTGATAGGGTGTGGCTGGAGGAGGTGGGAACTAGGGTGTGGCTTTGGGTATATATCTGTATCTGTTGAGCAGAGACTCTCTCTGCTTCTTGATTACCATGATGTGTGCTACTTCCCGCTGCCCACTTCTCCGGCCATGATGTTTAGCCTCACCTTGAGACCCGAGGAATGGAGCCTGACTTCTATGGACTAAGATGTCTGAAACTGTGAGCCCTCAAATAAACCTTTTTTCCTCTACAATTGTTCTGGTTGGATCTTTTAGTCACAGCAGCAAAAAAAAGCTTACTAAAACAGAAATGCAGTCCAGCTATGCACATGTTTGGTGAGTGGCAGTTCTGTGCCACATCATCTTGTGGATTTTGTCAGGTCTGTGTAGCTTCATGTGACTGTTCTACAAAATCCATATGTTGCTGTTCTGATCCCTGATGTAATGGTATTGGTAGGTAGGGCCTTTGGGAAGTGATCGGGTGATGAGTCAGCACCTTCAGGAAAGAGATTAGTGTCTTTATAAGAAGAACACAACAATGTGTTCTTCTCTTCTGCCACCATATGAGGATATGACATAAAGATGGCCACCTGCAAACCAGGAATCGTGTCCTCACCAGAAGCAAATCTGCCAGCATCTAGAACCTGGGCCTTTCACCTCCAGAACTGTGAGAAATACTTATTTGTTGTTTAAGCTAACTGAGAATAGAATATAGCCATAAAAATAAACGCACTAGAAACAAAATAATGTTATAAATTCTAAGGCAATGTAAGTGCCTGCTGGGATTTCCATAACTCTTTCTCCGTTAAAAAGAGAAAATAGTTCTGGGTGTAGTGGTGCAGGCCTGAAGTCCCAGTAGCTCAGGCACTGAGGCGGAAGGATCTGGAGTTCTAACGCCAACCTGAGCATCTTAGCAAGGCACTAAGCAATATGTGACTTAGAGGGTAAGTAACCCTGGTCTCAAATCTCTGGTACTAAAAGAGAAAGAGATATTGAGAATGAGAGAGAGAAATCGGCAAGGGATGGAAAGAAGATACAGTGTTTTCTTATCAACACAAAAACTACTCTTTTTCATTTTATGATTGTGAAATCTATTGGTTCTTTATTGTGAAATTGTCAAAAAATGTTTGATCTCAGCATTAGGTTAACATATTTTTTACAAACTTGGTGAAGTATCAGAGCAGCTCTTTTCAACCATACTTAGTGTTATTTTTAATATACATCTAATATTCTTTTAATGGAAGACTTTGACATATATTGTGATGACCAATATATTTGGACTTATTCTTGCCATTCACGTGTTGTCTTTTCTATTTCTTTTTTATTTCTTTATGGATTTGTTTGATTGATTGAATTTCTTTTTTCTAAGTTTCATGTCCATTAATGGAATTGGAAGTTGCCAGTTCCTGCTCTTGTACTTATGTACAAATTTATGTTTCTAGCAATATCTAATAGTTACAGTAGTTACAATCTTTTCCAAAATGTCTTAGTACATTTTTAAGTTTTACTTATTTTTAGATCTTCTCCACTGTTTTATTTCATTCTCTAAAATTTTGATATCAGGAGTTTTATGAGCATATTTTTCTATTTTTGAGCATTCTACAGCAGCAATACTAATACTGAAATACATGTTTGTATGAGTTTGTATGAGCGCTCCACACAACTTCTGCTTTCTTGTATTTATTTAAAGATTTTCTACCAAGTATTCTCATGTAATTATTTCAGAGAGATTCTGTAGGTGATAATTTTTGGAGATTTTTCAGGTTAGAAAGTTATTTCTTTTTGATCTCACCCCTGAATTCTAGTTCATATAATTATATATTTGAAGTTCAAAGTAATTTATTGTTGGTGGTTGGCAGAGATTGGCCTATTGACATCTAAGACCATCCAGTGCTGTAGCACTGCCTCTCTTCAGGAGTTGTATCTGAATCATGAGACACAAAGTCAGGAAATATCATGCACACAACTCCTTCATGGCGTTTGCAATGCATCAGTTTTAGTATGGGTAGTGTTCTTCCTTTATAGAAGTTTTTAGAAATTCCTTTGAGTCCTAAGAGTCCTGAAACTTCATGACAAATTGTCTATGACAAAGTTTTCTATTTGTTTGCTTTGTTTTGTTTTGTTTTTATCTTAACATTTGGAGCACTTTTAAAAATCTTAACACTTGTGGTTTTGGGAGTTATGGAAATTTTTCTTCAGTTATGTATTCGAATATCTCCTTCATTTCCTCTTTTTCTATCTTCCTGATTTTTTTATCTGACAGATAATATCCATGCTAAATCATTCCTTTATGTTTTTAAACTTTAAGTCTTTCTGGTAATCATTTCTTTACCCATTGCTTATCTGTTTGGGAGAGTTTTATAACTTTATCTGCCAAATGCATCACTTGGCATTGACTGTTAAACTTTATTTTTTAATTTTTATGAACTACACTCTCCTGTTTGCTACCTTTTTATTGCAGTCTGTTTTTTGTCTTGTTGGTATAGTACCTCTCATGTGATATACTCTCATCATAGTCAATTAATTTTTTACAATGTTCTCTTTTAGTTTTTTGGATCATCTGATTGATCATTTTAGTAAATGTGGTTTATACCTTTGGTTTTTTCTGACACCTGGAAAAGTTTTTTGACAGCTGCACTAAGTCCGTGAATCAAGGTTTTAATATGTGTTGAAATGCGTCCTCTAAAAAGATACATTGAAGTCCGAGTCCTAGTACCAGCAAATGTGACCCTATTTGCAAGTATAGTCTGCTGCCTTATGGTGTTTTGATTTACCATTTTTCAATGTATAATATTTTTGCTTTATCCTTTGTGTATAAGACTATATATTTAGTAGAAAACTTTTTAAAATTTTTGATGTTTGAGCTTTTCCTGGGCTAGCAATATGTAGCATGATTTTTTTTTTTTTCTGTGACACTGGGTAGCAGTACAATTTACCCTCATCTTGGAAGGAATATCTCAACATGCTCACACAAGTAGGCCCCTAGAAATTTCACTGAGGTAGAAGACCTTGAATTCTCAATTTTTTTCCCCTTTTTGTTTATTTTATCTTTAATTTCCTTTTCTTTATGAATCTCTGAATTTTTGTCAAATTTATTTCCTACCTTCTGACATGCAATTGTCTTCCTAGTATATCTAGGGTGGTTACTGTTTTTTGATTACTAATTCCATTCAGCATAATATCATCAATCAAATGGTCTAGTGTGATCTCTTGTGGAAGTGAAAGGCAATCAAAGATCCCTGTGAACAAAATTATGGCATGTGGCTAGGAAGTGGGAACATGAAGGTGACTTGATAGTTGAAATCAAACTGCTTCTCATGGTCTTTATTGACAGGTATGGACAAAGAAAAAGCATTTTCCACATTGATACATACTAATTATTGGGGATGTGTTAATTTACTCAAGTAATGAAATCACATTTACCATAGCTGTTGCAATTGGTGTCACTACTTGGGTAAGCTTATGATGACCAACTATCATTCTGCAATATTCATCTGTCTTCTGCACAGGCCAAATAGGCAACTTGCATCAGATGATGCACCTCTGCATCTTTTAAACCTTTGAGGTCATTAACATCTGCAATCCCTTTAGAAAAATGATATTGCTTTTGGTTTACTATTTTCTTAAGTAGAGATCATTCCATTTAGCCCTTGCCACCATTGTATCCCTCGCTGACCAGATCAGGATTCCAACATGAGGATTCTGTTAACTGTTGAGTATGTCTGTTTCAATTATGTATTCTAAAACTGGGAAAATAACCACAGGATGGATGCAGAGACCCACTGACCCACTGTGAGATAGACCTGAACTAAAATTCCATTGATCACCTGATAAGCACCCACCTCTAGCTGCAACATTAAATGCAGAATTTCTGCTTAGTAAGCCCATATCAATAAATTTGACCTGATTGAATTGTTATCTCACATTTTTATTTCATTTGCATGTGTTCCATAGGTTCTTGCTTGCATAAATTAGAAAACTCAAATTGCCCTTTAAAATGCAGGGCAAGTCTTCATGCAAAACACTTCATACCTCACCTATAGGAGAGTGCTGGTTTTGAGTCTAGTTATAGGTCTAGTAGCAAAGAAGAGTGGTGGGAGTGGGTCCTAGGAGGATCAGGACCAGAGGAACCTCAGTTCAAAGAAAGCAAGTTGCATCAAGAGAACAAATGAGAATGCAATGGGATAGCATAAGGAATTAAAAGAATCATTCCATATGAAACCATGTGAAATTTCTCCTCATGCTGCATCAACAATGTACCACACATGACAAACTGGTTTTCTCACACAACATAAATGTTCTGTCTGACAATTTGATAAGTCAAGAAATCTAAGACCACAATTTCTGCATAGTCAATTCCTTGTGAGGTCCATGAGTAGAATTTCTTCTGTGCTTCTTTCCTAGTTCCTAGTGGTCTGCTGGCTTGATGTTTCTTGGTCTCTGCTTCATCTTTCTGACCTCTGCCTTCATATTTACACAGGGTTCTCCCTGTGCACTTGGGTCTGTGTCCAACTCATACTTTTATAAGGACACCAGTGGTATAGAATTAAGGGTGCACCTTACTCCACTATGCCCTTATCTTATTATATCAACAACAATCCCATTTCCAGAGAACGTCACATTCTGAGGTACTGGAACTTAGAATTTTAACATATGAATTTGGGTGGGGGGGCACATGATTCAACTCATAACAGCTCCCTGACTCATCCTGATCTCAGAATGTCAATAATTTGGTATATTATACATATCTTTCTTAGGCCTCTCCCTTCAAAATTAGATAAACTGAAAATATTTTGGAAATAGTAGATCAAATATTTTCAAAAATTGACTTTTGGCATTCATCAAAGATTGTGTTTTGCTTCCAATTCCCTGTTGCCAAGTCTCACCTCTGCGCACACAGGGATTCCATTGACTATTTAGTCCTTCAGTATTAACAAGCATCCAAGGATCACTAGATTTAAATAACATTTCCAATAGGATAGAGACAGTGAAAGAAGCAGTCAGAAACAGAGAGCCTAGCCCCGCATGGTAGGGCACACCTGTAATCTCAGTGGCTTGGGAGGCTGAGGCAGGAGGATCTCGAGTTCAAAGCCAGCCTCAGCAAAAGTGAGGTGCTAAGCAACTCAGTGAGACCCTGTCTCTAAATAAAATACAAAATAGGACTGGGGGTGTGGCTCAGTGGTCGAGTGCCCCTGAGTTCAATCCCTGGTACCCGCCTCTGTTTCCCGCAAATAAAGAAAGAAATAGAGGGCCAAGAGGAAGCAGAGACAATGCAGAAGGAGATGAAAGCTTTTAAAATTTTCCAATAGTCACAGAGAAGTAAAGGAAAATACTATAATCATAAACCTAAATGGGATGCTATTAAAAATAAATGTTTAAAAAACAATAAAGACATCTTAGAAATCAAAAGCAGGATAAAATAAATTGAACAGTATAGATGAGCAATGTAATAATATAAATATAAAATAATATATATTCCATTTATTTATGTGAAGATCTTCTTTCCCCATCATCTTTCCTGTCACTCCAATTAGAACTTGCTTTTCTCTAGATCCATGTTGTGGTAATCCTGGGATGTCTGTTTTGCTGATTTTGTAGCAGTAAATATTTATATTATAAACATAATATAAAAATTACATAAAATCACACTAAATATTAACAAAAATTGAGAAAAACACTAAACTTCTTAATCTAACATGGATCATGAAAGATTGCATAGTGCTGTTATTTATATTTATTGAGCAATGCTTTCAAAATTATCAAAGAAAATTATTTTCAACCTACTCAACCAAATTTTCATTTAAACATGAGAAGGTACTAAAGTTAATTTTAGTTCTACTTTCCATGCATGTTTTTCTTAGGAAAATTTAAGGGCATGCTTAAACCAAGCAATGGATAAGTAAGGCATAAGATATGAGTATAGGAAAGGAAGTATTTAGCCAGAAAAGTAGTGAAACAAAGAGATATGCCAGGATAACCATTACATTGGACCCAGAGAAAAATAAGTTCAGGTTTGAGAGGAAGAATAGAAGGTTGGGAAGGGAGGGCTTCAGAAAATAAGGAGAATTGATCATTTACTTGACATTTATAAACATTTGGAAAAATCCTTTATAGATATTTACCATAGGTCTTGGAAATAGTGAAACACAAACTTAAAATCAATAAATTTAGGAAAAATCAAAAATGGTATAGTAATGAAAATAATCACAGGCTACTATTTGGTTCAATGGTGGACAATCATATACATGGTCATTAAAATTGAAATGTCTTTTGATTTTAGCTACAGAAAAACTACGGTGAGGAAAAGTGGAATAATAATGAAAAGTACAAAACCTTCATTTTAATCATCATGTCTAAAAGTGATAAATCAAAAATGATAGTGTAAACATGTTGTTTAGAAACATGAACATAAATATCAGAAGAAACAGGTAAAAGAGTTTAAACTAGGTGATCTTGGAGAGGGGGTATTGAAGAACAAAGGAGAGTGAGAGTGAGGCAGGGGTTACTGATTATGCTTATTTAGCATGATCATTGGATTTCTTAAACTATGTGTATGTAATGTTTTGACAAAAAAAATTTAAAAGAATATAAAAGTAAAAGAAATAAATTATGCTGGATACAATTTTAAAGGATCTGGTTTTTATTTCTTATATGTAATATAATAATTGACACTCTTTACAACCTTATAAAGGAAACAAATCAATGAGATGTTTATAGCTATAGCTTCCTTATTACAGGTTAACAGACAAAAATTCCATGTGACAAACCCATTAATATTCATCAAATGAATTTAAGGTTAATTGCCTAACAATCGTAGAAGAAAATTTTATTATAATACCTATTTCTATAGAAATGTAGAATCTGGAGTCATGTTCATGTATGACTTGGTAAGACTTCTACATGCAGCATTCTGTTAGTATCCGGAGATTGAATTACAAAAATCTGCTTCATTTTGTGGGTACACCTAAAAAAGTGGGCAAATGATTGCAAGGATTCTAGGCATGAATTTGTCTACGACTCTTTTGATCCCATGGTGAATTGATATTTTGCCTAGCCAAACCTACAGTATTGAGAATCTACAAAAGGAAGAGAACATAAGACCATTAATAGACAGAAGGACTGCACCTTGACTGTTGTGTGTCACCACTATTACACTGAAGAGCAAAGGAACTACTATTGTGTCAGGAACCAAGAAGATGCTAGGTGATCCCTCAGGAGGGAAAAAAACACTCTGAAAACAAAGTTCTGGAATAGCAATCTTCATGGAGAGGAGTAGATGATAAATGGTTATCAGACATGGAGTTCCAATGCTGATCCAAAATTGATTTCCTAAAGTAGGAAGTTAAAGTGATATAGAGACATTATTATAAGTTATAAAGAATAACTTGATGGTATTCTGTGACATTCTCTTATTTCCATTAGCTGGAGACATTTTTGAAGGTTTTCATTAACTGGAAATATTTTGAAACATATGTGCAGGATTTTAACAGTGATTAGACTTATGTTTGTTAAAGGCCTTATTGGAGCACAGTGGAGTAATATATAAAACTACTATAAACAACTTAAATTATAGGCTACTTACAGAGTAAAAGTGCGAAGATATTAATATAGGTTTGAAAATGACTTCTTATTACCTGTTTAGTAATAAATGACTTGGGAGAAAGAAATACAACTTAACCTTATAAATGTGCAGCTAAATTTCATAAAAGTAAAGAATTTTTTTTTTTTTTAGTTACTTAAAAATATTGGCCAAAATCTTCATCATGTCAGCTTAGGACAAGACTTCTTTAACAAGACTTTCAAAGCACAAGAAATAAAAGCAGGAATCAATAAATGGGATGGATTCAAACTAAAAAACTTTTTCTTAGCAAAGGAAACAACAAAAAATTTTTCTCAGTGGGAGAAAATTGTTACCACACACACTTCAGATAGAGCACTCACTAATCTCCAGAATTTATAAAGAACTCAAAAAACTTAACAACAAAAATACAAATAACCCAATCAATAAATGGTCTAAGGAGTTGAACAGACACTTCACAGAAGAAGATATACAAGCGATCAACATGTACATGAAAAAATGTTCAACATCTCTAGTAGTAAGAGAATGCAAGTCAAAACTACCCTAAGACTTCATCTTACTCCAATTGTAATGGCTATTATCAAGAATACAAGCAACAAAAAAATTTTAAAAAAGGGGAAAAAAAGAAATACAAGCAAAAATAGGTGTTGGCGAAGATGTGGGGAAAAAGGCATACTCATACATTGATAGTGGGATTGCAAATTGGTGCAGCTACTCTGGAAAGCAGTATGGAGATTCCTTAAGAAACTCAGAATGGAACCACTTTTTAATCCAGCTATCTCATTCTTTGGCCTATACCCAAAGGACTTAAAATCAGCATACTGTAGTGATGCAGCCACATCAGTGTTTATAGCAGCTCAATTTGCAATAGCTAGATTGTGGAACCAACCTAGATGCCCTTCAATTGATGAATGGATAAAGAAACTATGATATAGATACACAATGGAATATTACTCAGCCTTCAAGAAGAATAAAATTATGGCATTTGCAGGTAAATGGATGGAGTTGGAGAATATCATGCTAAATGAAATGAGCAAATCCCAAAAAACCAAAGGTCAAATGTTTTCTCTGATAAGTGAATGATGATACATAACAGGGTGTGGGGGAATGTTGGATTGTGTAGAGGGAAATGAGGAATGGGGAGGGGGTGGGGGGGAGGAAAGATAATGAAATGAGACAAACATCATTACCCTATGTACATGTATGATTACACAAATGGCGTGACTCTACATTGTGTATAACCAGAGAAATGAAAAATTGCACCCCATTTGTGCACAATGAATAAAAAAATTATTCAACAATTAAAATATATGAAATTTATTAAATTTATGAAAATTAAAGAATTAAATTTCTTTAAATTTTCATTAATAAGGTAGATGAATTATGCAATGTTGTTATTCTTTACAGTTTGGATATAAGTATTATGTGAACTCATTTCAATAAAAGTTACTTCATATTTTATGTAACAAAGACACCATATGCTTGATATGAATAAGTCAACCACAGAGAAATATATATATATATATATATATATATATATATTTTTAAAAAAGCAGGTAATTGTACTCCCATTGCTCCAGTGTCACCATTGTCAATTATCTTAACATTTGGTGTGTGTCTATCCACCTATACACATGTATTACTCTTATATAGCATTTTTTTTTTTTAAAGTGAGAAAACATACTGTAATTTTTTAAATTTAGCAATTAGTGGTCTTTAGTTTTAGATAATGTGAATAGTTTGTAATATAGATGTGTCATTATTTTCAACCATTGCCCTATTGCTGGACATTTGGAATATTTGCAGGTGCTTACTACTAAAGTGAAAACTTCCTTTCACCTGTATCTTTACAAATTAGCTATTTTATTTCTGTAAGATATATTCATAAAAGTGGCATTTGATAGCCCAGAAAGAATACATAAAATTGTTATCATTACTACTATTAAATATATACTATATGAACATGGTAAAAAGAAAAAAAATCAGATGGAAAAGGAATACAAAATACAAAATCTATCACACAGTAATTCCTTTCATGTTTAAACAGGAAAGGTTTTAGCATCCATCAGCTACTTCTACAACTTAAATCAGGCAGTTGGATTATGGTAATCATTAGTTACTGTGTGGTTAAGCATACCAGTGGCTGTCTTGATACTGAATATTCAATTAAGTTTTTAGCTTACTGTGGGCAATTCATTATAATGTCTGTTTCAGGTTCTTTACATTTACATTGGCAAATCCCATCACTGAATAGATTTTTATATCTTTTTTAAAAAATCTGCAAACTATCAATTTTTGTTGCTCTTCTTAACATATTAAGACTTTGAGGATTCACAGGAAACCAGTATTATTTGGATAGCAACAAGTTTCATGAGAAATACTTAAAGCAGTTAATAGAAAGACCAAAATTTGCCCCCTACTTCAAGGTTCACTGTATTATGAAAATGACTCATGATTAGGATATATACTTATTAAGGGTAGGGAATTTTATTCTCTGATGTTTCCCCTATGGCTAGAGTAGTGTCAGACATGTGGTAGAAATTCAGTAAATATTGATTGCATATTATTCAAATTTAACATACACATTTGTTTCTGCTTTCTCATTTCTAGCATTTCTTGATGGCAGCTATTTTTCCTTCCTCTGATTTTTGAGGGTTAAGGTTTTTGATTAGTATATTTTGGATTGATTTTTTATTGTCTTTTTCACAACTCCGTTTCCCTTTCTCTCTTTTCTCTTGCTAATAGCCAAACTCTATTGTTCTCTCTTTCACTCTTCCTTTAATTCTTTTACTTCTACTTTTTCTCCTAACCATCCTAACCAACTCATCCTTTCTATGTTGCCTCTTCCCTATTCACATCTTGGAACTACAAATCCCTTTTCTCCCCTCTGATTTCTTCTTCTTTCCTCTTAAATAACTCTTTCCTTACTCTTGTTTTATAAAAATGCCAGACCTCACCACTAATGCTATAGCAACAATTAGTACAGCAGAAGTCATAAATAACACCTATTGTTTGATTTTATGTGAGATGTAATTCATGATTATTTACTGTCTTTACTGGTAGAAATTTCTGAGTGTACCATTTCTGTTTATTATTTCAATTAACATTATAATCGTCATAGTAGGAATTAAGTACTTAATTTAGTGCTTTATATTGTAAGCATATTTGGTTATGTTACAATTATTTGCGTCCCCCCAATCTGTAATGCAAAAGAAACCTACAGGTTCTCTAAAAGCTCATAGAATAGAAGCTCTGCTGTTTCAGATCCATTTGGATATCTAGGTAGACACCCAAACAATATGAAAAAGCAAGGGAAAAAACCATCCCAAACAAACCAAAATGACTCAATAGCAGACTCTACCAACACCAGAGTGGAGCAAATGTCAGAGAAGGAATTTAGAAAGTTTATAGTTAAACTGATCTATAAGATAAAAGATGATGTAAGGAGTGAAATCACAGAGAAAATACAAGAAGTATAAAGTCACTTCAATAAAGAAATAGAAATTCTGAAGAAGAATTGGAAATTCTTGAAGGAATCAATAAACCAAACTAAAAATTCATTAGAAAGCATCACCAATAGATTAGACCATTTGGAAGATAGATTTTCAGGCAATGAAGACAAAGTACATAATCTTGAAAATAAAGTTGTTAATGGAGAAAAGATGTTGAGACCATGAAAAGCATTTTTGAGGGGAGAAACATGGGATAACTTTAGAAAGGCCAAATCTAAGATTCATGGGGTAGATGAAGGCCTGAAGTATGAACTAAAAGAATGTACCATCTTTTCAACGAAGTAATAACAGAAAAATTCCCAAGTCTTAAGAATGAAATGGAAAATCAAATACAGGAGGCATATAGGACTCCAGATATACAAAATTACAACAGATCCACTCAGGTACATTATTATAAAATGCCTAACAAACAGAAAAAGGGTAGAAGTTTAAAAGCAGCTATAGAAAAGCAACTGGCCACATTTAGAGGTAAGCCAAATCGGATCTCAGCTGATTTTTCAACCCAGGCCCTAAAAGCTAGGAAGTCTTGAAATAATATATTCCACGTTCTGAAGGAAAATGGATGCCAACCAAGAATACTATATCCAACAAAATTAAGCTTCAGATTTGAAGATGAGGTTAAAACACCATGTTAAGCAAAATTTAAAAGAATTCACAATAAGAAAGCTGGTACTACAAAACATAGTCAACAAAACATTCCATGAAGAAGAAATGGAGAATACAAATGAAAACAAGCAGAGTGTGAAACTATACTAGAAGAATAGTATACCAAAGGAGAATCTAATTTGTCAAATAGAAATAAATAAAAATGACAGGAAATAAAAAATATTGTCTCAATAATGTTAATGGAATGCTAATGAACTCAATTCATCAATGAAAAGACATAGAATGGTGGATTGGATTAAAAAGCAAGATCCAACAATATACTGTCTCCAAGAGATTCACCTCATAGGCAAAGACATCATCAGACTAAAGATAAAAGGATAGGAAAAAAACCTATCATTCACATGGGTCACAAAAACAAGCAGAGTTTATATTCTCATATCTGATGAAGTGAACTTTAAGTCACAGTTAATCAGAAGAGACAAAGAAGTCCATTTCATACTGCATAAAACAATAAGAAAAAAGAGTTGTAAATATCTATGCCCCAAACAATGGAGAATCTATGTACATCAAACAAACCCTTCTCAATATCAAGGATCAAATAGACCACAGCACAATAATACTGGGTGACCTCTATCATCACTAGACAGATTATCCAAAGAAAAGCTAAATAAAAGAGCTACAGAACTAAAAAATATAATTAATAATTTAAGCTTAACAGATATATATATAGAATATTTCATCCACCAGTGGGCGAATATACTTTCTTCTTAGCTACACATGGAACATTTTCTAAAATATAGGATATTTTAGGACACAAAGCAACTCTTGGCAAATACAAAAAAATAGAGATAATACCTTGCATTATATCCAATCATAATGAAATAAAATTAGAAATCAATAAGATAAAAAATAGAAATTACTCTAATACCTGTAGACAAATTCACTATTAATGATGAATGGATAGCAGAAGAAATCAGGGATGAAATTAAAACAATACTTAGAGGTGAATAAGAATAATGTTACAACATATCAAAATCTCTGGGACATTATGAAGGCAGTTCTAAGAGGAAAGTTCATAGCACTGGGCTCATACAGTAATGGAATAGAAAGATGCCAAATAAATAATATAATATTACATCTCAAGGCCCAAGAAAAAGAACAAATCAACACCCAAATTAGCAGAAGTCAGGAAATAATTAAAATCAGAGCTGAAATCAATAAAATCGAGATTTTAAAAAATTCAAAAAAATCAATAAATCGGTTCTTTGAGAAAATAAACAAAATTGATAAACCCTTAGCCAAGCTAATGAAGAGAAAGAAAACACACAAACTACTAAAATCCATGATGAAATGGAGATAACACAGACACTCTCAAATACAGAGGATAATCAGAAGCTATTTTGAAAATGTATACTCCAATAAGTTGGAAAATCTTGAAGACATCGATAAATTCCTAGAGACAGAATTCCTGGAGACATATGATCTGCCCAGATTAATCCAGGAGGATATAGAAAATTTTCAAGTAGTGAGACTGAAGAAGTCACCAATAGCCTACCAACAAATAAAAGACCAGGACCAGATGGATTCTCAGTCAAGTTATGTCAGACCTTTAAAGAAGAATTTACACCAATCCTCCTCAAATTATTCCATGAAACAGAAAAGAAGGAAACTCTTCCAAACTCATTCTCTGAAACCAATATCACACTGATACCAAAACCAGACAGACACATCAAGGAGAGAAAACATTAGACTAATATCGTTGATGAACACGGTTGCAGATTCTCAAAAATACTAGCAAATCACATACAAAAACACATTAAGAAGATAGGGCACAATGACCAAGTAGGTTTCATCCTAGGGATGCAAGGTTGGTTCAACACACAGAAATCAATAAATGTAATATATCATATAAATAAAGATAAGAATCATGTGATTATCTCAATAGATGCAGAAAAGACATTTGACAAATTATGGCATCCATTCAGCATTAAAACACTAGAATAAATAGGGATAAAAGGATCATACCGCAACATTGTTAAAGCTATAGATGACAAACCCAAGGCTAACATCATTGTAAATGAAGAAGAATTGAAAACATTCCCTCTAAAACTGGAACAAGACAGGGATGTCCACTTTCACCACTTCTTTTCAACATAGTCCTCAAATTCCTAGCCAGGGTAATAAGACAAAAGAATGAAATAAAAGGGATATGAATAAGAAAAGAAGAGCTAAAACTAGCTGTTTGCTGATGGCATGATTCTATCTTTAGAAGCCCCCCAAAATTCCACCAGAAAACTTCTAGAACTCATTAATAAATTTAGGAAACTAGGAGGATACAAAATTAACACCCAGAAATCAATTGTGTTTAATCAATTAGTGATTAATCAGCTGAAAGAGAAATTAGGGAAACCATCCCATTCACAATAGCCTCAAAAAAAAAAAAAAAGTACTTGGGAATAAATCTAACAAAAGAGGTGAAAGACCTCTACAATGAAAATACAGAACTCTAAAGAAATCGAGGAAGACCTAATAAGATGGAAAAACCTCCCACGTTCTTGGATAGGCAGAATTAATATTGTCAAAATGACTATACTGCCAAAAGTGCTATACAGATTCAGTGCAATTTCCATGAAAATTCCAGTATGTTCTTCATGGAAATAGAAAATGCAGTCATGAAATTCAATTGGAAAAACAAGAGGCCCAGAATAGTCAAAGTAATCCTTAGTGAGAAAAATGAAGCAGGCAGCATCACAATACTAGATCTAAAATTATACTATAGAGCTATAGTAAAAAAATATAGCATGGTATTAGCACCAAAATAAACATGATGAATGGAACAGAAGACACAGAGACAACCTACAAAAATAGTTTCCTCATACTAGACAAAGATGCCAATAACATAATTGGAGAAAAACATAGCCTCTTTAAAAAATGGTGCTGGGAAAACTGGAAATCCATATGTAGTAGAATGAAATTTAATGCCTAGCTTTCACCTTCACTCTGCTCAAAGTGGATCAAGAATCTAGGAATTAGATCAGAAACACTGTACATACTAGAAGAAAAGGTAGGCCCAACATTCCAACATATCAGCTTAGGGACTGACTTCCTTAAGACTCCTAAAGTACAAGAAGTAAAATCAATAATCATTAAGTGGATGGCATCAAACTAAAAAGCTTCTTTATAACAAAGGAAATAAGAGCATTTATTTCTCTCTCAAAGTGAGTGCCTACAAAATGGGAGGAAAAGCTTGCCATCTGCATCTTGGACAGAACGTTAATTTCTAGGATATATAAAGTAATCAAAAAACTTAAAACAAAGAAAAAAAAAAAACCCAAATAACCCAATCAATAAATGGACAAAAGAACTGAAAATACACTTTGCAGAAAAGAATTATAAATGGTCAACAAATATATGAAAAAATGGTCAACACCTCTAGCAATTAGAAATGTAAATTGAAACTACACTGAAATTCCATCTCATTCCAGTCAGAATGGCAATTTTCAAGAATACAAGTAACAAATGTTGGTGAGGACGTGGGGGAAAAGGTGCACTCATACATTGCTGGTCCAACTGCAAATTGGTGCAACCACTTTGGAAAGCAGTATAGAGATTTCTCAGAAAACGTCGTTGACCCAGTAATCCCACTTCTTGGTATACCCAAAGGATTTAAAATCAGTACACTACAATGATGCAGCCACATCCATGTTTATAGCAGCTCAACTCCCAATAGGTAAGGTAGGTGCCCTTTAACAGATGAATGGATAAGAAAATGTGGTAAATATACACAATGGAGTATTAAATCAGTCATAAAGAATTTTATATTTGTCTGCAAATGGATGGATCTGAAGACTATCAATGCTAAGTGAAGGAAGCCTGTCCCCAAAAAACCAAAGGTTGAATATTTTCTCTGATATGTGGAAGCTAACCCACAATAAGGGAAGTGGGGGGTGAGGGAAGAATAGAAGTGCAGCAGATTTAACAATGAGGAATGAAGAGAAAGGAGTGGGGACAAGAAAAGGAAAGACAGTGGAACAAATCTGACCTAATTTTCCCATGTACATGTATGAAAATGACACAATGAATCCCACATCACCTGTAAGAATGGTATTCCATGCTTGTATAATTATATCAAAATGGATTCTGTTGTCATGTATAAAAAGAACCAATTACAAAAAAAAAAGCAAGCTAGAAGCATTCACTATCAATAATATGGACATTAAACCACTGAACTCAAGTAACGTAGTGGAGTAGTAGTTAAATGGGAGTCATCCTATATATACCATGAATACCACACATTCATTTCTTAGTCTACTTTCTAGGTTTAGCTTTCTCGGTGAAAGGTTAGCTTGTCTGATAATCTTGCAGAATGACATACAGCACTACAGATACATAATACAACTCAGTTTACAAAAAGAAAACAAAAATTAAAAAGTACAAGACCCAGATACTTTCAATTGCTCTATATTTATTAAAAGTTGTGATGAAATTCCTTAGGAAAAATAAAGACCAGGATGGTTTGGTGATACTAAACTGGAAGTAGAAATAATCTTTTTTACCATTTGTTTCCAGGAAGATATAATTACGAGTTTATTTTCTTGATAAATCAAAGTGGCAGAGGTATTGAAATTATTGAAAACCAATTTTTATTTTCTATGTATTTTCTGATCCAAATGATCAGAATAAAGCAGATCCTTCAAAAATCAAATTTCTAAGTTGCTAATGAGGTCCTTTGTTTCTTAATTACCATTCCTAAAAATAGAGAATTCAAATGTTTCCTACTAAAGCACTAGTTAATTTTAAATATTACCTATATTATTTTGGGTAAAAAGGTTATTTGTAGCTATGATGTGAGTCCAGTTTGGCAAAATGTTAAGGACTAAAACTAAAAAAGGGAGAAAAATAATTAGTAAAATTCTGTTAACTTTTGAAATTATGAACTATATTTGTCATTGGCTTGCAAAATAAAATGTGCTTTCAAAAACTTCTGAAACAACTTTTTGAAATTTATTTCTAAAAGTCACAAAGACAAAACCTTATTAAAAAGCAATACATTTATACTAAAGATACATGCAGAAGCAAAACAAAAAAAATAAGCACAGGAATACAAAAATGAACATGGTAAAATTTTAATTAATACAGTATTCTGGATACAAGTAGAATACCACTAGATAAGAACTTTTATTTACCTCAGAAATCTATGATAGTATGGGTTGATATAAACCAAGGTTAAAAAGAGCCACTTCACTATTCACATTTTAATCAGTGCTGACCAGAAGCTAAAGAAATTTTAGGTAAGGTTTAAATGAAATTATAGAACTAATCTTCCATGTAAATGAATCAAATTAACATGTTTAAAGGTTAGACGCCTCATTTAATGGCAGTAGAAGTGAGTCAAAATAGAGAGCCCTTACAAAGACTAAGCATCAAATGGTAAACCGTGGCTTTTGTTTGGGCCACCTTAAATTTTATTTTGCTTGTAGGTATTTTCCATTAAGATGCACACACAAATTCTTTTAGGCAAAAGTTTTAACATGGAACTTTCAGCTTGAAGATCTCACCAATTGTACATAAAATAGCTCTTAAGCAATTAATACTTCAGAACAATCCCAAACTGATACTTAGTTGATTACAATAGGTAAGATGCAGAACTTTTTAAAGGTTTGCTGGTCCCTGAAATTTGGTAGGGTCAAATGCATTAACTGGAAGTAGCCTTTGGGGAAGAAAAAAAAAAAAAAAAAGCCTTAATCAAAGATGATAATGGATAAAATATATAGGCTCCCATACAAAATCTTTCTAAATTTTCACCCTGTAAAAATGATTACAATGTCCTTCAGGCTTGCTATATGCCCCATATAATCAAAAACAAAACCAATTAAGAAATTCAACATTTCAACAAGCTAGGAACTATTTACTGTAAGTATATAGTGAAATTCTGGAAGACATACTACCATACTTTGGGAAAACACTATTAACAGTTAAGCATGTGTTGAAGGCAGTTTATAAATGAAACATTACAAATCTTATGTTTATGCATACAACTTATAAAATAAAAAAAAGTTGCTATTTTTCCAATAGGATAGCATCACACTAACACTATATAGTTAAGATTGAAAGCTTCTGTACACACGTTCACTTTACCTCCAAAGCAGCATATGCCTCTTGGACATTCTCATTTGTTACCTAACATATGCCAATCATGGTTTCACGGTTCTGTATCAGTTTGAGCAGGCTAAAACAATCATTCTTATTTAACCACAAGACAAAGTTAACCACTTTCAGGAAATGAACGGTTCATAATCAGTAAAGAAACATTAATATTAACACCCCCACCACTATAGGATGGAAAAGTCTTCTAAGGACATGATATAATCCTAACAGAATGGATATGTCCCTAGATATAGTGAATGTGGGAATAGTTAGGAGCCTGAAAGAATACATTAAAATAAACAGGACCCAAATTATCATCAAATAAGAAATAACTGCTAGAAACTCAAATGTGAATTACTCATTTTTCTAGTGTAATATCAATCACTGCTGTGCTCTAACCTTGGTCTTCCATTACACAGTTACTAGTAGTGCAAAGTAATAACCCAAACAATAGGGAGTAGTCTGAATCACATGGAGTTTCAAAAAATTGGAATGATTGTATATCTAACCTTATTTTTGTATTATGAAAACAGTTCTAGATAACTCAATTATTTTCCTAGCTTCTTAGATCTTCTACCATATTAAAAAATTCAAATTAAACATGGTTGCCTGCAAATTTTCAAGAAGTTAAAGCAAAACACACATTTTGGGTTTTGCTGCTGTCTCCTCGTGTATGTGCTTTACCAATAAGAGCACTCCTCTAGGCTATTATTGTGCTACTTTAACATAACCAAACATGAGAAAAATTAAAAGTTCAAATTTTGACAAGTGATTTTGGTAGCAGGCTTTTAAAAATGAAAACAAAACAAAATCTAAAATCAGATAGTCACTGACAATTTGAATTAGAAACTTAAATTTTTAAGACACTTAAGATGTTCAGTATTTTTCTCACTTTGGTTTTTTCTTTTTTTAAATGAAGATATGTGGCAAAAATGACCTCAAAGAAAACTCCCTCTAAAAGTCACACAGGGCATCATTTGTCACTGCTCTGTAATAGAAATATATTTTATAAACATTTTTAACTTGAATGTTTTCAAATAATTAACAATTTTTATTAAAGCTCTGGTTCACGTTTTCAGCTGTTAAATTTTTAAAAAATATAATTTGGATCTCTGATGGAGAGAACTTAGCTGGGCTACACTACTTTTACAACCTTACAGGACAGTGAGATTCAGGAAGAGATCATTTTCTGAACATGGTTGACCTTTAACAGAACTATTTCCTCACCCAAACAGCTATGCAGGATGCTGCCAGATCTCCACTACAAAAATCTCACCAGATTTTCTAGCCATTTATTTACCATTCATGTTTAAAAACCTTACACCACCAGAGGCAAAGCAGATAAAAATGAAAGTAAGTAAACTTGTTTCTAGTCTAGTCTATTTACCTAAATAAACTCTTATAAAATTTTATGGAAAAATTAAAAGTGTAGAAAGCAATTTCCTTATTATTTATCTGTCAGCCAAAAAGTAACTACTAATTCTCCATAAAAAGAGGATACTCAACCATAAAATGCTTACCAGTTTAAAGTAAAACATCAGTCCTCAAGTGACACTAAGACATTAAAAAAAATTGCAAATTTAAGATGATGCTTAAAATGAAAGCTGTTTCAAAAATTTGTGTTTATAGTAAGAGACTAAAATCTTGTCACTGCAAAATCCCCAATATTTTTTGGCATTGACATTAAAAGAAAGATTTTAGTCTTTTGGTCACTAGAAGCTGCTAACTAAATACAACAAGCCTGAAAAAGGGGGAGAAAAGACAGTGAGGAACTGAAGGATCGTTAGGTAGCTATTTCATATACAAATAAAACAGTTTGAAATAAACATTCACTTCTACGAGGGAATCTCAAGAAATAAGAACAGTTTCTCACCATCTCTTCCACTTTGAAGAGAATCCTCTAATCAGAAATAATTTCTTTAAGTTACTGTAAGTGGTGTTGCCTGGCAGCAGCTTCAATTTCCTAGGCTAGTCTTCAATCCAAATAATTAAGTAATCTCACAAGGAATAATCATACATGGCAACAGGGTTAAAAAAGCAGGGCAGTTCTTCCATGCACAAACATTTCAGGAGAAAAACCATCAATTTTAAAGATAACCATCAGACTTCAGGTATCCTAGCACACTCTTATACCTAAGTTTTGCTTTATACCATTGGTGACTAAAATTAACAATAAGTTTTGCAGTGAGGTTTTTTTTTTCTTTTTCTTTTTTTTTTGCCTGCAACTATATACACATTGCAAAACTATTCTGCATCACATGATTTTAAATGAAATAAATATAAAAATGAACCACACAATCAACACATAACTTTAATACTCCACATTATTTATCTTGATCACAACGGTGGTAACCTCCTTGTCAACAATCTTGTGAGTTGAGGAGCTGATTCTCATTCTCATATCCATCAGGCAGATATGCTCTCCTCAGCTGGTCTGACTTAGGTATGGAGCCTCCATTCTTCACATGGCGAGACAGGAAAGCACGGACTGCTGGGTGATCAGCCTTCTCAAGGGGGATGTTGGCTTCCAGGCACATTTTCACAAAGTCCTGGATAACACTGACTTTCTCTGTTTGCGCAGTACTGTTGCACTGAAGAGATGCAGTTAGGGGCCTCTGCTTCTTTCTCACATTTTGCTCTTCAAATTCTGCCTTCCTCTTGGTATGAGTCTTTGACTTGAGGTGGTCACTAATAGCAGACTTGCGAACATGATTCAGAACCACATTGCAAGAAGTGCAGAAGAGTTTTCCTCCATCTTCATGAAGCTCACCTCCAAACTCAGTGACACGATCCAGGGGTGTCACATACAAAGCAGTCTTAGAACGGTTTCGAGCAGGTGGTGCTGTTACTACAAATCGTTCCATTTTGATCTTGAATTAGGTTCTTTCAAGACAAGAGAAACAAATATAAGTATTATGACAACAATTTATTTTAGAAGTAACTGACAATAAAAGGCAGAGTATAAACATTTTAAGATTAAAGACTTCATAAAACTTAATTCAAATTAGTGGACTCCATTAAATCTTAACTGAACATTAAATCTTACAGGAACACAAAACTAGAGAAAGTTATACTAACATTTAGGTTCTTTGTTTTTTAATGTTAATCAAATAAATTAGAACTATGAAAGAACCCAAACTATCCCAGATGTCACTATCTTTTAAGAAAACCTAATCACAGTGTAAACTTTATGAGTATTGATGATATTAATCTTATCCAATTTAGATATGTGTTCAAGTTTAAAAGAGCTTCTTTCTGGGGCAAGTATAGAAAGTTGAACTTTGGGCAAATGAT
The DNA here is from genome assembly GCF_902686445.1 of Sciurus carolinensis. Classification (NCBI taxonomy): domain Eukaryota; kingdom Metazoa; phylum Chordata; class Mammalia; order Rodentia; family Sciuridae; genus Sciurus; species Sciurus carolinensis. Next base: position 101,529,141 of record NC_062221.1, on the reverse strand, counting down.
TTTAGGAACTTGACTGTGTACAAAGTTTGTTCTAACATGTGGACCATTAATCTGGCGTAGCTCTATATGAAGAGGGATATAATCTTCAAAATTATTCCGAGAACAAATAGTAAAAACTAAGAATGAACATAAACCAAATGCAGTTAACAGCAACAATGACACTAAATTTTAAAGTCAATATATAGAATTTGAAGTTATTTTTTAATGCAAGTATACAACTCCTAAGTTTTCAAAATGGTGTTAATCCAAGATATGCAAAGTGCTCTTTTTTTCATACTTGGTTTCCTTTTGCCATTCATTATTCCATGAATAACTGTATCAGTTAATATTTATTTCACTATAAACTAATAATTTAGACAATTTAAAGACTTAATATAGTGTCCAGTATGACAGATGATCAATCAAAACTGGCTGATGAAAAAAGTGAATGAAGGACTAGGGATGTAGCTCCATGGTAGAGCACCTGCCTAGCATGAGTGAAGACCTATGTTCAATTCTCAACACCACAAAAAGAGAAAAAAAAAAAAAAAAAAAGGTAAATGAGCATCTTAACTATTTGTCCAAATAGTTATTCAATTTAGAAGCAGCTTAATGATTTATCAATTTATCCTAATTATAAACTTTTATGACCACTGGATTAAATGTCAAAAACATAAATTATAGGCATTGATGACCTGAGATGATGAACATACTTTAGTTGGTGAGAAATTATTAGGTAAGTCTTAATTTTTCCCTAGGGATAAGATGAAATAAATTTGAGAGCATTAATTGGAACTCTGTTCTGTATAAATATGTTGAGAGAAAGATTTCCAAGTATATTATGAAGAATTATGCTTTACAAGTGTAATCACAAACAATGCAGTAGTTCACTGCATTACTCCACAGTACAGAATTAATAGCTGAGTAATATGAATTTTCACTCCAAAGAACTTTAAACTGTCAGTGTGTTGGACATCTCTGGATCCAATCCAGAGGACTTAACATTTTGCAGAAATTCTGAAAAGCATGAGTAAGTCTAGGTTTTAACAGGCTTAAATTCTTTTTTTTTTTTTTTTAAGTGTACAACTCTCATTTGTCAGGTACTGTGTTAGGTTATAGGTTTGTGATGGCAGAGACAACAGATACGATTCCTGCTCAGTACTGTTATCGTTATATGTTTGCACTTTAAGTTAATGGTATGTATTTTACACTCCTATAACTTATGACTAATGTATTTTACACTCCTTAACATTGACTAATGTCTATAAGATAGTTGTGAAAAACGTCAAATATCTGTGCACACTTATGTTTAAATTCTATTTTCTATGTGAAAAATCTTGTCTTTAAATATTTGATTTCAAATATCGAAACAATACACAAACATGTAATTCTTTGCAGTAGGAAATGTTCAATCATTTGTGCTACGGTGAAAGGCCTACACTTTCCAACGTCCTGGAACTTTCAAAATATCTTTCTGTTACTGCAGAGGCAACTATCCACCCGGCAGATGAGGCTCCAATTGACAGACCCAAACAACAAATGTATTTAATATAAGGATATTTTAAACAAACGAGGAAGTTAAAAAGTTAAGAGTAGGAATTAGTCAACAAAAGAAAAACAGCAACTAATTTACTAGATCTAATTTACTAGAAGTAAAACTCATTAGAAGTTTTCAAGTTTAAGTGTTTACCGGATTAGTTTCCAGTTTTATTTTTTCTTGATACTTAGTAGTGAAGGGTCTCCAGCGCAAAACTTGAGACACATCAAATTCTGGCACTTTTCGTTTGTTTAAACCCGGAGACGCCTTCAAATCAGTTTTTCAACAAGTGGTGGTGGGGAAATAGTTTCTGGGCTTGCACCCTATTTTCCCTGAGGTGCCGGGAAGTCATGCCTTTACTGTAAAACACGGAAAACAAACGGAAAGAAAAATGGGGGAGGGGAAAGAAAGAAGGGTGGATAACAATATGAACAAGAAAAATCAACGGCTACCACGCAGGTGTCTCTAAAATCTGTTTAGGTAACTCCACGCCACCAACTCGATCCTCACGTTTACCCCCACACTTCCCAGCCCGATACCTTCTAGGTTTTCCGCCTTGCTCTACACCTCCTCGCGCTCCCCAGGCCCCGGGGTTCGGGCGGGGGTGGGGAGAGGCGGGGCGCGGGACGTTCCTGGCGTCTAGACTCCGTCCTCCCGCGCCGAGCCCAGCACACTGGCGCCCCACCGCGCCCACCCCGCGAGCTGGGTAGGGCCGCGTCCCAGCTACCGGCTGTGGGCCCAGGAACTCGACAGCCGAGTTGGCGGCAGTCTCAGGGGAGGAGGCGGCAGTCGCCTGGCGGAGGCTGCCGCTGTCAGGCTTCCCGTCTCCTCCTCCTTCCTCCCGCCGACAACGGAGTCCCAGCCCCGGCCCCGCCCCCGGCTCCCGCTTCGGGACCCAAGGCCCGGGGCCCACAGCCCACACCAACGGCCGGGCCCACCCTTGGCCTCCCAAGCTACACGGTACCGTAAGATCCGGGCCGCTGTTAGGGGAAGTGGACGAGACCCGGCCGGAAAGGAAAGAGGAAGAAAAGGAGGAGCTAGGGGGTGAGGGAGGAGGAGGACCCGTAGCCGCCGCCGCCGTCGCCGCCGTTACCCGCTCGAGCCCCGCGGCGGCCGCCGTGTCCCCCGCCGCGCCCCGTCCTCCTGCACCGCCTATGGCAGAGCCCGTAAGGCGGTCCCCAGCAACCGCCGAGCAGCATTGACCAACAGACTGCGGTTGTAGCAAACAGACGGCTGACTTAACCAATAGTAGTGGAAGGGCGGGCATGAGTATGATTGGCGGTTATGTTTCTCCAATGACAACTGGGGGCGTGGGTGGGCGGAGCCGGAAATAGAGCCCATCCGAGTGGCCCCTGTCCGGCTGGGGCGGAGGGAAGGGGGAGGGAACTAGGGGGAGGAGGAGGTTAGCCTAGGCAGCTACAGCGGCGGCGGCGCAGGGGTTGGTACGCGCTGGGCGGCGAGAGCCTCATGGCGGAGGAAGAGAGCGACCAGGAGGCCGAGCGCCTCGGAGAAGAGCTCGTGGCCATTGTGGAGTCGCCGCCGGGCCCCATAGGGCTTAGAGCTTTGGGCGACGGCAGAGGTGGCGCTGGTGGCGGCAGCTGTGGCGGCGGCGACGGCGTCGGGATCAGCAGTCGGGATTATTGCCGACGCTTCTGTCAGGTGAGGCGCCTGTCGGCCGCCCCGACTTGTCACCGGGATTCTGGGCCTCTCTGCGTCTCGTGGCCTTCTGATCCACGAATTTGGGCTATGTCCGGTGCTCGCTTCTGCAGTCCAACAAGGAGGGTGAGGGTGACCCCCCCACCGACTCCCCCGCCTGCACCTATCGGGCTTCGGGTGGGGGACGGGGAGCAGAGTGACCTGTGGGTTTACGGTTGTTGGGAAAGTGAGTTTTTTGGGGGAGAAGATACTAGGGAGAAGGAGGGTCAGCTGGCCGGAAAGCTCTGTTCTGACATGCCTCCTCTGCCCCAAACAGACCCCTTCCTGCCCGAGGGTCCCGCCTTTCTTGTTTTCTGTACTGTTCCTTCTCACTTCATTGGAACCCCGGGTAACATTTTGTCTTCCCTCTCCGCCCGTGCCTTCTGTATTCTCCTCTTTCGGGGGGATAGTAGGCATGTCATTTCTCTCTTGCCTCTCCTGTCACCGCCACCCCTCCCCCTCTGTTGGGGTCTCCTGTCATCCCCTCCCAAGATCTCGCTTGGGTCAGTCCTCCAGTTTGTTTTGGCGCTGACCCTCGGTTATTTAGTTAGTTGTTTTCGGGGGGGGGGGCGTTAAGGGAGTGTGATTGTCATCGTTCCTTTTCTTACCCCTTCTCTTGACACACGCACTCTTTCCTACTTAACTGCTTATGGAGAAAGTCGTTTTCCTTAAACTATTGCTCCAGTTACATCACCATCATCATCCCCATCGTCCTTTAAATTACACTGTATGTTGTTTAGCCTATAAATTCAGTGTCCAAACAGTGACAGTAAATTATTTCCTTTACTCAGTCAACTGCCATTAGGATTGGATGTAGTTTAGTATTTGTAAAAAAAAATATGATAGTACTAACCTACTTGTTCAGGAGTGAGGTTTGGGTAATCTGTGTTCTCACCTTCATACATTTATTATTTAAATGCTTTATTCTCATTCACAATACTGTTCTGTAAACTACTTTGGAAAAAAATATTCCTTTTTCATCCTACCTCTTTTAAAATTTATTATCTTGGATGTGCAGGGTTCAAATACTTGCTCCACCACTTCTTAGCTGTTTACCTTACACAAGTTTGTTAACCCCTCTGTGCTTCAGTTTCCTCCTCTGTCAATTAGGGATAGTGGTTAAATGAGTAAATATGTAAGGGTTTGGATCGTTAACTATTAATTTCTTTCTGGTAACAAGCATGAAATAAAGGTAACTAGAAGCAGGCATCATTTTTACTTACATTTGGTTTTTATACTCCTCTAAACATTGAAAGAAAAAAGATGAAGTTGACATTCAGGTAAGTTTTTAATGCTTGAATTTAACTTGCTTTTTCTTTTTCTTTTCTTTTTTTTTTTTTTTTTTTGCCCCTAGTGTCATCAATAATTTGATTTGCAGATTGAAATTGGCTTGGTATAAAGGGTGTGTCAAATTGTTTTGACCTCTGTTTAGTGATTTTCTTGAAAATGTATTTTTATTTTGGTAATTGACAGTCACTGGATTTAGAAGTTCAGTGTCTTATTTTCAGAGCACTTGTTTTACTTCTAGAAATGATGTTAATGGTAGACTTTATCAACAGGAATTTTAAACTTTTGAAATTAGGATATAATTGATGTTAATGTATTCAGGTGTAAAAAAGAAAAAACCCTCCACGTTTTCTGTTTTGCCTTTTATGTTATTAAAAAGCAATTTGGCCTTGTGTGGTTTTTTTATATTTTATTTTATTTTGTTCTGGAGATTGAACCTAGGGCCTATGCTCTACTATTGAGCAACAGCTCAGTTTTGTTCATATTAGTATTATTTACTTGATCAAATAAAGCTTAATTGCTGAAGAATTTGAAACTGTATGTCACAGTATTTTGGAGAACTTCTAACTACTCTTGTTTCTTGAAATCAATTTTAAGAACAAATGAACAGATTTAACCTGTGAGAAACTGGTAGATTATTGACAGTAAACAAAGTTGAGAATTTTATAAAATTCTAGTACCTGCTGAATATCCAAGGAAATAAAACTAAGCAGGAAGAACCTAATGGACTTTTGTTTTATACTGTTAAATTGCGAATGTTATAATGACATACTTTCATGTTAATAACTTTAACCTGAAACCTCATTACTTATTTTATAATACTCTAGATTACCAATAGAACTGTTCTTGAATTTCTGTTCTGGTTTCACCTTGCAGGTAAGCTTTGTGAAGTTATTTTTTATATTCAACCTATGAGATGGAGTAAAAGAATCATCTGTATTAGGTTGGATTTTGTCTAATGATTAATAAAGTTCTACTATAGGAATTCTGTTTTGTCAGTAAGGGAAATTGGATTATATAACCTAATTCCCCAAATTGTTTCTTTTTAAAGATTTGGTTTTCTACTCTTCACTGAGAGTAATATTAAATAACTTGCATTCATTAGAAAATGACTTAATCATGAGTAATTTTTAAAATGGATAGCATGCACTAGGTAGGTGACAGTTAACTCAGTATATGAATTATACACATAGCCCCATGGTTTTGAGAAGAAAGGCTCAAATTTATCTTCCTCCTTTTAGAGGGAAATATGAATCAAAATTTCTTGGCAGTTAGTTGTGTGGGTGAAGGGACAGAGGAAGGAACACTTCTTTTGAAGAGAGGTTCTGTGTCTTTCATCGTAATGAAAAGTAAAACAGCAGATTTGTGTAATGTTGAGCTAACTGTCCCTATCCCATACTCCCTTTTGCCCTTGTGAGTAGATTCTCAACCAATGCTTACATAAAATAGGCTCTTAACTAATACTTAATTAGCTTCACTTATGAAAGTTAAGGGAAAGTAACTTTTTTTGAAAACCTACTAACTCTTAACCTTGAGATAGCAAGTTACATAGTTGAAATTTAGGCCTAAATAAATTAATCTGTGTAGGTTCCTGTGGGTGGACAGGCTGGGATTTGAACCTAGTCATCAGTATATACTGAAAGACAGATTAAAATTACAGATAATCCTCAAGTAATTATAAAGTGAAAAAAAAATTTATTTTTGGCAAGTTTGTACAAAGAGAAGAAAAAAATGTTCCTGGAAGTACTCAAGGAATCATGGATAAAAAGATTAAAAAGTATTCTTAAATTTATACCATAATGTAAAAAATATTTAAAGAAACATATAATTGTTTCTCTGACTTGTTAAGTGCTATGAACATTTCCTGAATTCTTGAAGGTTATAATAATTAAACTTTCTTTTATTACCAGATATATTGAAAAATATGTTTTTGGTCATAAATTGTAAACTAAACAAGTTAAGGTACTTTCTTCTTAGGTGCCAGAATGAATATAGTGAATAATAAATAAACATTTCTGGAAACACATTTAAATGTTAATTAAAGTGGACCTTAAACTTATTTTGTACTACAGTTTTCTTAATAGCCATCACATGAGGATGTCATGAGTATATACTGAGACAGTGCACATAAAGTGCTTAGTACAATACCTAGTGCATAAATAGGCTTAAATAGAAGCTATTAATACTTCTTCATGTGAAATCGACTGAGGGTTTAAAAGGGGCATTAGAGATAATCTAATCTGAAGGTAGTTTATAATTTGTATCCTACAATAAATTTGAGAAAATTTAGAAATGTTATAATTCTTAAATTTTGTACTATTTCCTGGTGAAATCAATGATTTGCAGAACACTACATTTTCTCTATTTTAGGGGTATTTAGAAATTTTGTATCTTATGGTGGGGGGCATTTGGCCAGCTGTCTGTCTACCTACCTATCTTTGGGTACTGGGTGTTGAACCCAGGGGTGCTTTACCACTGAGCTACATCCCCAGCCCTTTCTATTTTTATTTTGAGACAGGGTCTTGCTAAGCTGCTAAGGTTGGTCTTTAACTTGCTAATCTCCTGCCTCAACCTCCAAGTTGCTGGGAATATAGGCGTGCACCACTGCATCTGGCAAATCTTGAAATATTTTTGATTGTTGTTATTGGCAGCTAGTGAGTAGAGCCAGAGATGCTGCTAAATGCCCTACAATGCACAGAATAGTCCCAACTAAGAATTATTTGGTCTAAAATACTAATGGTGCCTTTGTTGAGAAATTCTGCTGTACCTTTATTTTGAGACGCTTAGCAAGTACTTTATATGTTTACTGCTCTATGTGGCAAAAGGGTAATTAATAATTCTTAAAAAATTTTTAATCAACTCTTGTGGGCTAGGCCCTGTAACATGTACTTAAAAAGAATTTTTCGATGAACTCTTGTAGGCACTGTAACACATACTTAACAGAAAAAAGAATTTGCATCCTTGCTTTTATAAAATATGCATATATGTCTCTTTAGAGGTATTAAAATTTAATTGGTGAAAAACAATATCTCTTGGTTTTTATATAGAATTTATATAATACTTCTAGTTTTTGCCAATTGTTGCTATTAATTGGAATTACCTTTTAATTTTATCCATGTGCATTATTTAAAAAATCATACTAGACCAAATATCAGGACTTGCATTTTGCTGCTAATAATGACCTGACTTAAGCAGCTTAAATAAGGTAGGCATTTATTTCTCATGTAAAAAGTCTTACATAGACAGGCAGGATATAGTGTGCTTATCATTATTGTATTATCATTTACATTTATCCGTCATCCTTTGCTTCCTAGCCTCAGTTTGTCTCTGACCTAAAATGATTGCTGAAATTGAAGCCGTCATATCTGACTTCCAAGTACCAGGAACAGGGAATAGACAAAAAAATCACTTGCCTCAAAACCTACTTATTGACTTCTTCCAGCTTGTTTAGCTATCCCCTTCTGAAAAAGAATGGTAGGAAATTTTTTGTTCAAATTTTTGTGTTTTCCTAATCAATTCATGTCTGTGATTTTGCTAGTAGGGAAGAAAGAAAATAAGAATAGGGATTATAGATTTCAGCTAACTTTTCATGGTGGAAAGGGTCATAGCTTATAAAAAATAGCACTCATGCTCTCATTACTCTCCTACTTCTTATTCTTCAAAGGCAATCCTTACAATTCTTAGTTCTTTTGGTATTTACCTCCATGTTTAAAAATGGTTTTTCTTTATTTAAAAATAGGGGATTTAACACAGGGAAACTTTACCATTGAACTACATGCCTAGCCCTTTTAATTTTTTTATTTTGAGACAGGGTCTCAATTAAGTTGCTGAGGGCTTCTCCATGTTACTGGGGCTGGTCTTGAACTTCGAGATCTTCCTTGTCTTAGGTTCCCAAGTTGCTGGGTGTGCGCCACCATGCCTGTTTTTTTCTTTAATTGTGCATGTGATCAGTAAGCTTAATTGAAAAAGGTAGGAACTACATTACCATTTTGATTTTTAGCATATTCGTGGTGTACACATTGATTTTACCCTGTTTTCTCCATACTCCCTTTCTTTCAAACCTCCGTCTTCATTTGTGAGTGTCTTTCCAGAAAGTTAGTTTTCAGCCTCTCTAGAGAATTAGAAGGTAGTTTCCATTGTTTTTCTATGAAGGGAATCTTGGGAAGATTTTAAACTGATCTTTCTGTTTTTCACTCTGCTTTTATTTCCATTTTTAGAGGTATGCAGTGCCTCAAATTCCTGAGATTTTCTGGGGTTCTGAGGTTCTTCAGGCACAAATCAGTTAACTTCCTAAACTCTCTTCACTCATGGAATGGGTTCAGTTTCTTAGGTCTGTGAGCTAGTTACCACCCATCCACCTAATTTCCAGCTACCCAAATATAGTCATCTCTCCTTTTTCATTCCTTTTGTCCTTGTGAATTTAGGTCTTCTAAAACAAAAATGTTTTTACTGTTATTTTAGTGGAGTTTGCAAGTGGGAGCAGAAGTAAATGTGTGTTCAATCTGCCACATTTAACTAGAAGTTTCAAATAAGTTTTCTAGCTCAGTAAAGAATAATAGATATGGAAGATGATGAAAAGGAAAATATTAAAAGTAATTGTAATGATTTATTACTTTTGCAAGAGTATTATTCTTGACCTGTATTCAGAGCTAGAAATAATTTCATTGCATTCATTTACTTTATGTATTCCTTTGGCAGAGTTATTTTTATTTCTAATTGCAAAGAAAAATTTTTAGCTCTTTTTTGAAAGTGCTTTTTGAAAAATTGTTTTTAAAATTTGGCACATTTGAATATTTCCAGGTCATAAAAAGTGAATTTCATGGAAGAACATTAACTGTTTTATTATAATTAGGAAAAACAATTAAAATGAACTTTAGACCATGATGCCTATATTGGGTGAACTAATGCTTTTCAGGTTGAGTTTCATAGTTGAATTCTAATTGTTCACAATGATGTTATTTATAGTAATAAATCCTTGAGAAAATAATGTAAAATGGCTTTACATATAATGCAATTCTGTGTTCCCTACCCCCAAAGAAAAATAATTTTTCTTCATATGGGAAATTTTTTATACAGATTGAGTGTCCTTTATCTGAATTGCTTATTACCAGAAGTATATTGGAGTTTAGAATTTTTTAGATTTTGGAATATTTGCATGTACATAATAAGATATCTTGGGGATGGGACCCAACACTCAATATAAACTTAATTTATATTTCATATATACTTCATATATATATAGTCTGAAGGTAATTTTATTTGATATTTCTGGTGCATATTGCATTTTTGATTTTGATCTGTCACATGAGGTCAGATGTTGAATTTCTGACTTGTGGTACCATTTTGGCACTTAGAAAATTTCAGATTTTGGAGCTACTGAATTTGAATTTTGATTTAGGGATGTTCAACATCTAGTATAAAAACTTCTGCAAAGACAGGACATGGATGGTTTACCTTTGTGAATAAAAAAGACTAAAAAACATTAAGCCTGATTGTTAGCTGTGGGTGACTTCTTAGTGGTACATTTATGACTGAATTTTGTTTTTCTTGCTTTTAAAAATTTTTTCTTTGTGGTGCTGGGTATTGAATCCAGGGCCTATGTATCAACTGCTTTATCACTGAACTGCATCCCTAGATCATTATTTTTCTTTATTCCTCTTTATTTCTTTAGATTTTCTTTATTAAACCTACTGCTATTATAATCAAAGGAAAAATAAAGTATAAAAATAATTTTTTCTTTCTATTCCGCACAGATTATTTTCTACAATTCATTTTAGTTAATTTGAGTATGATGAAATTTTAATTTTTTTCCCCCAAATATGTGAACTGCCTTTTTCTTTAAAGAATTGGTGAAGCGAACTTAATAAAGATCATTTTAGGTTGACCAATGAGATCCTAAACTTAAGTAACTTTTTAATTCAAAGACTTTGATTAGATATATATCTAGTGTTCTAAATAACCATTCATTGCAATGCTTTAAAAAAAATCTGTCCCAGGCCAAGGGTGGGGATGCATCCCTGTAATCTTAGCCCTTTGGGAGGCTAAGGCAGCAGGATCAAGTTTGAGGCCAGCCTCAGCAGCTTAGCAAAATTCTGTCTCAAAATAAAAACTAAAAAGAACTGGGCTCAGGGGTAGAGTGCCCCTGGGTTCAAAACCTGGTACAAAAAACAAAAAACAAAAAACAAAGACAAAACTCAGACTAGTGGTGTAGCTCTGTGGTAAAGTGTTCGCATAGCATGTACTAGGCCCCATCCCCAATTTTAATTTTGTAGATAAAATGGTAGAAGAAAGTATTTAAAGTGGAGTTTGTTACTTTTAAGTTTTTTAGTGATACCATCATTTTGTAGTTCTGCCAAAAAGAAGGCACCAGTTATACTGTTAATGTTGGCACCAATTTTTTTTTTAATTTTCCTGCCAAAATGTGCTAAACTATACCTTAACAATTACAAACAAGAAATAACTTCAAATTAAATTCAAGAAATTTATGACAAAATATGTGTCTGGTGAAATAGTTGAAAGAATTTGATCAAAAAAATGCCAGGATGTCTTCGTCAGGATTTTAGGTGATGGGGAAGACATTGTAGCAACTGAAATATGAAAGAAGAGTGATTTGTGTTCCTGTTTCTAAAGTTCAGCACATTAAGACTGTAAACCTTCAGCTCTCAAAAGCAGCAGTGAATATGAAAATAACCCAAATTCTTTATCTGAGGAGTAATAAAATCATTGATGTGAGGGTTGAGGCTTGTCACTTATATAAGACTTTGGGAATATATAGTAGATATGGTGCTATTGTGGATTCTTGGGCAAGTTGAGCTCTGCTGAGATTCTTTGGTTTAGTTTGAACATGTTGAATTTAAAATACTTTTGCTTTGAACCAGGAGATTTTAAAGATAGCTGAACTTAGAGAAATTACAGCTCAGAAGGGAGGTTTGAGCTGTGTGGTTGTTATCCGAAGCCAGATTTGTGAATGAGCTCACATAAGGAAGAAAATACAGAATAGGAAAATAAGAGGAATTAGAACTGAAGCTTGAGAAACTCCAAAATTAAATGACCCAGTAGGAAAGGATGAGTCTTCAAATGAAGTTTGAGAAGGATTAAAGAGATTAGAGAAAACCAGGAAACTATGGTTTCCCTAAAGACAAGGTGACACAATGTTTCAGGAGAGGGTGAGTGGTAACCTGCATCAAAAACTGTTGAGATCCAATTGTATTAACATAGAACCTTTGGCCATTCCAAGAGGAGCTATTTTGACTTAGTGGTAGGTTCAGGAATCATACCGGAGTAGTTTGAGGAGTGGGAGGTGAAGAAATAGAGGTGGTACATGTAGATAATGTGTAAAGGAGAAGGAAAGATATGGGTGGTAACTGGAAGGTGTGGATTGAATGGAAGAAATTTAAAATAGATAAATTGGTGAAAATTGGGTTTGCTTAAAATCTTGAGAATGAGCCATTTGAAAGGAAGAGGTACATATACAGAAGAAAGAAGGATAATTTATAATAGAAAATTGCTGGAGGGAAGGAAGTACAAGTTTCAAAGCATACATGAAGGGATTGCTTTTCTAGGAGTTCTACAGAAGGAAAATAGTTCATTGTTTGAGAGGTGATTGGAGGTTAAAGAGAATGGAAGCCTAAAATGATAACTTCTTTGAGAAGTAGGTTGAACTGACCTCAGCACTATTTGAGTTTGCTAATTATGATTATAAAGTGACTACTAGTTTGTACCTTTATCAGTGCTTACTAAGTGAAGGCATGGAGAACATGACTCATTCATTCAGGGTTGAGTGATACTGTGCAATTGATTGGTTAACTAACTGAAAAAAGAGTCAGGATAATTTTCTGGCCCCATATTTGGCAAAACAGCACAAAGAAGTGAAAGGAAAAAAGACAGAAGGAAAAGTGTTATATGAGTAGACATTAGCAAACAGGTCACAGCATTGCTGTGTCTACTGTGAAAATATATATGTATTTATATGTGTATATGTACTATTCCAAAAATATATGTATTCAGTTTATTAACATTTATTTCTGCCATTAGAGTTAAATGACGTTACCAGTATTTTTGGCTACTCTAAAGTTTAAATGTTCTAAATCCTCACTACTCACTGTTGCCAATTGTCTGAGACTGTTTTCTGTTCTTAAAATACAATACTACAGACTGGGTAATTTATAAATGAAAGACATTTCTTTCAGTTCAGGAGCCTAGGAAGTCTGGGATTTATGGGCTGCTTTTGGTGAAGGCCTTCTTTCTGAGACAAAACATGATGGAAAGCATCACATCGAAAGAGCTATGGAGGGTGTATACTCATATTTTCTCTTCTTATAAAAGCCCCTTATTCCATAACGATTGTCTTACCCTAGTGATCCCATAACCTCCCAAAGGTAGCGCCTCCAAATACCATCAGTACATGTCTTTGGGGATTAAGTTTCCAACACACAAATTGTGGGGGAAATAAAACTATAGCATTGATGACTCCATGTATGTATATTATGTTTTTAATATCTGGAAATTATATTGGGATGTTATATGTATATGTCTATAACTCACATTTTCAGTGTTTTCCATGCCTCACAAAGTATGATAAGTACTTTTTCTTTTTTAATCTCATTTAATCTGCCATATACCCATGTGGAGAATGACATTATTCTCATTTTACAGGTCAGGAAACTAAGATAAGAGATTAAGTGGCTTGACTAAGTCATGTAGCTAGTATGTAATAATCAAGACTAGAACTTGGCCAGTCTGCCAAGAGCCAGCCTGTGCATTTCCCTAGTACAATACACATATACATTGTATTATATCTGGAATATCTACTTGGTATGTATTAGAGTATCTGTGCATGTCTATTTCATAATATTGTAGCATATTAAAATAGTATTGATTGAGCTGAAGTAGTGGAATGGATATTGATTAAAAAATAAAAAAGACCCATAGCAACAAAAACTGAAGAAGTTCATGAATATGAAAGAGAGAAAAAGGGAAAAAAATTAAAGATATTAAAAGTTCCTGGCAGGAAGTGATTCTCAACTCTTTTAACTTCCCTCCCTAATCCATCTAAATGGGATATACTTAGAAACAGTAGCTTGCTATAGCAGTTATTCTCAAAATAAAAGTTATATTGATTACAAACAAGTTATTTGTGTTTTTAAGGCAGGAAGGTATGAGATATGTTTTAAATGTTTATAAATGATTATTTAAATTTAAACTTTTGGTCTCCCATATTATTTAGATTTAATGTTGAGAAATCTTACAAAATCAAAATAAAATGGATACACATTTTTGGATTTTATTTAATCTGTTCTATTATCATCCTTTGAAAAAACTTCCCAAAGCTCTTCCAGATTATAGAATTAGTAAAGTTTAAAATTTGTATATTCCATGCTCACGAGGGTGTGCTGACAAATGCCTATCTCATTTCAGTTGGGGGAGTAAAAAATCACAACCTTTTGGGTCACAATTTGTCAAAGTATATTAGAAATCTGAAAAAGAATTTGTACCTTTTGACTTAATCATTCTTCTTATAGTACTATGTATTATATGTTATATATTATATATTTTCTTATAGAACTTTATATTAGAAAATATAAATTTGGATATAAAACTTTTAATTATAACAATTATAATTAATGAAATGAATGAATTAAAAATGGGAAAGCAGCCAGAATCTTTAAAATAATTGAGTGATCTTTTTAACTGCCATAACTAAAATATCATTCAGCCATAAAACTGTTTTAAGTAACTATGTGATCACCTAGAAAAATGTAATGGTAACTACAAAAAAAAAAAAAAAAAACTAGAGAAAAAATTTGTTCGTAACAGGAATTCTACGATTTGACTATAGGTCAGTCCATTCCTAGTGGGGTCACTTCTGAAATTTAGAGGAAAAGTACTTTAAAGAAAAATCAGATGAACTATTTCACTCGAAAGAGGATTCCTTGATGATAATCCATAAGAGCCATTTGCATACTTCAGGAAGTCTAGAACTCTCTGAAATTACTTGTAAAACTTAATTTGCATTTTCTTTTGTGAGCAGGTTCAAGGTTTTTTATAATTCTCTTAATTTTAAAACTTGTCATATAAACAAAGCAACAATAATCCAAACACACCAAAAGTTTTGAACCTTTGCTGTAAGCCATTGTAGCACAGGCAGCACTACCTGTTTTTGCAAATAAACTTCATTGGAATTTGCCCATTTTTTCCTATATTTTCTGTGCCAGTTTTTGTGATATAGCCGGGTTGAATAATTGGGATGAAGGGTGTATGGCCCATAAGCTATTTTTTTGGCTCTTTAAGAAAAAAATACGTCAGTCCCTGTCCTAGATTCTCATTTATTCTTTGCAACCATCTTGTAAGCACTATTTTTATCTTCATTTGTGAATGATGCAGCTGAGACTCAGGTTAAGTATCTACTCCCAAAACAGGTAGCTAGGAAAGGGAAATAAATCAAGATGTTATTTATTGTTATATATGGACAATGAAATGATCTTTTATTTTTCTTAAATGTTATGCAAAGGTACTATAGTGAATATAACTTATTATCAAGAGTAGGGAAAATATAAAACAAATGGGTAGACTAGAATTGTGAGAATATTTAAATGCATTCATCTTTTCTTAATTTATTTGATTTCCTGCATGTTATGCTGTGTTTATAAACTTAGAGTGGATATGCAATTTTTGTTTCCCCGAAACCTCTGGGTCTAGGGTCTACCACCTTAGTTTTACACAAGCCTTCCAGGTTCTGAGAAGCACTGCACTAGAACATAGACTTAGAAATTATTGGTAGGTATTAGATTGGGAAAATGTTTTGCTCTAGATCTTGGCTTAGGGTTTTGAATTCTGTGGAATGATATATAGAGTTTAAGGGCAAAGCAGTGACATCATTAATTAATCTTAAAATGCTTTAAGGTAGACTAAAGTTAAAGAGTGAACACCTGCACAAAAAAGGAAACTTTACTGATATTTAGAAAAGGAATAACTGAGGGCCTGGCTGAGGAAGTGCAATGAAAATGGGGTAGCAGGAATGGTTTCAAGAAATATAATTGAAATAAAGAATTTAGCTGAATCTTGTTGATTGTGAAGAGAAGGCACAAAAGAATTCTATGAACTTGCATTCGGTTTCTTATCTGAGTATCTGGGCATATGGCAGTAATATTAGCAATAAATAGTAGATGGTAGAAGGGACAATTAAGATATCTAAATGAACAGTATAATTTTGGTTCTATTAGATTAGAAAAGTTAGTACATTTCTTTAAAAAAAAAAAAAAAGGAATAGCAAATTGTTAATCATTTGCCACAATGTGCATTTTAATTTATCTTGAGGATATCATTCCCATTTAAGAAAAATTAATTTTATGGTAACTAATAATTATTTATTAAACTATAAAACTTATTATTTTTTTCTCCTTTGAGCAAAGCCTCAATACTTAGATCTGTTAAAAGGACTTTGAATAGAGATTGCTTTTCTGTTTTAGTTAATTTAGGTAAGTTTTTTTTTTTTTTTTTCCCTTCAGTGCTGGGGATTGAATCCAGGGCCACTTGTATGCTTAGTATATGCTGTACTACTGAACCATACACTTTCCCTCATGATAGTTTTTAAGATTAAAATTTTCTTTTAAGTCATAATTTGGGGATGTAAGCAGCTTTGGTACAGGGGACTAAATCATATTTAGTCAATTGAATGACAGTATATCACATTTGATCGAGTGAATGTATCCTATTCATTTTTACAGGGAGAAAATCTAGAGTCCAAAGATTAAAATCTCAAATTCCTTCCTTTCTAGAATGTTGCTTCATCAAAGCCAAAGGTTCTCTTGTGTGCCTCTATAGTTTAGAGCTGGGAATTTTTCAAGCTGTAACTTGGTTTATCTTCCCCTGCTTGTGAGTCTTCACCCCACTAAAGGATACGGTTGACTCACATTACTTTTGCCAGTATGATTTAATGATATTGGAGGGAAGATAATGTCCTGGAAATAGGGTAACTAGTCGGTTTTTCTTTTCAACCTCAACATGGTGTCAGTCTTATGTGCCAACTGCCAGAATTTATAACTTGTACCTAAGTTTAAAAAAAAAAAAAAAAAAACCAAAAAACTCATCAAGTAGTTGCTTATGCCACTGTGTATTTATCATTTTGGGGAAGAGTTGAGAGCTCTTATCATCAAACATTTCATTGTTCCTGAAAGTCATATCTAAATTTGTGGTTTTGCAAAGTTTGCAAATTTCCATGAATGGCAGCCCTAGGCACTAGGTCATAATTGGTATCTATTGCTTTTGATTTCCTTCATATTAAAAGCTTTCTTTTGTGTTGTCCTTGTGCTCCTGTGCTGAAAGAATTGCGGAATCTGCATAATGGCATAGCTTGTACTGTGCCTCTAGAGTATATAGTGTATAGTAGTGTGCAGTAGTGTATCTAGTAGTGTATATCACTTCCAAGTAATGTGTAAGGCTCCAAGCACAGCCATTGTCCTGCATTCTCTACTGCCTTGTCTGTTTCTCTATCTCTCTGTGCCAAGACATATTTAGTCCTGTTACGTGAGCTGTTGCCACTCCCCCTGAAATTGAACTAAATCATAAAAAGTGTTTTTTTTGTGTGTCTCATATTTGGATTATTTATGTAATAACCATCAACAATTACCTGTTGTTGTTTCTGAAGTTTATGCTTTTCAGAGCCCAGTGAAGATAATATCTGTTCCTTTTTTCTTGGTCCTTTTTTAAAACTGCTTTTAGTTGTTTTAGGTCTTTCATAATTTGTTAAACTTTATTGACAGTGTAAATATGTATTTTTATCACATTGCTTTTAGCAATAGTAGGATATGTCATGTCATTTTAGATAAACATAGCTAGCTGGAGTTTTTTTTTGTTTACATTTTAGGCTTTTCTTAAGTTGGGCCATCCTATTTTTCTTTTCCTTTCTCTTTTCTTTTTGCTCTTTCAATCTCTTACAGTATCGTCCATAATACCAGAGATGAAAGTCAAGGAGTCCTCAATTCATCCAGAAGCTTTCAGTATCAAAAAACTTTTGCCCACTTTCTTTATTTTTTAATTTTTTTGTTCTAATTAGTTATACATGACAGTAGAATGCATTTATACATTTTGATAGATCATACATAAATGAAGTGTAATCTCTCATTTTCTGATTATACATACTGTAGGTTCACATCGGTCAGTCAGTCATATATGTACATGAGGTAATAATGACTGTTTCACTCTACTATCATTCCTATCCTATATCTCTTCCCCTCCCTTCACTGGTCTCTACCTAATCTAAAGTAATTCTATTCTTCCCTATTGACCCCCCTCCCCTTAATTGTGAATTAGCATCTGAATATCAGAGAAAATATTCAACCTTTGGTTTTTTGGGTTTGGCTTATTTCACATATTATGATATTCTCTAACTCCATCCATTTACCAGCAAATGCCAGAATTTCAATCTTTTTTAAACTGAGTAATATATATCACATTTTCTTTATCTATTCATCTGTTGAACTGCATCTAGGGCGATAGTCAATCGAGCTGCTATAAATATTGATGTGGTTGTGTCACTGTAGTATGCTGATTTTAAATCCTTTTGTAAACCAAGGAGTGGGATAACTGGGTCAAATGGTGGTTCCATTCCAAGTTTTCTGAGGAATCTCCATACTGCTTTCCATAATGGTTGCACCAATTTGTACATGTATGAGTGTACCTTTGCCCCCACATCCACTGTAATCTTTCTTATTGAAGAAAATCTTTGGTATCCCAAATGTCAAATCCAGGACTGATCTCTTTACTTTGTTTCTCTTTAGCATTTGCTTTTCCTGTTCATTCCTGAGAGCTCACTTTTTGGAGCACTTTCCTTTATAGCACAGTGCTGTATCATGTTGCCATTTGTAATAACTGTTAAGAAGAAATGCACCTGAAATGCTTCAGTATTTTAAATATTTTTTACTTCTCAAATCTGTATGGGTTTTATGTTACCTTGCATAGTAGTCTCAGTTTTCAAGGTGCAGTTTTTGCTTGCTCTTATTGTCACCTTTCCATCTATACTTAGGTTTTTTTTTTTAATATATATTTTTAATTTGTAGTTACATGCAGTACTTTTATTTTATTTTTATGTGGTGCTGAGGATCGAACCCAGGGCCTCACATATGCTAGGCAAGTGTGCTACCACTGAGTTACAACCCCAGCCTTCCATCTGTCTTTAAAAAGAGCATTTTACCACACTTGGATTTCTGGTCTGGTTCACTCTTGCTATTTCCATCGTACAGTTATCTTCTGTCCCTCATTGGAATCAATTATCCTTCCTTTCTAATAAGTAACAACTATAATGCTACTTTTCCTCCCAGTTCCATTTTTAAGACCAGTTATTTTGGTATATAACTCCTTTTTCTCTTTTGGTATCATTCTAATCTAGCTTTTGAGTGAACTCATACTCCTATTTTAACCTTATTTTTTTTTTTTTAATTCTTTTATTTTAATGTAAGTACATTTTTTTAAAAACAAATTTAGTTCATCTTGAGACTGAGCAAACCTGGTACTTAGTATTTGTTCATCTCTCATTTTAATTTGATCTTCATACATTTCTCCTTGTGTATGTATTTTGAGATTCCCTTCTTCAGGCACCAATTTTAATGTTTATGAAGAAAACGTTGAATATATTATTTACTCTCTCCTCTGTTTTCAAAACAGATGGGAACTCACATAATTTAGAGGGATCAGAATTTATCTGAAGCCTTTAAAATGATGTATTCTACTTATAATTTTTTCGAACAGATTCCCAGATGTGGAGGTCTTGACCTGCCTTACATGTAGTGAATGCAGAAAACTCAAGAAGGAGACAGACAAAACCTGTACATTAACATTGACCTGGAGCTGGTGGTTTTCACTAGTATCATTGACTTTTTTACTGCTATGAAGTAGGGGAATTTTAGCAGAGGATGAAATTTGTCCTCACAGTGGTAGTTTTTGAGGAAGTACTAAGTTCCTATTTTATGAATGAGAGTATAGAGAAAAAAGAGAAAAAAAATTTCTCTAAACTCACAATATCCAGAATTTAGGAAGAGAACAAAAAAAGATAGAAGATTTGAATAGAGGAGAGAGTATTGAATGAGTTTTTGTGGTTTACCGGTCCCTTCTCTGTTTAACTCACCAATATAGGAATTCTGCTTTTTGGTTCTTTGCCTTGGCTTATAGATGAAGTTGATAGGTACAAAAAGAAGAAAAAGTTATACACTTAATGTTTCATGGGAAATCATTTTTCCTCATTTTATTCATGAAGCATACAAAAACTTCAAATTGTGACAATAATATAAAAATAAAAGATGCTGCTTCTGGGATAGGGATACCTTTTCTTTATTGAAATAACGGAGGCAAGATAAATGAAAAATGCTGTATACTGTTCCAGGTGCAGACCGGCAAAGTGCAGTTTAGCAGAATATTGAAAAACAGAAGTCACAATTAGTTTTAAATACTAATATCAAACATCTTTGTTCAAAGACTTATTTACAGTGTGTTTAATGGCAGTCATCTGTCAAGCCAAGGTTGATTTTTAGTGTGGAGGTAATTCTTTGTAGCATATAACTGCACTGTAATTTTTTCATGATTTGCCAGAAACCCTTTATTTTGTGTATGTATTGAATTTTAGGTGGATTTTATGACAGTAAAAACTACTTCATGGACTGAATTGCTTTATGAAGTGTGTTTGTATTTAATATTATAATGCTAAATCTAGAATTCTTGTATTAGCAAGTATAATACACTTTCAAACTTTTATGTATATTTGATTTTTCTGTTAAACTAATTTAGTAGGATTTTGATATATATTTCTTTCCTCTTAGATGGATGAGTTCCTACAGTATGACTATTTAATTTGTTCTTTCTTGTATATGTTCATTATCTTCTGTTAAATCAATGAATATGAATGCCTTGGGTAAAAAACTGTAACTACTTCATTTTAAAAATATATTTTCTAACAAGGTGAGTGATTTTCAAGTTAGAGATGACTAAAAGAATTAAAGACCAAAATATATAAGTAAAGCTGGACTGGGTTTCAAAATAAGCTTAAATCTCTCAGGTAAATGACAACCTGTTATACAGGGAACATTTTGTATAAAATCATACCAGTGTTTGAAGAACCAGAAAACTGAAGATGTGCCTTCATTCTAGATATGGGCAAATACTCTGCTTTTTAAAAAGATGGCTTATGGAAACTATAGAAACTACTAAAAGTAGCATAATATGGAGAATTACTGAATAATAATAATATGGAGGTCAGTAGTTAGAAAAGGATATTTTTATCTCTGGTCTTTACAGGATCATTAAATCAGATCATTAAAAGTTTTATTTTTACTTCTTAAAAAATAGGATTATTGCTAAAGAGTCTAAAGAGTATAGGAAATGTGACATACTTGGAATATATAGATTTCAGCATTTTTTTATTTTACAAAAATTTTATCATGACATTCTTATGGAAAGATGGAGATATGAGGGGTAGATTAGTGTTAGTAACTGACCACTCTTGCTAAAATGATATTGGTTAATTGTCCTTAATATATACTGAAGGATCTGAATTTGGCTCTATTATTTGTGAATTACTTTTTATATACAACCTTGCTGTGACTAGGAAAAAAAAAAAAAAAAAACTCCTTTTCAGAGTTTGTGTTATTGGCAACACAAAGTGGGAGTAAAAGCTAATGATGTATTAGTTAGAAATGTAGGGCTGAAGGTTTAGTCCAGACACTAGGAATGGGGAAAATGAAAGTTATGGGATGTAGAAGAATTGGTTTAATAGCAATCTGTGTGGAAAATATATAACATTTTTGTTGACTCAAAATCAGTAAAACCTAAACAATTCTCTAGCTGCATAAATATATTCAGAGTCAAAAACAAGGATGCAGTAGGCCTACTGATTCTGACTGGATTGGCCAGAATCTTAAGTACCATTCTGGGAACCATATTTAAAAGGAACATGGATGACAAACAGGATATACTAGTGAGAACGGTGAAAATTTTGGAGACTATTAGGAAATAACTGAAATGGTTGAAAAGTGTTTAATTTAGAGAATAGTAAAAAAATGTGAATGATGGTTGCTTTATAATGTTTGTCAGAATTTTGTTTTGTTTATATAATTTTAGAACTTCAAGCTAGAACTGACAGATATCAGTAGCTTTTGCATAATAATGAAGAATTTTCCAATAAATGAATCTGATCTGTTAAATCTAGTACATTGTCTTTTGAAGAAATGAGCTATCCATTAGTAGCAGTATTAATATTGTTTAACCCTCTGGGAGTGATGTAATAATGGGTTTTCATGCTTTGGTTGGTATGTTGGACTAGAAAATCTTCAATATACTTTTTTATTGTTCTATTTAGTTATACATGACAGCAGAATGTATTTTGACTCATTGTACACAATACAGTACAACTTTTTGTTTCTCCGGTTGTACATGATGTAGAGTTACACCATTCGTGTTATCATACATGTATAAAGGGTAATGATGTTTTGTCTCGTTCCATGATCTTTCCTTCCCCCGGTCCCCTCCCCTCCTCACACAATCCAACATTCCTCCATTCTTCCCTTAACCCCCCACCCCTATCAGCATCCACTTATCAGAGCAAACATTTGGCCTTTGGTTTTTTGGGATTGGCTTATTTCACTTAGCATGATATTCTCCAACTCCATCCATTTACCAGTGATTGACATAATTTTATTCTTCTTTATGGCTAATAGTCCATTGTGTATATATACCACAGTTTCTTTATCCATTCACCTATTGAAGGGCATCTAGGTGGTTCTACAATCTAACTATTGTGAATTGAGCTGCTATAAACACTGATGTGACTGTGTCACTGTAGTGTGCTGCTTCTAAGTCCTTTGGTATAAAATGAGGAGTGGGATAACTGGGTCAAAGGGTAGGTCCATTCCGTATTTTCTGAGGAATCTCCATACTGCTTTCCAGAGTGGCTACACCAATTTGCAATCCCACCAGCAATATATGAGTGTGCCTTTTCCCCCACATCCTTGCCAACACCTGTTGTTGCTTGTATTCTTAATAATGGCCATTCTAATTGGAATGAGATGAAATCTTAGGATAGTTTTGATTTGCATTTCTCTAGTTACTAGATATGTTGAACATTTTTTTCATCTATTTGTTGATTGATTGTATTTCTTCTGTGAAGTGTCAGTTCAGTTCCTTAGCCCATTTATTGATTGGGTTATTTGTATTTTTGGTGTTAAGTTTTTTGAGTTGTTTATAAATTCTGGAGATTAGTGCTCTATCGAAGTGTGTATATAAAGATTTTCTCCCACTCTATAGGATCTCTCTTCATATTATTGATTCCTTTGCTGAGAAAAAGCTTTTTACTTTGAATCTATTCTCTTTATTGATTCTTGCTTTTATTTCTTGTGCTTTGGGAGTCTTGTTATTCAATATACTTTTTAACAGTAAGATTGTAAGGATTATTAAGAATTAGAGACACTCCCATCTTGCAAATAGAAAAGATTTAGTTTTACCACATTCATAGAACTTTTTAAAGACCTTCATGTTTTAGAAATATCAACTTAAGGAGTAATGAGTTGAATGAAGAATGTCCTTTATTAAGCATTGAAAAGTACTGGGTTTTAGGTTGTTTGCTGCCCCAGATTATGTCCTTTGTGGATTCTGAACAACTTTTAATTTACTAGAATGTGTTTCTAAATCATTTTGATAGTTTTTAAAATGATTTTTTAGATTTTGTTTACAGAATTACACTGATAAAACAAGCCAAAATGACAAAACAATGTTTTTGATTATAGTTTTTCTTTATCTTCATCATTCATCATTGAAAATTGTAAAAACAGTGAATCCTTAGGAATATTTCAGGCATAGGGACATTTTATTTGTTTGGCTTTATCTAGAATATGATTCATTTGTTAGATGAGTATAGAACTAAGTAGTTAACAGTGGATTTTGAGATTTTATTTGGGAGCGACCTGTTTTGTTGCTGAAAGTTTAAATTTTATTGTATTTAATCACATTTGGAAACAAATCATTAACCATGTCCTAACTATGCTATGATAAAGTCACTAACATCTTAGTTTTTCAATAGACCTTTGATTAAGACAATATTAAATTCATTTTACTGGAAACTTAGAGTTTTTAACTTTGTTAGATTACACAGTCAGTAAGTGAGAGCTGGAACTCAAACCTAGTTCTCTCTGATTCCAAAGCATATATTTAGAATATTAGCAGCTTATAAGTACCTAGATTGTAGTAATCTATATTGAACAAATTAATAGAAATGCGTATTATAGCCATTCTTTGAAGCTGTTAGAAAGGAAGATAATTGCAACATGTCTTCTGGATGATTTTACTATAAACAAGTGATGAAATTAATATTAGTGAACACTATTATTGATTGTGAACTGTTCAAAATAATGAAGGCTGATGACAATGGTAGATTTCAAGGAGAATGATAGCTATGTGAATAGCTAACTAATAGAAATGAAGTTGTTAATGATCTAGTCTATTAATTATTACCTGAGTTCAGATATCAGGATCATTGTTTGGTCAGTGACAACTAATATTTGGTGTCCTTCTTTGTTATATAAGAAAAAAAAAAGGAGCGCTCACTTTAAATAGATAACTGTATTTCAGTTGATAACATTATTATTTTTTGTTGTTTCTGAACTATTACATTTCCTTATTTTTGTACATTCATGAATTAACTTAGGCTGCCACAACGAAATTCCATAGACTGGGTATTTTAAACAACAAAAATTTGTTCTGAAGGCTAGAAGTTTCAGATCAGGGTACTAGCATGGTCAGGTCCTTATGAGAGATATCTTCTTGACTTGCAGATGGTATCCTTCTGGCTGTGTATTCCTTGGTGCATGCTTATAGAAGAGAGCTCTCTTCCCTACTTCTTTTTATATGACTACCAATCCTATCATAATAAAATCCCACATGAACTTATTTAACCTTAATTACTTCCTAAAACTGGGTCAAAATACAGTCATATTGGACATTAGGGCTTCATCATAAGGATTTTAGATGCACAGAATTTAGTCCATAACAGTTTAGATGGTGTATTTTTTAATATATATATATATTTTTAGTTGTAGATGGACACAATGCCTGTGTTTTATTTATTTTAATGTGGTGCTGAGGATTAAACCCAGTGCCACACATGTGCTAGGTAAGCATTCCACCACTGAGCCACAACCCCAGCCCCTAGATGGTGTATTTTAGTGTTCCTAAATAAATAATTTAATTTTCACTTTTTAAAAGATTTACATTGTCAGTATTTTGACTGTTATGACAGAGAAGGAGCCTGTGCTTATTGTTAACATTAAATTTATGCTGTTCAGATGTGACACTATATAGTACACATTATATCACTTTTTTTATTCTTTTTAAAAAATTTAATTATTTTTATTTTTTACTGACTGCATTTTGATTCATTGTACACAAATGGGGTGCATCATTTGTTTCTATGGTTGTATACCATGTAGATTCATACCATTGATGTAATCATACATGTACATAGGGTAATGATGTCTGTCTTATTCCACCACTTTTCATACCCCTCCCTTATTTCCTTTTACAAAATCTAAAGTTCCTCCATTCTTCTTTCACTCCCCACCTCCCTACCTCCATTATATATCTTCATTCACTTATCAGGGAAAACATTTGATCTTTTGTTTTTTTGGAACTGGCTTATTTCACTTTTATTCTCCAGTTCCATCCATTTATCTGCAAATGTCATAATATTATTATTTATGACTGAATAATATTCCATTGCATATATATACCATAGTTTCTTTATCCATTCATCTGTTGAAGGGCATCTAGGTTGGTTCCACAATCTAGCTGGTGGAGTTGCAAATTGGTGCAGTCACTCTGGAAAGCAGTGTGGAGAAAACTTGGAATGGGCTCACCTTCTGACCCAGTTATCGCACTCCTTGGTTTATACCCAAAGGACTTAAAATTAGCACACTACAGTAAGGTAACCACATCAATGTTTATAGTAACTCAATTCACAGCAGCTAGATTGTGGAACATTGTATCACTTTTAGAGCAGGGTATATGTTCCTGTAAATGGGAATGCTGAGAAAGTGCTATAGTACTACTAGACTATTCCAACATCTTTTTTGGAAGGAGTTTTGCCTGTCTCTTCATTTCCCCTTGTATCATAACTTGCTTGGCTATAACTTCTTTCAAAAGTGTTCATATGGTCTCCATAAATACCACAAAAATATTTGTTTCTATTTTTGTATGTGGGGGACTGGAGTTTGAACCCAGGGTTGCTTTACCATGTGGGCTCCATCCCCATTCCTTTTTAAATTTTGAGATAGGGTCTTACAAAGTTGCTGAGGCTGGCCTCAAACTTGCCATCCTCCTAGGTTACTAGGTGTGCAGTACCATTCCTGACCGAGGAAAGGTTTTCTTCCAATCCCTAAAGGACTGCTGACCTTGATTCTCTACTTCTCAATACCATTTTCTTTAAGAGTTAAGAACTGTAGTAAGATTAGAAGTAGATTTTTAAGATCTAGGTAAAAAACTATTCCTATTGTTTGTAGCAACTTCAGCATTATCTTGTCTATCATTATGTTAAGACTATTAGTTTTTAAAACACGAAAAAGAAAATGGAAGATTTGTTGTTCTCTGCAGTGCAGCCTGGTAAAGCACATTCACATTATGATGTAATGGTATCAGCTCCCATTTGCTGAAAGCTTAGATAGCACTCAGAGTAGGAAAAGTTTCCAAGTAATTGTTTATATATTTCAAGGAAAATATTTCGAAGAGAAATAGTGTTATGATGAATTAGCACTGCTTCTCATGACATTAGTGTAAAAATATACCTAAATATCATTTCATTTTTTTATGCCCCTTCAGGAGAATTGTAGCAATCCTGTTGGAGGTGTTGCTCACAAGAACTTTTATTATGTCAGGTTTGGGCTAAGCTAGACCAGGCAAGGTAGTGGTAACTGAATATCAATAAGGGAAGCTATAATGAGAAGTATAACCTGAGAAAAAAGAAAACTTCTAAGGATAGAAATTATGTCCATGAATATGAAATGAATAAGGTTGTAAGTAGACATAAATTAGGGGAAACTATTTGGGAGTAGAGATAGAAAAGTTGTGAGGCTGCAAGAAACATATTTTTTATGTGGCACCAAAGTGGTATGGTGGCCTGAAAGAAACAATAAAGTTAGTTTAGACCCTAGTGAAGAGAAATTTAGAAACAAGGTCACTGCTGTTTATTTAACATTCATTCTTTATTGAACTTTGGTAGTTTAGAAAGGTCCTACTTGGGGAAAGCACAGCTAGGAGTACTTTTTATTTTCTTAGCTAGTGAGAATCACAAGATCTAGAAGAGATACAAATTTATAGAGATTATCCCCTCTACCTTTACTTTTCATCTGTATATGTTGCCAGAACATTGGAGAAAATGTACAAAGTACCAGGTATTACCATTTGGAATTGTTGAAAATTATAAAGATTCTGAGATTTTATCTAGGTTAGCCTGACAGGATTTTATGAATGCTGGCAGAAGACTTAAAACTCCTTGCTCAGAAAAAAAGAACTTTGTTAATCATGGCACAGCAAACAGCTTGATCTTCATGTTTATGATGGTTGCCCTTGCCCCTCAGGTCTCATGTGGTTGATGTGAGTGGCCCAGGTGGATATTATGTATTGAGGTTTCCATCACATCTGAGGAACCTCAAACTTAAGGAACCCTAATCTTATATAATGTTCTGTAAGCATGTCTTCTTCTTTTTTTTTTTTTTTTTTTTTTATTGTAAACAAGTGGGATACATGTTGTTTCTCTGGCATGTCTTCTTGACTTGCCTCAGCAGAAGATTCTGTCTTTTTGTACTGGACAGTAGAGGCTACTGCTCTGGAGGGAAACATCATCTCTTTATTTTCAAGATTGTTTCCTACATGTGTCTTTGAAAAGATGAATAATTTTGAAAAGAACTTCTTTCTGAAATCACAGAAATTTTAGAGACTCACAGAACATTGTCTCCAAATAGGAAGTGATTATTATGAAGTCTTTTGGGCTTTGAATGTTGACTTTTGTATTCAAGTTTTTTCAGCTTTTACATAAAGAAGCAACAAACTCTGTAAAGAAGCAGGTAGTAAACATTTTAAGCTTTACAAGCCTTATGGTTTCAGTCATAACAACTGAATTTGGTTGTTGTAGAAAGAAAGCAACCATAGAACATATAGAAATGAATGAAGCTCTGTTATGATACATATTTGTAGATATTGAAATTGGAATTTCAAATTTTCACACATTACAAAATATTTTTTTCACACACTTAAAAATGTAAGAATCATAAATTGCTTGAAGGTAGTGCAAAAAGTAGGCAGCTGGCCAAATTTAGCCTATAGACCATAGTTTAATACAATGGATTTTAACATAGCACATTGTTTTAATATAGCAGCCTTAATATGTTAGATTATAATTAACATTTTTAAAAGATTTGAGGATCCTAAAATGTTTTCCAATTTAGTTTCAGAGGAAACCTGCATGATAAACAATGCTATTTCTATTTTATGGTGAGGAAACTCAGGCACACAGAAAGATGACCTATCCAAATTCATAAAACTAGTTAAGTGACAGAGCCAAGACTGACTGTATTCTGGACTCTTCCTCATAATAGGATATCCATTAGATATTCACAACCAATATATCATGTTCTTTTGTTGACAGAATACTTAGAGCCTTATAAATAATGATGGTAATATCACACTCATAATTTTTTTTATTACTATATTCTAGCTATTTTAATATTTAATAATTGGTGTTTGATCAATACCGTTCTGTTTACATGTTTTTAAAGTTAATAATTGATTTTATTTTCAGATGTATGCCATGAAAATAAATAATACAGGACTTTTCCCTATCCCTCAGGTCATCTGTGTTCATGCTGAACTAAAAGTTTTACTTTATCCAATAAATTGTCTCCACATCTTTAACATGAAAAGTTGAGAACATTTTCTATAGTAATGTACTTTTTTGATTGCTTCCCTGTCAGGTGGTTGAAGATTATGCTGGAAGATGGCAGGTCCCATTGCCACAACTTCAGGTTCTTCAGACTGCACTTTGTTGTTTTACGTCAGCCAGTGCATCATTCCCAGATGAATGTGAGCACGTACAATATGTTTTGAGTAGTCTTGCTGTGTAAGTACTGTTTATTTCATAAATACATTATTTTTCTTCATGTATTTGAGAAATGGTTTTTGATTATTCTTCTGAAGAAAATTTTCTTGAAATCTGTCCTAAAACCTTTTTCATTTCCTCATTTAAGTATTTAGATTTAATTTTGAATATTTAACCCAAAATTTACTTTTAGTCTTAGAGTTAAATGGAATTGTGATACATAGATTCTTCTGATCACTATAAGCACTCGAATTTGCTTTTTAATTCCCCAGATTGCCTTCATAATCAGATAGTAAGTCCCAGCAATTGAGGCCATGGTAATTAGCAGAGGGACCTTAAGATGTGCCAGAAAGAGTTAGGAAAATATTTTTAAAAAATGTCTGTGGAGAACTCTGAATTAAAAATTACAAACTGGGCACTTGAGTTTCTCCTTTTTGCCCTTTTAGGTGTCCATTAAAATTATCATAAAGTGGTAAAAGAGATAGGGTGAAAAGAGACTAGAGAAGGAGCATCATCAAATGAAAGATAACTACAATTTTCTCGAGTTCAGAAAGCAGATAGAGGAGGGATAATTAAAACCTAGAAGAACAAGTTACAATTTTTATCTGTTTATAATTATTTAGCTTTAGGTTGTACTCACATAATAATTTGAAGGTATTTATCACCTTTACTTAGACAATAGAAAATATCAGGGAATGTCTCATAGGATGAGTATTACTTGTGAAACTTCTATTGTTTTATTTATTTTTTTGTATGCACACATTGATTATTTTTTTAAAACTGTGTAGCAGTTAAAACAAGATTTTCATATTTTGTAAGATAGTAGGACGCCTTTCTGTCTTTATTCCTCCCACCAACAGGCGTGGAATTTGAACATGGAAGGCATAAAATTTTATAGGGAATGAGATATTTTAGGAGTATAGAGATAAAGCAATTGCAAATTTTTCATTCAGCTCAGTCACCAGGCTATAGGGCCAGGGTAAGGTGGGGAACTGTATTTACTACTTTCTTTTTTTCTAAAGAAATAAAATTATCCTGGAGCAGAGATCTTTACATTCTGGCATTTAAGTGTACCTCATTGAAATAGCTAATTACTTAATAACCCCAGAGAAAAAAAAATCATTAGTCAAGGAACTCAGACTTGCTCACAAGGCTTCTAAGTACTTGCTTGTGGCTTATTTTTAAATGTTAATGGATATTCAGAAATCATCAGACATTTAAAGAATGCAGTTTAACATGAAAAAAATACAGTGAAAGCAAACCAAAAAGAGTCTGGAATAGTGTTAATGCTGAAAATTAAAACATTAAAATGAAATATAAAATCTATAACATTTTAAGAGATTTGAGAAGATATATATATATATATATTACTTTATATATATATTACATTAAAACAGCAACATTGTGCTGAGAGGAATAATGAGATAGCAGAAATGAAACTGAAATTAAGAAAATATGGTTAACATTTAAAGTTCTGAGGAAGGTTGGAAGTTAATAGTTAAAGAAATAATCCAAAATATAAAACAAAACAAAAAAGAAATTTAAGAAAGTATACATGTATTTCGTACTTCTTTATAAATTGATTTTTATATATTTAAAATTGTAAGAGGGAAGAATTTAGAATATAACATTGCTTACATTTGTAAAAGTGAGGCAACATTTTTTAAAAAAACAATCATTTAAAAAAATTTTTTTATTAATTTTGTGATGCCTAAAGGAACACAGGATATATGATTATAATTGAAAAATCTTACTCAAACTAACTAAGCAAATTAACAAAAAAAAAAAAAAAGAAAGAAAGAAAGAAAAGAAAAGACTGGAATGATTTATTAGATAATTAAACCATGGAAAAGCAAGAATTAGAACTTGTTTCAGAATCTTCTGAGTTTGGGAAATAAAATATCATTTAGAACTGCTTTTTCTTTTTTTTTCTTTGCTCTTTTGGCTTAATTATTTCAGAGTTGCCAACACATCTAGATTGAACTTTGCCAGGCATGGTGGTACACGTCTGTAATCCCAAGGGCTTGGGAGGTTGAGACTGGAGGATTGCAAGTTCAGAGTCAGCTGTAGCAATTTAGAGAGGCCCTAAGCAACTTAGCAAGACCCTGTCTCAAAATAAAAAATAAAAAGGGCTGGGGATGTGGCTCAGTGGTTAAGCACCCCTGGGATTAATCCCTAGTACAAAAAGCAAACAAACAACAACAACAACAACAAAGATTGAGCTTAGTTTATTAAACATGGAAGAAGAAATTCCTTTACCCTACTACTTCCAATTCCAAAAATATCTTGGGAAAATACCTGGCCCAGCCTGTGTTATGTGTCTACCACTTGGATTAATCACTCAGTTAAGGAGAATATGGTAAAATTTTTGGCTTGTTTGAAGTCAAGTCCACCCCATGGTTGGAGATAACAAATGTACTACATGGTAGCCCCCCAGAACCACAGAGATGTTAGAGAAATAAGCAGTTCCTTTTAGAAGTATGGGAGGCAGTGTGAAAGAAGGCTGACTAGATAGACAAAAGCAGATGTTCAGAGAACATTTTTATATGTTCTTATACAAGCTAACAAAGTAGTTCCAGTTATTCTCTACTGAATTTTAGGGAAAATAAAATAAGTATAAAAGAAATAAGTTGTTTTTAAGCAATTAGTATTGTTTTTTCAGTGCCCATTAGGATTTCCCCCTACCTTTGTGAATTATAATGTTGCAATGTAAAAATGCTTTTAGATCTTTCAAAAGTACTTTTATTTAAAATATCATATACTGATTTCTGTTTTATTGCTAGTTTATTTATTCCTACTCATGTAATAAGTAATATTAAACAATCAAATCTTACATAAGATGGAGAAAGTTTGGTGAAAGAAATTAATAATCTGGATTATTTACTAAGTAGTAATGTTTCCCTTTTTTTGGTACTGAGGATGGGGAGTTTAACCACTGAGTCACTTCTCTAGTCCTTTGTTATATTTTATTTAGAGACAGGGTCTCACTGAGTTGCTTAGGGCTTCACTAAATTGCTGATGCAGGGTTGGGATTCACAATCCTCCTGCCTTAGCCTCTGGAGCCACTGGGTTTATAGTATGTGCCACTTCACCTGGCAGTAGTAATGTTTCTTAAAAGGAAAATGTTCTGTGTAGGGAACATTCCTCAAGCTTATTTGATAGCAGTTACTGATACCATGGTTTAAATAAACCTAACAGTCTGGATGGAGAAACTGAGGAAATGGTAAAGACTCGCCATGGATTGTAGGCCTTTGCAGTTACTGAGGCTAAGCTACAAGCTGAGGGAAAGCCTCTCTCAACAGGTATCACAGCAAGCTGTGATGTGAGTTCTGTGAGTTCGCCAGTGCTGCCTCGCCTCATGCTGTGTGCTAGAGCTTGCCCTTCCCCCAGTCCTTTGTCTCAGACTTGTTGCTGGACAGAATCACTTAGGATACTTGGTTTGTTTACATTAGTATGACATAGAGCTTACCTATAGGTTGGTTCTGTTATGTTTTAACAAGTGCCTTAACCTGATTGGATAATGTGCCTATATATGTCTTTGCAATCATAAGTAAAATTAGATCTGTGCATTCTGAGCCTGGTCTCTGATGTCTGTGTTTACTGGGAGACATTGTCGTCATCACCCTCAGTGGGACCTCCATTTCAAATAATTACATCTGGTTCCCAAGACATGGACCCGCTGACATTCCTCAGGTCGTGTGAGTGACCTTCCATAATGGGTAATTTACCTCCTTCAGCGAAGGAGCCTCAAGTGAATGCTTTGAAAGAATTATTATGGAGTAGGCAGATTAAAGTGTCTGAAAGGGAATTATTAGCATGTTGGGAAAAAGGTTCAAAAAATAGCTCCTTGGGTTTCCGTGGCTCATGTCTGGGATCCTGATGTTTGGGGGAGTTTCATATGCTGCTAGGAAGGCAGAAGTGAGAGAAAGTTTAGTCCCACCAGCACTATTTTATCCAGTAATAACAGTGATCTATACTTGTTTAAAGGGAGTTCTGACAGAATATAGATCTGTAAATTTTACTCTCTCGGACTATAGAGGAAGGTGAAACAAAAAATGTAGTCTCGCCTGGGGAAGATGGTGGAGACCAAGCGGCAGATACAGCTGAAGATAACCTCCCTCCAGCTACTCCTCTTTGTCCCTTTGTCCTCTGCAAGTAATGGGAGAACAGGAAATTCCCCCCCCCCCCAATCAATTTCAGCCAAGAATCCTGTTCCCTCACATTCCTCGTGGACCCCCCCACCCTATCCAAAACAAAGGAGTGAAGCAAGAGCTCTCCCTACTGGAAAAGGAAAGTCCCCATGGGAGGAACTTTACAAAGACTTATGCAATTCTAGGGACCATACTGCAGGTTCTAATGCTTGGTCAACCCCTCCGTCTCATGATTTCAGAACATTCGGAGTTTAATGATAATGTAATTCAAGATTTTCCAGCTAATCCAGTAATAAATGCTCAAAGGCTGCAACGATGGTGTTCGCATCCACCTGAAACCATAAAATCATTGAGAAAAGCCGCCTTGGAAGACCACATAAGATCCCCATGCTTTGATCAGATGACAGAACAAATTAGTTCAGAATTAAATTGTCATTTTGATTGGATGTAATTAATGTGTGCCTGTTTGCCTGGAGGGCAATCTTTACTCTGGAAAGCTGCATATATGGATCAATGTGAAGAACAAGCAGAAAGAAACAGAACAACTGGTGTGCCATTAAATGTAGATTGTTTACAGGGTAATGGAATTTATGCATCTCCAGCTACACAGACACTGGGACTACCCCAATATTTTGATCAGGTTCGATCATGTGCTCTCAGGGCTCTATGATAGGTCCCTACTAAGGAATCTTCTAAGCCATTAGTTAAGTTAATCCAAAAGCCTAATGAAAGTTTTGCAGACTTTGTGGCTAGAGCCACAGATGCAGTTAACCACAAGGTAGAACATGCTGCAGCAGCAGAGGCACTATTTAAAGAGAAGGTATTTGAAGGGGTGACATCTGAATGTCAAGGAGCTATAGCTCGGTTTAGAAACGGAGATGCAGATGATTGGTTGTTAGCATGCAGAGATATAGGGACAAATTCTGTTCAGGCTATGGCGTTAACAGAAACTTTGGCTGCTCCTTCAATTTAAAAGGAGGGATTCAAGAGAAAGACTGAAATACGTGTTGGGCTTGTGGAGGAAGAAGACACTTTTCAAGAGAGTGCCCATCTAAAAACCCTAAACAAGGACAGTCATGAAAGACTCCTCCTTCTAAATGCCCAAAATGTCATAAAGGTTTTCACTGGGTTAGAGATTGTAGATCAAAATCAGATAATACAGGGACGCCTTTAAACTGGAAAAGGGGCAGCTCTCAGCCCTGTGACCAAGAGGAACAAATAATCCGAAAGTAATGTGGACAATTCCAGTGCAAATATATAAATCTAGAATGCAAATTAAGCTCGACGGAATAACATTTAAGGGTATAGTAGATACAGGAGCTGATATAACATCATTAAGAGTGGATGAAGCTGACAGTTAAGGATGGAGAACAGAACAAGGACCTAATGTTCAGGGGATAGGAGGACTACAACCTTCCCGAAAACTTAAACATACCATAGTTTGGGAAGACATGGATGGTAGCAAAGGCGCAATTACTCCTTTAGTTATGGAAAGATTATATGGGAGAGATTTGTTGGAAGGTATGGATGCAGTGATCACAACAGATAATAAAGCCCCCTATGACGATATAATTATTCATGACAAAACAGGTCAAAGTGGGAGGCACCCCCAATGCTAAAGGCCACTGTTACGTTTATTAAACCAGATCCCATAAAATTGCAGTGGGACACTACAGCCCCCATATGGGTGGGACAGTGGCCATTAACTCAGGAAAAGCTCAATCATTTAAATTTATTAGTTGAACAATTGATAGCTGGTCTTATTGAACCTTCTGTTAGTCCTCACAATACTCCTATATTCATTATTCAAAAAGAGATAAAAATAAATGGAGATTATTACATGATTTGAGAGCCATTAATGCTCACATGAAAAAAAATGGGAACTTTACAACCAGGATTGCCACATCTGCCCTTTATACCAAAGAATTGTCACAGTATAATAATAGATATCAAAGAGTGTTTCTTTTTGATTCCCCTGCATCCAGAAGATAAACCATATTTTGCATTTACTGTTCTCACAGTTAATCTGCCCTCAAAGAGATTTCAATGGACATTTTTACCTCAAGAGATGAAAAATAGCCCTACAATGTGTCAACATTATGTGGCACATGCGACAAGGCCATTACAGGGTTTATCCTACATAATTCATTATATGGATGATATTCCTAATAGTTCAAGATGCAGATATATTAAATGAATTATTCAACCAACTACATCAAAATTTATTAGATTTGGGCCTTAATATTGCTTCTAATAAAGTTCAAAATGTGCCACCTTACTTGTTTCTGGGGTGTGTTTTGTCAGACTGCATGTGCCCTCTAGTGCCGCAGTTACAGATTGCAAACTCTTATTTGGCTGAATTACAGCAATTATGTGAGAACATTAATTGGAATCGTACAGCCTTGCCAATCACTACAAATCAATTACAACCATTATTTACGCTTTTGGAAGGCTCATCTGATCCTAATAGCACTAGAATTATGACTGAAGAAGCTAAGGAGACTATAAAATTGATAAATAAGCAAATTCAATCATTGAGCTTAGGATGATATGATCCTCTGAGACCACTTCTGGTTATAGTTCTGTCTACAAGATCTATTCCTACAGGGTTAATTTATCAGTCAGAACCTTTATATTGGGTACATTTGGCTAGAAGTAAATTATCTAAGATACACTCATGGGCGGATACACTGTCACTCTTAGCTCAAAAATTACAAAATATAATATGTTCTCAATATGGACGAGAACCTGATAGTATAATTCTTCCTTTTTCACATGACCAATTTGCTTCATTACTAGCTAACAATTTAAATTGTCAAATATTAATGGAAGGATTTACTGGAGAAATAGTCATTTGCCTAAAGACAAACTTCTTCAGACTTTGAACACTTTACCTGTTGATATTCAACAAGTTTTTCCTCAGTCTAAACCCTTGCCAGAAGCCACAGTAAGTTTTACTGATGCGAATAGAACTTGTTGGGGAATATTAATCATATCACCTACAAAAAAAAAACAAAGAATAATAAAGGAAAACATTAATGGATCGCCACAATTAGGACAGTTATTAGCAATAATTAAGGCTTTTGAGGTTTGCCCAGAATCTTTAATCTCTTTTCTGACAGTGCTTATGCAACTCAAGTAGCAAAAAATCTTCCATACTCTACTTTTAGACCTTCATTGTGCCCACTAGATCAAGCGGTGGACACATTAAAGCTTCTAATAGAGAATCAAACTAATCCTTGGTTTATTCAACATAAAAGATGTCATACTAACTTACCAGAACCTTTAACTAAGGTAATGAAACTATTGATAAATTGATAATGTACATAGATTCTTCTCTAATTCAACAAGCAAAAGAGCTACATGCTAGATTTCACATGTCTGTTCAGTCTCTACATCGTTTATATCCGGATCTAACTATTTCCTCTTGCAAACATTTGATCCAGACATGTGCTAAATGTGCACCCTTGTTGCCTTTAAGATGTCTTCAGTCTCAAGGTGTAAATCCTAGAGATCTACAACCAAATAAGTTATGGCAAATAGACGTCATTCACGTACCTTCTTTTGGGAAATTAAAATTTGTTCATGTAATTATAGATACATATTCAAGTTACACTTAGCTACTGCTTTAAGTGGTAAACAAACAAAACATGCCATTCTGATGCCATTGAAACAAGCATTCTTGATAATGGGAATACCTTGGTCCTTGAAGACAGATAATGGGCCATGTTTTGTTAGTTCTCAATTTAAACAATTTCGTGAATCATGGAACATTTATCATCTTACTGGTATTCCTCATAACCCACAAGGACAGGCAGTCATAAAACATGCAAATTGTTCTTTGAAAACTCAAATACAAAAGGAAAGGGGGAACTCATCCTCCCCTGGAGAAATACTAATATCTTCCTTATGTATCTTAAAATTTTTAAACTTTCATTTCACATGGAATATCCCCTGCTTATAAACACTGGGGATCACTTTTATCATCTCCATCACCATTACCATTGGTTAGATGGAAAGATCCTTGACAAAGGAATGGAACTGCCCTCATCCTCCTTTAACCCAAGGTCGAGGTTTTGCTTGTGTCTTTCCAGAATCGGCAACATGGCCCATCTGGGTGCCAGCAAGAAATGTCAGACCAGTCACAACAACAAAAACAGATGATACCACCAACAAGACAGATGGTGCAATTGAAGATTAAGGATAAGATGCTCGATCCACACCAGAAGACATCATGCCTTGGGGAGATATGAAGAATCTAATGCATCAAGCAGAGCAGATGTCACTGGAGGTCAATCCAGGGCCAGGGATGTTATTCCTATTAATGTGTGCTATAATCACTGCTAATTCCAATGCTCATGCCTCTGTCCCATCATCTTCCTCTTTGACCGATTGTACTCATTATATTTGAGTTTGTTTGGCAGAAATTGTTAATTCCTCTGAAATTGTATCTGTCAAGATACACATATGAGCATGGTGCTAGGATCTTGCCTTTTACCTGTTTGTCATCCTGTCCTAGAGGTAAAGAATATGACGGTGTTTTCAGTCTTCAACAAGATTATTTTCTATAAAGACTACTATAATTGGGGTATGACTTCACTTAAAAAAAAAACCTCTAATGCTGTGGAATTCCTGACTCCCATAGTGGCCTTTAATCAAACAGATACATGTGCTGAAATTTGAAATTGTAGCGGGAAATGTAGGGATGTACGAAGTCCTTCTTTTAATTGTAGTTCTACTGAACCAATTAGTTATGCGTATGGACATGTTCCTTTGCCTTCTGGCTGGTTCTTTTCCTGTGGAGCTTACACATTTAATTATATCCAACTAATAAGTCACATGGTACTTCTTGTTATGTTAGCAGACTTACTGTGCTTCTACCCTTATCTCGTGATCTTTTAGGACACCATCCCTCTCAGAGAATCAATAAGCGAGCCATTCCTCTTGGCGAAAATTGTGATGACTCTGTAACTTTGTTATCTAAGACAGAGTATGATGCATTAACATTTTCTTTAGTAGGAATTCCCACACTGGCTGTAGGGGCATATAAAGGAGTAATGAAATTAGCCTGTGCCATGGTAAAAAATATTAATCATACTTTTATGACTATTGCACTGCTCAATGAGGAACAAAGGCAGCATCGCCAAGCTATTCTTGATAATAGAGCTGCCATTGATTATTTGTTGCTGTTACACCATAAGAGCTGTAAGAAGCTTAATAATATGTGTTGTTTCAATTTAACTGATAATGGTAATTTTATTTCCAAAGAGCTAAGTCATTTAAAGAATATTGTTAATAACATTCATCAAAAACCTGGAAATATAGGCCTGCTAGATTGGCTGACTTCTTGGTTACCAGACATGTCTTGGTTAAAGCAACTTTTTGTAACTGTGCTCATACTTAAATTTGTCGTTCTCTTATGCTTATGAGGGTTTCGTTGTATGTTCTATCTTCTTTCTAAGGGACTAGCTTACCGTGCCACATCACAAGTATTTGC
This sequence comes from Sciurus carolinensis, assembly GCF_902686445.1. NCBI lineage: Eukaryota > Metazoa > Chordata > Mammalia > Rodentia > Sciuridae > Sciurus > Sciurus carolinensis. The sequence goes on along the minus strand of NC_062221.1, from coordinate 101,490,871 downwards.
AAAGACCCTGCTTGCTTCAATTAGTAAAGAAGGGGAAATGTAGGGAACATTCCTCAAGCTTATTTGACAGCAGTCACTGCCATGGTTTAAGTAAACCTAACAGTCTGGATGGAGAAACTGAGGAAATGGTAAAGACTCGCCATGGATTGTAGGCCTTTACAGTTACTGAGGCTGAGCTACAAGCTGAGGGAAAGCCTCTCTCAACAGGTATCACAGCAAGCTGTGATGTGAGTTCTGTGAGTTCGCCAGTGCTGCCTTGGCTCATGCTGTGTGCTAGAGCTTGCCCTTCCCCCAGTCCTTTGTCTCAGACTTGTTGCTGGACAGAATCACTTAGGATACTTGGTTTGTTTACATTAGTATGACATAGAGCTTACCTATAGGTTGGTTCTGTTATGTTTTAACAAGTGCCTTAACCTGATTGAATAATGTGCCTATATATGTCTTTGCAATCATAAGTAAAATTAGATCTGTGCATTCTGAGCCTGGTCTCTGATGTCTGTGTTTACTGGGAGACATCATCGTCATCACCCTCAGCGGGACCTCCATTCCAAATAACAACAGTTCTGTATTCTTAGGATTTACTTTAACAGAAAAATGAACTGTATTTTCCAAATCAGAATAAAGATGAAGAATTAGCTACATGGTGGTTCTACTAAAAGAGTAGTGAGTTTGTAATGGCAGATTTTACTTAAATAAATCTTTGACCAGAAAAACAATTACTCCATAATTATCTGTTCATTTATTTTCTGTAAAAATCTGTTCTTGGTTCAAGTGATAAAATAGGAAATACGATGGATAGGTCTTTTTCCTGAAAGACTTTACAGAGCTATGAAATACTAAATAAGCAGTTATGTTATTATGTAATTGCAATTTTGGGATACTTACAGTAATTAGAGAGCAAAACAACTTGATCTGGTCCGGGATGTCAGGGAAAACTTTCTGGGTGAACTAACACTTTCTGAGCTCTGAAAGAATGATAGAAATAACTTAGATGAAGGAGCTGAAATACCTCCTAGGTATGACAAAAGCAGTATTCAGGGTACCTGGAGAGGAAGTCAAAATATTAACAATTTATTAAATTTAGAAACTGTTTGTAGAATTCTATTTTATAATTTGTATCATTATATTTAAAATTTTATTTACTTTATAGTAGAAATATATAGGTGTGCCAAGGAATTAACTTATTATATACTAAGTTTCTGTCTTATGTATTTATTTTATACATATAAAAAAATACCTGTTGTATGTAAAATATGAAAGTCACTATATTCTCTGGCAATATTGTCTTTTGCCCACTTTCATAAAAATCCTTTACCCACTTTATAATTACATTTATATGAAGATCTGCTTTATGTAGGCTGGAAGACTTTTAAAACGAAGGTTCAATTAAGGTATTTTTTACAGGGAAGGAAAGTGGATTATATTTTTATTGATACCAGAATGTTTTTTCAAATGTTTTGGAATGAATAGTCATGTAGAGAATTGTTTTAAGTATAATTGTCTCACTTTCTGGGTTAACTTTTTGTAAGCTGTGTTTTATGAAGATTTTGGGGTATGTGTGTGTGTGTGTATTTGCATTAAAATGAACCTCAAATTCATCTTTACAGATAAGAAACTGAGGACTGAGAAGTTGGGCCACTTTTGCAAAGTTGATTTAATTGTTTTTTTTTTTTTCTTCTTTTTCTTTTATTTTAGATTGATTGAATACTATAAGTTTCACAGGTAAAAGGAAGCCACACATTTTGAAACTGTGGATCTTTCTATCATGTGCTTAGAAGGCCAAAGACCCTTCTCATTCACGGAGCTAAGGAGATATAATCAATCTCTTATTTAGAGTAGTGTTGGGCCACTCTATGCATGTAATGGTAGATCATTAATCTTTTCTGATTATATTGCTTAATTGTACTATATCTCAAACATAGCATTTGTACACAACTTTAGTTTTGACTACACTAAAATGAAGTTTTATTTGCATACACAATTTAGGTCTAGGCTTCAACCAATTTAGGAAACAGCCTAGAAATCAAAGTGAGAAAGACTAGTGTTATAGGTATATTTTTTGGGGGGTGGTGGTGGAGTTGGGTTGGGGAGGTAGGTCCTTCCTTCCTCACAACATAGAGCACTCTTAACTGCTTCTTGACTCTTAATTATATTGACCAACTTTTATTCAACACCTTTTTCAGTTTGCATCCAATATCATTACTAATCATTTGTGGCAGGTGACCTTATTTATTTGAGAGAAATACAGATTGTCTAGCCTGTTTTTGTTTTCTCTTTCTGAGAAGAGAGTTTTTTTTGTTTTTCAGGAATATTGGTGACCTTAATTCTTTTCTTTTATGAAATCTTATTGTAATTGTTTTGTTCTTTACTATTAAAATATTTCATTTTTAGGATGTATTGTAGCTAAAGTCAATATTAGATAAACCAATGTACATTTGTTTGTACTGTTTATGTTTAGAAGCTCAGGATTTCAATTAGTGTTAGTTGTGACAGCATCTTTATTTCTATATTTCTGGTATTTTTTTGCCCCTTCTGTTAATTTTGTTAAGTAGTTGAGACTGCATCATTTTTATGGGCACAGAGAGGGGATAATCTAGGGGTATATTTATGTTGGCAGGGATGGAAAATGCTCATGTGATGAGATACCCTGTTCCCATCCATTTTAGTATATATCAGAATCTAGAGGATTGTACATGTAGAGTTTTGGAAAATGATACTTACTATTTTCTTCTATAACTAAAGGAAGAAAAGATGGACAATTCTGTTGGTCAGTGTGAATACAAACTAATGAGAGCAAAAACAAGATGCTAAAAGCTCTTGCTCTTAGGAAGAACAGTTATTCTTTAGAAGATGATGCATAGAGTTATAAGGGTATAAATCCATTTCTGAATGTTTTTGATATTCGAATGGCTTTATCTTGTGCTAGCTCAAACTACTGAAAAACTACAGTTCTGAACCTTTTAACTCCTGTTTCTTTCCACTGGTATTTTTGGTTTCTAGAACTAGACCATGACATACTGTTAACTTTCATTGTGGAAGGACGTAAGACAACTGAAAAAAAGGGAAAAAAAAAAAAAAAAGAAAAAAAGAAAAAGGAATTGCTTTTGTCATTGTTAATAAATGATTAGATTTTGCTCATTGCTGCTTATACAGAAATCTTACAAGACATTTTTTCTTGATCAAGGCACCAAATTATGTATGTTTAGTGGTTGAAGTCTATAGGCTTCAGTTTTCTTAAGCTTTGATGTCTTGAAAAGGTTTTTCCTTTTAATTATAGAAACCTTCCTCCTTGTTCATTTTTGTTTTCATTTTTTTTTAAATTAAGATTTCATTTAAGACCCAGTTAGGAAAATGTAAGATATGCCAATGTAAGGTAATTTGATGGAGGGAATTAAATTCTTAGAATGAGTTTTAAATGTATTAGAAGATCTAGGTATTAGACAGCAGGTGTTTAACCCAGATATTAGCAACTATACAAATTGCTTTAGCTCTACTGGGAGGAAAAGGACAGTGAAGGTACTAGAGCCTAGAGACCAGTAGATGATTGATGAGAAGAAAAAGTACCAACTTGTGTAAGAGGGAATCTATGAGGAAATATAACTGTGCTATAGGGAATCCTGAAATAGAGGGACAAGGGAGAAATGAAAGTCTAAGGGAAAAATAAGAGAGAAACACTCTCATTTCTCCCTTCCTCCTGATTTCTAATTTTCCGCTATGGCTTCCCTTTAGCCAAACCTAACTATGGCCACTGATTTTAGTGTAACTGACAACAACTTTTGGTTTTGAAAGATGTTTCCACTGATTATTGCATTCTAGATGGACAGGTAGTTTTTGTTTTTGTTTTTTTATCTTCAGGACTTTAAAGATACCCATCTACTTTCTTTTTGGCTTGCATTTTTTTGGGGGGGGCGCCAGGGGGTTGAAATATCAGCTGTCATTCTTAGCTGTTTCCATATATATAATGTGAACTTTTGAGGTGGCTGTTTTAAAATTTTTCTATTTTTTCATTAAAGATTCTGTTCTCGCACATTCTCCATTGTTAGCACTTTAATCTGAAACAGTGTAACCGGGGGCATACAAGTGAAAAGCTAAAATTAGTAACTAAAGCATGAGAAATATCAGAGGACAGATTAACTACTCTAGAAGTAAATCAGGGTTTTATTTAGTTTGGTAAGCTTGACACCTTATTTCTATTACTTTTTATTTAAATTTTGAGTACATAATATCAGCTTCTAGTGCAAAATTCAAAAAGTATGATTAATATGCAGTGATATATCCATGCTGTTTACTTTTACCTTTCTCCTAGTTTCTATTACAGTAGTAAATTGATATAATTATTTTCATTTCCATCCAAAGACACTGTATGCATACAGAAGGAAAATGCTCATATTACACTTTTCATCATTTTAGGCAAATATTAATGTACTATGCATATTATTTTGAATTTTTTAACTTGTATATTATTCCCCATTAGTGTAGAAAGAACCTCATCAGTCATTAAATTGACTGTTGAGTATCTGTCTTACTACCAGTCCCTAATTCATAGATATTTAGTTTTGTTCCAATCTTTTGCTATTATCAGTAACCCTTTAATAAATTCATTTTCATAGCCTAGATATATCCTAGGAGTGAAATGTCAGATCAGAGATGAGATTTATCATTTTTGTAAATATTGCCAGGTTTCCTCTTATCTCACAATTGTTGCCAGCAATTTAAGAGAATACACGATTTCTCACACCTTTTTCAACATAGTGACTTAAAACAAAACTATTATGATTATTTTCAATCATACACCAAAGTAGAAGGAACAATATAAAGAACTACCCTTACCTCTAAACATCTTCAGCAATTATCAGTATATTGCCAATCTTGGTTTGATTACACCTCCCTACTCCTTATCTCTTACTAGTTATCTTTTTATTTCTAATTTTATTAAGTAATATAATTTTCATATACTTAAATTTACCCATTAGAAGTATATTTTATGATATGTAGTAAATTTATAGAGTTGTGCAGCCATCAACACATCTAGTTTTACTACAGTTTAATGATCTGTCCCCTCTCCTCCAAAGTTCCCTTATATTCATCTGCAGTCACCAGTGCCTACCTAGCTCAAGGAAACCATTGGTTACATTCTTTCTCTAGAGTTGCTATTTCTGTTCATTTCTTATAATACGCTTTTATGCACAAGTGAAAATATTTGATAGTTTTGTGTAACTGTCTTGTATGACTGCTTTCACTTGGAACAATGTGTGTGTGTGGGTGTGTGTGTGTGTGTGTTGCTGGGATGAAATCCGAGGCCTTTCACATCCTGGGCAATTGTTCTTTCCCTGAGCTGTATCTTCTATCCCAGAAAGTTTTTGAAGCTAATCCATGTTGTAACATATATCAGTAGCTCATTCCTATTTGTCCTAAATAATATTCTTTAGAATAGGTATATATTGTTTATGCATTTACTAATTGAGGGATGTTGAGATATTTTCCACTTTTGAGTTGTGAACATATATGTACATGTCTGTGTCAGCAGATCATTTCTGTTGGATAGATACCTAGAAGTGGAATTGCTAGATGTGTAAGTTTATGTGTAACATTTAGAAAATTGCTAAACTGTATTCAAAGTGCCTGCACTGTTTAAAATTCTAACCAAACACCTATGGGGGCGGTTCTTGTTTCTCCATACCTATACTAACACTTATTTATCTTTTTCTTGATAACCATTCTAGTGGTTGTGGAGTGGTATTGTCATTTTGGTTTCAGTTTGCATTTCCTCAGTGCTATTCATGAATAAACATCTTTTCATGTGCTATCTGCTATTATTTATTCTTTATCAAGTCTGTGATAATATAAATATTTTTTCACCATGCGGCATGTATTTTCATGTTCTTGTTGGTGTAGTTTGAAGTTTATTGTTGATTTTAAGGAATCTGTAACGTGTCTTACGTAGTTTTTCTTCATATTTCCTGATCTTTAGCTTCTTGGCTATAGAGTTGTTTTTTTTTTTTTTTTTTCAACTTTGGGAAAATTCTTCAAAACACATTTTTTAGAAACCACTGTTATGCTTTCTTCAGAAATACCATTTGAAGGGAACCAACACTTTTCCAGTAGCTTGTTGATGGCTCTACATTTTTTTTTCTTTTTTGTGTTTTATTTAAAAGTTTCTATTTCTTTCTTATCTTTGCTTTCATGAATAGTATCTTTTGTTTTTAATCTGCTGTTAGTTCCTTGTCATATACTTTGTATCTTTGACACTGTATTTCTTATGTATAAAAGTTCCAGGTCTTTTATATATTCCTTTTCTTTACTTAATATCATTCATCTTTATCTCTGGTTGAAAACTGTGGCCTGTGGGACAAGCCTAAGAAAAATATTATCTGGCAACCCAGTCTTCACTCAAACAATAAAAGAGTTCAGTAATGTGAACATTGCCAGTGTAACATTAATGTATATAATAGCAATAACAGAACTGATGCTAAGTTTAACTCTGACTACTGTTTATTTTTTGGGGCAGGGGGGCAGTGCTGGGTATTGAACTCAGGGGCACTCTACCACTGAGCTATATCCTTAACCCTATTTTGTGTTTTATTTAGAGACAGGGTCTCACTGAGTTGCTTAACATCTTGCTTTTTGCTGAGGCTGGCGTTGAACTTAATGATCCTCCTGCCTCAGCCTACCCAACTGTCTGATTATCGTCATGGGCCACCTCAAATGTTTCACAATAAAGGCACAGGAAAAGAAAAGACACTCCTCTTTCCAAGCACAAATACTGTATATCTCATTCTCTACCATCCTATCCCACCATCAAGAGACAAAGCCTTTAAAAGAATCAGATTCAACTCTAAGGACTCTAGTGGAAATGATGGTCAAGTGTACTTGAACAGATTGGGGATTTAAGCAGAGAGACAGAAACTTTAAGAAAGACTTAAATGGAAATGCTGGAAATTAAAAAATAAATCAGTAATAGATGAAAAATGACTAATGCTTTTGATAGGTTCATTAGTTGATAATGACACAGTGGAGGAAAGAATGAATCTTGAATGTAGATTAATAGAAATTACACAAAGTAAAAGGCAAAGAGAAAAAAAGAAACCAGAACACAGCTACTAAGAACTTTGGGACAATGTAAAACTGTTAACTATGTATACTGGAATCCCAGAAGGAAAAGAGAAAATGAGGCAGAAGAAATACTAACAAAATAATACCTGTGAATTTTCTAAAATAAAGAGAGAAATCGATTCACAGATCCAGAAACTCAGAGAACACCAACTAGGATCATTTTAAACACGTAGTGCTCTCTCTCTCTCCCTCTCTCTTTCTCTCTCTCTCTCTCTCTCCCTCTCTCTCTCCCTCCTCTCTCCCTCCCTCTCCCTCTCTCTCTCTTTCTCCCATACACTTAAGAACTTAGCACCTAGATCATCTAAAGGCATCACATTCAAACTAAAAATCAAGAGGAAAGTCATTACCCAAACAGAATAAAGATAAGAAACTATATAAGCCAGAATACAATGAAATAACAATTTTCAAGTGAGGAATGATGAAGGAAAAAAAATATTTGATAGGACCAAATATTTTAGACTCATGACCCTAATGTCTTTGTTTTAACTACGATACTCTTTTCTGTACAGAAGTATTCACAGAGAATACATAAATGATGTGACTGCATTCCAATATAAGTTTTATAAAAGTTTTTTTCTTTTGGGGGGTCCTGGGAATTGAACCCTGGGGTACTTTACTGCTGAAGTCCATCCCAAGCCCTTTTTTTATTTTGAGACAGAGTCTTCCTAAGTTGCTAAGGTTGGCCTTTAACTTGTGATCTTCCTGACTTAGCCTTTTCAAGTGGCTAGGATTACAGGTAAGCACCTGGAAATTTTACAAAACTTAAAGCCAATGTATGGAACATGTTTTCTAAATGCTGGGAATAAAGCAAAATTGTAGAGGAGGATTGTTGGTTTATAGCATACTTAAATAAATGATAAAAGTAGCACCTAGATTATGGTACCTAAAATAGCATGGTATTATTTGTGGCCAGGCTGGGATTTCAAAGGTACATATTTGTAAAACCTATACTACATTAGCCTAGGCGAATGTATCCACTAGTGGATACATTAAGCTAAAGAGGAAAAAAAATGGAATAAAATTATTCAGTGTAAAAGAAGGTGAAAGAAGAGGTCAAATATGAATCTGTCTTTGGATTCATATGGACAGATGACAATACAATTAAAATGGTAAGTTTAAAATCTAAACATCACAAATTACATTAAATATAAATGATCTATTCCTATTAAAAAGAAAGTCGGTTGGATGAAAAAGCAAGATCCAGCTTAAAATATATAAACCTACATATCTGTCCTCTTGGATAGACACACATATGCTTTCTCCTGTTTTTTTTTACTTACATGTCTTAGAGATTATAATGACACAGACTAATCCAAATTCACTTTTATAGTTCATAATATTTCCTTGTGTAGATGCAGTGTTGTTTATTCAGCTTATCCTTCACTGAGGTATTTGGGTAGTTTCCATCCTTTTCCTACTATAAATAGTGTTATGATTAATATCTTTTTGCATATGTCCTTTTACTTTTTCTGTCATTAGATTTGGGATGGGTAAGAATCTGGGCAAAAAGATGAGCAGATTGTAATTTTGCTGCGTATTCCCAGTGTTTCTTCCATTAGTAAAGAATTATACCATTTATAATTCATGATATAGGATTATACCATTTAAATTTCTACTCAGAAAATGGACTTTGTTTGCCTCTGACCTCACCACAGGTTTTTGTTTGTTTGTTTGTTTGATTTTGTAGGGGATTGAACCTAGGGCTGTTTCACCACTGAGCTACATCCCCAGTCCTTTTAGTTTTTTTATTTTGAGACAGGATCTCATGAAATTGCTAGGGCCTTACTAATTTGCTGACGCTGGTCTTGAACTTGACATCATCCTGGCTCAGTGTACCAAGTTGCTGCAATTGATTACATGGGATTACAGTTGTGGGCCACTGCGCCTCGCTTTCATTTCTTAAACTATACTCAAAGTTTATATTCTCTGTCTGATTTTAATACATTAAGCCCTTATAAATTAACATTTCTCTATTGACTCTTGTTCATGGTGCTATGTTTCCTAGTATTTTGTGGGTTTGTGTGGCTACTTTTTTTGACCTTGTGAATGTGTATTTTTTTAGTGAATGTGTTAGTAATTGAAGCCTGGATTGAACAGGGGCTCTCTAGAAAGGATTTGCTTTTTATGTTTTTGTTTTTAACAAGGTTCTACCGGGATATTACTAGCTCAGGACCAATATTAACTAAATTCCTGGCTTGAGAATTTTCACACTACATAAACTCTAAGTATGGAAAGGCCATTTTCCTTAGTTTAGAAAAGTGGTAAGAAGAGTACGTTGAATATGTTTGAATTTTTAGTCAAGGCAAAGGCCACTATTTAGCATTTTAGTTATTCTCAGGGGTATAATCATTAATCGAATCTAAAATCTTTTCCTTCCCTCATAGACATGTTACTGAAGAAAATATATTAAAGATGGAAGGTTGAATGTCAAAGTAAATGCTCTTTATTTATGTTAAGTAGCATTCAGTAGAAATATCTGTAAGATATCAAAGATTTAGAGTTAATACACATAGAAAAATTCTTAAGAATTGAGTGTTATAAAGTGTAAAATTTCACTAAATTTTTCTATTATTATTTGATATATATCAAATAGACCTAATTTTCTTTGACTTAAGTTGGTAAGTGGATTTCTTATATTTGAATAATTAAGTATTAGAATAGTGGAATTTTTTATGGTAGGTAATTGTACAAATCCACATTCTTACACTTCTGTGTGGAAATTACTGATGGACTGTAGAGATACAGTGTTTGGTTATAATTACCAAACACTTTGTGTTTGTCTGTATACCTAAGTCTGGTACCTTGTTACTATTTGTAAGACACAGGAAAGTATGACCTAAATTCTACGCAAATGACAGACTGTAATTTGTTATATAAATAGGGATTTCAGTAATACTATAGTTAGTTAAGCTTGCATAGCTAATAGAAATATACTGATTGATGACAGGCAAATAAGTAAATTATGTATGGTTATGTGTGGGATATCTATTTTTTAATTCAAAAAGCACACCATTTATAGTATATTTGTCCCACAAATTATTTTTGTTGATCATTTTGTTTAGGTAATTTCATCTTGGATAATTCTTTTAATTTAAGTAAATGAATTATAGGTAAGCTATAATTTTGCTTGATTATAATTGATATGGGCTATTAACATATTAAACATGTTAAACATGTTATAGAAACAAATTTGTTAAATAACATTAAAAGCTAATATAAATATTAATATAATAGTATTTTGGAAATTTTGGAAAGTAATCTTGATGAATCTAATCAGATATTTTAAAAAATCTTCATAACTTAAGAAGAAAAATTGGTGTAATATTTCAACAAAACTGACATGTATAATGGAGGATAACAAACCTGTGAAGAACTTACTTCCTTAAATAAATAGTTTTTTGAAGGAAACTTGGATAATAATGTCAATTAATAGTAGTAAAGAAAGCTGAGATAGACCAAAAGCTAGGATTCTTGTTCTAGTTTGCCAAGTTGTGAATGCAAAGGAAAAGTTCTTGAAGGAAATTAAAAATGCTATTCCAGTTAACACACAGGTTCTTATAAGGAGAAATTTTTAGTGGTCTGGATAGAAAAAAACAGCTACAACTTTCCCTTACACCAAAAGCTAATCTGGAGGAAGACTCTTCAGGTCAGTTCTCTGAAGAAGTCTAAGAAGTAAAGAAGACTAAGACTAATGTTAGGACTAAGATTAAAACTAAGTAAGGAAACTTGAGAAGAAAGATTGAGGCTGTTGGTTCAGGAGGTTTAAGGAGGTTCAAGGAAAGAAGCAAGTAGAAGCAGTAAGCTGATGTAGAAGCTATAGCAAGTCATCTAGAAGGTGGCTGTGTTAGACAACTTTGTTTCTATAACCAAATACCTAAAATAATCAAATTTAAAAGAGGGAAGGTTTATTTTGGCTCACAGTATTAGAGGTTTTAGTCCATGGTCAGTTGTCCTTCCTGGTTGCTTTGGGGCTTGTGATAAGGCAGTAGTACATCACTGCAGGAGTACAAGGCAGAAGAAGCTGTTCCCTTCATGGTGGCCAGGAAGTAAAGGGAGAGGAAGAGAATGGTGTCCCATAATCCCATTCAAGGGCATACCCTCAGTGACTAAGACCTCCCACTAGGCCCCACCTTTTTAAAAGTTCTACTATCTCCCAATGTTGCTATAGGCTCGAGGCCAAACCTTTAACATACAGACCTTTGTGGGACATTTAAGTTTAAAACTACAGCAGTGTCTACACTAAAGAACAGATTTCCAATATGGATGAATCAACCTTGGATTCTTAGGGAAGAGAAGTCAGGAAGAGAAGTGCCAGGCTGACTGTTGTTAGGGCTAATTTGACTGGTGAGTTTAAGTCAAAGATCATTTACCATTCTGAAAGTCTGAGGACTCTTAAGAATTATACTAAATCTACTCTCCTGTGCTTTACAGTGTAACAACAATGGGTGACAGCACATCTGTTTACAACACGATTTACTGAATATTTTAAGCTCACTCTTGAGAACTACTGCCCAGTAAAAAGAATTCCTTTCAAATTCACTGCTCATCATCAATGTACTCATTTGCCCAGGAGCTTTGGTAAGAGAGCTATACAATGAGATTAATATTGTTTTCATGCTTGCTAACATAACAACCATTCTGGAACCCATCATTCAAGGAGTAATTTTGACTTTAAAGTCATAAGACTTTAAAGAAATTTAAGAAATTTCAAAAAGAAATTTTAAAAAATTTAAGAAATATGTTTTATAATGCTTTCTGCTTTAGGCAGTGGTTCTGATGAATCTGGGCGAAGTAAATCGAAAGCCTTCTAAGATGGATTTACCATTCTAGATGCTGTTAAAAACATTTGCAATGAATGGGAAGTTGTCAATATAGCAACACCAGTAGGAGTTTGGAACAAGCTGATTCTAACTCTCAAGAATGAATTTGAAAGGTTCAGGACTTTAGTAGTAGAAGTAACTGCAGATATGGGAAAGAGCAAGAGAATTAGAATTAGACTTGGAACCTGAAGATGTGACTAAATTGGTACAATCTCATTGTATAATTTTAATGAAGAATTGCTTCTTATGGATGAATAAAGAAAGTGGTTTCTAGCCAGGATGCAGAAGTTGAGGCAGGAGGATGACTTGAGTCCAGTAGTTCAGAGTCATCCTGGGCAGCATAGCAACACCCTGTCTTGAAGGAGAAACAAAAAACAAACAAACAAACAAAGAAAAAAAAAAAAAAAAACGAAAAGGAAAGGAAAGAGTGGTTTTTTTTGAGATGGAATCTATTTTTTTATATTATTAAAAAAATTTTTTTTCCCATGTATGTATATAGGGGTAATAATGTCTATCTTATTCTACCGTTCTTCCCATCCCCACCCACCCACTCCTCCCTTCATTCCCCTCTGAACAATCCAAAGTTCCTTCATTCTTCCTTACCTCACCCCCTACTATAGATCAGCATCCACTTATCAGAGAAACATTTGGCCTTTGATTTTTTGGGATTGGCTTATTTCACTTAGCATGATATTGTCCAGTTCCATCCATTTACCGCAAATGCCATAATTTCATTCTTCTTTAAGGCTGGGTAATATTCCATTTTGTATATGTGCCACAGTTTCTTTATCCATTCATCTAATGAAGGGCATCTAGGTAGTTCCACAATCTAACTATTGTGAATTGAGCTGCTGTAAACATTGATGTGGTTGTGTCACTGCAGTATGCTGATTTTAAGTCCTTTGGGTATATATAGGCCAAGGAGTGGGTTAGCTGGGTCAAATGGTGGTTCCATTCCAAGTTTTCTTAGGATTCTCCATACTGCTTTCAAAAGTGGTTGCACCAAATTGCAGCCCATCCAACAATGTAGGAGTGTACCTTTATTGCCACACCTTGCCAACACTTATTATTGCTTGTATTTTTTGATAATTGCCATTCTGACTGGAGTGGGATGAAATCTTAGAGCAGTTTTGATTTGCATTCCTCTAATTGCAAGAGATGATGAACATTTTTCATATGTTCATTGATTGATTGTATTTCTTCTGTGAAGTGTCTGCTCAGTTCCTTAGCTCATTTATTGATTGGGTTATTTGTTTTTTTGGTGTCAAGTTTTTTGAGTTATTTATGTATTTTGGAGATTAGTGCTGTATCTGAAGTGCGTGTGGTAAAGATTTTTTCACATTCTGTAGGCTCTCTCTTCATGATTGTTTCCATTGCTGAGAAGAAGCTTTTTTGTTTGAATCCATCCCATTTATTGATTCTTAATTTTACTTCTTATGCTTTTAGAAGTCTTGTTAAGGAAGTCAGGTCCTAAGCTGACATGATGAAGGTTTGGGCTTACTTTTTCTTCTATTAGGCACAGGGTGTCTGTTTTAGTGCCTAAATCTTTGATCCACTGAGTCAATTTTTGCACAGGGTGAGAGAGAAAGAGGTTTAATTTCATTTTATTACATATGGATTTTCCCAGTACTATTTGTTGAATAGGCTATCTTTTCTAAAACGTATACTTTTGGCACCTTTGAGTAGTATGAGGTAACCATATTTATGTGGATTTGTCTCTGTGTCTTCTATTTTGTAGCATTGGTCTACATGTCTGTCTTGGTGCCAGAACCATGCCATTTTGTTACTGTTGCTCTGTAGTATAGTTTAAGGTCTGCCAGTGTGATGCTTCCTGTTTTAATTCTTCTTGCTAAAGATTGCCTTGACTATTCTGGTCTCCTATTTTTCTAAATGAATTTCATGATTGATTTTTCTGTTTGTATGTAGAATGTCATTGGGATTTTAATAGAAATTACATTGAATTTGTATAACACTTTTGGTAGTATGGCCATTTTGACAATATTAATTCTGCCTATCCTAGAGCTTGGAAGATCTTTCCATCTTCTAAGGTCTTCTTCAATTTCTTTTTATAGTGTTCTGTAGTTTTCATTGTAGAGGTCTTTCACCTCTTTTGTTAGATTGATTCCCAAGTATTTTATTTTTGTTGAGGCTATTGTGAATGGGGTAGTTTCCCTAATTTCTCTTGCAGTGGATTCGTTGCTTACGTATAAAAATGCATCTGATTTATTGGTATTGTTTTTTCCAATTTGAAAACAATTCTACTTCATGCTATACCATGTGATACACTTTGATTGGTAAAATGCTATCAACAACATCACATGCTGCAGTGACATCTCTTCTGAATGAAAAGGAGAGTCACTTGATGTGGCAAACTTCATTGTTGTCTTATTTTTTTTAAATTGCCATAGCTACCTCACCTTCAGCAAACACTGACCTGATCTGTCCCACAGCTTTCAGCATTGAGACATGACCCACCTATCAGCAAAACAGAATGAGATTCACTAAAGTCTGAGCTTATCATTAACAATTTTTTAGCAATAAAAGTATTTTTTCAATAAAGTATGTACATTGATTTTTAGGATAATGTTCTTACACACTGAGTATAGTATAAACAATTTTCCTATGTATGAGGAAACCAAAAAATTTGTGTGACTGGCTTTATTATGATTTGTTTTATTGTGATGGTCTAGTATCATAGTATTTCTCATCTATGCCTGTACTGTTGTCAGCAAAAACCTTTGGGACTAAATACCAGGGATTGTTTAAAGTGCTCTTCTTTCAAGAGGCAGCTACTATTATTATTAAATCTGTATTATAAATAAAACTGAGGCATTGAAATACTAAGTAATTTGCCCAGGATTACACATCAAGTAAATAAATGTTGGAGCTGAGATTCAAACTCATACAAGGTGATTCTAGACCCTCTAGACCATTAATGTGTAAAGAGACAGTAAATATTTTAGGTTCTCACCCATAACATCTCTGTTGCCACTACTTAATTCTGCCATTGTAGTGTGAAAGCACCTATAGTCAATAGGTAAACAAATGGATGTTCCATTAACACCTTATTTATTTGAATTTCATGTAATATTTACCTGTCATGAAATATTCTTCTGACTTTTTAAAATAATTTAAATATGGTTAACTGTTCTTAAATTGTGCAGTACACTAACACTGGATTTCTTTGGCTTACATTTAACCCTGAGGCAGTAATTTTTCAGCCCTGATCTAGGCTGCCACTAATATTTTGGGGTTTTAATTGGTTCTATTTTGAACTTAGTTATTCTGTACCCCATGAAGTTTTCTTCCATGAGGACTAGATAAGTTGATCCCTAAACATTTAAATCATCCTTTATGTAAGTCAATAAATGACATCAAGTTTGAAATGTGACATTTCTACTTCTACATATAGAGTCTTCCTTTGTTGATTTTGGCCTTTTCTTATTGTCCAAATGCATCATGAGTTTCATGAATCTTTCCCTCATGCAGAAACAGCCAAACCATTTTGTTTTGCCTTTATTTACTCTTTATTTATTTACCATGTATATTTTTCATATTTAAATATTATTGCTGAATTGGACTTTGTTATTGAGGTAGGTAGTGGTGGAACACACAGAGGTCTCTGTATTGGCTTCCACATTCATGTTCATATAATTCAAACAATAATTCTACATTTTTGCTATGATTCAGATAAAGTTGGGAGTGTCCCCCATCTTATGTATTGAAATTTAATTCCCATTATGAAGACTTTAAGAGGGTGGAAACTTAATTCAACTATGATTCTTAGAGGTGTGGCCTTTGGAAAGTGATTTGGATTAAAGTCTTTATGACTGAATCTTGACAGCTTTATAAAAGGTGGAGAGAGACCACACAGATGTACACTAACCATGCATGCTTCCTCTGTCTTGCCATATGATGTCCTGTGTGTTAGTCAGCTTTTTGTTGTTGTGACAGATATGTGAGAAAAATCAACTTTTGAGAGGAAAGTTTTATTTTGGCTCACAGTTTCAGAAGTTTCAGTCAACGGTGGGCTGAAATATAATGTGAAATAGTGTGGTAGGGCAGAGAGCTCTTTACCTTGTAGCAGATGGGAAGCAGAGATGGAGGGAAGGAGGAAGGAAGGAAAGATAAAAGGGTGAGGGTGAGAGGGGAAGAAGGAATCTGAGAGAAGAAATACTCTTCCAGGAAACACCACTAGGGACCTACTTTCTTCAACCATGCCTTATTGCCTATAGTTTCCACGAATTCCCAAGAGTGCCTTCCAGCTGTGAATCCCTCAGTGGATTAACTCACTGATGAGGTCAGAGCCCTCATGAGCCAAACACTTCCTGAAAGCCTTTTCTCTTGCTGCATTGGGGACCACACTTTCAACGAGAAACTTTGGGGACATTCCTCCAAAACAAAACACGCTATGTGACCTTCACGACATGAGGCCCTTAGACCTTGCAACCCAAGTACTATGTGCCAAAATAAACCCCTTTTCCTTATAAAGTAGCCTGCCTCAGGTGGTTTGTTACAATAACAAAAATACCAATACAGTCTCTTCCATGTTTTGATTATTTACAAGGTCATATTGATTTTCATACTAATTTCTAAATTTATTGCTTATCACTGCACATATTATTTCCACTAATAACCTTTCTATCTCTCTCTCCTTTGTAATTGGTTCATCAGTTAATATGATCTACTCAACATTATAATGCAATCTCACTCTCTTCTACTTAATACAAACAACTTCCTCATATTTTGACTTGGTATTATCAAGATAAGTGCAAGGAGAATAGGTGTACAGAAGAATCTGGTGTATGCTTGAAGAGAAAGGGGGTTTTAGGTCATGTTCCTAAGTGAAAGCATGTAAGCAGATCTTGAAGTTATGGATTGGAAGATCTCAAAGTACACAAGTATATTTTAAGAAATGGGAGAAGTACCTATGGTTGGAGAGCATAGAAATTATGGTAAAAGCTTAGTGTGTAAGGACAGATTTGGATCACAGAAACATTCTGATATTGTGATAGGAAATTTGGATTCATCAGTGATCTCAAATACCTAACTAGAATGGGAAGAGAATGTAAGTAATAAGTTAAACAGGCAGTGTATTAGAAAACTAAGAAAGGTGAATGGAGGCTGACATTGAAAGGGGAGAGTTCATGCAGTTACTTCTCAGCTTACCCTTATAGAAAAATGCAAGTCTTATGTTTTAAGGGTTCCTGTTTTTCAAAAACTCAGAGAAATCTAGATTTAATCAGAAATATCACAATTTAAAAATATTGATAACTAGTTAAAATGCTTTTCAAACAATGTATTATCCATATCAAACTAGTGTGTCATGTGAAACTCCATGCCTTAAATGGTATAGTTCAAACAGCAGTTTATAACCTCTATAAGTAATGGGATCATTTTCATGTTTTAGGGTGATAACAGTGGTAGCTGTGTTGAACATGGATTTTGGGCAAGGGTGGAATAGCTGGGATAGAGACAGGTCCAGTAGAACTTTAAAGATGAGAGAGATGGGAATAATTAGTACTTTGTTAAAATGGGAATAGATAATGTTCCAGAGGTACATTTATTAGATTTCCCCCCCATGCGTACTAATAGTAAAATAAATGCAAAAGGATCAATAATGAAAAATAGTTCTTGCTTTTATCCCTTATCCTTAATTCTTATTTACCCTATCCAGAGGCAACTGCTTTTACTAGCTTGTTGGATTTCCCTGTAAGTACTCTGACAGTGTTAGATCTCTATGTATTAGTATGTATGTACATTCCATACCCCCCCCCCCCAATTCCCTTTGCACAAAAATAATACACACCAGACCCTCTTCTCTGAGGGATACATTCCAAGACACCCAGTACATACCTAAAACCTTGGATAGTAACAAACCTCATACATATTTTTTTATGTCTGCATGTCCTGCAATGTTGTCATATAATACCAGATATTCTGTTTTGTCTCCAGGTACCTCCTTTGCATCACTACTTTTGTGCTTTGGGGCAGTTATTATGTAAAATAAGGGTTACTTGAACACAAGCATTGCCATAACTTGACAGTTGATCGGATAACCAACTACTAAGTGACTAAGTTGCAGATAGCATACACATATGGATACATTGGATGAAGGGATGATTCATGTCCTGTTTGGGACAGAATGAGACAGTATAAGATTTCATCTTGCTGCTTGTTTCAGTCAACTTTTGCATCACTGTGACTAAAAGACTTGACAAGAACAACTTAAAGGAGGAAATGTTTATTTTGGTTCATGGTTTCAGATGTTTAGTCCATGATTGGCTGAACTTGCTGCATTGAAGACTAAACTTTCAACACATGAACTTTGGGGGACATTCCAAATTCAAACCAAATAGTATGTCACTGAATTTATGTGTTGTATATTTGGAGGGTGAAATTCCTAAGTGAAACTGCTAAGTTAAGTGGTGTGTGTGTGTTTTAAATTTTGATGATTTTAATGCATTTCTCTTAAAAGAGGTAGTACCATTTGCATTCTCTCCAAGATATCACAATGTGTATCTGTACACCAGAGCCATCATAGACGACATCAACTGTTTTATTTTTGTAAATGGGATAGGAAAAGTGGATTTTTGTCTTTTTTTCCATTTAATTGTGAATAAGATAGAGCATTTTTTTTATAGTTGGAAAAAAGTCCACTTGCCTGTATTTTCTGTGAAATAGTCTTCTCTCTCAGTTTTCTGTTTTCCTGACTTTTTAAGAAAATGATATATGAAAGGTTTTTATTAGGAATATCAGCAGAGATTGTTTCTTTCTTTGTCATTTTGCTTTTAATTGGCTTTAACTGTTTCTCATATATATATATGTATATATATACATATATATATATATATATATACATACATATATATATATATATATTTTTTTTTTTTTTTTAAATTTTGCAGTGCTGGGGATTTGAACCCAGGGCCTTGTGCTTGCGAGGCGCGCACTCTACCAACTGAGCTATATTCCCAGCCCCTCTCATATATTTTTAAAAACTATTCTCATAGTTACATCTCCATTTTAAAATTTCAGTCTTTATTAGTGATTTATTTTTATTAAAGGCAAACATTTATAATAATATCTTAGATATTTCTAGTGGAGTATATGGTAAATGAATTAAAATCTAAGATTTGGAAAGGTTCGTCTTTTTATTACTTTAGGATGGTCTAAAAATATTAAGTAATTTTATAATCTTCCATGGTCATGATTAGGAAATTCCTTTCTTTATGACATCATAAATTATTAAAAGGACATGAAGATTTTCGTAACAGTATTTTCCAAATGATTTATTTAAAAAGGAAGAACTATAGAATTTGAGCAGTTCTGCTATAAGTGGGATAATCAAGGTAAGTCTAGAGTTTGAGGAAAAGTGTCATTTACTTAATATAGTTGGTAATATATGCTCTAATATATATGTTGGCTGAGAACGTCATGGTCATTCTCTAGCTTTATGTTTTTGTGTCAGCTTTATCCATCCCTTATATCCTTCTGAAAAAGATTTTGAATGTTTTCTTAGGGCACATTGTACTAGAGTAGAGCTGGACTTTTATGCCTATTTTAAATCATCCTTCCACGCATGGTCATCATTTTTACCACCCTCTGTGCCATTAAATTTGATTGCTTGTGGATACTGGTAGGCATAAGTAATGTAATTGTTCCATTCTATAGTAACTTTAGTATTTTTTTTATATATATTTCTTTAGGCTATCTCTTTTATAATCTAACTAAAAACATAATTTGAATTTAAATGATAGTTTTTTAAAAACCGGATATTTTAAAATAAAATGTGTAGTATTAGACAGCTGTTATCACTTGATAATCTTCTAAACTGGATCAAAAACTCAGGCAATGAAGGTTATTCATTTATTCTTTCTAGGAGTTTCTTTGAGTTGCTGCTGTTCTTTGGAAGAGATGAGTTCTATGAAGAGCCCTTAAAGGATATTCTTGGATCATTCCAGGTAAAACATATTTGTCTACATTTAGTACACATCTATTCTAGCCTAAAAGTAGTTTATCAGTTATTTATTGCTTAAAAGTTTTTATGATCACTAAGTTGATGATGTTTAAGACCCTGTTATACTGGCAGATAAAGATCTTAAAATTAATTTTTAACTATATTCTGAAGCAGTTCACAGTTCACAGCCAAGATTCCAATTCCATATCTGCTAGATCAGAATTGTATTGCCTTTGTAGATTCCTATGCACATTTGGTCATATATCTCACTTTTTATTGCTGTGATATATAGAACTTAACCATGGTGAAAAGCATTTTTGTCTAGAAGTAAACTGGCTGTTCCATGTCCCTTTTTCCTTTGGCTGTACCTTGATTTTCTCATCTCAAAATAACCTTCTCAAGCTAGCAGGCCTTTTTGTTGTTGTTGTTGTATCTGGTGTAGGAAAGAATAAATCCAGGTAAGAATGACAAGATTTCAATACCCCTCCTGTAGATCAAAAGAACATTTGATCTTTTTATCTTCTACCTGGGAAGCAACAAACTAGTTCCCTGGCTCACTCATGTGTCATTTATCTCATCAGCACCTCTCTTGGCTAGAATTAAGGAAAATATGTTTTTAACTTCTTCAGTGGCAGTCTCCAATATTGTATGTATATTACTGTGATGTTAAAATAAAGGCTTATGATCAATCAGGAGTATTGCTCTATCATGTAAATTATGTTGCTACTTCTGTTTCATCCATTTTTACCTTAGTAAAAAGAGATCAAAATACCTGCTGTCATGAAATTCAAGATCTAATTAAAGTATATAGTCTAGTATCTAGCACTTGGTAATTTTCCACTTTTCCTTTGATATGTGTGTTCCTGGCAATCCATTCTTGAACTTTTACTCAGCAGATAGGTGCTGTTTCCCCATAATGTGCCAGGCACTAAGCTCTGGGGAAAACATTAATAAACAAAATAGAAAGACTCTGTCTGATTTATAGAGTTTAATTCTAGTGTGGGGAAAGACAGTAAATAAAATCTTTGTAAATGAAGATATTTTTAGAAAACAATAGTTAAGGCAATTAAGAGAGTGCTGGCCTGGTAATATTGGGGAAAACACATTGTAGTTTTAAATGGGGTGATCAAGAAATACCTCATGGAGATGTCAGCTGAGCACTGATAAAGGGGAATCACCTAAGTGTTTGCAGTCATTGAGAGACTGTATTTAATTTCTATTTTAAATGTATGAAAACGTAACACAAAGGGAATATCCTTATTCTCTTAGAAGCAGAGTTTCCATTCTGTTATTAAAATAATCCCTCAAGGGAGAATTCATGGTTTTCCACATTTTTTTTTTTTTTTAATTTCCTGCCCTAATCCTAGCTGACTTCTAAAGACTAAAACATAACCTGCCACTTTAAAAAAAATCTCTGCCACTTTTGTTGTTGTGGCTTTTTCCCACTGTGAATTTCTTTCAGGTTCTCTTAACTCTTACCACCTAAGAGAGGTTTCACTTTTTGTTCCCATTTTAGTTTTACTTGGGGGATCATTCTTCATTTTCTAAATTGAGTTTATTGCCATTGTTGCTTCCCAGGCCTCTAACCCGTGGGAATCTAGCAAAGATCAACATGTGCTCCATGTACACCTCTCTAAAACTCTGTATTTTTTAAGCTTGAAAATCATCCAGTCTTTTGTCTCATCTTTCATAATGCAATGCAAATCCTAATGTCACCTTTTGAAATACACTTATGTACTATACTAGTATAAGTTCTTATTTCCCTAAGTGGTTCCTATCTGTCTTTTGTAGAGTCATACCAGTTTAAGATGGAGTTCTTTTTCTCCTTCCTTAAGTGGGACAAACACGTGTTGATACTTTAATGTACATAAGATTATCTTAGGATCTTGTTAAAATTCATATTATAATCAGATAGGTAAGGTGAGATAAGACCTAATAGTCTGCATTTCTAACAAGCTCCCAGGTGATATTGCTGGTGCTAATCCTGGACCACACTGAGTTGCAGTAGGTTAACATTCTTCACTAGATTTGAGTATACATCCTTGTTTTTCCTCCCGTATTTCAACTGTGAATATCCCAGCTTCAGCACTCTGTCATTTTGTGCAAGTTATATAATTTCTGTAACGGTTTCCTTACTTATGAATCGGTGATGATAACTGTAGTCAGTGCATAGCATCTTTGAATAGTTATTAACAAAGTACTTGTTATCATTCCATGCAAAATGACCATGTCACTGTTTTGAAGGTCTCCTGGTAAAAGATGTTGATTCTGAAGTCTAAATGTCTGGATTTCAGTTTTTACAATAAGACCAAAACCTAGCTCATAAACTTATTTTTTTATTTTATCAATTTCAGATCTCCTAAAATCTAAGTTGTACAAGTATTTTTAATTTCTCATCCATTGATTGTAATTTTTTCTGCACTATTCCAAGATAAACCTTCATTCTTATAGCCAGATATTCCATTTCCTGGCATCCAAAAGTTTCTTTCTTAGCTCTGATTCTAATAAGTTTTTCTTTACCTCAACATAAGATGACACACTTCTCAAATGATGAGCCTACCTTACACATGATCATCATTAAAATATCTTCTAGATACCCAGCAAAATTACACTGCAAAAATAATGTAAAATGAGGAAAAAATTCATTGTCAGTGTTGGAAACTAGGATGAAGGCCTTTTGCAAAGCACTCAGACTTGAAAATCAGATTGAGGGATGGATCAAAAAATACTTTGTTGACTGAATATGATGAAATAGTGAAATGTATGAGAAGGAGAAAAAAGAAAAAGAAACTGTCCAGTGGTATACAGTAATCCCATCCTCCACCATTAGCATATAACAAGAGGGACTGGATGAAATAGCAGATTATGGGGATATGGTATGTAGCCAGTCTCATCTTTGTTATTGTTTTTGAAAAGTGCATCAGGCATGTAGTAGAGACCCAAAAGCAGGAATCCCAATGTAACTTTATACCCACATTAAAAATGTAATGTATGACTGCCTAAAAGCCTTCTTTCCATTGAGAAAATGGGAGTATGATCCAAATGAAACTCAATCTGTTCTAATACTGAGAGATAGTCTTGTAGGGAGATATGGTTAATTTCCACCAAAGCTTCCTGTATCCTCCCTTATATATATGCCATTGAATTAACAAAATAACTGTAGTGCATATAAACTTTGCCCTCTTCTCTTTGTTCAGACCTGAAAGAATTAATATGGACCCATTCGTCCACTGGTAAAACACCCCTATGTTCTAAAATTCTAGATGACCAAAGAGTTGAGTGTGGTGGTGCAGTCCTATAATCCCAGTGACTGGGAGACTGGGGCAGGAAGACTGCAAATTTAAGGCCAGTTTTGGCAATTTAGCAAGACCCTGTCTCAAAATAAAAACATTTTTAAAAGGCAGGCGGAGAAGCTCAGTAGTAGAGCAACCCTGGGTTAAACGCCAGTACAAGCAAACGCCACCCCACACGCAAAGATGATCAAAGAAAATAAATACCACTTTCATCAGTTACATTGTAAGATAAAATGATAAAATTTTAAAAATGGATCTGTTATGTTCTTGCTGAGGTTAAGTTCAAATTATGTTCCATGAAATTTTATATTGCATGGAGATGAAACTACTAAATTGAAAGTGCTGTGAAAGCAATTAACAACAGATTAATGGCAACAGAAACAAAATTAGTGAAGGAAATAATCTATAAAAGTAGTTTTTTTTTTTTTTAACTTGCATTCAGGAATAAGTGTTTTAGTTTGCAGTTTTCAAAATAAAGAAAAGTTCCCACAAACGTGTAGAACAAACAGGATTCCCTCAAAGGGAAAATAAGGTAGGCTGGCAGTGAACTCATATGGTAACAAATGCCAGAATAAATAAATAATATCCGTGGAGTTTTCAAAAGAAACAAAAATTAATAATACAGCTGTCAAGCCCTATAGTTTATAAGAGAGGTCAACAAAAATATATAGTTTAAATACTTGGAAAACAAACTGACTATGGGTCTTTTATCAGGATAACAAAGAAGCATGCTGTATGATCAAAACAAAGAATTTACAGTTAGGACCCTTATAGAGTAAAAGAAATGGCACTGGCCTAAAGAAACAAATAAGAGTTTATAAACTATTATTATTATGGCTGTTGTGAAGATTGTATTAATGTCAAATAATTCGGGAAGAGAGACAGATTGTGGAAAAAAAAAAAAACCATAATAATCTGGAACTGAAATCTCAGGTTATAGTATTGACTAAATGGAGATAAGTAAGATTGGCAAGAATTAAGTATATTCTGGAGAAAGCTAAGTTGAAGTAACTGCATGAAGTGGTATCATTTGCTAAGTGGGCAGTGATTACAGGGATAAAAACAGAATATAGGAGGAAGTAAGTCCCATTCCAGACTTGCTGTATTAAATATCATCAGAATATCCAAGTATTAATGCCAAAAAAAATGGTTAGATAAATGGTTCTATGTTTATACTTTCCTAATTTAAAAAAATTTTAAAAAAAATTTTTTAATGGTGCTGGGGATTACTAATTTTGTTTTTTTTAAACCAAGACCATATATTACTTTTATAAATCAAGAGAAAAACAGATATTATGATTTTGAAGATTAATTTAAAAAATAGAAGACTCACGTAGTAACCAAAATGTTAACCAAAACAGTAATCTAAAATCCTTACTGCTCTAGCTCTGCACATGAGCCTGCCCTAATCTTTGAGAAAACTTTATCCCCATCCTTTGGGGTTAGTGTATAAGTCAAAGAGTCCTCCACCCCTCCACCCCAAGAAGAAGTTCTTTTCTTGGAATTTCACAGCATTTTTTTGTCTTTGTGTCCCTTGGGTGACTGGAAGGTGAGATGCCATTTTCTAAGCAGGAGTGGCTCAAGGCTGTCTTATTGCAATAGCATTATAAGAGCAAAATATAATCAAATGTTATTGCCAAAAAAATTTAAGCCCTATCTTGCTTCACTGGGATAAGTACTGATCTCTCCTAGAACTACAGAGCTGCCACTAAAAAGTAGACTATGTCCCCTTTCTGGAGTATGTGGAAAAAGTTTCTTTAAGATTTAATTTGGCAAAGGCCTATTCATGGTATTCAAAATAAAACGACCTTGTAGTAGTGCTGGTTAAAAGATAAAATCAAATCAGTTTTATGGCAAGGCATTTGGAAAGAGCAGTTTCAAAACTGTGTTATATTTTCTTAAATAGAAGTTCTTATCTGTCTCTGCTCAAATCCATCTTGACTACATATGACTTTTACCCTTCTTAAGATTTTTTTTCACCATTACCAAAGTACTCATCCACCTTTATTCTCTCTTACTACATCGTTAGATCTGGTAGGCAGGGACTGGCTTTCATCCCTTTCTTACCAATATTTAGTAGTCTTAATCCCTAAGTCCTGATATTAATGTTTACCAAAACAAATGGAGGATAAATAAATATGTTCACATTTATTTCTGATGTCTAGTCATTCCTTTCTTTAAAAAAAAAAAAAAAAGCCAACCCCTTTTAGAGGTATCATCCTTGCTGAACAGATGTAAACATAAAAATATTAGGTATACTGTTTGAAATTACTTGTTCCATTGGTTACCACTATGTCGAAATGGGACACATCAATCAAGGTATTTGTGGGATAAAAATATCAAATATTTACTTATAGAATCTACTTTGACAATGTGTAGGAAAAAGGGAAATTGAAATATGTTTAATTATAAGAAAAGTATAAGGGAAAGGATTTCACTATCTATGAAAAGAAACATTTGATTAGAAACCATTAGCCCTGAAAGGAAAAAGACTGATGATAAAATTAAGTTTAGATTTTAAATGGTTGGAGATGTAGCTCACTGGTGAAGTACTTGCATAGCATGTGTATGGTCCTGGTTCTGATTCCCAGTGTTGCCCCATCCATTCCAAAAAAAAGTTTAGATTCTCAAATCATTTTGAAATCTTATATTCTTTGGATAAACTTTGTTTGAATGGGTGAAGTTTGGTATTTATTCATTAGCATTTATTTTGAAATAGTTAATCCTACTTTGATAATTATATATCACACCTCAGAAATCTTTGTACTTTGTGTGTTTAAAAAATAATCTATTTGAGAAAGAAACATCTTTAGCTGTTAAACTGGTATAATTTTTTTTTTTTTTTTTTTTTTGTGGTGCTGGGGACTGAACCCAGGGCCTCATGCTTGCAAGGCAAGCGTTCTACCAACTGAGCTTTATCTCCAGCCCCAAACTGGTATAATTTGAGAAGGTACAAGAGGCAGAGTTGTTTCAAGGATGAAATTTACAATAAATAAATTTGAGACAGCCTCCAAAAGATGGGACTCTCAACATTAGTAGGTTGTATTTATTGCAGAAAAAGCCAGAAAAGCAGTCATTTCAAGAAAGGATATTAATTAAGCATTGTATGCTGATAGTTATTCACATTTGGTATCCAACCATAAAGGAAGATTTTGTATTTTGAGCACCCTATAGTCTAGTGTTGTTAGAAGCAGGCATGTAAATTGCCTTCAAAATCAGTGATAGGGTTAACACTTTGAAACTATTTCTGACTACACATCAAGCATTCATTATTTATTGAAAGCAGATTGTGTTAGTGTCCTAACACAAATAAGGAGAATTCTTAGCATATTAGTGCTTGAAGCAGTTTATATTTTTCCAGATTAAACATGCCATAGAAAATTTAAGCAGTAAAGAACTGTACGAGTACTAAGTCCAGTCTTATTTTTAAATAAATGGTGAAATAAATGACCAGAAAGAGTCATACTTTTATCCACTCAAATAAAATTTGTAGATTAAGTAACTTGCCTAATTTGTAGCATAGACGGCAATGGAGATCGGTTCTCTAGATAGACTTCAGTGCTTTTTCTGCTAGATGTTTGGTTTATTTCTTTATGTGGGAAATCATGTTCAAATAAATCTTTTATATACCTTAAGACTTCAGGGCCCATATTATTAGTACAGGTTAAAACTATGACAATAGCACTTCTCTGGTAGCCTTGTACTTTTTTTTTTTTTTTTTAATTCTGGTACTAGGGAATGAACCCAGGGGTGCTTTACTACTGAGCTATAATCCCATACCAGTCCTTTTTATTTTTCATTTTGAGACAGAGTTTCTCTAAGTTACTGAGGATGGCCTCAAACTTGTGATTCTCCTGCCTTAGCTTCCCAAGTCACTGATACTACAGGTATACACCACTGCACCTGGCTGGCAGCCATATTAATTCATTACTTATTTTAAAATGCTAATGGTAGGGTCATACTTGCTTTTTAGCATAGCAGCCACCAATTCACTTTTTGAAATTTGACTGTGCTTTTTCAACTGACTTACGTTAGTTATGATTGGCTTCCCCTTCAAATAAAACTGTATCTTTAAGAAATATTTACATTTTTATGTTTTAAAAGCAGATATAAAAACTAATCAGGCTTATTAAATAGGGAATGATTATTCATATTTACTCTTTTTTTTTGTAAAATTCCCAAAGTGGTATCTTAAATAGCTCACTAAGTACATGATCCTAAGTATTTTTTAATAATCTAATGTCTGTATCATTTATGAGTATCCATATATTTTTATAATTTTGAATCTGGGACTCACATCAGAAATTGTTTAATCCAGTCAGGCACAGTGGCACACACTTATAAATCTAGCAACTTGGGAGGGTGAGGCAGGAGGATCACAAGTTTGAGGCCACCGTCAGCAACTTAGTGATGCCTTGTCTCAAAATATAAAGGACTGGGGATGTAGCTTAGTGGTAAGGCACCATTCAGTTCAATTCCCAGTGCAAAAAAACTTTAAAAAAAAAAAAAAAGATTGTTTAATCCAAGTCCTTTTTTTATAGATCTGAAAACAGCTCTAAAAGAGATGAAGTTTATGGAAACAGAATAAGTGCTGAAGGTCTTTTCTCAACCCAGCATTCTTTCTAGTAGGATGTATTCCTTAATCTGTCATATGTAATGATATAAGCATGTGTTTGCATTAATGTACATGGGAAAGCAACAGATTTAAAGAAATGTTTTATTTTTACTATTAAGAGATTCATGATCTTAACATTTGAAAACCTGAAGCCTGCCTTATTGAGGAGATAAGAGATGAAGAAACTTCAGTTTGCTGATCTGAGTGATAGTAGATAAGAAACTTTAGTTTGTCTAGATTGGAATAGTAATTGCAGAAATGGCAAAGAAGGAACACGTCAGAAGATATTTTTAAAAACTGACATGATGTTAGGATTAGTAGACTACAAAGACAAATTTTAAATATGACCCCATACACAAGTATAAAAACAAATAATACCTAATATCAAGAATCTTCAGACTTGTATTATTGTATAATTTTTTTAAAAAGTTTGAGCACATGTACTCATTATGTGTGTATTACGTGCATATACTAATACTATATACATTATTAAATATACATTAAAATATAAAATTTTGTTTTTAATTTAATAGTATAGAAACTGACAGCAGTGTGATTGGGTATGCTTTATTTATGAAAAATGTTAATACATTTTCATGTAATGACTCAAAATATGATTTTAGGTTCAGTTTAATTTGATTGTAGATTTCCCACCCCCACCCCCCTTGAGGTACCAGGGATTGAACTTAGGGGTACTTGACCAATGAGGCACATCCCAGCACTATTTTGTATTTTATTTAGAGACAGGGTCTCACTGAATTGCTTAGCGCCTCACTGTTGCTGAGACTGACTTTGAACTTGAGTTCTTCCTGCTTCAGCTTCCCGAGTTGCTGAGTTTATGATTGATTTTTAACTGCTGTCATAGGTGAAGAGAATGAGGATAGGTTTGGTACAATCAAATGAAAAAATGTTCTACTCTAAATCAGAACACTTTGTTTAAAATACCTTTCACCAATTATGCCAATGGTTTTATTGAAATTTGACTAGGAAATATCTATTATTCCTGAAATCAGTGTTTTGAATACTAACTCACTTTCTCTCACATGCTGGGGATTGAACCCAAGGCCTTATGCTAGGCAAGCTCTCTACCATTGAGCTATACCCTCCAGTCTAATACTTATCAGTTTTTAAAAATGAATTAAAAACTCACTAAAATATCCAAATCAAAGATTTTTCAACAGAAAATTGTAAGTTTTTATAGGTGACATACTGGTTTTTCAGCAGCAGTGATCATGTAGTGATGCAAACACTCCCAAATATTCATTTTAAACTATTTTCTCCATAAAAACTTTCTTTGGAAAAACAATTCTTTCATCGTTAACTCTTCCCTTTATTTTATATGGGCAAACTCAGAACTTGTTTTTGTTTTTGTTTTTGATTTTTTCAAAAACATCAGGTAAATACTCCTTAGGAACATATAGAAAAAGAACATATAGAAAAGAACAGAAAATTAGTATAATTGTCCTTTCGAAAAAAATGTGTAATGTCCTTGAATTTTACGACTATTTTTTGGGTGGATGGCTTTTGGGTATTGAACCCCAGGACCTAATGTATGTCAGGCAGGTGTTCTACCACTGAGCTATATCCCCAGTCCAAATTTTAGAACTTTTTGAAGTGCTTTGCCATAAAATAACTAATGAAAGTTTAAAAATGAAAGATATGATCATTCTCATTTCATTTCAAAGTATTATAAAGATTTTGCTTTAATTTAAAGGCTATATTTCATAAAATTAACCATATTGAAGACCTTTTAACATTTTTACTTCAATTTGCTGCAGTAACTTACCTGTGAATTTGATGTAATTTTACTCTGCGATCTATATTTAATTCAAAATATCATAGATGTTCCATATGCTTCCACTTCACACAGATTTCCGCAAAACAGTCATCAAAAATATATTAAGAAGGTATCTTTGTCACATTCCTTTTTAAGAAAGTTAACAACCTAAGAAAGTAAGATGTTAACACATAAGATGATAATCCATGACCCTCCTCTTATATGATAGGTACCAGAAGAGTGAAATGGTACAGATTTTGCTGCAGGAGAACAATTAAGTTTATTGTGGGTTGAAGTAGTGGAGGCTTCTCAGGGGAACTAGGACTATGGAAAGATAGGGTTTAGAGAGCTTTATTAAAGTAGGAGAAAGAAAGTGATATGAAGAAAGGGCACAGGCAAGAAAATACAAAGTGAAATTGGGATATGTGGCAGATATCATGCTGGAGAAGAGGATTCCTGGTGTGTAATAGGTGAATGAATAAGAGTTGGATGTTCTTATATGTGAGGTGAAAGCATTAAGAATTTCATTCTACGATAAACTGCTGAAGAGCTCAAGCCAACATATTGAAGGATCCAAACATCAATGTACAGCTTTACAGATGCATGTTGCCATATTTATAATGGCAACCAGTTCTGGAGTAAAACATCAAGCCCATCCCATGATGGATTCTAAAAGAAGAGTAAGGTAGAGAGTTGTGTTTTCTTTCCACATTGGTAAAAACATTAGGTTGATTGGAAGTATCTAAGGAGATTATATTTAGCATAGTGTAGTAGGTAATAACAATGGTAGACAGATGACAATAAAAGATCAAGTCAATATACATGCCAATTCATTATTTAAGTAAACATCCCTTAAAAATTTGGATATATATCCTAGAAGAGAATAACTGAATTCTACAGTGATTTAAGTTCTTCCTTATTCACTTTGGAGGTATTAAATTGAATACCATACAAAAAGAGCCACATACTATTAAAGAAAGGAAGAATCAAAAAACTTTTTCAAACTCACTTGTTCTCTTTCATCTTGTCCTTTTAAATAGACCACAATGAAATCTTTATTTCATTTGTTTCCTATCAAGAGCTACTTCCAATAGGAGTGGTTTCCAAAATAATGGTATATTGACTCAAGAAGTACTCATACAAGGCCAGGCATGGTGAAGCACACCATCCCAGTGGACTCAGGGGCTGAGGCAGGAGGTTCGCAATTTCAAAGCCAGCCTCAGCAACTGAGCAACACCTTGTCTCCAAAAAAACAGTACATACACAAAAAAACATTTAGAATTAATTTTTATTTTAGAAAACTTGAATATAAGCTAATTTACTAATTTTTACTAGAAGGACTGATGGTATATAATTTATGATAACTTTTATGCAGTGTACATTAAATGGAGGTATCAAAAAGAATGCTGCTGGCATGGTTTCATGTGTACATAGTCTTAGTAATGAAAAGGCTGAGGCAGGAGGTTACTGGGGCCAGAGTTTGGGGTCAGCCTTGGCAACACAGCAAGACCCTATCTCTAAAAAACCCCTAAACCCAAGTATCCAAAGTTGCCTGTAAGTGGGAGTTGTTAAATATATAGATTGTCAAGGTTTTCCCCTACAAATCTGATTCAGTAGTCTAACTTGGGGCCCAGAATCTTTTTTAACAAAACCTCCAAGTGTTTCTAATTTTCAGTCAAGTTTAGGAAATAGGCATTACACCTTGACTTGGACCTAAGTCTAGTTAGTCTAAGTCCTCCAGACTAATGGCTACATAATTGGTGTCTCATCTACCCTTAGACAGCTGGAAAAATGGACTGTCCAAGGGCTCACCAGTAGAACTAGACTAACCAGTGACTCAGGGAGTAGTGTCCAGTTTATTTCTTGTTTTGATTGGACTGAAGGCCAGCTTCCTAATAGTTGAACTTTAGGGGCAATAATGTGTGTGTGTGTGTGTGTGTGTATACTGTTTGTCTACCTCATGAGGTTTAAAATTGATGATTGTTTTTAACCATGAAAGTTCTGCCACAGATCATTATGTTCCAAATGTGTTATGTTAACCAATAACTTTATACTTATTTTTTATGCATTCTCTACATGCTCACATGTGGAAATAGTAAAGTCTGTTTTTTTTTTTTTTTTAAATGCTAAGGTGACTGGATGTCCTAAAATAAAATACTTTTTCAAAACGTTAAAAAACAGTAAAAGGAATAAAAGTTAACATTTATTGAATGCCTAATAACCAAGCACTGTCCCATACATTATTATTTAATCCCCACAACAATCCTGTGAAATAGGTGCTGTTAATTAATGATGGGTACACAGAGAGGTTAAGTAATTTGTCCTCTGTTTATATGATTTTTTGTTTGCCTGCTTGTTTTAATTTGGGTACACCCTTAAGTAACTTTTGGTAGATAATTTATTTCATGATGTTTGGACTTAACAATCCTTTGACTTATATGACTGAAATACTAATTTTTAAACTTTCATTTCTTTTGCCTCGTTTTCTTATAAAACAAATGAAACCTCCTCTTTTGTATGTTTTAGCCAGGAAGTTTAAGTGGCATATAGAAATCACTTTTTTAGTTCAATAAGGAATGTTCAAATGATAGAATATGGCAATTTAATACAAGTAAAATATTTATAGTCACTTTGAATATGTAGCTTGATGATTCATCTGAGAAGTGTAATTTCCAAAGAAATTTTTTTATCATGAATATTTGCATCAAGTTTTTAATGTCTGAAGTATTTTGTGAGCACAGAAAGAAATTCTGGCAATCGCTTGTATTTTAATTGATTCACAGTTAATATTCAAAATTTTAACATTGTCAGTTTGTCATTTTGTTTAGTGTTTTTCTTAAGGCTTCAAGCTCAATTTAGTGTTTTAGAAAATAATACTTTCACTGGGACTTTAGTTAATCTTTTGAAATTATCAGACTGAATTTCCTGAAACATCTTTAAAAAGAATACTTAACAGTATAGTATAATGAATCAAAAAGCATGATCAGCCAATAAAATCTTGTACATTTAAATCTAATCAAATTTATTAGAATCAAATTCAGTAAACCAGGTTCTCCCAAATATCAACTGTTTTTTTTACAAACATAACTTCTATTGCAAGTTCCATATTATAATGAAAGATGACAGATTCTCTAAAAACATTTTACATATCCTTAAAAAAAACAGATAATGTAGACAAATTACCCATTATTACTCACTTTAGCAACATATATCTTTTTAACCAACATATATCTTAAACCTCATACAAATTTTTCACATTATAGGTTAGATTTTCTTCAACTTGTCATTTCTTCATCCCCAAACTACATATCTAATTACTCAACAAGAGAGAGTAGAACTTTCCATCTTCCAGCTTTCTACCACAACTTAGATTTTTGGCATAAATTCAGGGCAGGGCAGGGGATCTGTGTCTACCTGCAAACCAGGGTATGCATACTGAGCAGGGCTCACTCCACATCATTTTGTTCAGCTCTTGCCTGCCATTGGAACTTTTGAGTCCTAATATAATTTTAACTGAACATTTAGTTTTTAGTTTCTTTGCAACCTGGTTCTTTTCCTAGAAATGATGAATTTCTGTAAGTTTTTCCCTTGGGTTACACTTCATCTCTGTTTTAATGGGATTTTCTAAGTCCATTTATGTACATATTGTGTAACCTTTGGCATTAAGGCCAATTTGTGTACTAATGGGGTTTTGTCACCCTACATGTTACAATAGTACCCCTTTCTCTTTTATAATTTAATAGCCGTCTCATTTGGCCATCAGTGATTTTTATTGGCAGTGATAATTAAGTTTAGTTTTTAATCCCTTTAAATTCACAAAGCCAAAATGATTTTTCTCTCCTAGGAATGCCAGAATCACCTCCGCAGATATGGAAATGTGAATCTGGAACTGGTGACTCGAATCATTAGAGATGGTGGCCCATGGGAAGATCCAGTGTTGCAAGCTGTTCTTAAAGCCCAGCCAGCATCTCAGGAGATAGGTACTTCAGGAGATTCAAAATCAAAACCAACATTTGTGAGAAGCAAACACAATTTTGTTTCCTAATTAGAGCAGCAGTAGTCATTTCTCTTATTTTATAATACTGAATAATGGAGTTATTTATTTTCAAATGAAGAATGTTTAAATTTTATTCTGACCTGGCCCAGAGTGATTTTTGACATTAGATGAGATACATTTATTTCTAGTAATGAGAATTGAGAATATATTTACTGAACATTACTTATTTAAAAGGAGTTTATCACTTCAGTTATAGTTTTAAAATCTGTTTAAGTAGGAATACCCATATTTATAAAAGTAAAAACAAAAACTTTCTTTTCATGAAACCACATGGAATCTCCCTTATAGGAAACTCCATGAGGCCTGGAACTCTGAATTTATTCTCACCAGTACTGTATATTCTACTATTAGTCCAGTGCCTGGTGTAGAGTAGTTATTTAATATAAGTATTTGTTGAATGAATGAATGACCACACAATGAATGAATGAATGACTAATTGAATGAATAAATACATTTTAATACTAATCCCAAATATCATAGAGCAGTATTTCCCTAAACTTTATCTACTAATAGAAGTTAAGTTTTATATCACTCCCTTACTACGTATATCCTTCTTTGACATTACCTCCTGTCAAACAGATCCTCCTGTGGACCCTTGTGGGCCAAAATTTCTTTTTGAATCAGTAGGTTCTGTCATTTAGTTAATTCTTTATTGGGGGGTATGGTGGGGTTTCGTCTATTATTAAACTGTTTTGAACTTCAGAATATTTTGAATCACCAAAACCTAGAATGTATGTTTGGAAGCAGTGAATAAGCACAAAAGTGTGGGAAACATTTCAAAGTGTGAAGAGAGCCTATAAAGTGCAGTTATAGGAAAGGCAGAGAAAAAAGAACTCACAACCCTGGAACCAATAAAGTCCTTGTCTGGTGAGAAAGACTTCATATCCTAGGTTTTGCTGAGCAGGTTAGGATATTTCCATTTACACCAGAAGTGAGGGGTAGGTTGTGAGTGGAGGTGAATGGGGAAGGGGGCTGTGATTCTCTGATTTAAGAATAAACCACCTGCAGATACAAATGTAGAGCTATGATAGTGAGAGAAAATAAAGAGATAAAACCAGGAGAAGCAGTGCAAAGTGGTAGGGTAGGATGGGATATTTGAGATAGTACATTAAGAAAAGAACTAAGGTATATGTGATAATGGTATGGAGAACCCACGGGATACAAAAGAGACTTGTGCTTGATGTGTGTAGATCTTGGAAGGGAATTAAAAAAAAAAAAACAGGAGAGAAAGACAGTTTTAACTGAGGAGGAAGAGTTGGATTATTTAGGAAGAGTATTAAGAGTCTAATATAGGAAAGGCAAAGATTATTGGGAAATGTGACCCTAGGAGATAGGAGATGGACAAAGAGCTTCAAAAGGAGGAAGGTCAAGGGAGAAGAAAGTTTGGACTTCTATGGGAATTTTTAGCCTTCTTTGAGTCAGAGCTAAAGCAGACCTATTGTTGTTTGGTCTGAGGGCTAATGGCCCATTAGACTGCATATCACATTAGAATAATAAATACTCCTTTCATAACTACACTAGCAAACTTCACTTTGGGAAAAGCTGCTAGAGCCTTATTAAAATGGATAACTCTTCTTTAGTTAGTGATCATTACAGTAAAGACTAGGGTGAAGTTTATGTACTAACTACAAATCAGTGTTTGCCTATCATATTGTAACCAGAAATACAAGGCAAATGTTTAAGCCAAAATAAAACATTACTCATAAGCACTTTACTAATAAAACATATGAAAGTAATTAAACGGTTTTGGATTCAAAGTCATAAAATTAAAGTTCAGTTTTGATCCAGCCACTTAAAAATTCTTTGTCTTTGGACAAGTCCCATTTGAACTCTCTGAGACTCAGTTTTGTTACCTACAACACAAATAACATAATACCTGTCATAAGGTTGTTGTTAGGTCTAAATAAACTTATTTAGTTAAGGGTGCCTATATATTTTCAGACTCTGTGAAAGTAGGTATAAATTAGTAATTATCCTTATGTGATCCATGAACATATGTGAATAAGCAGTTCTATTTGGCACTATTTTGGATGAATTTTATTTTAAAAATTAATAAAATATATCATGATTGTTTTTTCATTAATTTGTTACATTTCAAATTAATCTGAATTAGTGTAGTTTAATGTGATAATTTAGGATTCAGCTTTTTAATCTTATAGTAATGAAAATGGACTGTAAGAAGAAAAACTATGTAATTCGAGATTAGAAAGGCATCATAGAGAGTACACTTTGAAACATTATCAAACTAAAAGAAGAAAATTTCATATTTTCCCTTTCTTAAATTTTAGTTTTAGGATTTTTTTTTCTTTTTTTCTTTTTTTCTTTTTAGACTGAGAAGAAATCAGCAAATATTTCTTGAATGCAGTTTTGGTATTGCTCTTATTTTCATTTTTCCAACCATACTATTGAAAATTCTTTCCATAAAGTTTTCTAAGGAAAATGTTAGTTAAAAAACTCGTTAATATAATCAGATATATTTTAGTGGTGAAGTTTCAAACAACAAAGTTTTAGAGAATCTTTTCTTGAGGGTAACAGACTCTGTTTCTTTTTAATATAGTGAACAAATATTTAAGTTCTGAAAATCCACTGTTCTTTGAACTACGTGCCAGATACCTAATTGCTTGTGAACGCATACCTGAAGCAATGGCTCTTATTAAATCTTGTATAAATCACCCAGAAATCAGTAAAGACTTGTACTTCCATCAAGCATTCTTCACATGTTTATTTATGTCACCTGTGGAAGACCAGCTATTCCGTGAGGTATTGTTTGGGATTATTTTTGCCAATGACCATTTTAACCTTACTGAAAAAGGTGGGGAAAGGGGTAGCTCATTATTGTTGAATTCTTTTTGCAGTTATATAATGATTTAAAGATCACATTATCTAGATGTGTTTTCTTTTGACACCATTCTTTAAGTTCATGTTGAATTAGAATGTGATATTAGCAAATAATGAAATTAATAAAAAGTACTAAAATGCTAAAAGCTCATATTTATTTATTTTTTCAAGATTAAGGAATGAATCTTTTCCTAATATGGAACCTACTTGCCTACAGGTTATAGGCATTAATGAAATTACAAGCACTCATTATAAAATGAAAGTGCTATTGCAGAAAAAATGAGAAACATTAAAGTATTTCTCTGTAATTCATCATTGTCTTTGAAGAAGAAACTAGAAATCTAAGTACTTTCTTCTGTGTAAACACTTATTGCAATTAGCTTTTTAGATATTTTTAATGATATGAACTGGTTTTTCCTTTCCTCTTACAGCATTTGTTGAAAACTGACTGTAAGAGTGGAATTGATATCATCTGTAACGCTGAAAAAGAAGGCAAGACTATGTTAGCTTTGCAACTGTGTGAATCCTTTCTTATTCCACAGCTCCAGAATGGTGATATGTACTGTATCTGGTAAGTATTCCTAATATGGAAATTAAAATGAAATGATAAGATGGGTAAGAGAGGGAGAATTGATTAGAAGAGTTTGGATTTCATATCTGTTTTAATATTGTGTAAAAATGTTAAGCTACTTTAAGACTTTTGTGCAAAGAACAATAGTATATTGTAAAAACTAGAGACTGTAACATGTAACTCAGTGTTTAAATGCTTAAGATATGTGTTATAGTAAAACAATGTTTGAAATTGAATTTTTAAAAAAAATTTTAAAAACTATTTAAAAGTTAGTAGGATTTTTAAACAGTGCTCTCAAATTTTAAGTTCTTAAATTCTAAAGATATATAGCTCCAAATCATACTTGACCATTTTTGGTTTACAGATTAAAATTTTCAAATAGCTAATAATAGAAGGGGGCCTAGAAAGAAGTACACTTGTCTTCTAGGGGAGTATACTTTTAGTTAAATTGTTAATTTTTTTAATTTGAAAAACTGACCATGTCAACTGAAATTGCAAATAGTGGAAGAGATCGGGAGGTGGTAGTGAGACATGTGAACTTTTAAATTGTTTTAAAAGTATTATCATTTTTTATATTCTGAAATGGAATATAGTCATGGCTATTAATAGTAGCTCTTTTCCTGTGGAATAAGTATGTTCTTTATAGATCTAGCAAGCTAAATAGTGTATCTTTAGTCTTTTAATTTACTCATACACAAGTGAATGGAATCAAGTATAACAAACAAACGAACAAAAAAAACCCCAGGAAAATATGCTTATTTTGTTCTTTTCTTTGTTAACCAATTTCTGTTATTTAAGGAGGGACCTTAAAATGGAATAATGCCTGTCTTCCAGCTACTGGCCACAGACAGCAGAAGAATAGAAGTTGAGTGTGTGACTCCTGCTGTCTAACCAGAAAAGATTTCTCTACGCCTCTTTTTGACCCTTCTTTCTGAATAACCTGAGATTTTTGTTTTTGTTGGTTTTTTAATTTTGGTACCAGGGATTGCACCTAGGAGCACTTTACCACTGAGCTATATTCCTAGCCCTTTTTATTTTTTATTTTGAGACAGGATCTTGCTTAGTTACTTAGAACCTCACTAAGTTGCTGAGGCTGGCCTCAAACTGGCCATCCTCCTGCATCAGCCCTCTGAGTTGCTGGGACTACAGACGCGCACTGCTGACTCTGGCTAAATATGCTAAGTTTTGATATTTTTATTCTACACATTGATTTTTATTTTAGTTTGAAGAGGAGGATTCTTTTCAGCCTATAACATCTGTACTGTCTGTTTTATTTTGGCTTGCCCTTCATTTCCCCCGTATGTGGACAGAACCAGGTCCACAATCTAGTTTTATTCTATCTCAAGCCAATAGAGCAAGGTACTACCCCCATTTCTCTTTCACCGTCATTAATGATAATAACAAAAATAATAAACACTTCTAACATCTAGTGAGTGCTTCCTATATTTTGTTTTATATATGGATTATCTCATTTAATCCACAGTCTAATGGAGTAGGTAATACTGTGTTCAAGCCATTTAGTTTAGTAGTGAAGCCAGGATTCAAACCTAGGCAGCTTCAAACCACAGCCTCTGGTGTTAAACAGTATCTACTATAAAAGCATCAAATTAAGAGAGAGAGAGAGAGAGAGAGAAAAAAAAACTATGTTGTAGGGGTGACTGTAGACCCTATTATAGTCTTTTCTTGAAAGTAGGTAATTTGATGTTTATATTAGTAGTTAATAGGGCCCTTTATAAGCTACCTATGAGTGCTATTTTTTAAAGGATCCTCTGACTAAAAGAAAACTAAGCTTTATTAACCTGTCCTCTAAATGAAGACTATCAGTGGCTTTCAAGGTGTTTTTTCTTGTTTTTCCTCAAAATCCAACATACAAGTAAAACTAAGGTCTCATTTTATAAATTCATTCAAAATGGAGGTTTACAACCATGTGCCAGGATTTCTGCTTTGCCTGTTACAAAGCTAAAATCCAGGGCTGGGGAGATAGCTCAGCTGGTAGAGCGCTTGTCTCGCAAGCGCAAGGCCCTGAATTCGATCCCCAGTACCAAAAAAAAAAAAAAAACAAAGCTAAAATCCATCTGGTAGCCCTATCCTGGCAAACTTATTAGGATCTTAGAATATATATTTTGTTTACCAAGTTTTCTTATGACTCAAATGAAATAAAAGAGAAATAAGGATTTTTGTCATAAAACAAAAAGTACAAAAAAACATGAAAACAAAAAGTCCCTTCATTTTGTGCCCTTAGACTGAGAGGAATCTCAGGTTTTTTAAATAAGCTGTAAACAAACATATATTTCCAACATGTCAAACATTCATTTGTATGATATTGAGTAGAATATCTCTCTTAAGATTTTCAATTATCATTTTGTTTTAAAATCTGTTGAAGAACTATGCTGTCTTTTTAAATATAGTTGATCTGTCTCTGCCTTCTTCATTCATATCCTCCTTTTCATAAAAATACTCCTTATTTGTAATGTCCACCATCATCTTTTATCTTATTCCATTTGTAGTTTCTCTTCATATAGTCCCTCAAGACATTTCAGCATTTAGGAATATAATAGTTGCCACAT
This sequence comes from Sciurus carolinensis, assembly GCF_902686445.1. Classification (NCBI taxonomy): domain Eukaryota; kingdom Metazoa; phylum Chordata; class Mammalia; order Rodentia; family Sciuridae; genus Sciurus; species Sciurus carolinensis. Next base: position 101,451,260 of record NC_062221.1, on the reverse strand, counting down.
TATCAGGCTGGGGGTAGCTCAGTGGTAGAGTACTTGCCTATCCTGTGTGAGACCATGGTTCAATTCCCAATACTCCCCCCACCACCCATAAATGCAAATTACAAGATTATCAGCTTAAAAATATTTGTTGAATAAATCTTAGTGCTTGGTACTATGAAGATTACAAAGACAAGAAACAAACGTAAGAAACTAGTGATTAAATGTCAGTATATGCCAGACATTTCATCTATGTGTTTCATTTATCTCTCTTAATTCTTTTAATAAAGCTCTTGAATAAAGTTAAGTGAGCACTAGCTTTTCAGTCTTATTTTTGAAATTTCAGTTACTTACATGAATATCAGTAAAGATATGTCTTTTGATAACTTTGAAACAAAAGCATTTAATGAAATAAATATATTTAGTCTTTCTTTTCAAACACTAAAATAATATTTTAAATTAAAAAAATGTTGAATAGGAATAATTTCAGTTGTTATGTGTAAGTCTTTTCAAAAACTAAAATATTTTAAATTAAAAAAATGTTGAATAGGAATAATTTCAGTTGTTATGTGTAAGAAACTGTAGCTGAAAGAGATAAACACCTCAAAGCTAATACAGAATGGGGATTTATACTAGTCTGTTTGGAAGTAAGCTGTGTTTCAAGAGTGTAAAGGAAAGATAATATTTACTGATAGCATACTGGGATATGACATGAGACACAAGAGCATAGAGAGACAGTTGGTCCTCAGGGATCATTGCTATCACGGACACAGAGATTGCTAGTGTTTTTCAAAAATTTGTTTTCTGTCATTTGGCTTTAGTGTCTCCTGCTCTTGAACAGCAGGGATACCAAGAGTCCTCAGGTTTCATAATTTTAGAGCTGAGAACACTCCAGGTACTCTAGCTTGACTGGGGTCAGTTTCCTACTCCTGAATAATATCTTCAGAGGGAAGAGAGGACACATAGGAGACAGGGCCGTGGGAGTTTCACCCTTGTAGTACTAAGGCTATTCCCAGAAACTGTGGCTCACTGTTACCTCCAATTAGTATTTAATGTGTTACTGAAATTTTGGGGTTTCATTCCCAATTGTATGTTCTTGCCACTACTCCCAATGTACAACATGTCACTGAGGTGATTTATAATGTATTAAAAGTTGGGGGAAAGCAACCTATAAAACACACACAAGGAAGCATATGAAAGGTATGAAGAGAATGAAGGGTAAGAGGGACGAGATCTTTTCTGAAGTAGTTTCCACTTTAGTTTGGGATATTCATGAAAGTTTCATGAAGAGAAACTTTGAAAGATGACTAGTCTTTGAAATGAGTACTTTCCAAGTAGTGCAATCAGGATAAACAACGAAACAATGGTGAAAATAAATGAAGCACTTTTACAGACAGTGAGAAAACCACTCTAGGAGACTACCTAAGGCTCAAATATTGATCCTTTTCACCCATGTTTCTGTTGCTAATACACTAAGTATCGTATTGAATAAGCACTAAGTGGCATATGATTAATTCTAAGTGGGTTAGTGTGATAGAAAGAAATCTAAATTGAAATACACAGTCATGAAATTCTGAAACAAGTAAAAGTGAGAGATTTGGAAGGAAAGTGTGAAACCTGATAAAGTTCTAAAAGAGTATGTGTGGTGGACTAAAATACCCACACAGCTAGTATGAAATAGAGATGGAATTTTGATTTTACTTCTTTACTTTCTGTTATTTTCTGTGTTATGTTTTCTGTGTTGTCTTTCTTAAGTTTACCTTCATATAGCAGTCAAGGTGTCCATTGAATGGGGGGGCAGGAAGTAGGATTTATTGGTGGGCATGATTAAAGGGGGCAGGCAGCAGAGTGGAAGCCCTCACAAGCACAGGGCCCTCCACTTGTCCAGGGACCATAATTAAGGATGTATATGACCCACAGCTATTCAAGATGAACCACTTCTCAGCCACCATGTCTTCATATTTTTGCACTAAACTTGGTAAAACTCTTAATTCTTTGAGATGTGAATCTTCTGGTGACCAGGGAACTTGAACTTGAGCCCTGGCTAAGAACTCAATCACATCATGCTCCTTGTTCTTCTGAAACTTGGTGCAGGTGGACATGATGATTTGGTCAGTGTAAACTCTGATCACTGTGCCCTGGGGATTTCCAAAAGCTTCCCAAATACCTGTCTGAAGCCCTAGATTAGGAACAACCTAAGAGACAGGAAGATCCATTGGATCCTATTTCCAAAGGATCCTTAGGGTAATCCAAACAAGCAACACACTTGAGTATATCACTGAGGATGCTGCTGTTTGCAAGTATTTCACACTCAGGCCCCACGAGGAAAGGAGCTGAGTCAGTGTAAATGACTGCAGATTTCTACAGATTGAATACCTATATGTGCTGGACTCAAAGTACATAGTCAGTAATCACTTTAAAAAAAAAAAAAACATTTTCATAAGTTACTGTATTACTTTTAGATTATGATGCTTTGCCTAACTTTTATGACAAGTTTTAAAGAATTCTAATTTGCTAAAATGTGATAATCAAATACATCATTTATATCTTCTACCTTTGCCTCAGAGCCCACTGCTCCTAGCCTTATTCATCCTTTAAGCTTGGCTATATTTTAAAAAGGTATCTACCTCTGAAATACTTTAAATGGTACATAGCTTGTCTGCTTAAAAATACTATAACCTAACAAAAGTAATTATTTAAAACATACAATTTCAGAATCAATACTATTACTTACACTTTTAATCTATATTACTTTTGGTACCTTAATAGATTAAGATAGTCTATAACATTGGTTTCTAAATTTAAAAGTAGGGTAAACCAAAGTTCATGGCTTTTTAAAATTATATCAACATTGGTACATTGGGATTAGAATTTTTCTTTCGATCTAATACTAGAAATATCTGCCAACATATGATTGGATTTCATTCCTATCACTTCAAAACTGTACTTTCTGGTCTCTTTTTCTCCCAGCTTCTGTTAGGGAGCAGAAGTAGCTTAAGGGTCAGCATACACATTTACACCCACTTCATGTATGTCTTTTCCAGGGCACTTTAGACTCAGAGAAGGATAGGTAATGTCTGTATTTGAATAAACTGTATTTTTGATATTTCTCTTTTTTTTTTCTCATTTACAGGGAGTTGATTTTCATATGGAGTAAACTACAGCTTAAATCTAATCCTTCAAAACAAGTTTTTGTAGATCAATGCTACCAGCTTTTAAGAACAGCAACTAATGTGAGAGTCATATTTCCTTTCATGAAAATCATTAAAGATGAGGTAAATAGGATATGTTTATCCCTTGAATTTTAAATTAAATTTAAATGACAATTCACTGAAACTCGAATCTCCTATAAAATTTATTTGACTATAAAATTAAAAGTAAGGAGGATTTTAAGGCTCCATTCTCCGTGTATTACATCCTCCTCTCCCCTAACTTCAATCTCCCAATGTGGGTATACATAAGGAAAAAACTGAAACAGAAAAAAGTCAGTTTACTAAAAATTTGGGAACAGTTGCTTCAATAAGAAGCTATTATCTCTTATAAATATGTTTTGTCACTTTTAACATTATCCTAAATTCCACTTGTGAAATGTTAATTGGCAAATGACCTTTACATTTCTATAGGGCATACCTGTTCACTGTCGCAGAGAAGCTTAGTTCATAGTTTAACACTGGTGTTTATATCAAAAGGAAGAATTCTGGGAGGTTTTTGAAACTTAAAGACAGGTTTTTAAAGTATTTATTTGAAGTAATTATAAAAACTTATTGCCTGTTTTTAAAATAGTCCTGAATCAAGTTTTTCTTGGGCCACTTGCAAATGAATATAATTGAACATACAAATTTTACATAGACATGAAAATAAATTCTGTAGATCCTTTAACTTTTCCCTTCAAATATTATTAACAAGATCTTGAATAGAAAGATAGGGAAGATAAGGCCATCCTTTTTTTTGTAGCTCCATTTAATTAACTCTTTATGTGGGTTACTTTAAAATATATATATAGGCATCGATTAAATAATATATTTATTTTTTAATGACTTTCACCCAAAATACCATCAAGACCTTCAATACAAAATCAGGAAAGATAAAGCTACCCTACGCTTCCTAGCTCCACTTAATTCAGTATTTATGTAGATTACTCTTAAATATGTAAGGAGGCAGCTGTTCAATAATATATTTTGATTTTTTCTTACGTATTTATGTATTTATCACATTATCACATCACTCATTAGATGTGTGACCATGTAGTAATCATGTTCCCATGATATAAAGTTGGCAGCATTGTTTGTTTTTTGCTTTGCTTTTTATTTCTAATTTTTTAAACTGCACTTATGGTACCCTTACTGAATAGTGAAGTATTATTCAAATATATTGTCAAAGTTACCTCTCCTGCATAGAAACAAAGTATGATATAGAACACTTAACATATGATGTTTATCTGAGTCCACTGATCAGACTTTATTTTTAAAAATCAAGATGTAACCATATGTATCTATTTATCTATCTCTATGTTTATATATAGTTCTCATTTGTACCAAAAGTTGAGAGATTGTGTTATATAAAGTTTATGTTCTGATGATTATTTATAGAGCTTTCTTACTTTCTTGTGTCTGGTTAGATTAAGAATACATAATAAGAGGAAATACCCAAAGATGAAATAAGCATTAAAAATATGATGCTTAATGGTTTATGCCCTACTAAAAAGGGTTTTATCCAATAGATCATTCAAGTGTTTCAGTGCTGTGAAAAGAGGCATAGTTATAGTGAATTCAGAAGGAGGTATCACAAATGACGTATCTACCAAGGTTTCATAGAGGAAGATATTTTAGCCTGGGTTTTGTTTAACAGATGAAGATAGTACTAACATTTGTAGCAAATTTTGTAGTTTATAGAACACTTTTTCCTCATTTATTTTTCACAACTCTCTGGTGGCATTAATAGGGAAACAGAGAAACATGGTGAAATGGATGGGAGTTGAGACTAATCAGAGATAGTAGGGGTTAGGGGTTAGGGGTTGTTCCTAAAGGGACTTGATTGCTCATTACTCATTGTAACTTCAGTTCATAATTCTGAAAACACTAAAGGATTTCAGGTAAGGAATAGCCTATGTCCTTTTTTGATGATCTTAAAATTTTTAAACTTGAGGATGGAGACAGAACTTTGGAGAAAGGCAGAGAAGGGATTATGTTTTAAACTGGTGGATTTTGAATTTGTTATACTTGGAAAATCTAGGTGGGAAAATTAATTGTAATAGACTTAAAAACTTTAAGTTCAGAAAGGATTCCAAGCCCAAGATGATGTATTTATAGGGGCAAACAAAAGTCAGTAGAATAGATCTGATAACCATTCATTGTGCAAACATTTATTCAGTGATCACCATGTACCAACTTCTCTACTAACCTTATAGGAGGATACAAAAAATAAGATACTATGCCTGTGATTTAGGAATTAAAAGGTAGGCATATACACAGATAATTATAAAACAATACGTAAATGCCTCTTAGGTTTTAAGTTATTCTCAGTGGAAAGAATAGTGATTACCTTGGGAAAGAGGCCAAAATGAATCAAGAAAACTGATTGCAGAGTAGAACTGATACTAAAATCACGAATAGTTGATAGGAATTTGCTACCTGGATAAAGTGGAAACTGTCTGAAGTTAAGGCCTGTTTGTAGAACTGTTAAGTAGTTAAGCAGGGTTTGACATCATGAAAGGGATTAAGAAGGCCTGAGGCTGGCAAAATAGTGCTCCTCCCTATAATTTATAACCATATGCAAGCAGTATGACATTTAACATATGCACTATATATATATATATATATATATATATATATATATACGTATGTATATGATTTTAAAGATAGGTTAATGTGGTATCTTGTCCTATTGAAATAAGATATAATAATATATAGAGATATTACATATAATAATCTATAAAGATATATTAATATGGTATCTTCTCCTATTCAAACAAGTATTTAGATTCTTCCAGATTATTAGAGGAATTATTTTTAAGTTGAACTTAAGATAGATCAACAACAGATTCCTAAATAAAAGCTGTTATGTTTGTCTTTGAGTAATTAATAAAAGTTTTAAAGTTTGAATTATTTTCAGATAGTTTCCAGTAGGCTTATTATTCTGATATTCAGTTAGACTGCCAACTGGTAACTGCCCTGTTTATGTATACTGCATTTCCCCTTTATTTAGATAAACTACTTGGGGTGGGGTGTAGTTCAGTGGTAGATCACTTGTTCAGCATGTGTGAAGTTTTAACTTTGATTCCCAGAACTGAAAATAAAAAATAGTATTAATCAGTAAAATATGTAATATTTAGTATAGCATTACAGAAGTTTCCATATTAGTTTTGGGTTTTGATTTTGGAACTGTGGATTGAACCCAAGGGTGTTTACCCTGAGGTACTCCCTATTTTTTTAATTTTTCAAACTTTTAGACAAGGTCTTGCTAAGTTACTAAGGCTGGCCTGGAACTTGTGTTCCTTCTGCCTCAGCATCCCCAGTCACTGGAATTACAGGCATGTCTGGCATAAAGTTATTTATTTCTTAACACTGTATACAAGTTAACCCTTCTGTCAAAGAATTAAAGTAATAAAGCGTAAGAGTTTGCATTTGTAAGCCATCCTAATCACTATAAGCTTATGAAGTATTTTATTATGGTTCGTAGAGTTTGTTAAAGTGAAAACTAAAGTCCTATTCCAGATTTCTTGTTTAAAAAAACAAATATAATAACAGGAATTAAAGCTACAAATTAAGGAAAATTGCACAATGCAATACTGTGTACTAAATGGTTCCCTTTCAGAATTGTATTTTTTAAGAAAAAGCAGTATAATCACTTTTTAAAAAAAGTTATTTAGTAGTAATATTTTCTTTTTACAGGTTGAAGAAGAAGGCTTGCAAATTTGTGTTGAAATTTGTGGTTGTGCTCTACAACTTGACCTTCATGATGATCCTAAGACTAAATGTCTAATTTATAAAACAATTGCACATTTTTTGCCAAATGATTTGGAGATCCTCAGGATTTGCGCACTCTCAATATTTTTTCTTGAGCGTTCCTTAGAAGCTTATCATACTGTTGAAGAGCTTTACAAACGTCCAGATGAAGAATATAATGAAGGCACAAGTAGTGTTCAAAATCGTGTTCGTTTTGAATTACTTCCAATTTTGAAAAAGGGATTGTTTTTTGATCCTGAATTTTGGAACTTTGTAATGATTAAGAAAAACTGTGTGGCATTACTGAGTGATAAATCAGCAGTTAGATTTCTAAATGAAAGTACACTGGAAAATTCTATAGGTAATCTAAAAAAGACAACGGAACAGCAAAGTTTAGATGAAGGGCTCGACTCTCTTACAGATCAGAGTACTGGAGAGACTGATGCTGATGATCTATCTGGAGTGCAACCTAGAGGTCATATTAATACAAAGAAAAACCTTACAGCTCTTAATAGTTCCAAAGTGGATCACAATGTTCCTAGGCATCGGTGTATGCTATGCAACAAGGAATTTCTTGGTGGTCACATTGTAAGGCATGCCCAAGCTCATCAGAAGAAAGGCAGTTTTTCATGTGTAATATGTGGTAGGAAATTTAGAAACAGAGGACTTATGCAGAAGCATTTGAAGAATCATGTTAAGAAGATACAGAGACAGCAAATTGCTGCAGCTCAACAGGATGATCAGGAAATCACTGCTTTAGAGGAAATAAATTATTCCAGTCCTTCCATGTCATTTGAAAATGGAAATACTGATAACATGGATTTGGAAGTAGGGACTCTGACTGCTGCCAGTGATGGAAACAAAGAAGTCATTCCTGAGCATGTGGCTGAATTCATTGAAATTCCCCTAGGTGTACCAGAAGAAGTGATTGAAAACATTATTGAAAATGGCAATCCTGATACTTCTTTAAATGTTTCAGAGCCTTTACCTCAATGTGAGGATGACTACGGGGAGGAAGAAGATGAGGAAGGTGATTATGAAGATGATGATTATGACCTGAATCAAGAAACTTCAGTACTTCATAAAATCAATGGAACTGTGTGCCATCCGAAAGACATATATGCTACAGATCAAGAAGGAAACTTTAAGTGCCCTGCTCTAGGCTGTGTCAGGATATTTAAAAAAATTGGATTTCTAAACACACATGCAAGAACTGTACATCCAACTGACTTAAATGTGCGACAAACAGTAATGAAGTGGAGCAAAGGAAAATGCAAATTTTGCCAAAGGCAATTTGAAGATTCTCAACATTTTATAGATCACCTTAATAGACACAGCTATCCAAATGTGTACTTTTGTTTGCATTTTAATTGCAATGAGTCATTTAAGCTGCCATTCCAACTTGCCCAACACACAAAAAGTCACAGGATATTTCAAGCTCAGTGTAGTTTTCCAGAATGCCATGAGCTTTTTGAAGATCTTCCTCTGCTATATGAACATGAGGCTCAGCATTATTTAAGTAAAACACCAGAATCATCTGTACAACCAAGTGAAGCAGTTCTTTTGGATGTTCATACAGATTCAAATTCTAATCATCTGGAGAAAGACTCATCTAGTAATGAGAAACAAACTGTTAGTTTGCCAGTTTCTACTAGCAAATCAAGGAAAGATTCTACAGAACCAAAGACATGTATAGAAAGTATGGAAAACAAATCAGACAGTTTAGTCCAGAATGGAAATGAACATTCTGATGACACTGTTTCAGATATAAGCTTGATAGACCAAAAGATGCCTGACATAGAGCCAAATTCTGAAACTAGTTGTAGTATTAGTGATTTAGTCAATGGACACAGTGAAATAGAGCAAACACCTCTAGTTTCATCAGATCCTGCTTTGAAAACTGATGCAAACAGAATCAGGACAGAAAATGGTTCTATTTTACCCTCTGTTGTACCACAAGAACATACCCTGCCAGTAACTCAGGCACCATCCAAACCAAATCTTGCAAGTGAACATACTTCATATGGCTTAATTTTAACAAAGCCATATGTCAGACCATTGCCTCCAAGTTACCTTGATGAACGGTACCTTAGTATGCCAAAACGCAGAAAATTTCTGACTGATAGAGTAGATGCCTGTTCTGATCAAGATAACATTTATAAAAAATCAGTGAAAAGATTAAGATGTGGCAAATGCCTGACCACCTACTGTAATGCAGAAGCACTTGAGGCTCACCTTGCACAAAAGAAATGTCAGACACTCTTTGGATTTGATTCAGATGATGAAAGTAAGTCTTCTATGTTCTCAGTAGATGTATCTGTAGAAATATGAAGTGCCATTAAATATAGGTATAATAGATCTTTATGGGGCTAAAATAATCAACACTAAAATAATAACAGCATAGACGGTAAAGCCCCACCCCACACATTATTTCCTTTAATTCATAAGCACTATTAGGTGATATTACTATTCCTGTTTTATATATCACACAACTGAATTTCACAAGTTAAGTTTTGAATAGGCATAGGACAATAAATCTGTGGAAGCCAGAACTTGAATAAAGGTTTTGTATATTCTGATCCTACTTTTTCCACTATGTCAGAGGCTTTTCTTCATTCTAAATTTAATGTAATAAAAATTCTAGAAACAAAACAATTTTTATGGAAATGCTTTTTCATCTGAATGCCAGAATATAAATCAAGTGAAGTTGAGTATTACAAAAACAGAAGAAAATAGTTGGAAAAAAAAGAGTAAAAAAAGAGCTTGCCTTTTTATTAATACAATTTGACTTAGAATTCCTTTTGAACATATATAAAATTTGAATTAACAGACATGTTCTGTTTTACAGGTGCCTGATAAAAATGTTTCAGAATGATCTGTCGATCAAGCAGTAGTGTGAAAAAAGCACTACAAGAAAATGCATCATCAGTTTGCTATTTCCCTGATGGCCTTAATTTTAGAGTGGTCTCGGATTACTAAAGATAAAAGACAAAGCACATTTTCTAGAATGAACTTGCAGAGGAGATGTGCTGGCTTAGACTCCAAAAGGGTTATTATAAAACTCCCAAAGTACCAGTTATCCAGAAAACCACATTTTCAAAAACTTTATGACAATTAACAGCAGCATGTTCGGTTTTGCTTATGTGAAAACATGTTTGGGCAACAAATTGGAGGAAAAAAAAAAAAAACAACTATGGCCTTACAGAAAAGGAAAAGTTAACCTATTATAAAAAAGAAGGTGGAGTGGGAGCTGGTTTAAAATAATAAACAATGTAAATCATTCTACAAATGGAATTTGGTTTTTTGTCATGCATAATCATATTATGTCCTCCTTTCTGGTCTAACGTTTTAAGGAACCATTGCTGTTTGGTTTGTGATATAATTTAGAAGCTGATACATAGAAAATAGCTTGCTTTATCACCATGCTATCTATTAAAGATTATAACTGTTTCCAGATGATTGATTAGCCGGTCAAACCTCAATGAATGATGATGCCAGTATTGAAAATTAAAAAACAATAGAAAAAAACAACACTTTTGCTAATGAGCTCTTGATAGAACCTTCCACATTTTCCACTTTTGTAATACAGATTGGTTATATTTCATACACAGCAGCATCAGTTAAATGGAAAAGTACCATCAGTAATTTTGGGGGATATGGGAGGAATCTAAGACCATTACAGGCTACGTAGTTGAAGGAAAACACTGAATTGCAAATTCTTCAATGTGAATAATGGTAAAAGCACACTGGGATATTTTTATTTGTATATAATGTTAGGACACTGCTCGATGATTCATAGTAAGGTCCTTTAGACATTAGTGTGAGTTATCTAAGTACAGTCCTATGAAAATAACTGGTTTAAAAATGTCAGCTAAGAATCAGGTTGAGAATTCATTCATTTTATTCAGTTAGAATTAATTCCAAAGTAAGCCATATTACTTATGTTTTTTATTCATTAGTGATGAATTTGGTCTGCATAGTAATGTTTATATATAAAAGGAAGTATTTACACAAAAATTTGCACAGCAGGAGCATAATAAGAGATATATTAATGCATTATTTTCCTTGGTGACCAGTAATTTTCCTAAGGAAGATTTTAACTTAATAAATTATTAAGACAATAAACATTTTACAAATTATTTTAAAATACCCTTTCAGATGTTTTCCACTTGTCCCTTGAAAAGAGGATGCCTAAAGATCTTCTACGTAATAGTACGTTAATGTAAAACAGAAGTGAAAAGATAAAATGCAAAGGCAAATTCTTTAAAAAGTGGTCCACTAATATATCAATGTCAGCCAACTATTCCAATTATTTCAACTGTTAAATTTTTGTTCAAACCAGATAATCTCATCAGATCCTACTACTATAAATTTTAGGAATATTGAAGCTTCTTGAATAAGGTTATTAGGGAAAAAAATGGGACATTTCTTCCAGGGTAGCATCCAAACTATTAAATTATGATTTCAAGGTCATGTTTGATCAGCTGATCTAAAAAATACTTTTCAGTTTAGTTTATTTATCATGGGCATTCACTACTATGCAATGATGGTCGTTAAGTCCATTCCAATGAAATTTAAGTTTGTTTTGTTATGTAGCCTACATTAGGCTGTGGAATTTACATGTAGATAACAGATAAATAAAAACAACTCATGATAAAGTTTTTAAATCCTTTCTTTAAAAAGGTAAACTAAAACAATGTTTTCCATACTTCTGATACTGAAAATGTAATGAGTTTTATTTCAGTTCACTCTAAAAGTACATCTTGTAATAAAAATTTTGTTTGAAAACTGGTTCATCTGGACAATGAAATTTTTTTGAAATAAAATTTCCGCTTTGTACATTCCAGAAGCTTAAAATAGAAGTTTGCCACTTTTTTAATTTTAATTTTTTATAAGTTGTAATTGTTGACATAAATCTATTCCCACAAAGTGTTATATTTTCACTGATTTTTAAGTTCATGCTGAGATGTTTCAAACATATTCAACCTGATATTATTTTGCCTTTAATTTGAGGTTTTAAAATTCTACTTTTGTATTAGAAAATTTTCTGCAAGATATCAAATTGGTTGATATAAATCAGGAAATGTCATAAAATTATATTTAACCACATTGTTTTAACCTCTTTATTTATATACTTCTCAAATAATGCCTATTGAAAGAATGTATTTTTTTCTGTCTTCTAAAACATAAACCTACATCTTTTTGCTTTTACGGGGTGCACAAAATTCTAACAGTTTTAATTTGAGATTCAGAAGAAAAGGAAACTGTCTTCTTAGTCCTTATATTATTCTCCTTTTCTTCTTTCTTTCTTCTCTTTTGAGGATATGACTATCTTATATGAGCCAAGTTTCAAATGTTTGTTTTGAATAAAAATATCCTTCAAAATATTAAATATTAACTTCATGCTGTGTGTTAGGTCAAGAAAAGAGCAAATCTGAATTTTTGCTGCTCACCACAGACTATTTAGAAAAGGGGAATTTCTGTGGACAAGGACACTGGTACTTTGGGCTTAGCCATATTCCTTTTTTTAAAAAAAAACACCAATTATATAATGCATACATAATTTATATCACTGAACTTGTGATACTTTTTGAATCACACATAAGGTTCAGCCGTACTCCTTTCACATTTGGTTTAATGCTGTTGTATGGGTGAAAAATCTAAAAGGGATGATAGTGTTTATTTTTTAATTTATTTGGTACTGTAAAACACCTTTTTGGAATGAGTAAATGCTGCATATGCATTTTAGAATTGTGAATATGTGAAAGATATTACAGATTCAGCAAGAAAGGAAATTTGTGCTTCCTTGTTGAACATTAAATTATTTTACTTTGCATTTTATAAGAGTACAAATTAAAACTGAGCCATTGAACTGCAATAAATCAACAATAGTGTCTCATTTCAAGAAAATTTTTGTACTGTACATAGATTTGTTCAATAAAACATTGTCCTTGTTGATAATGCAAGTGTTCAGTCTTATGTAGTACACTGCTTTCAAAAGAATTAGGCTTATTTAAGTTCTAATATATTTGTGCCTCATCATAAAGGCATGGAGGGTATTTCAGTTACATAATCAGATTATTGTATGTTTTTAAAATAAACAATACAGAAAAATCTAACAGTTTACACAAAATAGATATTTTGGGACATTATTTTAACCACTGTACATATGCAGGAACAACAGTTGACTTTCTGATTATTAAAATCATTTCAGGTAAGTGATTTCAGTCTGATAAATAACTCTGCTTAGCAGGAACAAAAGAAAGAAATATCAGAACTCTCCAAAGACTGACTCATTCATTCACTGTGTAGTGAATGGATTTATCTGTATTTGTAATTCTACACAGATGATGAAATTGGGCTTCAACTTAAAAAATGAAAAAAAAATAGATTGAAGTAATGTTAAAATATTAGGATATCCTGGGCATGGTGACACATGTCTACTCCCAGCAATTCTGAAGGATGAGGCAGGAGGACTATTTGACTCCAGGAATTTGGAGCTAGCTCGAGAAACAGGGAGACACAATCTCTTACAAAGGGAAGAGACCTAGATATGTAGTTCAGTGGGTAGGGCACATGCTTAATGTGTGTGAAGCTCTGGTTTTAATCCCCAGCACACACACATATTATAAATCACAATGAAATATATTCCTACAAAAGTAGGGGAAATGTTTAGGTCAATTAATAAACTGTAACCAAAAAGAATGATTTTTGCCATGAGGGCTCCTCTTTTGGTTCACCAACAAAGGAAATGTTTTATAACATTTGCTATAACTTTTAACTGGAAAAAAGTGGGGCTTTATGTAGAAAAACAACCACTTTAAATGCAATGAGATACAACTGCAAGGGAAAGAACAGATAATGGAATATCTCATGATTTGTACATACTATACAAACGCAATGCAACACTGAGAAAGTTGTCGAAGCATTCTGAGATCTAAAATTCTTGGGGGATTCAAGACCGCAGTTTAGAGGAAGGCTACATTCTCAGCTGCTCTGTGGCGTGGGATTTGAGGAATACTGCTCCTCAGTGAGATGGATGAAAGAGATTTCACTAAAATTGAATACTGGACAGTCAGAATGTCATAATCAAATTTTGGGTATATCAGAAAAACATGAGAGTAACTTGGAGCCAAGCCAGTTATGGCAGTGGCAGCTGTGGTGGCACTGGTTTACCACAGAGGGAGAGAGAACACAGAAACACATATTTGGTACAGAAAAACCTGAGTTCAGAAAAAGAGGCCTGAACTTAAGTGATCCAGAGGCTGCACTGCCCACTGGTGCTTCAAAAGTGCTCTTAGTTTCCCAACTGGCCTCAGAGAACTGAGGCAGAGCTATCCTGAAGCAGCCATGGAGCTGGGGAATTGGCAATTTTAGCATTTTTTAATGTAGTTATTTTTCCTTGCCTTATCTTTTGAGAGGATTCTTTGGTTTGTATGTTTTCATTTTGTTTGTCTTTTCTTCTGTTAACAGCAAGTGTGTACTGTGTGGCTTAGGGTGTACTTAGCAGAACATGAGGGAAACAGGTATAGAGAAGATTGTAAATAGGGATTCATGTTGGAAAAGGAAGGGGGAGCCCAACTCACTTCTTTGAGTCTGGAAGCACACATGACCAGGTGAAGTAGGTGGAAATATGAACAGGAATGTGAATACACTTAGGGACTAATTCTGGGAAGGCAGTGTTCTAGGTAGCATGTGTGGAGGATTGGCTCCCATGCCCCATGAATAGAATTCTTGGGAGGCTCCTGAGATCCAGAACCCCAAAAGAGATCAGTAACTTTCAGGCCCTAAGGGTGTGTTGATCAAATCTCTCTAGAGCAGATACCCCTGAAAAAACTCCCTGAGGCCTGATTAGACCTAAGCCCCACCCCACCAGAAGTCCACTCATTGAACTCTAAAGCAGTTGCACCCTGGGAGTACACCGACTTGGTCTGTGTGGACAAAACTCCAACTGACAGTATATCCCATTCCATTCTACCTCATCGTGCTGAGAAAGGAAGCTGAGAATTATTTCCGGCAGGTTCAGGCTTAAGCCACTACAACTGGCAGCTCAGAGAGCAATACAAAAAGAGTAAAGGGTTAACAATCCACAGCCCTTGCTTTTGCTTTCAGGACACAGCTCAAGAAGACATGAAAGACAGTTGGGCATAGTCAGTGACCATCCATTCTTGGTGACTATTTTGACCACCTCAGTGGAGAAGAATCTCAGTCTCTCTCCCAATGTCTGTCTGTCTGTCTCTCTCTCTGTTTTTGATGTGCTGGTTGGTTCAGGGACATATATAGATATTTATTTTTTCCTTGAATTTTAGCATTTTTAAGGTAATTATTTGTCCTTGCTGTCTTTGGAGAGTTAGTATTCTTTGATTTGTATGTGTTCATTTTGTTTCTCTTTTCCTGTTAATAGCAAATTCTATTATTCTGTCTCTCTCCCTTCACTTCTTTTCTCCTATTTTTTTTCTTTGTTCCTTATTACCGTCACTTGCTATATCTCTTCTGCATGCTCTGTTCACTTTTTGAAATTGTAAATTCTTTTCTTCCTTCCTAGCACATTTTCTTTTCTCTTAACTGTATTTTGATCATCTTTCAGAATTGGTTTATATAACTCCTGCCCCTACCATTAATGATGAAAAAATTAGTACTGCTGTGGATGATATTGTTGACAGCAGTATGCTTTAAAGCCAGATCTAGTTCATGGTTATTGTTTTTACTATTGGCAATTGCTGACTGCACATTCCTGTTTGGTTTTGGTTTGTTTTTTTGGCAATAATGTTGTAGATGTCATAATAAGAACTGGGTATTTATTTTAATGTCATATATTATTTACATTGGTTGTTTCTATTGTTTGTTTTGCCCTATTCTGTGAGATGCTGGAACCCTATAGGGACAGTGTAAGTTCAAAGCATAGAGACTCTGCTGTTGAACTAAATTCAACCAAAAGATAGTGCCTTGCTCCACACACCTTAATGACACTCAGTCTCCAGCTATACTTTAATACAAAGAATACAAGAGATGAAAACCCAAACTTATGACCAGGCCCCAAGTAGAAACAGGGGTGGGCCCCCAGGTCCCACCTACAGACATTCACTGCTACAGCAAAAAGAGAATTAACACAAAGGCTGTGCATAGCACATAAGGGCAGTCTCAATCGTGATTACTCTAGAACACTTTGGCAAGTGAAGACTACGTCCTAAAAAGGCCCACACATAAGAGCAGAAGAGAAATGCTTTCCAACAGATTCACAGAACAAATATAATAAATATGAACAAACGAGGTTATATGATACTTCCTAAAGTTCATAATTCACCAGCAACTGACACAAAGATACTGAAGTGGATGAAATATCAGACATAGAATTAAAAAGAATCATTATACAAGTGATAAATGAATTCCAAGAGAACAGAATAACAACTGAATGAATTAAGGAAGTAAATAAAGGATCTGAATGAGAAATTCAATAAGGAGATAGAAATATTGAAAAAAAAACAGAAATCTTGGAAATGATAGACAATAAATCAAATAAAATGTTCAGTTGAAAGTTTCTCTACTACAGTAGGCCATGCTGAAGACAGAATCTCAGAGCTGTAAGACAATATGGCCAGTCTTGAACAGTCAGTCATTATTAAAGGGGAAAAAAAGTAACCACGATCAGAATATGCAAGAACTCTGGAACAACAATATCAGACCAAATTTAAGAATCACTGAAATTGAGGAGGGTTGTGAGATGCAGGCTAATGGAATGAATTAAAATCTTTAGGGAAATAACAACAGAAAATGTTCTAAACCTTCAGAATGAGATGGACATCCAGATACAGACAGCATTCAGAACCCCAAATAGACAAGATCAAAATAAAAATCTTTCCATGACACATTTTAATTAAAATGCCTAACATATAGAACAAGGATAGAATTTTAAAAGCCTCAAGAGAAAATGATCAGATCACATTTAGAGGCAAGCCAATAAGAATCATTTCTGATTTCTCAGCACAAACTCTAGAAGGCAACAGGGCTGAATAATATGTTCCAAGTCCTGAAAGAAAATAACCAAAACTGTTATGTCCAGCTAAGTTATCCTTCAAAATTGAAGAGAAATATAAAATTTCCAAGATTAAACAGAAACTAAAAGAATTTGTGGCAACTAAACCAGTACTAAAGTATTTACTTAGTGAATACTCCCCACAGAGGAAGTCAAAAACAAACTTGAAAGTTCACAAATGAACAAATCTCACTGAAATGCAGATAAGCAAATAAGAATCCATCTCATTATAACTAAATCAAAATGCCAGGAATTAATAAACATCTCTCTGTAATGACACTGAATGTAAATGGTCTCAACTCTCTAATTAAAATCCATAGGTTGGCAGAATGGATTAAAAAACAAGACCCAAATATAAATTGTTTGTAAAAGTCACACCTTACAGGCAAAGACAACGGGTTGAAAATGAAAGGATGGAAACTGATATAAAATGCAAATGGAACCTGAAAACAAGCAGGACAAGCTACTCTCACATCTGACAAAACAAGTATCAGGGCTGGGGACGTGGCTCAGTGGTTGAATGTCCCTGAGTTCAGTCCCTATTACCAAAAACAAAACAAAACAAACAAACAAAAAACTAATGTCAATACTCCTCAAATTATTCCATGCAATAGAAAGTGATGGGACACTCTAAATTCTATGAAGCCAGTATCACACTCACACCAAAATCAGAGAAGGACATAACAAGGCAGGAAAACTATAGATAAATATCCCTGATGAACTTTAGAATCAAAAATATGTCATAAAATATTAAGAAATCATGTTCAATAATACATTAAGAAGACTGTACAAAAATACCAAGTTGGTTTTATTCCAAAGATACAAGGATGATTTTATATACACAAATCAAAAAATGTAATTCATCACAGAAATAGAATTAAGGACAAAAATCACTCAGTCATCTCAAAAGATGCAGAGAAAGTCCTTGATGAAATTCAGCACCAACTCATGATAAAAACACTGAAGAAACTAGGGACAGAAGGAACCCACCTCAATGTTATAAAGTCTATATGAAAAACCCAAAGCCAGCTTCATAGTAAGTGGGGAAAAACTGAAAGCTTTTCCTTTCAAATCTGGGATAAGGAAAGGATGGTACTCTCACTACTCCTATTTAATACAGTGCTATAAATTCCAGCCAGAGCAATTAAGTAAGAGAAGGAAATAAAAGGGATAAAAATAGGAAGGAACGGGTTGGGGTTGTAGCTTAATAGTAGTGTACTTGCCTAGCACATGTGAGGCACTGGGTTCAATCCTCAACACCACATAAAAATAAAGAAATAAAAGAAAGGTATTTTGTCTCTCTACAACTAAGAAAAAAAAATTTAATAGGAAAGGAAGAAGTCAAATTATCATTGTTCACAGAGGATATGATTCTATATGTAGACAAACCAAAGAACTCCACTCTAGACTGCTAGAGCTAATTAAAAAAACAAAAATTGGTAAAGTAGCATGTTACAAAATCAACACACAAAAATCAATAGCATTCCTATATGACAAAAATGAATCTGCTGTGAAAAAAAATCAGGAAAACAATTCTATTCACAATAGTCAAAGAAAAAAGAAAAAAAAACTAGCCAAAAGTGAAACACTTCTACAATGAAAACTATAGAACATTGGAGAAAGAAATTGCAGAAGACCTCAGAACAAGGAAAGAACTACCATGTTCATGAATAGGTAGATAATTAATTAATTAATTAATTAATACTGTTAAAACGGCCTTATGACCAAAGGCAATATACAGATTTGATGAAATCACTATCAAAATATCAATGTTATTCTTCACAGAACTAGAGAAAACAATCCTAAAATTCATTTGGAAGAATACAAGGCCCAGTATAGCCAAAACAATTCTGGGGGGGGGGGGGGAGGAATAAAGGAATGCTGGAGTCACCATAATACCCAATTTCAAATTATATTACAGAGCTATAAAAACAAAAACTACATGATACTGACATCACAACACATATAGACTGAAGTTACAGAATAGAAGACACAGACAAACCCACACATTTATACTCATTTGATCCATGACGAAGTTGCCAAAAACATGATTGGAAAAAGACAGCCTTTTTTAAAAAATTGGGCTAGGAAAAATGGTTATGCATATTTGAAAAATGAAACTAGACCTTTATTATTCACCTTGCACAAAAATCAAGTCAAAATGAATCAAAGACCTAGAAATTAGACCAGAAATTATGCAACTCCTAGAACATAATGGTCAACACTCCAGCAGAGAGGCACAGGCAACAACTTTCTCAATATGACCCTTAAAGCTCAGGAAATAATGCCAAGTGTTAATAAATAGGATAGCATCAAATTTAAAAGCATCTGTCCAGCAAAGGAAGTAATTAGGAATATGAAGAAAGAACCTGAAGAACAGAAGAAAATCTTTTCTAGCTACTATTCTGGCAAAGGATTAATACCTAGAATGTATAAAGAACTAAAACTTTATACCATAAAAATCAAATAGCCCAATTAATAAATGGGCAAATGAATTAAAAAGATAATTTTCAAAAGAAGAGATTAAAATGACTGGCAAAAAAAAATGAAAATACATTCAACATTTTTAGCAATTATGGAAATGCAAATTAAAATTACACCAAAATTTCATCTCATACCAGTCAGCATGGCAGTCATTGAGAATACAAATAATAATAAATCCTGTAGAGGATGTGGAGAAAATAAACACTTTTACACTGTTGGTGGAATTGTAAATTAGAACAACCACTATGGAAATCAGTATGCTAGGCATGCATCTATCTATACCATTCCTTGGCATTTATCCTGAAGAATTAAAATCATCATACTACATGATACATGCACACCCATGTTTATAGCAGCATGGTTCAAAATAGCTTAGGTGTCCAACAACAGTTGAAGAAAATGTAGTATATATACACAATGGAGTTTTATTCAGCCATTAAAAAATTTATGCCATTTGCAGGAAAAATGGCCAGAACTAGAGACCATTATGTAAAGTGAAATAAGTCAAACTCACTCAAAGGTTCACTTCACCTTTTAAATATAGTTCTGAGGCTTACTTTTAAACTGGACAAGTTTTCCTTTTTCTCTTCCTCTCTTTCCCCCTCCCCCTCCCTAACCTGGGGGCAGGGAACAAGATTACCCTGAGCTATCTGTGCTCTACAGGAAGGAGATGCCTGCTGAGGATCTGGGAGATGACTATCTCCCAAATTAACAAGTGACTCTTAACCCACCATCTAAGTGCCCTGGAACCCCCTACCAAAGCACACCTGGAATGTAACCCTTGAAGAGCTCCTTTAAAACTCCCTGTCCCCACCTGATGGAGAGAATTATAGCCTTTGGGACAGGAATCCCCTGTGTTTCTCCTATACTAGAAAAGCAATAAGCCTTCTTTTTCCTTTTTCCCAAAACCATGTCCTCATTATTGAATTGACATTGGGAACAAGGACCCAGTTTTGGAAACAAATTTGGCACCCCAGATGGGATCCAAGAGCAGTCCCTGCTCCAGTTTTCTTGGGCAGGCCTGGCACTCCAAGCAACTGCACCTCCATGCAGAAGATGTAAAGTGAACTTTTTGAAAGCTGACTACTGGAAAATCAGGAGATGCGGGAGTGTGCCTCAGGTCGAACTAGAGGAGCTATTCCTATAAGTAAAGGGAGGAACTGAGGGATTCCCAGTAGCTGCCCTTTGCTTCGGGAAACTCCTGCCTTCCTTCCCTGCTATATCTTGGTCTACTTTGAGAAAAAGAAACCAAATGTAGTAAAGTTGTGACACCTTGGCCATTCAGTAAGCTCCCCCGGTGTGCACACAAAGACCCTTGATTCTACACATCTGGTTCCCCTTTGTTGGGATATTTGGTCCCTTTTTGTGGCGATATTTGTGGTGTTGCTGGTGTAGAAGTCCAGTTAAGCAGGAGTTGGGAACTTGGGGGAATTTCCCCCATCTGGTCTATTTTAAGAGTTCCCAACTGTTGGCCATAGTTTGGGGATCCTCTGTTTGTCTGTCTCTACGTTTTTTGTTTGTATTTGTTTCTGGCCCCTTAAGTCATAGGCAATACTGTGTTGATCCTATAGGTTGTTTCTTGGGAAATATCTTGGCTGAGTGAGTCACCTATAGGTACAAACCTGTCTAAGAAAAAGATGATGTTTTACTGTAACAATCTGGTCTTTGAATGGTTTTCTGAATTATTGTACAATCTTGCAGTTGGGAGTTGGTCTGTCAGATTTTAAAAAAGTGCAAGATTCTGTAAATATAGACATGTATGCAATTACATAATGAGTCTTAACAGGCAAAAATTCAGTTGGACGCAAAAAGGTGTGGCCACTAACGTTTTAGTATAGCAAGATAAAAAAGGAGGATTTAATATTTTTTTTCTTTTCAACCTGGTGCTGACAGTCTAAGTGCTACTTCTCAGCTTGGCTCCAGGCAGCTGCAAATCTTTCTGTTGTGGGTCCAGGGACACCAGTCCTGAGATAAAGGAGAAAAAAAGAAAATCCCAGGAAAGCTGCCTGGTCTACAGAGAAATGGGCAAAGAGGACCTGGCCTCTACCCTGCTTTCCAGTCATTCTTTGCCCATGGGAATAAAACTGGAGTTTGAGAACAGGGCTCAGTTTGCTGCTTCTGCAGATAAATGAAATCAGTGTGAGCTATAGGCTTCACTGATTTTCTTTCTGGGTTCTTCTCTCATGGGTTCAAGAATGAAATCCAAGGATGGTGGCAGAGGACAAAAACAAAATAAATAAAATTAGTTTTAAATGAGAGGAAATAAGACGGAACTCCTTGTGATGTGAGGGAGAAACTGGCGGAAAGCTTTTCCACTTGAGTATACTAGATCAGGAACTTGGGCTTCTGGATGAAGGCAATGATCAGAGTCCATGCTGAACAAACATCAAAAAGCATTAAGGCTAATTTTTGAAATCTGTGCTATTCAGATGTTGGGAAGGTACGAAGGTTGTTGACTTGGCCCATGACTTTCTATTTGGCTGTGTACTTTCTGTCCTTAAGTCTGAATATTTTGTAACCTCCATTTGGGTCCAATCCCATTTTCATTTTTCCACCACTCTGGGACAAAGGAATGGACTGGAACGCTTAATCTAACATGGCTGCCTTTACATTTGAAAAAAACCTTATCTGGGGCCCATTATACTCATTGTCTGAAGATTAGCCAGTCTTAGTGGGGATGGAAGATGAAAGCTGCCAGTGACAAGGAATGGGGTAATAGGTTCCAGTATTATTTAATTATAACCTGGAGACAAAACAGTCTCTCCCTTTTAAGATCTGTCCTATTTGGACACTTCTGGGTGTAGCTTTGCCTGTTGCAAAATACAAGGCCTCCCTGAGTTCCCATGTGTCTTGGCTCTGCTGATTTCTGAAGAAAGATCCCTAACAATCTCTGTATGGTCAATGTGACCTTATTAGACAGAGTGCCCTAGATACACAGTATATAAAGAGAGAGTCTCTGGGTACAATTGACAGTAGAGAATTCACTTGAAGTTGATGGCATTATGGTGATGATAAGAGAGACTGGTCAAAGAACAATGACCTGTGTTCCAACCCCTTGAGTGCAAACTGGAAGAAAAAAGATTTAAGGCACAGTTTTTAAAAATATGCCGGACTGTCTGATCCTCTCCTGGGATAAAATTTGTTTTGTAAATTAAATGTACAGATAACATACTCATCCCAAAATTAACAACTTCATTTGCAATTGTCTTCCAGGAAAATAAAACAGAACCTTCTCTGCTAGGGGTCTACTAGAAATGAGTAAGGCCTTTTAGGCCACGGGGACCCTGAGAAAGGTGATCAATGTAATCATAACCAAGATTTATTTTAGGACGAAATAACTTGCCCCAGGGGGAAAAATAATAATAATAACCCCTTAAGAAAGAGGCAGTCATTCTCTTCTGGACAGTTGTTTAAATTGGACAATGAGTCAGCTTTGCCAGATATCCTACTGTGCCTCTTCTGCCTGTTAAAAACCTCACACTGATGAGCACTGGTTTGTGCAAGACTTGGGAACTATAAGATATTAAAGTGTGATGTCCATTGCTTTTAGGATTTTTCTTTGTCACAGAAACAGACAACTTAAAATCTTGACCAGGCTTGATTTGCATGAGTAACTTAAACACATGTGACAAGAGATATTTATATATCTGAAACTAAATATGTTTGTCTGAGGCTTATCTGTATGTTATGTAAAAGTTTATAAAATGAAGGTCCATATAGGTTTAACCAATAAGTGCTATCTTTTATACATTGCATCTGACACAAATCGGTGACACTGCCATTTAAAAAACTGACGTATCTGTCTGCTTTGACTAAGTCTAATTCTGATTATTAACACTGTTTCCTAAATGTATAAGAGATTTAAGGCTATCCTTGATTTTTGCCAGTACTGCTGTACTCTGCAAGCCTATAAATATCTGTGAATTCCGAATTTTACTGTGAAAATTAAACCTAGCTAATATAAGGACATCTGTGTAATGGTAACACTAACTATTAGTTCTTTGTTTATTAAGTATACTCAAGTTGTTCTAGTATACAAATTTTAAAACATAAAGCTTGGAAGAGCACTTTACCAAGTTGGTATTCTCCAAACTAAAGTTGTCTAAAATGGTAACTTTTTTTTTTTTTTTTTTTTTTTTTTTTGCAGTGCTGGGGATTGAACCCAGGGCCTTGTGCTTGCAAGGCAAGCACTCTACCAACTGAGCTATCTCCCCAGCCCCTAAAATGGTAACTTTAAATCTTATAGAAATAATAAATCAAATTGGAAATTTATATCACTTAATGTTCTGTAATTGGACCTGTTCTCAATAAGATGTATGTAAAATTTTATGTTCCTTTTTACACTGGGATAGAAATTTAAAATGTATTTTTAAAAGATAATGAGAGCCTGATGTGTTTTAAGGTGGATATTATAGTTCCTTTTTTTTTTTTTTTTGGGTGCTGGGGATTGAACCCAGGGCCTTATGCTTATAAGGCAAGCACTCTACCAACTGAGCTATCTTCCCAGCCCCTTTAAGGTGGATATTATAAAACATGCAACCATTTTGCCACTTTCCCACCAAAAAAAGGGTTAAAAGCTCTCTTAGCTTTTCTTTGATTCATGTATCAGATGTAATGTATTGTTATTTGTGAAGAGTCCTGCTTTACCTGAGATAAGGCTCTGCCTCCCACCTTACTCCATGTTAGAATGGTTCCAAAATAGGTGTCAGACTTCAGCTCATTTAAAGTGTGTTTAAAAGATTGATTTTTGTTGTAAAGATTACTGTAATCTCAAAATAAATAGGAAATATATAATGTAACTAAGTAAGGTTTGGGATTATTAAAAAAATGTTTCTTGGACCATAGCTATTATACAAACTGAATCTGTTTTTGCTATTGTTAATTTCATTTTGTATTTTCCTTGTAAATTTTATTTGTTAGTACCTTACAGAAGTGTAACTTCTAATATAACAACCTGAGTTAATTTGAAATAACAGGTCATCATCTACAGAGGACAGACAGGATGTAAGACTAACTTCCAGTAGTAATACAGACCCCAATTAAATAAAAGGGATAAATAACTATAAAATTATAGATATTGAAGTTATAACTTGTTATTACCTCTTTAGTGAAACTGACTTGCTGGATGTTTAAAACAAAAAACTTAGAGACTAAAGTCAAGAAAGTAAAAGGGCCAAGGAAAAAGCAGCCAATATTTGACCCTTGCCCTCTAAGGTCAGCCAGCACCCACAGAATGATAGGACCCCACTAAAGGTTCTGAAACTCCCGAGAGTTACTTGATCTGCCAATCAGGGAGATTGAGTGAACACTAGAGAACATGAAGCCAACCAGTTGGTGTACATTCTGCAAAGAGGAGGGCAATTGGAGAGTGAAATGCCTGATGCTTCCAAGAGAAGCCATATGTGGTCATCAAGTCCCTGACCTGACCATCCTGGCACATGGCACCACTGACAAGAGGAAACTTAAAGGAGCCAGGAGGCTTTGCACATGTCCCTAAGAATGATCTCTGAGGAATCTTAGCCGACTCTTAAGAATAGATAGGAACAAGGTCAGTTTTGACCAGCTTGGTCTTAAACACCTGGCAAGAGAGTATAGCCTAAGCACAGTGCTACATGGATTTTTGAAAATGTAACTTAAGATATACACTTGTGTCAGTCTTACCAAAAGTAAGTAAAGCTGGAGGCTGTAAAGGAAGGGTTCTTATGGAAGTGCCTGGTATTTAACTATCACACAAGTTTGTCCTATTTCAGAACCTGGATGAAATACTAATTCCTTTTTGTTAGTTGTTCACACAAAAAAAGTAACGCTTTACTGTTGTTTATTGTGGTGCTAGCATGAACCTTGCCCTATGTATATCTTGTTCAGTCACCTGCCGACTGCCACCATGGACCTCTGGACTGCTATGATGCTTAAAACCGCTAAATGTCCATGTCCCCGCTGACAGAAAACAAGGACTTTGGGTCACTTCCCCTCAACTTTGCCTTTTCTCAGCAGGAAGCAGCCTGGAGATGTCTGTGGGCACCTATTTTTTCACAGAAATGGAATGTGGAAATTGACAGTGGAGAATTGTAACAGTGGTCCACTTCATCTTTTGAATACAGTTCTGAGGTTTATTTTTAAAAAGGGACAATTTTTCCTTTTTCTCTTCCCCTCTCTCCCTCTCTCTGAACTGGAACAAGATTACCCTGAGCTCTACAGGAAGGAGATGCCTGCTGAGGTTCTGGGAGATGACTATCTCCTAAATTAACAAGTGAACCCTAATCCACCATCTAGGAGCCCTGGAACCCCCTACCAAAGCACACCTGGAATGTAACCCTTGAAGAGCTCCTTTAAAACTCCCCTGTTCCTCCTGATGTGGAGAATCACAGCCTTTGGGACAGGAGTCCTTGTGTTTCTCCTTTGCTAACCAAACAATAAGCCCTCTTTTTCCTTTTTCTCTAAACAGTGTCCTCATTATTGAATAGGCATTCGGGACAAGGACCCAGCTTTGGGCAACATGTGAAAGCTAGAGGGGAAAAAAGGAAAAGAAAGATGGGTGCAGACCTCATGAAAATCAAAGGGACATTAAAACAGGAAAGGGACCAAGAGGTGGGAGGTAGTGAGGAAGGGGGAAAGTGTTGGGGAATGATATTGGCCAAACCGTCTTGTTATATTGTCTATTATGTGCATGTGTAAATATCTAACAACAGATACCACCAATATATATAACTATAATGTATCAATTAAAAAATATGGAGAAAAATTCTGTCTGATTCACAGTTTTAGACTAAATGTGATCCATTTTTGAATAATGAAAGTATTAAGTAGTTGGGCAAATTACTGGAATATAGATAACTTTCTTGAAGTTTCCAGAAACTTAAAAGTTTTGAGAATGTGAAGAATTCTGGTTACTAAGTACACTTCAAAGATAATACAATTAAGTTACTTTTCACGTGTCTTAGACTGTTTTGTGTTGTTACAATAGAATATCTCATGCTCCATAAGGTCTAAAAAGGTTTATTTAGCTCACAATTCTGGTGGTTGGAAGCATAGAACCACATGGTGCCACTTCTTGATACACTTCTGGATAGATAACAGCATGTTGGAGAGGCAGAAATGGAACCAGTGAGTAGAGGCTGCATATATGCCAGCAAGGAAACAAAAGAGAGGGGATCGGGTCCAGGCTCACTTTTATAAAAGTATCTCAGGAGCAAACCAACTCCTTTGAGAATTGCACTGATTCTTTCCAAGAATGGTGCACCCATGGTCTGATCATTTCTTAAGAGCTCAACTACCTTGGTATTATTAAATCAGGGACTAAGCTTTTTTTTTTTTTTTTCCTGTTGCAGTTATCCACTGATGATTGAAATCAATGTAGATCTTTTATTATGCTAGGTGCTTTGGTGTTGATATGAGCCTTTGGGAGACACAATCAAATCACATCAACACCAAAGCACCTAGGACAATGTAAGATCTATATTGATTTAAATCATCAGTGGACAACAGCACCAGAAGTTGGGGTTATATGTCAACTTTAGGTGGAGTCAACCCAATTTTATATGGAATAAAAATTAAAAATAAGAAGTTCATTCTTTATTGATGGGTCTTTTAAACTGGGAAGAAATGGTTTTTATTTTACTAAATTACTGTGTATCAGCTACTTTCTATGTATTACCTCTAAGTGTTAAAACTCAAGCATAAATATAAACATTGCTTTCCAGACACCAAGACTTTGTCAAAGACCAACTAAAGTCACACAGTTAATAAGTGGAGAGGTGGGACTGAAAAATCATAAGTGTCCAAAAACCATGTTTCCATTCTGCCATGTGAGTTTCCCTACAAATATAGAACATGAGTGGATCTAATATATCCAAATAGAAAGGGCTAAAATGGTCCAAAGATCAGTGATTTCAGAGACAGGATAAAGTCTGACACAGATATTTCATTATCTTCTATTAGCAGTGATTCATAAAAGTTTGGACCCTGGAGCAGAAGAATCAGCATCACTGTGGAACTTGTTAAAAATGTTAAATATTGGTCAGGTTGAGAACGGAACTGTCATGTAACAAGTCTTCCAGGTAATTCTGTGGTTTGAAAACCACAGATCTAGAGCAATACAGTTCATTTTATTTCCCCAGAAAGTAATCTATTTCCTTTTAAATTAATAGATCCTTCTTAGGAACTCTGTTTCTAAGACATCTAAAGTTTCCCATTAGTAGGGTGAATAGATATTTTACTAGTAACAACTAATACCCCAAACTGCTCAAACTTGGAGAATTTTTAAAATTTCTGTTCAAGAAAGTATTCATTGCAATGTTTATTGAAAACAGCCAAAAAGGCATGAAGATTTGTTGTACTAAAGTTCAAACGTGGCAGTTTTATAGTAGTACAAACCTAAGCACTTAAGATTATTCCACTGAAATCAGACTTCCTTATCTGTAAAAGTGGATAGCTCTTGAAAGTTTATAAGAATTAAATCTGTTAGGGGTCTGGTGCTGATTTCTGTCACGATTTTGCTAAATTTCCCTTGTTGTGGTTACTGTTCCAATTCTGGCAGTCATGTTAACAATCCCAACTGTGCTCACCATACCATTTTGTTCTATGCAATTTTCACTACTACCCTCCTGCTCAGGTAAATCTTCAGCATCCTTCTGCACCACCCTCACTAATTCAACCTTTCTTAGGCATCACCACTTGCTCCATAATGCCCGACCTTGATTACTCTATATTCCTATTAAAATATACTTGCCCAGTGTTCATTCTCTCAGTGAATGGCAACTCTTGTGGCAGAAATCAATTAAAACCCTGTAGTAATTCCTGTGACATCCTCCACCCAAGCCACCATCTTCTCTCACCTGGACTACTGTAGTAGTGTCCTAATTAGAGGGTCCCTGTTCTCTATTTTTTTTTAAATGGTTGTATCTGGGATTGAACCCAGGGGTCCTCTACATCTGAGCTATAATACCAGCCCTTTTAATTTTTTTATTTTTTATAATTTACTAAGTTATCAAGATGGACCTTGAATTTGTGATGGTCCTGCCTCAGCCTCCTGAATAACTGGAATAGTATGGGCCACTGGGCCTGGCTCCTCCACTCTTGCCTTCCTTTAGTCTATTCTTCACACCACCCAAGTGTGATCCCATTAGAAATAAGTCAGATTATTCTATTCCTCAGCTTAAAACCCTCAAATGACTTTACAACTCATTCATTTATTCAACAAATATTCATTGCATACCTACTATATGTCAGTCTTTGGAACAACAACAACAAAATGAACCCAAAACCATCCTTGTCTCACAGAACTCATTTTCTATTGGTGTCAACAAACAATACAGTATATTATAAGGATCATCAAATACAATAGCAACTAGCCACATGTGGCTATTATAATTTCACTGAAATTCAAATATAACTTTAAGTTTGTTTCTCAATTGCACTAGCCACATTACAAGATCTCAACAGCTACAAGTAGCTGATGGCTACTATTATTTGGCAGCACATGCAAAGAACATCTCATCATCCCAGAAAGCACTTTGGCAGGTTATTTTATATCAGTGATTCTCAACTGGGAGTGATTTTGCTTCCTCCCAGGGAACATTTGGCAACATGCCAGAGGTATTTTTGATTGTCTCAACTAAAAGGAGGTGGCTACTAAAACCTAGTTGATAGAATCTAGGGATGCTCAAAAGCATCCTACAATGCACTAGTCAATTCCTATGACAAAGAATTATTCTTACCAACCTATGTCAATAGTGCTACACTTAGGAAAAACAAGTATAATTCAAACTGTTTCTCCTAATATACTACCAATACAGATCACTTCCAACAGCAGATGCTTCCCCAGACCCTTGCAATAAGCAATCGATTCATTTTGTAGTGGTAGACACCAGTCAGGTGTTCTCTATTCAATGCTAATACCTTCTACCTGGAGATAGAATCAGGTCCAAAAGGTTGAAGCTCAGTCCCAAGATGATGTGTCTCCTGATTCATTTCAGATACCAATCTGAAATCCCAGTTTATCTTTGCTTGTGACTGACCAGCTAGAAATTAGGTTCTCATAACCTCTTCCTATGTTTAAATAATTTGCTTGAGTAGTTTGCAGAACTCAGGAAAGCACTTAAATTTACTAGCTGATTACAAAGGATATTACAAAGGATACAGATGAGCAGTTGCAAAGGTTGTGAGTTTTGGGAGAAGAGGCTCAGAGCTTCCATGCCCTATCCAGATGTGCCAAACTTCAGTAACTTTCATTTGTTCAGCTAGTCACAAGCTCTATGGAATGTGTCCTTTTGAATTTTTATGGAGACTTCATTGTGTAGACATAACTGAAGCATAAACAACCTCATCAAAATGTGACTGGATAAAATGGGTATGATCTAATGCTAATAGGTGGAGTGGGGTTGGCTTGTCTGCTCAGCATTCTTGGCCACTCTGTGCAGCATTCCTCCCTCAGGGTATGGGGCAAGACCCCTTTGGAATGAGGAGGGTCTTAAAACCTACTTTCAGACAAGGGTAGGTCAGACACTTTGTTTATGACCAGCTCTAAGATGGAAAGGCAAAAAATCAGAGGTTTTATGATCATTGTTGGTGAAGAAAAAGTCTAGTTTCTATGGCCTGATGTAGGGAGGAAGTTACTAACCACTGATAAAAATCAAAATAAATATAAAATCACAAGTCCTCATTGTCTTCTTTAAGGACTGAGCAACTCCAGCCTCCTAGACCTCCTTCCTTTGTGCCAAGAACATCCCTTCATCTATAAAATCTGTACTATTTCTTCTTCCTAGATCATTCATCTGTGGTTCACACTCTCACTTCCTTCAGCATTTTGTTCAATGTCACTTTGAGAAGCTTTCCTTACAACCTATATAAAATACTAACACCTCCTCTTCTTGATTTATTTTTCTTCATAGCACCTACCAATAGAATATACAGTTTCTTATGTGTTTATATTGTTTCCTTCCACTAAAATGCAAGCTCCAAAGGCCTTGTATTTATCCTCAGTACAAAGAATAACTGGCAAATTGGCATTTAGCAGCTGCACAATAAATATATATATATTTTTAAGTGAAGCAATGAAGGAATAAGACAATCATGCACGAGTTCCGTAAGGTTCCACACCAGTATAAATAAGCACTTAATTTTATCTCTTTTCCCCCTTCTTTACTGGGAATTGAATCCAGGGGCACTCTAAGGTGCCCAAGGTGACCTTGAACTTTTGATTCTCCTGCCTCAGCCCCTGAGTTGCTAGGATGACAGTCCTGTGACACCATCCCTGGCTAGTGCTCATTAATTCAAAAACTCTTGAAAACTGCTTAAAAGAGAGAGTGGTTTCTAAGGATCTTAAATAACTAGTATAACAGACATTCATCAGTGCTTAATAAAAAAGAATTGGTATCTACTGGGTAAATGGTACATCAAATAACATGTTGTGGCAATTTAACGGTGCCTTGTTTTAAAGACAATATGGTGTATTTTATGACTGACATTTAGCTATTGTTTAAAGTGTTAAATTTACTCACCTGGATCCGTGCATATTGTCATTTAGCAGCTACACATTTCAGCTACTAAATGCCAATACTCCAAAGTATGAATAAAAAACGGAAGAAGACAGAAGCAAAGGAAGTGTTTAACTGTGATTTCTCAATCTAGTGGAGCATGACTGTTTTCCTCTCAGTGTATGTGCATTAGTGTCAGAGTACTACTAACAGCCAATATACATATACTAAGCTCCTACTAGTTGCCAGACACTGGATCTTTACTAGATCTATTTAGAGATAGGAAACTAAGGGTCAAAAAGGTTAAGGAACTAGCTCACAGTCACAGCTACTAGACGGCGGGGTAAAACCCTTGACAACCAAGCTTCCAGAACTCCCATCCTTAAAACTTCCTAGGATGGAGCCGGCGACTAGCCCGACTGAGGCAACAGAATCTCCCAGCCAGCTAGAGAAGGGAGTCAGCTGGAAAGTTGGCAGGCGTGAGATAGGACAGGCGACTCGTTTCTTTTCAACTTTTCATAGTATAATTTTAAAAAATTATTTTAATTTATTTAACTTAAGAATATTAAACTATCGTATCACCCTGCTCAGAAGTGGCCTCAGAGGACATTCAAGCGCTCCCGGGGGCCGGGCCCGTGGGCGGGGAGGAGCCGCCTCCATTGGCCCGCCCCGCGGCATCACGGGAGCTTGCCCTGCGCCGGGCCGCCGCCGACTTTCCACGCACCTGCACCTGCGCAGCCCTCCAAGGCACTGTTTTAGAGGAAGGACTCCTGAGGCGTCCAGGGATTCTTTTTGCACCCAGCTTTCTTTTTTTCGGAAGGTCGATGTTCTCCGTGTAAATGCGACACTTCTCTTAAATGGGATACGTGGAACTTTGCTCCCAGTCAGCCCGGAACCACAAGTCGGGAGCACAGCGTTTCCTCATTGACCTCCTTAGCGATCACTTCCGCCTAGGGGCCTAGAATACCTGAGACCCTTCGGCGGCGAACGACTGGCAAGGCACTTCCGGTCTGTTGCTAAGGCGCGGGCCCTGTGGGCGGTAGAGGCAACTGTATTGGCGTCGTCCTCTCCCCCCTTCCCGGGGGTCGAGATGTCGGGGCTTAGCCACTTTGAGATGGAGGGCTGTCGTCATCTGCTCGGCCTGCTGGACAACGACGAGATCATGGCCCTATGCGACACCGTCACCAACCGTCTAGTGCAACCTGAGGACCGCCAAGGTAAGGACAGACCCTTCTCCCCGAGGGCGGCTGCGCCTGCCCAAACCGCACTCAGACTCCAGGTTGCGGGAGCGTGGGAGTGGAAGGGGTTGGGAGCCTAGCCAGCCCCGAGTTGGCCCCCCAGTCACGCCGGGGCGGAATCCTGGTCACCGCCGCTGCTCCGCGGTTCTGGAACCACCCACGGACCTCGGTGGCCTGGCCCTGGAGGGAGGTGGTCGCCCTGAAAATGGCACAACTTGCCAGGTTTTCTTCCTTGACGTTGTGAGCAAATGCTTGTTGGTTCGAGGTTTCGGAGCACGTCAGTAGTCATTTTTCACAATTTTCGGGGAGCCAGACTCTTTTCTTCTTTCAGTTTCGATCAACATGAGAAGTCAGCTGCTGCTCAGGCTTTTTTCTTCAAGCTTTCGGGAGAAGGGGCTATTATAAACACCTTGTATCCATCTCTTAGGTAAAACAACCACTGTAATGAAAAGGAAAATGGTTTGAATCCATGTCTCTCTGGAGTCAAAATTTTTTCGAGAATATTTTGTGTACTACGAATTACTTTCAGAGCCAGTTAGTACACATTTTGGTAGATATTTCAAGGTTTAACGTTAAAGGAATAAACTCCTAAGGATTTAGACTGAAAATAGCTTTAGACTACCTACTTCTTCATCATTTATATATTTTACTTGTTAATCGCCTTAACAATCATGGTGAGTTTTAGTTTAAAATTAGAATAGATAAAATGCTGGATGTAATTGGTAGTGGATCTAAGAGCAAATAAGGAAAGAAAAAAAAAAAATGGAAATGTCCCTGTACAAAATTGTTTACATGATTTGAGGAGATAAAAGAAAAAATAAGCATATGAAAAAAATATTCAACCTCTTTAAAAAACTGAGTAATAAGAATCAGAAACATACTGTGTCTTTTCTGTGTACCAGATTGATAAAACATTAGCAATAAAAATCTCAAGTGTTGGTACCCAGGTGTAGCAACTCTTTGACAGGTAATGAAGGAATATAAATTAGAATTAAAACTTTGGAAAACAAGTTTGACATTATCTCCTAAAATGAAAGATTAGTCATACCCTCTAGACTTGGGCTTCTCAAACTTTTAAATATCACTCTGGGATTTTATTAAAATGTTAATTTTGATTCAGTAGTTTTGGATTAGGCTCCAAATTCTGCATTTCTAGCAAGTTCCCAGAGATTGCTTAATCCCTCCTCTTAGTGGGAGATATGTATACTCAAAGCTGTACTGTTTATAATAGGACAGGTACAGTAAAGTTTCTAAACAAGAATAGAAACCTTGTAGTATAATCATATAATTAGCTGTAGTACAACAATGAAAATGAATTAAGTAGAGCTACATTTGTACACAGATTAATCTTAAAAACATTAAGTGAAAAGATAATTATAGAAAACTACATATATTAATGGATTGAATTTATATAACACTTAAAAATATCATTGTGAATATGTTGTTTAGTGATACATATTCAATATAACTGTATAGAAACACTAGGAATTGAAAACATCTAAGGTAGTAGCTACTTTGAGATGGGTGAGAAGAAGGGGTAGTAGTATTAGGGAGGGGTGAAATAGGGCCTTAAAGATACTGGTAATTTCCTGTGTTAAGATCTTTATAAGGGACCTGGGGATATAGCTCAGTTGGTAGAGTGCTTGCCTGGCATGCACAAGGCCTGGGGTTCAAGCCCCAGCACCACCAAAAAAAAAAAAAAAAAAAAAAAAAAGATTTTTATAACGAATGTATTTGGGAGTATAATATTGCAATTCTGTATACCTCATACATGTCAAAAATATTCTGTGCTTTTATATGCAGTTTTTGGTTTTTTTTTTAATTAAAATCTGGCATCTGCCACATCCTAGAAATATGGTTATTGATACCTCCTGTCTTCAATTTTCTTTGTGCAATGAGGAGATTGGACTAAAATTATTTGACACTTAAAATACTGTAATTTTACTGATTTTTAGAGGTTGTATATTAATTTAGACCTTATCGAAAAAAATTTTCTGGCTTAATTTTTTCTAAAACACAATTTTTAAAAATAATATGCTAGTATTTTACTGTTACTTATGGGAAGCAATGGTAAGCAACAGGATTTTTGAGGGTAAGGAAAGTTTAAAGCATAACTGTATTTAAAAAAATAAAAACAAGACTGACAACCCATTTCCTGTTTTTTTAAAAATGATAACTATCTCATGCAAAAGCATTAATGTGTCAAGAGTTTAAATGTTTTTCAATAGAATTTCTGCTGACATTAGACACATTTATAAGTACCTCATGATTTTCTGTTAATCATTGCAATTTTCTTCTAGATGCCATTCGTGCAATATTAGTGTATAGTCAAAGTG
This sequence comes from Sciurus carolinensis, assembly GCF_902686445.1. Lineage (NCBI taxonomy): Eukaryota > Metazoa > Chordata > Mammalia > Rodentia > Sciuridae > Sciurus > Sciurus carolinensis. The sequence continues at coordinate 101,416,775 of NC_062221.1, read as the reverse complement.
TAGACGAGCTTCTTAAGCGTAAAAAAGTCCACCGAGAAGTTATATTTAAGTACTTGGCAACACAGGGGATGGTTATACCTCCAGCAACTGAAAAACACAATCTTATTCAACATGCAAAAGTTTACTGGGAAAAGCAATCACAATGGAAACTGAAGGAAACAACAGAGCGGGTTTCAAAGACAGAGGACATCCGACTCTTTCAGCAGGTAAGTCAGATCTTGTAGTTACTTCTGAACCTTTTTTTTCCCTTCTGAAACTCTGTAGATGATCCCATGTATAGTAGTCTATTGATTTTTTAGGGAAAAGAATGTTTTCTTCCTTTTATCATTGATGTCTAATAGACTCTTAGAGAGTATAAACTGTAAGTTTCATTTCATTTGAATTTGGATTCTAGTTCTCCAATTTTTTATTTTCTACCTTTAAAGAAACCTATTATAAGTCCTTTTTTTTGGTTCTGAGAACTGAACCCAGGGGTGATTTACCACTGAGTTACATTCCAGCCCTTTTTCTTTTTTATTTTGAAGCAGGGTCTCATTGAGTTTCTTAGGGCCTCGCTAAGTTGCTAAGGCTGGCTTTGAACTTGTGATGCTCCTACCTCAGCCTCCTATATTGCTGGGATTACAAGTGTGCATCACTGGGCTTGGCAAATTCTTTCTCATTATTAAGAGTTTCTTTGATATCAATGCAAAATTTTCATGAAAGAAATTTAAAGTTTTTGACTAGAAAAGGTCTGTGGTAATTTTTTTCAGCTGACATTCTTATTTCTTGTGTATCCACTGACCATTTTATAGACAGTGAATTTTAAATGTTTATTGAATGCACTGTAGGTAATTGTTTTGTCTTCATATTAAGAAATAGTCTTAAGACTTTTTTTACATAACATACTAAAAAGAGAATGGATTTTGAAATCATGTGCATGTTACTTCATATTAAGGTCTGGCATATAATAGGTGCATGAGCTTGGGCAAATAACTTGATCTTTCTGAGTTTGTTTTCTTTATCTATAAAAGGGTTATATTAGGGTTGGTGGGGGTAGTTCTGTGTGTGTTTAGCTGTAGTGTAAAATCAGCATGTATGAGCCCTGTATTTAATTCCCAGCATCAAAAAAAAAAAAAAAAAATCATAATAATATCTGCATTAAGGCATATTGTGAAGATAGGAGGAAATAATACTTAAGTGCCAAACTTCATACCCAGCATATTAGATAGCAGATGTTCAGTAAGCATAGGTGTTTTTTTCAGCCATCTGATTGAGGTACTGTGATGTGTGGAATACATAGAAGAATGAGATAGAGCCTAGCTGATATATTAGGTATAATTTTGGAGTAACATTTCCTCTGTAAAAAGAGAAATAATAATATAAAATTAGCTCCAGTCATAGAAAAGGACTTATTTCAACCACTTGAGAGTATCTGTTTAAAGACATAAAAATGATTATTTATTATCAGCTTTATTGGATTTATGTAGGTTTTGACAACTATACCTGTGAAAGCACTGCCACAATCAAGAGAAAATGCTTGTATAAGTCATTATTAATGAATCTTGCTGATATGTTAAAGGGCCTTGTTTATGATATTTTTCAAAGAATTAGTCCATTTCATCTAAAACTACAAATTCATGGTCATTGAACATGATGTTCCCTTATTATTCATGCCTGTGTGTACTTTTCTTTAAAAAAAAAAAAAAGGGTCCAGCTATGTTGCTCAGACTGGGTTCAAACTCTTAAGCTCAAGAGATCCTCTTACCTCAAGCTCCCCAATGACTGGAACCACATATGCACACCAGTGAGCCCAGCTGGCCTTCATTAAACTTTACTTAGCTAAGTTTTCAGCTAGTTAAGCTGGAAATTTCTGAAATTATTTTTCTCCTTTTTGGAAAATGACTTTTTATGCATAATGGGTTCTGTTCACATTTAGTTCATTTTTGTTTCTTGTAATCAATACATTAAATAGAAAAGAGTTATAAGAGGTAAATCTTAGTTTTGTTTTGTTTTTTTATCTTAATCAGCAGGCAAAAGAAGATAAAAAAGCTGAAAAAGTTGATTTTCGTCGCCTAGGAGAAGAATTCTGCCATTGGTTCTTTGAACTTCTTAATTCTCAGAATCCTTTTCTGGGACCACCTCAAGATGAATGGGGGCCACAGCACTTCTGGCATGATGTCAAGCTTAGGTTTTATTACAATACATCAGAACAAAATGTGATAGACTACCATGGAGCGGAAATTGTAAGCCTTCGTTTACTGTCACTAGTAAAAGAAGAATTTCTTTTTCTCAGCCCTAACCTAGACTCCCATGGCCTAAAATGTGCTTCTTCTCCACATGGGTTAGTTATGGTTGGTGTTGCAGGCACTGTTCATCGAGGGAACACTTGTTTGGGCATTTTTGAACAAATTTTTGGACTTATCCGCTGCCCTTTTGTCTCGAATACTTGGAAAATCAAATTTATCAATCTGAGAATTGTTGGAGAAAGTTCCCTTGCTCCTGGAGCATCACTGAAACCAGCTGTTAAATTTGAACAGAGTGACCTAGAGGCCTTTTATAATGTAATCACTTTGTGTGGTGACAACGAAGTAAAACTTAATGTAAGGCAGACATTGGATAGTGGGACTGGAGACCAAGCCTTATGTAGTGGAAATGAGGCATTGTTGGAAAAAAAGAGAATGGAGTTTACCTAGCCATCTAAAGCATTGATCTCTGTTATGTCAGCTTACAAAGTCTTCTACATGGAAACTTTTCCAAATACTACATCAGTAATTTCTAAGTGATTTCAGATGTAAGGATTGACATATTTTAGTTGAAATACTTTCTGGACTGCAGACTGACACATTATGTGAATACTCGCCTATTTCTACCTGAGTTTCATCAAATGTTCTGAGAGCTTACTGCAGTTTATCAAATAAATCCCACTTTAGATGTTGTATATAACTGTGTGCCTTAGAAACCAGGTAATATCTTCATTTTTCACTTAGTTTTCTACTGATATCCGTACTTTCCATATGGCAAAGGATTAGTAGTGTTCAAACTTCCCTCTTTAAGTTTTTCTTATATTTTGATCTAGGTATGGATATTGGATATTTTCCAGATGCATCTCAGTACAGTATTACTTTAAAAAATTTCAGATATTTTAGAGGTTGTAATGTCAACTCAGTGTTGTCATTTTAGAAAACTCAAATGACATTCAAAAGTTCAAAAATTTAGCAGAGGGAGAAAAATTTAAGTATAGGAACAGTTCTCAAAGTTGTTTGCTCTAATCCAAGCTAAAAATCTCTCTTAATCTCCAACATTTTCTGAACTATTTTGAGCGATGATAAATGACTATTCTCAAAACAGACCTTATTCTTACCAAGGCTTCAACCAGTAGTGTTGTAGAGTATTTATTATAACACCACATAAAGGAAATTAATGTTGAAAATTTTAAGGTGTGCCTAGTTCCTAACTTAAAAATGAATTACTGTGTTTCCTCTTGATCTTGGTAGAGGTGACTCCTCCCCGCAAAAAAAAAAAAAAGAACAAACAAACTTAGAACATGGGGCATGCATATATATATATGCATACATATATCCCCACTATAATTTAAACTTAGTTTTTCACCTCTAATTTGTTACTAGGTTTGAATTACAAAATTCAAATTTTTAAAATTGCCAGATTTATTACGTAGTTGCTTTGAAGTTTAAATTCCTTATCACCCAACAACTATTTGCTGATACTGGGTTTAGTTAGGAATTTTGATTTATAAAAGTACCATTTAGAAAAAAATTCAATGGGAAAATGTGATGATGTTTTGTATGTGTTAAGTTTTTAACATTTAACTCCGCTCATGATTGTCTAGGAAGACTTATGAATATTGGAAGCGGGAGGAAAACAGTTTTTTTTCAGAAAATGGTATGCTTCTGATGAGGAGTAAAAATTGGTATGTCCTAAAATGAGAACTTAATAAAGGAGGGAAATCCCTTTTGTCTGTGTAAGAATAGTATATTGTTTAGATTTACTTTACAGTTGTCTTGCTCTTAGATAAAATTATAGACATTGAACCGAAATAAAACAAATTTTACTACCGCTAGTTACGCTATAGGTATAATATAATTATTAATAATAAAAAACAGCCATTTGAAAAGTACTTATCTCATACTTTTATAAGATAGATAGTTAGGTCACAAGTCCATCTTTACCTGTCCTATAACTCTTCTTAGGTTTGAAAACTGAGTTTTGTCTTATTTCCTAGGTTTCAATACCATTATAAAATATAGATAAATATTCTAAGTAAAGGATTAAATTTAAAACAGTTCATCTCTTTGTGCTATTGATGTCAAGTAGTGCAGAAATATTACTGTGGATGCTCAGAATGGGCAGGGATTTCCTCTAGCTATCTTCAGAATTGCATATTGAATTTGTAGAAAACCCAAGGAAGGCTGCAATTTGTACACATTTTTAGTCAACCTTAAAAATTGAAATCTTAGACATAAGTGGATTGGGACTGTGTGTGTTTCAGGTGCATCCCCACATCTGGGAACAGAGTAGAACCTCATGTTGGAGTCAATAGGTAGAGCCAAAAACTTACATACTAGGAAAAAAAAAAAAAAAGAATTATGTTTTGTTCTTATCAGTGTCTTTTGTCTTATAGTTTGTTTGAATTTTATATGTGGATACACAGAAACTTCTTGGCCCCTAAATAACAGATATGAGAGAACTGTACTGACCTTGAAAGCTCAGGGCGATTGGGATGTTTTTAAGAGCCCTAACGCTACCTAAAAAAAGATACAAGGGAAATATATGAAGAAACAGTATTGGAAGGAAAATGTTTGGAGGAATTAAAATCTGTTCATGAAATATGGGCTTGATTTAGTCATTGGCAATAGCTAAAAGTACCCTTTGAAATCTGCTTTTACCATCACCCCATTAGTCTGTTTATGTTAAATCTTTTTAAACTAAATTGTAAGAAGTGGTTATTTTAGGATGTTATGTAAGTACCTAAAATGCCAAATATATATTTCATATGTCTTGCTAAAATACCAAATTATAGGAAAAAGCCATCAACTTGCAAATGGCAAACACTGGCAGATCAGGAAAATATTTCAGTGTTATCAAAATGGTAACATATTTCTTCTGAGAGAAAGCTAGTTACCTATTCCCATTGAGAAATTATAAAAGCACCAGAAAAGGATGTAAAGAACTGGTTTAAAATTTTTTTTCAGAAACCATTTTTCACAAATAGGTCTTAAGAATGAATAGGATCTCTATTTTCACATATTTAGATGACTTTCTTCACTGTTCTTTGGTGCTGAGGATCGAACCAAGGACCTGTGCATGCTTAACACACACTTTACCACTCAATTGTGCCCCTAGTTCTTAAGTCGGTTGTAGGGGTTGGTGATCATCAGTCCTATGGAAATAAGATGAAAGTCATATTGTTTCTTCCCAGAAGAAATATGTTAGAACATAGTATTAAATTTTTAGACTATTTCAGTGAGTTCATGGGCTTTGCTAAAGCACATTTGAGTATAGTATGTTCCATGTTAAAAGAAAATCCCGTAATGTTATATTACTTCAGACTACTCCTTTAACCTATTAAGAAGTAAAAAAATTTTTAGCATTGTTTTAGGTCTATCAGCTAGAGAACTATATTAAGGAGGAAGGGATAATCTTTAGGAAATCTGTTAGTTTACAGTAGTCTCACATGTTTTTACTTTTCCAAAGAGGTTAGATATGAAGCTAAAACCTGCCAAAATGCCATTGAGTGAAGCATAAAAATATTTGGAATTTATCTTATTTGATAAGGTAAATTTAGTGACAGATATTGAACATAACTTGGAGAAAGTGATAAAATGTGAAAAATGTAATATTCTCAAGACATTTAGAAAAACTATCCTAAGATGATGTCTGTTTAATAGTGATTGTATTTTGGTAATTCTCATGAAGGATTTCTAAAATATGAACATTTCTGCTCCATTGTTTATACATATGATATTACTATATACCACTCTCACCTCCCTCACTTAACCACAGTCCTATTTATAACCTTCACATCTACCCAATTTGGATGCAGACAGTAGTTGCAGTGCTAGGAAACAAGACTTTGTGACTCTGGGGTCTTTCAAGTTTATTTGACATATGTTCATTAAATGTCTATTTCTAAGTCACTAAATCAATGCAAGACACAGTAATAATTAAATAGGCCATTTGCCCAAATTTATGATGAATTTAAATCTCAACCTCTGGGTTTGGGTTGTTTATTGACAAGAGCTTCATTAGTCCCTTTGAAGGCTTCAGATAGGACCTTTTATTTAGACAGAAAGAATAAAAATGAAAATACAAATAGCTCTATGGCTCTAGCTAAACTATGTAGGCCTCCCTGTTGAATCCAAGGGCCCTCTACCACTGAAGTACATCCCCAGACCTTTTCATTTTGAGACAGGTCTCAGTAAATTTTCCAAACTGGCTTCAAATTTACAAGCCTCCTGCCTTAGTCTTCCCAATAACTGGAATTACAGTGTGTCACATGTAGATTTTCACAGAATACAGGGTATTTTGACAGATCACTTAGAGTTGGAAGGAAAAAGTTTCCATACTGTATCAGAATGTGCTAAATGCATTTAACTTTATTTTTTCTGGTATGACCCTTCCCAATAATCTTTCAGAAAAATGTTATTAAATTGTATGTGATATTTACTGAGTTCACTGCAATATATAAAATCAGAAACTCCTTAACCATTTGTGTTAGTCATGGAATTGTTGGCCTAGAATTTGTACCTCGTAAATTCTATTCCTAGTACTGCTAAATCTCCTCGTTACTGTTTTTAGTGAGTAATTTAGTGAAACTTTGTAGTTAGTGATTTTCATCTGCAGTTTGTAGATATGGTAAATAGCAAATGTGAAATTAGTTACATTGAAAGAATTGAAAGAAAAATCACCCACTACCAACTGTGTTACTTTTCTGATTCATTGTTTTCTGAAAATATAACTACTGAGGAAATCCTTATCATTGGAGCATTTAGTTTATAAATTTGCATTATCTTTTTCATCTCTCATCTTTTACTGTGCAAATATTAGTATTATGCTTAATTGTTATCAGATTGTTACATACAGGTTACTTTTGTCTCCCTAGGTTGTAAATATCAAGAACTGGTTTTTCTTATTTTGCAGCCTTCTCTTCCCAAGTTTCTTGCATAGGATGAAAAATGGCTAAATTTGGAGTGATTTTTTTAAATGCCAGTTATGTCAGTTACTTGATCTATGTCCTGCTGACAGCTATATGAGATGGATACCATTATCCATCTTTTATTGAAAACCAAGGTTGAGTAACTTATAAGCTGTCATAGCTAATGTTACAGCCCTTATAACCAGATATTCGAACTAAAGAGCAATATTGCTTCTTTTATATATAAGATTTTATATATATGGATCCTTTCTGACTAATTATTCTCAGCATGAAGATGGTCATTTGCTGGTTGGTTGTCCTCTTTCCAAAGCAACAATGCTTTTATCTATATTGTTTAAGTAATTTTTCTTCAATAAGTCAAGCATGTTTTCTCTAGGAATTTTGAGTATAATGTGTGTCTAGAATAATCTTTCCCAAACTTTTTACATGACTGTTTCATTTTCATCTTTGAGGACTTGATTTAAATGTTTTCTCTTCTTTTAACTAAGTAAATCTTCTCTTACTGTTTATCAGAGCTTATTGGTAATGCTTTAGATATTATTTGTTAATTTATATAATTATCTTTTCCATTAGATTTTAATATAAGAGCAGGGACTATAATGGTTATATAATTTCATCACTTGAACAGAAACTAGGTATTCAAAAGATATTTATTAAAGATATAATTAAGGAAATAAATGACTGGAAATGTAGTTCAGTGATAGTGATAGAGTGCTTGCTTACCTTGCATGAAGTCCTGAGTTAATCCCCAACCCTGAAAAAAAAGAGTGCTACTTTCTATTCAGAGCCTTAAAATTTCTAGACTTTTCCCTGTCAAAGAGTGCCTACCATATTTATGTATTAGGTGCTCAGTGAATATTTCTTTAATAAACAAAGACAAACTTATCTTCTTGAATGATATGTGAGCTCTAACATAACCAACACTGTAATAGAATTATCAGGGTCTTAATATGCTGTTGTAAAAGGTGAAAAAACTGAGTTTAAGTAGCATACTGAACTTCACATAGTTTTGTTGTGAAAATCATACATATGGCCTTTTTTTTGATTCATCTTATGTTTAAACTGCAGAGCTGATGTTCTTTCTTGTTCTTTGTTTCCAGTCTAATTTAAACTCTTACTTCTCAATTTCATCATATATAAAAATGATCCATCTAGTTTAAATGACTTCTGAGGTCTGCTGTGATTTTAAAGTGACGTGGTTGTGACTGTATACCTCCTCAGAAATTGAACATTATTTTAAAGGAATTTGTAGTTTATTGTTGAAGAAATTAATTCTCTATTATTTGACTTCCTCATAAGTAATTTTAGCTTATTGAAAAACACACTTTGTGTTCCTCATATATACATGAATACATTTTTATGTATATGTGTGGGCAGTATGTGTATTTCTGTCCATAGGAGGGAAAAAACAAAATGAGATAAAAAATATTCTATATGATATATAGATTAGAAAATGGACAAAAGTATGACATTTAATTTTTTTCCTAATCACAGAAATTCCAAAGCTGTTTGAAACTAGTTTTGTTAAACTTTTCTGCCTTGTTGTATGTGTTCACAATATATTTCCATGTTTTAATCAAGAAAAGTGCAAAATGGTTTGACAGAAAACCAAATTAAAGACTGCCAGTACAAATGGTCCCCAACTTATGATGATTTTACTTAAGCTTTTTCAATTTGATTGTGTGAAAGCAATACACATTGAATAGATAACTGTACTTTAAATTTTGAATTTTGATCTTTTCCCAGGCTTGTTACACAGAATAACTTATTCTGTTTTTCACTTTCGATGCAGTATTCAATAAATGTAAAATATTTAACACTTTATTAAGTGTTAATAAATAAAAGTTAGTTGGTGTTAGATTATTTTGCCCTATTGTGGGCTATTGTCAATGTTCTGAGCATGTTTGGGGTGAGGTAGGCCAAACTATGTTTTCAGTAGGGTAGGTGCATTAAATGTATTTCTGACATAAGATATTTTCAATTTATGATCAATCTATCTGGATGTAACCCCATTGCTGTAAGTTGAGGAGAATAAAGATATTAATAAAATAACCCAATCTAGTTAATTCCTTCTAAGAGACTGAGTAACAGAAGTTGGCAAATATTTAAGATTGACATTGGACCCAAGTGGCAGATTTTTCCTTTTCTGTTGAAAGCATGGTCCTTGGGTGATGCTACTCATAAAATCATTCAGTTATTTCAAGAAGTTTAATAAAACATGCTCATTAAAGCAGAAAGTTTTGCAACACTCAGTGCACTGAATGGAGTAGAACCTAGAGTACAGAAACAAGAATAAACAACAATTCAAACATACCAAGGATGTTAATGCTGGAGCGGTTGGTAGAGTAATTATAAAATCACTGGACATCATTAAGCTCCGAGGAATTAGAAGAAATAAACGCAAGAGACTATTTTTATGGGCAACTTATGCTAGAGCAAGAGTTTAGGGTGGAGAAGAAAGTTGATTTTAAAGAATTCATCAGTGACTGAGTGTGGTGGTGCCCACCCATAATCCCAGCTATGTGGGAGGCTGAGGAAGGAGGCACAAGTTCAACACCTGCCTGTTCAATTTAGACTGTCTAGAAAAAGAAGATGAAAAGAACTGGGGAAGGAGCTCATTGGTAGAGGGCCCCTGAGTTCAGTCCTCAATACCAGGAAAAGGGAGGGGGAAGAATGCATTAATGTTTCAAGCATTCTTTCTGGTAAACATTCTTTTTAGTAAACATTTAATGGAGCATTTAATATGTGCCAGGTATTTTTAACAGAAGGCATTCAGTATATAAAATATTTGTTTCTTCTAGTTTCTTATACAATTCTCATTTTGTTTAACTTGTATAAAGTAATTTTTACTGTTGAATAAAGAGTTTATTTTATCAAGTACTTCTCTGTGATCTCTTCTATTGTCATCTTTTGATGTTTATCTAAAATTGTACAATCCTATACTCTTGACTAGATTAATGCTGCTAAAAGAATGGTTATCCTTGGTAGTCTGGCAGTTTCAGAGAAATAAAAGCACAAAAAGTGGTTTCCCACATAATTCATATATATTTTACAAATCTTATGTAAATAATTCACATATTTTTAAAAGTTTCAAATGGAAGATGATTTTCATGAAAATTCCATTCAGTTTAACTATATTGTTAAGGATGGGGATGTAGTTCAGTGTTAGAACGCTTTTCCAACTTGTGTGAGGTACTGTTCAATCCCCAGTACCAGGGAAAAAAAATTTTTTTTTGAAATTGAAAGTGCATGGTTGGTTGGTTGTGAATCGTTGTGTTGGTCAGTTTAACCATAACCAACAAAGTTAGCAGGGTGTTCATCATCACCATCACTAATGATCTTTTCTATAATTTGAATGCTTGCCAAGTTTGCACTTTACAGATTATACTGTTACATCTAATTCACTAACTTTGCTTGTTGAAAAATGATAAAAATAGCAATACCACAATGCAGATGGTGGAAAAAAGGTCGGTGTGAAAACAGTGTGTATATTGCAGATTGTATGCATGTGCAGATTGTGTGTAACTGATGTTTCCTAATAGCTGAAACAAAATCATGATGACTATATGAAGTTGTCTTTGGCCTGCAACCCCTTCAACTATGGATCAGCTGATCATATTGCCTGTCAAATATTTATGTCACCAGTTTTCACATTATTTTAAAAACACAGATTTCTCTGGTAAGTGAACTTAATAAGGTAATTTTTTTCCTGAGCAAGTGTTAAATAATACACTCCAGTTTCAAATTTGTCATGCAAGAGTCCAAAATTATAGACACATCCAGAGTATCCATAAAGCCAAGTACAAGACACTTGCTAAGAAGCTTGTAAAAACTGTCTCATTAGTAACAAACATTTTGAAGAATGATTTTCCAGCCATGTGTCCGTCATCAACACCATACAGCCTGCTGGCCTGTTTCCAACAGCAGCAGCAGCAAGTGCCCACTACTCTTCTTCAAAACTTAGATTTTGGGATCTTCAACAAACGAATGCATTGCAGTTAAAGGAAGAATTTATTCCATATTAAAACATATGCAGTGGATGTTCAAGTAAGGTGTATCAGGTGTTGAATGAAAAGAAGCAGATACATGCTATTAAATGTGTATGTAGAAGAAACAAACTACTGGTAGGTAGTTATCAGAATGAAATAGCTTATTTGAAAAAAAATTACAACCTAGTGATAAGATTATTCAACTTTATGATTATGACATCACAGACCAGTACATCTACATGGTAATGGAATGTGGAAATATTGATCGTAATAGTTGGCTTAAAAAGAAATCTATCAATCCATAGGAGCGCAAGAGTTACTGGAAAAATATGTTGGGAGCAGTACACACAATCCATCAACATGGCATTGTTCATAGTGATCTGAAGCCTGCCTTTTTTCTGATAGTTGATGGAATGCTAAAGCTAATTGATTTTGGGATTGCAAACCAAATGAAACCAGATACAAGTATTGTTAAAGATTCTCAGGTTGGCACCGTTAATCATGCCACCGGAAGCAATCAAAGATATGTCTTCCTCAAGAAAGAATGGGACATCCAAGTTGAAGATAAGCCCCAAAAGTGATGTTTGGTCCTTAGGATGCAGTTTGTACTATATGACTTATGGGGAACACCATTTCAGCATATAATTAATCAGATTTCTAAGTTACATGCCATAATTGACCCTAATCATGACATTGAATTTCCATTGAATTTCCTGATATTCCAGAGAAAGACGTTCAAGATGTGTTAAAGTGGTGTTTAATAAGGGACCCTAAAGTGTGGTTTAATAAGAGGATATCCATTCCTGAGCTCCTGGCACATACATATGTTCAAATTCAAACTCATCCACGTAACCAAATGACTAAGGTAGCCATTGATGAAGTAAGTTCTGGGCCAACTCGGTCTGAATTCTCGTAACTCTGTTTTGAAAGCTGCTAAAACTTTATATGAGCACTACAGTAGTGGAGAAAGTCATGATTCTTCATCACTCAAGACTTTTGAAAAAAAATGGAAAAAAATTATATACATCCAGCCATAAACTGTCAACACAATAAAATACATTGGAGTGTTATACTTCTGATTCTCTGTGGAAATCTACTCTTGAAAACTACTTCACTCTGAAATGCTATCAGCAAAAAAATATAGTAAATTATTCTAAGAAAAAGAAACTAAAAATAACAACCACTAATGGCACTATATATATTAATGGAGAATCTTTCTCTGTTTTATGTTATCCTATAAATCAGATCTATTTGATAGCATTTCATACTTAGAATACTGGATAGACAACTGAAATATATTGTGAAGAACTATGTTAAAAAAAACTTTATAGCATTAAGTGACATTAAAAAAATTCAAAAGGATATAACAATTTGGTCACAACATGGAAGAGCAATTCTTACCATGTATTCAAAAAGATATTTCATTTTTCAGACAAAACCACTATGTGAAGTATATGAATCATTATTTGACAGGTGCATTAAATATATGAGAAGTTCTTAATAGTTTCTTGTTCCATTTATCCCTGAAAACCCATGAATATAGACTTTATTGGGACATAAGTTTTGGGACTAGAAGGGGTGAATCATGACATTTAATGATGGAGCCCCAGCTACTTGGGCAACCCTGAAGATGATTGTTGGGTAAATAAAAGGACTATACAAAGAACCCCAACAATGACACATCCCTTTTTTAAAAGAAGTATAATAAGAAACTATCAAGATGAAGATACATTGTTGAAGGGCGTAGAAAATACAATCAATTTTGTTTTTGTTTTGTTTTGCGGTGCTGGGGATTGAACCCAGGGTCTTGTGCTTAATAGGAAAGCACTCTAAAAACTGAGCTATATCCTCAACCCCTATAATCAATTTTGATCGCTTAAATCTACATTATAATGTTTTGGGAAAAACTGGGCAGGAAGTTAACAAAATTGTTTTTATCTTCTGATAGTGACTATTAGAGAAAAAGTGCTCGCATGAGGTTTTGAGCTAAGGGAAGAGATTAAAAGTATTTCTCTGAGATATTAGTAACAGGCTTTCCCTTGATATTAGGTGCCTTGCTCAAGTGGCATATCAACCGATCTACTGTCTTGAAGCGCCATTCCTCCAAGTTCATAATGTGAATTTTAATGACAAGGAGATAGGATTATTTCAAGATTACACGACTCTTGTGCAAAGGGCTCAGTTCTACAGAGCTTCATTTTTCTCCCCACCATCTCAATGTTTCCGCTTGCTTCAGAAAGAGTACATTTGGGGACTGATTCAAAACCACATCCAAATACTGCAATGAACATGAAAATTCTCTGAGGTAAATACAAAGGACAGAATGAGAACCCATTTAATGCCATCTGCAGGTAGATTTTTCTTTTAGTGACAGTAGGTATAAAGAGTATTGTGAGAGAAAGCATGTGACTGAAAAAGAATTACATAGGTCAATCAGTAAGAAAAACAGTTTCGTAAGTCAGTCTGACAAGGTGGCAAATGCCTGTAATCTCAGCTACTCTGGAAACGTAGGCAGGAGGATTGCAAATTTGAGACCCCCTGGGTAACTTATTGAGACTGGGTCTTAAAATAAAAATTAAAACACACACACACACAACTGGGACAGAGGATGTGACCCAGTAGTAGAGCACTTGTCTATCATGCATAAGGATCTGGGTTCAATCCCAGTATAACAAAAAAATAAGGAAGCTTTGTAAATCACGTCTCATCTCAGCAGAAGAGTGACACACTTCCTCTTTTTTTATGGATATAGTAATATATACATCATTCTTATAAAATTTTCAACAAGTTGTATGCTTATGTTGACCTGACAATATGTTGTTAAAAAAATCAGTAATCTACTTTTCATACAAATAATTGAACAAATTGTCACCTGCATTTTAACAACCATTCAATGTCCCTTATATTCTGTTCTTTCATAACCTCAGTGTTTGGCAATTTGGGTTTCACTTTACTTTCTGCTTTCACTTTCCATGCAATCAAGACTCATTTTGAAATATTTTTGGTATAGAAGTGAGAAAGAAAACTTAAATATTTTTGGCTGGGGGTGTAACTCATTGGTAGAGCACTTGCCTAGTTTCATGCATATGCGCACGTTGTGTGTGTGTGTGTGTGTGTGTGTGTATCTACATAAAAAAAATTTTTTTAAATTTTTTATTTTATTCTAATTAGTTGTACATGACAGTAGAATGCATTTATACATTTTGATAGATCATACATAGAGTATAAGCTCAAATTTTTCTGATTATACATTTTGCAGGATCACATTGGTCACGCAGTCATCCCTGTACATGAAGTAATAATGTCTGTTTCGCTCTACTATCATGCCTTCCCCCATACCCCTTCCCCTCGTGATGGGATGACAGATCTGGCTCCATGAGAATGTTATACATCAGACTATAAGAGAAATGACTAAACAGACTCCATTTTGCTCTGAGACTCTATGTTACATAGGAAATAATTGTCTCCCATGGGAACACCCTGCCTCTGTACCCATCATCAGTTATTTAGTGTGACATGTTTAACAAAATGACAATTCTTATGTAATAAAAAATTGCTCTCTTTTGATCCCTATTGCTCCTAACCAATGTACCATGTAAACAATAATTGTGTGGTTATTAGTAACCATTCTTTAGTTTGTACCTAGGTGACCTACTTCCCCCTCTGTCGATGATCTCATTATGTTAGTTTGTAATTTTGAATCATAGTAACAGACATGTATGATTGATGTGATTTTTGGTATAAGAACCCCTACTGCCCTGTGGTCGGTGCTGTTTTCCCAATAGTAATTTTTTGGGGCATTGCATGAGACAGTCAGCAGGCCGGCTTAAAAAAGACTCTCAAATTTAGACTTCTTAGTGGTGATCTGTCTGTTCTTAAGTTGAGCCCCATAACGTTTGAAGGCCCCAGCGAGATCCTCTCTGCCTGGTGGGTAACCACCACTTACCACTGACCTGGGAACTCCTGTGGAGGGGAGAGGCCACAACGTCGCTCCTAGGGGAAGGCCTCTGAAAGATGTTCTGCAGCCCCAGGCTGCACGTCTTTGGAGCCCTGCCCCAGAACTGAACTAAATTCTCCAAGAGTCACCTGTTTCTGCACCCCCGGGGGAACCGTTAGTCTGTTTCTGGAAGATCCGTATCTGGGGACTCTGAGGAAGGCTGGACGCAGCATTACTTCCCAAGTCTGGGACTGGCAAGATGTTGCCCAGGCCCTCAGGTTAGGAATCAGGAGTGGCCACTTGTCATTGTCTTTGGTGTCTTGCCTGTTCTGTGTTTGTTTGTCTTTTTCTGTTTTTTGTTGCCTTGACTGGACATGGGTCAGTCTCCCTCATGTTCATCATATACACCCTTCAATGCATATTGACAAATTTCCAGGAATTCCAGAGAAGAGCCGCTGACAAGGGGACCTGCTGTGACATGTTTTCTCTAAGTTCCGTGAGGGAGAATGACCAACTTTTGAGGTCAGATGGCCTCCTCAGGGGACCATCAAATTGTCTTTGGGCAGAATTAACATCCTGATCAAATGTTTTATAGTTGAATTTGGTGGAAAAAATGGTTAAAAAAGGTTTTTAACCATGTTCACTGAAGCTTACATTAAAATGTAAACTGCCAATAGAAACTTCCAACTACTGGAGTTGGTCCATCAAAATGCCAGGCTAAAATTTTGATGACTGCTATCCAAGAGAACAGAAAAACCAGTTTAGAACAAGACCTCTCCCAAGCAGACCAATGGAAGCAGGCTCCCTTGCTGTCTCTTCAGGAAATTCTTCAGGAAGGGACAGGGCATAACCTTTGTCTATATTCTCTTAATGCCCTTTCATCTCTGATGAAAGGGACCACATCAGGATGGAAGCCAAAAAGACTTTTAAGATTCTATTTTTTGAGTTCATAATTTCAATGGGGGGGGGGGTGGAGAAAAAAAATAACAGAATGAATCAAAAACTATTACTCTAGGTAAATGTATGATTACACAAATGGTATGCCTCTACTTCATGTACAGAGAAACAAGATGTATCCCATTTGTTTACAATAAAAATAAATTTAAAAAAAAATTTCAATCTGGTGCATGTAGGTTAATTTTTGATCAGACCTATTTTATCCAACTATAAAGTTTTCTTAATGCTCTGTTTCATTCAGAGGCCAGTTTACAAGGGTTAACTCTCAATCTAATGGGTTTTTAAAAAATAAGCTATAAGGTCTTTGTCCATCTGTTTATTTTATGTATATGTACACCGGTGTATTGTCATGTCTACATATATTTGGTACCAAAATTGACATGTGAGCTCATAAATTAAAAATTTTAAAAATGGACCCAAATGCTTTTGATTCACATGATTTCAAAGGTTTTTAAATTGGGTAAACAAATGTATGGCTTTCAAGTTACTAACACAGTTTTGTTTCTAGGTGGCCAAAAAATAATAAAATGTTAATTTTATAAAATGTCTAATATCTGTTGTTTCTAGATTTTTCTTCAACAGGAAAGAAATGACTGATCTGGCCCAATATACTTCTCTGATATCTTAATTTAAAAATAACTAAATTACATTTAACATATATGGGATTGATCATGGATGTGTTTGTTAGAGACATCTGATTGGTTTAGAGTGTTAAAATGCTAACTGTTAAATATAACATCAAGTACTCTTAACTCCTTAAGTTCCACAGGGTAACATACTTAAAACATTTTTGATGTTCTCATAAATTGGTAAATAAAAAAGGATTTAAATTTACTTTATCACTGAAAACATGAGTACTAAAAATCTTAACAAGTATTGTTCTATATAAAGGGTCCCAAATATTTCAACTATAATAAATAGAGTTCTATAAGAAACAAAGTATTTCATCTGATTAAAATGGAGTAGTTTATCTAGATTCAGAAATTTATAAGGGTTGTTTCAGAATATAAATTTTAAAAAGGGGAATCAACAGATTAAAACATTACAAGGTTTTTGATGTAAAAATATATTTAGTAAAAAATTTTTCTAGGTAAAAATGTCTTTATGTGATAAAATAAAGCTGTAATACATCCAAGTAAATAGCAAGAGGATCTAATTAAGAGATTAAAAACATGTAAATTAAGGGTAAATTTTTAAAGGTTTATGTGTATTTATAAGTGACACAACAGTTAAAACTATTCAAGGTTTTTTCCTAAGGTCAAATATTAATGTACTGATATAAACCAAAGTTCAATCTATATGCTAAAATGACCAATAATTCTCAAAACATTAATTTACTCTTGACATTGTGTCTGTTAAGTTTTATTCCCTAGAACAACTAGTCTTAAAAATTGGGGGTTTGTACAACTCTGGTTAAACAACAACTGTTATAGTATTATACTACATTACAAATTCTAAATTTTCTTTAAAAGTTAAACATGGTTAATATAAAAACATCAATGTAATTATGATTCTATTACTCTTATTTATATATTAAATGTGTTCATATCTTCCAGGTATACAAGTCTTTAAAAAGTTTAAAAGAACATTTTATCAAGCTGGTGTTCTCCAACCTAAAGTTGTAATGGTAATTTTAAACTTATCAGAATAAGAAATTTTATTGGGGATTTATTTATATCATGTAATGCTGTGTAACTGGACTGGAATCTTATGTTACCTTCTACACTGGGATAAAAAATATAAATGTATTTCTAAAAGATAAAGAGAGTCTGATCTGTTTAAAGGTTAATATCATGAAGCAGGAAAACATTTTGCTACTTTACTACACAAAAGGAAAGTTAAAAGCTCTCTCAGCTTTCTTTGATTCATGTTTTAAATGTAATATAATACTGTGTTCACTAACATCATATAGACTTAGGAAACAATATATGTAAACTTTATAAAATGATATTTAAAAAAAGATAAAGATTAGTTTCAGAACTAGACCACTTTACCTAAGATTTATGAAGAGCCCCGCCTTACCTGAGATAAGGCTCTGCTTCCCACTTTACTCCAAGTCAGACTTCAGCTCACTTAAAGTATATTCAAAAGATTGTTTTTTTGTTGTAAAATTACTGTGATCTCAAACAGGGGATATAATATATAGCTCAACCAAAATTTAAGATAGCTATTACACAACTAATATGTTTTTACTGTTGTTAATTCCATTTTGTATTTTCCTTGTAAACTCTGTAACTGTTGACTGATGTTTTACAGAGGTACTGCTTCAAGAACAATCTAAATTAATTTGAGATAATAAACCATCACCTATAGGACAGATAATATAGACCAGAATTAAATAAAAGTGGGTAAATGACTATAAACTCATAGACCTTAAAGTTAAAGCCAGTACTCTTACTGTATGACTGGTGAAACTAACTTGCTGGATGTTTAATATCAAAACTTAAAAATTAAGATTAAAATAAAGGGGCCAAGAAAATAAATATTTGGCTCTTGCCCTCAGAGTCTGCCTGAATCCAGGGAACAAGAGAACTTCTTTAAGGAGCTTTGTAATCCTGGGCCACACGACCTTCTGATCAGGGAGATTGATGAGACCACTAGAGGCTAAAAAGCCAATCAGTACACCTACTGCAGAGAAGGGTCATTGGAAAAGGAAAACATCCCTAATACTTCCAGAGGAAGCCACCTCATCAAAGAGACCCTACCTAGTAAATGGCACTAAAGGAGCTAAGAAGCTGCTCTCAAGTTCCCCATAAATGACCCCTATAGGAACTCAGCTGACTCTTAACAACAGATAGGAACAAAGTCAATTTGACAAGCTTGGTCTTAAACACCTAGCAAAACAGTTAAAACCAAAACACAGTCATCCTGGACATTTTAAAAACAAAACAATTGTTATTTTAATGTGACTTGAGATGTACACTTGTGTTAGCCCCCCAAAAACTAAGTAAAACTGGAGGTGATGAAAAAGATTCTTAGATAAAAATGCCTGATAACTATCAAGAGAAACTGCCAGAGTTCTAAGCTTTTAGTCAGTTTAAGGCCTACAGGTCTCCCTAACCTCTGATACAGGTAGACTTAATGTTTGCTAGTATGATTCTCTAGTCCTAAGTAACAAAAATAAAGGGATCACTACTAAACAAAAAGATCATACCAATAAAAAGCTATTTTATAAAAATCAGATGACATTAGGTAACTTATCTAAATATTGTGTTTACATTCCTGATAACTCCAACAGTGTTAAAGATTTACAATTAAGCCCTTATCCTCTCCAGCCTTGTTAGACTTTGTTAGGTCTTTTTTATGTAAACAACGTCTCAGCTCTTCTACCTCCTGGTAAGAGATTATTGATTTCTATCATCTTTATGATATTCATTGACATGTTCCCAATGCTATTTATTTTCTACTCATTGTTTTTTGTTTCTTTCATAGAAACTTTTACCCCTAGAAAGACCCAATTTCTAAAAAGGAACTTTTTACTCTTGCCCCACCCCACATTGCCCCCTCTCAGCTCAAAGCAGCAAGAGCGGTCATCACCCTTTATCCTTACAGCAGTAAAATGTCCCTAGATTAGAGGGATAATAATTAAAATAAATAAATAAATAATAAAATACAGTCAAGATAGATAGTTAAATTGGGTTAAATCACAAAAATAAGGGCCAGTTTTGGTCCAGAAAGTTGGAGGCAAATGACCTCTGAGAGATTAAAATGTTAATGCTTCCAGAGCCCTTCCTCCACCCTTTCCAAGAACCTGCTCCTGTTCTAACCTGTTGTTAAGTCTCTCCAACAGGTTCAACTTATGAGAGAGAACCAGCTGCAAGAGACCACTGATTTCCAACACCCATTCCAGTCAGAAGACTACGTATACGTCAAATGTTCCAAAAAGGACTAACATGCAGCTAAAATGGAGGGGACCTTACTCACAAAACGGACTCATCACATCTGAGTTAAGACAACAGAAAAATGGACAGCCCTCAGAGACCCCAACCACCATCTAAAGAAAAGACTGAAAAAATGTTAATCATGTTTTTTTCTCTTGCTTGGACTATGTCAGGAATAACTCCATGCTTGGCCCTCAACTTTTCAAGATTACCAAATGGGATGAATTCTGTGTTACTGTTCACATCTTTCCCCAGGTGTACTATTATGATGGGGAGGGAAAAAGAAAACATATGGGACTCATACATTGATCTAAACTAGTGGCCCCTGTCTTAGTTCCCCTCCTAGTGGGAATAAACATAGCCAGTTCCTCATTACAGGAAACCAAAATTTCAAAACCTTAAGTAGACAAATAGGTCTAAACTTAAGTAAATTAAAAAAAAATTCTTTAAACCACTTAAAAATTCCCTTGGTTCACCTGCTGAGGTAGTTTTACAAAACAAAAGAGGGTTAAATTTGCTGTTTTTAAAACAAGGAGGATTATGTATGACCTTGGGGTTTGTTGTTTCTATACTAACCACTCAGGTATTATCTGTGATAGTTTATCTTTAATTAGAAAAAGACTCAAGGAGCAGGAGGAGAACTGGAGACCTGTGAAAAATTGGTATCAAAATCTGCTCTCTTGGTTCCCCTGGTTAACTACTTTAATAACTGTGACAGCAGGACCTCTCATCCTAATTATGTTATGTTAATCGGGCCATGCATGATAAACCGTTTAACTAAATATATTAGAGATAAAATCCAGTCTGTTAAGCTAATGGTGTTGCACACTCACTACAATCACCTCTAGACTAATGAGTCAGTGGGGAATGTGATGGGCATGTGATCTGGCTCCATGAGAATGTTATAGGCCAGACTATAAAGGAAATGACTAAACAGATTCCATTTTGCTCTGAGACTCCATGTTATATAGGGAATAAGTTTCTTCCATGGGAATACACTGCTTCTGTACCCATCATCAATTACTTAGTGTGATATGTTTAACAACACAAAATGACAATTCTTATGTAATAAAAAATTGCACTCTTTTAATCCTTATTGCTCCTAACCAATGTACCATGTAAACAATAATTGTGTGGTTATTAGTAACTATTCTATAGTTTGTACCTAGGTGACCCACTTCCCCTCTGTTGATGATCTCATGGTGTTAGTTTGTAATTTTGAATCATAGCAACAGACACTTATGATTGATGTGGCTTTTGGTATAAGAACCCCTACAACCCTGTGGTCGGTGCTATTCTCCCAATAGTCATTGCGTGAGACAGTCAGCAGGCCGGCTTAAAAAAAAGACTCTCAAATTTGGACTTCTCAGTGGAGATCTGTCTGGTCTTAAGTTGAGCCCCATAACACCCTCCCTTCACTCTCCTCTACCTAATATAAAGTAACTCTATTCTTCCCTATATGTCCTTATCCATATATACATCTTTTGTTTAAATTCTATGAATTACACCATTATATTTTCAGAATGACATATTTATCAGTAGATCTTTCCTCTAAAAGTGTGTAGAGTAAGGATATGTCTTTACATAAATTATTTTGGAGGACAGGCAAGATTTTCATTAGATGATTTTTATATTCTTTGTTATTTCCTTACCAAAGTAAAGCTTTATTAACTTATAATTAGTAAATGTATAAATTTGTCATATATAAGTTTTCTAATTTATATGAACAGAAATTTGGGGAATGACTGAAAAGGATGTGATATGATGGAAGGAACATAAAGTTGGATCAGATCAAACTTACTGATTCAAACCCACAAAGCAGATACTCTGCATTAATATTGGTGCTTGTGGAGTTGGAAAGGGTTCCATGAGTTTGTTTGGTTGAATGAAACATGGAGCTAAAGATAGCATACCATGAGGGAGTTGGAAATGCCTGATCTCTTGGTTTAAGATAAAGGAAGGGATTCAAGGGCTTAGGGAGATTGTGTCCTAAACTCGTCTTATGTAAGGACAACAGTCACATTGGATTAGAGCCCCACCCTAAGTACCTCAACTGATCTTACCTCCTGAAGTTCTTACTCCAAACGTAATCACATTCTGAGGTCTGGTAAAAATACATGAAATTGCAGGGAGAAATGATTTAGCTGGTAACACACCATGACCATTATAATGGTGAATATTTTACCTTTTGTATTTGTACTTGCACACACTCATATTCTCTTATGTTTAAGACAGAAAATTGCTTCATTAAAAATGGAAAGATTTTCTCACTGGCATAAATTTTTATTAAAATAAAGGCTCTTGGTGGCACTGGTTGAATCTAGCAGTTGTGTCATGTGGAGTTCAATCAGACTTAGTTTTCTCCAATATATATGTATCCAAATTAATATAGTCTGTACCATAATTACCATTGTTCATGCCCCAGGGTTTAATGCAAAGCACCTGTTTGTTAATTAAGACTAAGATTTTGGAAAACTTTACCTTTGTACATACACTTTTGCAATAATATCCCTAAGAGTCAACAAGTGAAACCACTGTAAATTAGGATTCCGAGACCAGTGGACTTTATGGCAGTTTAACACAAAGCACCAGCTTGAAAATAAAACCAAGACTATTTAGCAAGAAGTTCTAAAGCAAATGGAACGGTTGACGGCAGCATGAAGTTTTTACATTCCAGATCAAAAGTATAACCATGATGTTCTATATTTTGATAAAGTTTTGTTGTAGGTAGGTATATGTATTTCTTGAAACTCAGCAAATACACATTTGAGTTGTGGATTGTAGTATATGTAAATTTTACATAAACATACAATGAAGTTTTAAACTCTAGTTGGTGATATTGTTAAAAGATAAAATTAGGCAATGTTAAAATTTTAAAGAGTTTATTTGAGCAGAGATATAAGTCAGGCAGCATGAAACTATAAATAGTTTGGACTCCACTGAAGGGGATCACGGGGGGATACTCTTGTAAGGTATCACAGAAGCAAAACAGAAAATATTTGATTGTTTAAAGTGTGACAGTAGCTTTAAAGACCTTAGTTAAGATTAATTGGGAGATTCTGATTGATAAATTTTTTAGCTAGAGATTAATTGGCAGTTTCTGATTGCCAGTGTCTCTAGTTACAGGTTAATTGGAAGTTTCTGACTGATTAAACTCAAATTTTGTTTTCCTAGGATAGGAGCATTCATGTATCTTGGATTTTTGTGTGTTTGCATAAGAATCTAGGGCACTAGAGCCACCTCCATCTAATGACCTCCCAGTTAATTCTTTTAATCATTTGCATGTTGATGTATTTAGGATACATGTATCAGGAAGTATGCTAACATCTGCAATTCACCCTGAAGCATTTATACAAATAAGATGAATTAGTGAGTTTAAGGAAGGATCAAATGGACAGACATGATAGAGTCAGTACACTGAAATGTGAATAGTAGGATCTTATAAATATACAAGTGCTCACTTATAATTCTTTCAACTTTATGTTTGAAAACTTTTAGAGTAAAACATTGGAAAAAATAGAAAAAAAAATTGTTTTAAGTTTCAAGTAAAAACCAGCAGGAATTGCCAGAAGATTATTTTAGTTTGACATTAATTTGTGCCTACTTATGCCAAAGTTAGAATGATTACTTAAAATGCTCTTAAGATACATAGTAATGTGGTTTAATATTCATAACTTGATATCTAATTAGACTGCATATCTTGAATATCTAGAATATTGAGAAATTTCAGTTCTTTTAACCCTTATTAATCTGTATGAATTTCACTTTCACCCATAAAAAAATGCATCATGCCAATGAACAACTCTTCAAGATACATACAGTATAGTGAATACTATAAATATTGAATGACTTAACAAAGGTAATTATTTCAAGACTAAGTTTCTTGAGTAAGAAAAAAGCATTAGAAGCTACTTATAGTTCTGTTGAATAAACATTTCATATGCTAAGGTAAATTTGCTCTCATGTTTAGATTTGTTATAAACAAAAGTTACAGATTTTCTGAAGATTTTGATAAATTAATTTTTACAATAGTCTTTTCATTTTATAGTACCAATTTAAAATTATTAAATTTCAATTCCATGTAAACATGTTTATTGTATTACATTTTACTATTAAATTTTACAAATTTGTAAAAGCCCATACAGCTGAAATGATACAGCAATATGACTCTGTCTATCTTTCATGCCTTCTTTCCTAGTCACTTATTTTCTTTTAAAATTAAGAAAGTAAGAAAGAATCAAAGCACTTTGTCCTCCTTTTGTTCAGAACCCAGATGCTGCTGCTGATTACTTTGAAGGAGAGAGCTGTAATATCTTAAACGAGAACATGGAAATTTAGTGACATCTTGTGGCCAAGACTTTTCTCAGAGTGTTCTATGTCTATGTCATAGGATTGGCTTTACAGTAATGGACTTTCAACTGGAAAACATGAGACTTCTGAGCATACCTGAAGACATTTTTAGACAGTTTAGCTCATCTAAAGGCTCTTAAGGCAGTCAGTTTCCTGATTTTCAATTCCCTTGCACTCTCCCTATCTATGCCCATGGTCTAGGAGTGATATCATTTCTTTTTCCACCTTCTTTTTACAGTCAAATTCTCCCATCTTACAAAAGAAGGGCCTACTTCTTATCCCTCCTGAGTCTTAACATAGTGTATTATTCTATGTTATAAAAACCTCTGGGTGGTGCTAAACAAAGAGAATTTTGATTTATTGGTGTTGGTATTACTCAGCTTTGTGTCAATATAATGAAATAATGACACAGCCTATTTATGAAGTAAAGACAGGTTTATTTTGGATCAGAGTTCTGAAGGTTCAAGTACAATATTGGGAGAGGGCAGCCTGAAGGAGTAAGTGCTCACATTATGAACCAGGAAGCAGAGAGAGAAAGAGAGACAGAGACAGACAGACAGACATGCCAGAGATCCTAAAATTCCTTTCCAGGACATTCTCCAATGACTGAACTTCCAATGAGGTCCCACCTGCCGATGGATCCAGAACCTAACCTAATATCACCACCCTGGGGACCAAGCCTTTAACACATGGACCTTCGGAGGACACTATCTGTATTCAAATAGTATATAACAGTATTTGTATGATGGAGGGAAATCACAATGATTGCTCAATAAAATTTTTCAAAGTCAGGTGGTTGCTCAACTTTCTTTAAAATTCAATAAAATTAAAGAAAAACAATTTTGTTTTCATTTGACAGACTTCATTAAAATAAATTTTGGCAAAAATTACTCTCTGATTTTTCCGTATATTAAAATATATGCCTTAATTAGGAATGTATTTAAAATATTGGATGATACTGTAGTTTCATTCCTCTGAACTTACTAATATAATCATGACTTCTTGATCATGTCCAAAAAATTAAAAGAAACAAGAATAGAATTGATGACAAACCCTGACTTATTCCAGTAATAAGAATATTAGTGCATTTTGTTAAATGATGAACTTCTAGTAAAATGTATAAACTAGTTATATTGTTTTTCATCAATTATATAAACTAAAAATTATATGTCAATCCAGAAGAATTTTTTAGCACTTAAAATGTTGGGAATTTTAAAAAATTTTGATCATATTTCTATTGCATAGAAGTATTATACAGTGATCAATAAGTCTTTTATTGACATATATGTAAAATATATGTGAGATTAAGATAGAATTTTAAAACAAATTAAAGGAATACAACAAAATTTCTAAATATAATCGGAAGTTTATATTTAGAAAAATATTTGTAAATATTTAAATATTTCTAAAATTTAAATTGATATTGTTGAGTATAGAATCAAATGACATTGGTTTTAAAGTATAAAACATGATGTGTCCATATACATATATTAGAGAACAATTACTATAGTCAAACAAATTAGCATAATTTGGTGCTAAAAATTAGATACATTTTATGTATTAACATTGGGTGCATTTTAAAGTTATTTACCTTTTATTCTTAAAATATGAAAATTATTCCTTTTTTGACTATTTAATACTATAATGAAATATTTCAGATGCTGACTCAAATTTGCGAGGGAATGAACTTTATAAATACATTCTTTTGAGGGGGTACAAAAGCAAACAAGTTTTAAGAGTACAACTTAAAATTATCTACTCAGATAAAGACTCAATATGTTGGGGAGGAAAACCACTTTGACATGCTATAGCTATGTGGCAATGTTTTCTGAAACTAAATTTAGTTCAGTGTGAGTGCTCCATAAATATTTTTAATGAAAACCATATTCCAAAATCCAGGGAGTTGTGGTTTCTATAGCATAACACAAGGTCAAAATCAAAACAGAAAAAAATGTCCAGAAGAAAATTTTCCTTTTAACATTTATAATTTAAATATCCTGTATTGGTCTGATTGTATGATTTTATAAGCTGTATCATCAATTCAGTTACTTTTTGGTGCTAAAAATTAGCATCATGCTCAACAGGTATATAGGATTAAAAAAATCCAACTTCACAAAAACATTAACATAAACTTTTGTGATAGGAGTTGGATTGTGTCTTAAGTTTAATGAAATAAGCTACATATACACAGTGTGTTTTTAAGTAACTGGTTTTTATTTTTTCTTTCTGTACAAAAAGATGTAATATGATGCGACTAACAGGCATCAGTGTCATCATCACAAAGAACAAATACTTAGTATTGTTGGCGTGCCATCATGCTGGACACTGGATTTTTGCAGAGGTACACAACAATATGGTAAATTTTTTATATAAACACAATGAAATTTAGTAAGGAGAAGATAGCACCCTTGGTACTAACAATTTGGTGTCATTCACAGAGTAGATTGAACTGTGAAAGAAGAGCAGGACTTAGGTAAGATAACATGTAGAATGAGGTTGGCAAACTATGACCCATGAACTAAAGTCGGTCCAACACTTGTTTGTTTTTGTCTTTATGAAATTTTATACTAAGAATGGTCTTAATGTTTGAATGATTAAAAATAAATTTGGTACCACATGAAAAATGTGAAAAATTTAGATTTTATTCTAGCATATCTATACTCATTCATTTATTTCTTGTAATAATTTTTTCTGTCCTATAGGTCAGACGAGTAATTATGATAAACTTTATGTCCTAGAAAGTCTCAAATATTTCTAATCCGATGTTTAATGCAAAGGTTTGCCTTTTTCTGCTGTAGAGGAGAAACTCTGCAGAGAGGTGACAGGCAGGTGGTAGGAGTGCAGTGAGGAAGGATAAGTAGTAGAAGAAATGTCAAGAGGTGAACTAGGGCCAGATAGAGTTGGAACTTATACATTCAGGCGTTGAGATTCCACACAATTTTCTGAACCAAGGAGTGATTTCCATAGTGCTCTCTAGAAAGAGTAATTTAGAGGCAGTATGCAAAATAGAATAGAATATCATATTAACAACTGGTGTGGGAAAGCATGTTAGCAGATTATGACAATGGTATACATCTGAAGCTACATGTATAGAGCATGGTGCTCAGTGGGGAATATAAATAAAAGAGATAAAAGCATCAATAATATTATTAATAATTAATAGCGGGGCGGGCCAAGATGGCGGACTAGAGGGCGGCTGCATTTCACGTTGCTCCAGGACGCAGGATTCAAAAGAGGAGATAGTGAGAGACTTGGGACCAACTCAAAGCCGCCGGGTGAGTCTCTCCCGTTGGGGAGGCGTCCCGGATGGGGCGGTAGCCCCGGAACGCAGGGAATTTGTGAAGTGGAGTTGCTCGGCGAGATGCCCCTCCCCCTGCTGGAGCGGTAAACACGGACAACTGGGATCATCGTAGAGGAGGCGGCTCAGCATAGCGCTTGGACTCGAGCAGCCGCTGGGGCTCCGGGCGGCTGCCTGGGGAGGAGCTGCGTGGCGAACTGTTTAGACCCAGAACAACCGCTTCTGAACACCGGGGGGTTGCCCGGAGGAGGAGGAGGAGCGCGGCAGGACGCTGGTCTAGGAGTGACTGCATCAGAGCCACGGGCGGTTGCCAGAGGAGGAGGCGAGTGGTGAACTGTTTGAACTCAGAGTGGGCGCTCCTGTGCGCCGGGGGACTGCCCGGAGGAAGAGGAGAAGCGCGGTGGGACGCTTGGTCTGGGAGTGACTGCATCAGAACCACAGGCGGTTGCCAGAGGAGGAGCTGCGTGGTGAACTGTTTGAACTCAGAGCCAGCGCTCCTGAGTGCCGGGAGGTTGCCCAGAGGAGGAGGAGGAGCGCGGCGTGTTGCTTGACCTGGGAGTGACTGCATCAGAGCCGCGGGCGGTTGCCGGAGGAGGAGCTGCGTGACGAGCTGTTTGAACTTGGAGCAGCTGCTCCAGAACACTGGTGGCCTGCCTGGAGGAGGAGAGCGGTGGGACGCTTAGTCTGGGAGTGACTGCATCAGAACCACAGGCAGTTGCCAGAGGAGAAGGCGAGTGGTGAGTTGATTGGACTAAAAGCGACCGCTCCTGAACACTGGTGGCCTGCCTGGAGGAGGAGCGCGGTGAGTCACCTGGTCTCGGAGCCACCGCTCCTGAACACCTGGGGGGCTACCCCAAGGAGGAGGAGGAGGAACAGGGCGGGTCACTTGGACTTGGAGTGACTGCCTAGGGCTACAGGTGGTTGGCGCGGGAGGAGGAGACCTGAAGTGAGTTGTTTGGACTCCTAGTGACTGTGTCGGAAACCGGGCGGCTGTCCGGAGGAGGAGGTGTGTGGCGGGTCTCTGGGTCTCGGAGCTATTGTACGGGGCTCCAGGTGGTGGCTCAGGGGAGGGGCTGCATAGCCAGGCGATTGGTGCAGAGCAGGGTCCCAGGAGCTAGGTGGCTTCTGGCTAGAAGAGCCGCACAGAGACACGCCTAGGGGCGAGCGAAGTTTCCAGGGCGGCGGGCAGATCCTCTGGGAGAGGCAGCCTAAGGAGACTCGCCTGCGAAGGGCGAGGCTTCCAGGCCCAGGACGTAGGTCCGGGCCCCTGGGATCATTGCAGAGGAAGAGAGCCCAGCCCAGGTGGTAGTTGTAGATTGAGGGGAACCTCTAGGAGGGCAACTGACCAGCGAGACGTCCCCACCCAGTGACTCTTCCCGGCCGGGGGAGGTTTTCCCACAGGGACGGTAAAGCCAGAGACATAGGCACAAACAGGCCTTGCCTCAGCCCACAGTCTAGTTCCCCATTGGATGACCATTGGTCAACAAGTGGAGGCACCTCTGCCCACTAGCAGGGAATATACGCCACCTGAGGGTTACCACACCTAGAGAGGCAGCTTCTTCGTGGAGCTCTGCATTATCAACCTCCTCCAAGACTTCAGGCTACTGAAGGATAAGAGGGGATATACTAGCAATCTTCAGGGACATTATAAGTTGATAGAGGAAATCTGCAACATCTTAATGACCCACTGATCCCTGAACAATATGAGAAAACAAGGGAAGAAAATGCCCCAAACAAATCTAGATGTTACATCAATAAAATCCAACGACAGCATGGCAGAAGAAATGACAGAAAGGGAGTTCAGAATGTACATCATTAAAATGATTAGGGAAGCAAACGATGAGATGAAAGAGCAAATGCAGGCATTGAATGATCGCACCAATCGACAGTTAACAGAGCAAATTCAGGAAGTAAAAGATCATTTCAATAAAGAGTTAGAGATATTGAAAAAAAACCAAACAGAAATCCTTGAAATGAAGGAAACAATAAACCAAATTAAGAACTCCATAGAAAGCATAACCAATAGGATAGAACAGCTGGAAGACAGAACTTCAGATATTGAAGACAAAATATTTAACCTCGAAAACAAAGTTGAACAAACAGAGAAGATGGTGAGAAATCATGAACAGAATCTCCAAGAACTATGGGATATCATGAAAAGGCCAAATTTGAGAATTATTGGGATTGAAGAAGGCTTAGAGAAACAAACTAAAGGAATGAACAATCTATTTGAAGAAATAATATCAGAAAATTTCCCAAATCTGAAGAATGAAATGGAAGATCAAGTCCAAGAGGCTTATAGGACTCCAAATACACAAAATTACAACAGACCCACACCAAGGCACATTATAATGAAAATACCTAACATACAAAATAAAGACAGAATTTTAAAGGCTGTGAGAGAAAAGAACCAAATTACATTCAGGGGGAAGCCAATACGGATATCAGCAGATTTTTCAATCCAGACCCTAAAGGCTAGAAGGGCCTGGAACAACATTTTTCAAGCTCTGAAAGAAAATGGATGCCAACCAAGAATCTTATACCCAGCAAAACTTACCTTCAAATTTGATGATGAAATAAGATCATTCCATGATAAACAAAAGCTAAAAGAATTTACAAAAAGAAAGCCAGCATTACAGAACATTCTCAGCAAAATATTTCATGAGGAAGAGATAAAAAACAAAGAAGCAAATCAGCAAAGGGAGGAATTATCCTAAAGGAACTGTCAAATAAAGGAGGAACCAAGATGTGTCAAAAATTTTAAATATGAACCAAATGACTGGGAATACAAATCATATCTCAATAATAACCCTGAATGTTAATGGCCTGAATTCATCAATCAAAAGACATAGACTGGCAGATTGGATTAAAAAGAAAGATCCAACAATATGTTGCCTGCAAGAGACTCACCTCATAGAAAGAGATACCCGTAGACTAAAGGTGAAAGGATGGGGAAAAACATACCATGCACATGGGCTCAGCAAAAAAGCTGGAGTATCCATCCTCATTTCAGATAATGTAGACTTCAAGCCAATGTTAGTTAGAAGGGATAAAGAAGGACATTTCATACTGCTTAAGGGAAGCATAAATCAGCAAGATATAACAATCATAAACATCTATGCCCCAAACAGTGGCTCATCCATGTATGTCAAACAAATCCTTCTCAATTTTAGAAACCAAATAGACCATAACACAATAATACTAGGTGATTTTAACACGCCTCTTTCACCACTGGACAGATCTTCCAAACAAAAATTGAACAAAGAAACCATAGATCTCAATAACACAATCAATAATTTAGACTTAACAGACATTTATAGAATATACCATCCAACCAAGAGCGAATACACTTTCTTCTCAGCAGCACATGGATCCTTCTCTAAAATAGACCATATATTATGCCACAAAGCTAATGTCAGCAAATACAAGAAGATAGAGACACTACCTTGTATTCTATCAGATCATAATGGATTGAAGTTACAAATTAATGAAAGAGTAAAAAACAGAAACTACTCCAACACCTGGAGATTAAACAATATGCTACTATATGATGAATGGATAACAGAAGATATTAGGAAGGAAATTAAAAATTCTTAGAGGTAAACGAGAACAAAGAAACATCATATCAAAATCTCTGGGACACTATGAAAGCGGTACTTAGAGGAAGATTTATTTCATGGAGCGCATTTAATAAAAGAAGTAAAACTCAAAAAATAAATGACCTAACACTGCAGCTCAAAGCCCTAGAAAAAGAAGAACAGACCAACACCAAAAGTAGTAGAAGACAGGAAATAGTTAAACTGAGAGCTGAAATCAACGAAATTGAAACGAAAGAAACAATACAAAAAATTGACAAAATAAATAGTTGGTTCTTCGAAAAAATAAACAAAATTGATAAACCTTTAGCCACACTAACAAAGAGAAGACGAGAGAAAACCCAAATCACTAAAATTCGGAATGAACAAGGAAATATCACAACAGACACGACTGAAATACAAAACATAATTAGAAGCTATTTTGAAACTCCATACTCAACAAAATAGAAAATTTCGAAGACATCAACAGGTTTCTAGAGACATATGAATTGCCTAAACTGAACGAGGAGGACATACACAATTTAAATAGACCAATTTCAAGTAATGAAATAGAAGAAGTCATCAAAAGCCTTCCAACAAAGAAAAGTCCAGGACCAGATGGGTTCTCAGCCGAGTTCTACAAAACTTTTAAAGAAGAACTCATTCCAATACTTCTCAAAGTATTCCAGAAAATAGAAGAGGAGGGAACTCTCCCAAACTCATTCTATGAAGCCAATATTACCCTGATTCCTAAACCAGACAGAGACACATCGAGGAAAGAAAATTTCAGACCAATATCCTTAATGAACATCGACGCAAAAATTCTCAACAAAATTTTAGCAAATCGCATACAAAAATATATTAAAAAGATAGTGCACCATGATCAAGTGGGTTTCATCCCAGGGATGCAAGGTTGGTTCAACATCAGGAAATCAATAAATGTCATTCACCATATCAATAGACTTAAAGTCAAGAATCACATGATTATTTCGATAGATGCAGAAAAAGCATTTGATAAAATACAGCACCCCTTCATGCTCAAAACACTAGAAAAAATAGGGATAGTGGGAACATTCCTTAACATTGTAAAGGCCATCTACGCTAAACCCATGGCTAATATCATTCTAAATGGTGAAAAACTGAAAGCATTCCCCCTAAAAACTGGAACAAGGCAGGGATGCCCTCTTTCACCATTTCTATTCAATATCGTCCTTGAAACTCTAGCCAGAGCAATTAGACAGACCAAAGAAATTAAAGGGATACGAATAGGGAAAGAAGAAC
This sequence comes from Sciurus carolinensis, assembly GCF_902686445.1. Taxonomy (NCBI): domain Eukaryota; kingdom Metazoa; phylum Chordata; class Mammalia; order Rodentia; family Sciuridae; genus Sciurus; species Sciurus carolinensis. Next base: position 101,384,354 of record NC_062221.1, on the reverse strand, counting down.
TCAAACTATCCCTATTTGCTGATGATATGATGGTATACTTAGAGGAACCAGGAAATTCCACCAGAAAACTTTTAGATCTCATAAGTGAATTCAGTAAAGTAGCGGGATATAAGATCAATGCACATAAATCTAAGGCATTTTTATATATAAGCGATGAATCTTCAGAAAGAGAAATTAGGAAAACTACCCCATTCACAATAGCTTCGAAAAAAATAAAGTATTTGGGAATCAATCTCACAAAAGAGGTGAAAGACCTCTACAATGAGAACTACAGAACACTAAAGAAAGAAATTCAAGAAAACCTTAGAAGATGGAAAGATCTCCCATGTTCTTGGATAGGAAGAATTAATATTGTCAAAATGGCCATACTACCAAAAGTGCTATACAGATTCAATGCAATTCCAATTAAAATCCCAATGATGTACCTTACAGAAATAGAGCAAGAACTTATGAAATTCATCTGGAAGAATAAAAAACCCAGAATAGCTAAAGCAATCCTTGGCAGAAAGAGTGAAGCAGGGGGTATCGCAATACCAGATCTTCAACTCTACTACAAAGCAATAGTAACAAAAACGGCATGGTATTGGTACCAAAATAGAAAGGTGGATCAATGGTACAGAATAGAGGACACGGACACAAACCCAAATAAATACAATTATCTCATACTAGACAAAGGGGCCAAAAATATGCAATGGAGAAAAGATAGCCTCTTCAACAAATGGTGCTGGGAGAATTGGAAATCCATATGCAACAGAATGAAACTAAACCCATATCTCTCACCATGCACGAAACTAAACTCAAAATGGATTAAGGATCTCGGAATCAGACCAGAGACCTTGCATCTTATAGAAGAAAAAGTAGGTCCAAATCTTCAACATGTCGGCTTAGGACCAGACTTCCTCAACAGGACTCCCATAGCACAAGAAATAAAAGCAAGAATTAATAACTGGGATAGATTCAAACTAAAAAGCTTTCTCTCAGCAAAGGAAACTATCAGCAATGCGAAAGAAAGAGCCTACAGAGTGGGAGAAAATCTTTGCCAATCATACTTCTGATAGAGCGCTAATCTCCAGAATCTATAAAGAACTCAAAAAACTCTACACCAAGAATGTAAATAATCCAACTGACAAATGGGCTAAGGAAATGAATAGACACTTCACAGAAGAAGATATACAAGCAATCAATAAACATATGGAAAAATGTTCAGCATCTCTAGTAATAAGAGAAATGCAAATCAAAACCACCCTAAGATTCCATCTCACCCCAATTAGAATGGCAATTATCAAGAATACAAGCAACAACAGGTGTTGGCGAGGATGTGGGGAGAAAGGTACACTCTTACATTGCTGGTGGGGCTGCAAATTAGTGCAGCCACTCTGGAAAGCAGTGTGGAGATTCCTTAGAAAACTTGGAATGGAACCACCATTTGACCCAGCTATCCCACTCCTTGGCCTATACCCAAAGGACTTAAAATCAGCATATTACAGAGATACAGCCACATCAATGTTCATAGCTGCTCAGTTCACAATAGCCAGATTGTGGAACCAAGCTAGATGTCCTTCAATTGATGAATGGATAAAGAAAATGTGGTATATATATACAATGGAATATTACTCAGCCATAAAGAATGATAAAATTATGGCATTTGCAGGCAAATGAAGGAAACTGGAGAATATCATGCTAAGTGAGATAAGCCAATCTCAAAAAAACAAAGGAAGAATGATATCGCTAATAAGTGGATGATGACACATAATGGGGGGTGGGAAGGGTTAGTGTTGGGGTTGGGGTTGGGTTTAGGGAGGGGGGCAGGAATGGAGGAAGGAAGGACTGTATAGATGGAGGGGAAGGGTGGGAGGGGAGGGGGGGAAGGGACAAAATGGCAGGATGAATCAAACAACATTACCCTATGTAAATTTATGATTACACAAATGGTATGCCTTTACGCCATGTACAGACAGAGAAAAAACATGTATCCCATTTGTTTACAATAAAAAAAAAATAATTAATAGCAACATCATTTTAAAAACCTCTTAAGGTAGATTATAGTTGAGATTACTAAACATGAGGTTACCAAATTTGTTCTATAGAAACGTGAAAATAAGACACCATCCAAAATGTCAAACCAACCAATTGACCAACTTAGTTAATTATTAAATCATTTATTTGATAATAATTTATTCTGTGCCTACTGTGTTCTAAGCACTTTCTTGGTTGTAAATGGAAGAACAGGGAGAAAAAGACACAAAATTACCTTTGGTTCTCATGGAGTTTACATTCTAGTAGGGAAAGAAAGAAAATAAACATGTCAAATAAAGCTAGGATGATGAATGTATTGGGGAAAAAAGAAACCAGAGAGAAAAGTTGTGAGGAGAGGTTATTGGTCACATATAGTGCTGAAGGCGAACTTCCCAAAGACAGCAACATTCAAGCAGAGCTGAAAGTGGTAAAGCTGTCCAGGCAGAGAGATCGGCATGTGCAAAAGCCCAGAGTGGGAGGGTGCTGAGCAGGCTTGAGGGGCATCAAGGAGACCAGTGTGGTCACCGTGAATAAGAACAAAGGGAAGAGCAGTGGGAAATGAGAAGTGGCCGTGGTACAATGCCAGGGCCTTATAGGTCAGCAGGAGAACATGGGCTTATTCCACAAATACAGGGAAATCATTGCATTATTTAAAGGAGAAAAGTGATATTCTCTGGTATTTCAAGAGGATCTTTGTGATGAGAACAAGTAGGATCAAATGTAGGTGGAAGCAGTAAGACCCATTAGAAGCTGTTTACAGTAAACCAGGTAAGAGATGATAGTAGATCAAATCAGGATGCTTGCAGTGGAGGTTGTGAGAACTAGTCACATGTAAGATATAATTTGAAAGGAGAATTGACACAAAGGGACAGAGAGGGAAGAGGAAACAGTGACTCCAAAGTTCTGGCCTGAATACCTGGGAAGATGGAGTTGTAATGTACTAGGATGGAGAAATTGCAAGAGGAAAAGAATTGGGATAGAAGTGATGTAGGACAAAACCAAGAGTTTATTTTTGAACATGTTAATTTTATAGCTATGTAAGTAGAGGCATCAAGTTTGTGGTTGATGACAAACTAATTACACCTTTGTCAATTTTCTTCAAACATTTCTAAGAAGACCCAAAGCACATATTGGAGAATTGATTCTAGTCAAAGGTAAAAATTTGAAAATCATTAGCACAAAGATGTTACTGAGCACAATGAGAATGGCTGAGACCATCAAGGTGTGAATTTAGATGATAGTCTGAGAACTGAGTTCTGGATTCTCCCAAGAAGGTGAAATGAGGAAGTCAGGGAAATGAGTAGTCTATAAGGGAAATATAAAACTAGTATCCAGCTAGATAATAAGAAAACCACAAGAGGACTGTTTCACAGGAATCTCCTGAAGAAAATGTTTCAAGAAGGGAATGAGTTTTAAGATCAGTCACTGGTGAACTTGATGAGTGATTTTGGTGCAGTGACAGATGAAGGAAGCCAGAAGTGTGTGAGTTCAAGAGGGAATAGAGGGAAAGATACTGGAGTGATTAGCACTCTTCACAAGGATTTTGTTCTAAAGGGAAGCAGAGATAAAGTCACAGTTTAGGGGAGATGGAGGGTAAGGGATGGTTTAAAAGATGAGAAAAGATGTGTATTCTAATGGGAAATATCCTGTAGACAGAAACCAAAGACACAGCAAGGGGGTAGAATTACTGGAATGATTTAGTGGAATTTAGGGCACAATAGATGGAAATGGCCTGAGATATCACAGTTCATTCATATAAATGCAACATAGCAGAAAACAACACAGGAAGAAGTTAAGGGAATAAGTTTGTCCACTCACTAGCTGTGTGACCAGGGAACAAGTTAATTTACCTCTATGCCTCTGATCTCTCATTTTTCAAATGAGGATGAAAAGTAGTCACTGTTTCATTGATTGTCTGTCGTGTATCACTTAATCTACATAAAGTGCTTAGAACAATTTCCAGTAAAAAGCCCTTTGATGCCCCTTAAACCTGTTCAGTACCCTGCAACTTCAGGCATTGTACATGCTTTTCTTTCTGCCTGAACAGCTACACGAATGAGCATGAGCGTGAGTGTCAGTTGTTGTTACAATAGCAACAGAAGGGCATAAGCACAGGAGCAGAAGTCAAGGTAGAGTGATGGAGGAAGAATGAGGGGATTCTTTTCTAATTGTTTTACTTACTGCTAAAATTGGGAGCATGAAGAAACATGTTTAAGTAGCCCTAAGATGGCGGCTGGCATTGGGCCAAGAGGTGGCAGCATAATTAGTGTTAACATGGCGTGATCTCTTATGACCTTTTGCCTGATTAGTTAATGTCTCTTCTGCGCTAGTGGTCAAAAGATGTTCCTCATTCTTAATTGGTACCTGGTGCATGCTCCAACCGTGCTACTTAATCCTAAACTGATTGGCTGCCTTAGTGTATATAAGACATTCTCTTCACCTGGGAGGAGACCGCAGAACGCGGGACTAAGCACACACTCTAGGTCACAGGTCGCAGGTTGCAGGATGCAGGACGCAGGCTGGAGGACGCAGGCCGCATGCCACATGCCGTACCCTGCACCTCCAAGAAGCAACCCACCTCTAAGAAGCAGTAGACCTCTGAAAGTGTAGCCTCTCTGAAAGCATAGCACCTCTAAAATTAAGCAAGCCTCTCTTCCTCTAAGCAAAGCCTCTCTTCCTCTAAGCAAAGCCTCTCTTCTAAGCAAAGCCTCTCTTCCTCTATAAACTAGCGAACAAGCAAGCAAGCAAGAAGTAGTTCATTCCCAGTCCACTTCCGATTCCTTCCCACGGGATTGTTGCTGTGGGTGGCAACAGGAGCACAGCCATTGTTGAGCAGTAAGGAGAGGAGTGAGTTTTTTTGGAAAGAAGGAAGAGATTAAACATAGTTGCTTAGGGAACTGGAAATGTGCTTGGACTAGGAAAATGCAGTAGAGTTTCTTAGCAACATTGTGTACCCTTTGAGGTGGTGAGCATAAATTTCAAAGTTAGATGCTTAAAATTTCTTCTATGTTCATCTTCTTGGATGCATCAAGGAGTGAGTATGGAGTTGAATTTAATTGGTGTTCCAGGTTTTGCTAGATGAGTGCAATGAAGGAAAAGGTAAGAGATTTGGAGGTACATGCACGAGAGATTATGATAGACAGTGGTCCCTTGGATAGTGCAAAAAAGGGATAAAGGATCGAAAGCCATGTGGGACATTGAAAATACTATGAGTAAAGAGTTATAGGTCTAAGAATTTTTGAAATTATGGCATTAAAGGGAGTGACTAAGAAATATAAAAGGTAGTGAATAGGAAACAGGATACCTGAAACTGGTATTAAAAAGGAACTGTAGCCAAGTATGGTGCTCTACACCTGTCGTCCTAGCTTCCTGGGAGGCTGAGCTGGGATGGTCATTTTAGCTCGCAAATTCAGCCGGTCAAAAATAGCAAGACCTCATCTCTAATAACTAAATGAATGAAAGAATGAATGAATGAATGAATAAATAAATAAATAAATAAATAAATAAATAAATAGGAAAGGGCTGTAGTTGCAGGTGATATGATATAGGGTATGCTGATATGAGTGGATAGTGTTTTAGTTGTCTTGGGTTTCATAATATAATTCCATAGACTGGGCAACTTAAAAAACAGGAATCTATTACTCATATTTGTGGATACTAGAAGCTCCAGATCAAGGAGTCTTCGGGATCAGTCGCTAGTAAGAGCTCCATCCTTGGGTTGCAAATGGCTGCCTTCTTGCTGTTTCCCCCTCACACGGCCTTTCTTTGGTACATGCTGGTGGGGAGAGAATAGAAAATGAGATGGAAGCTCTCCATTACCCTTTCTTATAAGGGCACTATCCCATCATGAAGGCCCCACACTTATGACCTCATCTAATCTAATTACGTCCCAAAGGCCACATCCCCAAATATCAGCACATTGAAAGTTGAGGGCTTAAACATATAAATGTTGAAGGGATATAATTTCAGTCCATGGCAGATGAGAAGGAGGAGAGTGACCCAGAGTATTGGAATAGAAGAGGACCAGGAATTGCAATGGTTATTGCTTGTTGGAATATCATCAAAATCACAGAAACAATACTATAGAAAATAAATCTTTAAAAAGTCTTAAAGATGGAAAGTGGCCAAGTAAATGTAAATGACAATAAGAAGGAGAGTGTTGTTTGGCATAGACTAATGGTGTGGGATACAAAGCTGAGCATTTTTAGGAAGGAATGGGGAAGTGTGGTCATTTTCATAAAGACCTAGTAGTATGGGAAAGAAAATAGCTTCTATTTGAGAGACTGCAGAGAAGCTCAATCCTCAAGTTGTATCTTGAGCAAGAAGGTTAACAGAAAACATCCACAGCAGAGGTCTACTGGGCATTTACAAAGAAAGGTTCTCTATTAACCTAAGAGTGCAAAGTTTTACTGGATCTATTCAACCTTCACTTGGACAGTTTTGGCCTTGCTTTCACAATGTTTTTAAGAATTGCCACATTTCTCTTTTATTAGTATGTGAGTTCCTGGGAATTGCATATAATTAAAATTTTTGTAAATAAAATAAGATGAACTTAAATACAATAGGATAATCTGTTTTTTAAAAAAGTACCATGGCAAGTCTTACTGGGAAGTGCTGTGTCTTTCTGAGCCACATTTCCTCACATTCTCTTTTGAGTGACAGGTCCACCACAAGGAACAATTATGATTGTGGTGAATCTTCTATGTCAGGGCAGTCTGGCTGTGGTCTGGCTGTGGGAGAACTAGAGGAGTACTGGGGCTGGTGCCAGCAGTGAGAGTTAACAGCTGGGCTGATGACTGCAGCATGGGGAATTTTAATCACCACTCAGGAGGAGTCATGGGACACCATTAGGTCCAGATAGGGAAGGTACACTGAAACAGCATTTTTATTTTTTTGTAACACTGTTGTGATTCACACCATTCTACTTTCTCTTTTCCAAATTGATGTTCTCTGGGTTGGCCTAACAATCCCTCTTCATTAATATTATAATATGATGATGGATGAAGACTGTCTGCTGAAATGAAGTTCTGGAGTTCTACTTGGTCTTTTGCAAATTTGAAAAAAAAGTGATTTGCCCATTAAAAAAACCATTATTTTGCTGAAAGAGTAGGTATTCTGGAGGAACTGCTCACAATTTAATATGAATGATTTTATAACTAGACAAGGTGGTAGAGGTGGTGGGGTGGAAGGATAATAGAATGTAATGTTTACTTATCAACAGTAGAGTTGGTAAATACTTGACTCCAAAACTCCTCCTCCCTCCTTCACCCTCAACTCTTGGCAGACAGGGATAATCAATCTTCTCATTCTTTCCCACTGAGCTCAAAGGAGGCCACACATTCTTGAATACATTTTTTTCCAGGCACCATTCCTAATCAATTGGCATTAGAAAGAGGGAAAATCTAACCATCATCTCAGGTCTAGATGTCTTCTGTGCTTCAGAGAAATATAATCCCCTTGTTATGGTCTTCAAAGGAGGCCATATTCTTGGACCACAAGTTGTCAATTTTTAATATGTTCAGCTATTTAATAACATTTATTTTATATTACAACTATGAATTTTATTGTATTCTATGAAAGTGGACTATATCTTTCAATAGTTTATAGTGTAGATATACTTATTTAATGCATCTGGTTTGGGGAGATGATTAATAATATAGCAAATTCTCCATGATGATTGTAGAGATTATGTATAAGATTTGTTTGAATTTGAAACCTGTATTTCTAATATCATAATTATAATATATAAATAGACTTTTTTATGTTAGTGATGTTAATTTATGTCTAAAATTTACATATGAATATATATTTGAGTATTTCTTGTGATCTCAGTGAGGAATTTATCTTAGTAATTTAAATATTTTTAATTAAGAATCCCATTTAATATAAATAATGCATTTCTTCATGTAATTATATGGTTTAGAGTTAGTAGAGATCATAAAGATTACGCATTCCTCAAAAAAATTAATGCACAATTCCTCACATAGCATTTCTTATAGTAGTCACCATATTTACTGGCATTCAGGTTTTCCAGAGAAACAGAACTAAGAGGAGAATCATTATGAGGAATTGGCTCAGGTCATTCTGGAGGCTGAGAATCTCCTATCTATAAGTGATGGTGATCTACCATCTGCAAGTTGGAAACCTCAAAAACAAGTGGACAAATGCAGTCTAATGTCAGAGTAAGATAAGATGAGATGTCCCTGCTCAAACAGTGAAGCGGGAGAAAAGGAGAGATTTCTCTTCTCTCTGGCCTATGTTCTATTCAGGCCTTCAACAGGCTGGAGGGTGCCCACCCACGTCAGGTAGGGCCACTCACTCCACCAAGTCCACTGATTCAAACACTAATCTCATCCAGAAACACAGAGAGACCAGACCCAGAAACAATGATCTGAATACCCTATGGTACACCTTGAGTTGACACATTAAATTAACCATCACAGTCACCAAATTTTTAACACAATGGGTAAGAGAGAAGCCTCTATTTCCCTAATTTGCGGGCAATTACAATTTTTTTTTTTTGGTACTGGGGATTGAACTCAGGGGCACTTGATTACTGAGCCTCATCACTCACCCCCTATTTTGTATTTTATTCAGACACAAGGTCTCTGTGAGTTGCTTCGCGCCTCACTTTTGCTAAGGCTGCCTTTGAACTTGCCATCCTCCTGCCTCAGCCTCCAGAGCGACTGGGATTACAGGGGTGCGCCACCACGCCTGGCTAAAAGATCTTTCTTGTTAAATTCCAGGTATCATGTTATCTCACCCTTAAATACTTTAGCAAGTTTTTTTTTTTTTTTTTTTTGGATGGGGTATTTGCTAGCAAAGCAATTATGCTGTGTGACAACTAAACAACATTAAAAAGTGGGAAAAGGTGAAATGATTTTTAAAAATTTTGATTGTTTTAGCCAGGTCAGTGGCAGATGTGAAACATTATACTATCTGCTTTTGAATGTTTGAAAATTTTCCTAATAAATGATTTTAAAAAGTATCTCTAGAGATAGAAGAAAATACAAAACAATCTTTCACTGAGTAGAAATCTGCCACTTGTAACTCAAACCTATTTCATCCACTAGAGCAGTAGTTCTTAACTTTAGTGAGCATTAAGATCACCTGAAAGTCTTGTTGTAATAGATTGCTACTACCACCCACCTTCAAGAAATTTGCAATTCTTATTTTCCTGGCGGCGCTGATGCTGCTGTCTGGGAACTCACTTTGAAAAATCACTGGCTCATGGAAGTTCTGTTTGAGCCAAGACCATGGCTTAGTACCCAAAGACATAATTACCAAGGACCACAAGGGGTAGAACATATTACAGCATGAGGTGGGTAAATAAGAAATGGGTAGTAATTCAGCTTTTATTTCATGTTTTCATGCATCCATCTGCATTTCCAAATTTAGGTACACAGTAGCTTCACACACAACCTGTACACCTGAATCAAGCTTTGACAAGAAAGCTCAATATATAAACTCAGATGTAAGTATATCCTCCATGTGTGAGGATGATACTCTTATGGTAAATGAGAGCTGAAAATATTATTATTGGTCAAGAAAAATCCAATGATTCTGATCCTGATTTAGGTGGGGTAGATAAATAATTGTGGTGGGTGGTAAAATCCTCCTGGATTGATAAGACTGGCACTTCTCTAGGTCCAGGAATCATTGCAGTGCCTGTAATCATAGAATATGCTTTTGTCCTGGAAACTCATTTACTGTGCCTGGAAAATATGAATGAAAATACAAGTTAGAACTTATATGTGAATATTTCACTTTCCTATTACACAAAGGGTTGAAAACAGTTTTCTTTCCCTTTAGAGTAGCTGTAGATCAGAAGCCTAAAAGAACTGTCTTTATCATAATTGGGAAAGCATGTACAACACAGCTTTGTAATCGTTCCAAATAAGAATATCTTGAAGATACTTTGGTTTCCTCATTAAATCTGTATTGAGCATTGTTTATCTCTAAGATACTGTGTTGGGTGTATGAAGTATGCAAAGATGAAGAAACATGAATCTTGTTTTCTATGGTACTAGAAAATGAAATTTAATATGTGCATAAGTAATTTCAAATTATCTTCCAAGTTCAAAGAGCTCCACAAATGTATCAATATCTGAAAACAAAACTATTACACATTCTCAGTTCTACCTTCTTTTTTTCTTTTGTTCTGTAGTATCTACACCTCTGTATATGTACTAGTATTTTTGATTCTTTTATTACCTTCCATTTACTTCTCAATCTAATGCAATTTGACTTCTGTCTGAATGATTCCACTGAAAACTCAATAAGTTCACAAGTGATTAATTTTTCTTATTACTACAAAAAATAAAGTTAGAAAAATTTTATCTTCCTACATCTTTTTGGTGATTTAGTAGGGTTAGTAAATTTCCTCAAAACTTTTGTTCCTCTGAATTCCATGACACTCTACTTCTTTGACTCTAAGGTAACTTCTGGTAAGTAATGACAATAGCTTAATCTGCTTAATCTGTTTCATTTTTTAATCATTTAAAGACTGGCATATTACAGATTTGTCATTCTTCGGTAGAAATTAGGACAACAAGTCATGAGTTTAAAACAGCAAATATATTTTGGATCTTTTCTTTATGCAAAGTATTCTTTAAAGACACTCTGGGAAAGAGAAAATGAGGAGGAAGTATGTATACATTAAAGGAATTTAACAATATCTTGAATAGTATGCAATCAAATAACCTTACTATTAGGAAGTTTGTTACATGCTATAATAAGAAAAGGTGCTATTTAGAATTATTTTCTGGAAATATGACCAACTGGAGATTTTAAATCCTTCATTTTTTCAGAAAAAATGTAGACATGTTGATACATTTTAGAATTTATGTGCTATGGCTTAAATATGGTTTGGGTATCACCCAAGAGTCCATGTGTTGAAAGCTTGCTTCCCTGGTGATGGGTGTGGACCTATAAGAAGCAGAACCTGGTGAAAGATCCTTAGGTCATCAAGGGCATTATGCCGTGGAAAGAATCCTGCACTTCCGTAATTAATATCTAGGTATATAAATGGAGGAATAAAACCTCTGGAATATATGTACAAGTAAGTGATTTTAGCAACATTATTCTCAATAGTAAAAAATATGGAAGAAATTTAAATGTCTTCAACATGGAAAATGAATAAATTGTACATGATTGCAACTGAATATACTAGTAAAACATAAACTAAATTAGGATTATATGTGTCAGCAAGGTTGAATGTTAACCTAACCCTGTTCCTGCCCCAACTTCTGCATCAAATCCTCCTAAATTATAGGGTAAGATGCATTTATGGATGTGTACCTGTACTACTTGCTACCTGGGAGGCTGAGACAAGAGGATCTCAAGTTTAAGGCCATCCTCTACAACGTGGTGAGACCCTATCCCTAAACAAAATATTAAAAAAACTGGGGATGGCAATAAAAGTGATGCTGGAAGCATCACAGTATTGGACTTCAAATTATACTACAGAGCTAAAAACCACATAGTATTGGCATAAATACAGACATGAAGGCTGATATAGAATAGAATAGAATAGAAAGAATAGAACAGAAGACATAAAAATCCATGTAGATACAAAGAACTTTTTTTTAAACAAATGGTGCTGAGAAAATTGGATATTCAAATGTAGAAAAATGAAGCTAGATCCTTCTCTCTCACCCTGCACAAAAATCAACTCAAAGTGGATCAAAGACCTAGGAATTAGATCAGAAGCACTGCAGCTGCTAACACTCAACATGTTGGTGCAGGCATCAACTCCTAAAGCTCAGAAATAAAACCAAGAATCATAAGTGGGATGGCATCATATTAAAAAACTTCTGCAGTGCAAAGGGAGCTATTAAGAGATTGAAGAGAGAACCTACAGAATGGGAGAAAATCTTTTCTAGCTATTTTGACAGAGGATTAATATCCAGAATATATAAAGAATTCAAAAAGCTTAACACCCCCCCCCCCAAAAATTAACCCAATAAAAGTGGGCAAATGATCTAAAAAGACATTTCTCAAGAGAAGAAATACAAGGGATGGGGATGTGACTCAGAGGTAGAGTGCTTGTCTAGCATGCACAAAGCCCTTAGTTCAATTCCTAGCACCACCAGCACCAAAAAAAAAAAAAAAAAAAAAAAAAGGAATAAATGTTGAATATCCTTAGAAATCAGGAAAATTTAAATCAAAACCTCACTGAGATTTCATCATTTCAGTTAGGATGGCAATCATTAAGAATACAAATAATATGGCCAGTGAGGATGTGTGGAAAAAGTACACTTTTACATTTTTCTTGGGACGGAAAATTAGTACAACCACTTGGAAAGCAGGATGGCGATTTCTCAAGTGACGAGGAAAGGAGTCACCTTATTGACTCAGCTATTCCACTTCTTGGTATTTATCCAAAGAACTAATATCAGCATATTATAGTGATATAGCCACATCAATGTTTAGAGCAGTACAACTCACAATAGCCAAGTTATTGAATCAGCTCAGGTGCCCATCAACAGACAAATAGATAAAGAATATGTGGCATGTACACACAGTGGAGTTTTACTCAACCACAACGAAGACTTAAATTATGTCATTTACTGATAATGGATGAAACTGGAGATCAGGCTAAGTGAAATGTCAAGCTCAGAAAATCAAGGGTTGAATATTTTCTCTCATATGCAGAAGCTAATGAGAGAGGGAAAGAGAGGGAAAAGGATAAAAGAGAGAGGGAGATCTTACAAAAATAGGTGGAGACCAGTAGGGTAGAGGAAGGGGTTAGAGAGGGAATGAGAAGAGGGCACTAGGAAGTACTGGTGAATGAAATCTACCAATTATGGTATGTCTGTGAATGAATATACTACCTTGAATCCTGCTTATATATATAATTATAATAGAAAGGACATCAGTAGAGGAGAGCAAGTGGATAAGAGGGAGAGAGGAATGGAATGAGTTCGATCAAATTATATGCATATATGAATATGGCATAATCTCAAAATTATGTATAATTATGATGTACCAATAAAAATAAATTTAAGAAAAGGGCTGGGCATGCAGTTTAGTGGTGAAGCACCTTTGTGTTTTATTCAGTACTGGGAAAAAAGATATACAGCATGAAATTAATCCACTTAGAAATGAAAAAAACTATGTATGGCAAATTATAAGGCATGCACTTGGAATATGCCAAAATTATGGTTATGGATTGTTTTGTGTGAGAGAGAAGAAATTCCATTGGGGAAGGAACTATTGAGATCTTCAACTATGTTTTAAATTCTGTTACTTATAGACTTATTGATATACTCTTACATATGTTCATATATTTCTTTTTTAAGTTTGAAAGATGTTTACTTACATTTACTTATTATTATAAATGTGTATAAGGGGTGTGACATGATGTTTGAAATACATATATAACACTAAAATGATTACTTTAAACAAGCAATTTAGCATACTTGTCATCTCAAATTGCTTACTGTTTTAGTTTTTGCGTCACTATGATAGACCTGACAAGAGCAACTTAGAGTAGGAAATTATTTTGGTACAAGGTTTCAGAGGTTTGGACCATGTTGGTCAACTCCTTACCTCTGGGTCTGAAGTAAGGCAGAACATCAGTGCAGAAGGGCTTGGGAGAGGAAAGCAGCTCTGGACATGGTGACCAGGAAGTAGAGAGTGAGCTCTGTTCACCAGGGACCAAATATAAATGTGAAAGCAAACCCCGCCAGTGACCTACTTCCTCCAGTCACACCCTGTGTTGCCTACAGTGTGTACCCAGTTTATCCATATCAGTGGACTAATCCAACGATTAAGTTGCACCTCTCATGATCTGCTCGTTTACCTCTGAACATTCTTGCATTGTCTTACCACATGAGCTTTTGGGGTTCATGTCTAAAACCATAACGTGTGTGTGTGTGTGTGTGTGTGTGTGTGTGTGTGAGAGAGAGAGAGAGAGAGAGAGAGAGAGAGGAGAGAGAAACACCTTTTAGCAAAGATCCTAAACACAGGATTTTTAAATACATTGAGATCTCAATGCATTGTACTTTAGATCTCAAAACTTGTCCACACTACTTTTACTACCTTGTATCCTTTGATCTATATCCCCTCAGTTCCTTACCCCCTCATCCCTTCTTCCCACTCTTCCCACCGGAAGTCTATCTTTGTGTATCAACTTTGTTTTTTCTTCGGATTCTACTTTAAGTGAAATCATGCATTATTTCTGTGTCTAGCCTGTTTCTCTTGGCATAACATCCTTTAGGTCCATTAATGTTGTTGCAAATGGTAGGACCTCCTTTGTTTTGAATGCTAAGTGAGTCTTCCATTGTTCCCATACATCTGGTCCTAACTAACCATAGTACGACTTACATTTTCAACTTTATGATGGTGTAAAGCAATATTCAGCAGGAAATGTACTGTGTATTTGAATTTAATTTGTTCCTGGGTTACCAACTTGGGGTTCAATACCGTCTTGCTTCTTGGCAGCGGATAGAGAGGTGTAGCTCCCATTCATTGATGAGATACTATGGATAAACAGTGGATGTTCTGCAGTGTAGATGGTATTAAGTTATGATGCTTAGTAGTTCAGGTGCATTAAATGCATTTAAAAACACAAAGTTTTTGACTTACAATGGGTTTATTAGGACACAGTCCATTGTAAAGCAGGAGATTCTGTATGCCACATTTTCTTACCCATTCATTCATCAGTGGACAGTTTCTGTTGTTCACATATTCTGCCTGTTGGAATAATACTGCAATGAGAAATATTCCAAAAATATAAAAGATGATAAGATTAGAAGTGAGCGACTAGACCAACTTTGACTGGAGGAAAATATTGACTTAGTAGGCCAAGGAAGCAAAAGAAGTGAATGCAGAGAAGGAGTGAAGAGGGAACCCATTTTAGTCAGCTTTCTTCGCTGCTGAGACTAAAGGACTTGATCAGCACAATTGTAGAGGAGGAAAAGTTTATTTGAGGGCTCACAGTTTCAGGGGTCTTAGTCCATAGAAGGTTGGCTCCATTCCTCATGCCTCAAGGTGAGGCAGAACATCATGGCAGAAGAGTGTGGTAGAGGGGAAGTAGCTTACATGATGATCAAGAAGCAGAGAGAGAATCTACTTGCCAGATACAAATATATATATAACTCAAAGCTGAGCCCAATTCTTACCTCCTCCTCCAACCACACTTTACCACTTCAGTTACCACTCAGTAAATCCCTATCAGGGGATTAATTCACTGATTGGGTTAAGACTGTCACAATTCAATCTTTTCTCCTCTGACCTTCTTGCATTGTTTCACATGTGAGTTTCAGGGGACATCTCACATCCAAACCATAACTTTCTCTCCTGGCCCCCAAAATCTCACCACCATCTCACAATGCAAAATACATTTTGTCCATTTCTAAGAGTCCCCATAGTCTCAACAGTCCCAAGATCCTAATCTTGGGGTGTGGGGGGTGGTCTCCACTACACTTCAGCTTCCCTCTCACATCTCCACATTATGCCTTCTTAGGGAGTGCCTGTAGGGACTCTGACTCTGCTGCACATTGCCTGCTTTCAAGGCCTTCTCTGAAGTCTTGGTAGAAGCCTCCATGACCCCCTAACTCCAGCATCTTGCATTCCTGCAGAACCAACATCACGTGTGGTTGATGCCAAGATCTGACACCATCTTGAGCAGTAGCCAGCATTCTGGGATCCTGGCTGCAGCAGCCTCTGAGTGTGTGGGTGGCTGAGCACGTTGAAAAAACTACCTAGACCCCCCTGCCCAGAAGGATTCCCCATTAGTCTCTCTCAAGAGAATTTTCACTTTACTCCCTTGAGCCTGGGATGACTGGGTTTTGCCAGCTCCTGGGATGCCCTCAAGCCATCTTTCTGATTGTCTCTGGGCAAAGTCTTAGCATTTCTGTAGTGGAGATAATGTCTTTAACAACTGCAACTTCTTTAGTTCTAATTTTACTCCAGTCTTTTCAAGTTCACATTTTTCCAAATCTTTCCGCTCCTGAATTATCACAATAAAATTTGGCTAAAAGTCGCCAGCAATATCCATGCCACTGCCTGAATACAATGCTGCCTAGACATTTCTTCTGCCAGATTAGGAAGTTCATTGCTTTTAAAATCAGCCTCACAGAAAGTCTAAGGACACAGGCAAAGTGCAGACAACTTCTCATCAGAACATAACAGGATGATCTCAACTCCAAATTCCAATAGTGCCCTCTTTTTCCTCTAAACCATCTTGAGCCCTGTCTTCACTGTCTGTATTGGCATTCTGGTCTTCTGAGCTCTCACCAAAATCAGTGATTAATTTCCATTTACAACAATCTAAAGCATTTCTAGCTTACACTGCTACACATCTCAAAATTCCTCCCACCAATTCAAAAAAGCTCCAAAAAGTTCTGAACCACATGGTCAAGTTATCACAGCAACGAAAAAGCTGTCTAAAATAGTACCACACCTGATCGGAAGATGCATGAGCTTCTTCACTAAAACTAGGAGCAAACTGAGAGAACCTGGGAGTGGGTTCACTGGAACATGGAGAAAGGTAGAGAGCATGAGAATTAGGATGGGATGCTTCAGGAAAAGCATTGACCATTAGTGTTTCTATTTTGTTTATGTAAAATGGAAACATATTTAGGAATTTTTTTGTAGAAAATTAACAGATTTGGTCTGGGCTTTGGAAATATCAAAATGGTACAAAATAAGTCAACCTTGGAAGTAAAAATTATGAATTGTATGTGAGATGTACTCAGGGAAAGCCACCGATATTCCTGTAATAGATGATGGAGCTGCATCTGTGGCTAAGATGGTGGCACTGGAAGAGGGAAAGAAACAGGGATGAGAAGTATTATTGAGGTAAAAATGAGAAGGATCAGGGTCTTCCTGAGCACAGGAACAGGGAAGTCATGTAAGATTCATATAATAATTCCAAGTTTTGAAGCTAGATGGCAAAATAGTTATGACATTAATAGAAACCTATATCAATATACAGTGGGTTTTGAAAAGAAAGATAATGAGTTCCATTTTAAACTCTGAATTTGGTATACTACCTATGGAGAGGTTGAGAAGGCTGCTGAGAACCATGTGTCTTCTCAATGGTGATACTAGAAACCATGTAGCTATGACTCCATCCAAAGAAAACAAGTGAAGAAAATATTGGTGGAAGAGAATCTTCTGGAAAGACAGTTTTTAGGATGGTGGAAGAGAACCAGAAAGAGTTGCATAGCCAGTTCTAAGAAAAGGACAAGTCACAGCATCATGTGGAAGTCATATGGATGAAGTAGAACAGAATTTAATAATTCACAGATCACCAGTGCCTATAGAAAGACTAGTTTTAATAGAACGTGTAAAATGTACAATGCATTGTTAAAGACTGTCATGAAGTTCTAGTTGTATTTTAGTTTTAAACAGATTACATTTCTATCGCTATTTTACTTAATTGTGACATTTGGTTCCAATTAGTTGATTGTCTTACTTCCTTTTCTATTCATCATTCTTCTAGGAACTTTCTCACCTCCTGGGCATTTGCCAGACAATAGTTTCCAGAAATATTTACAGGACTAACGAAGTGTAGTGAAACAGTCTAGCTTCCTTTTTCCCCCCCATTCACCGAGGCATCTTCTGATCCTCCAAGGTTTTAAAAATGACTTGCTCCAGTGATTTTAGTGATAATGTTTACCTATTTCAGTTACATCTTTTGAAATAATGGAATTAATTTATGGTTTTCTTTCTAGCTAAAATTTTCAATCTGTCAAGCATTTGACAAAATCTGTCCCTTAGATACAATGGTATCATTTTGATCATTCACATACTCAATTTCTTTCTCTGGAACAATCATATGCTCTAATTCATATCTTTACAGACTCATCATTGCTTTCTACTTAAGGTATTTCTCTAAAAAATCATAGTAAATTCTAAATGTTTGACATTGGGTTTTAAAAATTATATTGTTCAATTATTATTTTTACATGCAGAGTCATCATAGAGTCTCAAATCTGGAAGAGACATTAAGAGTCATTTCTTCATCATTTGACATGGGAGAAATGAGAATCCCAGAAAAATTAGTGGACTAGGTAAAATCACGTGGCATGTCAACACATTACCAGTGATGCAGTGTTGAAAAATTACAAACAAATACAAAATATAATGGTTAAAAATTACTTGCTTATTTCAGTCATTCTAAATATTATTGGACTTCATTACCAACATCAAAACTATATTAGGAACTAGTGAGGAAGCATCTGCAGATGTTGACTTTGTTCTTGCCCTCCAAGAGATACATATTTAGGGAAATATTTTGCTGGGTCTCTGGTAGAGAGTAATATAAAAAGTTGTCAATGTTGGATGAAAGAAGAATGAATGAATGATTTTAGCTAGCAAGATTCCTTTTCTTTATTATGTGACAAAATTAGTAACAGATACACTAATTAAGGGTTTTTAAAGATTAATAATTTTTAGGGACTAGGGATGTGATTTAGTAGTGGAACACGTGCCTAAAATATGCAAAGCCCTGGGTTCAATTTCCAGCACCAGACACAAACAGAATTAGGTTTTAAAACAAAGCAATCAAACCTGTTACCAATTGTCAGATGCTTTGAGAGTTCACTTCAAACAAAATAGTCAGGCTGTCAAAAGGCTTGACATAGGAAGATTGGGAAATACAGTTGGATTTTTTTCTCTTTGTCCTTCTTTTAGGAAATTAACTCCTCACTCTATACCAGAAGAAGTGTTATGCACAAAGGTATTTTAAAACAAGTAGGCATGAAAACAGTGGATCTTAGATATCCAAACTAATGACAAAAGCTTTGAAAATTATTATACAATATAAGCATAAAACGGGTTTGCATCTCAGGTTATTGAAGATTTGATAAATTTTTGAGGCAGAGGATATAGTTAATAAAGGAAGTACTGCTAGAATAGGGACAGAGAGATTTAGCATTGTTCTTTTAAAATTTCTTTTTCTTAATAAAGTATTGAATTTTTAAAAAATTGTTTTTGGATATATGTGGGATGAAAAATTGTTATAGACCATTACAAAGAGCCCAATAAACTTTGCCAAAATTATATTAAGCAATGACGATTAAGGGGCATTCAAATTTTTGGACTGATTTTAATTTTCAAGAGACTCTTCAAATCAGTTTCATTTGAGTTGAATCAATGCTCAGGAGCATTACCTTGTGACCTGAAGTGTGAGTTCACACAGATTAGTATACGATTCTTGGTCTGGCCCAGTGTGGAGATGTTGCAACACAAATTCACCTTGCCAGGAATAAGAAATGCCGAGTTCTCATATTGGAACATGAATTTCCTCTGCCTGTACTGATTTTCCTTTCCATTCTATAAAACTAGTATTTCTTTCCTGGTATAAGTTCATACATGTGTGTGGCACTTTCTTTTGATAGGAAACTTTAGAATGTTTATGCATCTGGAACCTCTCTCTGTCCACATGTAACATGATGCTTTTAAATGTCTCATTCTCCATACAACAACTAAGAGTTCATGTAATGCTCGATAAACCAATTTCAAAATGTAGTGCTCTTGAAAGAGCCACTAGAGCATATAAAATAATAGCAAATACCACCACAGTTCATGGCTTTCATTCAAGAATGAACGACTCTCCTTGTAAATAGCATTCATGATGTTTACCTGCAAATATAGCTGTTCATTCATTCCCCAAGTATGAATTGCCTACTGTGTGTCAGGCACTCTTCCTGAATATGTGGAGAGACAAAATAAATTAATTTTAACTGATGAATAAAAACATAAAAGTTGTACACATTACTAGGGTACATGATGTGTAAATACATATAACATTGTATAATGTTTAACTGGCTTTATCACTTTCCTCAAGCACTTGTCATTTTTTATGGTGAGAACTTTCAATATTCTTTGTCTTAGCTTTTTGGTCATCATTGTTACCTGTAGTCCCCCTACTGTGGCAACTGCACACAGAACTTCTTATTCCTATCTAACCGTAACCTTGTATCAGTTGCTCTTCATTTCCCAGTTCTCCTTTCCTAGAGTTTATTCAAAGTTCTGTGAAATCTGTTGGAGGGTTTGTGAGAGGGAGAGTAAGAAGATTTTCCTTTCTGCTAGCTATATAAATTTCAATCCTAAACATTAAAATTTTAAGGATTTAAAAACAGTTTTTTTCCCCTTTTGGTTTTTTATTTCTTTTCTCAGAAAAGAACTTGGATGTGAGAGTCATAAATTTAAGATATAGAGCTTTTGGGGGTAAAACAAGAAACAAAACAAACAAAACCACAGCGACAATAACGAAACTGACAACACACCAAGAATCCCTTTGAAAATATGTTCAATTATGGTGAAAATATTTTACTTTTGTATCACAATGTAATTCTCCATTCAGAAATGGATTTGTGTAATTGATAGTTGAAAGGAATTAACTTCTATTGAGAAAAATTGTACTATTAAACTCTTAAATTATATTTTACTAATATTATTATCTTTATTTTAAGGAGAAAAAAAATCCCAAACATTATACTCAATGCTTATTGGAGAGATTTTAGGTCCTTAAAGCTGAACAGTGTCTTACAATGAGGAAGCCTGGATCCTGTTCTGTCAAGGGGACTTGCCAAATTGCTCTGTGCATCTTTTGCACCTTCGGTACTGCACAGAGTGTCCAGGAGAGTGATTGTTATAGGGCGAAGTGATTGGAGATTCATCAAAATTGTGGGATTTCTAATGAATTAAATATCATCTAGTTCATCAGTTCCAAAGTTGCAACATAAAGGAAAAAAGAAAGGGAAAGATACAGACAGGATGTTAATAACAGATGAAATGAAGATATGGTGTTCTCTCAAACTCGCTCTACTTGTAGTCTCTTCTCAGGAAAGTAGACAGAAACACATTCATGGAAAAATTGTTTTTAAAAATAACAGGTTTGGAAGATTCATCTGCTAAATACTTTTTAAAATTATATTTTGAAGAAATTAAATTTGAGATAAGGGTGTTTTGTATATACTCAATACTTGCTGTTTTTGATGCTCTTCTTTTGTTAGTGTGGATTCAAGTTTTCATAGGGACTATTTTCTTCTGTTTTTATAGAACTTCTTTTAGCATTCTTTTTTTTTTTTCTTTTTTCCTAGTTCAGGTCTGCCAACTATGAATACCATCAGCTTATTTTTTGAAAAAGTTATTATTTCACTATCAGTTCTAAATGTGTTTTCTCTAGGCACAGAATTCTAGTTTGACTTATTTTTTCTTTCAGCATTTTAAAGGTGAGGATCTATTCTGCTGTTTCTGACAAGGAGATGTTTGAAGTCATTCTTTTCTTTGCCCTCTGCACATAATGTCTTTTCCCCAACTCTAACTGCTTTGAAGATTGTCTTAATCATTTCAGAAATTTAATTATAAGCTCTCCATTCAGTTCTCTCTCTCTTTTTCCCCCCCTCTCTCTTTCTTTCCATTTTGCTTGGAATTTGTTAACCTTGAATCTTGGAGTTCATCATTTTTATCAAAGTTGGAAAACATTTCTGCTATTATTTCCTCAATTATTTCATCCCACACTTTCTCTCCACACTTTCTCTCCACACTTTCTCTTTTATCTTTCTGAGACTCCAATAATCATGGGTTAGGTTGCTTGATATTGTGCCATGTGACACTGAGTATACATTGTTTGCTTCCCCCCCCCCCCCTTTATGTCTTGGTGGGCACTTTGCCACTGAGTTACATTCTCAGTCTTTTTTTTTTTTTTTTAATTCCAGATAGGGTCTTGTTAAGTTACTGAGGTCTCACTAAATTGTGATCCTCCTGCCTCAGTCTCCCCGAGTGACTGGGATTACAGGCATGCACCACCATCCAGCTGCTTATTTGTTCTATTCCCTCTGAGCTATATTATGGATAACTTTTATTGCTGTACCTTCCCATTACTTTTCTTTCCTATGCACCCTGGAGTATTTAATCTGCCTTAGCCTGTGAAGTTTATATTAGAGATAATGTATTTTTCATTTGAAAAGAGAGAGAAAGAAAAAGGCACTCTCTGCTGTCCTCTTTCCTCTTCTTCTAAGAAGTTTCATTTGATTTTTTATATCTTTCGTTTCTTTCCTCTTTGTATTATTCTTTAAATTGTGAGTTTTTTACAATATTGATTATACCTCTTAAAGTCTTTGTCCACTAATCCATCATTTGTCATTTATCTGTCTGTTTATGTCAATTTTTTTTTATCAGATTTACATTTTCTGTTTCTTGTCATGTTTATTAATGTTTGATTAGGTACTGGACAGTAGAAATTTCTCATTGTTGAGTGTTGAATTTTGTTATATTACTTTAATATGTTCTGTACTTTGTTCTGGCAGTCAGGTACACTAATAAATAATTGTGATCCTTTCTGTACTTGTTTAAAGCCATGCTTTGGTGGGTAAATGTAAACCTTTTTTAGGGCTAGTTTATTTCCAGTGTATGGGAGAGTCTTCTGGGGACACAATAGATTGCTTAATGTATTGGTCTGCTTGTGCTACTATAAAAAAATACCACAGACTTGGTGGCTTCAACCAGAGATTGATTTTCTTGCATGTCTTGAGCCTAGACATCCAAGATCAAGGTGCTGGTCAGTTTTGGTTCTGATGAAACCTCTCTTCCAGGCTTGGAAATGGACATTTCACTCTGTTCTCCCATGGCCTTTACTCTATGCTTGCTCAGAGAGGAAGGGGGGAGAGAGAGAGAGAAAGAAAAAGACAGGCACTCTCTGCTGTCTCTTCCTCTTCTTCTAAGAAAACCAATCCTACTGGATTATGAATCATTACCAATGGAAGCAGGACATTTTCTTACTTACAATCTTTCAAAGCTTTTAGAGAATTTATGAACGGAAGTCTTATTTTATAATGTCCCTTTTAGGTCCCTATAGGACACCCACTTTCCCATCCAATGTCTCTAATCCAGTCTCATCTCCCAAACCCATCTTCCTACTGCCCTGATAAGCCCATAGAACAGTTGTGAGAATCAAATAATAAAATGAGATTAAGTTCTCTACAAATACAAGTATTATCTTCCATGATCATTCAAGACAGTTTAAAAGCTTCTTCCATTGTGAAGCCTTCTCAGATATGTCATCCATGTCTCCTTCTTGTGTTACAGCACTGTAACTGTGTAGCTTACACTGTAATTAAGCATGTGAATGATCTATTCTTGGGGTTGGCAAATTATGATCCACAGGCTAAATCTTACCAGCTGCCAGTTTATGTAAATAAAGTTTTATTGGAAAACATCTATGCTCATTTGCTTACTTATTGTACTGCTTTCGCCTTTCAGCAGCAGAGTTGAATGGGTGGACAGAGACTATATGGTCTTCAAAACCTAAAATACTGATTGTTATTCTTTACAGAGAAATTTTGCCAACCTGAGTTAAGTGAAATATTTTTAGTGAAGAATATTGATAATTATGCATCATATTTTGGATATTTAGTGCATCTTTGAATTCTTCAACCTACAGTGCATGGTCCTCAACCTCAGAACTTTTGAAATTTATGGTTGAAAAATTCTTTGTTGTGTGGTTGTATGGTCTTTGAGAGGATTAAACTTTGGGTACTACAGAATTGTTTAGTGTTATCTCTAGCCTTTGCCTACTGGATACCATAGCACATCTCCACAAGTTTGGACCCCAAAAATATATATATATATATATATATATTTCAGACATTGCCAAATGTCCCTGGGGAAGGGTGGAATTATCCCCAGTTGAAAAACATTACTATAATATATTTTTAGATTGACCAAGCATGAAAATAATGAAGTTATTGGTTAAGCAATTGAATTTCATTAATCTTGTGAACATTCTACAGTAACGTCACTCTTACTTTTGTGCAAGAATCACTCCGATGCTGGTGCAGGGAGCCCCTGAATTTTAAAAGTTGTAAGGGTAGTACTGATGCATATCAAATAGAATAGTAGTTCTGGAGTTCAAACTTGAGTATGCTTTGGAATCAACTGAATATCATGTTAAAACACAAGTTGCTGGGGCCCACTCCCTGAGTCTTTGAGTCATTAGGATTGGCTGGGGTCTAAGAATATGCAGTTCTAAAACTTACCAGGTGTTGCTGCTATAACTGGTCCTGGAAAGACACCATGAGAATCACTGTCCTATAGCATAGTTATTTATGCACTTCATCTTTGGCAACAATAATTTTTAAAGCAAAAAATTTTTGTTAATAAAGTGATAAATTGAGATGATGGTGTGGTGTAACCAAAGAAGTATAGGAACTAGAATTAAAATGAAAACAAAGCAAAACAAAAATACTTTGGTTCAGTTCTTGCTCAACCTTTATTAAAAGTCATTTTGTATCTATGATCTCAGATTCATCATCTGTAGAAAGATAATTATATGATTAGCTATCTTGCATAAGTAACCGCTGTAAGTTACTAATTTTCAATAACATATACCACTTTCATTTCACCTTTCACCTTTATTCCACCTCATACACACTTT
This sequence comes from Sciurus carolinensis, assembly GCF_902686445.1. Classification (NCBI taxonomy): domain Eukaryota; kingdom Metazoa; phylum Chordata; class Mammalia; order Rodentia; family Sciuridae; genus Sciurus; species Sciurus carolinensis. Next base: position 101,359,942 of record NC_062221.1, on the reverse strand, counting down.
GCAGGAGAAAAAAATTATGTTGACAATAGTGTATGGACTTTTTGGTGAAAATAGCACTAAATAATTAAGACAAGTTACCAGAGGGCCCTTTATCATATAATTGGAGCATAATAATCACTCTGATTTTCTTGTATAGTTTTGGAAGAGTCCCTAAGAAGTAGTGGACCCTAAGTTCTGGTTGGATGTCCCGACCCGCGGGACATCAACGCGGACGGCAAACCTAAGAGAGAAGGAATGAAGGGACAAGAGACGCAGGGAGAGACAGCAAGACAGGAATTCTGATCAAGCTGCAAATTTTTATTGTTCTCACGGGTATTTATGCTGAGGGAATGAGGGGTATGACGAGGTGCAGCCTGGTTGGTTGTATTCTTCTGCTGGGTTCCTGATAGGGTGCAAATTCGCGCTGGCGGGAAGGTGAAGTTCGCGCCGGCGGGAAAGTGTAGTCCCGGAAGAGAAGCCGTGGGCGCCATAGGCGCCATACTGTCAGAATTATCAGCCAGGAGGGGGGGGAGGGGCGCTGCTGCTTATTGTAAAGGTCAGAATGTCCTCAGAATGAGAACTTCTTGGTCCCTGACAGTTGGATACATCACATCTTAAATCTTTTTCACTCCTTCTCCAAATGCACAAATTCTGCAATTACTTTTAAACTAGCTGGACTTTTGAGATTCTAATTATTCGAGGAAGAATTGTGAATATATCCACCATGATTATTTCATACTAAATTTAAAACATTTATATGTACCTTTCTGGATGTTCTGGTTTGTTCTTGGTCATTTTCTGAGAAATTGACGCAGCTTCACTAGAAAGTTTACTTGAAAGTTTTTGCCAGGAAGACATGTCAGTCATTAGGAGGTTACTTCTCAAGATGGATGAGTTACACAATGTTCCTTAGTACATTTTTCCTGCTGGAAGGATGTGTAATGTATGTTACCACTTCTGTCATTAAGGGTATGGATCTTGCTTAGCATGACATTTTGTGGGATCCTAGTTGTGTGGTATTTATAGGCATCTAACCGGATGCATAACATCTGATGAGTTCAAAGCACTTACATTAATGGTAGTATGGACATCTTTTTGAATAAACTACAAAACAAATTCAAATTCTGTGGTAAAGCTTCCATCTGTCCTATGATATTCGTTTTTGTAGAATATCATACGGTGGTGGTGTCACAAATGTTATGTCTCTGGAGCATCATGTAACCTTGGGAGCAGAAATATCTGAAGAACCAAAGGAGAATAAAGGCTATAATTAAAAATAAGCCCCAAGAAATAGTTTCCATGTGGTTGTGAGAAGCCCTTGTGCACAGCTGGAAAATTTCAGGCTGAAATATGTTGGAACAATAGTTTACAGAGGAAAGTAGTTGGGTTTGTGGTTACACTTGGAAGTGAAATTTCCTTGCTTGGTCATAATAGTAAACTAGCTATAAAGTTTGGAAGAATATTCCCTAAAGAAGATTTTTACTCCCTGAATTACAAAGAGAAACATAATAGATGGGTTCATAAATGAGAGGGTGGCTTATACTCACATTAGGAACAGTCATATTATATACAAATGAAAATAAGTTTCGAGGTATAAAGAAAAATATAGATTCATTTAATAATAATGGGTTGAGGAGTCCAAAATGCAGGAGAGGAGATTAGGAGTCTGTATAAAGTTGTAAAATAGGGCTACATTCTAAAGCTTGTGGTATAAATCTTTCCCTTTTGTGTTTGAATAAGCATCTCAGTATATCCAAAATCAACTCATTTCCTTCCAGATTTGACTTCTTCTGTATTTCCTTTGTTGTTATTTTTACAGTCTTTCCTCCCCCTTCAAGCCATTTTTTAAAAACTTTTTTAAACTTATTTTTTACTTTTTAAATTTCTCTCTCTATTCATCTTCCGCTTTAAACCAATTGCTAATTTCTTTCAACTCTACTACTAATGACTCATTCACATCTATATTTATTAAACTAATTTAATGTGTCAGGTTTATTGAAAATTGACTTAAAAGAAATGCTAGGCAAGGAGAGTACTGTGATATTGCAAAGACTTCAGGTGTTGATAGTCACTTGGAAATGGGAAGAGGGGTTGGTAGGGCGGTTAATTTGTGGTTGATGAAATTTTGAGAAATCAATGCCTTGAAAAGTTAGAGTGGAATCCAGGGGTAGAGAGAGAAAAGCTAAAAACAGATGTGTGGCAGGCATATGTGGGTAATTCATGAATAATATTTTGGATGATAGGGGTCCATTTTAGAACAAGAATGTATACTGCTGCTGACAAGCGGTATTATCAAACTATAAAAAATGATTCCAAATATGGTTCTGGGGTGGAAATGAGCCTCCCTTTTGAAACCTAGAAGCTTCAATGCTTCTTCAACCTTCAGACACATTATTAATAAATTGTCTAGTTGTTATAAAGTAATGCTGGAATTTTGTTCACAGGGTTTTTTTTCCCTCAAATAACAGTAACATGTTTATCATTACTAAAAAATAAGTTAAAAGACAAAGGCAATCTATAGTTTTATTACTATACATGCCAGTTAGTGGTTTGATATCAACAGGTGACAAATTTAAATGATTTCTTTGAGACCTAATGTACAACTCTAAGTTCATTGGCTTGATGGATACTAGAACTGTTTATTCCATGTTGTATTAGTTTTCTGTAGCTATATAACCAAGTAGCACAAATCTAGCACTCAAAACCTTTTGGTACCTCCTAGTCTGTAGTCAGAAGTCCAGGATGGCATTGCTGGGTTCTCTGTTCAGGGTCTCACAAGGTTGAATGCAAGGTATTAGATGGCTGTGTTCTCATTAGGAGCTGGGTATCTCCCCATGATATTCATTATTGCAGAGAGATGTACCGTTTTCTTTGCTGCCCTTGACTGGGTGACTATTCTTACATCAAGAAGGCATCCTAAGTGGTGTCCTTTGTTCTGAAAGCAGCCACAGCACGTCACTAAGTCCTTCTCAAGTACTGGGTCTCTCCGATTTCCTCTTCGGGCATTGCTGGAGAAGGCACTCTGCTTTCAAGTTCACCTGGATAAGCTTCTCTATCTAAGCTTAACTGTGCCATGTAGCACAACACAGTCACAGGAATGACTATGTCTTCATAGCCACTAGAGTTCAGTGGTAAGATCTTCGGGGGTGCCATTTTAGAAATTCTGTCTGTTGTACCAGTGTGGTATCAGCAATGGACAGTGTGGTTTTGGGTTACAATGTGATCTAGTAAAATAGGCAGAATGGAATTGTTCTTCAATTAATAATTTTCAAAGACTTAGAGTAAAATTTGACAACATGGTATTTTAAAAAATGATATGGAGACATTTTTGGTAAATTTGAAGACAGTGAACTGTTCTCATGATGCCAAAAATTACACATATGTTAGCTAAAGGATTGTAGTGAGATAAAATGATTACTACTCTTAAATATTTTCAATGAGAAGCATAGGAATACAAGGTTCGATTGCTATGATTTTTCATGATACAGGAGAAAAACAGCGAATTGGAAAACATTGCTGTCTTTTTGTGGTATTGAGGATTGACCTCAGGAGTGCTATACCACTATCTTTCATCCGAAGTCTTTTTTTTTTTTTCTTTTGAGACAGGGTCTTGCCAAGTTGCTCAAGCTGGCCTAAAACTTGCCATCTTCCTGCCTCAGCCTTCCAAGTAGCTGGGATTATGGGTGTGCACCACCACACCCAGCTGGAAACATTTCTTTCTTAAGAAAACATTTCCAAATAAAATTGCAGAGCCTTTTTTGAGAGTCTCCTAGGAAAATGTATTTATATGCCCCTCCTCTAATACACATAAGGTTCTTATGAAGGTTATTTAAAAAACTCTCTTAGGAAGATATTTTTGGTGAAAAAAATTGGGGCAGATTATGGTTAATTATATAAACCGCTATAATTTAACAAAATTTCATATATGACACATGCAAATGCACACATAATGATTTGATCCCATGAATATATCCTTTGGGAATTTAATGAATGTTCCATTTTAAAAGAAAATATGAAATTGAATTACTAAAATAAAATAAATATATCTATTTCTGGATTTAACCATAACTAAGACTCTTTTTTTTTTCTGCTTAGAAATGGTTGAAAAAAGATGTGAAAAATTTGAAGATATTGAGCTAAAACAGAGTGAATTTCCATTTCTGCTTCTCACAAGAAATTTATTCATAATAGAAATGGCAAAATTTATTAAAAAGGAAAGTTGGGTAGTTATGGATTATTGGATGATCCTTACATAATATGTGTCATGTGATTATAATTGAAAGCAAACTAATTTTAGTTAGATTAAGATATTATTTTCAAGAATATTATATAAACAATCATACTTTTTTGCTTATTATTATTATTATTATTATTGTTTTTTTTTTCAGTGCTGAGGATCAAATGCAGGGCCTTGCACATGCTAAGCAAGTGCTCTACTCCTGAGCTATATCCCCAGCTCTTCTCCTTTTTGTTCTTGAATTAACTTTTAATTTCATAGGTCTATTTTTTCTTATGGTATATAATACCATGAATATATTCTTATTCATGAAAAGTTTAATTCAATTATCTCATTAAAAATGCTTTTAAAATCAAATGAAATGATTTATCACTGCATAGAATTTACTTCTAATTTAGAATAAACCATAAATACAGAAAAACTTACTAATCAGAATGTCATTAATTCAGAGAGCATAAATTTTCAAGTAAGACTAATTGGAGTTAACCCTTATTTGAGTTGTAAAGAAATAATTCACATTTTATTTATATATATTTTATATGGACTAGGCATTTAGACCTGGGAAATATTTAGCTTGATATAAAAAGAATAATTTTTCTTCAGCTTTTTCATATACGTATACTACCTTTTTAAAAAAAAAGTAACTAACATATACTATGCTTATAAAATATAAACTAATACATAGAAATATAATTCATTTATTCTTAAATTGTTAAACACTAATGAGCACCAATTACATTCTAGGCACCGTGCATGAGGTAATAATAATAACAAATTACCAATGAAAGGTATTTAGTGATAGGGGATTGAAGCATAAGATATTAAACATCTTGCTGAGGTCATTGGTAGTTCTAGATTCATAATATATACCAGGTAGTCTGATTCTAGAGTCAGAATTATAACCATTACACTAGTAATATCAAAAGAAAAAAATAGCATCTCTGATCTAATCATATTCATAAGAGAGTATATTAAAGAATAAGCAAATACATAATTAAAGTTAGTTTTTAGGAAGAAAAATAACATTTAATGTTATTTTAGGAAGAAAATAATAAATTTCTATGAGAATAATTATGAGAACACATCTGTTAGGTAGAGGGCAAATGTAGATTTCTCTGAGGGGATGGTATTTAAGTGGAGACATTTAGTCAGGGGAGTGGGAGTTAGCCAGGATAAAAAAGGGAGAGATGTAGGCATTTTCCATCTGGAGGGATGAGTAGGGAGGAAGATCATAAAATGGAAAGAGCAGGGAAGTTTGAGGAACTTAACTAGAGTAATTTAATTTGCTAGAGTAATTTAGCAAAGTAGAGAAGGGAATTAAATGGGGTGAGATGTTGTTAAGATTTAATTTTTATTTTAAGATCATTGGAATATAACCCAATGGTTTCCAGTTTCTATTGTTCAGGATGTAATTTTAAGGTCAGATTAGAGACAATGAGGGCCTGGGGGAAGATCAATTAAAATGTTACTATCAGATACAAAAGCATTTTAACTTTGACTAGACTAGTAGTAGTAAAAATAAAGATAAATGTTGAACTTGAGTTCTAATTAAAACAGAAATAACAATTGATGTGAATGTGTGTGGTGATGCTGGTGCTGATGAAGAAGAGGATGGAAGAAAGTGGATGTAAAGAGGACCAAGAAGAAACAGCTAGAGAGATGGGAGGAAAACTGGAGAGTACGGTGTCAGAAAGCCTAAGGAAGATAGTGTTTTACAAGTGTTCAACAGTGTCAAAAAATGCTGAGAATGCAAGAGAGAAAAAGGTGACTGACGTTTTCCATTTTATTTTCTAACATGAAGGTCATTAATGACTTACGTAAGAATAATTTTGCTGGTATATAGAGAGATAAAGTGAGATTGAAGGTCATTAAGAAGTAGCGATAGTGTGGGTTAGCAACCATTGGAGAAGTCCGACTCTCAAGGGCATAGCTTGGAAGGCACAGAGGCAGTGACTTATTGCTTTTGGAGGTAGGTAAAAGGATCTAAGTTATTCACTGTTTCTCCCATTGAGAGGTGGTTTTTAGTTAAACTTCCTTTGATTTGGGGCTGGACTTGGTGACTTATTGGTGAATAGAATGTGGTGAAAATAATGTTTCACATGTTGGTGAAAATAATGCAGGGTTTCTGAGTATAGGTCTTTAACCCCCTGGCAGTTTCCACCTGGGCTTCTTGGAATATTTGCTCCTGGAGCCATGAATCATCATGTAAAAAGTCTGAGGATGAGGAAGATCATGTTCTAAGGACGTCCCAGCAAGCCACGAGAAGAGGCCACACGAAGAGAGAGATATCTCAACAGTCATCACAGAATAAGCTTTGGGTAGAGAAGCCATTGTGAATTCAGAGGGCCTAGCAGATGCAATGTGGAAGAAAACTGAGAAACCCAGCTGACCATCCAAATGAAGCTCTAGACATATGTCCCAGTCTAGCTGTCCCAACCATCTTGACCCTGCAGAAGCATCAGTTATGATATGGAGACAAGTCATTGCTACTGTGCTCTCATCAAATTCCTAATCTACTATATAATGCACATAATAAAAGAGTTGTTAAGTCATTAAGTACTGGTGAGGTTTTTCCACAATAATAGATAACTGGAATAACCTTATATATAGCAGCTGTTTAATAAATATTAATTGAATTTAATATTATAATTCACAAAATTTACTATGGTTTATTTTAAAATTTCAGGATGCATTTGCTTAAAATTGGACATACAATTATTTATGGTCATGTGCAACTTGCAAGAGGAATGGATTCTCAGAAATGCATCATTACGCTGTTTTGTCATTGTTAGAACATCATGCAGTGTACTTACACGTAGCTAGATGCTACAATGCTCCACACACCTATATATGTATAGTACAATCTATTGCCCCTACAGCAATGACGAACAGAACCAGACAAGCTTAAATCCAGCACAAGAGGAGATGATTCAACCAAGAGAAGGCAGACATGAGATACAGAGGCTGCCACATAACACGGCATACTGTTTTAGAGTACACTTCTTTTCACAAGTGAAAGGAGTATACTCTAAAATAATAAAAGCCTAGTATCAGTAAATCCATAAACCAGTAGCTCAGGCACTTATTATTAAGTATTACATATGTACATAATTGTATCTGCCATACTTTTATACGATGTATTATCAAGTGTCATGTGTTGTATGTAGTTAATTGTATGTGCCTTTTATGCAATTGGCAGCAGAGTGCATTTGTTGGCACCAGCATCACTACAAATAACATGAGAAATTCATGGTGCTGCGATGCACTGGAATACTATGATGGTCATGGTGTCACAAGGTGAAAGGAATTTTTCAGTCCCATTACAATCTTATGGGATGACCATCATCTATGTGGTCCATTGTTGACCAAAACATTATTATCCGATGCATGGCTATGCAAAATAAAGCTTCCTATACAACATCTAACTCAGCATTCCAATCATTTAGTCAATCATTTGACTTACTAGCCAAAATTAGTGAAGATTTGTATATTTGTTATTTACCCTCAAATTATCTAAACTTTGTATATTATTAAAGCAGCTTTTTTTGATTCCCCCAATTTTGGAAAATGTTCTATATTGATTTCATATATACTTACTTCATCCTAGCCTTTATAATAAAGATTTGATGTGTATTGAGTCATTTGAGCTAAGAACAACCATTACAGGTAGATATCATTTTATCTATATTTTCCAGAAGAAAAATTTGAAGCATGAAGAAGTTAAATGATATTGTCAAGGTTGTACAACTCACACCTGGTCAAGGTGCTTGGACTCTGGATGGAGGAAAACTGGAACTGCAGACCCTTCCCAGGCTAAGCATGAGTGAGAGGGTGTGCAAACTTCAGGGAAAGGAGGTAGTTGCTGGGAGGCATCCCCTTTCATATCTAGCTTAAGTCTGATCCTCACTCTCTCCTTTGATATACTGAGCCTGGGTCAGTTTTAGGATGTGTTTAAGCTTTCATATCTACTCCAGTATAAAATCTCTGAGTCCCATTTTACTTTCAGTTTCCTATACATTTTGGATATGCTATCTGATGTCTGAATGTTGTCACACATCAAAATACAACTTAATTGCTAAACTTTACAGTGTCACAAATGTCCAACTCAATAAACAAAGCCAAATTTATGACAAATACAACTCCTACATTTCAAAGTGGACGTAATCCCTGAAATATAGGTGCTTCAGGAAGGTCTTGGCAGCTTTCAAATATTCCTCAGCAACATTATCCTGTATCAACTTTCAAGGAAATGACACTGGACTGCTACCAAAGCTTTGTTATGTGTTACCTAGAAATATGACTCTCAGTGGCAAATTCTTGTAACTTTCTCTAAATGGATTATTCCCACCAGTAGAAGCATTATGTGTTAGAGGTGACTACTGATTGAGTTGGCAGGAGATAATTCTTTAGCAGAAAAAACAATTCGAGACATTATTTTAAAATGTAAGCCTGACTTTGTCCTGGGGAAAGTGACAGTACATGAAATTAAAATGTCTTAAAAAACAGAATTGTAAAAGGAATACAATGTCTGTTACACATTTCCTTTTATAGGTAAAACTAATATTTTCAAATAATGCTTCGAATTAAGCAGGTGTGATTTCTAGAATAGCATTTGTGATCAACAATGCCCTCATCATCAAACACACCTTTGGTGTAACTCCCTTTGAAAGGGGAAGAAGGCATTGCTATGAATGCATATAGGGGAAAGTGTGAATTTATCCTGTGGAGGCAGCAGGGTAATGAGAAGAAAGACAGGGCCCTCCAAGACAGGCACGAAGGTGGGTGTGCTACAGGGGTAAGACTGAGAGGTGCAACAGAACAGTAGAGAACAAAAAGTAATAAAAGGAAAAGTCAAGTTGCATCAGAGGTCTGGGGTGATGGGAGTTAGGTGATCAAATATTTTCTGGAAAATTCTGTAAGTGAGGATTAGAGAAACTTTTATTGATGGGTACTTGAGTTTTTCTACCATTGTCTTTTCATATTAAGCAAGCATGAATTTTTCCTTCTTTGGTTTCCAGACAATGATAATCTTCACATCATGAAAAACTTACATGGTGGCTTTTCTGTTTTTGAGGCAGGGTCTTGCTAAGTAGAGGATGCTAGCCTCAAACTTTTGATCTTCCTGCTTCAACTTTCTGAGTAGCTGACTAACCTCAGTTACTTAATTACTATAAACTTCTACTATACCAGAAACTTTTGCTACGGTTAAGATGTTGCTGCACAATTTTATTATTTTTAAAGAGAAAATGATTTCTTGGTTTCTCTCTGTGTCAGTGCTCAGGTTTTTTCTTGAGGACACCACCCTGACTGACCTTATGGGTCACTGGCATCCTGAAGAGAGTTCTTTTTTAGTCCTAGGGGTAAATCTTGATTAGCCTAAGCCAGTTATGATGATGAATTCCACCAATTATTGGTTTAAGCATGTGCTTATCATGCACTTTGGGCCAATGAGACATGAAGTCATCTTGTCAGCTCTTAATTTATTGTTTCAGCTCTGAACGCACCCGTCCATATATGTTCTATGATCAATCAGACTTTCTTCAGCCTTTTTCCCTTGATAGTGAGTATGATGTTATGCTTTCCCAGTAGAGGGCGCTGGGAAAACATTGCTAGAGGAGGTGGCTCCCTGCAAATGCAGCCTGAGCTGAGGATCTGCCTTGAGGTTGTGGGGATCTAGGGTAGTGGAATGAAACTTGTCTGAGTCACAGGCCCAGAACATGATATCTCTGCGACCTCGTAGCACAGCTTCAGCCTGGTGATAACCTGGCTGGTCTGGATGTGGCTGCCTGTAACCCATGGGTGGGTCGGGGAGGAAATTCACACAGAGTGTAGCTTCCTGTGCACACCCCTCCCCGTAGCCCATACTCTCAAGGCCTTTGCCTTGGGCTGGCTCAGGGTAGGGATGGTGGTGGTGGTGGGGTGGATGGAAGGCAGAGAATAAGTTTTTTTTTTTTTTTTTGCATGTGTGTTTGTGTGTGTGTGTGTGTGTGCACAAACTCCTGGTCAGTACAGGTCTGGTTAAACCTACCAAGTTTTGAGTCATCTAGGGGATGAGCCACATCTTTTCCAACAATGCTTGGGTTCCTAAGTTGGTCAGCATTTTACAGTTACTTTCATTTCTATGACCTGATTGTGAAGCCAGAATTAAGGACAGGTAGTTAGTGTAGAAATAGGGGATCGGGTCAAATTGAGGAAATGAAGCCATGAAGCCATCTGCCTCTGGAAGTTGGAGACTGCCCCTGGAAGACTGGAATGTCAAGGATCTCGGAGCTCATTGATTTCCAAATTTACCTGCTTTTATCAAAGACTGCAAGCAAGGAGCTGCTAATTAATGCCCCCTGGGCCCTTGCCTGGCTGAATCACCTTGGCCCTCCCCCTGCCCATCCCTCTCACTTTATGCAAAACTGGACCTAGTCACTGTAGGCAGGCAGGAGAAATAAGTGGGGAGAAAACTGGAGAACAAAAGAGACTTTAACCTATAAAATATGTAGGGTGCGTTCCTTCTTGGGACTTTAGACCATCAGCCATGGCCCCTTCTTCTTCCCGGGAGAAGTCTGTATTATTACCTTTAAATAAAACCTGCTTAATATGCTTACCTTGGCGTGCTTCTCTAGTGTTCAAACTTCAACATTAGAGGGAGCAGAACTCGTCACAGGTCAACGGTAGAACAAAAGAGAGAATGCTGACCTTTTTTGCCTTTGGATGTTAATATGTGGATCCCCAACAATGTCAGCAGTCAGTTTTGGCCAGTGGGAAGAGACATGGGTCCAACCTTGGTTTTGATGATATCTTAGGTGTACCATTCCTGGTATGGTCCTGCTGCAGTCTTCTCATGTGGAGTGGGGTTGGGGTGGAGGAATAATTTTATATGCAAACTATTTCTTCATAGGATATCACTTACAGTATAAATGTACACTATTCCCTTGTTTAAAGTCATCTTTATTCAAGAGCTGCTGCTTTTTTTTTTTATAAGTATTTGCATTGTCTTTTGGCAAGAGACTAAGTGATGATATCAATTGTTACTCTTTTGAGTCATCATGATGTGTTACCCATCTTACTTAATAAACTCACTGTTATAACCTGTAAGATCCTTTCTTTTACTTCACTGCTGCACATATTCAAATTCCTCATATCGTAAAATTACATAGGTATTTGTTTTATTTTTTTTTTTCAATTTAGTTTTCTGACTATATTGAATTTCCATTAGTTTTTATGGCAAAAATGTCATTGACATAAAAGTATTTTGGGTTATGTTTTTGGAGGACAAAATATTGGTCATTCCTCAGAAACCTAAAATGGTCCTTTCTTAGAAAGCAGACAATTCAGCCAAGTTCCAATTTCTCTACTTTTATGTAACTGGGTAAAATACTTCAATGTAAGACTGCAGTTATAGTTGACACTATACTCACACAAGAAAATGAAAGAGCATATTTGGCTCTCCGAAGCCCATTGTCTCATTCTGCCTGTGTCCTATAACAAGTACTTATAATTTTCATGCTGACTAAAAGGAAATCTTTCCAGAATGGGGTGGGACCTGGGAAGGATCTGCCACATGGCTCTTTGCAGGTGTGGTCTGCTCATCACACTGTCCTCGAGTGGCCACTTGGCTCCTTGTTTGCACCGTGTGGTTACTGTAGTTTCCTTTGCTTATTGTGACTTCCCTAAGGCTTCCTCCAGCAACATTTCCACCTTTCTAAATGACACCAGCCCTTCCTTTTTGGAGCCAGGGATTGTAACTCTTTCTGTGGAAAAGTGAATGTCTTAAAATAATTCTCCCCTTCCCACTCACCCAGTCCACTTCCTCAACCTCCCTCCCCTGCCTAGGGTAGCACAACTGATTATAGATCTATTGTCTTGTATTGCTGGGATCTTATCCACGAGCTGGCTGTTTTTTTCTTCTCTTCTTCAGAGTGGCTCACTCTGCCCTTCTATAAAACATTACTTCTATTCTGGGTTTTCAGGGAAAAGGTGTCCTGAATCCTTTCCCTGATATACCTGGTGCCCTGTATGAATATAGTTCCAACTTGCACACATCTTCTAGTGAATAACGATGTGCATACTTTCCCTGGAGCTACTGAAGCTGTCTGACTATTACAAAAGTTCATCACTACCTTTCTCACAGGAAAGGAAGACTCAGACTCTTCTCATATGGAAAATTAACTGGTGTTAGTGTCAGGAGAAATAGGATGCAGAACTTAGTTAAGGTTTGAAGGGCAGAAAAAAGGAGAAAAATAGGGCATTCTCTTATTGCCCATCCCCTACGATGCCTGAGATCATCTGTTACCCTAAGAAAATGGAGGTAGGACTGTGGATATCTACTGAAATGTGGGAGGAAGAAGTCCCTCAACATGGGGTGGCGAATCCCAGAAACTGAAACCTTTCAACAAGTCACCCAAGGCAAATAATGCCCTCTACATTTACAATTCCCCTGCAGCGCAAAATTCATTACTAATGACCTTCTGATCAGAAAATGTCTTCATATTTGATTTTTAACAATCAGAAAATAAAGGTCAGTGAGAAGCTATTCATTATGTGGTTGGGAATCTGAAAATGAAAAATCAGTGTAGTTTTCTTTTATGAATGTATGGAAGGACCTGTCTTCATTCTTGCAGAGTTCTGGCTTCTGTTCTTCTCCTTGCTGTCTTCTTAGGGAAATGGAGGACTCTGAAAAGCAATACTGGAGATTGGTCTCTTAGGTGGCATTCTACTTGTCCTGCCTCTTCCATTTAGAATGAAATGGGGATGAATTAAATGAGGAAACTGCTGTTGCCGGGGATCTGAACACATCACCAGTGATCTTCTCACACCTCAGCAGGGTCAGTCTGGATCTCTCTTTAGGAATTAGACCTCTAATTTTCAACCAACTAAGGTTAAGATAGGACAAGAGACTTCCTTCCTTCCCCTTTCTTTTTTACTCGGCCCAATATAACATTATCCTTGCTGGGCTTCTGGCCCTAAATAAAGTACTTATTAATGCATGCTTGACTTGTCAATGGTTGTCAGAAGTCTTAAAATTCTGCATAGCATTCCTATACTATTTTTATGTCTAAAAGATGATGGACATATGTAAAAATTAGCTGCAGGATATTTATTACAAAACTAAAAATATCAATGTATATGTACATATATGTTCAGACATATTTATCTATATGGAGTATATCTACATTAGCATGTAGTTAGCCTTTTTACTAATAACTAGTGCTTAATCATGTTGATTTTTGAAGCTTAATAACCTAAGAAAATATTTATTTTTTGAGCATCAAATCAAGTTAAAAAAAGTGAGAACAGTATGCTATACCTATACATCTTATATCATTTATGTCTAGGTACCATGTCTATAACCACATCTGAACTGCTCTATCATTTATTGCTTCACATCCCTACCATCTATCTCTTCTTCCTTCTAGCATTTCCTCTACTGTTAGTCTATCCTCCTCTCCTTTTCTACCTGCTAAAATCTTAAGTATGATGCTCTCTGGGGGTTAAGGTTATGGTTTATATTTTCTTCTTTCTGCTGGTCTGTATTTTGTAATTTTTCAGTTTGGCTTACTGCATGACTCCTATATGACTTCCTGTAATGACTCATAATTAGAACTTCAGAAGCCCCAGAAATATTTTGGCTATAAAGATTACAATAAAATAGGCCATTCTGCTTGAATTATTAGTGGTTTCATACGATTTGACTGGTTCTCAGTTTACCTAGACTCTGAGAGCTGGAAAACCTTAAAGGTTATCCAAACCAGTCCTTCATCTTACGGGGAGTAAACTGAAACCCAGAGAGGCTGACATTCAATCACCCCAATCACAAAGTTGGGGTTGAATCCAAGATTCTCACTATACAATGACTTTTATAATTCAAATATGAACTCATTTGAAATTCCATTGTTTTATTTCAGTGGCTGTTGAAAAACATACACACCTATTACATGGAAGTTTGATAATGACAATAGGGTTGGCCTTTCTAAATCAGGATAAAGTGAAAGAAAAAATAATTTCAGTTTGAATGTGCCTGTTTAAGTCATCCTTTTCATTGCTGTGACCAAAAGACCTGGCAAAAATAATCAGAGGAGGAAAAGTTTATTTGTGGACTCATGGTTTTAGAGGTCTTAGGTCATAGAAGGTCACTCCATTCATCAGGGCTCAAGATGAGGTACAACATCATGGTGGAGAGTGTGGCAGAAAGAAGTTGGTCAGAACATGGCCATCAAGAAGCAGAGAGAGAGAGAGCTGTGTTCAATAAGGATAAAATACATACCCCAAAGACATGCCCTCAGGGACCCAACTCCTCCAGTCACACCTTACCATCCAGTTAATCCCTACCAGGGGATGATCCACTGATTAGGCTAAGGCCTTCATAACCCAATCATTTCTCCTCTAAACCTTTTTGCATTGTCTCACACATGAGCTTTTAGGTGACACCGCTGTGCTCAAAATAGTTTCAATTTATGAGTTTAATGTTATTTCATTCTGAAAGGGGAACTCATCAAAAAAGGCCCATTATTAAAAGAATCTTCCTGAAGTTACCAGGCAAACAAAAGCCAAGCTGCAAAGTTTAACTCCTTAAGAACTGAATGTCAGCATCCCAGGAGATTCCTCAGTTATGGTTCTATTTTAGATCAATATTTGTTGTAAAAATCAAATACAAGATTAAAATAATTCTTATGCTTATTATATGGGTGTGTGGGTAAAAGTAATTGTTGCCATGGTTGAAATACAGTAGCGGCTTTATCTCATTCAGCTACATTTTATTTTTTTTGTCTTTGAAAAGGCAACCTGTCTGCAGCCTATCTCCTACCAGCCAACCCACACAAATTGACAATCAAGACCAGACCATGCTCTATGAAATTGCACCAGAAAAATTTGCAAAGACTCCTCCTTGAGCTCCTGGTTCCCTGCTTCCTTGTTATTTGATCTGGTTCAGTCTGGCATGTTGTTTGTATTTACCCAGTGTTATAGGACATCTGCTGTCCTCCAGAACTCACCATGATCTGTGGCAGTTTGCAGCTGACTGCATCCTATTTATATTAATTGAATGCACTGTATTCTGCCGAGTACCCTCATTTGTTTCAGTTCCTAAGGACCCAAGATTTCTCTACGTGCCCTTACTATATTGTTCTTCTCATTTGGCTCCAATTAGTTTCAGCTAACGAAAATACATTACAACAAACCTCTGGTTAGCCATTGCTGTTTCTAATGACATAATTTGTGAGTTTTTAGCCCTTGAAAGTAAAGACATTAGGAATTAAGTTATAGTATCTTCTGTGGGACTGAGAAATATTAATTGCAGGCATCTGGGATCACTTCCTTAAGGAAGATTTGTGATTTCTATTTAACTAATAAATGTTGACATAATTGAAGGGCTATAAACTCCATATGTTGGACTTCATGAGGAATTTCTGATTATATCCTTGTTCAGTTAAGAAAACGTTGTGGCATTAACACTAGATTGTGGTTTATTTGCACTTAATATTTTATAATTTTAATAAATGGTCAAAACACCCATCCAAGAGAATTTATTAAAACATGTAAATTTATTCCAAAACTATATAGATGGACCATTAGCAAGTAATTATGCATTTCTAACTTAAATTTTCTTCGCAATATACTGATTTTTGCATTTTAGTGTCCTGTTTTAACTCTAGAATATGGGAGCAGACTCTTAATCGTTTCTATTTTAAAGATAATTGTCTGTAATGATGTTTTGAAAAATGATGATTACTTTAAATAATCTTTTTGGATATAATATGGACACTTGAAACAAAATTAAGAATGGACCATAATAGATTCTATAACAAATTAAATTACCTTCCTCCTTAATTAGAAGTCTACAACTGAGTTCAGCAGTTTACCTGACTTTTAGTTAGGTGTTTGCATATTGCACAACTGTCCTTCATGGTATGAAATCTGGATCTTGATCTGTTTTGAAATATAATCAATTATCATAGCTTAAGTCTGAGGAAATTTCACTGTTAAATTATGACCCCAAGCAAAAACTCTTTCTACTTATCAGTCCTTTGAAAATTCTTAGTTTTAAAATGCTGTTCCATTGCATTTTGTATTTTTCTCCCTCTTATCCCAAACTTGAAAAGACAAGGCTGATCACAGTCAAATACCGTAAAAACTGTGCTCCCATGGTTTTTATGTAAAGTTAATAAAATAAATAAGAGGCAGCTGTGCATTTCAGGAAATCACTCCATTGAGGGGTTCTGGGAATACTCTACCCACAAGTGTGAAGCTGGAGTCACCAGAAACCCTCAATGGAATTGCAGCTCAATAAATCAAAATTTGCTTCTTTTTACCTTTACAGTATAACTGCGTTCTACGTGGTGCCTGTGCCTAACAACATTCCCGCTGCTATCTTTTTCATTATCATGGAACTCTTTGCTTCCTGTTCCAGCAGATTGGAACACTTTAGGAGAACTTTCACTGTATGCTTGGTTGCTGTGGGTCTTAAACACTTCAGGAACTAGTGATCAAGGCATGGAAATAAATCCCTTTCACTTGCCATCACCAAATGAGAAAGAAAGAAAGAGTAAATAAATATGAAGAATTGTAAGGCATTTTGATAGCATGTCATGTCATGGAGGTTTATGGTAAATACATCCATGCCAAATTGCAATGTCATTCATGATCATAGAACCATGAACTGGCAGGGGGACCACCTAGAAGCCCCTGCAGAATACTGAGTCTTTTAGTTGACTGATGGACTCTGAGTTGCTATTTCTGACAATTGTAATGCAATTGTCATTTTGCTCTAATTTAGTTGCTGGTGACAAAACTGATGGGTATTTTTTTTCCCATGATCTCTTATTCTCATTTATCTTCTTCACCCTCATTTTCTTTTAAAGAAAGAGCAAAATCTGTTTCCTTAATTGAGAAAACACAAAACTGATTATTATAGTGAAGCAGACTAAACACCAAAGAACATGCATTAATCTAGAAATTGGGTTCAAATCCTTGTCTCTGTCATTTGTTAGCTCTCTAACCATATCAAATTACTTAACTTTCATATGTCTGAACTTCCTCCCTAAAAAATTAGCTGTAGTATTGGTATCTTCTATAGTTTGGATTTTAAATGTCCTCCCAAGTCCCAGTGTTAAAGACTTGGTCCCCAGGGTGGTGCTATTGGTAGGTGCTGAAATCCTTAGGAGGTGGAATCTAGTGGAAAGAAGTTAGGTCATTGTGGTTGTGCCCTGGAAGGGGATTGCAGGACACTGATCTCTTTCTTTTTCTCTTTTGCTCCCTAACTGGTGATGTTAAAAAACGGTTTGCTTCTCCATGAACTCTTGCCATGATGTACTGCTTCACCACAGGTCCAAAACAGTGGGGCCAATCTATCATGGACTGAAACCTCTAAAACCGTTAGCCAACTTCTTTTATAAGTTAATTATCTCAAGTGTTTGTTCTACTGATGGAAAGCTGATTACTACAGTATCCATATCCTAGGATTGCAGTGAGATTTATCAGTAAGATATGTTATATCTTATATGATAAATTACCCCAAACTCACTTTCTTACAACAAAAAACATCTATTATTTTTCATAACTCTAATGATTGACTTGGAGGTATTTCTGATCTAGAGAGGCTTGCCTGGGCTGGAATGGATTATTTAGGATAGTTTCAATTACATGTCTGGAGGTTAGCAGGCTAGTGATCTAGGGAGGCCACACTCATATCTGCTAAGTATCACCTCTGGTAATGGCAATGTGCCTTTCACTGTCTAACAGACTAGCCCTGGTTTCTTCATATAGTGATCTCAAGGAAGCTATAGAGAGCAAGTTCATTTCCTAGACTCGTTTGAGCCATGTTGCTACGTTCCTCAATAATAGCAAATTCCATTGTTAAGCTCAGATTGAAGGGGTGGAGAGATAAATTCCACCTCTGATAGAGGGAATGGAAATCACATTGCAAGGAGCATTCAAAAATGGGTTAGAATTAACGCCTTTTGTAATTGCTATATGAGGGTGAGATGAGTAAGTGCTACTGAGTGGAAAGTCGTTAGAATCAGTAACTGGCCAATGACAAGAATTCAAACATGTTATCTGTTACTATGGTCTTCACCATATATATATATATATATATATATATATATATATATTTTTTTTTTAGCAGTGCTGGGTATTGAACCCAGGGCCTTGTGCTTGCAAGGCAAACACTCTACCCACTGAGCTATATTCCCAGCCCCCTTCACCATATTCTTAATTGGTACCACGCTCACACTTTTCCTTTGCTGTTAGAGGAGTGTTATGGTTGGTATCTGGTATGTCCCCCAAACTGCAAGTGTTAGAAGCATGATCCCCAATACAGCAAGGTTCAAAGGTGGGACTTTTATTAGGGCAATGACTAGGGCTGATGTCATCCAATGGATTAATCCACTTGCTTGATTTATCCATTGATAGCTGAATAGACGACTGGGAGATGGGGCCTAACTGGGGGATGTAGGTCAATGGGAGTGTGCTTTGGAAGAGTTCATCTAGTCCCTGGCCCCTTCCTAGCTCCATCTCTGCTTCCTGCTTGCCAAGTGGTGAGCAGCTTTTCTCTGCCATGCCCTCCTCTGTGATGTTCTTCCTCACCTTGGGCCCAGAGCAATAGAGTTGACTGACAATGGATTGGGATATCTGAAACCATGAGCCAAAGTAAACTTTTTCTCCTCTAAGGTGTTCTTTTTTGGGGGGGTGGTTTGGGTACCACGGATTGAACTCAGGGGCACTCAACCACTGAACCACATCTTTAGCCCTTTCTAAATTTTATTTAGAGACAGGTTTGCTGAGTTGCTTAGTGCCTTGCCATTGCTGAGATTAGCTTTGAACTTGCGAGTCTCCTATCTCAGCCTCCTGAGCAGCTAGGATTATAGGCAAGCACCATTGTGCCCAGCTTCTATACTGTTCTTGTCGAATATTTTGATCACAGAAGCACAAAGCTGACTAATACATGCAGCATTTGTCCAGTTACCTTTTTTATATGTAAAAGAGAAATTGCATCAATTTAGATGCTATTAAAATTCTAATCTTTAAATGGTTGAGGACACAACAAGAACCTCTTGGGTAGAAGCCTTTATGAAAGTAAGTAACATGGTCATTACAAAAAAAATAAAGAGAAAAAAACCATTTTTCTCCAGTCATCCTCCATACTCTTGCCAGAAAAATACACATTTTTTTTTTAAGTCTGGACTTCTGCCTTTTAAATTTCTAGCTTTCCAAGCCCCATTTTCCATAATACTCTCAGCCACTGCAGGACAGTCCCTCAAAACAAGAATTTCCTAGTACCCAATGTCAAGAGTGTTGTTGCCGTGACATACTGCTTTAGAGTATATCTAATATTATTCTGGCTCAATTTTGGGGTTTCCATTCCTTTATAGGTTTGTGCCTAAATAATGAAGCACAATTCTTTATTACTATGTTTTAGAATGACTCTTATTTTATTAAATATAACACTGACAATTTTTTTTCCTTGAAAGTAAAAAACCTTAAAATTTACTTTAAAACTTAAATGGTTCTGAAGAGATTTTATTCTAAATGCAGAAACTGAACAATTGATTTTAAAATGGCTTTTAAATAAACTAAGCTAACTTCCCTTAACTAGAATCTTTAACAGATAGTAATTGGATCTCAGTTAAAAGCAGTATTCGCAACCTGGACCTTCAGAATATGAAATGGAGCCCTTGAGGTTGATAGAGTAGATGAACTTGTCCTGGTTTGGATTTCATTATGCTTAATAACTATGATAAATGCCAGTCATGGATTTTTGCAAATTCAATCCTGGGAAAGTTTCCATAAAGACGTGACTCAGGTAAAACAAATGTGTTTTAAGTATCTAATCCATAATGAACAATTTGTCCTATCCCTGAGGAATGAAATAGTAATTTCAAACACGTGTTTGGGTACCTGGACAGTAGAGACAATATGAAGATTGCCATAGTAGATCATTTAAGAAAGCAGTATTCATTTGTTGTCTCATCAGCAAGATGCTACTCCGATAATAGAAATGACTCAGAGAAGAGCAGCATCCATTCCCTATCAAAGGTGCTTTTTTCTCCTATCACCACAGATAGACATCCTCCACCAAACTGAGAGCTTAGAGTGCCCTGTACCCATCTCCATCTCACAGAGCCCTGGGGATAGGGTGGGGGGCAACCACAGGAGTCTACCAGATTCACTAGAGAAGCTGGTTCCTTCAGTTAATTCTTTCTTCCTACCTCTTGTCCAGAAATTGGGAATCTTCTCTGTGTTCCCCTGAACTGTTTATGGGGAGATCCCAGTGGCTTTGACATTCAAACCATGTAATTGTTTGGCTTCTTTGTTGAAAATTAGTGTAAGAAAAACAGCACAGCTGGACACAGTAATTGCAGAAAGATTTAAAAAGTCCTAATCAATGTCAGGGGACATAAGACCCATTTTCCTTGTTAGTGTCTACCTGATTTAGAAGCAAAATATTGCTCTTGTATTCAAAGTTAAAATAACAACAACTGAAAACCTCAGATTCTTTCTTTTGGATACATAGGGCTTCTTTCTCTGGGTATAGGACAAGGAGGGACTCTCATGACTGAATTTGGGTGAATTTGGGTGGTGAGTGCAAGACCCCCAACCTTGACAAGGGGGTTCTGTGTACCAGCTCTGGCAGAGTTTAATGGTACCATTACTGGTTCCTTCGTGTGGTTGACTCTGGGTTGAGAAGATAAAATAATTTTATTTCCTTAAATGAAATAGCAGGAAGGTCTTCAGGAGCATATGTTTTGAGTAACCATAGGAGAAAGATGCTATGAATATAAATGGATTAACTACTTCAATTCATACAATAAGATTAAAACCTAGAGCAAGGGACTAATGCATAAGGGTTTGAATCTCAGACAGAAGGAGAAGTGAATTGAGGCTTGTATCACATTTGGCCTCAGTATGTTTGTCTTTAGGAACTTAAAGGCCCGACAGGATTCTCCATTCATATTTGTCAGGTTGGGAGACCTGACTTTAAGTTCTCTCAGCTTTTCTTGCTCATGTTGAACACTTTATCCTCCTTCCCTCTCTCACTTGCTATAATTTTTTCTTCATTTTTATTGGTATATTTTAATTATACATAATGGTGTTATTTGTTGTTAAATATTTGAATATGCACATGATATAAAAATAAAATTGTTCAATATCGATCAATATGCTATTGCTTAACATAATGCTCTCAAAGTCCACCTATCTTTCTGCAAAAGCATGGTTTCATTCTTCTTTATGGCTGAATAAAACTCCATTGTGTACATATACCACATTTTCTTTATTCATTCCTTCATCGGTGGACTCGTCGGTTGTTGCTAAAATTTGACTATTGTGCATTGTACTGCTATAAAGATGGGCACGTATGTGTAGCTATAGTAAAATGACTTTAATTCTTTAGAATAAATTCTGAGGAGTTGGGGAACTGGGTCATATGGTTTTTCCATTTTTAGTCTTTTCAGAAACCTCCATGCTGATTTCCACAGTATACTAATTTACAATACTACCAACAGTGTAAAAGTGTTCCTTTTTCTCCACATCCTCTCCTGCATTTATTATTGTTTGTATTCTTGACCATTACTATTCTAGCTGGAGTGAGATGAAATCTCAGTGTGGTTTTGATTTGTGTTTTCCTAATTGCTAAAGATATTGAACATTTTTCATATACTTGTTGGTCTTTTGTATTTCTTCTTTTGAGAAATGTTTGTTTAACTCATTTGCCCATTTATTAATTAGATTATTTGTTTTTTGTTTATTTATTTATTTTTTTGTTTTGCTTTTTGGTGTAAGTTTTTTGAGTTTTTGTTTGTTTTGGTACCTAGGATTGAACCCAGGGGTGCTTGACCACTGAACCACATCCCCAGTCTTTTTGATTTTATATTTTGAGATAGGGTCTTGCTAAGTTGTTTAGGACCTTGTTAAGTTGCTGAGGCTGGTTTTGTACTTGCCATTCTCCTACCTCAGCCTCCAGAGTCACTGAGAGGTGTGTGTGTGCCACCAAACTCAGCTGAGTTTTTCCAAATATATTCTGGATATTACTTCTCTGTTAAAAGAGTAGCTAGAAAATATTTTCTCCCAGTCTGTCTATTCTCTCTTCACATTCTTGTTTTCTTTTCTGTGCAGAAGTTTTTTTTTTTTCTTTTTTTTTAATTGTATTGATTAATTCTTGATATTATTTCCTGAGCTTTAGGAGTTCTATTTAAGAAGTCATTGTCTGGGCTTACGTGTTGGAGGATTGATCCTACATTTTCTTCTAGGAGTTGCTAAGTTCCTGGTCTAGCTTCTAGGTTTTGATTCGTTTTGAGTTGGCTTTTATGAAGTGTGAGAGAAATTACCTGCTATAACTTTGGTGGACCAGTTGGTGAGGAAAGGAATGGGCTTCTCCCTTCTAGGGAGAGTGCTGGCTTGAGGTGAAATCTGTGGTTTTGCCTGGAACCTGCCACTCAAGTCTACAGTTAGGAAGGTGGGGAAAGTCAGAGCTAAGACCTTTTTAACTGGGTTTCTTTGAGATGCTCCACCTTCACTGTACCCTAGGGAGTATTTTCTGTTTTCAAGGGGACAGTTCATTTTAGAAGGCAGGGCAGAATAGGATCTTTTCCTGGAAAGTGAACTGGCCTGGTATGTGGACTAGTTCAGGCCATAGTTGTAGTTCAAGTGATTCCAGTCACTCTCCACCCTTTAATGGACCTCACAGAAGCCCAGTTGCACTCTGTGTTAATCTACTTCTCAGCAAAATGATAGACATAAATTCAGTGGCAACTCCACTTGTGTAGGTTAGGTAAGAAGAAGTTTCCTTGTATTTTTCTTTAAAAAAATTTTTTTCTAGTTAGTTATACATGATAATAGAATGCATTTTGACACAGCATAGACATATGGAGTTTAACTTCTCATTTTTCTGGTTGTACATGATGTAGAATCACACTGGTTATATAGTCATATGTACACATAGGGTAATCATGTAAAATTCATTCTACTATCCTTCCTGCTCCCATAACCCTCTTTACTCCCCACTGACTAATCAAAGTACCTCTGTTCTCCCTTAGGGCCCCCCCTTATTTATTTATTTATTTTTTTATTGTAAACAAATGGGATACATGTTGTTTCTCTGTTTGTACTGTTTGTACTTGGCGTAAATTTACATAGGGTAATGTTGTTTGATTCATTCTGTTATTTTTTCCCTTCCCCCCCACCCCTCCCACCCCTCTTTTCCCTCTATACAGTCCTTCCTTCCTCCATTCTTGCCCCCCTCCCTAACCTTAACTCTAACCCTAACACTAACCCCTCCCACCCCCCATTATGTGTCATCATCCACTTATCTCACCCCTTATTTTGAATTAGCATCTGCATATCAGAGAAAACATTTGACCTTCGGTTCTTTGGGTTTGGCTTATTTCACTTAGCATGATATTCTCCAACTCCACCCATTTGCCAGCAAATGCCATAATTTTATTCTTCTGAGTAAATATTCCGTTTATGGAATAATGGCTGAGTAGAATTCCATTGTGTGTATATACCGCATTTTCTTTATCCATTCATCTGTTGAAAGTCCAATAGTTTGGTCCAACAGTTTAGCTATTCCTGAATTAAGCTGCTATAAACATTGATGTGTCTGCCTTACTGTAATATGCTGAGTTTAAGTCCTTTGGGTATAAACTGAAGAGTCTGGGTCAAATGGTGGTTCCCTTCCGAGTTTTCTAAGGAATCTCCATACTGCTTTCCAGAGTGGTTACACTGAATTGCAGTCCCGCCAGCAACATGTATGTGTGCCTTTTTCCCCATTCTGGCCAACAATTATTGTTGCTTATAGTCTTGATAATTGCCATTCTGGACTGGAGTTAGATGAAATCTTAAAGTAGTATTGATTTGCATTTCTCTAATTGCTAAGAGAAGTTGAACATTTTTTCATATATTTGTTGATTGATTGTATTGGAAGAAGTTTTCTTTTTCCAAAATAAAAGAAATAATACCAAAATTGCCCATAAGTATTTTTAAAGAATTTTAATTTATTTAAAGAGAGGGACACATTTTCTAGTGACCATGAGATTTTTAAAATTTCCTAAACATTTATTTTTTTCTTCCCCTCATAAATAAGTGTTACATACCCCTTCCCATAACACTCCCCTCCCTTTATTCCTCTCCCTTTAATCCCTTTGAAGATTTTATGACTGAATAGTATCCAATTCCACATTTTCTCTTTATTTTTAAATTAGATGCTTATTTTTGATTAATGAGTAGTAACTGCACGTTAATGGGGTTCAGTGTGATACTTCAACACAGTAAATGGCATGCACTGATTAAATTAGGGTAACTACCATTTTCCTGTCCTTATCATTTTTTTTATATATGAAACTTCAATCTCCTCTCTTCTGGATCTTCATAAAACATGTGATAGGTAATTCAGAACTATAGTCATATCAGTAGGCTGCAGAACATTAGAATTTATTCTTTCTATCTAACTGTGCTTTAGTACCTTTTTTTCTAAACTTCCTTTAGCTATTCTCCTTCCCCAACTTCCCAAACTCTAGTAATCATTCTTCTAATTCATGACAGCTTATTTTACCTTCTACACATGAAAGAGCATGTGGCCTTTTTTTGTGTGTTTGTGTGTGTGTGTGTGTGTATGTTTGGCTCATTTTACATAACATATTTCATTCTTTTAATTGCAAACCATAGGATTTCATTCCTCTCTATGACTGAGAAATATTCCATTGTGTATATACAATACCTAATGTATATACAATGCCTATTGTATATACACAATATGTAAAATTTTCTTTATCCATAAATTTGTTGATGGACACTTCTATATCTTGGCTATTGTAAATAATGTTGGAATAAACATGCAAGTGTGAATGTCTCTTCTGCATATTGACTTTATTTCCTTTGGATAAATGACCAGTAGTGATATTCCAGGATTGTATAGCGGGTGCATTTTGAATTTTTTTCAGAAAATTCCCTACTGTTTTCTGTAACAGTTGTACTAATTTACAGTCTGGACCTTGAACATGATATCCCAAATCAAAGAATCCAATAAAAGATGAGTAGATATGATAGCATTCCATTATATGAAATGGTGAAATTGTCAAATCTATGGAGGTAGAAAATAGATTAGTGTTTGCTTAGTGTTGTGGGAGATGGGTAGAGAATACCTGTTAATGGATATGCTTCTTTTGGGAGAATGGAATTTTTCTAAAATCAGATCATGTTGATGGTTGTACAATTCTGTGAATATAGTTTGCTATGTTTTTGATAAGTGTTCCCCAAAGATCCCTGTGTTAAGGCCTTAGTCCCCAAAGTGATGAGACTGGGAGGTGCTGGAACCTTTGGGAGGCAGGGCCTCCTAAACTATTTGACAATATAAACATTTTCTCTTTTTCTTTCTGGTTTGGAACTGGAATGTTCCCCCAAATCTCATGTGGTAGGCAGTGTAGCAATGTTCACAAGTGAAGCTTTTAAAAAATTACTTGATCATAAGGACTCTAACCTCATCTTTTGATGGTTTAATAATCTGAATGGACATTGCTGGTTTCTTTCTCTCCCTCTGCTTCTCAACTGCCATGAGCTTAGCAACTTTCCTCTTCCACACCCTTTCACCATGATTTTTCTTCTTTGGACTAGCTGACCATGGACTAAAACTCTCTGAAAATACAAGATAGACAACATAAATCTTTCTTCTTCTAAGTTGTTCTTCTCAGTTATTTTGGTCACAGTGCAGCAAAACTAACACACCTGTATAAGTAAATCATCTCAGGTATTTCATTAGAGGGTGGAAAGTTGACTGATACATACTTAAAAAACAACTGCATAGGAAACACACACACATGCACATGTGCGTGCGCGCGCACACACACACAAGCACACATAATCCCACCAAATCAAATGCATTTTCAGATTGTGCCATGAAGTTTGCTGATTCACAATTCTAATTGGGTATGGAAAAAAAGACAAAACAGATGGTCTCGCTATTAAACACCTTCAGATTTGGTGGAGAGATAAGAAGACAAACAGAGAACTCTAAAAGCAGAAAGCTCTGGCTGTAAGATTACTGAAAAGTATTATAAAGATGGTGGTCCTTGAAAATTTATTCTGTTTTAATAAGAAAAAAGAGTAAAATAGTCATACACACATAAATTGTCCTCAAAAAGACCAGTTACAGGGTGTTGACATGATTTAGAGATGTATCCTAAAATGTGATTTCTTTTCTTGCTAAATGCTCACTGGCAGAATAAGATCAATATTTTCTCAAAGTCAAAACCAAATTTAAATATCACTAAAACAGGGAACTTGTGAAATAAAATAATATTTAAAAATTTATACAAAAATTTAATATTATGATTATTCAAATTTTATATGAAAATTTAAAATTATGACTATTAAAATTGGGGGGAATCAAATTTTGAAGGAGTGACATTGTGGATTCAGAATAATAGTTTCTCTAACCTCACACCCTCTGGATGGCCATTGTTACTGTGGCCACATGACTAAATGCATGTGGACTTTCATCTGGCATAACTAGTAATATTAGTACTTTTTTTGTGTCCAATAGAATTTATATCGGGAAAATGGTTTTAGTTGTATGTTGTATAAAGTAAACTTTAAAAAACCTTTATCTTCAAAACATGTATAATAATCATTTAAGTTAGTTTTTGCTTAATTTTTAACCCCATAGACTCAAATATTTTCAGAGTATTCTTATGGAGTTATTATTGAGAAGTTGATTAGTGAGAACAAAGTAAAGAATTGAGAACTAGTTTTTTTTTAACACTTTCTTTTTTATTTGTACTTACATTCTTAAATACGTTTATTTTGAAAATGATTTATTATGGAAGTTGTTACATAGGATTTTTAATTTTTCCTCTTAGTGAAATGTCATCGTGGCAAAATTGACATTCCCATTTTATTTATTTATTTATTTAATTGTAAACAAATGGAATACATGTTATTTCTCTGTTTGTACATGGAGTAAAGGCGTACCATTTGTGTAATCATAAATTTACATAGGGTAATGTTGTTTGATTCATTCTGTTATTTTTCCCTTCCCCCCACTCCTCCCACCCCTCTTTTCCCTCTATACAGTCCTTCCTTCCTCCATTCTTGCCCCCCTCCCTAACCCTAACTCTAACCCTAACATTAACCCCTCCCACCCCCCATTATGTGTCATCATCCACTTATTAGTGATATCATTCTTCCTTTGGTTTTTTGAGATTGGCTTATCTCACTTAGCATGATATTCTCTAATTTCATCCATTTGCCTGCAAATGCCATAATTTTATCATTCTTTATGACTGAGTAATATTCCATTGTGTATATATATATATATATATATATATATATATATATATATATACCACAGTTTCTTTATCCATTCATCAACTGAAGGGCATGTAGTTTGGTTCCACAATCTGGCTATTGTGAACTGAGCAGCTATGAACATTGATGTGGCTGCATCTCTGTAGTATGCTGATTTTAAGTTCTTTGGGTATAGGCCAAGGAGTGGGATAGCTGGGTCAAACAGTGGTTCCATTCCAAGTTTTCTAAGAAATCTCCACACTGCTTTCCAGAGTGGCTGCACTAATTTGCAGCCCCACCAGCAATGTGTGAGTGTACCTTTTTCCCCACATCCTCGCCAACACCTGTTGTTACTTGTATTCTTGATAATCGCCATTCTAATTGGGGTGAGATGGAATCTTAGGGTGTTTTTGATTTGCATTTCTCTTATTACTAAAGATGTTGAACATTTTTCCATATGCTTGTTGATTGCTTGTAGATCTTCTTCTGTGAAGTGTCTGTTCATTTCCTTAGCCCATTTGTCGATTGAGTTATTTGTATTCTTGGTGTAGAGTTTTTCGAGTTCTTTATAGATTCTGGAAATTAGTGCTCTATCTGAAGTATGATTGGCAAAGATTTTCTCCCACTCTGTAGGCTCTTTCTTCCCATTGCTGATAGTTTCCTTTGCTGAGAGAAAGCTTTTTAGTTTGAATCTATCTCAGTTTGGGATAGTTTGAGTTCTTCTTTTCCAATTCGTATTCCTTTAATTTCTTTGGTCTGTCTAATTGATCTGGCTAGAGTTTCAAGGACGATATTGAATAGAAGTGGTGAAAGGGGGCATCCCTGCCTTGTTCCAGTTTTTAGGGGGAATGCTTTCAGTTTTTCACCATTTAGAATGATATTAGCCATGGGCTTAGCATAGATGGCCTTTACAATGTTAAGGAATGTTCCCACTATCCCTATTTTTCCTAGTGTTTTGAGCATGAAGGGGTGCTGTATTTTATCAAATACTTTTTCTGCATCTATTGAAATAGTCATGTGCTTCTTGACTTTAAGTCTATTAATATGGTGAATTACATTTATTGATTTCCTGATGTTGAACCAACCTTGCATCCCTGGGATAAAACCCACTTGATCATGGTGCACTATTTTTTCAATATGTTTTTGTATGCGATTTGCTAAAATTTTGTTGAGAATTTTTACGTCGATTTTCATTAAGGATATTGGTCTGGAATTTTTTTCTTTGATGTGTCTCTGTCTGGTTTAGGTATGAGGGTAATATTGGCTTCATAGAATGAGTTTGGGAGGGTTCCCTCCTCTTCTATTTCATGGAATACTTTGAGAAGTATTGGAATGAGCTCTTCTTTAAAGGTTTTGTAGAACTCGAATGAGAACCCATCAGGTCCTGGACTTTTCTTTGTTGGTAGGCTTTTGATGACTTCTTCTATTTCATTACTTGAAATTGGTCTATTTAAATTGTGTATGTCCTCCTTGTTCAGTTTAGGCAATTCATATGTCTCTAGAAACCTGTTGATGTCTTCAAAATTTTCTATTTTGTTGGAGTATAGATTTTCAAAATAGCTTCTAATTATGTTTTGTATTCCAATCGTGTCTGTTGTGATATTTCCTTGTTCATTCCGAATTTTAGTGATTTGAGTTTTCTCTTTGTTAGTGTGGCTAAGGGTTTATCAATTTTGTTTATTTTTTTGAAGAACCAACTATTTATTTTGTCAATTTTTTGTATTGATTCTTTTGTTTCAATTTCATTCATTTTAGCTCTGTGTTTAACTATTTCCTGTCTTCTACTACTTTTGTTTTTGGTCTGTTCTTCTTTTTCTAGGGCTTTGAGCTGTAGTGTTAGGTCGTTGATTTGTTGAGTTTTACTTCTTTTATTGAATGCGCTCCATGAAATAAATTTTCCTCTAAGTACTGCTTTCATAGTGTCCCAGAGATTTTGATATGATGTTTCTTTGTTCTCATTTACCTCTAAGAATTTTTTAATTTCCTTCCTAATATCTTCTGTTATCCATTCATCATATAATAGCATATTGTTTAATCTCCAGGTGTTGGAGTAGTTTCTGTTTTTTACTCTTTCATTTATTTCTAATTTCAATCCATTATGATCTGATAGAATACAAAGTAGTGTCTCTATCTTCTTGTATTTGCTAACATTAGCTTTGTGGCATAATATATGATCTATTTTAGAGAAGGATCCATGTGCTGCTGAGAAGAAAGTGTATTTGCTCTTGGTTGGATTGTATATTCTATAAATGTCTGTTAAGTCTAAATTATTGATTGTGTTAATGAGATCTATGGTTTCTTTGTTCAATTTTTGTTTGGAAGATCTGTCCAGTGGTGAGAGAGGCATGTTAAAATCACCTAGTATTATTGTGTTATAGTCTATTTTGTTTCTGAAATTGAGAAGGATTTGTTTGACATACATGAATGAGCCACTGTTTGGGGCATAGATATTTATGACTGTTATGTCTTGCTGATTTATGCTTCCCTTAAGCAATATGAAATGTCCTTCTTTATCCCTTCTGACTAACTTTGGCTTGAAGTCCACATTATCTGAAATGAGGATGGATACTCCAGCTTTTTTGCTGAGTCCATGTGCATGATATGTTTTTCCCCATCCTTTCACCTTTAGTCAATGGGTATCTCTTTCTATGAGGTGAGTCAATTGCAGGCAACATATTGTTGGATCTTTCTTTTTAATCCAATCTGCCAGTCTAAGTCTTTTGATTGATGAATTCAGGCCGTTAACATTCAGGGTTATTATTGAGATATGATTTGTATTCCTGGTCATTTGGTTCATTTTTTAAATTTTATTTATTTATTTATTTATTTATTTTTTTGACAAACCTTGGTTCCTCCTTTATTTGACAGTTCCTTTAGGATAGTTCCTCCCTTTGCTGATTTGCTTCTTTGTTTTTCATCTCTTCCTCATGGAATATTTTGCTGAGAATGTTCTGTAATGCTTTCTTTTTGTAAATTCTTTTAGCTTTTGTTTATCATGGAAGGATTTTATTTCATCATCAAATTTGAAGGTAAGTTTTGCTGGGTATAAGATTCTTGGTTGGCATCCATTTTCTTTCAGGGCTTGAAAAATGTTGTTCCAGGCCCTTCTAGCTTTTAGGGTCTGGATTGAAAAATCTGCTGATATCCGTATTGGTTTTCCCCTGAATGTAATTTGGTTCTTTTCTCTCACAGCCTTTAAAATTCTGTCTTTATTTTGTATGTTAGGTATTTTCATTATAATGTGCCTTGGTGTGGGTCTGTTGTAATTTTGTGTATTTGGAGTCCTATAAGCCTCTTGAACTTGATTTTCCATTTCATTCTTCAGATTTGGGAAATTTTCTGATATTATTTCATTGAATAGATTGTTCATCCTTTGGTTTATTTCTCTAAGCCTTCCTCAATCCCAAAAATTCTCAAATTTGGCCTTTTCATGATATCCCATAGTTCTTGCAGATTCTGTTCATGATTTCTTACCATCTTCTCTGTTTGGTCAACTTTATTTTCAAGGTTAAATATTTTGTCTTCAATATCTGAGGTTCTGTCTTCCAGGTGTTCTATCCTATTGGTTATGCTTTCTATGGAGTTCTTAATTTGGTTTATTGTTTCCTTCATTTCAAAGATTCCTGTTTGGCTTTTTTTCAATATCTCTAACTCTTTATTGAAATGATCTTTTGCTTCCTGTATTTGCTCTTTTAACTGTCGATTGGTGTGATCATTCAATGCCTGCATTTGCCCTTTCATCTCGTCATTCAATGCCTGCATTTGCTCTTTTATCTCATCGTTTGCTTCCCTGATCATTTTAATTATGTACATTCTGAACTCCCTTTCTGTCATTTCTTCTGCCATGCTGCCGTTGGATTTTATTGATGTAACATCTAGATTTGTTTGGGGCATTTTCTTCCCTTGTTTTCTCATATTGTTCAGGTATCAGTGAACCGCTGAGATATTGCAGATTTCCTGTATTGACTTATAATGTCCCTGAAGATTTCCAGTATATCCCCTCTTATCCTTCAGTAGCCTGAAGTCTTGGAGGAAGTTGATAATGTGGTGCTCTGCAAGGAAACTGTCTCTCTAGTGGTGGAGGCCTTCAGGTGGGGTATATTCCCTGCTAGTGGGCAGAGGTGCCTCCACTTGTTGACCAATGGTCATCCAAAGGGTTCTAGGCTGTGGGCTGAGGCAAGGCCTGTTTGGGCCTGTGTCTCTGGTTTTACCATCCTTGTGGGAAAACCTCACCTGGTGGGAAAGACTCACCCAGTGGGGAGATCTCGCAGGTCAGTTCCCCTCCTAGAGGTTCCCCTCAATCCACAACTACCGCCTGGGCTGGGCAGCCTTCCTCTGCAACATTCCCAGGGGCCTAGACCTACCTCCTGAGCCTGGGAGCCTTGCCCTTCACAGATGAGTCTCCTTAGGCTGCCCCTCCTCAGAGAAGCTGCCCTCCGTCCTGCAACCTTCACTCTGCTCTCAGCTTGTCTCTGTGTGGCTCATCCACCAAGAAGCTGCCTAGGTCCTGGGACCCTGCTCTGCACCTAATCGCCTGGCTATGCGGCCCCTCCTCTGAGCAGCCACCTGGAGGCCCATACAGTCGCTCTGAGTCCCAGCGACCCGCCGCATGCCTCTTCCTCTGGGCAGCCGTCTGGTGTTCCGTGCGGTCGCTCTGAGTCCCAGTGACCCGCCGCGCACCTCCTTCTCCTCCAGGAAGCCGCCCGGAGTTCCAGTGCGGTCGCTACGAGTCCAAGCAACTCACTACACACCTCCTCCTCCTGGCAGTCGCCCGTAACCCTGTTGCAGTCACTGCAAGTTCAAGCGACCTGCTGTGCTCCTCCTCCTCCTCTGGGTAGCCCCCTGGTGTTCAGGAGTGGTTGCTCTGAGTCCAAACAACTCGCCACGCACCTCCTCCTCCGGGCATCCGCCCATAGCCCTGGTGGGTTGCTCTGAGTCCCAGCGTCGTGCTGAGCGATCCTCCTCTCCAATGCTCCTGGTTGTCTGAGTTCACTGCTCCAGCGGGAGGAGGGGTGTCTCGCCAGGCAACTCTACTTCACAAAGTTCCCTGCGTCTGGGACTACCGCCCCATCTGCCACGCCTCCCCAATGAGAGAGACTCACCTGGTGACTTTGAGTTGGTCTCAAGTCTCTCAACATCTCCTCTTCTTGAATCCTGAGTCCTGGAGCAACATGAAATGCAGCCACCCTCTAGTCTGCCATCTTGAAACCCCCATTTTAATTTATACACATACACTTGGCAAATTCCTCAGGAGGATTTTCTTGAAAGTTTTTAATATTTCCATGGAATTAAGTAATTGATCATTAAATGCAGTTCTTAAAGATGATTTTCTTTCAAATATTAATTGCTAATGCAATAATCAGTTCTACTGTGTTTAGACTGATGGATAGTGATGGGTTGTTTATTACCTTGGCAACAAGATATCGCTCCTGTAAATGAGAACTATGCTTTTCATAGCTTTCTTTGCTGGATGGTTCTGGTTAGCATTCCCTGTTAGCCATTTTCATGACATTTGGAAAGTGGAAGTGCCCTGGCAGCCATATTCTTGAGAATTACTGTGGTCAGATGTGGAGACTTTCAGACAGCTTCCTTTTTGGGTTGGGGGTGGAGGGAGTACTGGGGATTGAACTCAGGGACACTCGACCACTGGGCCACATTCCTAGCTCTATTTTGTATTTTATTTAGAGACAGGGTCTCACTGAGTTGCTTAGTGCTTTTCTTTTGCTGAGGCTGGTTTTGAACTTGATATCCTCCTGCCTCAGCCTCCTGAGCTACTGGGATTAAAGACATGAACCACCTTGCCCCACTTAGACTGCTTCTTGAACTCTCTTTTCTGATCATGGTTGTAGTGGTTTCTCCATCTTCCCAGCAAGTAAGAGCTTGTCCATTGTCCAGTGCTTCAGGTTGAAGTTGTTAGTTAAATGTTTTCTGATGTCTTGCCAGATCTTTACTTCCCATCTCCTATCATGATTGTGGAAGCCATAATATCTATATAACATTCTCTGTTTTCATAATTCTAATCATGACTCTCTTTTTATGATCAAACTCAGACTGATAGTTTTATTCTAATTTCTGCTAATAAACCTAGTATTATTAATTTTTATACCCATTTCTTGTCTCCAAAACAATGTGGTTTTCCTAAAGTTATCAATAATGTACTATCTCCTAATACTAATAATTCAGTAATTTTTTAATTCAATCCTTGGAAAGTTCTTAACATTTTTTTGACCAGTTTGTCAGTTTTACTAACATTGATTATCTTGAAATTAATTCTGATAATAAATCTTACTTCAACTGAATGACAGAATTTCAACATACAAAGCATACAAGATTTTTCTGTCTAGGTTACATCTAGAATGCTTTTATCCATATTTGAATGTAAATTTTTAGAGCTTGACAATAAATCAGAATGACACATCTTATTTATATTGCATTACTATACTGATTAGATACATTGGTAACTTATCAACACTTGTCATTGGTTATGCACAACTTCCAAGATGCCGATGGTCCTGTAGCTCTGAGTTGCTCCAAATTCCAAGGTTGAAATTAAGGTCAAAGAAAAGATTTTGGCAGAATTCTGGGAAGAAGTTCAATATAAGTACGTTATAAGAGTGCTGTGTACAGAGATGAGATCAAGACATTCACTTTCTAACTAGTTGAGAATGTTAATTATGATTAAACAAAACAGGTGCAGTCTCAAAGTTACAGAGCATGTATTAGCAAACGTAAACATTAAAAAAATAAATAAGCCACATTGTTTAACCCTTGTCTGGTTTAGAGAAGGTTTGCTTTGTTTCCCTCTAAAATACATTCAAAGGAGCTCCTTGGAAACCTTTTTATCTGGTTTAGTGTTTTGTACCAATTAGCATATTAAGAAAGAACTAGTCATTTTAAGTGACAAGAAAAAGATACCTCTGAAAAAATAACAGTTCTCATAGTTTTGAGGACATCGATGTAAGTGGAAAATTACTTAGTATTAGTAAAATTTCACTTATAAGATGCCTGAAATGATTTGTTCTTATTCCAGTTTCTGAATCATCTCTATGTAACTGTGTGGTATACAGCTAGGGAACTGTATTGTAACCTTTTGGCACTGTGTTTATTTTCTTGGACACTCTAACATGTTGTTGTGAAACTTGAGAAATAAAAGTCTGAATTTAAAACATATAATCGTGCATACAGGAATATATCATAATTATAAAGGAGTTTTCTACATTTTAAGAGAAAAATCTATTCATCTGAGAGACTTCTAGGATGTATACAAGACAACAAGAATAACATTCTTTGACTTTGTTCTGCTGCAAATGGGCCTGAGACGGGAAAACTGATGTGCTGGGTAATGGAACAGAAAAGCAACGCGACTGTGTATGGAAATGATCACCTCCAGGCATTCTGGGGCCAGCAGGGCCCTCCTGCCAAGATTGTTTTCCTTAAGCACCTAAGTACTAATAAAAATTTGTACAGACACATTAATCAAAAAGAAAAGTTTCAAAGAGTTTATTTTTGAGGTTTATCGTCACTGTTCTTAGTGAATTGATAATCTTAATTGGATATATTTGGAATTGATCCAAATTCATGTTTGGGAATTGAATTGTAGTGATTAAACAAAGTAACTGAGGTCACCACCCTATTCAATAAGATATTTTTGGCATGTAATTAATTATAATCTCATTGTAAATCCTTTTGATTTATAGATTAATGTGTATTCTTTATTTCAATTATGCTTACCATTTTTAAAATTAAAATTAAAGCAAGTAGATCATTGCAGAACTTCTTCAAGATCTTTTATAAAGTTTATTCTTTGATCAAAAGCAGTAGTTTGGGAAAACTACATTTATTGTTATATTGTATAGGGAAGATGCATGGGTGTTATGAATTTTGGCACAATTCTTTTCATTTAGAAATGTTGATTGTATTGTTGCAATTTTCAAAAATAAAGTCAATTCCTCTAGGTTATTCTCTAATCCTTGTGAATCTTATACTCATTTTCCTGTTCACACTTTTTTTTTTGGCAGTACTGGGGATTGAACCCAGGGCCTTGTGCTTGTAAGGCAAGCACTCTACCAACTGAGCTATATCCCCAGCCCCATACTTTTTCTTTACACACACACACATACACAGAGTCTTAATAAGGTGTTTGACTTTATTCTTCCTCAAACACAGATTAAGTTATTATGGAAAGTTTTTCATGACCTTTCAAACCAACCGAAATGAATGATTTAAAAATTTTTCTTACAAAGTTACTATTCTATTTACCATCTTACAACTTTAATTCAATGTAAGTTTTTCCCACCTAAACGTTAGAGTGATTACCTTAGAAATTAGAGCTCTAAATTAGGACAGTATATTGTTTTGCTCTATATGAATATTATAGATTTTAATGTTTTATGAAGTTGTTAAAAAATCTTTAAGATAAACTACTAATTTAACATTTTTATATACAGAATGAATTCAATAAGTGACATATGATAAAACCATCCATTTATTTTTAATAGAAATCACAATGGTAAAATTCAAAGGAGATCTAGTTTTCTGAAGCATATTGATAGTATATCAAGTCAGCTATTAGTAATTTTGAAGTTATTTCAATATTACAGAGTCATAAGATTAACCCCTCGACCTGCCTCAGACAAAACTGTGTTGTGCTAATGATCAATTTCAAGCCATCTGTAGTTGAGGAGCCAGAGAACATTTGACCTCCAACCATTGGGATGACTATTGGAGTTCCACCAGCAAGTAAAGAGGAACGCATTCTAAGTGAATGCCAGAGACAAAGTTAGGTTAAAAAACTTAAAGCAAAGAGGTGCCAAACTATTGGTAGGAAGATGAATGCCAAACTTGGCTATTATTTGAGCCTTAGAGTCAGTGGCACCAGCGTTGAATTTTAGGATGAGGTGAATTCAGGCCAGAAGGAGTTTGAAGTCCAGGAAGCTCTAGGAGGCTCTGACCCTGACCTCTCTATCCTCTGCTAATGCTGTCTCTGCCCCTGGAGGTCACAGCAAAAGGACAACGGTTACCCTTGCTGCCCTCTCCAGATGGAGCTCTATACTCTTCTCTATTTCTCACAGGG
The DNA here is from genome assembly GCF_902686445.1 of Sciurus carolinensis. NCBI lineage: Eukaryota > Metazoa > Chordata > Mammalia > Rodentia > Sciuridae > Sciurus > Sciurus carolinensis. The sequence goes on along the minus strand of NC_062221.1, from coordinate 101,323,385 downwards.
TACCTGGGTCAAGCTGAAAGGTGAAATGTAAACTATAGCAGAGATAATACTTTTTTGTTATGTGATTCATGAGGGTGAATCTTAAATATAATTATTTCTCAATGAGGAAGACAGGATAATTTCAGGACCATTGTGAACTGTTTAGTCAACTTTCTAAACCTTAAAGATAGTCCCCTAGTGGGGCAAGGCCTGAGAAATTTTTTCTCTCCTGATGAGGATCTTTGGGTCTTGTGTGTATCTTCTGAAACAGCTTTGTCTAGCTTAGGGCCCTTGAATGTGTGTGGCGGTAGGGGGTGTCAAATAATTTATACAAATGTTGATTATGTGAAATAAACCACATTTCTGGTACTTCAAGAGCTTCCAAATAGCCTTAATGGGATTTGAGCTTGCCATATTTACAGAGTGTCTATTTCATTTCATCTATCCTGAGAACTTTCCCAAACCAGTGGCTTAGGTGGGAATTAGATCTTGAACATATTTTTAGAGCTCAGAACTAGCCATATGATTTATTTCCTGTTATGGTTTGGATGTGAGGCGTCCCCCAAAAGCTCATGTGTGAGACAATGGTTTAGATGAGGTTTAGAGGAGAAATGATTGGGTTGTGAGATCCTTAACCCAACTGGTGAATTAATCCCTTGATGGGATTAACTGAGTGGTAACTGAAGTCAGATTGGGTGTGGCTAGGGGAGGTGGGTCTTTGGGGGTTGTGCCTTTGTGGGTATAATGTTTTGTATCTGGTATGTCGAGCCTCTCTCTCTCTCTTTCTCTCTCTCTCTCTCTCTCCCCCTCTCTGCTTCCTGATCATCATGTGAACCATTTCCCTCTGCTACACTCTTCTGCCATAATGTCCTGCCTCACCTCCAGCCCTGAGGAATGGAGCTGACTGTCTCAATGGATTGAGACCTCTGAAACTGTGAGGTCCCAATTAAATTTTTCCTCCTTAATAATTGTTCTTGTCAGGTCTTTTAGTCAAAGTAGCATGAAAGCTGACTAAATCATTCCCTCAATCTTAATTACCCTTTTTTCAATCATATTTCCAAAATAAAACTTAGTCAAAAAGATTTAAATATATGAAAATATTATATGTTTTAATCCGTATTGCCCCTCCTAGAAAGTAAATGTCCTTGTAATCAGGTTGTATTTTTTGACATCAAAAGAAACTTGATTTTTAGCCTATTTTAATTGGGTTAAATTTCACAGTTGTCACTCAAGTAAGTTCCTGAAATCTTAACGAATATATTAAAATTAATAGCTTTCCATCTTGTTTCTACATCAATCGTCTACTTATCTACTATTCTGACCGCTTTATTATACTCCAAGGTTAGCACAGTGTTTACAAAGTCTCAGATTTAATGAAAACTTAGGAAGAAAAGAGAGTCACACTTACGACAAAGGTGTTTTCTTTGGTTACCAATGTTCTCAAGTTCTGTGAGAATCATCAGAGTCCTGGAAATGGCCTGAAAGAGTCTGTTTTACCAATTATCTGATATCTACCCGAAGTCTGGTCCCCTAGTGAACACTGAATTGCTTGTTTCTATCTATTCTTATGACAGCTGAAACCAACCAGAGAATGTCACTGTCTTTCTCAGATAGGATCGTTCCTTCTCCACAAAGGTAGGATATTTTGTGTTTACAGTTTTTACATCAGAAGTTGCTTCATGCACCACAGGGTTTTCTGTGGTATGGTATAGCTCATGTCTCTTGTTTAGTCAAGACTTTGACTGATAACCAACTAGGCTGATAATCAGTGAGGTAAGGTGTAAGGGGAATCTTGGACTCTGGACTCTGATAATGTTGACCTATATGAGTCATTGATTAGGACATTGAATCTTAATTTATTTGTGTCTAAATTGACTTGTGGAAAACTTGTCATTTTGATTATTTTCTACTGGTAATTGAGAAGTGCAATTAATTATAAGGCTAAAACATGATTCATCTAATTTTTTTTAATCCTTAGGGTCAAGGTTATTGTTATTTTTTGTACTGGGAACTGAACCCAGGGGCACTACTTTACCACTGAGCTACATTCCCAGTCTTTTTATTTTTTAATTTTGTGACTAGGTCCACTAAGTTTTTTAGGGCCTCTCTAAGTTGCTGAGACTGGTCTGCAATTCTGCCTCGGCCTCCCGAGTCGCTAGATTTACAGGTGTGAGCCACCATGCCCAGTTATCCTCAGGGTTTTGAAAAGCATTTTTACAGGGAAGCATATGATTAATCTCATAATTTCATTATCCATCTGTTCATCCATATACACTTGCATATGTACATAGTGTAAAACATGTTGGGCCTGTTGGTTTTGGAAATATGAAACTGAATAAGATAAGTACCTGCTCTCAGGTTGCTTATAGTTCATATTTAGAAAATGTTTGCGTAGCAGACATTATTTGATTTCCTTCCTAGCCTCCAAGTGTCTCTTCCTTTTTCTTAATGATGGTTTGGAAAACTATGATGTTTGGGGAGCTGAGGTTAAATTGACTACTACACTCCATCTGACTGGTTTGCTTGTCTGCTCTGGACTTAGTGTTTCAGAAGGAGTGAGTCTGTGGACCTGTGCTGGGGTTCAGTGAATGCTGCTGTCTTCCCCATTGCAATCCTCTACGACAGTGGATGGAATGGACAGGGTTGCATGGTGGAAAAGTGAGAGGAACAAAGGGGACACGTAGCCAAAAAGTGGACCTGATCTCTTAGTGTATTTGGTCACACTACTTGTGTTTCATGAAGCCGTTCCCAAAAAATGTATTAGACATTCTGGAACTTATTTACTTTGTTAAAACACAAGGACATGGAATTCGCCTTGTTTATTAAATTTGGAAAGAACCCATGAATTTTAAAAATCATGAAATGAAATTTCTCTATGTATCATTTTTTAATAAAATAAATTTTTAAATAAGAAATTAGGGCAACAATGAGATGTAAACTCACTGATTAAAGCAGATGGGAATTCAAGACTTTAAGAATTACCAGAAAGATTTAATAAAAATGAAAATTTCCTTTAATCCCACTGGGAGTTTTAACCACCTGGGAACAAAGCCAGAAACAGGAGAAGTCGAGGCAAATAATAAATAGAATAAATAGTTGGGTAGGTAAGTGAGAGTTATAAGGGCATACAACAGTTATTTAAAATAAAATGACCTTTTGCTGATTTTTTTCTTTTCAAGGACAGTTCCCTTAATCCTATTATTTTTGATGATGAATACTGCTTTTCAGAGTTAGAGTTATAACATTTCACCAAACTGTCCCTGTTGCTAGAACATAGGACTTGCAATGTAATATCATCCCCCTTAATGAAGAGAGATGACTTACCATGTGTTTGATGAGTCCTTCTGTAGGGGTAGGGGTCAGTCCCACTAACACTGATCACTCATTCTAAGGAGGGTTGCAGTGGTAACCAGGATTCTACTAATTCACAGCATCTAATGTTTGGAACTGGGTGTTCAGTAGAAGGTAGTCCATATGGGGCTGCACTCACCTATGGAAGGGATAAGGCTGAAGAAGGTTATCAGTAGATAGAAAAAAATGCTAATAACAATTAGACAGAATCATAAGGTCAGACTCTAGGTGTTTGATATATTAATAAAGTTAAAAATTATGCGAGTGCAGAGCTTATAAAACTACCTGTGGTAAAGGTTTAGGTCTTTCCTTTTTAAAAATATTTTTTATTTGTTCTTTTTAGTTATACATGACAGTAGAATGTATTCTGACATATCATACATTCATGGAGTCTAACTTTCCATTCTTGTGGTTGTACATGTTGTGTAGTTACAATTGTTGTGTATTCACATATGAACATAGTTAAGTGTGTCCAATTCATTCTACTGTCTTTCCCATTCCCATCACCCTCCCTTGTCCCCATTCTCCAAGTCCAATTCAGGGAACCTCCACTCCTCCCTCTCCTGAACCTAATGTGCATCAGCATCTGCCTATCAGACAAAACTTTCTGCCTTTGGTTTTTTGGGATTGGCTTATTTCACATAGCATGATAGTCTCCAGTTCCATCCATTTACCTGCAAATGCCATAATTTTATTGTTAATTTTATTCTTTTTCATTGTGTATATATACCACATTTTCATTATCCATTTGTTTGTTGAATGGCACACATAAGTTGGTTCCATAGCTTAGCTATTGTGATTTGAGCTTCTGTGAACATTGATGTGGATGTGTCAATATAGTAGACTAATTTTAAGTCCTTTGTGTATATGCTGAGGAGCGGGATCATTGGCTTAAATGGTGGTTCCATTCCAAGTTTTCTGAGGAATCTCCATACTGCTTTCCAGAGTGGTTGCACCAATTTGCAGTCACACAAGCAATGTGTCCGTGTGCCTTTTCCCCACATCCTTGCCAACATTATTTATATTCTTGATAACTGACATTTTGACGGGAGTGAGGTGAAATCTTAGTGTAGTTTTGATTTGCATTTCTCTAATTGCTAGAAATGCTGAACATTTTTCATATATTTGTTAATCATTTGTATTTCTTCTGTGAAGTGTCTGTTCAGTTCCTTTGTCCATTTATTGATTGGGTTATTTGTTTTGTAGGTGTTAAGTTTTTTGAGTTCTTTATATATACTAGAGATTAATCTGAGGTGCAGGTGGCAAAGATTTTCTACCATTCTGTAGTTTCTCTCTTCATAATATTGATTGTTTCCTTTGCTTTGAAGAAACTTTTTAGTTTGAATCCCATTTATCGATGCTTGATTTTACCTCTTGTGCTTTCAGAGTCTTGTTGAGGAATTTGGTTCCTAAGCCAACGTGATGGAGATTTGGGTTTACATTTTCTTCTAGTAGAGTAGGGTCTTGGTCTAATACCTTTAATACCTTGGTCCTTGATCCACTTCGAGTTGAGTTTTGAGTTGAGTTTTGTGTAGGGTGAGAGAGGTCTAATTTTATTTTATTACATATGGATTTTGAGTTTTCCCACCACCATTTGTTGAAGAGGCTATCTTTTCTCCAATACATGTTTATGCAGCTTTTTCTAATATGAGATAACCGTTTTTATGTGGGTTTTTCTCTGTATCTTCTATTCTGTACCATTGGTCTTCATGTCTGTTTTGGTGCCAATACCATGCCGTTTTTGTTACTATAGCTCTGTAGTATGATTTAAGGTCTGGTATTGTAATACCTCCTGCTTCAGTTTTCTCACTGAGGAATGCTTGGGTTATTATGAGCCTCTTATTTTTCCAAATGAATTCCATAGTTGCTTTTTCTATTTCTATGAAGAACATCGTCGGAACCTTAATAGGAATTGCATTGAATCTGTGTAGTGCTTCTGGTAGTTTGGCCATTTTAACAATATTAATTCTGCCTATCCAAGAACATGGGAGATCTTTCCATCTTCTAAGGTCTTCAATTTCTTGTTTTCATTTTCATCGTAGAGGTCTTTCACCTCTTTTTTTAGATTGATTCTCAAATATTTCATTTTCTTTGAGGCTATTGTGACTGGTATAGTTTTCCTAATTTCTCTTTCAGTTAATTCATCACTGATATCATATGGGAATGCAATTGATTTATGGGTGTTAATTTTATATCCTGCTACTTTGCTGAATTCATTTATTAGTTCCAGAAGTTTTCTGGTGGAGTATTTTGGGTCTTCTAAATGCAAAATCATGTCATGAGCAAGTAGGGATAGTTTGAGTTCTTCTATTCCTATTTGTATCCCTTTAATTTCTTTCTTTTGTCTAATTGCTCTGGCTAGAGTTTCAAGGACTATGTTGAATGTAAGTGGTGAAAAAGGGCATCCCTGCCTTGTTCCAGTTCTTAGAGGGAATGCTTTCAATTTTTCTCCATTTAGAATGATGTTGGCCTTGGGTTTAGCATATATAGCTTTTATAATATTGAGGTATATTTCTAGTATCCCTAGTTTTTCTAGTGATTTGAACATGAACAGATGATATATTTTGTCAAATGCTTTCTCTTCATCTATTGAGATAATCATGTGATTCTTGTCTTTACGTCTATTGCTGTGATGAATAATGTCTTTTGATTTCTGTATGCTGAACCAACCTTGCATCCCTGGGATGAACCCCACTTGATCATGGTGCACTATCTTTTAAATATGCTTTTGTATGTGATTTGCCAGTATTTTATTAAGAATTTTTGCATCTGTGAACATTGGTCATGAGGAATATTGGTCTGAATTTTTCTTCCCTTGAAGTGTCTGTCTGGTTTGGGTATCAGGGTAATATTTGCTTCATATAATGGTTTTGGAAGTGTTTCCTCCTTTTCTGTTTCATGGAATAATTTGAGGAGTATTCATGTTGATCTCCTTTGAAGGTCTGGTAGAACTTAGCTAAATCTGTCTGGTCCTAGGTTTTTCTTTCTTGGTAAGTTTTTGATGGAGTCTTTAATTTCATTGCTTGAAATTGATCTGTTTAAATTGTGTCGGTCCTCCTGATTCAATTTGGGTAGGTCTTATGTCTCTAGAAATTTGTTGATATCTTCAAAATTTTCTATTTTATTAGAGTATGAATTTTCAAAATAGGTTCTGATTATTGTCTGTTTTTCAGTGGTGTCCATTGTGATATTTCCTTTTTCATCATGAATTTTAGTAATTTGAGTTTTTTTTCTTTCTTTGTTAGAGTGGCTAAGGGCTTATCAATTTTATGGATTTTTGTCAAAGAACCAGCTTTTTGTTTTGTTTCTTTTTTGGATTGTTTTCTTTGTTTTAATTTCATTGATTTCAGCTCTGATTTTAATTATTTTCTGTCTTCTACTGCTTTTGGTGTTGATTTGTTCTTCTTTTTCTAGGGTTTTTATATGTAATTTTAGGTTATTTATTTGTTGACTTTCTATTCTTTTACTGAGTGAACTCAGTGCAATGAACTTTCCTCTTAGCAGTGCCATCATAGTGTCCCAGAGATTTTGGTATGTCTTATTGCTATTTTCATTTACCTCTAAGTATTTTTTTTTAATTTCATCCCTGATTTCTTCTGCTACCCATTCATCATTTAATAGCAAATTATTCAGACTCCAGGTGTTGGAGTAGCTTCTATTTTTTATTTTATCATTGATTTCTAATTTTTTCCATTATGATCTGATTGGATGCAAGGTATTATCTCTATTTTTTTTGTATTTGCTAAGTGTTCTTTGTGACCAACAACATGGTATTTTAGAGAAGATTTCATGTGCTGCTGAGAAGAAAGTGTATTCAGTCATTGATAGATGAAATATTCTATATATATCTGTTAAGTCTATATTATTAATTGTATTTTATAGTTCTGTAACTTCTTTGTTTAGTTTTTGTTTTGGGGATCTAATCAGTGGTGAGAGAGGTGTGTTACAGTCACCCAGTATTATGGTGTTGTGGTCTGTTTTCTTCTTGAAATTGAGAAGGGTTTGTTTGATGTATGTACATCATCATTGTTGGGGCATAAATATTTATGATTTTTATGTCTTGTTGATGTATAATTCTGTTAAGCAGTATGAGATGTTCTTCTTTGTTCCTTCTGATTAACTTTGACTTGAAGTCCACCTTATCTCATATGAGGATAGAAACCCCTGCTCTTTTACGAGATCCACATGAATGATATTTTTTTCCCTATCATTTTAGTTTGTGAATGTCTTTACCTATGAGGTGAGTCTCTTATAGACAGCATATTGTTGGGTCTTGTTTTTAAATTCATTTGCCAGTCTATGTCTTTTGACTGATGAGTTTAGGCCATTTACATTCAATCTTATTGAGATATGATTTTTATTCCCTATAATTTTGATTTGTTTCTGGCTTTTATTTTGAATTAATTTCTCCATTGATTCACTGTTCTTTCAGTGCATTTCCTTCCTTTGCTGGTTTTCATTTTTATTTTTATTTTTCATTCTTCTTAATAAAATATATTATTGAGTATGTTTTGTAGTTCAGGCTTTCTAGTTGTGAATTCATTTAACTTTTGTTTATTATGGAATGTTTTTATTTCATCCTCAATTATGAAACTGAATTTTGCTGGGTATAGTATTCTTGGCTGGCATCCATTTTATCTCAGAGCATTGCATATATTATTCTAAGACTTCCTAGTTTTGAGGGTCTAGGTTGAAGGTCAGCTGAGATCCAGTTTGGTTTCCCTCTAAAAGTCACCTGTCATTTTTCTCTGGCAACCTTTAAAATCCTATCCTTACTCTGTATGTTAGACATTTTCATAATAATGCGCTTTGGTGTGGGTCTGTTGTAATTTTGTATATTTGGGGTCCAATAAGACTCTTGTATTTTATTTTCCATTTCATTCTTTAGGTTCAGGAAATTTTCTGACATTATTTCATTGAAAATGTTATGCTTTCCTTTTGTTTGTATCTCTGAGTCTTAATCTTTCCTACTAATTCTTAAATTTGGTCTTTTCAGGTTATTCCATATTTCTTGTAAGTTCTGTTTATGGTCTCTTAACATCTTTTCTCCATGGTCAAATTTGTTTTCAAGATTATATATTTTGTCTTAATTTCCTGAAACTTTGTCTTCCCAGTGATCTAGTCTGATGGTTGTGCTTTGAATTTAATTTTTAATTTTGTTTATTGATTCCTTCATTTTGAGAATTTCTGCTTGATTTTCAGAATCTCTGTCTTTTTATTGAAGTGATCTTTCACTTACTGTATTTTCTCTCTGATTTCACTCTTTATACTGTCATTTATTTCAGAAATCTATTTAACTATATACTTTCTAAACTCCCTGACATTTCTTCCACCCTGGTGTTGATAGATTCTGTTATAGGAGCATCTTGGTTTGGGCAATTTGTTTTCTTGCTTTTTCATGTTGTTTGTGTGTCTACTTATGTAATACTATGGATCCGAAGAAGTAGAGTTTCTACCCTGTGGACTATAGTGTCCCTGAAGGTTTCCGGTACCTCACTGTTTAGGGGGAGACAAGTAATAACAACCACCAAACAATATACAGCATTAAACCAAATAGTTCTTAGTATGAGGTCTACAGTGTTAATTATCAATCACAATAAACAGAAATGATATGATCAGTTATTGCCTACAATAAAAACTGCAAATTTGTAAAAGGGTTTACAATTTCAAATGGTGGACAGGGAGAGAACAGAAATGGCATAGGACTTGATGATTATGAGGGAAGAGGAGAGAAGATAGACACAAAAAATTAAAGAGAGAATAACAGAAATTGGTTTTTAGTGAAAGAAAAGAGAGAAAGAGCATCAAAGGAAACAGGTAAGGGAAAAATACATATAAAGTAAAAATTTTAAAATGTTAAAAATAAAAATGAAGCAATACAAAACAAAACTAAAATATACTAATCAAATATCCTAGTCCTCAAAAAACTAATCCATGAAAAATAACTGACTTAAAAAATGCTAGAGATGAGAAAAAAAACAAATATGAATATGTATAAATATCCATGTACCATTAAAGTCACAATTAAACACAGAAAAGTATATAACAAAAGGAAGAAAGAAAAAAGAAAAAAAACTTGATGAAAAGTTGAAGTATTCTTTCTGTTGGAGTTCAAAGATTCTCAGCAGTGTTAGTGGAGTTGTCTGGAGTGTGATGCTCCACCCTCTGGATTGCTGTAGGTGAAGTTCCTGGAGGCAGGGTTTAGGCTTGGGTGGGTGCCAGGCTCCTTGCTGAATGCCAAGTGGTCTGGGATTTTAAAATCAGCACCCTTCAGGGCCCAGTAATTCCTGGCCCATGCTGTAAGACTGTCCCCCAGGATTCTCCCTTGGGTTCTGCTCCTTGTGGAGAAGCTGTCTGTCTGTTTTCTTGGTTTCATGCCAGAGAGCAGCCAGGAAAGTGATCTCATCTATTCTGCCATCTTGAAAACCTTAGGTCTTTCTTTTTTTTTTTAAACTCTATGTCCATATGTCTGTTCTGTCTTGGGCTGATGGTTTTATAAAATACAATGCAAATGAATTACTAGAAAACTTGAATAGAAATCTTCATTTTTATTGTATTTAATACACATAAAATACTCTGTAATCTTTTTATAAAAATTTCTAGATGTCAGCACTAATTATGGACTGACACATTTTGAAGGAGTATTTTAGTAGAACTCATCTTGTCATTATTATGTGTAAATTAACTATTTTTATTAACAAGATGAAATAGTCCCAAGAGACTCCTCTGAGAGAGCCTTAAGGGAGGTCTTTTTCACAGTTTAGTTCTGGGGTAATAAATCTTTTTTTTTTTTTTTTTTTTTTTTTTTTTTTCCCTTTTTGGTCCAGGGAATGAACTTAGAGACACTTGGCCACTGAGCCACATCCCTGGTCCTATTTTGTATTTTATTTAGAGACAGGGTCTCACTAAGTTGCTTAGCACCTCAATTTTGCTGAGGTTGACTTTGAACTCTCGATCCTCCTGTCTCAGCTTCCTGAGCCACTGGGTTTGCAGGCATGTGCCACAACATCTGGCTGCAATAAACCTCAAGAGAACTGAAATACTACATGCAGAAAAGAATATTAATTCAAGAACTTTGGGGAGGCAAAGCCCAAGTGAATAATATTTTTATCAAACCCAAGAGAATACAAGAGGGATAGGTAGCTTCACTTTTCAACTTTAGAAACAATTTTAGGAAAGAAACATTATACTGAGTAGCCTGAGAAATGAGTAATATCAAACCTAAATATTATCAAGCCTATCTTCAATAGAAAATGAAAGTTTCTTGGTTGGCAGTTTGGTGTGGATGAGGCTCCCATGGGTTTACATGTTGAAAGTTCAGTCCCCAGTGTGGTGGTGTTAGGAGGAGGTACAATCTTTAGGAGGTGGGATCTCATGGTAATTATTTCAATTATGTTTTTGGGGATGATACTCGTACAACAGATTAAAGATGGTCTCAGGCCATGAATTAGTTCCCATGAGAGTGAGTTGTTAAAAAAGAACAAGGCTGACTCCTGGATCCCTCCGCCTTTTGTTTTACCATGTATTCTCTTCTTCCTCATGCAATCATGCCACCACCATGTTGTGACAGAGTTCCTTACCAGACACCAAACAAATGGGGCCACACGAACTTGTACTTTCAGCCTCCAAAACTGTGGGATAAATAAACCTCTTTTCTTTATAAGTACTCAACTTCAGGTATTTTGTTGTTGCAACAGAAAATGGGCTCAACACAGTTAGCAAAGCATTTTTTTTTACTACGTGCACATTTTTGTTTTTGCTTATGAAAAGGATCAGCTGATTATATAGGAGCCTGGAATTATAAAGGAGTTGCTCCTTTGGCACATATTTCCCTATAACAATAGACTGAGAATAGGAATGGATACTAATGAGTGTTGAGACTGAAGATGTTACAGGGGCAAAGTCACGAGGGAGTTTCTCCCTATACTAAGAAACTTAGACTGCATCCTTTAGAAAATTAAGAATACTTAAAAATGTAAAACAATTGCATTATCTGACTGTATTGTTTATTTTTTGTTTGTTTTTGAGATTTTCAAAAGCATTGTCTTGGTCGTGGCAAGGATGATGAATTTGGAATGGGATGGGAAACGTGCATAAGTATTAGAATAGGGAGGCCAGGTGTATGGTGTTAAAACACAGGCAAAAGAAAATGCAGACCTGATCTAAGAAAGTAAGTCAGATCAGAGTAAGAGAGGACATATTTAGACTCCTCAAGTAGCATAATCAACACTTACTGGTGAGAGGTGGCATCCAGGGCAATTTTCAGCTTCCTCTTGTCAAATGTGAGTGATATGGCACATTTCATGGAAATAGGAACATAGGGAAAAGTAAAAATACTGGGGGAGGAGACGAGGAATCGATTTAATTCTAGTCATGTTGAATTTGAGACTGTTGTGGATCCTGTATCTAATTATGAATAATTGGCAAGGGGATGTTTCTTTGGACTCTCAGGGCACAGTAACCAGGAAAATCATAATTGCACTAACAGTTTTTAATGGACTCGAGATATTTGCTGTATACAAATTGCAGACTTCATTTTTTTTCAAAATATCTATGCAATAAATGTGTTTTAAAATCAGAAATAACTTGGGGACTGGCTAGTACAATCTGATGTCAGATTCAACTGATATCTAAAATGCAAAAAAAGAAAGAAATAGACTTAATCGTTCAAACCTTAGTTTTTTTCTGATGTTTTCATATTAGAATTAAAGAAACATGCAATCAGTATTTATTATGATGAACTCTGCCTAGTCTAGATTTGTTCTCTGTGTTTAGGAGAAATTTGAAAAGTGGGAATTCTTAAACAATGAAAATGAATATAGGGGAATGGAAATGAGATTTTTAATGACTTCTGAAGAAGTTAGGATCCTCTATGGTAGTTAAATGACTTAAGAGATGAGTTCTGTACCAGGCTTGGATTGTCACTTATTGGTCCTGAGATTTTGTTTTTCTACCTGGTTATATTTAATTATTCAGCAAACATCATTGAGCAACTATGATATGCAAGCCATGAGAAAACCAAGATAAATCAGGTATTGTGGGTTAAGTGAGGGAGGAAGACAGGGTATAAAATTATAACTTAGTGCAATTAATGTGACCAATAGTCGTATAAATAGCTGTGGAAAGATGGCTCAATTATATTCGGAACAGGAATGAATTTGGAAGAACTTTTCTGCTCTGTCAGAAAGGAAACACTGAAAACCTTGTTTTGTTCTTCAAATACAATTAGCAAAAGCATGGAATAGTTTTATCTTGTATTGTGGACATGATGAGTAGTTCATTACTGGGTTATATGATGGTTAATTTTATGTGCCAACTTGATTAGGCCACAAGGTACCCCCACATTTAGTTAAACTATTCTGGGTGTGTCTGTAAGGTTGATTTTGGATTAGATTAACATTTAAATCAGTAGACTGAGTGATAAAGATTGTCCTCCCTAATATAAGGGAGCCTCATCCAATCAGTTGAAGACCTGAAAAAAAAAAAAAAAAAAAGCTGACATTACTCCAGCAAATGAGAATTCTTGTTGGAGGGCCTTCAAACTAACTGGCACATCAGCATTTTTCATTCCTTTGGATTCAGTCATCTTCTCTTTTTGGGTCTCCAGTCTGCAGGTTTTAGACTGGAATTATATCATTGGCTCTTCTGATTTCTCAGGCCTTTGGACAAAAACTGGAACTAAAGTATGGTTCTCCTGAGTCTCCAACTTGCCAATTCACTTGCAGATCTTGGGACTTGCCCACCTCTATAAATGTGCCAGCCAATTCTTATCATTTCTGTCTCTTTGTCTCTGTCTCTGTCTCTCTCTCTCTCTCTCTCCATCTGTCTTTCTCTTTGCATGTGTGTGTATAATATATAATATACACACACATATACATACATACATACATACATATATGTTCATATATAAATATATATAGACACATATATACCTCCTATAGGTTCTGTTTCTCTGAAGAACTTGACTAATATAGGTCATTTAATAAAAATGCCAAGATTTATCCTGAAAATATTGTTTTTGAAAAAAAAAGTAAGATACATTTGCATCTAAAACCTTGGAAATCCCAAGAAATTCAAACACAGATTAAACAGTGATTGATATTGGTTAAATTTTTAGGAGATCAATTTCTGAAAAGAAATAGTTCTGTTTCACTTGAATAAAATTAGTGGTTAATATTTAAGATTTTTGCTATTATCAAAGTTTCACCATTTAACAAATACATTGAGCAGTAATATATATATATATATATATATATATATATATATATATATATATATATAAATCACCAATATTTCAATGAAGCTATTGGTAAAAGTAAGTAGCCATAAAATGGTTGGTTGAGTCAATATGTGGAATATCATATAGCCATTAAAATGACATTGTTCTGTAATTACAACAGGAGATGATGCTAAACCTATCTACATATTAAATTGACTCGTAATAAGTTGCACTAGTTTTCCTGTTTGGAAAGAACTGTCTTTGTGAAAACACTTAGGTTGATGTTGAAAACCTGGAGACATGAGTGGAGCAAACTAAAGAATCAAAAGACCTATTCCATCTGCTCTGCATAGTGGGAGCAGAGGAGAGTGAAGGGAGTCAAAAGACAGAGGTCCAGTTAAATATTGTGTGAAAGGGATTGCTTAAAATTCAAGGCCAGTGCAAATTCCCTAGTAGGGGTTTTCCCAAAGGACCTTTGGGAACATGAATGGGTAAGGTTTCAATTTAAATGTTGGTGTTGCTGAGATAAACACAAACAATAATAAAACAAAACCAAAAAGAATCTGCTTCTATCTTTCCAGTAAATCTTTAGTAAAGTCTATTACGCTTCCAGATATTTTGTGTAATGCAGACTTTTTTGTAGAAAAAAATAGAAACAGCTGAATTTCATATCAGATGAAGAAAATGTATAAAGTTTAGAGTCTGGAGTTAGGGTGAGGAGCTGAGGGAAACAACTGGAAAATTGGAAGTTCATCCATAGGGTATGGATTTAGGGTTTGAGCTAATGTTATTGGGATCTGAAAGGATAAAGAGGCATTGGCTGACACTACCAGGCATGGATACATAGATTACCCCAAATCTACAACTTGAGGCTACACACAATTACATGCACGCACAAAGATTAAAATACTGTATACCCATATGTAAACAATGTTTGTTTTTAGGAAGTTGGATTCAATTTTCTTCTTTATTTTTTTCTATGTCTCTTGAATTGTTTTTACACTAAGCATCTCTTGCTTTTCAAATCAGAGAACAAAAGATATTTATGTTTTGGGGAAAAAAGAAGTTTGCTTTAATTTCAGAACAAAATTTAATCATACAGAGGCTGAGTTTTGCATGCTTTTGAAAGAATGAAGCAACATCATGGAGTTACCTTATGCATTCTTTATAAATTCTGCACAATATTTGATATGTATTTTTAAAAAATGGTGTTATGGTTTGTATATGAAGTGTTCTCTAGAGATTCATGTGTTGAAGACTTGGTCCCCACTACAGCAATATTCAAAGGTGAAGCTTTTGGGAAGTGAGTGACTCATGATGGCCCTAACCTCATCTGTCAATTAGATCACTGATGACTGAATGGACTACTGGGAGGCTGTAGAAAGCATAGGTGGTGGGACCTGGTGGAAGGCAGTAGGTCACTGAGAATGTACACTGCAAGGGTATTTCTCATACCTGGTCCCTTTCTCTGTTTGCTGACTGCCATGAGCTGAGCAGCTTTTCTCCCCTATGCTCTTCCACCATGTTGTTCTGCCTCACTCAGGCCCAAAGCACAATGGAATTGGCTGACCATGGATGAAACATTTGAAAGCATTAGCCAAAACAAATCATTTCTCGTCTAAGTCATTTTTTTCAGGTGCTTCAGTGAGAAAAATCTGACTAACACAAGTAGCAGGTACACTTAATCTAGTTTACCCCCTAAGATTGGCAAGTTATAGCTTTGGAAAGTTTTATGAAGTAGACTATATCATGCTCTTTCAAGTCATGCTTTCACTTATGGTGTCTGTCCCCTTTCTCCAAGGTGTATTTCTCCTTTCTCATCCTTCTAGAGACTTGGAATATTACTTCCTTCTTGACAAAGTTGTGTCCAGTTCCAGAAGCCCTTAGTTGCTTTATCTCTTCCATTATGGTGTCTTATATAGACCTGCAACAAGATTCTTATCACATTATTGTGTGCTTTTTCCTGCGTATGGCTTTCTCCACTGGAAAACTGGTTTTATGTATTTCCATTTCACAATTTGTGGAAAGATTATTGGCATGTCCTAGATTTCTGTGAATTCTCAAGTTCACTTCTGGTCCCAATTTCCTGGAGGGAGGGAATTTGGTGAGAGATGACCTTGCCCCCTCATGTGTACTCTTCTGACTTACACAAGACAGAGCTTTGTCTTTGTATCCCTGTGCTTCACACAGTGACTGGCTTAGAAGCATTTCTCAATTTGTGTTGCAAGGATAATAAGCAGTGGAGTCAAAATCTGAGAATATGGAGTCTGGTCTTATTCAGTCGAGTCAGAGCTGTTTGTAGCATGAACCCACAAACAGATTTGGAGTAGGTATTTAAGTACAAGTAGTATAAGCATATCAACAGGAAACGTTAAGTACAAATACATTACGGATGCTTTAATAATTCATACTTATTAAAAACAAGGATATATGTATAGCATACCCCAACTCTGATATTTGCACACACACAAAAAGATACTTTCTCCTATCTCCCTAGTGTGAAATTTATTTTGCATCACATCTAGGTTTGTCCCATCTGTATTAAGTTTAAGTTAGAAAATATTTGAGATCTGTTCTGTATCCAACTCCAAGAGAAAACTGCTCTGTCCTTCTATGCTCATCTATTATTATTATGTTTTCTGTAATGCATTATACCATGTGTAACTAATATTTTAGAATTATGGAGAAGCATCTGCTTCTGTTTTAATGTCTTGATAAAAGTGTTGTAAATATTATAGCTGTGTAAGATTCCTTTCCTTAAAGGGTCTGTTTCATTTCACCTGGAAACTATCTTAATTCTTAAATCCTTCTCCCAGATGCTGTATCTAGTAGATGAAGAACATGCCTTTTAATCAGCTTCTTTGTTAATTAGTAATGGAAACTACGCATGTTTATATTTTCAAGAAGTGATGTTAAAATTCCAAGATAAACAAAGAGCCAATGATATAACATTTATGTCTGTACTGTAAGTTAACCTTTGAGAACATAGTGTTCATATTCATTTAATTACTTAAGGCTTGGAAAGTGTACTTACAATGCAGAAATGAATGGTTAGGAGCAGCAGAGTTCTGTCACATGGCAATGTGACTTCTTTTGAAGATCCCCATCTCTTGGAAAGCCACTCTCGATGAGATTGCCTCCTGATGGCCTTTTCACAGTGCTAAT
Source organism: Sciurus carolinensis (assembly GCF_902686445.1). Classification (NCBI taxonomy): domain Eukaryota; kingdom Metazoa; phylum Chordata; class Mammalia; order Rodentia; family Sciuridae; genus Sciurus; species Sciurus carolinensis. The sequence continues at coordinate 101,306,671 of NC_062221.1, read as the reverse complement.
CACTTTAAACAAGCTTATGGGGGCAGCTGGAGAGTTGCCCTTTATCCATTAAGGCATATATCCCAGTGGGAACAGGGAATGGTTAAGGATGTAGCAATAAACTCAAGTTGGGTTATATTCACTTTGTCACTTTTAGGTTGGGAATGAGGGGTCAAAGGTTAATTTCCTGTGGGTTTTTCTTTTATTTTTTTCCCTAGAAATACTTTCAGGATGTTAGAACTGAAATTGAACTTAGATAGCTTCTAGTTGAATAACCTTCATTTTGTGGGTAAACAGAATTGTATAAATGTGAAACATGTAACCTTAGGGGAAAATAATGTCATTTTGGTGTTAAGATCTACTTAAGATTGTTGCAAACCACCATTTCACTCTTTGTATAAGGACTGTTGATATGCTCAAGGGTTTTGTAAGTTATCAAGTCCGCTTTGTGCTCTAGCTTTCTGCTCATACTAAACTAGATGACAAATCACTTTGCCATCTCACATGTGTGTTCCTGGATCAGGAACTTAATTATTTTTCTGATTTTCTCCACAAAGCAATACTTCTGCCATTCAGTTGAATTTTGTTCTTTTCTTCATCTTCAAATTTCTACTTCATGTAAAAAGAGAACACTTTATTTCTTGTTGAACTTGTGTACTTTTTCTCTTTCTTTCTTTCTACATTTCTATTATTGATCTATCTATCATCTATCTGTCTGTGATGAGAATTGGTGTAAGCCAATAAATACACATAAATACAAATGTCAATGAATTGAATTTAGGATACATTTATCTAAGGAGCACTTCTGCCACACATGGGCTATTTATCCCTTGCTCTGTCTGTGTTACCTGTCAGATCAAAACCAAATTCTGGTTAAATCTGACCATCTGATCTTGTGCCTTCCATTGAGCAGCTGAGTGCGACTCAAGGAAAGTACCAAACAGTGCCGGGTGACGCCTCATCAGTTCACGCCTGCGTGGACCCTTCGCACCGTGTGCGGTCAGGCGCCGTGCCACCATCACATTCGCTTCCTCAGAGATGGCCATTCCACACCTTCCTGCTCTCTGCAGATGGCCAATATCTTCTCCCCATTTGCCCTCTGAAGTAAATATAGATGTTTTCCCTCTCTACTTGTCCGGTTGCCTTTACTTGCAGCCTGTTTATTTTGTCTGATGAGTATTTCTTTTCACAATGTCTTTATTACCTGAATCCCAACCCCTGCAGCTGCTTTCCGACTGCACGCTATCCCATGATGTGTAATTAAGCTGCCCATTTTCCTGTAATTAAAAAAGGTTAAAGAATTGATTATAATCATCACTCTCTGAGGAAAAACAGCAGGAATAAAATTACAGATGATAGTTTTCTTTAAACCAAATGTGTTTAATGTATGTTTATTTCAAGCTGATTTTAGGACTTATAGAATAGACTCTATTTCCCAAATCTAGACTTTTAGGCAGAGCTGCAAACTATCTGTTCAGTTAGAGAATCCAACTCTTCAATAGTTCTAAAAGAGGGAAATTATTCCCTCTTCCTTTTTTGATTTTATGTTATATACATTTATATCTTTATAAAATTTTTATCTCTTACCTGGCTGTTTTCTGCAGAAACTTAAATGCAGTTGTTGTGAAATGTAACTTCAGTTATTTCATTCATCTGACTTCTTTTCTTCAGCCTAAATGATCTCATTTCTCTGAAACTTTCCTTTGAAGGCTTTTTCTCACAGCTGTTTTTTGAGTCACTTTGTTGTAAACATAACTCATAAAATTATATATATAGCAAAATATATAAATTACAATACAAAATTTTTACTTGGGCCAGATATAAAAAGTAAATTATTCCCTTACTTTAAAAGTAAGGTTTACTTGCTTGCCTAGCATATTCAAGGCCTTGGGTCAAATCTCAGCCAACACACACACACACACACACACACACACACACACACACACAGAGTTTATTAAATGACTGTATTAGTATAAGACATTCTGTCTGTATTAAAAGTCTTATAATTGCATGAGAAATGTGAACTGAACCATAGAAATGCAATCAGAAGACAGACTTTGTAGTCAATATTCTGCTGAATTGTGAGGTAAGGATTCTTCACCTGAACTTTCATTCTTGTGACAAGATAATACACATGCAAAATCATAGATTATCAGTATTCATGTGCTGGAATGAGTGTTATGGTATGGAAGCCTTCACAGCATGAAAGGATTAGGGTGGGCTTTAGACATTGGAAGAGTAATCATGCCAAAGGTGGGAGTTTAGATCTAAAAAAGGGCCAGGAGTTGCCTGGGGAGAGGAGAGGGCAATATTGCAGGGAAGGAAATTCTTGAATGGAGAGAAGGGGTTCTGGCATAAACAAACCATATGAAGATATCCAGAATTTTGAATAATAACTTTGGAGAAGGGCATGGTTATTCTTAGGAAAAAAAAAATGTTTAGATGATTTATCCAAAAACAAAGTCTCTGCTGATTATTATAGAGAAAATTTGTGTTTTCAGAGAGTAAAACCCTTGAGTATTATGTTTTTACTTACTTTGTTCATTTGTAGCTTTTTTCTATTCATGTGTTTGTGCTCAGTCTCTAATAGGTGTATTCGAATATATACTTTCCTGAGAATATAATAATAATGACAATAGAAAGATAGCATCTAGAATTATTTAATCACTGTATGGTAGGGACTGCTCTAAGTGCTTTACAGTATTAACTTGCTCAATTCCTTGGAAAATTTTATAGCATAAGTACTGCTGCTGGTTTCATTTTACACATGGGGCAAGTAAGGCACAGAGAGGTTACATGAGAGGTTGTTCGACATTACAGAGATTTTGGCGGAGCCAAAATCTGATCCAGAGCTTGTGCTCTGATGCTTAGAGCCTTTATAAGCATCAGTAAAAGTATGGGACACCATTTGGTCTAGAAATATATCAGCTATGACTCTGCCTTTGAAAAATTCACAGTGCAAAGCTAAATTAGAAGGAATGGATGTAGGCTTTTGTTGTTGAAAAGAGAGATGACTAATGAGACCAGAAGGAGTCAGAGGTCTACCCTGACAGGAGTTGGATGATTCTGCTGAGATAGAAGAGCATTTAGGATACCAAGGAAGTGAGTATTCAGAGATGATGTATTAGTTTTCTAGGGCTACTATAACAAAATACCACAAATTTTGTGACTTAAAACAACAGGAATTTGTTCTCTTACAGTTGTGGAAGTGAGAAGTAAACTAAGGTGTGCTTCTTCTGCAGTGTCTAGGAGAGACTCCCTTGCCTCTTCTTAGCTTCTGGTGGCTCCTGGCAATCTGGGGCAATCCTCAGCTGGTAGCTGCTTCATTACAATCTCTCTCTTTAAGAGACCTTCTTTCTTGTGCCTGTTTGTCTTCTCTTATAAGGATACCAATCATTGGATTTTGAACACACTCAATCCAGTATGGCCTCATCTTAATTTGACTCAGTACATCTGCAAAACCTCTATTTCCTAGTGAAGTCGTATTTTAAGATGGTCATGAATAATTTTTCATGGGATGTGGGGGGAACTATTGAGCCCACTGTAGTGAGCAAGGGGTTTGTGGGATGGCGTAGATACCATGCTCTTTGAGAAAAAGGAGTAGTGGACATCTTTCAGAAAAGAAATTATAAATTGTGCTTTAAACCACAAGAGTTTAAAATACCATTTTTGTGTATTTCAGTGACAATATGGAACAGCTTTATAGTTCACCTTTGAACAACAGTAGTTTGAATTGTGTGGACCCACCTATATGTATCTTTTTTTTCTTTTTTTTAGTTTTGTGACAATTTGATAAAACTGGTAGACCAATTGCACTAGAAATATTGAAAAATGTATGTCAAGAATGCATTATAGGCCAGGCACGGTGGCGCACACCTGTAATCCCAGTGGCTCAGGAGGCTGAGACAGGAGGATTGTGAGTTCAAAGCTAGCATCAGCAATGGTGAGGTGCTAAGCAACTTGGTGAGACCCTATATCTAAATAAAATACAAAATAGGGCTGGGGATGTGGCTCAGTGGTAAAGTGCCCCTGAGTTCAATCCCCAGTACCAAAAAAAAAAAATAATGCATTATATATATGTATATATGGATAATAGTTTATTGCATCATTTACTCTCATAAAATCTAAAAATATATGCTATAAAAATTAACACTTGGGGCTGGGATTGTAGCTTAGAGGTAGAGCATTTGCCTAACAAGTGTGAGGCACTGGTTTGATCCTTGGCACCACATAAAAAAATAAAATAAAGGTATTATGTCCATCTACAACTAAAAAAGTTAACCCTCATCAAAAGTTATGCACATATATAGACCATAAATGGTATTGGATCAGAAAGAAATAAAAACAGATCTAAAGATGCAGTGTTAAATTATAATTGCATAAAATAAACTGTGGTACATACTGTACTGCTGTAATAATTTTGGAACCACCTTCTGTTGCTATTTGGGTGAGATCAAGTGTTTGAAATATCTGCTTAAAACCAACACTAATTATCTGATGAGCAGCTTGTCTTTCCACTAAATAACCTGTTCTAGTCAGCTTTTTCACTGCTGTAACTAAATGATCTGAGCAGCAGAGGAGGAAAAGTTTATTTAGGGCTCACAGTTTCAGAGGTCTTAGTCCATAGAAGGTAGGCTCCATTCTATGGGGATTATGGTGAGGCTGGAACATCAAGGTGGAAAAGTGTGGCAGAGGGAAGCAGTTAACATGGTGATCAGGAAGCAGAGAGAGAGAGAGGGACTCCACTCTCCAGATACAAAATATATACCCCATAGCCACGCCCCCAATAAACCACTCCCTTCAGTCACACCCTACCTGCCTCCAGTTACCACTCAGTTAATCCCATCAGGTCAGGGGTTAATTCACTGATTAGGTTAATACTCTCACAACCCAATTATTTCTCCTCTGAACCTTCTTGCATTGTCTCACATGTGAACTTTTGGGGGACACCTCACATCCAAACCATGACATAATTTTTTTGTGACAAAAGTGATATCTTTACTTTTTCTCATGTACTGTTCACCCTGTATTATATGTGTAACATACAAATTACATGATATTTGACTGCTTGTAAATAAGGCTTACGGTTGCAGTGGGCTCTATGTTGGTGTTTTAGGTGTCACAAATTAATATTTCAATTGGACTGGAAACAGAGAGTGGGCCTTTGTGTGCCCTGAGAGGCTCTGCAGAGGCCACTGGACTAGTTACCACCCAGAGCTCTCGCAGCTGGAGCATCAGGTGCAGCATGGCTGGGACCCATACCTGCTCAATGCCCTCCTCTTGGCACTGTGGACACCAAGCCTGGCACCAAGCCAGTCACCAGGGACAGTAATCCTACAGGACAATACACCAGGGCAGCCCTACAGGGCAGAGCCTGCTGGCAAGGGAGAGAGAATAATTGCAAGGAAGGTTTTGGAAACCAAAATGATTCAATGCTAAGACACAAATGTAGTCTACCTAAGGAGATGCATTTGTGCACAGGATTGCCATAAAGAGTAACTGCAAGAATACTTTCCCAGTGGAAGAGTTGGAGACTGGACTTTGATGCTGTTGAAGGAGAAAAGAATGCTGGGGTCACAATGTTACTGCTCTGGTGGTTTCAGTTTGGCAGTGGATACACAGCCTAATGTAACCATTATAGACACTGTCCATGTAGTAAGGTTCTCCAAGAAATTACCAGCAGAATGATCAGAAGACTGGAGAAAAGAAGGAGGAATTGGAGAGTTCTCCTTTGAGACATTCAACAGTGGTTTTTGGAACTACACTGGCTCTACCACATGCTCACACTCCCACCTTACCACATGCAGAGCTCCCTCAATGGGCTTGACCCCAGTGTGCCAACCCTCCTATGCAAGAAGAAGTGATAGAGGGTGTTGACAACCAGGATGCAGGAGAACCAGGTGGACCATGGAGACAGAATATGTACTGGGGTTGTGTATCATTATTCCACAGGTGTCCTTCATAGCTTAGAGAGGATGGTGATGAAGAGGATAAGAAACATCAAGGAGATGAGACCCGAGGTTAGCAGCCTCCTGAATGTGGGTACTGATGCAACTTCAGTTACAGAGACTGGAAGACACTAAACCACAAGATGACACGGTGACAAAAACAGCTGATCCACCAGCTGAGAATCGTTCCAGACTGAAGGATGAGCAGAGTGGGGCTGAGCAAATGACCATTTATAATCTTTATCATCATCCAGCTATGCAGCAGGAATAAATATGTATGAAATTTCAGCAAAAAAAAATGAAAAAAAGATTAGAGCTGAGGATCTTAGTTTTGCCCATTGACCAGGTAACTAGAATTATCTGCATTGTCTATGCAGCATGGAAGTCTGATTATTTTACTCAAGATGGCTTTTTAAAAATAACAAATAACATGGTTTATTTTGTCAATTTTATTTTTATCACTGTAGCTTTAAAGATTTTAAATTTGTTTTGTATCTCAAGTGGATATTTCTAAGAACTTCACTTTTAAATTGTAATAAAAATTCACGACTTGTCCCCCACCATCAACAAATTGTATTCACCTGTTAACAAATCTCTTAAATAAATTTTTTTTTTTTTAAAAAGGAAAAGATGATATACTGATTTTTGATTACATGGGTGGGGGGGAGGGTCGGCACCCCTTGCCCCTTTATCTTCATTATTCAAGGGTCAACCATTTCCAATGATCATCTAGGGACCATGAAGTCCTTGGTGATTGCCACACAAAAAATTAAGCAGTTAAGTCCTTTGTTGAAATATACTTATTAATCTTTCATAAATTATCCCTTAACTGTTTTTTTTTTGTTTTGTTTTGTTTTTGTATTCTTCTGCATTCAACTCCTCTTCTTCATGGTTAGAATTGTTCCAGACAGCAAACATTTATGGGGTACCTGTTATGAACCCATTACTCTTCTGCCTCTTGACACTTAATTTTTATAATGACTTTCAAATGACTGTCCTATAGCATTTTTATAGGTGAGGAAACAGGTGGTGTTTGCCTCAATGCTGCATTTTAATAAAAATGAAATATTCAGATAATTTTTTACCTCATAATTAGTAATGCAAATTTTAGCTAAAATATAACTACATGTGCTACTAAGGCAATCATTAGATGGATAGATGCCTCTTACACTAAATAAGTTCTCACATGCTCAAGAAGTAATGTGCCTGAAAAGGGAAAGATTTCTTTGGCATTAATTGTATAACGAAATTAAATTTCAGAAAAAGACGTTGAAATATATATTTGGAATCGAGGATAGTTTTTCAATGCATGTATCTTTTTGGTGACATAAAATTACTGGAGACTTGAACTTCTGACTGATACAAATAAATATTCAGAAAGTGTTACTTTGTTAGTCAGCATTTCAATACTGTGATCAAGAGACCTGAGAACAGCTTAGAAGATGAACATTTTATTTTGGCTCATGGTTCTAGAGCTGTGGTTTAGTCCATGGTTGGCTGACTTCATTGCTTTGGGCCCAAAATGAAGCAGAACATCTTGGTGCAAGGGAGTGGTGGAGGAGCTCTACTCTATTCATGCAGCCAGGAAGCAAAGAGAGGGAAAGGGGAGGATAAATTCCTCCAGGGAATACCCTCAGTGGGGGCTGGAGGGCCCCCACAATCCAATCACCTGTAAACATTCCTGCATTAACTCAGGAGCTTTGGGGGTACATCTCATATGCAAATGCAAACCATAACAGTTATCTTTCAAACTACTATAAATCTTAGTGGGGAATTATGGGGGTATGACTAAGAACATAAATACTGGAGTTAGTCACTCGATTTCCCACCTTGGCTTGCTACATGAATGTGGGAAAGTGGCCTAAACTTTCTGAGCCTTAATATCCTCATCTGTAAGTGAAGGGTAATTAACATATGGGACTATTTTAAAAAACTAAATAATTTAAAAAAAAATTATATGTATTAAATTTAATAACTAAACTTTAGTAAATAACAGGGAATACACTTTTATTTACTATTTATGACATTATAAAATCTCTTTTCATGTAAGAGTTTGTGGTTTTAATTCCATTACTTGGCAGATGCAATTTTATTTTATCATTAAAAATTTATATCAACATATAAAAATTATTTTTACTTATGGAATATTCTGTATTTGAATACATGTATCCATTGCATAATGTTCAAATCTAAGTAAGTACATCTATCTCCTCATATAGTTATCATTTCTTTTTGGTGAAATCATTTACAATTCTACCTTCTAGCAACGCATTTGAGTTTACTTTCTTTCAAGTTACAAAATTAAATGTAAAACTCAAGTTTTAAATATAGACACTAGAGTTAGAAAATATTAAAGATTTGATTCATATGATTGTTAAATTGTTTGCAATATATACATAATTCTAAGTGATAGGTAGTTAGTTCTTTAAAGACAGTGCATATTATAATTTGATGAACTCAGGTGATTTGGCTTTTCTAAATTCTTTAAAAAAGATGTAAAGATAATTATGATACCATTGGTATAATATCCATTTTAGATAGTCCTTTGAACACTTGCTGAATTACTTGTTGATAATCATCCTATGATTTCCTAAATCTCAAGATAATTTATTAATAATAATAAGTATTATTAGATATTAATAATAAAAATGTTGAGTAATAATAAATGTTATTATTGAGTAATAATAATAAATATTAGATAATTCTTTTTTTTTATTTTATTTTATTTTTTTATTTATTTTTTTACGTTTACATAGGGTAATGATGTTTCTTTTTTTTCCCTTCCCCCCCACCCCTCCCACCCTTTTCCCTTTATACAGTCCTTCTTTCCTTCATTCTTACCGCTCTCCTTAGCCTAACTCTAAACCTAACCCTAAACCTAATGCTAACCCCTCCCACCCCCATTATACGTCCTCATCCGCTTATCAGCGAGATCATTCGTCCTTTAGTTTTTTGAGATTGGCTTATCTCACTTAGCATGATATTCTCCAATTTCGACCATTTGCCTACAAATGCCATAATTTTATCATTCTTCATTGTGGAGTAATATTCCATTGTATAAATATGCCACAGTTTCTTTATCCATTCATCAACTGAAGGGCATCTAGGTTGGTTCCACAATCTGGCTATGGTGAATTGAGCAGCAATGAACATTGATGTGGCTGTATCTCTGTAGTATGCTGATTTTAAGTCCTTTGGGTATAGACCAAGGAGTGGGATAGCTGGGTCAAATGGTGTTTCCATTCCAAGCTTTCTGAGGAATCTCCACACTGCTTTCCAGAGTGGCTACACTAATTTGCAACCCCACCAGCAGTGTATGAGTGTTCCTTTTTCACCACATCCTCGCCAACACCTATTGTTGCTTGTGTTCTTGATAATCGCCATTCTAATTGGGGTGAGATGAAATCTTAGGGTAGTTTCGATTTGCATTTCTCTTATTACTAGGGATGTTGAACACTTTTTCATATATCTGTTGATTACTTGTACATCTTCTTCTGTGAAGTGTCTGTTCATTTCCTTAGCCCATTTGTTGATTGGATTATTTGTATTCTTCGTGTAGAGTTTTTTGAGTTCTTTATAGATTCTGGAAATTAGCGCTCTATCTGAGGTATGGTTGGCAAAAATATTCTCCCACTCTGTACGCTCTCTCTTCACATTTCTGATAGTTTCCTTTGCTGAGAGAAAGCTTTTTAGTTTGAATCTATCCCAGTTGTTGATTCTTGCTTTTATTTCTTGTGCTATGGGAGTCCTGTTAAGGAAGTCTGATCCTAAGCCAACAAGTTGAAGATTTGTACCTACTTTTTCTTCTATAAGATGCAGGGTCTCTGGTCTGATTCCAAGGTCCTTGATCCATTTTGAGTTGAGTTTTGTGTAGGGTGAGAGATAGGGGTTTAATTTCATTCTATTGCATATGGTTTTCCAGTTTTCCCAGCACCATTTGTTGAAGAGGCTATCTTTTCTCCATTGCATATTGTTGGAACCTTTGTCTAGTATGAGAAAATTGTATTTATTTGGGTTTGTGTCCATGTCCTCTATTCTGTACCATTGATCTACCTGTCTATTTTGGTACCAATACCATGCCGTTTTTGTTACTATTGCTTTGTAGTAGAGTTGAAGATCTGGTATTGCAATACCCCCTGCTTTGCTCTTGCTACTGAGGATTGCTTTAGCTATTCTAGGTTTTTTATTCTTCCAGATGAATTTCATAATTGCTTGCTCTATTTCTGCAAGGTACATCATTGGGATTTTAATTGGAATTGCATTGAATCTGTATAGCACTTTAGGTAGTATAGCCATTTTGACGATATTAATTCTGCCTATCCAGGAACATGGGAGATCTTTCCATCTTCTAAGGTTTTCTTGAATTTCTTTCTTTAGTGTTCTGTAGTTCTCATTGTAGAGGTCTTTCACCTCTTTTGTGAGATTGATTCCCAAGTATTTTATTTTTTTCGATGCTATTGTGAATGGGGTAGTTTTCCTAATTTCTCTTTCTGAAGATTCATCACTTATGTATAAAAATGCATTGGATTTATGAGCATTGATCTTGTAACCTGCTACTTTACTGAATTCACTTATGAGTTCTAAAAGTTTTCTGGTGGAATTTCCAGGTTCCTCTAAATATATAATCATGTCATCAGCGAACAGGGATAGTTTGAGTTCTTCTTTTCCTATTCGTATCCCTTTAATTTCTTTGGTTTGTCTGATTGCTCTGGCTAGAGTCTCAAGGACGATGTTGAATAGAAGTGGTGAAAGAGGGCATCCCTGCCTTGTTCCAGTTTTTAGGGGGAACGCTTTCAGTTTTTCACCATTTAGAATGATATTAGCCATGGGCTTAGCGTAGATTGCCTTTATAATGTTTAGGAATGTTCCCACTACCCCAATTTTTTCTAGTGTTTTGAGCATGAAGGGATGCTGTATTTTATCAAATGCTTTTTCTGCATCTATTGAAATAATCATGTGATTCTTAACTTTAAGTCTGTTGATATGGTGAATGACATTTATTGATTTCCGAATGTTGAACCAACCTTGCATCCCTGGGATAAAACCCACTTGATCGTGGTGCACTATCTTTTTAATATATATTTGTATGCGATTTGCTAAGATTTTGTTGAGAATTTTTGCATCGATGTTCATTAAGGATATTGGTCTGAAATTTTCCTTCCTCGATGTGTCTCTGTCTGGTTTAGGTATCAGGGTGATATTGGCTTCATAGAACGAGTTTGGGAGGGTTCCCTCCTCTTCTATTTCATGAAATAGTTTGAGGAGTATTGGAATGAGCTCTTCTTTAAAGGTTTTGTAGAACTCGGCTGAGAACCCATCTGGTCCTGGACTTTTCTTTGTTGGTAGGCTTTTGATGACCTCTTCTATTTCATTGCTTGAAATTGGTTTATTTAGGTTGTGTATGTCCTCCTCGTTCAGTTTAGGTAATTCATATGTCTCTAGAAATTTGTTGATGTCTTCGAGGTTTTCTGTTTTGTTGGAGTATAGATTTTCGAAATAGCTTCTAATTATGTTTTGTATTTCACTCGTGTCTGTTGTGATGTTTCCTTGTTCGTTCCGAATTTTAGTAATTTGAGTTTTCTCCCTCTTTCTCTTTGTTAGTGTGGCTAAGGGTTTATCAATTTTATTTATTTTTTCAAAGAACCAACTATTTAATTTGTTAATTTTTCCAATTGTTTCTTTTGTTTCGATTTCGTTGATTTCGGCTCTGATTTTAACTATTTCCTGTCTTCTACTACTTTTGGTATTGGTCTGCTCTTCTTTTTCTAGCGCTTTGAGCTGTAGTGTTAAGTCGTTTATTTGTTGATTTCTACTTCTTTTTTTGAATGCACCCCATGAAATAAATCTTCCTCTAAGTACTGCTTTCATAGTGTCCCAGAGATTTTGATATGATGTGTCTTTGTTCTCATTTACTTCTAAGAATTTTTTTATTTCCCTCCTGATGTCTTCTGTTATCCATTCATCGTATAATAGTGTATTATTTAGTCTCCAAGTATTGGAGAAGTTTCTGTTTTTTATTCTGTCATTTATTTCTAATTTCAATCCATTATGATCTGATAGAGTACAAGGTAGTATCTCTATCTTCTTGTATTTGCTAACGGTAGCTTTGTGGCATAAAATATGGTCTATTTTAGAGAAGGATCCATGTGCTGTTGAGAAGAAAGTGTATTCGTTCTTTGTTGGATGGTATATTCTATATATGTCCGTTAAGTCTAAATTGCTGATTGTGTTGTTGAGATCTATAGTTTCTTTATTCAATTTTTGTTTGGACGATCTATCCAGTGGTGAGAGAGGTGTGTTAAAATCGCCTAGTATGATTGTGTTGTGGTCTATTTGATTTCTGTAATTGAGAAGGATTTGTTTGACGTACGTGGATGAGCCAATGTTCGGGGCATAGATATTTATGATTGTTATGTCTTGCTGATTTATGCTTCCCTTAAGCAGCATGTAATGTCCTTCTTTATCCCTTCTGACTAGTTTTGGTTTGAAGTCCACATTATCTGAGATGAGGATGGATACTCCAGCTTTTTTGCTGTGTCCGTGTGCATGGTATGTTTTTCCCCATCCTTTCACCTTTAGTCTATGGGTGTCTCTTTCTATGAGGTGAGTCTCTTGCAGGCAGCATATTGTTGGATTTTTCTTTTTAATCCAATCTGCCAGTCTGTGTCTTTTGATTGATGAATTCAGGCCATTAACATTCAGAGTTATTATTGTGATATGATTTGTATTCCCAGTCAATTGACTCATATTTGTTTTTGGCATGATTTGGTTTCTCCTTTATTTGGCTATTCCTTTAGGCTAGCGCCTCCTGTTGCTGATTTGCATCGTTGTTTTTCATCTCTTCCTCATGGAATATTTTGCTGAGAATGTTCTGTAATGCTGGCTTTCTTTTTGTAAATTCCTTTAGCTTTTGTTTATCATGGAAGGATCTTATTTCATCGTCAAATTTGAAGGTAAGTTTTGCTGGGTATAAGATTCTTGGTTGGCATCCGTTTTCTTTCAGGGCTTGGTAAATGTTGTTCCAGGCCCTTCTAGCTTTTAGGGTCTGGATTGAAAAATCTGCTGATATTCTTATTGGTTTCCCTCTGAATGTAATTTGATTCTTTTCTCTCGCGACCTTTAATATTCTGTCTTTATTTTGTATGTTGGGTATTTTCATAATAATGTGCCTTGGTGTGGGTCTGTTGTAATTTTGTATGTTTGGAGTTCTATAAGCCTCTTGTACTTGGTTTTCCATTTCATTCTTCAGATTTGGGAAATTTTCTGATATTATTTCATTGAATAGGTTGTTCATTCCTTTGGTTTGTTTCTCTAAGCCTTCCTCAATCCCAATAATTCTTAAATTTGGCCTTTTCATGATATCCCATAATTCTTGTAGATTCTGTTCATGATTTCTTACCATCTTTTCTGTTTGGCCAACTTTCCTTTCAAGATTAAATAATTTGTCTTCAATGTCTGAGGTTCTGTCTTCCAGGTGCTCCATTCTATTGGTTATGCTTTCTATGGAGTTTTTAACTTGGTTTATTGTTTCCTTCATTTCAAGTATTTCAGTTTGGTTTTTTTTTCAGTATCTCTAACTCTTTATTGAAATGATCTCTTGCTTCCCGTATTTGGTCTTTTAACTGTTGATTGGTGCGATCATTTAATGCCTGCATTTGCTCTTTCATCTCCTCCTTCAATGCCCGCATTTGCTCTTTCATCTCCTCATTTGCTTCCCTGATCGTTTTAATTACGTACATTCTGAACTCCCTTTCTGACATTTCTTCTGCTGTGCTGTCATTGGGTTTTATTGATGTAGTATCTAGGTTTGTTTGGGACATTTTCTTCCCTTGTTTTCTCATATTGGTCAGTTGTCAGTGGGACCCTGAGATATTGCAGTTTTCCGCTATTGGCTTATAGTGTCCCGGTAGATTTCCAGTGTATCACCTCCCAGCATTCAGTAGCCTGATGTCTTGGAGGAATCTGATAAAGCAGCGTATCCGAAGAAAACTGCCCCTAGCCCCCTACTGGTTCCACGATTTGGAACTGGCTCTGTGCTGAAATGCTCTCACTGTGGGCCTGCACCGTGCAGCTGGCCGTGTGGGAGGAGCTCACTGCCGGAGTGTGGAAGGCTACCTTGGGAAGACTCTAGCTGCCCTGCCTGGCTCCGATAAGCCACCTCTATCTGGGCCTGCCACCCGGGCCGAGCTTTACCCAGTGGGCAGACTCACCTGTGGCTCTATTTCAGTCCCAGTCTCTCAATGCCTCCCCTTCTTAACTCCTGGGTTCTGGAGCGACAGGGGGTGCAGTCTCCCTCTAGGCCGCCATCTTGGATCGCCCCGAGAAGAGAGCCTGCAGCCGGAGTGGGCAGAGCCGCCTGAAGAGGTGTCTGGCTGCCCTGCCCTGATCCCAGAGGCTGTTTGCGGATCGAGGCTCTCCGTTGGTTCGGGGGCTTGTGGCTGGTTCTATGTAGAAAGTCTCTCACTGGGCGGTCAGCTCCGAGAGGCTAGCCTTGAACGGCACCTCCCACCGCAGGGGTCCAGACTACTTGGGGAAGTCTCTGGCTGCCCTGTCTGGACCCTGAATCTGCTTGCGTGCCAGAGTATGCTGAGCTGCACTGGCTCCGGGACTCGGAGCTTGTTCTGGTCAGAAAGGCTCTCACCAGCGGGCCAGTTCCGTTCCGAGAACCTGGAGAAGCTGGCTGTGTGGGCGGGGCCCACCGCCGGAGTGCGCAGGGCTGCCTGTGGATGACTCTAGCTGCCCTGCCCGGCTCCGATAAGCCACCTCTATCTGGGCCTGCCCCCCGGGCCGAGCTTTACCCAGTGGGCAGACTCACCCGTGGCTCTATTTCAGTCCCAGTCTCTCAATGCCTCCCCTTCTTAACTCCTGGGTTCTGGAGCGACAGGGGGTGCAGTCTCCCTCTAGGCCGCCATCTTGGATCGCCTAGATAATTCTAATATGTAGTTCTTCAGAATTCAAAAATAAGACTTAGCTGCTTTTACACATAGTAATTTTGGATATTGCAAATTGGTGCAGCCACTTTGAATAGTATTTGCTGAAGAACATCTCCCCATTCTAAAACTTCTTTCTATTTTTTTATTTTAAATAAAAAAGTTTTATTTTTGCCTTCTATGCTTTTGTGGAAAAGTGACTAATTCACAATTGGATGATGGAAGTACCACCTGTCCCAAGATGACATATTTTCCAAGTGATTGATTTAGTTTTCTGATCTTAGGAATAAGAGGAAATGAAATTCTATTAGGAGATTTGTTTTCATTTCTCTCATAAAGTAAGATGAAACCTATGGACATGTCTTGGATCAGAAAGCATAAGGCACATGCAGACACACTAGAAACCCACAGAGACAAGTGTTTGTCTAATTCTCACTTGACTAATGATTTTTAAATTCTATCAGGGTTAGGACTTGTAGGGTTATTTATAAAGTTACTTGCTTCTACATAATCAAAGTAACAAACTTGATGTAGACTGTGAACATGTCATACATAGTTTAGATTTTGAAGTGTCCATAGATCTCCATCCTCAGGTTACTAAGAGTTATTTCAATTTGACATCTCACTTACAGGAAAAGGACTGAGTTATTTTATGAAAATTGATGTAGAAAAATCACTTGTTTTATTCTAATTTTGATGTTTAAAATTCCTCTGACTCTAGACATTATACTTTATTTTTTATTTTGTTTAGATTTGTTTCCAAGTGATGCAATTGTTGACTTCCATTATGCTTTAAATGAACAAAACTATAAACTGTAACACTTGGATTTTAAGTTGTTAAACATTTGATCTATTTAAGCTAGTAATATTAGTTATTCTAAAAATAGATCTGTCAATGCTTGATTTCTAAGGATGCTTCTACAAGTCATATCATGGGTACGTGAAGTCACTGTATTTTTCATTTTTTCCTGAAAACATACATAGGGAGTAAAAGAGTGAGTTCAGCTTATTAATGTGCCTTTGGACCTGTAAAAGATGTTGGTTTGTTGAATTGAATCTAGAGACTGGAGATAGCTGAGTGACTGTGTAAGATAGAAGAATGTTTTTCTTTCTTACAGAATGGGCTAAGAGATAAGGGAAGAGTGGAGAGTAAACAGTGGACAAGACTGAGCCACATCACAGGTGTGTGAAGGGCTCTTAGAGAGAGGGATCCAATAGTGAATGTTAATTTTTTGACACGTCATAACTTTTTTTCTCTCTCCGAGCCTTCATTAAAGTCCATAGCACCAAAGTTCTTTCGTGTGCATGTGCATAAATCAAGAAGGGCTGGAGGTGATTATTTGAATTTAATATTAGTGTCCCCATTCTTTTTTATGAATTGAAATTAAAATATTTGTCTCATTTTTTATCTCTTAAATTTTAAAAGAATTACTAATTCTATAACTATTCCCTATAGAACACTGTAATCTTACATTATCTTGGAATGACACAAGGGTCTTCCTAAGGTCTCCAAGGAATGTGTGGCAATGGCAGTGTTCACGTGGCTGATCATCAGCACCCTGCATGGTGTGTGTCAAAGCAAAGAGTGGTGTTAACAGCCCTGAGTGCACATTTGCACAATACCATAATGCTGAGAAAGTATGATCTATTGGCAATTCACAGACGGAATTTGTGTTACCAAGGAGTCACTGACTGATTTATAGTGGACACTATTGTTATTCTGTGTCACAGAATGTAGAAGTCACTCATCCATCTGCATGTAGTGTGACTAAGCAACCATTTGATACCCTACTGAGCATTTGAAAGGAAAAGAGGATTTTTAGTGATATTAATGGTATTAGTGGTAATACTAAAGTGCACAAACTGTTCTTTTAATACATTAATACATTAAAAACTAGATTTTTAATGCATTAACTAACAATCAAAAAATCTCTTGAAACTGGGACTTAGTTGTAGAGAGGTCAGAGTGGGTCCTTCAGAAAATGTGGTGCAGAGTTCATCTCAATTGCTACAGTGTAGTGAAGTTGTAATGGGATTATTTTTCTCGTGCAGAATCCCTGGATTTCTCCTCTATTTCAAAATGCAAATCTCAAGAGATTACAGTTAAAAACTGTGTTACTGACCTAATTTCTCTGATGGTTTTTAATTCATTCATATTTTATTCTGTAGAATTTTATGCTTATAATTCTAATCTCAAGCAATGTGCCCTATATTGTAGTTAATGACACCTCAGCTCTACACAAAACCATGAGATGACCTAGTGGGCTGTTTGAATAATTGGAGAGTTAGTTATATGAGTGCCTGCACACATATTTAAAAATTGAATAAACATGTGCTGGGGCTGTAGTTCAGTGGTAGAGAATTTGCTTAGCATGTGTGAGGCACTGGGTTCTATCTTTAGCACCACATAAAAATAAACAAAATAAGGGCATTCTGTCTATCTATAACTACAAAAAGAAATTTTAAAAAATTGAATAAGCATAAATGAGTGTTTTAATTTATATTATATTTAATAATTTCATGACAGATTCGTTTTCTATAATTAAATGACATATGCAATGCTATGTCATAGTTTAAGAAGTGTTTTTATGATTTTTGTGAGAAGAGACAACAGATAGAAGAAATGTTTTAGAATAACATACCTGAATTTACCATAATATTTATTATCTGTACAGTCTTATAGCGGGATTTAAACTATCTACAGTATAAATTATTGGATAATTTATTCCCATTCTTTGTTAATCAAATTCTTATGTTTATTTTTGAGAGCTGCATTTTATATTATTTCTGAAGTTAATTTTTTTCTTTCTATTAAGATTGTTCTAACAAAAATGTATTACTTTAGATCGATTTATTGCTATAATTTAGATTTAGAAAGAGATGACTAGGAAGAATAATAAACATTAAGAGACGCATATACACATTGTGATATATTAAAATGAACACTGAAAGTAAGTGTTTTAGTTCAGCATATGGTGCTATAACAGAATACCTGAGACTGGAAAATTTTTAAAGAAGAGAGATTATTATTTCTTAAAGTTTTGAGAACTGGGATATCCAAGGCTGAAGGACTGCATCTAGCGAAGATTGTCTTGCTGCTTCAAATGGTGGCAGAAGGCATTGCGTGTGTGAGAGACAGAGAAGGGAAGGGAGCCAAATTCCTTCCTTTAGTAGAAACCCACTGCCTTGCAATAGCATTAATCACCTCTTAATGGTCACACCTCTCAATACCATTGCATTGGGAATTAATTTTGGAAGCCAGACTTTGGGGATACATTCAAACCAGAGCATTAGTTCAATAAGAATGTGTAGAAAAAGTGTTGTATTTTGTGTCCAAAAGTGTTCTTGCACATTCATAAAGAGGATTCATCAGGGAACTATCTGTGGGGAAACTAACCTTGGTATTTATGTATCGCAAGAACTACTGTTCCTTTATATTCTCCATTCCTGATTGCTATCATCTGGACAAGTGTCTCTTAGTGAGTCATGTTTTTAAAAAATTGGTCATCAGCCTGTGATGCTATTGGAAGATGATGGAAACCTTAGGAAGTGGGACATAGTAGAAGGAAGTTAGTTTATTAGGATCAAAGAGATATTGGGATCCCAGTCCCTCTTCTTCATTTCTCTTTGCTTCCTGGTCTTGATGAGGTGATCAGATTTTTCTACCAGTTCCCACTGTGAAGTAGGACTGCCTTGACATAGCCCCCAAAGCAATGGGCCAACAAACCATGAACTAAAACCTCCAAACTATGAACCAAAACAATTTTCTTCCTTATTTGTTGTTTATTTCAGCTATTTTTCCTCCTGTTGATTGTCTCAGGTATTTTGTCACAGTAATAGAAAGTTAACACACTGATATTCTATTGCCCTCTCTTTTTACAAATAGGTTATCTGGTGAATGGCATAAGTGAGCTAGATACTATTCTGAAAGAAAACCCAATTTATTATTTAGTTAAATACTATATATTTTATAATATGAAGAAGAACACATTTTACTATTCCTGGAATTTTTATTAGTTTTAAATATGTTTTTCATTTTACTTTTAAATCATGCCTGGGGAAGTTCTAGTTAGTTGGCAAACACATGTCTGTACCCAACCTCCTTCTTGTTATGTAGCCAAAAGAAATGAGAAAAATCTAACTTCTGATTTTCCAGCTTCTGCTCTAATTAAGAGTCATTATGGGACACAGAATACAGATACAAGTTGAAAATTCTGGTGAAGATTTTTATGGTGATGCTTTACTACTGTTGTGCTATTTTGTACTTTTTACTACTTTCTGTTTACTAGGACTTTAAAAAAATATAAATATAAAAAGACAGTAAATCAAGATAGATCTGGGTATATACCTAGACCCAACTCCTCAATGTTTGTGGACATTAAGTAAATTATTTAACATCTCTAGCTTCAATTTGCTTAGTTTTAAAACAAACAAGGTCATGCTTGACTTGTAAGATTGTTTTAGGATTAAGTGCCACAGCTTAAAGGATGTTAGAAACTTATGCTTGGTATACATAGGAAGTTCTCTCATTAAGAATCCATGGTGGTCAGTTTCCCATTAATAATGAAATACCTGAAATAACATAAGTTATGAAGATAGAAGGTATATTTTGTCTCATGGTTCCAAGGGTTTCAAACTCTGATTGCCCTTTTTGCTTTGTACCTGTGGTGAGGCAGCACATCATGGCAGGGAGCATGTGGCTGAATAAGCCACTCAACACATGGCTGGGAATTAAGACAGAGAGAGAGAGGATAAGGAAGGAGGGGTAGGGTCCTATTATCCCCTTTAAGGGCACATGCACAATGACCGAAAGACTTCCCATACGTCCCACCTCTGAAGGTTTCTGCCACTACCCAACAGCACCAAGCAGGGGATTTGGGGGACTATTTCAGATCCAACTATAGAGTTTCATAGCTTTTATTATATAGCTTAGAGTCATGCAGAAAAAGCATTTAATAAAATACAGTACCCTTTCATGCTCAAAACACTAGAAAAAATAGAAATAGTAGGAACATACCTCAACTTGTAAAGGCTATTTATGCTAAGTCCATGACCAACATCATTCTAAATGGAGAAAAACTGAAAACATTCCCACTAAAAACTGGAACAAGGCAGGGATGCCCTCTTTCACCACTTTTATTCCACATCGTCCTTGAAACTCTAGCTAGAGCAATTAGACAGACCAAAGAAATTAAAGGGATATGAAAGGAAAAGAACTCAAACTATTCCTATTTGCAGATGACATGATTCTGTATTTAGAGGAGCCAAAAAATTTCACCAGAAAACTTCTAGAACTCATAAATGAGTTCATTAATGTAGCAGGATATAAAATCAACACTCATAAATTTAAGTCATTTTTATTCATAAGTGACGAATTCCTCTGAAAGAGAAATTAGGAAAACTATGCCATTCACAATAGCCTCAAAAAAAAAATAAATAAAATAAAATACTTGGGAATCAATCTAACAAAAGAGGTGAAAGACCTGTACAATGAGAACTACAGAATATCTTAGAGTTTCTAGTCGTATGTAGGTCAGTAAAGGAGTTAGAGAGAGAGTTGTTAAGAAAATGTGGTAGTCCATTGTTGTATATAGTGATAAAACCCAAAGTGAAGGCTCAGGAGGGTTCTGGGTAGGAGATGGGGCTTGATCCTCCACCAGGGGTCCTGCTGGAAGCCCTTCTCACAGCTTGGGTGCCACTCTTTCCATTTTGTTTTTTCTTCCCAAGGTTAATGAAAGATTGAGATCTGGGATGGATAAAATTAGGGAATAGAAGGAAGCACGAGTGAGAAAAGGAAGAACAGTGTGATTATGACCTTACAGAAAATGAGCTTGTTTGATTGAAGGAATTGGCAGAACTTGACTTGTTTTTTTAATTGTTTTTCTGATTTGTGCTGGCAGAAATGTTTAGGAAGCTTGTCTTGCTATTATCTTGAATGTTTTTAAAGAAAAAAAGGAAAGATCTGGGTCATAAGAAGGAGAATTGATGCTGATCTGGCAGTCTCTCTTGGAAGGAAAAGGGAATCCACAGAAATTATATCCATAATCATATAAATACATCCTCCCTTCACAAGTGGCCCCCAAACAACCCAAATGGGTAGCAGTAACATTGCTGGGATACATGATTTAATAAGAGAGTTAGTGCTATTGCAGTCAATATTTCAAATGCGACATTCTAAGAGGAGCACAATTGGGAGAGAGAAAGGCTTAAAATGGATTAAAATTTAAACAATTCCCAATCAAATGGAAATGTTCTGGGAATAGTGCCAGAGAGTATTGTTGAGTTGGTTTTAATATAAGCATTCTAAATTTAACCAGCTGGAATTATTTGCAATTTTTTAAAAAAAATTATCTATGTGGATATGTTATAGGGATATTTAAAATACAAACATTTATTCTTTTTAAAATATCAGACCTTGTTCTTGTTGGCTGAGGTGTCAGAGTATCCATTTTATGTTCAGAAAATAGAATTACTGAATTTTAAGATGAGCTGGAATCTTAGAGGTCAGTGGGTACAATTCTATTTCTTATTAATAAGGAAACAGATCTGAGGAAACTGAGGCTTATAATCAGTAAGCAATAAGCTGAGACAGGATCAGGAACCTGCTCTGCTTACTCTCAAGTGAGGACTTCTTTTCCAGACACCCAGCTGCATTCTCAATAAATGTTGTGACAGGCTGCCCCAGGCCTGCTCTCTGGGCAGATAGGCTCTTCTGCTAACCTTTCTGGGTAACAGATGTGCTTTTTAACAAGGGCCTAGGGGTAAAAGCTTAATCTAAAGCAATGACAAATGTGGACAGCACCAAAGGCACTGTCCTAGGATGGCGAGGTCTCTTGGTGTTATCTATAATGTAGGGATTGTCTCAGTGGAAATAGATTGAAGGTTGTACAAGTGTCGAGTCTGCTGCCTGTGTGGTCTTAGAAAATATCTGATTGGAGTTGGAAAAAAAAAATAATCCGCTTCTTAAGACCTTGAGAATTGTCTCCCTATTGTGGCTGAATCATAAAAACAACAACAACAACAACAACAACATACTAGCCCTGCCTCTGCTTTTTTGTATAAATAAAAGTTGGATTACAAAGAAAGAGACACACAGCACAACAGAAAATGATTGATTTAGCTCTGGTTAAAGACGTCCGTGTTCGATCCCCAGTACTGAAAAAAAAAAAAAAAAAAAAAAAAAAAAAAAAAAGACATCCGTGTCTGACTGGCATTGCTGGTTTCTCAAACAGACCTTTTCAGCCCATTCCAGTCATCCCGAGTTGGTGAGCATCCAGACTGCAACGAGGAAAGGAAATCCAATGAAGCTGTCTGCCGTGATCTCGGGCCACCCATTGGCTTACTCCATAGAAAAGTTGAGAAGTTCTACTTCAGAATGCTGGGAAATGTCTCTTCTGGACCAGAGAACAGCTCTGGGTACTGAGTTGCTCTTCTGCTGATGAGTGGGGCGGCAGAGGGCAACTTGTTGTTGGAAGTGCCCAGAGCAGGGAAGAACTGATTCTGGTTACTGCTGAAAACTCAGTGAAAGCACTGGGGAAAAATTACAAACTGGAAAACGGCATTAAAAAGGTAGGGTAGAAAAACATTGGAGGGTACTACTGGTTAAATAGTCTTAGAAGTAAACATTTGAAAGTCTAGCAAAATACAGAAGCAGATAAGAAAAAAAGTGTAAATTGCAGACCTCATTTCTTATCTCATGTGGTAAGATTCTTTTCTCTGGAAATTAGCGTGATTAGGGAACGATTGTATCTTTAATCAGTTATGTTTTACTGAAATAGATCCCTAAAATATAAAGTCTGAGTCAGATGCATGAGTATATTTAAAACTATTGATACATATTGGCACTTTTGTAAATTCTTTTTTTTAATTTTTAATTTTTTGGGGGTGCTGGGGGTTGAACTCAGGGGCACCCAACCAGTGAGCTACACCCCCAGCCCCTTTTTTGTATTTTATTTAGAGACAGGGTCTCACTGAATTGCTTAGCTCCTCACTGTTGCTGAGACTGGCTTTGAGCTCCCGTTCCTCCTGCCTCAGCCTCCAAAGCCACTGGGATTACAGGCATGTGCAATCGTACCTGGCAAAAATTCTTACTTAAGTTGGTAAAATTTTTTTATTTATTTTATTTTTTTATTTTATTGTAAACAATTGGGATACATGTTGTTTCTCTGTACATGGTGTAAAGGCATACCATTTGTGTAATCATAAATTTACATAGGGTATGCTGTTTGATTCATTCTGTTATTTTTTCCCTTCCCCCCCACCCCTGGTAAAATTTTTATGTTTTTAATGAAATTTAAAATTTCCTTACTGCTTTTTAGTAAAGTATAGCTGAGGAATAGTAATTGTGCCTTCTGTTAGCCATGTTTTATAGAAATAGATGACAAAAATGTAAAGCCTCAGTCAAACATATGACTGTATTTAAAAGTATTAATACATACTGGCATTTTAGAAATATTTATTTATTTTGTAACAGGTTTTTTTTCTTGAGGTATAATTGAAATACAAATGATACATATTTTGTAGTATACAATTTCATAATTTTTGAAATATGTAAAAATATTCGTATAGTTGAAACATACAAGTGTATTATCTCCAAAGTAGTTCTTGTATACCTAGAGCATCTTATATATTAATGAATTTGGAAAGACTTATCACCTTAATAATACTGAGTCATTTGGTCCATAGATATTATATTTTAGATCTTTAGTTTCTTTTGGAAACATTTTGGAGTTTGTAGTACACAGGCCTTGGATCTTTCTTTGTCAGATTTACCCCTAAGTATATCATATTTGCTGAGACTATTACAAGTGATAATTTTTAAATTCCAATTTTCTATTGTTCATTTTTATTATACAGAAATACAATTGATTTTTCTATATTGATGTATGATGATCACTACTAAGGATGACTCCTATTGATATCTAGTGAGCTGAGACCAAGAATGTTGTCACATAAAGTATTACTTGGATCAAAATGTCAATAAAACTGAGATTGAGAAATTCTGTTTTGAATATTCCTTGGAAAAGTCATTGTGGGAAGGAAAGATCAGGAGATTTTCACTGAGGAGCTGTTTTTCCACCAACCTCTAGCATGGTCACATGTAGAGGACCACAGCATAAACAAGATTATGGAGAAGGGAATCAGCATTGTTTATGTGGGGAGCAATGAGAAACCCAGTGCAGCTGGAGTGGAGGGCTCACATATCAGCTAGAGAGTTATATTGGCGCTGTATTGTGGAGAACCTCAAATGCCAGGATGAAGACTTCTTACTTTATTTATTAGACAATGGGGAGCCATTCAATGAGTGTACTTTAGAGCAAGCAGTGTTTTAATTAGATTAGTCTGGCAGTGGTCTGAGGATCTATTGTAGTGGGGAGGCTGGAAGACAATCAGGAGGTTATTATAACAATCTGACCTTGAGGTACCGAGTATTAATTCAAGCAGAACTTTACTTAGCCATGAGGCCTGTACCACATATCCTTGTCTAAATGCAATTACAGATTAGGGTAAAGCCATCCAGCAGCAGTAGCACCAAATCATGTCATATGTACATAAACAACGAGTTCTAGTTTATAAGTGACGTGGGTTAGTGGAGCCATACAGTTTTGTTCATGTGTTTACGTCCAATGTGTTTGGTAATTTTTTTAGAAATTGGGATTTCTATTTCACAAGCAGAAGAAATGAAAAACTCTCATTCCAGACATGTTATCTTTTATCACTTTAAGGTTAGATGCTTTTTACCCCTGGTTCCTGGGTTCTCAGAAGCAATGCTTTTTAAATACTGGGTTCCATGAATCACAGTGGCAAATTCAGTGTATTGTTTTGTCAGTCTGCCACCATGCTTATTTCCACTTGTCTAGGAAAAACAACCACCAAAGCAATCACCCTTCAGGCTCTCAGTGGGAGGTGAGGTGAAAAAATATTGGGAAGTTTCTTCAATGCTTGTAAGTGTCACCATTGACTTTGAATCAGTAAGATCAGTACAAGCAACCATTTTTCTTCTTTTCTTCTTTCATTTCTCATGGCTCTGATTGAATAACTAACCCTGTTATATCAGTGTAATTAAAGCACTTGGACAGAGAATTGATCCTGTGAAGTTTGCAAGAAGCAATCTTGTGACTATCACGACAGAAATAAATTGTTTCACCTAGTTGTCATAATTACCTTGTTATGACCTGTTTGTGGCAGGACCTCAATAAATGTAAAAGATAATGGATGAACAAATGAATGGATGAAAGGGGCTCATTATAGCATGGTAAAGATTCTGAAATGGATTTGTGGTTTCATCAAAAATTAGCTTTTAGCGATAGTAGAATATTTTTTAATGGAATTAAAAAGTAAATGTTATACGTTTTGGCATCAGAAAGGAAATTCTAGGAAATTTTTAATTTAGAAAATTAGCTGCTTTCAAACACTACTGTTTGGGGGATATTCATGACTGAGATAGATCCCAGAAAAGAAAATTGATAATAACTGACTTAGCCTTTTGAATTGAAATTTTTCTTTCATGATGAATGTAACTTTGGGGTAATTACAAAAACTATGAATTAACTTTTCTACAAAGAAAGTATTGAGATGGTTTATATAACTAAACAGCACATACTTGATCTTTAAACTAGTTCGAGTAAAACTGCCTCCCAGTGATCATTAGGAACAAAGTCCAATTTGGGAGATCATTCTATTGATGTGAACACAATCTGATTCTGTGAATGTCATGGTACCCGTGAGTGAGGAGACAATCTTTACAGACAACAAAAGAAGGGATGCAACGTCAATGTACATGTGCATGGAAACATCGTCACAAGAACTAGGTCATCTTACAATGCTGTGCAAAATATTCCCTTGTTTGGTTTCCATGTGCATGTGATGCTCCAAATTACTTTAAAACCTGTTCATCAAAGAGAAAACCTGAACAGGCAGATAATCCCCTTCACAATAAGAAGTACTGGAGGTGAAAACACGTGAGAGAGCCATTCCTTGGCTATAGTCACTCACTACAGCATTAAAGTTGCCAACAAGTTGGAGTTCTTTTTTTATTTTCTTGGTACCAGGGATTGAATCCAGGGTGCATAACCACTGAGCTACATCTCCAGCCTGTTCTTAATTTTTATTTTGAGATAGGGTCTGGCTAAGTTTCTTAGAGCCTCGCTAAGTTGCTGAGGCTGACCTTGAACTTGCTATCCTCCTGCCACAGCCTCCACAGCCCCTGGGATTACAGCTGTGTGCCACTGCACCTCACAGGAAGTTGGATTCTTGATGATGAGGACAAGATTTCCTTAGCTTATTATTGCTGCAGGTAACTAGGAAGGCCTGAAGCTGCACTTGGGTATGATGGTACCACCATCGTTGATCACATGAACCATTTTTCAGGGTCTTTTTGGTAAAGATTGTCTGGTTGTCAGTCAGCAGTGTCCCTTACATAAAGGGCCTGCCATCCCAACCACAGGCTGCTATCCTACACCGTAGGCCTTGGTTCAAGGAGATGCCACCTTATATTAGAGGTTATAGTGCAGACATCTGATACCCAACTTAAAACTTTTAAAATGGAGAACATGTTTACATCAAATACTGGCTTTTAAGATTATCTAAGGCATCTGTTTTGTACCATGGTCCACCGTACAGAATTTGGGAGGCAGAGTCATAATTAGGCCATAGTGGAGACATTGGTTTGATTATTCCTGAGCTGGAACACATGGCTTGGAAAAAGACATTTTCACTTGGAAATCAAACTAGAATAATTTGTTCCTCTTAGACACACAGAGGCTCAAAGTTTGCACATTGAGAAAAGTAGTTAGGATTATAATATGATATTAGTACTATTTCTATGTCACATGGGAATGTAATCATTAAGCTTCGGGGATATGTGGCTTTTTTGTTTAAATAAATTCATTAACTGGACCTTTTGGTTGTATGAAAATAGACCTTAGAACTTAGTTGGAAATGAAGAATAACATATGTGTGAGGTAAATTAGGCTATATGATTACATAAGAGAAGGTGAGGGTTCTAAATACAGCATCTGCAAAGAGCCATACATTGAAGGGACCTAAGGGTGGGAGCAGAGAGGGGACAGACAATACTGGGGGAAAAGGTAAGAGTGGAACTGCTGTGGTTGGGATATGAGGTGCCCCCAGAACTCCTGGGTTAATGCAGGGATGTTTGGAGGTGGACTTTTTGAATTCTGAGAGCTGTAACCTGTAATCTATCCTAGTTTGAATGTGCATACTGCTGATAACTGTAGGCAGGTGTGCATTGGCTGGAGGAAGTGGTGTGCCCTGAAAGGGTACATCTTCCCTGCTGTCTCTCTCCCCACCTCTCTGCTTTCTGGCCAGCTGTGAACAGAGTAGCTTTCCTCTACCATACCCTTTTTTTTTTTTTTTTTTTTTTTTTTTTTTTTTTTTTTTTGTGGTACTGGGGATCGGACTCAGGGCCTTGTGCTTATGAGGCAAACACTCTACCAGCTGAGCTATCTCCCCAGCTACCATACCCTTTCTCAGTGATGTGCTGCTTCACTGTGGGCACTGCCTAGAGGAATAGAATAGGCCCACCATGAACTGAGCCTCTGATACTGTGAGCCAAAAAACCTTTCCCTCCTTTGAGTTGTTCTTCTTGGGTATTTAGATTACAATGACACAAAGCTGATTAAAACAGGAACATGCCAAATTTTACCAGATAAGGGTCAAAGAAGATGGATGACAGTGAGAAATACCCTGTAGTTACAGTGATGGTAAGTAAGGGACATTGAAAGAAAAAGGATGTCTAAATATTCCTTTTAAAGGTTTTTGTTATTTGGTCCTATGCCATGATCTCCCCATATCTTTAGTGAAAATAGAGACAAGTGACAAGTTAGTGATGATCTGGGAGGTGAAGAAGTAGAAGGTCTACCTTCGTTTGGGTCTTATAGAGAAGATAGGGACTGCAGTGTGCAAGACAGTGGGGTTGAACTCTAACATGGACTTAAAAATTTGAGCTGAATCTATAGTCTAAAGAACATGGGGAGATGTTGGATTTCCCACTGTAGTGTGACTAAGGGAATTGCTATTTCAAGGGAAGTGAAACTTGTATTTTTTTGGTACCAGGTATTAAACCCAGGTGTGCTTAACCACTGAGACATATCCCCGGCCCCTTTTAAAATTTTTAATTTAGAGATAGGGCCTTGCTAAGTTGCTGAGCCTGACTTTGAACTTGCCATCCTCCTACCTTAGCCTCCCGTGCTCCTGGGATTACAGGCATGTGATACCACACCTGGCAAGGGAAGAAAAACCCTTGAAGGCTGGAAGATTTGGGGAAATTTGCTTCCACTAGACATGTACTCAAAAGGAGAAGAGACAAAAGAAAGGCAAAGGATGAGGAATGGAGTTCAAAATTCATGGCATTTCAATCCTTTCTCTTACCCCCTTAAATATTAAAGGCAGTTCAAGTGAGGTTCAAATGAAGCCACGTATAACCTGGAGAGAAAATGAAAAACTTGGGTAGCAAGGAAACAGCAAGCATTCTGAGAACAAATGGATGCATATTAGAGTTGTGATGATCCTGAGTATGTAGACTGTCCCTATCAGAGGGCTGCATAACACTCAGGGCTTTTGCTTGTACCATCTGGCAAAGCCACATCTTCTTCCTCAAGGCCTGGGACCTTTCTCAATCTAGTTTTACCTCCCTCTAGGGACTCCGTCTGTGTGGAATAGACCTGATTAAAAAAATGGTGCTCTTGACTTTCTCCTCAGGAGAGAGGTGAAGGTTTAGAGGTGAAACCATGTACAGGGATTAATCCACCAGTATCCAGAGGAAGGGAATACTCCTAGGGGAGGAGGCGGTGTAGAAGATAATCTGAACCAATGTCTTGTATTTGTAAAAGTAGTTGGAACACTAGGGTGGGATTTGGGAACACAATTTAAAATGTGCATTATCCATTTAAGTAACTTTACTGGTGTATCAGTTAATAAGTTCCAGTCCTCAAGAAGATATTTGAAAATATAATCATCACCCTTCAGAAGATGAAAATTATTTTGGAAAGAAAACAAATGTAAAGCTTTATGTAGATCAGTGAATTTAACACTCCCTCAACCCATCTGGGCCTTATTTTCCTCATCTGTGAAATAAAGAGATTAGGATATATGATTTTCTAATGCTTCTAGTTTCAAAGATTTTATGATTGGATTATGTTAATTATACAGAATTTATTAACACTGAGTACTTATTGAATTCAAGGTCTTTTATAGATTCTATTGAGTTTAAGCTTGATCTTTGTCTCCAACTACCATAAAAGTAGTTAAAAAAATAGGGTGTGTAGGAGTAAATCAAATAGTATGAATCCTATTCTATAAGCTCAGGAATAAAAACTGTAGGCAAATTTTTGTTTTCTATGAAATATCTTAATGTACTGTGAAAAATTTAATTTAATCTTATGACTTTAGGGAAGTTCCTACCCTTCTGCAGAGCTGTGCCACACACAGTTCTGGGGCTTATATAACATCAGGCCAGGGTGCACTCTCATATGTGGTTATTAATTCATCTAAGTCAATGTTAGGAAATTCAGGGTCCCCGTCTGCAGGGACTCCTCAGGGGCTGTGACAGCTTGCTGCTTCCTTGCTGTGTGTGGTACCCGGAACTCCTCAAGACGGCCTGTGCCTGACTGCTCTCTCTATCATGGGGGCACTCTGGGTTTGTGAGGTCTTGCTGCGTGCCCTTAGGTCCTTGAGTGTTCTGAAGAACTACAGCTGTGCTCTCTCTGTCCTTTCCCGGGATATGTCCTTAGTTTGGAGTGAATCACTTTCCCTTCAGGTTTCTTCAAAGCCACTCTGTTTATGTTTGTGAACTTTCCAAGTTCTCCTGCGTTTTGACTTTTGAAATACCAAAATAAGAAAGATTTTCAAGCTACTTCTTTCTGGTCTGCCTCCACTGCAACGTAAACCACAGAGGCTATTGCCTCTTAAAATGATGGAAAAGGGAAAGGGGAAAAACAAGGAGAAAAAATTTACTCTCCTAAATAACTTGATTTGATCAATGGCTAAAAAGAAAACGACAGAAAACCCAAGGGAATGAACTTTTCTTACCGGATGTGTGTTTTTTTTTTTTTTTAATTAAATGTCTTAACACTACAAATTTGCCAAGTGTAGAATTTGGCAAGGCCTCTTGAGGCGATCCCTTGGAGAATCTGAGAGAACAGGGAGAGTCATCAGCTTCTGAGAAGAACTAGAAGATGTCAATCTTCTCTCCTCTACAAATTAACAGAAAATTTAGAGTATTCTTTCCAGAGGTGTCAAATGAAGGTGGCTCGTGGATTGGAAAAGGTAGAAATCTGCTGCTGTTGTCAGGTGAGGAACAGTGAGGGCTGGGATGGTGCAGGAAGAAACCCACATAAGGAAAAAATCTTGGGAGGGACCTCTCCATCTGAGGCAAGGTCACTAGATTAAAATAAGGGGTTTGAGCATGAACTTCAAGGATTTGCAAGGGCCTGAAGGAGCTTGCAGTATTCTTTGTGTGTTCATTTGCCTGATAGGTGAATAGGTTTCAATTTTGGAAAGGAGGTTGGTGGAGAATCTGCAGAGACTTGCTGGCTTTTCAAGAAGTGGAAGTTCCTCTCAAGGCACAGAAGATCAGAACTTGGGTTTTATGCTCAGGTAGCTGCCCAGATAAAAGACAGGGCAGTGTGAAGTCAGAGGAAGCATGGCCTTGGCCCTGTGCCCAGACAGGATACTGACACAAAAGCCCCAGTGTGAATATTCTCCAAATTAGGTTTATGGCATGGGGAATAGACTGGATTGGTGAGATCAAGAACCAAGGGCCTGCATACCCAAAATTAAACCAGCCAATTCAGTTTGTGGTTATTACAAATTTATGTTGTGTTTAAAAGTATGCAACAAAATGGTACAGTTTCTATGAATTTGTTACTATGCTTTACTTTTTCATTTTTTTTTTTTTTAAAGTTATTTTCCCTTTTGGAGAGATCTCTTAGAAAATTCCAACTAAGCTCTGGATTTAATAAAAAAAATTCTTCCTCTTCCCTCCAAACTTAAATTTGGAGAACAAAAAGAAGCTAAGTTTCCTGAGGGTCAGAGTGAAGATTGCAGCTGTCTGGACGAGCAGAGCTGGGGCAGAGGACCACGTGCTATATTCCTGAAGGAAAGACAAAGTCCATCACCCGCAGAGCACACCCTTTTCTACAGAGTACCCTAGCAGGGAAAAATAGCTGTGGGTGAGTCTGCAGGAGAAGGTCTCATGAAATAGTTCTGATTCGAATTAGAGCTTGAAATATGGACACAGACTGGGAGAAATGTACTTTGGTACAAACGTGCTTTATCTGTACATATTAGCTTCAACATTCAAGTCACAGAAAATGGCATGTTCCAGAGGCAGCCTGGATAAGCCATGTTTCCAGATTTTGGGTTCCCAGGTTTGGCTGTGTGTGAAGGAGAAAGAAGGGAATGTTACTTTCAAAGTTCTCACTGTGAAGTTGATAGTGGATTAAATGAAGACACATGGAATGTTCCACAGAAACTAATTTTTAGGAAATTTGAAAGCCAGGAAGAATCATGGTTTTAATATCTCCTTATATGAGTTATTCGATGGAAGATAAATATTAGCAGGCAGCAAATTACTGTGCCATTAGCCTATGGTTAAAAGAACTCTAACCTTGTCTTTCATAACTTTCTGAGTAGTGGGGCAAAGGAAGAAGATTTATTTCATTAGTTTCTTATGCATATGTATATTTCTGCAGAATTTTAACTGGGAGATTGATCACAGAACTGTAGAGCTAATAACTTTTAGATGCCCTGTTTGGAAAGAGAAGCTTTCACTTTGGAAAAACTGGATTCTAGATCTTGCTATGTTACTAATTAGTACAGTGACCTTGGGAAGACACTCGAGCCCTCTATTTCCTCATTTTGAGAGTTAGACTATGTCAAGGGTCTCCAATATTTCTCTGAGTTTTTCCTCCAACTCCCCAAAGCTTCGAGTCCAATAAAAATAATTCTAAATCTTCTTTTGGTTCTGAAGAGGGCTAACAAAGAATCTTTATTAAGGTAATTTTATGAATTTATGTAACTTGTAGTGCAAAACTATAACACTTCCATCTGTGTCTCTGGGAACATAGGCAGGTTTGGAAGAATTCATGAATAATAAAATTGAGAGAGTGTAGAAATGATTGTTATTAATAAAATTCCTGAGAAGAATTAAGGAGGGAAAACCATCACTTTCTTTTTGAGGAATCCAAGAATATTACAGGAAATGGGCATTGATCATCAAAACAATTCATGGGTCCTTCAACCACTTACAATCCAACCATGGTTGCTTTTTGGGCCTGGAGCCTATTTATTTTGGAGCAGGGACTTTGGCTAACTACTTCTGTTACCACTACTCCTTCCTTCTTCTTCTTAAGATTCTATGTAGACTTACATAAGGAGATGAACTAGTTATATTCCCTAATATCTCTATTTCCTGTTTTTCTGAAATTGAAATCCTTTTCATTTTTGCTTTCAAGTAATCACATAGGGGAAAAGATCAGGCTAAAAATCTCTTAGACTGCCAAAGACATGGATTGTCCTGTCTGTGGGTTCTGTTTCCTTGGTTGAATGTTCTATGTCTCCTTTAGATAGTTCTGGATTTTAGACGTGGGATAATCTGGATGATATTTTCCCTGGTCTGCCCTTCCCTAAAGTAGGTTCTACCTCTTCTGGTCTAAATTAGTCATTGTCCGAGGTCTCTTCTAGCATTAACATATTAAGATTCTATATAAAGGTTTAGAAATGTTAGTGCTTCAAAAAAACAGTATAGAAATTTATGAACTAGAATGGGAACACAAAACAATAAAATGAGGTTTGGAACAGTAATTGACTCCTGTCATAGAGTTGAAACTTTCTTTGCTTTATGGAAACATCAATGACTAATATTTTTATACATGAGTTTTCCTATGTACACAGAACTTTTGTATGAGTTCCAACATTTGTAAACAGGGATAGGGCTTCTCGTCCTGTCTTTCTCATCTATCTCCTTCAGGAATATGACAAGAACTCTTACATTTAGTAGTGATTCTTCTGAGCATAATCCTGGCTATTAAAATTTCACCTATGCCAGGTGCAGTGAAATCCCACAGGCGCATGCCTGTAATCCCAGCAGCTTGGGAGGCTGAGGCAAGAGGATCCAGACTTCAAAGCAGCCTCTGTTACTTTGCAAGGTCCTACGCAACTCAGTGAGACCCTGTCTCTATATAAAATACAAAATAGGATTGGGATGTGGCTCAGTGGTCGAGTGCTCCTGAGTTAAATCCTGGTATGCCCCACTAACCAATATTTTTTTCACCTACCAAAATGTTTTGGACATACATAGAAACATAAACTGAATGAAAGTGACCTTTTATCCCATTCTTATGATTCTTCTACCCTGCTCTAAAAAAATATGTAGTTTAGCTCTAAGAGAAGTGTACATGAAAATCACCACCTTTGCCCCATTTGACATTAAGAATCTGAAATTATTACCTCCTCAATACAGTGGGAAATCATAACCCTGATTACATTAGTAACAAATGAAGTTACATGGTCTTTCCAGAATTATTACATATTTTTAGTGTATAGATTACATGATATTTATAGTTCTAATTTAATAGCAAACACAGTTTCCGTGCTGCAAATGGCTATTAAAATCACGGAACTATGGAAATTAGATTTATTTGGGCTTCTGTGGCTGCCTGAATTCCACAGGATAAATGCCAGATTATTTTTTATTGCCTGACCCCATACTTAAGGAAACCATGGAAAACTTGGAATTTCCTAAATAACTGTCACAAAGATACAGTTCAATTTAGAATCTAAAAATGCATTATTCTGTAGTTTCATCCCTCTGCCCCACAACACTGCTGTCTGTCTTCTCCGCCAAAACTCCTACTAAGTTTCCCATGTTTTATTTGCTTCATATTGGACATAAAATTCTAATAATATTATCACAGGTGCCTAGCTTTATTAGTAAAGCCATTGCTAAATTTTATCATCTTTCATTGTTTGGCTTAGGTTCTTTTTATTTCCATTTGTTCTAATTAGTTATACATGACAGAAGAATAAATTTTGACACATCATACATAAATGGAGTATAACTTCTCATTCTTCTGGTTGTACATGATGTACAATTATACCAGTCATGGTAATAATTTCTGATTCATTCTACTATCCTTCTGACCCTCAGACCCACTCCCTTCCCTTCACTCCCTTCTGTCTAATTCAAAGTACCTCTATTCTTCCCACCCCTTCTTTATTGTGAATTAGTATCTGCATATCAGAGAAAACGTTCAACCTTTGGTTCTTTTGGATTGACTTATTAGATTGATATTCTCCAGTTCCATTCATTTACCAGCAAAAGCCATAATTTCATTCTTCTTTAAGGCTGAGTAATATTCCATTGTGTGTATATACCACATTTTCTTTATCCATTTATCTGTTGAAAAGCACCTAGGTCTGTTCCATAGTTTAGCTATTGTGAATTGAGCTGCTATAATCATTGATGTGGCTGTGTTACTATAGTATGCTGATTTGAAGTCCTGTGGGTCTAAAGTGAGGAGTGGGATAACTGGATCAAATGGTGGGTCCATTCCAAGTTTTCTGAGGAATCTCCATACTGCTTTCCAGAGTGGTTGCACCAAATTGCAGCCCCACCAGCAATGTATGAGTGTGCTGTTTTCCCCACATCCTCGCCGATATTCATTGTTATTTGTATTCTTGATAACTGACATTCTGACTGGAGTGAGATGAAATCTCAGCGTAGTTTTGAGTTGCATTTCTCTAATTGCTAGAAATGTCGAACATTTTCTTAGCATGTGTTGATTTATTGTATTTCTTCTTCTGTGAAGTGTGTGTTCATTTCCTTAGCTCATTTATTTATTGATTGAGTTATTTGTTTTATTTTTTTTTTTCTTTCTTTCTGGTTTTTTTTTTTTTTTTTAGTTCTTTGTTTATCCTAGAGATTAATGTTCTATCTGAGGGGCAGGTGGTACAGATTTTCTTCAATTCTGTAGGCTCTGTTTGCAATCTTGATTGTTTCCTTTGTTGTGAAGAATGTTTTAAGATTGATTGCATCTCATTTATTGATTCATGAGTTTACTTCTTGTGCTTTAGCATCTTGTTAAGGAAGTCAGTTTCTAAGCCAACATGATGGAGATTTGGGTCTCCATTTTCTTCCATTAGGTGCAGATTCTCTGTTCTATGCTTAAGTCCTTGATCCACTTTGTGGCTCAGGTTCTTGAGGAATTTCAAACCAAATCTGTCAATAAATATTCATAAATCATCTGTTATGAGTCCAAAACTATTCTTAGATTGGTGTGGATGTAGTAAACTTAGTCATGATTCCTTCCCTCAAAGGGCTTATTGTAACAGGTGTGATAACAAATTAGAAGAAAGACTGAAGTTAAAAGTAAATCTTAGGAGACTATTCTGGACATATGAACTTTGAGTATCAAGGCTTCTTATTAATTTGGTACACTTAATAATAGCATTATAGGTCAAAGGGTCAGTGATACATTGATGGCTAGTATTGAGTTATGGTACATGGGAAGATAAAGAGACAGAAATAACCTCGGTGTTAAGACTTAAGTATACAGGAATAAATTAATTTGAATATTGACTTTATGCATAGAATTTCCTATTTCATTGAGCCCCTCAAGGTTCATACTACATCTAATAGAAATTATCTGTAAAAATGTAAGATGTGTGTATGTATGTAGGAATGAGCATAAATATATATATATAATATATATATATATATCTATTCATGCTTACTATCTGTGTATCAAATGTCTATCATGTCATGTATTCTTAACCATCTATGTATCTACATATCCATCTATGTATTCATCTATCTTTGTTATCTATCATCTATCCACACTTACACATCTACCTGTTGATTTACCTATTGATCTATGTATGTATTATCTATCAATCATTTATCTATCTAGTCATATACATATGGGCAAATACACATTATACAGTCATTAAATGGGCATTAAATATGTATCTTAACCCTAATCCAGAGCCTAAAATCATCTGGGGATATTTCTGAAGAAATATTTCCAATGGTCTTCTTTCAGTTTTCAGATCACTGCCCATGTGGGTATGAGTGAATATTTGACTTGAAGGTTTCCAGTCTTCAGCCATGTTATTTGTGTCTATGGAATGTGCTGCACTTGGACTCATTTAGCTATACCTCATTA
This sequence comes from Sciurus carolinensis, assembly GCF_902686445.1. Taxonomy (NCBI): domain Eukaryota; kingdom Metazoa; phylum Chordata; class Mammalia; order Rodentia; family Sciuridae; genus Sciurus; species Sciurus carolinensis. The sequence continues at coordinate 101,270,626 of NC_062221.1, read as the reverse complement.
GTAAGAAATCATAGTCCATATTCACTCATCTTATTTTAAGCTCAATTTTCTGGCTTATTTTTGGCACTGTGGCATTTCTTAGGTTGTTCCTTTGGAGAAACCCATATTTTAATACATAAATGCATGGTAGAATCAAGTCTCTACCTTTCCCCTCATTGCTGTATTATTTTCAAACAAAGGATTTTTAGGATATATAAAAATTAATTTCTGGTTGCCCACTTTCCCAAGGTCATATTATTTTTGCTTCAATTAATATTACACTTGAACATTTGCATATCCCACAGTGTCTTTGGATTAAATAGAAAACATATGATTAATTCCATTGGAAGCCACATCACTGTTCTGGATACCTTATTAACATATAAATGATTCAGTTGAAAATGGAATGTATTCCCTCTTCATTTAGTCAGAATGGGGTAAAAACCCTCTCACTAGTAATATTTCCCATGTCACTTTCTAACACTCCCACTCTCTTTTTTTTTCCAGTTGCCTGTTATTTCAAGATTCTTACTGATAAATATTAATTTTTGCCTCAAAACTATATTATTTACTTTTTCCATTAAATTTCAGAATAAAATAAATACAAATTTATATAAATGTTTGTCTTTTTCTTTAATGAAAACTAGTCTGGTCATAAGTGTGCACTTCTGGAAAGGTCTCAGTTTTGATTAATTGTGCTGGCATTGAAATGAAGAAACTGTTGAAAACCAGGGTACCAGAGATATATCTTGAGTTGATGATGCTGTGTGTATTATGATCTGAATTGGAGTCCTGAAGGAGGGAATCCAGAAAGTTTCTAAGAGAAATAACTTCTGAAAGGCCCAAAGTTAGCCAAAGAAAGTGGAAAGCAGGAGAATGAAAATGAAGAGAAGGAACAGACTGTACAAGAAGAGACAATAAATATGGCAAGGCACTTCGAAAGCGACTCAATAAAGGATGGAACCCAGAGTTAGAAGGGAGGATGAAAGAGAATCCCAGGCAGGTTAAGCAGAAACCAACTTTGAAGGGACTTTTAAATGAACTAATGGGGTTGAGTTGTGTAACAAAAGTCACTGAACTGAAACTATCCTTCAAAAATATCTATGTGTCTAAATAAGAATACTATTTTAGTATTGGTAATATGGGCATAATGCTATATTTTCTTTTTAGGGTAAGATGACTCTATCTTTAATAACATTAAGAAAGCTCAACTAATGAATTAACCAGTATCAATCAATGAAGTATGATTTTTTTTAAAGCAGAAACAACCCTTATGAAAATGATCTTATTTTGATATTTTAAAAAAAATATGAGATGTAGCTTTGAATCGCTTCCCATCTACTATAGTTTTGAGAATGTGACATAAATTCCTGTTCATCGTAATGATATTTCTGAATTATTCATGCCCCCCCGAATGACTTTTAGAAATACTTTCTTCTGATATAAGCAATACAATTAAGAGAACAGAATTTTCTTTAAGTATTTTTATATGAAAGATCAGTATTTAGAACTGTCATGGAAATTTTTTTTTTTAAATAAGAGAAAACCTAATTATCCAGGGAAAGAGTTGGGAAATACTTTAAAACCCTTGGAGGAAAGTACACATTTACATTATTATAAAAGGTAAGAAATTAGTCACTGTACACAGAACCCCTCAGGTGTTTGGCATTCTCAAATGTCTTAAATAATTAAAAACCAGAAATAATTTGAAAATAAAGCACTGTGTAGAAGCATCATCTAAAATTGCCCCCAAAAGTTACCAAAGGAAAAACTACAGGAGGAAAAATAACAGACATTCATTTGTGTGGTGCTAGCTTTCAAAACCAGTTTTTTGTCAGATGAAAGTGAAGGCATATGAGGACTTTAAAAAAAAAAATCAGAGGAAAATAAGCAAGAAAAACATTGTATGGGCAGATGAAGGGAAAACACTGAAAGAGAAGAGAAATGACAGCTGAAATTAACAGCAGTGAAAGCTGCTATAAAAAATACCCAAGAATGAATAATCTGGTCATGTGTGAAAAAAACAAAAGGAAGAAACATTGACCAGAAAAGTATTGCATGCTGGGTATGTTAGCAAGAAAGAAAAATCATATTTACTTCAATAATTCTGAGCATGTCACTTGGTCACATTTAAATGTTATAACAGTATTTCCTCTGTTTGGGGATGTATCAAAATATTTTAATATACATATATCTAACATCTATAAAATAACCCGATTCATTAAGGATATGTTATATCATTAAAGATGGGCATCCTCACTTTCTTCAAATGAAATAAAAAAGAAGAATGCATTATAATTTAAAAATGTGTTCATAACATGATTAAAATGAGTTTCAGAACTTTAGGTATCAAATCTCACTTGTCTGAAACTTAATTTATTCAAATAACACTTTTCTAAGCTCTATCTACTGCACCACTGCATTTACTTCAAATAGGTAAATCAGAATCTATTTGTTTAAATAAGTCTGCTAATTTTATTGTTTCATTTTATCCATCTCCTCATTTCATATAGATACAAACTGACTGATTTTCATTCTTATTACTAAATTACTTCTTTTCTGTATAACTGATTTAATAGAAGGTCATTTAAAATTGTTTCAGAGAAGGATATAATCACTTGCTTTCTCAACCATTAAAAATTGGAAATCAAGGTTTCAATAATACATTATGTGTTCAACCGGAATCTGGAGCATTCAATGTTAATGAAAATTATAATAGTAATCCCCTGTGCGTTAATATACTGCCTGAAGAATAAAATGAAACAAAATGCAAATGTTGAGACTTTTCTACAGTCAAAGGGTTTGGACATTTTCCATTTTTATCTGCTCAAACCACACTGCCAAGGGCTGCCTGAATTTCCTTATCTTCAGTTTCATACCTGAGTTGGATGCAGTTAGTTGTTTTTTCCATTTTAAATGTGTGATTCAATTTTGAGAACTTCTTAAAAATAGTCTAGGGATTGTAAAAATCCCTGGAGTGGGACCAGAATTTCCTGAATTAATATGCTCTCTTCTCTGCCCTCAGTTACACATGACTGCCATTGACATTTCTTGTGTACCTTTTCACACCCATTACTAATGTGACATATGATGCCATTGTACTTTTACAAACACTCCTCAAAATTAGCTTTAAGCAAGTAGAATTCTCTTGCATTTAATATGCAGTGATCTTAATAGGGATCTGTGGTCAGAATTCAACACAATAAACAGAAAATGTGCAAAATTAAAATTTAAAAGGTCAGCAGCTTCTTATTGCTACATACATCTTTGCATGGCTATTGATTAAAATATGCAGGTGTGCTAGCAGGAATTTTCTGTTTTGTCTTTAATTCCTCTGTTTATTTGCATACTAGAAGAAATATTTTCTTTGGAGACTTAGTTTTATCTTCAGTGTTCTCTCCTATATTATTCATTTTAGAAAATACTTGGAATAGTTGTTTATTACAATGCACTAATTATGAAACAATACTAAAATATAGTTGAAATATAATTTCCATTTGTTTTGTTTGTTTACTTACGTAAGGGCAGGCGTGTCTAAATGCTGTACGAATATTAATAATCATCAGTTCAAACAAATGTTCTTATGGCCTGCAAATGTAAGACTTTAAAATGTTTTATCATAAGATAAGTGCCTGGAATATATGAGGTACTATTTATTTAGTTCTGAGTGTCCAGGAAATATTACAAAGCTCCGCACAGACTTAACAGATCTATAAGGCCAACACCTTGTTTGGTTACCAGTAGTTTATTTACTCTAATTATGGGATGAGGCTAATGAGGACCAAACCTCAGATATGACACACAAGATTACCTCAACAACAAAAATAACTGTGGTGAGTTTAAAAATTAAATATTTATTTTAATTAAATATTAAAAATAAAATATTCCTTATATTGGCCAAATTATATTTTTATGTTGTATGCACATATGAATATATAGCAATGAATCCCACCATAATGTACAATTATAATGCACCAATAAAAATATGGAAAAAAGAGAAATGTTCTGGGTATTTTCTGGGAACTTGGGCATCTCTCTCTCTCTCTTTTTAATACGTTTATTTTTTTTTTATGTGGTGCTGAGAATCAAACCTAGGGGCTCACCTGTGCTTTTGAACATTCTACCACTGAACCCCAACCCCAACCTGGGGATTCTCTTGCAATTATATTAATAATCAGATAATACTGAATATTGAAACAGAAATTTTCACAGGAATTTTCTGATGGGGCTGCTTAGAATTTTCTTAGAACTATTACATTACATTACTCCTTTTCAGTTCATTAAAGTCATAGGTGTGGCTTTGTCAGAAAATGGCTATATAATTTCAGGTAGGTTATAGAAGGCACCCAAATATGTCACATTGGGAAACTAGTTCAAGGTACAGAAGTAGGAATTCACTTGAGTAGAAGAGGAATCGGATAGGAAGTAGGAAAAAACAAAAACAGAAACCGACAAACATTCCTAGAGAGCAAATTCTTCTTTTTTCAGTACCTGGGATTGAACTGAGAGTTACTGAGACATATCTCTACCCTTTATTTATGATTATTACTTGCAGACAGGGTCTCACTAAGTTCTTAGGGCCTTGCTAAGTTAATGAGGTTAGTCTTGAACTTGCAGTCCTCTTGCCTCAGCCTCCAAAGTAGCTGGGATTATGGTTGTCTGCCTTCGTTCCCTGCTTAGATAACCTATTCTTAAAAAAGATAAAGAAAATGTGGTATATATATACAATGGAATATTACTCAGCCATAAAGAATGATAAAATTATGGCATTTGCAGGCAAATGGATGAAACTGGAGAATATCATGCTAAGTGAGATAAGCCAATCTCAAAAAACCAAAGGACGAATGATATCGCTAATAAGTGGATGATGACACATAATGGGGGGTGGGAGGGGTTAGTGTTAGGGTTAGAGTTAGGGTTGGGGAGGGGGGCAAGAATGGAGGAAGGAAGGACTGTATAGAGGGAAAAGAGGGGTGGGAGGGGTGGGGGGAAGGGAAAAAAATAACAGAATGAATCAAACAACATTGCCCTATGTAAATTTATGATTACACAAATGGTATGCCTTTACGCCATGTACAAACAGAGAAACAACATGTATCCCATCTGTTTACAATAAAAAAAAAAAGAAAAGAAAAATTAAAAAAAAAAAAAAGAATAGGTTGTGTTGAAGTTTAGGAATAGAAGCAGATAGTATTCCATCTTGAATCCTTCCACGATTTAATTGCAGTGAGTAATTGACTACTCAGGAAGTAAATTATTTCTTTTTATAGAAAATTGTTTTCACTGGGCAAAACCTGGGCTGAGCTGACCTTAGCTGCTGGTCTGGAGATGGACTGGTAGATTATACTTCCTACTACCACTGTCCTCTAACCCTTGACAAAGTACAATAGACGACTAACACAGAGGTCTAAAAGCCTGATCTGCTTGGTACAAAAAGCACAACTCTGGTATGCCATTAGTGCTCCAGAGCTCCTGGTGGGGTTAGACTAGGACTAGAATTCAACTAAAGCCAACCTTTGCTCAGCTTCTCCCTCTGTCATGTTTTGATATCCTCAGTGCCCTACGGGAATCTCCTAAGGCTACTCCCTCAGTGAATCTTTTGCACAAAAATTCAGTTCTTAGAATGAACTTCTGGACAATTGAAACAGAGACAACATAGAATAAATCTTTCAATTCTAGATCACCTATTTACAGGTTTCTATTATAGACATTGTGCATTCACATACAAAATGGAGTAAGAAATAAATCCTGCTTTTCAGGCACTGTGTGCCTGGTGAGTGAAGACTACATGTAAGGTCATTATGAAGTAGAGGTGGGGTCTGGAGGCTTCAAAATAAGGTGATAATTGAGCTGCATATGGATTAGCAGGGGACTCCTTAGGTAAGAGAAAAAGAAATTCTTTTATCCACAACACAAAAACACATTATCTTTTTGGGAAACCATTGTAGACTCAATGTGTTCATAAAACGCGATAAAAGAACAATAGAAGGTGATTTTTTTCTTAGGTGAGGGGGCAGAATATATAGACCACTAAAGCATAGGGTTCGATGTTATCCCAAAAGGTATAGACTTTTGAGAAATGTTAAGTGACTGAGTGACATGACTTTATTTAAAATAAAAATATACTTAATAAAGTATTACTCTAGAGGTACAATGAAACATAATGAGGGACAGTATGAAATACTGATAATGTAAGAAGTGGCATAGAGAATTCTTTCAGGATGTGGAAATGGGAGACAGAATCAAGAGATTTAGAATGTGATAATTTATTAAATGTAGGGAATGGGAGACAGAAAGGGTCCAAGATGAATTATGGGCATTTTCAACAACTGGACATGTGATGGTTTTATGATGAATATAAGGGAATTTCTGTTGATTTCATCACCAAACATTTTTGCAAATTTGCAGATTTAGGGGAAATATCTGTAGATTTTCTCCTTTAGAAAATCTTTACTAATACCCCCTTTCAAGTTGCTGGAGTTGCCCTAGTCTGCAAATTTAATTCCCCCTCTCCTTCTTTATTCAACTAAACCTCTCTGTTGGTTGAAAATTTTTACAAACATTGCACTCTTCTTTTTAAATGTATTGGGTAATTCTTAGTTTTTTTTCCCTTTGCTAATATTGCTCTGTTTGGGACAATAACAAAATCCTTTCATAGCTTTCAACATGCTGTTACTTCAAATAGTTTTGACTGAAGATGTGAAAGCAGTGGTTTCCATTTGATTTTTCCTTGGGTTTCTCCAAGTATATGCCATAGAAGATTTATGGACATATTTTTATATAATTTATATGGTGCTTAAGAATTATAAGAGCAGCTGAAACTGAGATACTACAAAAATCCCAAGTGGCTGGACATAGTAGAAGCCTGTGTTGAGACATCCATGGACACAGAAAGCAAGGAGAGTCTCCTAGGGAAATCTCAAGGATAGATGAACTGAATTGCAGGCATTGATTTGCAAATGAGCTGCTTCTTAAATGGGTACCTCCATGGAGCCAAAATGATTTAACACATTCACCTAATGTTATTAGTTTAATGATGGCTAATGCTTCTCCAAAGGCACAGAAGGATATTTTTAGTCTTTAAAACGTGTAGATAAATTGAAAGGGAAGTAAGAATATGTGTGTCATTACTTGTCAGAATAAAATGAGAAGGTCTTCTGACCACCATTTCTTGATTATATCTTTGAGTTGGAATATCTATTTTTAGAATACATTCCATGAGAATTTTTTTTTTTAACTAAAAGTTTCCATTAGGTACAGAAAAAATAAAAACCTGAAATGGCCACATGATAGCAGGCCAAAGTTGTTTATAGTCAGGCATCACTTGTATACACTGAAATTGATATTTATTTTCAGGAATATCTATATTTATTTCAGAAGCATGATCAGGAAAAGAACTTTCATTCCCTATGTTAAATTGATATGTTGTAAGTTCATAAGATATCAGAAATAAAAACATCACACATAAGTATAGTCATGCAACTTATGATGACATATCTGGGGATATGTCCTAAGAAATGTGTCATTAGGTGATTTTTGTCATTGTGAAACATCACAGAGTGTGCTTACACAAACTTAGATGGTATTCTACACACAGCCTGCTCTACACATATGCTGTATGGTATACTGTCATATATATGTGGTCTGTGTTTTGACTGAAACTTCCTATTGTACCTATAACAGAATTCATAGTGTTTTAATTTTCAATATGTCTTGAACTTATAGCCTTCTTAGACAATAAAATATCTTGTTCTATTTATATTCCTGAAGGTAATATATTATATATATAGTATATGCATATATACTGTAATAATATATTACACATATAGTATATTCCCAAAGGAAATATAAATAGTCCTGAAAATAAATAGTATCAATCTTTGATTCCTTATTTTGCTTTCTCTTACAACATCATGAAACAATATATCTGTGAATAATCGTTGTACTTGATCCAGGTTTCAGACATTGTGCATAATCATATCATGGGAGGTAAGGTACAGTTCCCTAAGATGTAATATAAAACTATTTTTAATGATGACTTCCTGATATTGAGTCAATAAGGTTTCTATGTAATCTAGAATGAATAATCCTGAAATTCAAAATAGATATTAATGTTTTACTAATTTGTAGAACAAAAGCATTTTGTTCAATGTACAAATAATTCCATCTCAATATTGGTTGGTAACAAAAATTAATCTCAGGTCCATAAAGATACTTAGAATGTATGATATTTAATTTCTGAGACTGTACAATAAGTCAGTGGTTATTAGCTTGGTAAAGAAATGTGATGCAGAAAACAAAAGGTTCAAATATTGTTCGGACATAGTGAACTGAGTTACTATGTGGTATTGGATGAGTTGGTTTAACTGAGGAACTTATTCTTAAATCAAAACACAAGGTAAATGAACACTTTTCTCTATGGCATTTTACACTACTACAATCAGTTTTGCCACTCTGCTGATCCTTTTGACCTGGTCCGAGAATCTTTCACTTAAACTTGGCCTCCCAAATAAACCAAATATGGTTGTGGGACAGACAGCCTGGGCTTACCCAACCAACGCTAAGTGTGATATTATGGTGGTGAAGAGGAAACATGCCAACTGAAAGATGAAAGAATTTCCTGCGTTTCACTCCTCAAAGCACTCAAGATTATTGAGTTGGTCCCTGATGTACAGAAAAATATTTTAAACTGGAAAGTAATTTGTTTGAAAGGATTTTCCCTCATGGTGAAAAACCCACGAAAATAACTTCTTTGCATTATAATATATAAGGTGAAAGTTGATATCCTATATCTTTTAGTAATATTTTTCTTAAATGAGGGAAGTCTCTGGAGTCTCAATAATTAAAACTACCCCATAATACTGGCAAAATTGATGTAGGTTGAGATTTTCCACCACATAAGTATTAGCTAAGTTTTATTGTCTGAAAAAAAAAATGTGCTTTTTTCATTAGTGAGTTTCTCTACATTTATTATGTGCCAGTTCTAACATTTATTTTTGTTCTACCCAAGTTTTGATTTTTTCCTCATATGATTAAATTTAGATCTTTATTGGTTGGAATTGGTTTCTTGGAAGTTTTTATCTTTAAAATGATTCCCGCAAATAACCTCTGACTGGTCTTGTTTTTGTATCAAAGAAAAGGTATAATTCAGATGGAAAGGTAAGATGAGAAGTTAATGGTGCTGACAAACAAAATCACTTTCATCATGCTGTTCCCATTACTGAAGAACCTGCTGTGTCTTATCTCAAAGAATACTCTCTGATTCATTTGCCTCTGAAGTTCCTTCATCAACAGATACTTTATGATCCTAATGTTAGTTTTCTCTTGCTGTCGGTAATCTATCTCCCTATCAATATTTACCTAAAATTATCTGTTTTCCCTTATGAACTTTTCATGTGATCATTTTCCAATCTACAAAGTCTTTTCATCTGCTTTCTGCCTATTCAAATCTTGCATATTCTTCAAGATCTAGCTGAAGCCGACCTCCTAGATACAGCTTTCACAGACAAGTTCTAGCCAAGAAGTCTGTGTACCACTGTTACTTTCTGCCTTTAATTATATATATGTGATCTATCTATCTATCTATGTATCTATCATCTATCTATCATTCATCTATTTATCATCTATCTATCTTGGAGATAAAGGCCTAGACCTTGGAGCTTTACTGCCTGGATTTGTCTCTTGAGCATTATAAGTCTGGGCTGCAAGACCAACTAATAGTAGAGGGAAAAGTTATGCTAAATTCAGGTGGGGGAGATGGGTTATTTTAGTTCTTAAATTGCTCCCAAACTGTTAATTCAATATTTTTCTTAGAAAAGTTCTTCATAGAAATGATGTATAAACTAACTGAACCTAGAAATTCAGTTGGACAGTTAAAAATGTGTTCCAAGTAGGAGAAAAGCATGAGAAGAGTTGTGGAGGTAAGGAAGAACAAAGTGTGTTTTGCACCAACAATGGCAGATTCATGGAGTATGTTCTGTGAATTAGAAAGCCATTTAGACAGCTGGTACCCAACGCCCCTGCTATTTTATTTATGCTCTCATTTACATGCTTTGGTCATGTGAAATAATAAAAATAGGGTTGAGATAATATGCATAGCACAAAATATTTCACCAAAACTATTTTGAGAAATACTAGCAAGTAGATCATCTTGGCTGAGCCTATGTTTATGAGTCTTCTGGTTCAGTACATTAAATTCCTTTTCCATTCAGAAGTTATTTACATATTGCATTGAATTTTGTGTTTTAAGAAATTATTTAACATTGTATATATTTTAAGGCTCTTCTAGGAATTATTAAATTTGTTCAATAGACAAAAAGAATCTCAGTCTTTCTAATATTTATCATACGTATTAGAGTGAGATCGTGAATTATCCAAACTATCATCAATATTCTAAAAAATTTTACTCTTGTGGACAATGAGGCACTGCTAAAATAAAATTGGCAGGAGAAATTTTAACCAACTTCATACATCCTAACCCCTTTTTTGTTTCAGGTTAATATCGCCTAGATTTGTTGAGTTGAGAACTGATTTGAGAGTATTAACATAATGTTCCTCCAAGATGATCCTTATTATCTATCATCCCTTCATTTGACAAATATTTATTGAATTCCCACTATATGTGATAGGCATTGATCTGAAATTTGTAATATGTTGGTGTACCAGATAAATAAACCTGTATTGGTGGGACTTACATTCTTCTGGTTATGTATGATGAAAGAAAATGTAATTATGATAAGCTTGAGCTCAGAAATGGCACAGAATTGGGGTCAAAGTTTAGGTGTAATTTTAATTAGTTTGAGCAAGTTACTTCTGTCCCTATTCTATTGTTTCCCCACCTGCAAGTTAGAATATTAAATTTATCATGAAAATTGAGTTTTTGCTTTTGAAGAAAATAATACCATACAAATTATTAAGTACAGTTTCTGTTACTTATTATTAAGGTATTACTCATGTCATTTTCATAAAAAATACATTTTATTAAAATTAGACAAAATAAGGAAACTTCATTATTATGGTTTAGATGAGGTATCCCTCAAAATTTCATGTGTGAGACAATGCAAAAAAATTTGTAAGGGAAATGATTGGGTTTATGGCCTTAACCTCATCAGTGAATTAATCCCTGATGGGATTGACTGAGTGGTAACTGGAGGCAGGTGGAGTGGGGCTGGAGGAAGTGGCTCATTGGGACCGTGGCTATGGGGGTATATATTTTGTAACTGGAACATGGAGTCTCTCTCTGCTTCCTGATGTGAGCTGCTTCCCTCTGCCACATTCTTCTGCCATGATGTTCAGCCTCACTCAAGCCCCAAGGAATGGAGCTGGCCTTCTAGGGACTAAGGTCTCTGAAACCGTGAGTTCCCAAATAAATTTTTCCTCCCCTAAAATAGTTTTGGTCAGGTCTTTTAGTTATAGCAGCAAAAAAACTGAACTAAAACGTTCATTGAATGCATCAGCCACATAAATTCATTTAGCATTATGTGTATTTTATGAAAGATAACCCTTTTTTCATATGACTGTAAAATTGGAAAAGTGACTCTATGCTGAATTTTATTTATTTATTTGTTTGTTTGTTTGTTTTTTGTGATATTGGGGATTGAACTCAGGGCCTCACCCATGTCAGGGAAGCACTTTGCTGCTGAGCTATGACTCCTGCCTTACTTATTGATTATTGCCACCATTCTGAAATGGAAATGCAAGTTTTATTCCCTAGAATCTCAATTGCTTTCTGATTATCCAAATGTAGTTATATGAGTTTTCACATAAACAGGGTATTATTTTTAGTAACTGTCTAGTTCAGTGTATCAAATGGTACCTTACAGGTCTGAAAGAACTTTCCAAAATATTCAACACATACCTCAGTATTATCTAATAATCTCCAAAAAAATAGTGAAATTTCTATCCTTCTTACTATGTGTTATTTCTATTTTCAATTAGATTGCCTCTAAATGAAAGGATAACATTTATCTAAACAGCTGTTCCTCTGAATTTTTGGCAAGTAATAAACAGCTCACTTTTTCATTCATTCTTTTACTCATTTATTTGCTCATTCACTCATTAGGTTTTTGGAGGTACTATATTAAAATCTATTAATGAAATAGAAGATTGAACAAGGAGTTGACTTGGGAAGAAATGTAATCAACAAAATAATTAGAAAATAAAGCAGTATTGTTGGTGTAATGCCATACAGCACATGGATTATGTGGGTCAGAAAAGGTTTCTTGGAGTCAAGAGCTAAAAGAGATGAACACTATACATTGGTTAAGCCACGATCAGTACTAAAGTTAGGGTACATAATTAACCTTTTATGTTGGGATATATTATAGTAGAGCCATTTTATTATTTTTGAATAATATTTCCTCTTTTTAGATAATGGGAATAAAAGTGCAAATGACCAAAATAATTGTCCTTTAAGCATTCTCTCTTATGTTTTGAAGATGGTGTGAATTTTTTTACACAATTGAATTTAAATTTTTCTTTTCCTTGACATTTTCTTTTTTTTTTCACACACTTATAATTAGAAAATATGTCAGAACGAACACATTCACATGTACATTGGAAACCATTTTGACAGGGGTGCTCAATGTTCCCTCTACCTATGTGGCCTTGAAAATGAGGGAGCATGTGAGGGAAGAAGCTGGTCTATATAAAAGTGTCTGATTCTTGGGTGGCTTGTGGTTAGCATTGTTGTTCTTAAGAACAGATTTTGGCTTCTGTGGTACGTTGACCTGTGTGTGGAATCAGAGTAAATGCTTTCCACTCAGTGGGACACTGGGTCAAAGAGGAGAGGTTTTTCTCCTTTGCCAGTAACAATTCTTTTCCTATGTGCTCACACGATGATTGAAAGCCCTTTATTGAGGCGAGCCTTCTTTGTTCGAACAAACATTCTGTAATTTGGGAAGCTAACTTTCAAGATCTAAGGCTCATTGCAAAGCAGGGTGAGCAACAGTCTTCTTGGTATAATTTTAAGGATGCAGTGTTTGCTTTCCACCTATAAGGAACCCCTTGTCAGTCCTTAACTTTTTGATTAAGCTGTGTTTTTCCAGAAGGTCACCACTAACATTTTCTCTGATTTAAACTGTTATCAGTTTGAACACAGATTAGTTTATTGAATTATCTAGAAAGGCAGGAAAAGGATGAGCAGGGGATGCACAGAGCTTCACAGAAGAGAGGGAAAGGCAGATCAGGTGAGTGGTGCGTAGCCAGTTGAATGATGGAACTCAGGGAGCCAATAGTTTTGGAAGCAGCTGATGTGTTCCTTAAAAAGCAGGGGAAGACCAAAAATGAGGAAACTCTTGGATTTCTAGCTTTTTCCTTCTAAATGAACTGTTAAACAAGATTTTTTTTCCCCCTGACCCTAAAGAATCATTGTTGCCAGCCTTTTAGGTTTTGAAATATATCAGCTAATATAAAAACCATGAACACAATTGATTTTATAGTTTCCCTAAGCAAGTCATGCATGCCATAAACCTTTTGAGATTTTACTCAAAAGATTGCTTTCCCAGTCATGCACATCTTTTTATTTCCCATCTCCTCACACCTCTTCTGTATCTGGGAGGGCTAATTGCAAAAAGTTCACAGATGTAATTGCATTGAAACATCAGAATAATGTATTCTTTTGAAGTAGAACTGCAAGTCTGACTACAGTTATTAGTTCCAATGTCTATCTGACCCAGTGTCCTGCAATAGCATGTATCTTATCATACTATTGTATAAAAGGCTTGACTCCAATTCAGAAGTTTAAACTTTACTCACATTTCAGTAATGTTAATTAGCTAATTTGTGAGACACAAATAAGCTATAATTAGCATGGTGCTTTGATATTTTACTTCTAACAACAGGAAGATGATTACCTTCAAAAATAATAAAAGATTTAAATCTAAGTAAAGATCTAAATTACAGTCGTTGAGTTGTGAAGAAAGTGAATTCAGTTAATCCCCATTTGCATGTGCCAATTAGTTAAGTATTAATCAATTTCCTATATAAATGGAAATGAGGATACCAGGATTATTTGGTAAGATAATGTTTCTCATTAACACAAACACAACCTACTGACATTTCATGAAAAAAAAAAATCTTCCACTTACCATTTCTCTTCAAAAAATCTATTGATTTATTTTTTCATAGTTATGGAATCTATGCATTCTCCCATACTTGTAGAAATCTTTTCAGAATTTCTTTTAAAAGTTATTAATAAAATAGGGCTATCGAAGTGAATTTAGAGTATGAATTAATGAATATTCTTTATTTCAAAAAGTCTTAAGGGCTGAAGATATAGCTCAGTGGTAGAGTGCTTCCCGTTTGTAAAAAGCCCTAGGTTCAACTCCAGCACCACAAAATACAAACAAACAAGAAAACAAAAAGTTTCCAGTTACCCAAAATTCAATTTGAAATCTAAATCACTATTTAGATTAAGAAGTAGTAAAAAGTATCTTTGAATCTATATCTATGTATCTATTGTCAATCTATCCATCTGTAATCAAGGCATGTAGGATGCACATATATATATGTGTATATGTTTAAACAATTTGTTTTCTTTAAAATATTGACATTTAAGTAGACAGGATATTTGGTATTTGGAAAGGTCTTTGGTATTTCAGAAATCATGGAAATTTCAATGTAACTATAAATTTATTATTTTTATTTTAATTTAATTTTTTTACTTTTTGGTACCATGGATTGAACCTAGGAGTGCTTAACTACAGAGCTAAATCCCCAGCCCTTTTTGTTTTCTATTTTCAGACAGGGTCTTCCTAAGTTGCTTAGGCCTCACTAAGTTGCCAAGTCTAGCCTCACACTTGGCGATCCTCCTGCCTTTGCCTCTGCAATCACTGGGATTATAGGCATGAGCCGCCATGTTCAGCTAAATGAATTGTTTTCTTCTTTATTCTGTTTTAAAAATTTATTCTTCATAGTTATACATGATAGTAGAATGTATTTTGATATATTATACATACATGAAAACGAATTGTTTTCTAAAAAGTGTTTTTGTAGAACTTTTAGCTTTGGAGCTCAATTTTGCACATCAGGGCTGACATAGACATGAAATTTTTTTGGCATTAGTCTTCTAGGGTGTATTTACTCCATGACACCTTTCACTGATGTATCATAATGATGTACCACCAAAGTTCAATGGGAACTGAAAAACTAAAATAGGACCAGGAAGGGCCTTTGGAATGTAGTTAATGTGAGAAATACTGTAATGGAATGAAGAGTAGTGGTCTGTTTTTTTCTATATAATCACAAATTTTAGTTTTAGGTGCTTCTAAATATGATGAGGTAGTTAATAGAATTACAAATTACAATTTCTTGATTATTCACTAGATTTTGAAACATTGGTCATTTACTTAACGCTGCCAGGATTACATTATATGCTTCACATTGTAGGTTGTACATTATATGCTGCAAAGCTGTGGTACTTCAGAAATATGAATACCAACATATCACTTGTATAAATACAAACAGGAAATGAGATGGAATCCATGACAAATCTTTACATTCATGGGGGTAATTTCAGTATGGTAGAGAAAGGATTTTAAAAAAATTAAAAAATGAATTACATCCATTCTTTAATTACATCATAAGCAAAAATTAACTTGATTTTATAATTTAAAATAAATGATAAGCCGATAAAGTTAATAGAAAAGATACCATGAAAGAATACTTTTTGACCTTGAGGAAAGGCTATGAAACAGGAACTCTCATGTATGAGATTTTACATAGAAATCTATCTATACCTACGTGCAGCAAAATACATATATGAAATGCTTATAAGTATTCTCTTTGTAACAGCTCCAACTGGAATGATCCAAGTGTCTATCAGCAGTAGAACCTATCAATAAATTGTTATGTGTAGATACACACACACACATATAGACACACAAAGTGTTAGGAAATACTATAAGACAAGGAAAATGAAGGAACTACTGCTTGTAACACAGTGAATAATTCTTGCACAAAAATATTGAAAGAAAACAGTTACAAACAGCAGAAATACATACTATATAATTACATTTTCAAAAAACTTGAAAATAAGCAAAGTAATTAATGGTGCTAGGAGTCAGAACAGAGATTGCCTTTAGAAGACAGTTACTAAGAGGAAGAACTCGGGAACATTTGGTGTTTTATTTCTCAATCTATCTGGTGGTTACCAAGTTTTATTAATTTGCTAAAAATTTAATGAACTATATGATTTATATCCCTTTTTCTCTGTATATTATACTTCAGTCAAAAATTAATATTCTTTTGGAATATGTAGCATACTGAGTTTCATCTATGTCAGATCAACAGTACCATATAATGTGACAAATAAAAATCTTCAGTAAAATTGAAATAGTGACACTTTCTGAATGGCATTCCTTTAAGAAGTTATAAATTATTTATTGTTTATATTTTATAAAATCAGCATTTAAAAAATAATCTGCCTTGGGAAAAACTTAGACTTCAGAGTCAATATTTGTTGTTTTTTAAACAATTTTTTAAATCTTTCTAGTACTTGATTTTGTCAAACATGGTTCATGATGCAAAAGTGAAAATTTTGGAAGAAAATCTTTTTTTAAATTCACAGGAATTTTAAAATTATTAAAATGTTATGTTTTAAAAATGTACATTAGGCAGAATTATTTTGTATAATTCTCTCTGAGAATATGTGGATCGTTAGCAATGACCACATGTTCTACATATGGGTGAGAAAGGGGCTATGACTGTATTGTGATATGAAATTAACTTGCACTGCTTTCAGTATATCATAAACACACAGGCAACTATCCGCTCTAGACATTTAGTTAGAACTTTCCTGAGGTATTGATGTTTAGACTTTCTAAAGTCTTCCATTGTCTTAAGACACTTCATTTAATTCCTTCATCTCAGAAATGGGAATTCTACCACGTTCCTGACATCACAGTGACATGATGATTAATTAGTTTATGTTTGCAAAGTGCTTTGAGGAAGTAAAGTGCTAAATAAGTGTTAAGCATAGTTAAGTATCACAATCAATCAACATAATGTTTTGTTGTATAGAATCTCTTGTGATTTCAAATGCAGTAGACTAATTTAGTTAATGTGAGGGTTCTTAAGAAATTAGAACCATATCACAAAATAAGTTGAAATTTCGTAAACTACAAAGATGCAGCATGGATCAGAGAATTATCCTGATTTACTTATTTTATGTTTTAATTTGTGTTTATTAATTTAATCTTTAATTAAAATCAAGGAAAAATTTTCATTTCAACTTTGCACTTTAATTTTATGTATTGAAAATACTCATACCATGGTCTATGCTGGAGTCTCCTTAGCTGTCATCAATTCTGAATATAGCATTTAATTCCAACAGTATTGTTGTTTACCTTTAAAGAATATCTGAAGGCTGAAGATACAGCAAATTTATCCCGTATCTTTGTAAAATCTAATTACTTTGCATTAATCAAACAAAGGGCAAGAATTTTGTAATATAGATGTTGGATAATACGAGAAATTTTTTTATATGTAGTGGAAATAGTCTATAAGTTACTGCAAGAGGCTTGATGTAATCCAGATATATTGACTCCAAGCCCAGATGTACAGAATAATGAGAAGGTAAGAAACATAAACTCTTTTTCATATTTTTAAATCCCAGAAGACACTCATATTCTTTCTGTAAGAGTAAAGCATTAAATCAAGTTTATTTATCCATATTTAATATAGACATCATCAAATGATAATTAGAAAGTAATTTATTATCATCAATAATAGTTAATAAAGTATTCTTTAAAAATACTTGAAGCAGATAATGTAAGTACATGAAAATATACTCATTGTTGTAGTGTTGAACTTCATTCTTCTGGGAAGGCCTAGAGCATACAACAGCACAAAGAGAGAGCAAACAAGGCTTATGTAGCCTAGACGGATTCCTCTTGCCTTCGTAGACCTAAGGAAATTCCTTCTCTGTGTTGACATCAGTACTTGCCTGAGAATAATCTGAGAACAGCAAAGGATTCAATTAGATAACTGACTTTGCAAAAACAAACCACATTTTAAAAAATATACAGATCCCAGAATCCTTACTCATTCTGGGAAATTATTTTCCTGGGTTTCTGAAGATCATCTAGTGTAATCTTAGGGATGAGAACACTGAGTTTCAACACATTCCCGTAACTTGCCTGGGGTGAGGGGTGTGTGTGTGTTGGGGTGCTTTTCAGTCACCTCTGAAAAGAAGTACTGCTGCCCTAGTCACCTCTCCACTGTATTTGTGGTTTGGGGACTGAGCGCAGGTTTTGGAATTAGGCAGACCAGGCTAGACTTTGCCTCTTCCTATTTGTGTGACTTTGAGCACATCACTTATTCTGTGTCTTGGTTTCAGTTCCTTATAAAATGGAGAAACGATGTCTGCTTTTGGAGATTGCTATAAAAATAAGAGATAATGTACCATATGTATCCACTGCAGAGCCAACATACAGTCGAGGGCTGTTCCATAATAAATTAACCTAAGGCACTTGCACACACATTTGTCTCAATTATACAAAGGTAATTATTGCCATATTATATCATACTAATTTTATTAGTATAGAAGCTTACACTAAACAGCTCTCTATATTCATTTAATTTCACAATAGCTGTTAGGTTGGTTTGTAATTTCCACTTTATAAGCTGGGAAACTGATACTCAGAGAAATTAATAGATAGTGTAACACAATCAAAACTCCTGGAAATGAAGAAACCAACCTAACCTGGACCTCTGTCAGCTTGGCCTTTCTTCCCTTCTGCACCTTATACTATAGCTGTCTGCCGAAATGAGTTATTAATTTTACCTTGTGGCAGTGATACTAAGTATGAGCAGGAGAAATTCCCCATAAAATGGAAAACTATAAAAAAAATTAAGGGCAGAAAAAGAAGCAAGAAATAGATAAGAGTGGAAAAATACAAAATGTTGTATGCAGGGTCCTTAAACAACTGGTGTCATCAGTGCATTCTTTTACATTCATTTCAGGATTTATTCTGGTATAAAATGAATTCCAAAAGAGTTTAATTTTTTTCATAGTCTTTGTGTCCTATCAGTTTACATAATATCCTCCCTATGCCACAATTTTACTGACTAAAATAAACTCAGTGTAGTATCTGTTACTGAGACAGCACTCATTTGTCACTGGTGAAGGCACATTATGTCCTCCAACTGTGGTGGTGACTTTATCCGCAGTTCCTTGGGGAACCAGAGTATATCACTTACAGTGCTTGGTGAGCTCATAGTGCTATTTGTAATGTGTAACGCAACCATTAATAGCTTAAATATTTATAACCATATTTAATAGCCATATATCACTAGTACAACAACAAATAATGCATATGAAAAGAAAATGATTTCTCAAAGGCAAACTGATTTCTTTCTCTTTAAATGGATGTGGGAAGAAAATTAGCCTTTGTACAAAATGCAAGAGCAATGTGTCCCAGGATTTCTATAGCATATCCTTATAGCACTGTTACTTCTATGAACAATGCATGTTTTGGAATTTTATTTTTCTTACCATCCTGTATCTCTGTGCCTAGTTAGGTCATAAGGACTTAGTTTACCTAACTAGCATCTCAAAGTTAACCCATACAAACCTAAACACCTGACCTCCACCCTTCCAAATCTGTTCCACTTGGAATTATCAGTTTCTGGTGTGGAGATAACTATATCTTGGGCCACAAACCTAGGAGCCATTCTTCTCTTCTGCTTTTCTCTCCTTCTCTTTCTTGGGGTCCTTTGATTAGAAGCACGTTCCTCAACAGGTTTCTTACATGTTACAGTTTTAGGATTGCAGATGCCCTGAAGCTCAGAAACTACATGAACTTTAAAGAACTCTGATCTAACACTCCTTTCAAGTTTATAATCACATCATGCTTTAGTTTTCATTGCAAAGTGATATGATATACTCATCTTCCAACAAATAAATGATACTTGAATAGTTGATTCTTTTAATGGATAGAAAATTGTACCCTAATTGGCACTTCTTGTGTTCTCTTCAAGTATTGGTAGTGAGAAAGTATGATAAGGAGATTAAGAGTCTAGTGAGGGAACTTGGATCTGCCTTAACCAATTCTAGAGAACAGCACGCTCACAGTGTGATCAAAGGACAGGGTTTCTGCAGTTCACTAGGCTTTAAACACTAATTTGCAGTTGCAATATGAAAAGAATGTCACCTGCCTTATGTACAAGTAGAAGACATGAGAAACGTGTATTCTTTTTTTTTTTTTTTTTTTTTCTGTTGTTGTTTTTGGCTAATCAACAGTGATCAACTTTTCATTATACAATTAGAAGTTGCACTGTTATCCTACAAACTTCATTGTCAGAAAAGCAGTTGCCTGAGTTTCTTTTTTTCTTTTTTGTGGTGCTGGGGATCAAACCCAGGGCCTTGTGCTTGTAAGGAAAGCACTCTACCAACTGAACTATCTCCCCAACCCTGATTTCCTAAGAGGTTCTTGACCTTAGAATTATGACACAATCTATTTCCTACTCTAGATTTCTGCTGATCATTTTATGTTTTAAATAATGGAGGACCTCATTTTTACTTTTCTGTTTCTTTTACATTTCTTTCATGATAGTCTTATTTTTTATGAACTCATATTTTAATTTTAAGCCTGTAATTTTAAATCATCTATAACTGATTATTCACGTTTTAAATTAATACTCCCAGATTTTAAACAGGAAGAATTACAACAAAATTTTGGTTGAAGTATTGCCAATAACCCTCTGAGACCATAAATGTAAAATTTATTTGCTATGAACAGAACAAATTAAATTTAGACTGGGAGGTGTACTCATGAGTTCTTAAACCAAAGTTGAGAAGTTCTAAAGAAATTTTAGTAATAATTAACACAATTTTGAGATATAACACATTTGGAATTCTAATATTTAGAGGGGTTTATAATTTAAGAAAAAGTTGATTTAAATAAAAGTTCTATCTTAAAAGTTAGGAACTTTTAAGAAGTTAAAAAGCATATGTGTTCGTAAAAATCACTTTAAAACATGAACAGCAAAGTCAGAATTTTAGGATATATAAAATAAAGTAATATGATTTTATTATTAAAATGAAAGATGTGTTTCTTCTTAGTTAAAATAACATCAATATGACTGGAAGTCTGGCACTTATTTCATTGTAAATTAAGGGTAATAAAGAACTATTTAGACTTCTCAATATATGGATTAAAAAATTCCCAAAATACTTATTCCTCAGTAACTGTGATAGGCACTAAGAAGTATAAGAGAACAGATGACACTATTTATTGTCATCATTATCGCACAGCAAACAGCATGACAAGTAAATCTTTTTCTACTGCTCTCTTCTCTCCCATCATGGGCAGTCATTACTAACTGAAAATTACATATATTTGCTAAATCCTGCAAGTGACCTCATAATATTTGCCAATAGATTCCTTAAAATATTTCCCACTCATCTGAGGTACCTAATCCCTGAAACTTTTTAAAACCATTCTCTCTCTCTCTAGTACAGTAGTTCTAAATAGCTTATGATCTGCTCTGGTGAAAGGGATATCATCAAATTAAAAAGCTTCTGCACAGTAAAGGAAACAAGAGCATGAAGAGAGAGCCTACAGAATGGGAGAAGATCTTTGCCACCTGCTCTTCAGATAAGGCACTAATTTCCAGAATATACAAAGAACTCAAAAAAATGAACACCAGAAAAAAAAATCCAAATAATCCAATCAATTAGTGGGCAAAAACACTAAATAGACACTTCTCAAAAGAGGAAATACAAATGATCAACACATATTTTAAAAAAATGTTCTATATGTCAAGTAATTAGGGAAACACAAAATGACATTGAGTATGTGTAATAATGACAAAATGCACTCTAATGTCATGTATATCTAAAAAGAACAAATAAAAAACTGTTATGTGTAAAAAAAACTACACAGATTTCATTTCACTCCAGTCAGAATGGCAATTATCAATAATACACATTATGATAAATATTGATGAAGATGTGGGGATAAGTCTATACTCATACATTGTTGGTGGGACTTCAAATTAGTGGGAACACTCTGGAAAGCAGTATGGTGGTTCCTCAAAAAACTAGGAATGGAATAACCATATAACCCAGCCATCCCACTCCTTGGTATATGTCCAAAAGAACTCAAATCAGCCTACCATAGTGATACAGCATACCAATATTTATAGAAGCACAATTCACAATAGTCACACTATGGAAACAACTTAGGTACCCTTCAAAAGATAAATGGATAAAGAAAATGTGTTTTATATATACATAAACATATGTGTTTTATATACACATGTACAATGGAGTATTACTCAACCATAAAGAAGAATGACATTATGGCATTTGTCAGTAAATGAATGGAACTGGAGACAAACATGCTAAGCGAAATAAGCCAGTCCCCAAAAGTCAAAGATTGGATGTTTTCTCTGATATGCAGAAGCAAATATAAAATAGGGGATGTGAGGAAAGAAAGAAAGAGAGAGAGAAAGGGAAAAAAAAAAAGAGGGACTTTCATCAAAATAGAGGGAAGATCAGTAGAGTAACTGAAGGAGATTGAAATGGAGGAAGGAGGGAAAGGAAAAGGGAAGAACAGTAGAATTAATCAGACTGAACTTTCATATGAACATACATGAATATAGCACAGTGAATCCCGACATCAAGTATATCCACATGACACTAATTAAAAAAACTATAAATTAATTGCAGAAAGGTCATTAGAGTAGAGGGAGGAGAGCAGGAGGAAGAAGGCAGGGAGGAGAGGGGAAGTGTTGGGGACTGAATTAGAGCAAATTATATTCCATGCTTTGGTGATTATGTCAACATGCATACAAATGTTTTATATAACTAAAAAGAATCAGTGAAAAAAAGAATTACATCTTTTTGTTGTTGTTGTTGAAAATATTTGAACTGTGTATTGTACAATTTGAAAAAATCCAAGAGTACATCTTTCACACTGGTAGGCAAGGAATGATAATCTACCTAACAATTTTTAGGAATCTAACAAATTATCACTGATTTAAAAAATTTGATTTTAAGTAACTAGTTTAGGAAACAATATCAAATAATATTATTTAAAAATATTAAATAACTAGGGGTACATTTAGGTATATTTTTGGTAGCACTCTGCCCATGCCTAAAAAAGATATATTTTTCCTCTTTACTGTTGATGTAATTTAAAAGTCTCCTCTAAAAATCAATATGATTTTAAAGAAGAGAATCCAAGAATAAACAGCATGTATGTATATAGTGTAATACACTTTGCTTTCTTTAACTTGAAGCATAAAAGCCTTTCAGTAACCAATGCTAAATTCTTAAAATAGACTGCATTATCTCCAACCTTATTATCTATTCCCTTATGTCATAAAATGACAAAATTACCACCAGAATACCAGGAAATATACAAAAGGAGATAGTAAGTGGTATCATTTTCCTTATACTTTCTGGGTGATAGGTTAATGTGATTCTGATTTTTTTAATGTTACATAATAAAAAAAGTTGAAAAAGCATATTTCTGTTGTTAAAAGTTTCCTCAGGTTATACCAGGTTAAATTTTCTGATTTCAAATACCATATAAGGTATGGTAGAAGAACAGTCTTCATATTTCCACTAATATTTGCTTATTCATTAAACATATTTTGAGAGTGTTCTAGATGCCAGTTCTTCTAGATGATAGCAATGGAAACAAAAGCAAAATAGGTATCATACTGTGATAGGTAACCTTTCAAATGGTCTCAGGGATCTTGGCCTCTTGTCATTCATATCCTTATGTAATACCCTGCCTTGTCCTGAGTGTCAACCAGACCTAATGAATATAATATAGCAAAAGTATTGAGATATTATTCCTTAGATTAGGTTTCAAAAAGAGCAGAAAATGCAACTGTTAGCTGCCCTAAGTGGAGGTCCATGTAGCAAAGAGCTGCTTATCTCTGCCCACAGTCAGCAAGGACCATGGCAAAGCAACCATTTGTGAACTTGCCAGTGCATCTTCTGAGACTTCCTCTAGACATACAAGTGACTTTAGAAGCAGATCTTTCCCAGTTGGAACTTGGGTTGACTATACCCCTGTCAAAACCTTTGTTGCAGAGCACACTGAGTCAAAGACACCCAGCTAAGCTGCACTCAGATTCCTGAGTCACAGCAGCTGAGAGAGAAGTTTTTGTTGCTTTAAGTTGTTAACTTCTGGGAGTAATTTGGTGTACCGCCTTAGATAATTGATACACTTGACCTCATTTTTATACTAAAATATGTGCACTTGAACAGAAGAGAAAATATTTTGGAGTATGGTAGATACAAGAATTAATGTAAACAGTATGGCAATTCCTCAAAAAAATTAAACATGGAATTACCATGTGATCCAACAATTCCACTTCTGGGTTATACCTAAAATAGTTAAGACAAGGAATCAACAGACAACTGCATGCTTATCTTCATAGTAGTGTTACAATAGCTAAAAATGGAAACATCCCAAGTGTCCACAGATGGATGGATGGACGGGTAAACAAAATACAACCTATACATATAATGAATAGTCAACCTTAGCAAGGAAAATCTGATTTATGCTATGACATTGATAAACCTTGACCACATTATGCTGAATTAAATCGTCAATCAAGTACTATGTGATTACAATTAAATACCTAGAGTAGTCAAATTCATAGAAACAGAAAGTAGACGGGTTTGCCATGAGCTAGGACAAAAGGGAAGTGGGTGTTTTGTTTAATGGGTATGGAGTTTCAGTGTGGGAGATGAAGAGTTCTGGAGATGGATGCTTGTGGTGGTGGTGAACATACTTAAATGTGAATGTCACTGAACTGTACACTGAAAAATGATTAAGATGGTAAATTTTGTGTTATGTATTTTCTTATCATAGTTAAAATAACATACAAAGAAAAAGAAAGAATGAACATAAAGGACAACCCTCAGCTCATTCACACACTTTTTCTAAGCTCAGACAGTTGAAGAAAACTGAGTAAACTTCAAAGTTTGGGTGTATACCAAAAGTAGCCTAGGTGCAATATCAGTTCTTGGTAGTGACCAGGAGGCACCAGCCATGCTTCTCCATCCCACAAAAACCAGAAAGGCAGGCTTTCTTGAATGCACAGCATAATGATAAAAACACATTCAATAGAAAGAGACATAGAAAGCAAATCTATCAGTGTTTCCAAGTCAGTGTGGAAAATAGGGTTATCAGATGACACAAAGGTAATATATATAGAGAGAGTTACAGTGTGTTGTCTGGGAAACATGAGTAATCCTTGATTGCTTACTGACAGGGTGGGGATTTTTGAAAGATTCCCCTGGACCACATTATCAGGATAGCTTATGTGAATGGGGATTTTAGGGTAAGATCCACCATGGTATATCAGGGGGATTTAGGACCAGACTAAAAATATATGTTCGGTCAGTGACCATGTGAATATATATCTCTGATACATATATAAAGTTTTTGTTCTTATACCTACAAGTAGGATTTAGAAGACAGAAGTAATGAAAAAAGAATATTGGGTTATCAGATAGAGACTCCTTGACTTGTTCTCCTGCAGGGAGTACCAGAGTAAGAACTGCCTTGGTGGATCACACAGTGGGACAGCTCAACAGTGGTGTATGATTCTGAGTGCAGGATTCAAGGTCTCTTAGTCCTAGTGCCACCTTTTCAAACTCTAGGTTTTTTGGTTTCTTCTACATCTGAATAAAGGGTGAAGAAAACTTACTATAATTGGAATGTTATGTCATGATTTATTTCTCAGGGTCTTTAGTTTCAAAGGTTGTCTGACTCAGCAGTCAATGCAGAGCAAGGTGGTGACAGAAGATCCCTCTAACAGAGTGCTCACTGGCATCTCAGTGGGGGCTCAGGGACAGAGTGTTACACTGTTCTGAGGGGAATTAAGAAAAAAAAACTCAGTTGGAGATCACGTGGATATGGGATTATAGGGCAGAAGAAGCATTGTGCCCTCTCTGCCAATGACCTGCCTCTTTTTATCATTTTATGTTTCATATTTGAGTATTATTTATATATCATTGAACACTGACATTTCAATTATTAATAAGTGTTTGGTTTAGACGATATCAGCATAATTATGGAAGTAGGTGGATCATAAATTTGCTATCTTCATCATTTTAGTATTATTGGGTCACACAGGACACTGTAGTTGATCATAAAGATACACAGATGATTAAGAGCAAACTCTTTCTGTTTTAGCAGTCTGAAATAGAGTGGAAGGAAATAAACCTTTGTCTTGCAATGTGATCTATAGGACAATAGAGACCTGAAAGGGTGGAGAGAAGAGGGACCAGAGAAGCCTTTGTGGAGACCAGAGAAGCCTTCCTATGAAAGAAATAAAAGAATACTATTTCACAGACAATGGGAAAACAGTTTTGCCTCCTTCAATTACTTTCTTAGACAAGTAGTTTGATCCCATTAATAATGTATTATCAATTGAATTATTGCTAAAAGAAGATACTTGCATAATAAAATGGAGCATAAGATATGACAATTATCATACCATAGGATTCTATATCATAAATTCAAAAGTAATATATACCAAGGTAAAAATAGCTTGAAATCTTATGAGGATCTGTATCATGATAAGCCTGACAAAGATTAGTTACAGATAAATATTTTGAATGATTTAATAGGATTTTCTGTTCTTATTTTGGAACTGTTTCCCAAGAATAATAGGGATAGAAAATCAGTTTGGAGAGAATATTTGAAAAGTCTTCCTTAAGGTACCAGGAAGAAATATTTTGCAATATCAACAAGCAGCAATAGCAATGGTCCAGCAACAGGACCATAAAAATAAACAAAACTAAAGTTCTTGACATTTCTGAATTAGTTTCAGACTGACATCTAGATCTTTATTTTTCAAGAGAATATATTTTCCTTCCTGGAATTTTGAGACAAGTAGGAGTACTGTTTTCTCTACCTTTCTTTATTAGACAACAGATTTGGTGGTAAGTACTGTGTGCTTTTGACTATGCACAGTGGACCTCATAGTGTTAGCAGATGAACAGAAGACACAGGCCAGAAAATAATACATTGGAAATGAGGTAAGAAATGAGATGTTCCCACTGGATGTACCCTGAGGAAGTCACTTTGGATAAGAAATGCTTCTGTAGAGAGGGTTACTCTGATGGCTGGAGTGATTTTGGAGATAAAACTGTCCACATTTTTTTTAAGTTTGGCTCTAAAGGTTGAAGATGGACAGGGTGGTAGCTTACTAAGGCCTTAAGGGTGGAGGAAAGACATTAATTTCAATATGGAAGAGAGTAAAGCAAAATAGTGGAACTTTGAGGAGAAGGAGAAGATTGAAGATACTGAAAAGATAATCACAATATTCAATGACATACTTAAGTGTGGGAGGGCAAGGATATTATACCATTTTGATCTACAGTAAAGGTGAGATTGAGCATTCTTTGGGACTCTTTTGGCAGGTTGGACTAGTTGAGGCAGAGGGCTGGCCTTTCTTAACTCCATGATTTCTTTTCTTTTCAGTTTTCTATAATGTGAAATATGGGGAGATAATAACTCAAAGAGTATTATTTTTATCACAAACTCTACCACTCTTTGTCTCCCCTATAAAAGGTATAACAACTGTTTCTAAACTAGTTGCTTGAAGCAGAACATTTAGATGAGAGGGTATTCTTAAGAGACTTTGCATACTTCAAATGATTTTAGTGAAATTAAAAAAAAAAGTGAAGAAATGCTCTTGTGGACTGGTAGCATTTTGCGATGTTAATCTACATATTTCTTCTTTTGTTCTGCTTCCCTTTTCCTTATATTTAAGGAGGATTTTCTCCACTGTGATCATCAAATCAGACATGGATGGAATGAAAGGAGACTACAAATCTGTCTGGATCTGCTTTCTGAAAGCAGAAGTCTCTAGAAGAATTGGGAGGGATGAAGGAGGAGTTGAAAGGAAGGGGATTCATGGCTATAGACAAAATGTCTTGAACACATTATACTGGAAGGTATGATTCCCTCCAGGCTGGATAGATTTCTCCTGGCTTTAGAACTATGGGGTAAGTGCTGAGGAGGATATCTGGGTTTTGACATTAGCAACAGCTACTCTCTGTTATCTGGGGATGCTGCAAGATTAGAAGATAGAATGGCTCATGAGGTGCACTTGCAGGAGGAATCCTGTGGCCCCTCAGCTTAGCTTGATCCATTAGGTCTGGGTGTGCCATACAGCAAGAATGATGGATGGTTCAGCACATACCTGTAATGACCAAAGCCTGAAGATCAGCTATCCATACTTCCTCAAATGCCTTGGTACTGATTTTTTTCAAAAAGTTGGTGGAAGACTTCTGTGCAGTGTGGTTTTAAAGTTTCAGTAGGGCTATTTAGTCCAACTTTGGTGAGTTTTGAAGGACTGGAAGGGTAAGCCCCATGGAGAATGGAGAATCAAATACATGAATGCTGCTCTCTCCAAGACTTTGTATATTTTTAATCAATGCACTTATACTGAAGTGTTTCACTTTCAACTTACTTTAATTTATAATTGAGTCACTAGCAGAGAAAGTAATGCATACTCTAGGTACATGACCAAATTTCTACTTGTTTACAACTGTACAAATGAATTATAAAGTTTCTTTATAAAAACTTAAAAACTGAGAATGTCTGTAGCATGCATGTTATATGTCATGAGAATGATGGAGTTGATTTTGAATGTAGATTTCTTTCTTCCTCTGTTCTCTCTTGCCTCTACTAATGATTCTACATTTTTTCACAGTCGTGATATTTATTTTCAACAAATAAAGATTCACGTTGCTATTTTTGTCTCTAAAGTAAGAACTTTGTGCAGATATTCAAATAATAATTATTTTTCACCAATTTAGAGTATATTTCACTATTTTCTATCAAAACCAGTTTATAAGCCAGAAGAGGAGAGATTTATGTAGTGTCTTGTCATATCATATAATGTCTAAAATTGGCAGTAGATTGGTCACTGATAATTATCATGAGGTTTGGTACTGAGTAACTGGTGAATAATTTAAAAAATTCTTAATGGAAAAAAGATATGACAAAGATATGACATCTCCACTGACTTCAGAAAGAAATTTGTTATGAGCTTTTAAGGCAATTAAAAAAGGCTTTAAGTTTGATATCATAGTATTTCAGAACTGAAACAGATCTTTGTTCAACTTTCTTATTCAGCTCGAAGGTACTTTTTAAGTGGTTCAATTGTGTTTAACGATAGCATTCAGATTATCACATTTGGAACACAAAGTCATTCAAGAAAATGTTCACCAAAAAATTCATTTTCTGACTTTGCACATTCATAGGACATTTAATTCCAAGAAGGAGATTTAATGTCTACTACTAGAGTTAATGAAATAGTGAAGACAGATTTCTTCTTAATCCTCCTGAACCAAAGAGTAGATTTTTAGGCTTACTATAACAATGAAGATTAAGAATTTCATGAAATCCAGGTGGATAAACACTATAATCATTAAAAATGTATACCTTTCCTTAAGTATGTGTAGTTTGATTCTACAGTATAAGTAAAGAATTAAATACTCTGGATTTTAATTGTTATTCTTTCCTATTATTTTTTTGATGCAGAATAGTGCATGTTTTATACTATACTATAGCTGAGTTAAATGTGTTTATATTATCCAAAAGCTTTATTATAGATAGTTCCTACTAAAATTTTGAGAGTTGTTTGTGGTGGAATTTCAATTTATTTACAACAGGGAATTTTTACTGAATGATATTAAGAAAAAAAGTCTTATTATAGAGTTGTACTACTTTATTAATAGGAAAACTGATAGCATGTATTTTAATTTAGAGAAGCCAACTAAGTAATATTTTAATTTTAATGTTTATTATGATGTTCTATATACATGTAGTATTCTATGTTACATTAATAATCACTCAAGATATTACATATCATCTAAAATCAACATGTTAAAAAGGTGATTGAAAAGATGTTTTAGAAATTTATTTAATTTCCTTTTTGGAGTATATAATCACTAAAACTAAAACTTTTTTGATGTGTAAAAAAATCTATATTGTTCTGAGAGTAGTATTATTGATCTGTTGGGCAGAACATATGTTAAAGTATGAATTGCTTTAGCACAATAAATGTAAACATTTCTCTTAGAAAAAAAGGATTTAGCTGGGCATGGTGGTACACCCCTGTAATCCCAGTGACTCAGTAGTCTGAGGCAGGAGGATCACAAGTTTGAGGCCAGCCTCAGAACTTAGTGAGACCCTGTCTCAAAAGTAAAAAATAAAAAGGATAAAAATGGGCTGGGGATGTACCTCAGTGGTAAAGTACCCCTGTATTTAATCCCCAGTACCAAAATTTAAAAAAGAAAAAAAGAAAGAAAGAAAGAAAGAAAGAAAGAAAGAAAGAAAGGGAGAGAAAAGATTAAATAAAATGGGCTATGAAAATTCCCATTAAAATTTGAAGTGAGATAAAATATTTTTAAAGATCTTTATAACATTTATTGCTGCCTGAAATTTAATGTATTTTAAAAGTTAATTTGAAGGGCTGAGGATATAGCTCAGTTGGTAGAGTGCCTGCCTTGCAAGTACAAGGCCCTGGGTTCAATCCCCAGCACTGCAAAAAAAAAAAAAAAAAAAAAAAAAAGTTAATTTGAAAATACCCTGTTGAATATTAACTTTAGCTTTATCTAACTTGCCTAATGAAGAAAATATTCTTCAACAAAGAACCTTCATTTAAATTATTCTTGAATTCCTACATGGATTTTTAGTTTTTAATATACTGTTTTTTCAAAACTTGAAAACTTTCTGAGGTAAGGTTATTTTAAAAATATGCTGTTTATAATGTTATTTGGGTAGATTGCAGTTTTTTAAAGACAGGATGTGTCTTATTCATTCTAATAACTTTATTACTTGGCATAATTCTTAGGACTTGGCTAATATATTTATTCAGCTTATGGAATGAATAGATAAATGACAAGTTTTTTTTCCATATGAAGCATCTTTAGGGTATCTATAGTTTCTTTAATTCATTTTTTATTGTTTGAGTACAAACATATCTTTTCAATTTCCAAATGCAGTTTCCAACACTTTAAAATGCATTAGAAACTAAAAGAGATCAGCACATTATTTATTGGCTACCCCTTTAAAAAGAAAATAAAAGTTATATTTAAGAATTTTATCTATTTGAAAATATTTTGAATAATCACAATACTTTCTAATGATAAACTAGATTAAATTATGAAGTCCTTGAAACTAGAGGTGTGAAATAGATTTAGTGAGGAAGCCTATAAAATCAATTTTGTTGATTAGGGTTTTAGGATTCAGAACAAATGAGTCTCACTGCATTATAAGAAACCCTTCTATGACAGAGCTAACAATAGGGAGATCAGATGAGAGACTACTGTTATCATTTATGATGAGCCATATGGGGAGATGTGATATAGAGACTATTTAGTGAGAAATATTGGTAAAGTCAGATGCTGGCCCAGGAGAAGTTGAACTAGAAACTTCCTACTGATCTGAATGACAGAATTGTGGCAATATCTTGAACAATTAAGGGAAAAGAGAAAGGAGGCTGAAAAATTTCATGACCTGTTTAGATTTCTTAAACTTGAGACAACAGTAGAAAATCAAAATATACACATGGAAAAAAAAAACCCAGCAACCTACTTAGAAATATGATTGGTACTACAGAGCGAAATATATAATTTTAAGCATAATCATTAATGTAGGAGTAGTTGGGGGAAGTATGCTGAGAGATGAAGAATAGTCAAAGTGAACTCTACAGATTAAAAATGAAAGTTAGGAAAAGGAACTGCCCTGTTAAGACATAAGGGAAAGTGAGAAGAAACAAGAGACTCAGATTGAAGTAGGAGACGTAGAGAGAGTTTGAAGGAATGAGATGAGGTTGTCATGTGCATAAGCCCACTCCTATCAGCTCATAAGAGATGGTTGAATTTTCAAATATTTCAGGGGCCAGTTTACAAATGCAACTATGTAAAAAATAATAAGTTTATGCTGTATGAACTTCCAAATAAATAAAATACGTTAAAAGCAGTCAACAAAACTCAAATTCTATCACTTTCTAATTATTTTACTATTGTTTACTGTTATTTGTACCCTTTAGGTTATTTATATGTATCATATATGATATGGAAATTTTAGATGATGGCATTCCTTGTGCATCTGGTCCCAAGTCAGCATGCAGTGATGTCACATTGGTAGCTTGAAATCAGCAATGGTGTGAGCATATATACATAAAAATACCAAGTGCTAAAAATCAGGCTCAATTTATAATTCTATAAATTGAGAATTTATAATCATGCTAATTATTTAGGCAGAAGACTGTCAAACTGCATCACTTGGGCAAAATCCAGTCCATTGTCTTTTGTACAAAAAATTTTACTGGAATACTAACACACCCATTTATTTACAAATTTTCTACAGTGCTTTCATATTAAAATGGTTTAAGGAAAAAACTGTAGCAGTGACTATAAGGCTGATAAAGTCTAAAATGTGTACTATATTATTTCTTACAGAAAAGGTTTCCATGCTTCTGATCTATACATAAGAAAATTATGAAGGACTATAGTAATACAGAATAAATTTAAAAATGTGTTGACTGTACAGGTGTTACATTGTATAAACCATAAAAATTTTTAAAATATCTTCTAGTATTCAAAAACTACATTTTATCGGATTCAGTAAAAAAAATAGTGCTTATGCCATTAACAAATGTGCAAAATTCTGACACATATCTGTTATTATATCTACTACACTCAATAATATAAACAAAAATGTTAATGAAATGTACATTGGAATTGTATTTGCTTGTCAGTTTCAAATATAGACTGACTGGATACAAGAGTTCAAGAAAAATCAACAAAATTATTCTGTGGAAGTTAACTGGTTATATGGAATTTTCAATGAACAGTGCTGTAAATTGTTTGTTATCCTTTCTTTCTATCAGTACATTTATAATGAACATATGCATATCTATACATACATTCATTTTTATTCAGAGAGCACATTGTTTAAAATTTACTAGCATACTACCGTAAACAGCCACAAAAGCAATTTTGAGAAAAAGATACAAATAGAAATGGTTGTTACTTTTAATATGTACTAATGTCTTTATCATTCAGAAAACTACCCAAAAAATCTTAGAGCAATTAACTGCACATTTAATTTCTTTTATCTATTATCCTTTTAAAAATATTTAATTGATAACTTGCTCTATACTAAGCACTATGTTGATAGATTTGTAGTCAGTTTGTCATATCTGTGGGTTATGCATCTGCAGATTTAATTAACCTAGGACTAATTACATATATATAATTATTGCATTTATACTGAATTATATCTATATATAATTATATATAATTGCATTTTTACTGAATGTGTACAGACTTCTTGTTATTCCCTAAAAAATATAGTAAAATAACCCTTTACATATCATATACATTTTATTAGGTATTATAAGTAATCTAGAGATGATTTAAAGAAACAGGAGTACATGCGTAGGTTACATGCAAATACTATAGCATGTTATGTAAGGGAGTTGAACATCCATGGATTTTGGTTTCTGACTGTTGGTGGTGGGTTTCCTGGGACCAACTCTGAAGGACTTTGAAGACCTAAATAGAGTCATAGCTTGTTTTGTGAAGTTTAAAATTTGATGTAGAAAGAAAAAGAAAAAAGAGTAAATACATAAACAAATATGTAATTAAAAATAATAAAAACAGACCATGGAATTAGTGATTAGTGGAGGTAAGATAGAATTGACCTTCTTGGTCAGGGTGTCCCGGAAGGCTTCTCTGAGGAAATGCTATTTCAGCTGAGGCATAATCTTAGGCCACAGAGATTGTGTCTGTCAAAAGGAAAGCCTGTACAAATATCCTGAGGATATAACTGTTTAAAAAAAAATTGCTCTCTTGCAATAAAAAGGTAGTCACTTTCAATTGCTTCATTAATTATAAAAGGAACTTAAATTTTAAATAATATTACTTGGGATATAAGCAGTTACTTTCCTCTAAAAACCTCAAAGTTAATCATGTGTGGAAGTTAATTTCCCAAGTTTCCTTTTAAAACTAGTGTGGAATTCTCTGTATGTTTACATATGACCTTCATTAAGGCTAAGAATTTCTTCATTTAGATTTTGGCTTTATATGCTGCTAATACTGGTTGTTTCTTAATACTTCATGTCAAAGAAGGATAATTCTTTTTCTTTTTTAACCTATGTTTTCCTGAATCTCTAAGCCATATTTACACCCAGACAGGAAGGCATTCACACCATTATCCACTTAGATTTATTCTCCCTTAAATTATCAGATCTTCAGAGCTAGGGTATTGCTTGTTCTGCTTTCTTGAAAACGCTGGGTAAGTTCATTATTACTGTGGAAATCTACCTTGTGAGAAAAGATTAATTGCGTTTTCTCATCCTCTTTTATTCTCTATGTTACATGATTATTTTTTTAACAAAAGGCTAAGCTAGGTATAATAAGTTGTTCAAGTGATGAAGATTAGACCTAACATTTGTGAATATTTTGAAGCAACCACTGAATCTCTTCCTCACTATGACTTCCTCCCATCTCTGCTTGCCCTCATTTCTCTACATATAACCTTCTTTGATTTTCTTTCCTTGGGCCTTGAAAATTCTTTTTCTCCTGTGCAAGCATTTAGAAATTAGTCATTAGATACATATTGAAAACTGAAAAAGAGAAAGGAAAAGCAGCAAATCCTTGTCTTTTAAGTTCAAAAGCTTTGCTTCTTATTCAAGAAGGACAAAGAATATTTGTTACCCACTTCTGAACTCTGCCTGCTCCTGCCAATCACTTCTATGAACTACAGAGGAGAGTTGAAGAGGAGAGGAAGCAAGTTAGGTACATAAACCTGTTTAGGGTTGGGCCATGCTTAGCCTCTCCTCCTCACCCTGGGTTATTTCAAAAAAGGTAGAGAGTGTATTGATAAAGCCCTACTGTGTAAGTTTTAATATCTGAAAATAGAGGGGACCAGTCCTGGGATTTAGCGGGCTTTTCTCTTGAAGGAATTTCCCATGACAACAGGGTGTCAATCCTGATTGCTTTTTGTGTCATCCAAAACAATAAAATCTTAATAAAGTTTTAGGGATTCAGTGAGAACAGAAAAATGTGGAAAAACAGTCCAAACTTTCCAGTGCCTTCAAAGAAGGTGTGAAATCAGCTGAAAGAATCTCCAGGTTAAATTCATATCTCAGTTTTGGTTGTCTGATATTATTGCAGACAGTAGACATGTCAGAGACAGACAGTGAGAATAAACACAGGAGCAGCGGTCAGGAGACCCGGAGGTCATCTCAGAAGATGGCAATGTAACACAGAAGGCAACCACAGGCCAGACATCTCCTCTTTGCTTCTCTCCTCACCATATAATTCCCTAAAAATTAAGTAACAGGTTGGGAAAAACACATGGGAAATTTTTGAATAAACAACATTAGATCTGAACTGAAATCAGATTCCATTTTCTGCTGTAGGACACTATGTGACTTGACATTCCTTTATTCAACATATATAAATTAGAGAATTGAAAAGTGCCAGTCACTGTTCTAGATACTTGAGATACACTGGGGACAGAGATTTATGACCACATGGAGCTTACATTCTAGCAAGATGATACATAAAAATGTGACGAGGGTAGTAAATTAAACATATTCTTCATAGAGGTGAGGAGGCTAACAGGTCTTCAGGGGAAGATTTCCAGAGACAGGGAAGATAGAACAAAAGTCCTAGGGTAGGACTCCACCAAGCTGGCTTGAGGAAAAGCACAAGTAAGGGAGTAAAAAGAGAAGAGGTCAGAGAGGTAGTAGTGGTGGTGGTGGGGTTTCAGAACATTGGGTCTTATACTCATTTTATGGAATTTGGCTTTTATTTTGAGTAAAACAGGGCTCTATTAAGGTGTTGAGGAAATGAGAAAAGTGATCTGATTTTCCTTTTTAAAAGATTGTTCTGCCTGCTGCCATGAGCGTAGACTAAAGGAAGAAAGGTAGTCATAAGGAAAACAGGAGGTTATTGCGGTAATTAAAACAGGGAATTATCAAAGTCAGTGCCACAATCAAAGT
This sequence comes from Sciurus carolinensis, assembly GCF_902686445.1. Taxonomy (NCBI): domain Eukaryota; kingdom Metazoa; phylum Chordata; class Mammalia; order Rodentia; family Sciuridae; genus Sciurus; species Sciurus carolinensis. Next base: position 101,234,635 of record NC_062221.1, on the reverse strand, counting down.
CAGTGCTGTAGTCAGATTTTGAATATATTTGAAAGGTGGAGTCAATAACATCCTTATTAAACTGAATGAAGGAAAGAAAGGGGGTGTCAAGAGAACTCTAAATTTTTCTGTCCTGAGTTACTAGAAGGATGTAGTTTCAACCCATAGTGATGGGGAAGGCTTGGGGTTGTAGGAAAGATTAAGAGATTGATGGAATGGACATGTTAAATTTGAAATGTCTGGTTGTCGACTGGAATTTTGAGCAGGTAGTTAGATAAATGAGTCTATATAGTTCTTAAGTGAAGATAATAATTAAGGAATGTTCAGCATAAAGATAATATTTAAAGTAATGGGACTGAATTGAGGACTGGTTTCTCTTCAGTATATTTGAGTAATCTAATCAACCACCATCTTGCAAAGTACAACAATAAATTTTAGGCAAAATAACAGAAGAACTACTCGAAGGCTCTGAAGAGTAACAAGCCAGGCAGATTTTAGAAAACAGAGTTGAAACATGTAAGAAGTAAAGGGGGAGGTTTCTCATTTTTACAATTTTTAGCCTAAATATTGTCTTTGGTAGTGTCTACAAAGGCCGTCTAAAACTCCAATAGAAAAATCTTAAGTTTCTCTGGCATGAACACTGAGAAGATGAATTTGAAATAACCACAGATAGTGCAAGTAGAGAACCAGAGAGGGTAGGGCACTAATTGTGTATAAACTCCATCACATTGGATGACATTTGAACCATTTTTGCATGTGAAAGATTTTGGCAAAGAACTGAAGATGTTAAATGACATTTGAGTTACTTCTGAGAAATAGAGTTTATAGTTTGAGTCCAGAACTCTCTAGTGAAACAAAAAATTCACTCTTAGACTGATAAAATATTTTGCCTCTACAACATAGCATCTATAATATTCAGAATATAATGTGAAATTATTCAACACATGAAGAATTAGGAAATTGTGACCATTTAAAGTCAACTCAGATCTTGTAATGAGCTGAGAAGAATCTTAGAGTAGCCATTTTAACTGTAGCCAATGAGGACAAGGTGCTTTTAAGGAAGGAAAATACAGAAAATTTCAACAGAAAACATAGGAGAGAACAAAATGAATATTTTAGAACTGAAAAATGGTGTCCAAATTGACAAATTCACTGGGTAGACCTAAAGAAGAATGGAGATGGCAAAAGAAAGGACCAGTGAACTTGAAGAAAGATTAACAGAGGTCATCTAATTTGAAAAAACAAGAAAATAAAGATTTAGAAATTTGAACAAAGATTTTAAAATCTGTGGGTAAAATCAAAAGGTCTAATACAACTGTAATTGGAGCACAAAAAAGAGGAAAGAGAATGAGACCCCAAAAATAGTAAAAAAAAAAAAAGGGCTGAAAAATTCTCTAACTTGATGTTAAGAGTCATCATTACAGATTAAATAAGCTAAGCAAACTCAGATCAAGGTAAATACAAATCAATCTATTACCAATAATATAAGCAATAATAGGTGTTGGTGTGGATGTGGGGAAAAAGGCACCTTCATACATTGCTGATGGAGCTGCATACTGGTGCAAACACTCTGGAAAGCAGTATGGAGATTCCTCAGAAAACTTGGAATGGAACCACCATTTGATCCAGTTATCCCACTTCTCAGTTTATATCGTAGGGACTTAAGATCAGTATACTACAGTAGGAAGCCACATCAATGTTTATAGCAGCTCAATTCACAATAGATAGATTGTGGAACCAACCTACATGCCCTTTAATAGATGAATGGATAAAGAAACTGTAGCATATATACACAATGGAATATTATTCAGTCATAAAGAATAAAATGATGGCATTTGCTGGTAAATGAATGGAGTTGAAGAATATTATGCTAATACCCCAAAAGCAAAGGTCAAATGATTTCTCTGATAAGTGGATGTTGATACATAATGCGAGTGGTAAGAGAAGAATGGAGGAACTTTGGATTGTGTAGAGGGAAATTAGGGGAGATGGGAGGGGGAAGGAAAGATAGTGGAATGAGACAAACATCATTACCCTATGTACATGTATGATTACACGAATGGTGTGAATCTACATTGTGTACAACAATGGAAATGAAAAGTTGTAACACATTTGTGTACAATGAATCAAAATGCAGTCTGTAAAAATAAAAATAAAAATAAATAAAATTTAAAAAAGAGAAAATTATGAAAGTAGGAAGATGGAAATGACTTATTGCCTAGAGGGAAATAATGATTTGCAAAATTGCTGACTTCTAATCAGAAACCGTAGATAACAGAAGATGATGGAACAATGTATTTAAAGTACTAATATAAGTAATAGAACTAGATAAGATTACTAAGGTAGTGAATAAAGAAGAGTAGATGTGATAAGAGAGAAGGAAATCCAAGTGTGGAGGGTGTTCTAGAAAATGTATCAAAAGGAGGAACTGGTCAACCATATTAAATGCTGTTGCATTTAAAACATTAAATCTGTACTAAATATAAACAAACCCTCCTTCTTGTCATTGTTCCCTAAGAAATACAGTAAAACAAGTATGTGAATAGACTTTATATTGTAGTATGCATTATAAATAATACTCAAAAATGCAAAGTGTATGGGAGATTATATGCAAAGATGATGCCATTTTATATATGGGACTTGAGTTCTCTGAACTTTGGTATATGGAAGGGTCCTTAAACCAATTCCCCTTAGATATTGAGCAGACTGTAACTTAAAGTATGTATAGGCAAAGCATGTATGTGCATAGGAAAAATCCATTTCCTATGCATTCTGTACCCTTAGGACTATACAATGAGAAATGATGTATGCATGAAATGATAATATTTAGGCCAGGGGAAAATTCCCCAAGGGAATTTTGAATAATGTACAGTTAAATTATTTTTATTATAGATTTGGTACTCTTTGCAAATCTTTGAACACTGACAAACCATATAATTCTTAGGTAAAAGGAAGTTTAACTAGAACAGTTTCTAATAATGGGGGTGAGAACTTACGGTCATTTCCTTAAGTGGAGAAATACTTTATTTAGGTCTATTGGAGCATTTTTTTCCCTTTTGTTCTTGATTTTCTGGGTTACTATTATAACTGTCTCCATTTGTCATTTTATGCCTATCTTAAAATGTAAAGTGGATATTTTTGGATATACATTGGACCTTAAGAATTGGAGTTACTTTTGCCTATTTGTGAGGTCCTTGAATGACTTTGAACTTGCCGAATGGAATTATTGTTTTTTTTTAAATACTAAATACACCGGGAAGTACTTGGGTTCAAAAGGTATAAAGCCATTGTAATTACAACTCATTGAGAGTATGAATTACAGCTAACTAATTTTCTTTTCTTGTTTCAAAAGAAATGGGTACACAGATGTATATTCTGAATAGTTACAGAGTCTTAATTGCCTGCCATGAGGTAGTATTTAGGAGCATGATTAACCAGTCAAGACACATGTATAGAAAGGAAACTTCTGAGAGGGAATGTATTTATTAACACTGTTTCTGAGATTGAATTTAAGATTTATAGCTTTCTCCAATTTTTTGAAAACATGTGCTACTGATATACATGCTATTGGAAATTAATTGAATTGTTCATAAATACATATTTTATCCTGGTTCCTTGGCATTGTCTCTCAAATAATAGTTGCTATATTAAATTTGCTTACTTTTATATACTGGGCATATTTAAGTACCAAGATCTCTATAATTGTGTTCTAAGATATCACTGGTGCTGTGATAAGGAGCTATTTGTTCAATCAAGACCTGTGGGGATTTCTTAACCTCTTATAAACTTAAGTGCCAATCACCAGGCTGGATATAATTACACTTTGGTGATTTCTTTGAGCTTTAAAGGCTAATGGATAGCCTCAAGTATTTAAATAACTGCTTGAACTTTCTTAATTGATACAAACTGTAATAATTTCACTCTGTCTAGTATGCCACCTGAATGAACAGTTTTATTTAGGTTTATGTACTTAATTGATAAGTGTTCAGTGGTACATGATATTTATATGAACCTTTGTCTTATTGAACTGCATAAGACATAATAATTCTAAGTTATATTTTAAAGCTGTATATCACTTTCACATTAACACATTGAAATCAATGTGATAGACAAGCAAATTTAATGTTATATCAAATTTTGTTAGTTTTTTGTGAACTTAACTAAAAATTACATCTGTTCACATTGTTATTCTCATTTTGAGACATTGCAGATTTACATAGTATATATGTATGTACTTTTCAATTAAAGTTAAGGTACATGTGAAATTTATGAAAACTGTATTAAATGATTTAAATTCAAATATAAAGGCAATTATTTGAAGAATTTTATTTTTATTGTAGGGTTTTATTGATTGTTCTACATTAAAAGTAATCGAAATATGTTTGGAGAAATAACTGGGTTGATAGATTTTTTCCTTAAAAAATAACATCATATAATGTACATTAAATATTGACCTGAACCATGATTAATATGAATTGTTTTAACAAATTCTGGAAGTAAAAAGCATTATAAGCAAGCAAATGGTTTTTGGCATGTCTCACTGAAAAGTAACCCTCATATTCCAGATTTGCGTTAGCTAGATATTTCTGAGTCTGAAACTTTGTTTTGCAAGGAGCCTGCCATGTGACATTAGTCCATATGAATGACTGTGAGCAGCAGTTTCCATATCTGTAAGATGGGAAATAATTATGAATACTAGAATAATTATGTTAAAATGTAATACCTCTTTTTATTTCATGCATGCTCAGTAAATGCTACCTCATTATTATTATTCCTACATATTTAACTAATTTTTATCTTCACTTTGATTATAACTGGATTTATGGTCCAGAATTGGCTTTAGATGACCTTGAACTATTTTTTTTCTTGAAATTATGCCTTTGAAATATTAAGACATGACATCATTAATGCTATTCATAGAAATATTTCAGTCTGACATTTTTTTTCCTGAAAATTAGCTATTTGAGGTGACCATTTATTTGAATGTATAAATTTTAGTTTGTTTCTAAACAATAAAGAGGCTCATGTACTGATATATGAGTAATATAATTACTCATGTACTGATGCATTTTGTTTGTTGTATTCTCTCTTGTTAAATAGATGTTTATATAAAATTGTATTAAGTCATTAGGTCTTATTGAATCTAAATCATGAAATTGATCATTTCCAGATTTATGACTTAGATACTAGTATGAGTATGTTATTTTTGGTATTTTTGTTTGATATTTTTCATTTGAAGAGAAGTTGGTGTGAGTATATGTTGTGTATCTTTTTTTCTTTATTATTATGATTGAATACAGAAGAAATTGCCACATAGCTGCTTTCATTTTTCCTATCTGGATTTTACAATGGATCTCTTAGGTCAAACAGTTTTTCCTGTTACTAAGATTTATTTACAGGATGGCACATAGTAAGAAATTCTAACCTCTGTCATTTCAGTAAGAATGATTTCTGCAATAAGTTTGCAGGATTAGACTTTCAAGATCTTACGTCTCCCAATCAATCCCAAGTGCTGGTGACTTTGTGGTGGAATTTTAGTAGAGGCTGATATATTTCTGCTAGAAATTGTAACCAGACTCAAATCCTGCATAAAGGTATTCTTGAAATGAACAGAGTACCAAAGAATTAACTATCCACAGAACTCAGTCTTATTTTAAAAAACTGTTTATAATATGCTGATGAGATATACAAAATAATTTCTATCACCACCAAAAATTTCTTTGTGGAAAGAATAAATGCTTTGTGTTTTAAATGTTTACATATTTTTGAACTTTCAATGAAGGCATGTGTTTTCTATTTTGTTGAGACATTGTTTTAAAATCCTCTGTTTAGATTATTCTTCCCTAAGTCTTAGCAATAATTATAGGTTCATATTGAGCAGCTCATCAAATATTGGGCAGAAAACAACAGAAATAATAGCAAGAGAGTTCCTGAGTTTAAAGGAACTATGCCCAAAATTGAATTTAAAGAGTCTCACTTTTATTTTGGGTCTGCATAATACAAATTGTATATATACATCAATGCACTAATTCTTTTCTTGAAATGCAACTTTAAAAGATTCCATGTAGACACCTAATAATATGCTGCCATCTTCAATTCTATTGGAAAGATAGGAAATAAGGGCGAACATATGCATTTCTCATAATAAATTGATAATGAAGAGAGAGACATCATTACCACATTGTAAATTATACAGTAAGTCTTGGGTGATTTATTTAGTACCTTAAACACCCAGGAAATTTCACTAGTTGGCAGCAATTGGTAATGCATATTAATTGTGTGCTCCATCCCACATCTGAAATAGAAGCAGAAATAGACTAATTCTGGTTTCCTTTTGAATATCATATTTTTATTTCTTTTATGTTTCTTTAATCTTTTCAGCAGTGCTTAAGGATTTGGAAGATGTTGATTAAAGCGTTTCCTCTGATTAATTATATTTTGGCTTTCAACTGTTGTATTTTATTTTAAAATCAAGTGCACACACATTGTCTGGATTATAAGAGCATCTGCTCTTCCCAGTCTCTGCAAATATTTATATAAATCTAACTGCCACCCTGTTGCCTCCAAGTTCTCACTGCTTGGCTAATACTGATTGCATCTCCTCATTAAGCCATCTTCAGGATATGGAGACATAAATAAAACAGACGAACAGCCTACATTGCAGGGATATTTGTGCACATGGCTTGCCATTTAACTCATGCTATTAAATTAACAGAATTCATTCTGAAAACATAGAGTTTCCTTTACCTTTGCATTCTTTAATTAAATATCTGACTATCATTAACTACAAACTATTTTGAATATAATGGCTAAGTTCTTAACAGAAGAACATACTACTTTTTATAACCTCTGTAAAATCAATATGACTAAAAATTTTGAATCTATTAGGAAGTTTAAAGGTAACATATGAATGTTGAATGTATCCTACACTTTCTTTCCTTTTAATCCTAATATTTTTTCCTTTCTTTAAAAATGTATTTACGGGATAAGAGAATATATACAGTTAGAATCTCCTACACTGTTTGAATACTAATATATACATTCAAGATTGTCCTTTACCTGGACTTCCTTAACTAATTACAGCTTTCATAGAAGGACAGTACTTTAATCTGGTCCTTAGCTTTATTTCATGCTTTGATATAGACCGAGAGACATCTATTTGACTTCATTTTACAAATTATCCTTTGACCATGTAGTTTCTGTGGACAGAATGATTTTTTTTTTGATAGTAAATTTCTAAGACTGAGAATTTCTGTTCTTCCAGCTTTATGTAATTATGTTCAAAGGAGTTTGAATTAAAATGGAACAGATGTGTCCATCTTTAATTATGGTGTAACAAATTGTGTTACTCTAAGGCTTTATTAAGTGAAACGCTCATCTTTATGTAATAATGGGTCGGATGGTTTCAAAATGATATTGGTGAACACAGTATTGCCTACTCCACTTAGACTTCAAAAGGACAGTTAAAACTTAGAGAAGATGCACGTAGAGCCAGAAGAAACTATGGAAAATATACATATTTGGTTTTTGTTCTAAATAAAAACAATCATTAGAAACATAGGGTGAATTTTAATGTTATCTAAATAAGACAAAATAGGTGTCATTTGACTTCACAGATATATGTAAAGAGTAATAGGAATATTCAACTCTCTATTGGAATATATCATTTTAGGGTTTCTCCAAAACCCTTTTGTATTTTTTGTGTAAACACTCTGTTATAAATGGGTAGCCAGTAACTTTCTTTTTTCACCATTTTAAATCAGTACAACAAAGTCCCTTATAGGACTAGATGGCAGCTGCTTAGAGAACCAAAAAAAAAAAAAAAAAAAAAAAAAAACAGCAAGACTACATGTAGATACAAATCTTGGGACATAAGCCCCATCTCAATGTTTCCATTTCTATCATATGTACCACAAAGTTTTTGCTTGTGGACATCTTCAATACCCTGTTTTTTTTCCATTCCCCTAAACTAGTCTGTCACCAAGTATTATTTTTATCCCTATATTTTTTCCTGACATACTCTTTCTACTCCATTAACCCCACCATCCAAACTCCATGACCTTACACCCAGATTACTGTATCAAATTTTAAATAACTTTTTTGATCCATTCCTTTCTTCATTCAATGTATTGCCAATTTAATATAAAAACTAATACTTTGAGTTTGACACATACCTTCTTAAAATATTATAATACATTCAGGGTGTTTATTCTACCAAGTCACTCTCTCTGATCTGGTCTCCAGGGTCAGCTGTAATCTCTAAGCACCTTCTACTCATGAAAGTGGGTATTATTGCTTTCCAACTAGGAGGTGTCTTCACTTTCACTAGCTATACAACAGCTTCCTCTGGTAGAAGTGCTCAGTGCATTCCCTCCTATGGCCCTTTATCTTTCCCATGCTCTTGTTCTAGCCTAGGATGCCCTGATAACTGTCCCTTTGTCATTAAACTCTCTTGAAAGACCATATGATCTTTCCCTTTGATACTCTCTTCTTTTTTCACTTTTACTTCTTTCAGAGTTATTAGTTCAGTTTTTCTTTACACTCTACTATGGCTTTCCAAACTGGTTTGATGACTCAGAAAGATCTTAATCTGTGTGTAAAGACTTATTCATAGAGTGTTTCCACTATAAGCATAAATTAGGTGACAAATTCACTTGCCCTCTTTGAGGTATTTGTTGCAAGAAATATACTATTGTTTGTTGGAATAGACGGGGCAGAAAAATGAGTTGGTCAAGTGCAAAAATTGGAGAAATAAATATTTTGTTTTATTGCACTATCCATAAATTTGTTGCTCTTATGGAAATAAAGGTACAAAATTCAAAGAAGAACAAAAATTTAAACTTCACAGAGCTATAGTAAGCAACGAATGTTAAAAAAGAAGCTCAGCAGGCTGTCCTTTAGCTTTCATCTTTAGGATGAATTACAACAAAGAACTAAAATAAATGTGAAGAAACCATGAAGGACTTCACAGGAGATCGTAGAGCACAGATTTCAAAATAGAAGGCACATGGAGGGAGCTGCTGTCCATGTATTTCTTCACTACCCAGTGCTACTTCTTGGGCTCATAATGAGCTGCTGCTCACTGTCCTTTGCTTCCTTTTCCCTTTCCCTAATAAACAAACACACTCACATTCTGAGGAACTAAGGAAGTGACCCAAGTTTGCAGGATGGGCGATGTAGTTTGATACTTCCTCCTGCTTAACATAGAACTCTGGATTCTTTTCTGAGGGCTAAAACTTGAGTTATTTATGTTAGAAAATGAAGAAGTAAAACTTGGATTCACATGGCTTACTGATTGCATTATGACTTGAACATACAGTGAACCTTCCATACCCATGAGTTCTGCATCCACAGATTCAATTAACTATGAGTCAAAATATTTGGAAAAAAAAAACCCAAAAAAATAGCATCAGTATGTTGAACACATAGACTTCTTGTCATTCCCAAACAATATAGTATAATAATTTACATCAAATTTACATTGTTTTAGGTATTATAAGTAATTTGGAGATATTTAAAGCATATGGGAGAGTATATGTAGGTTATATATGAATATTACATGGTTTTACATGAAGGTGTTGAGTACCCATGGATTTTGTTATCTGTGAGTGTCCAAGAATCAATTTTCCATGGATGCTGAGGGATGTCCTGTATATAAAAGATGCAGTTTTTCTTATCTTTCAATAATGAATTCAAAGTAACAAAGTCTTATTCTTATTAAAAGTTGTAGACAATGGATGAAAATTAAAAGTAATACACTAGAGTGGAATGCTACAAATGAATGATACCTTATTAGATAAATACATATATTTTTATAGAACAAAAATATGGTAAAAAGTAGTCATGATGACTTCAAAGTCATTGATTTGTTGTATTTTTTTCTAATTTCAGAATTATTGTATTTATTGTAGGAAATTCAAACAAAGACAAAAACAAAACATTATGTTTAATGCTATCCCTCCACCTGATGATAATCACAGTCAATATGTTGAAGAATGTCATACCAAGATGTACCTTTGTAAAGGTAGATATTTTTACAAGAATTATGTCTTATATATTTATCTCTATTTATTGTTTAATAAAAATGTCATTTAACAATACATAATAATTTCCCTTGTCAAATATAATAGAGTAAACCTTTTGTGCCTTATACAAAGCAAAATTAAATGTAAGATATGTCCCCTTTTCCCCTATTAAATAAATTTTGGAATGTTCATTTTTTAAAAATTCTCAGATCCCATGAAACATTAATTTTTCATAAGTGAAGACATCCTTTTGAGTCACCAGTTTTTCAGACCATATCATGTGTACTTTTTATATATGCTTATGATGCTGTTACTGGAAATTTTATCTCAAGCCATGAGTATCCATTTACATAACATTAAGAGATTCAGTATTTTTATTAATCTCCACAATATAACCATTTATCATATTGCTTTTAAAAATATTTTAGTTTGTTACCATACACTATAGCTGCTATTGTGTGGGAAGACTCCAGGAATAACTATTAAACATATGCTAATATTCTATGATTTCATGTTTAACTGTTTCAGTTGTATTATCTCTCTTTTTCTCTCATCTGTCTAAATATACACACATTTTTATGTGGAATCTTGATTAAGGAAATTTGGGACTTATATCTTCACCCAGATTCTAAAATGCTACTCAAGACAAAGGAATTTAAAAAGCACCCTTTGAAAGAATTAATTTTAAACTAAGTTTTCTAGTGTGGTTGTTTTGGGGAAAAGACATGGTCTTATATTTGAACACAAAGGTTGTAGGGAAGAGATGGCAAGATAATGGGAAACATGTATTTGAGATTTATTTGTTTAATACTTAATAAAAAATTTTATACTCTCTAATAGGACAATTAGACATTTAAGAAGACTATTGAATCTGAAAGGGTTTTTTAGATTTAGCCAATCTAATCCTTTCATTTTTTTTTCTTGTCTTTATATTTTATTTTATTTTTTGGTACTGTCAATTGAACCCAAGTCCTTACATATGCAAGACAAGTGCTCTTCCACTGAACTACATCCCCTTCTATTTTTTTTTTTTTTTTTTAATTGTAAACAAATGGGATACATGTTGTTTCTCTGTTTGTACATGGCGTAAAGGCATACCATTTGTGTAACCATAAATTTACATAGGGTAATGTTGTTTGATTCATTCTGTTATTTTTTTCCCTTCCCCCCCACCTCTCCCACCCCTCTTTTCCCTCTATACAGTCCTTCCTTCCTCCATTCTTGCCCCCCTCCCTAACCCTAACTCTAACCCTAACACTAACCCCTCCCACCCCCCATTATGTGTCATCATCCACTTATTAGCGATATCATTCGTCCATTGGTTTTTTGAGATTGGCTTATCTCACTTAGCATGATATTCTCCAGTTTTATCCATTTGCCTGCAAATGCCATAATTTTATCATTCTTTATGGCTGAGTAATATCCCATTGTATATATATACCACATTTTCTTTATCCATTCATCAGTTGAAGGACATCTAGGTTGGTTCCACAATCTGGCTATTGTGAACTGAGCAGCTATGAACATTGATGTGGCTGTATCTCTGTAATATGCTGATTTTAAGTCCTTTGGGTATAGGCCAAGGAGTGGGATAGCTGGGTCAAATGGTGGTTCCATTCCAAGTTTTCTAAGGAGTCTCCACACTGCTTTCCAGAGTGGCTGCACTAATTTGCAGCCCCACCAGCAATGTAAGAGTGTACCTTTCTCCCCACATCCTCGACAACACCTGTTGTTGCTTGTATTCTTGATAATCGCCATTCTAATTGGGGTGAGATGGAACCTTAGGGTGGTTTTGATTTGCATTTCTCTTATTACTAGAGATGTTGAACATTTTTCCATATGTTTGTTGATTGCTTGTAGATCTTCTTCTGTGAAGTGTCTATTCATTTCCTTAGCCCATTTGTCAATTGGATTATTTGCATTCTTGGTGTAGAGTTTTTTGAATTCTTTATAGATTCTGGAGATTAGTGCTCTATCTGAAGTATGATTGGCAAAGATTTTCTCCCACTCTGTAGGCTCTTTCTTTGCATTGCTGATAGTTTCCTTTGCTGAGAGAAAGCTTTTTAGTTTGAATCTATCCCAGTTATTAATTCTTGCTTTTATTTCTTGTGCTATGGGAGTCCTGTTGAGGAAGTCTGGTCCTAAGCCGACATGTTGAAGCTCTGGACCTACTTTTTCTTCTATAAGATGCAAGGTCTCTGGTCTGATTCCGAGATCCTTAATCCATTTTGAGTTTAGTTTCGTGCATGGTGAGAGATATGGGTTTAGTTTCATTCTGTTGCATATGGATTTCCAATTCTCCCAGCACCATTTGTTGAAGAGGCTATCTTTTCTCCATTGCATATTTTTGGCCCCTTTGTCTAATATGAGAAAATTGTATTTATTTGGGTTTGTGTCCGTGTCCTCTATTCTGTACCATTGATCCACCTTTCTATTTTGGTACCAATACCATGCCGTTTTTGTTACTATTGCTTTGTAGTAGAGTTGAAGATCTGGTATTGCGATACCCCCTGCTTCACTCTTTCTGCCAAGGATTGCTTTAGCTATTCTGGGTTTTTTATTCTTCCAGATGAATTTCATAATTGCTTGCTCTATTTCTGTAAGGTACATCATTGGGATTTTAATTGGAATTGCATTGAATCTGTATAGCACTTTTGGTAGTATGGCCATTTTGACAATATTAATTCTTCCTATCCAAGAACATGGGAGATCTTTCCATCTTCTAAGGTTTTCTTTAATTTCTTTCTTTAGTGTTCTGTAGTTCTCATTGTAGAGGTCTTTCATCTCTTTTGTGAGATTGATTCCCAAGTATTTTATTTTTTTCGAAGCTATTGTGAATGGGGTAGTTTTCCTGATTTCTCTTTCTGAAGATTCATCGCTTATGTATAAAAATGCCTTAGATTTATGTGCATTGATCTTATATCCTGCTACTTTACTGAATTCACTTATGAGATCTAAAAGTTTTCTGGTGGAATTTCCTGGTTCCTCTAAGTATACAATCATATCATCAGCAAATAGGGATAGTTTGAGTTCTTCTTTTCCTATTCGTATCCCTTTAATTTCTTTGGTCTGTGTAATTACTCTGGCTAGAGTTTCAAGGGCGATATTGAATAGAAGTGGTGAAAGAGGGCATCCCTGCCTTGTTCCAGTTTTTAGGGGGAATGCTTTCAGTTTTTCACCATTTAGAATGATATTAGCCATGGGCTTAGCGTAGATGGCCTTTACAATGTTAAGGAATGTTCCCACTATCCCTATTTTTTCTAGTGTTTTGAGCATGAAGGGGTGCTGTATTTTATCAAATGCTTTTTCTCCATCTATCGAAATAATCATGTGATTCTTGACTTTAAGTCTATTGATATGGTGAATGACATTTATTGATTTCCTGATGTTGAACCAACCTTGCATCCCTGGGATGAAACCCACTTGATCATGGTGCACTATCTTTTTAATATGTTTTTGTATGCGATTTGCTAGAATTTTGTTGAGAATTTTTGCGTCGATGTTCATTAAGGATATTGGTCTGAAATTTTCTTTCCTCGATGTGTCTCTGTCTGGTTTAGGTATCAGGGTAATATTGGCTTCATAGAATGAGTTTGGGAGGGTTCCCTCCTCTTCGATTTCATGGAATACTTTGAGAAGTATTGGAATGAGCTCTTCTTTAAAGGTTTTGTAGAACTCGGCTGAGAACCCATCTGGTCCTGGACTTTTCTTTGTTGGTAGGCTTTTGATGACTTCTTCTATTTCATTACTTGAAATTGGTCTATTTAAATTGTGTATGTCCTCCTTGTTCAGTTTAGGCAATTCATATGTCTCTAGAAACCTGTTGATGTCTTCGAAATTTTCTATTTTGTTGGAGTATAGATTTTCAAAATAGCTTCTAATTATGTTTTGTATTTCAGTCATGTCTGTTGTGATATTTCCTTGTTCATTCTGAATTTTAGTGATTTGGGTTTTCTCTCGTCTTCTCTTTGTTAGTGTGGCTAAAGGTTTATCAATTTTGTTTATTTTTTCGAAGAACCAACTATTTATTTTGTCAATTTTTTGTATTGTTTCTTTTGTTTCAATTTCGTTGATTTCAGCTCTGAGTTTAACTATTTCCAGTCTTCTACTACTTTTGGTGTTGGTCTGTTCTTCCTTTTCTAGGGCTTTGAGCTGTAGTGTTAGGTCGTTTATTTTTTGAGTTTTACTTCTTTTATTAAATGCGCTCCATGAAATAAATCTTCCTCTAAGTACTGCTTTCATAGTGTCCCAGAGATTTTGATATGATGTTTCTTTGTTCTCATTTACCTCTAAGAATTTTTTAATTTCCTTCCTAATATCTTCTGTTATCCATTCATCATATAATAGCATATTGTTTAATCTCCAGGTGTTGGAGTAGTTTCTGTTTTTTACTCTTTCATTTATTTCTAACTTCAATCCATTATGATCTGATAGAATACAAGGTAATGTCTCTATCTTCTTATATTTGCTGACATTAGCTTTGTGGCATAATATATGGTCTATTTTAGAGAAGGATCCATGTGCTGCTGAGAAGAAAGTGTATTCGCTCTTGGTTGGATGGTATATTCTATAAATGTCTGTTAAGTCTAAATTATTGATTTTGTTATTGAGATCTATGGTTTCTTTGTTCAATTTTTGTTTGGAAGATCTGTCCAGTGGTGAGAGAGGCGTGTTAAAATCACCTAGTATTATTGTGTTATGGTCTATTTGGTTTCTAAAATTGAGAAGGATTTGTTTGACATACATGGATGAGCCACTGTTTGGGGCATAGATGTTTATTATTGTTATATCTTGCTGATTTATGCTTCCCTTAAGCAGTATGAAATGTCCTTCTTTATCCCTTCTGACTAACATTGGCTTAAAGTCCACATTATCTGAGATGAGAATGGATACTCCAGCTTTTTTGCTGAGTCCATGTGCATGGTATGTTTTTCCCCATCCTTTCACCTTTAGTCTATGGGTATCTCTTTCTATGAGGTGAGTCTCTTGCAGGCAACATATTGTTGGATCTTTCTTTTTAATCCAATCTGCCAGTCTATGTCTTTTGATTGATGAATTCAAGCCATTAACATTCAGGGTTATTATTGAGATATGATTTGTATTCCCGGTCATTTGGTTCATTTTTAAAATTTTATTTATTTATTTATTTATTTTTTGACACAACTTGGTTCCTCCTTTATTTGACAGTTCCTTTAGGATAATTCCTCCCTTTGCTGATTTGCTTCTTTGTTTTTTATTTCTTCCTCATGAAATATTTTGCTGAGAATGTTCTGTAATGCTGGCTTTCTTTTTGTAAATTCTTTTAGCTTTTGCTTATCATGGAATGATTTTATTTCATCGTCAAATTTGAAGGTAAGTTTTGCTGGGTATAAGATTCTTGGTTGGCATCCATTTTCTTTCAGAGTTTGAAAAATGTTGTTCCAGGCCCTTCTAGCTTTTAGGGTCTGGATTGAAAAATCTGCTGATATCCGTATTGGTTTCCCCCTGAATGTAATTTGGTTCTTTTCTCTCACAGCCTTTAAGATTCTGTCTTTATTTTGTATGTTAGGTATTTTCATTATAATGTTCCTTGGTGTGGGTCTGTTGTAATTTTGTGTATTTGGAGTCCTATAAGCCTCTTGGACTTGATTTTCCATTTCATTCTTCAGATTTGGGAAATTTTCTGATATTATTTCATTGAATAGATTGTTCATTCCTTTGGTTTGTTTCTCTAAGCCTTCCTCAATCCCAATAATTCTCAAATTTGGTCTTTTCATGATATCCCATAGTTCTTGCAGATTCTGTTCATGATTTCTTACCATCTTCTCTGTTTGTTCAACTTTGCTTTCGAGATTAAATATTTTGTCTTCAATATCTGAAGTTCTGTCTTCTAGGTGTTCTATCCTATTGGTTATGCTTTCTATGGAGTTCTTAATTTGGTTTATTGTTTCCTTCATTTCAAGGATTTCTGTTTGTTTTTTTTTCAATATCTCTAACTCTTTATTGAAATGATCTTTTGCTTCCTGTATTTGCTCTTTTAACTGTCGATTGGTGCTATCATTCAATGCCTGCCTTTGCTCTTTCATCTCATCATTCAGTGCCTGCATTTGCTCTTTCATCTCATCGTTTGCTTCCCTAATCATTTTAATTATGTACATTCTGAACTCCCTTTCTGTCATTTCTTCTGCCATGCTGCCGTTGGATTTTATTGATGTAACATCTAGATTTGTTTGGGGCATTTTCTTCCCTTGTTTTCTCATAATGTTCAGGAATCAGTGGGTCATTAAGATATTTCAGATTTCCTCTATTGACTTATAATGTCCCTGAAGATTGCTAGTATATCCCCTCTTTTCCTTCAGTAGCCTGCAGTCTTGGAGGAAGTTGATAATATGGAGCTCCACGAAGAAGCTGCCTCTCTAGGGGTGGTGACCCTCAGGTGGCGTATATTCCCTGCTAGTGGGCAGAGGTGCCTCCACTTGTTGACCAATGGTCATCCAACGGGGAACTAGGCTGCGGGCTGAGGCAAGTCCTGTTTGTGCCTGTGTCTCTGGTTTTACCGTCCCTGTGGGAAAACCTCACCCGGTAGGGAAGACTCACTTGGTGGGGAAGTCTTGCTGATCAGTTCCCCTCTTAGAGGTTCCCCTCAATCTCCAACTACCGCCTGGGCTGGGCTGTCTTCCTCTGCAACGTTCCCAGGGGCCCGGACCTACCTCCTGGGCCTGGGAGCCTCACCCTTCACAGGCGAGTCTCCTTAGGCTGCCTCTCCCAAAGAATCTGCGCGCAGTCCTGGAAACTTTGCTCCGCCCCTAGGCGTGTCTCTGTGTGGCTCTTCCAGCAAGAAGCCACCTAGCTCCTGGGACCCTGCTCTGCACCTAATCGCCTGGCTATGCGGCCCCTCCTCTGAGCCGCCACCTGGAGCCCCGCACAATAGCTCCCATACCCAGAGACCCACCACACACCTCCTCCTCCGGACAGCGGCCGGGTTTCCGATGCAGTCACTAGGAGCCCAAGCAATTCACTTCGCGTCTCCTCCTCCCGCCAACCGCCTGTAGCCCTAGTCAGTCACTCCAAGTCCAAGTGACCCACCCTGATCCTCCTCCTCCTCCTTGGGGTAGCCTCCCCGGGTGTTCAGGAGCGGTGACTCTGAGACCAAGTGACCCACCACGCTCCTCCTCCAGGCAGGCCACCGGTGTTCAGGAGCGGTTGCTTTTAGTCCAATCAACTCACCATTCGCCTCCTCCTCTGGCAACCACCTGTGGCTCTGATGCAGTCACTCCTAGACCAAGCGACCCGCCGTACTTCTCCTCTTCCTCCGGGCAACCCCCGGTGTTCAGGAGTGGTCATTCTGAGTTCAAACAGCTCGCCACGCAGCTCCTCCTCTGGCAACCGCCTGTGGCTCTGATGCAGTCACTCCTAGACCAAGTGACCCGCCGCGCTCCTCCTCTTCCTCCAGGCAACCCCCCGGTGTTCAGAAGCGGTCGTTCTGGTTCTAAACAGCTCGCCACGCAGCTCCTCCTCAGGCAGCCGCCCGGAGCCCCAGTGGTTGCTCCGAATCCAAGCGCTGTGCTGAGCCGCCTCCTCTACAATGATCCCAGTTGTCCGTGTTTACCGCTCCTGTGGGGGGAGGGGCATCTCACCGAGCAACTCTACTTCACAAAGTTTCCTGCCTCCCCAATGGGAGAGACTCACCTGGCGGCTTTGAGTTGGTCCCAAGTCTCTCACTATCTCCTCTTTTGAATCTTGCGTCCTGGAGCAACGTGAAATGCAGCCGCCCTCTAGTCTGCCATCTTGAAACTATAATCCTTTCATTTTTTAAGTGGAGAAGTTGTGGGACAGAGTGGGTACGTGATCCTCTCAATTCCACAGATATTTACAGGGAGACAGAATTTAAATTAGTCAGTTTCCTGCTAAATTTATTGCTTTATATTAATATCATATTGAGGTGTAAATTTATGTGTATAAAGTAATCCATCCTAAACTTGTTCCAGAAATTTAGAACAAATTCTAATAAATTCTCAAAGAATAAATTCTAATAAATTCTATTAGTTTTGTAAATTCTACTTCAGGATAATTTCACCTCAAGTTCATTTTAAGAAATCCTACACTATTTGTTGTCTAAGACAATAAGGACAAACTTCTCTACTCCTTTCCATGAGAAATACTGCCCTTTATTATATGGAAACTTCTTTCATTGTGTTTCTTTAGCTAGGGGAAATTATTTAGATGAGTTAAGTGCTTTTCCCCACTCTTTCTGTACCACATATCTCTGGATTCTGGAAAGACATTCATTCATTTATTCATTCAACAAACTTACACTTAGTGAGTCAACGGCTCCTTTGCATTGAAATGGTATGAAACACAAAGGAAACATATAAAAAGGTAAAATTTGTGATAATCACTAGGGCTATCTACACCATTCTAGTTCTAAGGTATGTTATTGATTAAATGGCATCTGTTTACCATTAGATATGAGTTTATTACTTGCTCATCACAACTTAGTTGCTTATAAAACTCTGGTTTCCCTGACCTGGAAACATATGTTCAAAGGAAACCTCTCTTAGCCTGGATCCTTGAATGTCCACAATGAGCACTGCCATTCTCTTGACCAATGTTGAGTAGTAGGATGAGGATATGCAACTACTGAGATTTGAGGGGTTGTTATTATAGTTCAACTTGGTCTTTCTTTACAGAAATAAAAGCTTGGTTTTCAAGATTCTTTTAATTTAGTAGAGTAATGATAATAGTATTTTAAGTATATTTGAATCAGATCTGACATAAAAGTATGCTTATATATGATGGAGAGACTAAGGAGAGAATTGTGTGAGGCTGATGAGATCAGTCTTAGGAGTCAGATAGCTCTGAGTTGAAATCTTGACTCCTGTGTCTTCTAGGTATATATAAATTATTAAACTTTCTAAGCTTCGCTTTTTATATTATAGAAAATGGATAATAGTACTATCTGCCTTTTTGTGTGGTTGTAATAATTAGATTATCTGCATAATAAATACTGAATATAAAGCAGTTATTATTATTATTTAAATCTGTATATGAGTTAGAATGGGTGCTACTGATCTGACAGCTTCATTTAAATAATGAACAGAATCCTCTGTGTTGGGGAGTGGGGTAGTTACTGAACTACAAGCAAGCATTTCAGGCAGAGGCATGGGTGAATGCTAGCCCTGAACCTAGGTGAATGTGAGAAGTGAAGCTAGGCAGCTCAATTCACAATAGCTAAACTATGAGCCAACCTAGGGTGCCCTTCAACAAATGAATGGATAAAGAAATTGTGGTGTATATATACACAATGGTATATTACTCAGCCTTAAAGAAGAATGAAATTATGGCATTTGCTGGTAAGTGGCTAAAGTTAGAGAATATCATGCTAAGCAAAATAAACCAATCCCAAAGTACCAAAGGCCGAATATTTTCTCTGATATGCAAATGCGAATTCACAATAAGGCATAGCCAGGGAAGAATAGAGGTAATTTGGACTAGACAGAGGGGAGTGAAGGGAGGGGAGGGGGTATGGGAGTAGGAAAGATAATAGAAGGAATCAGATATTATTAGTTTATGTGCATATATAATTACACGACCTGTGTAACTCTACATCATGTACAACCAGAAGAATGAGAAGTTATACTCCATTTATATATGATGTGTCAAAATGCATTCTACTAGAACAAATTTTAAAAATTTTTAAAAAGACAGAAATGAAGCTAGAAAACCAGGCAAGTACCCAGGAAAGTGCACCTACCTACCATAGCTAGGAAGTAGTGATTAGCTTAATGGAGGTAAAGAACTCTTACATGTTTTAATATCAAATTAACTTTTTAGAAAGATCATTGAAGCAGCAATGAGAAAGAGGGATTAGAAGAAAACATGAGCTTGGAAGCAGAAGTCAGTAAAGATCTGGATAACATCTGTCTTCCAGGCAGGAAGTGTGGGAGCACACAAGGCTCATCATAATCGAAACCACGGATGTTTGTGACTTCACAGAGAAGTGTGTCTTGATGTCAGGGCTATGAATCACTAACGTTCTAGGTATTGCCAATGTTCCAACACTGCAGAAAGCCAAGTGTCCTTAGGGAGAATAAAGAGGATAGGGAGGAGGAGTAAGGTAGGAACCAACAACCTTGGTTATCATGGATGCATAGGGGAGAAAATGAGCAGGGGATGATCAACACTGTGGACATGGCGGAAAACCAAAGTAAGACACTTTCTTTAGTCTTTATACTATTGGAGAATCAAGAGATCACTTGATTTGTGTGGAAGAATTTTTATAGATTGCTGAATGTTAAAGATTTAGCCTCAGGAAAATGGAACTCCTGCCTAGAGTCTGCTCTTTAAAAGGACCCAACTACTTTTCTATTGGCCATATTTGTTTTGGGGGAAAAAAAAGAAAAAAAAAAAAAAAGATTCTATGGTCCAAAAAGACACACCCTACTGAACAGCTTGAGATTTCTGTGTCCAAATGTCTTTGGTCACACTGCCAGACCCTACAAAGACTTCTGTAAAATTTCCCGTTAGTACTGCTTTCTGATATGCTATTTTCAAGCTTTTTTTCTAATTTTCCTTATTGCTTCTTTGATTCATGAATTATTTAGAAAAGTGTTATTTCTTAAATATTTGAGGATTTTCCAGATATCTTTCTTTTATTGATTTCTAATATAATTCCATTGTGGTCAGAGAACATACTTTTTATGTCTTTGAATTTATGGAGATTTGTTTTATGGCTAGACTATAGCTTATCCTGGCAAATTGTTTGCTTTTGAAAAGAATTTTTAGTCTGATTTAGGTGGAGTATGCATCCATTTTCTTACATTTGTACTTAGCTTTCTTGAAGCGTCATAGCTTAGCTAACCGTTACTTTTTAACTTTTTGTTATTTTTCTCCTGTTTCATTTTTAATATTTTCTAAATTTTTTTTCTCAAGTTTATAAATCATTTCTCCTGTAATGTCTAATCTACTAAAAATCTCACTCAGGGTATTCTCATACCATTTCAGCCATATTAGTTTTATCTATACAAGTTAAATTTGGACCTTTTTAAAACTTTTTTTCTCTATAATAGTTATAAACGTTTTATTGACCTCTGCTAATTCTAACATACCTTTATTTTGGTTAAATTTTGTTTTATTTATTCTTCTTCTTGTCCTTGGTGTCCTTGCTTGCTTGCATGCTTGGTTACTTCTTTGTGGGGTGGAGAACTGGGGACTGAACTCAGGGGCACTCAACCAAGTAGCCATATCTCTGGCCCTATTTTGTATTTTATTTAGAAACAGGGTCTCACTGAGTTGCTTAGCGCCTTGCTTTTTGCTGAGGCTGGCTTTGAACTTGTGATGATCCTGTCTCAACTTCCCGAGCTGCTGGGTTTATAGGTACATACCACCCGGTAGCGTGCTTGGTAATTTTTGAGGTGCATGTTTTGTGATCTTTGATTGGCTGGTATACAATGTAAATTTGCTTTTTCAGTGCTAAATATGGTTTGTCCTTTTTCAGTACTAGATAGGTTTGTGTTTCTATAAGTATTCTTGAACTTCATTCTGGGATTTATTTTAAGTTACTTGGGAACAGTTTGACCCTTTCTAATTTTGCTTTTATGAGCCGTTGGCTGGGGCCAGAGTGGTATTCAGTCCAGGGTTAATTTTCTCTCACTACTGACCTTCCTGAGTATTCTACCCAAGTACCTGCACATAGTATCATTAGTCTTCCTGGCGAGAAGACACTCTTCCTGACCTTGTGTTAGTGTTCTGATGAGTTTTTCTCCAGGCATTGGGCAGCTTCCTCACACACATGCACTGATGTTTCTCTGCACAGTGTTCGAAGGCATCCTCTGTAGATATTCAAGTTGCTATTTCTGTCATCCTCTCCTTGGGCTCTGTCTTCTGAACTCTTACAGCCACATTTTCCTATCACTGTTGCAGGTCTTCTTCCTCAATTGAGGGAACCCACCACTCTCCTCCTGGATCCTCCCTCCTTGTGCCATAGTCTGCCAACTCAGGGCAGTAAATTAAACAATTTGTAGGACTCATTTGTTCCTCATCTCCCAGGGACCACTGGCTGTTGATGACCTGTGTCTGATTCCCTGAAATACATTGTTTTATATCTTTCCTCTGTTGTTTTAGAGTGAGTGTTGCTTCAGGTGGGATAGTAAATCTGGTCACTGTTACTCCATCTTGGGTAGAATCATAAGGTCCTATTAGACTGATTTATAATTTTGAAATGTTTAAAAATATTATATGTAGGCTTCTATTTATACTTTTGCCCTGGCCTCTGCAAAAGTTACGGTGGATTTGGGAAAATGTGAGAATGGAGTATGAAAATACAGATGAAGGACAATTAATTAAGCAACAAAGTCTCAAATAGGAGAGGTTATTTTAAAATTTATACAGAAAGGAAATATAAAGATTGAGGGATGTGGCAAAATCTTGAAATACATGTTGTCAATATTTAGAGGCATTGTTGACTGTTGACATGTAAAATGATAACTGAACCACAAAATAATATAGTCTGTATTTTAAGGTCTTAAATTTATGGTTATATCAATTCCCAGAATGTATATATATTTTCATCATTTTTCAATAGTTTTGGTGTAGAGCAGAGCACTTATTTGCTTAATTTTACCTATGTCTGAATATGGAGAAAATAAAACACTGAACCACAGATTTGGGCTGAATATGGTAGAAATTAGGAAAGAATAATAAATTTAGGAATAAATGAATTCACCACAGTTACCATTTATTTAACACCTACTATATGCCACACTTAAAATTTGATATTTCATTCTTATCTTTTTAACAAAATATGAGGTTATGAGTGTTCTCTAGTTGAACATAATTCCATTTTCTTTAGATGAGGAAATTGAGGCCTAGCCCAAGTTTACACAGTTAGAAGATGATTGATACAGGATGTGGGTCCTAGCAGCCTGATTTAAGAGCCCACACTATAACCACTGACTATATTGCCAATGAGTTTAAAATAGAAATGGATTAAAATACACATGAGAGCTGGGAGGATTAGAGACTGTGGTCAGAAGGCAGGATATTAATGTTAAGATGTCAAGACAGAGCAGCTCTGGGTGACCCTGGACCTACGGTCAGTGACTGAAGTAGGGCTGAAGTAAACATAATTAGAGTTGGGGTCATTTAAGTACCCTTAGGTAACGTTTGGATAATTCATGCTCATAGACATTAAGATCACCCACAATACTGGCCAAATTAGAGTTAAAAGGTTGACTAATGAAATTTTATTTTTGTACATTTTTTGTCATACTGGATGGTTTTCTCTAGACCTTAAAAAAAGTCAAAAAGTTGAGAAATCCTACAATTGAGCACTGCATTTTACTTGGAAATACAGGCTCCCAGGTCCTCAACCTTCCAGCAGACAATCTAAAATGTGCATATCTTTGCTTTTCTGATATACTTTCCATCATCACTCCTGAAGTAATCCTGGGCCTTCCCAGTGGAATCTCTTCACATCATCTCTTGGAACTGATCTCTATGAAGTAAACATGTTGTCTTCTCTTACCTGGTGCTGCACCAGTGACAGAAACCCCAGGAGGGTCACCTGAGTTTCTTGCAACAATAGAGGAATTCACCAGAATGAATATGTATTAAAGGGTCCCTCCTGTGGAACCCTGTTTCTTAGCTCATGATTTAGTATTGGTGTGGTAGGTGATTCCTCAGCTCTCTAATGTCAAACATATTACTATTATTGTCATTTTAACAGCATGCTCTTTTAAGAGACTTATTATTTGCATAAATCCCCCAATGGAGATTAAAGGGAAAGTGGCACAAATTCCTTTCTAAGAAAGGGGACCATCCCTTCTATATTGTACCATACAGGATTATAAAGTACAAGTCAGTTCAAATGTTACTATATTTTGACCATTTTCTTTTTCATCTGCTTTGTTTTTTGTGGGTTTTCTGCTCTGTAGCATTTGTTCCTGAGTGGAGAATTTTTAAGTCTTTGGTATAGGAGCTTAGTCCTCATTTTAAACTCCAGCACCGTTAGGGCCTATAGACCTTGCCAGTCTGGGATTTCCACATGTGGCTGGTTCCATGACTGAAGGGCTTCTGAGCATGGCAGTGCCAAGGCAGCACTGCTGTTCCTGTTCAGGCATGTGTGCAAGGTTAAGCTATAGTCGTGTGTGGGTATCATGTGGTCAAGATGTCCTGGCATGAGCTCGCCAAGAGCCAGATGATGCTGGTGAGGCATAGAGTCAACCCATAATGCAAATTAGGAAACAGGGATTTGTCTTACGGCATTTTAAGTTTTTACGTCAGCAAACCCTAAAGTTTGGTTTTAAAATGAATTTTGAACACAAAAGACTTCACTTCCTTAAGTAATAATTCTGCATCCCCTATCATGTTTATATTTTAATACACACAGAGCAATTTAAATTAAAGAGTTAAAGTGATCAGCAATTTACAGTGTTAAGAAAGCTCAGTAGGTAATGGTTATATGGAAAGGGGGAGGAAGAAAGACAAAGTAGGAGTGAAACATGTAATTGGAACCAACACAAAGAAAAGGGGCACCTTTCTTAAATAGGGGTGTAATTAGTTTGTAAATTGAAGTGTCTTTTTCAGAAACCTAGTTTGTCCAAGTCCTTGTTATTATTAAGAGTAATATATTAGTTCATATGAATAACAAAGAGAAGTGAAAGTGATAAAGAAGAGTCAAAGAATTGCTGAGGAAGTTGAGGCCTTGTTGTGAAATCATACTCAGGGCCTACCTGCAGGCACCTAGCTCTTTAAGGTTGAGGGTCAGAAGGTGACATAGGGACAGAGGCAGGAATCTGAGAAAGGATGCAGTAACAATAGCACTTGAGCAGAGTAGCTTATCATGCTGAGTTTTATTTTTCATACATTATTGCTCTATGATATTTGTAATTAAGATAGAAAGAGCATTCCAAAGTTTTTGTAGATAATGACAAAAAGAAGATATTCTAAAGAGATTTCACATTGCCTAATTCCACTTCCAACAGCCAGAAATTTGTGTTCTTAGAAACTATCTCTAACTTTGTTTCACACAAAGGTTTGGAAAACAGATCCCTTAGTCTGTTCAAAGTAATGTAAATCTTCACACCACCAAATTGCACACTAACTACTCTTTTCTGCACTTGATAGTAATCCATCTGACACTGCTGAACATTAAAGACATGAAGAATTTCTGGGTTATCTAAGTGATTTGTTTTGTTCCCTGGGCATATGAACTAGTGTTAATTTGCAAAGGTTTGTTGCAAAACCCCATTTGGATAGCATTTATTAAAAATGCAAGTCTTTTGACTAATGGTAAGATGATAATATTTGGTTCTTCTTCCAAGTAAACAGATTTGTTTCCAGGAATTTGAGTGATGGAAAAATGACCTTTAAACCTGGCTTTCAAGTGGTAGAGACTGTTTTGTTGTTAAAATGTGTACACAAATATTTTGGAGAATATCTCTAAGGAATTATGGGGACCAAAAAGTGATGAGATAAACAATATGGGTTTCAGATGACATTATTAACATTTTCTTTTAGAAGTAAATGTTTTACAATCTATGTTTGGAGGCATTATATTCTAATGAAGATCGAATTTTATTATGCAAACTTCTAGACAAATTGGGATGTTTCTACTTTTCTATTTAGTTAATAACCCTTGTTGAGGGCCCACTGGCTGCCAGGTTCTTTTCTGGACACTGAGGATTCAGTAGTAACAATGCATAGTGCCTGCCTTCAAGGAGGTAACATTCTTGTTAGAAAGATAGACAATAAAAGGCAGACAAATTAAATCAAAGGGAAAGGTCTTGGGGACTACTAGTGGTAATTATTAAAATGTCCTAGGTCAGCCACAAGCTTGCATTTGAAAGGAATGAGTGCTAATATGCTTTCCTCCAGAAGAAACGCACACACACACACACACACACACACACACACACACATACTGTAGGTTTAAGAAATTAGGATACTTTAAATTCACCTAACTAGAAGTGCAAATGTCAGATATTTTTCAGAGTTGTTTGATCCTGTCATCAAGAACCCAGAGGTTTTTTCTCTTTTCCATTTTCTTTCCTAGTGTGTTTGCATTAGCCTTTGGTCTGTACCCAGGGAAAGTTGGCTCACTATGTAGGGGTAGGATGGATTCCAGTGGCTACCAAAGCTTGCTCATTGAGGTTCATAGGGCCAGTAAGTGAATACCCAAAAGTCTCAGAAGATGGGAAGGAACTTTCTCAGAAGTTCTGAAAAACTTTCCTTATGTATTACTCATGTTTTTCAAATGATCAGTCTTGACATAATCACCAGTGAGGAGAATAGAACTAAACTTAGTCAAATCAGGCCCACCTCTGGATATGACAAGTAGGAGGACCTCCATATTCCATATTACTGAGATCTAAGCTTTCATGGCAGAAGGAAGGACATGGAAAAAAATCACAGTTCTTTTTGGAGGAGGTGGAGGAGATTGGGGAAATCTGTTGGTCAGACAACTTATTAATAATCGGATACAGACACTCTGGCTATGGAATGGTGAAGAAAAAGGAGGTGGAAAGAAGAGAAGCCAGACATGTAGGCAGGGTTTTCATTATCAAGAACATTATATGATACTGAATTTACATTATTTTCTAGTTGAAGAGGAAATCATTTTTTGGATTTTAAGTGTATGTATGTGGGGTGTGTGTGTGTGTGTGTGTGTATAAGAGAGAGCGAGAGCGAGAGCAAGAGAGAGAGAGAGAAAGAGAGAGAGAGAGAGAGAGAGAAGAGACAATTCCTCCTTCAGAACACAATTACAAAAACTGGAAAATAATCAAAAACAGTAATTTGAATGCATTGGAAAATGACCAGAGGCACTCAAAAACTTGGGAAGTGTTTACTACTGAAATATTGCTACCATATCAGGCAAAAAAGCAAAAACTTGTGGATCTTTTGTTAAAATTCAGCCTAAAATGACTCAGTTTTAGAGGAGAAGAATCACTGGATACCTAAGGTAAAATTCTAGAAGCAGGAATACTACAAAAAACTGAAATCCAAAAATCTGAGTATAAACTATGTCCAGATCCCTGGATGATCAGTAAGTATGCATGTATGCATGAGACCCCTGGGAATTTGGCAAAAAGTAGGCAGAAAGTAGAGGTGAATTTGCTCTTGAAATGCAGAAGTGCTTCTGATGAGACTGGAGTTTGTGGTGCCTTTGGTTGAGTGCATTCCTCCTCTACATGCAGCTTGGGTGGCACAAAACAGAAGCCTATTATGTTGATTTGTCAGAGGGCAGAATTATGGCATAGAAGAGCAACTGGGAATTTACTAGGGGGGCCTAGAGAAAGAAACCACCAAGAGGGTGAGCCTCAAAATCTGAGTATAAACTCAGCTAAATTCCTTGGCAGGCTCCTAAACAAAATAGGCATGGAGAAGACCACCAGGGGGCCAGGCTAAAAAAGCAGGTACCAGAAGCCAAGAAAACTTGGCAGTGATATCAGCCTCCCCACACCACCACGGGGGAGACAAATTTGTGTGAGCCCAGACAAGTTAGTGACTTACTAGAACCCAAATCCAGTAAGCCTAAGAAAAAGAAAGGAGGTTTCCAAGTCGCTAAAACATACTATCTGTTATGGCCTGAATGGGTTCCCCCACCCCCCATTCATGTTGAAGCCCTATCTCCAGTGTGGCTGCATTTTGAGGATTATTTGATCCTGTCAACAAGAACCCAGAGTTTTAGTCTTCTTTCCACTTTCTCCCCAAATGTGTTTACATTCATCTTTAGTCTGTACTTGATAAAGGTCAGTTTTGAACTGAACTTTGGAGATGAAACTAATCCTTTTTCTTAGGAACTATTAAATTGAAGTGAAGTCATAAAGGATGGGGGCTGATGTTATAGAATGATTTTTCTTATGAAAAGAGACATCAGAGAGCTAGGTCTCTATTTCTCCTTACACACATAAAAGCAGTGTGAGGACAGAGTGAGAAGGTGGCCCTCTGCAAGCTAAGAGGAGAGCCCTGGCCAGACACGGAATCAACCAGTAACTTCATTTTGACTTTTAGCCACCAGAATTGAGAAAATAAGTTTCTATTATTTAAGTCACCCACTCTATGGTATTTTATTATGGCAGTTCAAGCACACTACTACCATGTCAAGTTCACAGCAAAATACTGCTAGCCTTAGAAATAAAATGGCAAGAGTAACATATACAGAATGATCCATAGATATAAATTGATTGCCAGTGGGTCAGGATACACTTGTCAAAATGGTTACTCTCAATGTTCAGTGAAAAGAAAAATGTGTTCAAAGATAGGAGGGAAAAGTTAACAGAGAAATGTAAACTAAAGATAATTGAAATAAACACTTATTTCCAAAGTTAGTTCCAAATAGAATTTGTAAAATTGAAAATTATGAATACTGAAAATCAAAGTTCCCTAGAAGGATTCAATAGTAGGTTGGAGATGGCAACAATAATAATTAATAATTATTAATCAGTGAATTTTAAGGAGGTTCCATAGAAACTATCAAATCCAAAAAGCAGAAATAAAAATGGATCAAATAAAAATGAACAGCACTTCCTCAGAGATTACTAGAAAGTGTCATGTGGTTCAACACATGTGTAATTGGAGTTAAGAAAGGATAAAGAAAGAGAAAGTGACAGAAAAAAGATTTCTAGAGATTATAGCAGAAAATTTTTAACATATGATGATAAACATTAGCTCACGGATGGATACACGGATGGATTTGTGGATAATGAGCCACAAATTTAAAATATAGAGAAAAGCCCATCCACATACATCAAAGTTAAAATGTTGGAAATAAAAAATATTAAAAACAGTAAGAGAAAAACAATTCACTTATATATAAGAGATTATGATATAACTGACCTTTCAGAAATAAGAGAGATCAGGAGACATATATGACATAGTCCCAAGTATTAAAAGAACAATAACAAAAGTAACAAAATTCCCACCAAGATTTCCTGTTTCCAGTCAAACTGTCCAAAATGAAAGAGTTTGTCTAACAATGAAATGAAATTGGAGAGAATTTATTGCACCACTAAATAAATCCTTCTGGTTGGAAAGTAATGAACAACAAAGGGTGAAATAAACAGGACCAACTATTTTAAATAATTATAAACAAATAACTAGATATTTATAGTTGTCTCTTACTTTTTAATTTCTTTAAAATAATGATGAATGTGTAAAACCAAATTTATAACACTATAGTGTTAGGTTTATAACATTGATACACATGATAATGTTAATAGAAAAGGGGGGTATGAACTGAAACTTTACTGTTAGAAGGTCTCCTTATATCACCAAAACAATATAAATATTCAGATATAGCGAAACAATTTTTTAGTGTTTTCATTCAAGGGCAACCATTTAAAAATGTGAAGGAATATGTTTCATAAGACAAAAGAAAAATTAAATTGTACTATAAAAGATATTTGTTTAACACAGAAGAAACCAGGAAGAAGGGACAAGGGAATAAAACACAAGGGTGGCAAGCAAATGATAAATAAAACATGGCAGGCATGAATTCAAGTACATTTATAATTACCTTAAAAGTGCATGATCTTCAATCTATAACATTCTACATGAAAAGCAAGACTCATGTATCTTGTCTACAAAAGATGCATTTTAAATATGTGGGTTGAAAGAGGACAGAGGACATATAACATGCAGGCAGTAAGCATTATCCAGACTTAACACAAGAATTATTACTAGAGACAAAGGTAGAGATTTCATGATAAAGGAGTTATAATACATTAGAAAGATGTATATCATGGTTTGGATATGTTTTGGGGGGCCAAAGCAGGAATATTCAGAAATGAAGTGATTGGATTAACAGGCCCCTAACTTAATCACTCCATCCTAGGTTGAATGAACTGAATTGGGTGGTAACTGTAGGTAGAGGGAACATGGCTGGAGGAAGTGGGTCATTGTGCATGTGCCCTAGAAAGGTTGTGACCTCTAGGTTGTGACCCATCCCCTTTTCTGACTCGGCAATGAACTGAGCAGCTTTCTGCTGCTGGGCCCTTTCCCCATGATGTTCTGCCTCACTTTGGGCCCACAGCAATGGAATAGGCCATCTATGAACTGAAACTTCTGCAACTATAAGCCCCTAATAAACTATCCCTCCTATAAGTTGTTCTTGTCAGTTGTTTTGGTTACAGTGACATAAAAACTAATGAAAATTCTATAACAATAATAAATTCAATAGCAAAAGATAATTATAAATATGAATTCAACTAATAACAAACACTAAAGTAAAACTTTGATAAAACCGCAAGAAAAAATGGATAAATTAACAATTACATTTGGAGATTATATTCCTTTCAGTAACTGATAGAACAACTTTACAGAAATTTAATAAAGTTATAGAAACACTTTCAGATAATTTGATCTGATTAATATTTACAAAATACTGTCGTCAACCAAAAACAAAACAAAGCAAAACACAAAACAATAAAACAAACAAACAAACAAACAAAAAAACTAGAAAACAACAACAAAAAACTCATATCTTTTCAGAAGCACAAGGAAGATTTTGCAAATGAGGCTGTGTTGTGGGCAATAAAAAACCCTATCATTACATTTAAAAGGATCGTAGACACGATGAAAATGAATAAGGAATGAATGACAAAGAGGTTTAAAAAAAAGGAAATTTCAAAATGTCATTAAGTTGAATAAAATTGAAATCATGACATAGCAAAATTTGTGAGATGTAGGAAAGTGGTGTTTAGAAGGAAATTTGTAACAGTAAATGATTCTCTTACAAAACAAACAAACATTGAAAGATACTTATCAAAGCTACTACCTAAAGAGGCCAGGAAAAGAATAGCAAATGAAATTAATAAAAGTAAAAAAAATTAATATGAATAAAAATTGTTGAAATAAAAATAGGAAAAAATTAATGAAATAGAGAAACTAAATGAAAGCAAAATCTGATTCTTTTTAGTTTGAAAAAATTGATAAACACCTAGCTTGACTGACTATACAAAAATTACAATACAAAAATTGCCATTATAAAGCATTAAAGATGGGATATCAGTACAAATAGTTTAAAAGATAAGAGATTATTATCAACAATTTTATGCAATAGATTTCAAAAATTCATGAAATGGAGAAAATACTTGAGACAAAAATTCCAAAAATGATTCAAAATCAAATGCAAACCTAAATAGCCCTATACAATGAAACATGGGTTACTGAAATTTGTAATTTAAAATCTTTTCTAATTTCAGTGGTAGAGCTCTTGCTTAGTGTGTGCAAAGCCCTAGATTTAATCCCCAGCACAAGAATAGATACCTACATACACACATACATATATATACACATATATACATAAACCTTTTCACCAAGAAATTCTAAGACATATAGTTTATTTGATGAATTTTATCAAATATTTAAGGAATATAATAATACCAATTTTATACAAATTCTTCCAGAAAATGGTCACTAAACTGCAGGGTGGAGAACTGCTGGGGTTGAAGCAGGGATACTAGTTAGGAGTCTGTTAAAACACTACATAATAAATTGATAGTAAATTAAATTAACATTGTAGCAGTGGGATTAATGAGTGTGGTTTGACTGAGGATATATTTTGGAGGGAGAGCTGATGGTACTTTTTATTTTGACAGTTCTAGGATATGAGAATACAATCAATGTATTAGCCATGACTGTAGTCTTTGGCTTAGGCAATGAATGGGAAGAGAGAGCTGTGATTTCAATTGGAGAGACTGGAGAGAAGTGTATTCAGGGATAAGGGGGAAATGAAGAATCCTAGTTTGTGCTGAATTAGAGATGCTTCTGAGATAATCAAGTGAATTTGCCAAGTGGTACTGTCTTCTTTGAAGAGCTCTAAGCTAAAAATATGGATTTGGGAGGTGTGTAAGCCAGCATAGTCTGACCAAATACCCAGCAAGAACAATTTAGATGTATGCAAGTTTATTTTGGCTCATGGTTTCAAAGGTTTAGTCCATGGTCAACCAACTCCATTGGAAGTGTAGAAATGTGTAATGGAGGTGTGTGGTGGGTGGAAGTGTGTGGGGAGAAATGCTGCTCACATCATGGTAGCCAGGAAACAGAGAGAGAGGAAGGGGCTGTAGGGCAGATCATTCCTTCCAGGACACACTCCCTGTGACCTGCATCCTCGGGCCACACTCCACCTGTATACAGTTACCACATGGTCAGTCTATCAAAATAGACCAATTTGGATAAGGCTCTTATAATCTAATCATTACCTCCTGCATTAGCACATAACATGACATAAACCATAACAGGATTATCAGCATCTAGACAAATTTTACCAAGAAATGATATGAGATCATCTGTTAATGATCAGGAGGAAAGATTGCTATGGACATATTGCTAAAGTCTCTTGGTATTTTAGAAGCATATGTGAATGAGAAAGTAAATGATGTGACTAGATGATATTTAATATTCTTTCTCTACCACTCTCCCAAAATTCTTTCTGAAAATACTCAAACTTCATTCTTGATAGTCCTATTTACTCCAGACACCATTTCTTGATTTCAGTTGTGCAATGACCACTCTGACCCTTTCTTATTTCTCCAAGTTAAAGACGTTTTCATTTAAAATTTTATTTACATAGTAGCTATTTTCTCTTTAGGAGAATTTCTACTCTCTTAAGAGAATTCCTTGATTTCAGTTTGTATTTTCCAAATGTAGAGGGCCTCCCTGTCTTCCTGGCTACTCCCCCAGTCATACCCTCTCCTCTTGTATAATTTAATTTTCTCCAATACTGATTCTCAACTTAGTTATTTTGATCATTAATTTCCATTTCATTTTCTCTTATTTCTAACTTTTTTTATACTAAATATTGATGTGTTCCACAATTTGACCTTAGCTATCTCTTATTGGTTGTATTTCTTCTCTGAAATAAATTCATTGAAGTCAGGATCCTGCCTTTCTTGTTCATTTCTATATTACAGACTTTTAGAATAGTGTATATCTGACACATTTTAGGTGCTCAGCAAATAGTTTCTGAATAAACTAATGAATATTTTGAGACTTTTTGATTTTAGTTACCTCAGATGGCTAACTTAAGTCTTTAACTTTCTATAGACCTTTACCTACTTTTTATGATTCTTTTTCCAAAAAATTTCTTCCTCCTTCTCCAGAGCTAAATTATCCCAGTATTTCCTTTCCTTGATTCATTCTTTTAAAAAATGAATTACATTTATTTTTAACAGGGCCATAAAATACAAATTATATACTTTTTTCACTAGTTTCAGAATCTCTTTGAGTTATATGATCTTTGCTTTCATTGTCAGTCCCTGTTTACATCCACTATTTTCTCAGTCTACAAATGTATTCAAAGCAAAAACTTTCCCTTTGTCCCTGCCATTTCCTCAAGCTAACATACTTTCCCTCATTCCTTTAGTGACTAAACTTATTGAAATAGCCTCAACGTTTGACCTTCATGTCAAGATTGAACATTGGTTCTGGTGAACGCCAAGCCTTTTAGTCTAAGGTTACCAGTAATTCCTAGTTATTAAATCCAGTGACTTGTCTATATTTTCATCCTCCTTAACCACTCTGCAGCAGTTAATGTTGTTGTTTATCCTTTCCTTTTCTAAACATTTTTGGACTTTGGTTTGGATGGTACAGTGTTCTGATTTTTCATCCACTTCTCTGTGTTCTGGATTTCTCTGTGTTCTCATTTCTGGTTTCAGTCTCCTCTTTTCACTTGCACACAGAAGGTAATCTTTGGAATACTTTTCTCCACCTTTTTTTTTTCAAAGGCAACTTCGTGTGGTATCATGGTTTTAATAATTAACAATGTGTTGGTGATTTATAAACCTGCAGCTTGATTTTTCTACAGAGTTCCAGATCCTTATTTTCACTGGTTTTTGGATACCTCGACCTAAAGTCCTTGCCATAACCTCAAAGTCAATATTTCCGAAAGGAAATCCATCACCATTCTTCCCAAACATCTGCTTCTCACTATGTATCGGTGTCCCTCTACCTAGATTTGAGAACTTTGGTATTTCCTTTGATCTCTACCTTTCCTTCTTCCCCATATTAAATTATTTGTTAAGTCCTATTTATTTTGACTGTTTTATGTCTATAATACCTATCTGCTTCTCTATCTTCCTATTGCTACTACTCTGTTCGGGCACAGAACCACCTTTGACATTACAATGGTTCAGTGTGTATCCAATTGCTCCCCTCAAATTGTAGTGTCCCCTCTATTCCTCCATGTTGCAATTCTACTGCTAGATTAACTTTCCTAAAACATAGTTCTAATAATGTTGCAGACATCACTACCAGTAGTAAAAGTAGCAAAATTGTATTGAGTGCTTACTTCATGCTATGTGCTCTTTTAAGTCCTTTATAATTAACTCTCATGTAAATCCTATAACATATTCTCAACTTTATTTTGTAGAAGAAAATGAAACACAGATAACATACATGTTAAAGTTGGTATTTGATTAAATACACAGTGACCATCTGTGAATTTGATTCAATTTACCCTTTTATATTTGAAAATATTTCAGCCTCCCCCTTAAGAAATACTATAGGTACTCTAACACATTTTTTGTGCTAATGATATATTCCTTTCAATTTTCACAGTTCCATAAAATGCAGTCATTAAAATATGACTTAAAATCATATTCCATACCATATTTCAGAGCATACTTGTCTAAAACAAATGTAAAATTGTTTTGCTGTTATGCAAATTTCTTGTCATTCAGATTTATTAATGATGCAATTCCAACTTAAATATATAGCTATTTCTCTACTCTTACCTTTTAGTGTCCAATCAGTAAAAATAAATAAATAAATACATTATAAATGAATAAATGAAGACTTTTGTCCCTCTATATACTTCACTCCTCCTGACTTTTTGGTGTTTATTCATGGTATTTCCTTGCCATTGATACTATAGTACCTTAACTTTTGACTGTGTCGATGTTCTATGCATTCTCTCCACTCATGAATATGCAACTCAGTATTTTATTTATTCCTATGACTTGATAGATTTCTATAATCTAAGTTACTTCTTTGCAATGAGATTCTTCATAATGAAGAGAGTAAGGGTTTGGGGATTTAACTCAGTGGCAGAGTGCTTGCCTGTCATGTGCAAGGCCCTGAGTTTGGTCCTCAACCCTAAAAAGAAAAAAAAATAATAAGGTAAGGAAGAGAGTGAACTGTCCAATAAAGTGATTGATACTGCTACATGTGGATATTGAGTACTTGAAATGTTAATTCAACATAACATTCACTGCACAGAAGAGTACTGAAGAAGTTAATTTTTAGTTTAATTTGATTTTAGTCAAATAAAACTTCAAATTTTATTTATTTTTTAGTCAAATTTTAACTTCAATAGTCATGTATGGCTAGAGGTTTCTGTACTGGATAATGCAATTCCAAACTATTAATTCAATAATAGTATGCAGGTGATGCTGAATGACCAATATATATTTTAAAATTTATATTACTATAGCATATACCTATCTTGTTCTCATTGTTTGTCATTTCCTGGAGGGAAGTATTCACATTTTATAATTTTTTTGTGTATCTTAATGTATCTAGTACTTTTTTGGGGTTTAAAAATGTGTAATAAATATTTGTGATGTGACTGATGTCTGGAAAACCATCTGTTGAAAATTATTTAATTGTGTTAGCTTTAGTGTTATAAATTCCTCCATAATGTTATTTTTTTCACTGCAATAAAGGTAAAGAAAGATATAATAAAAAATACATGCACTCATCTTTGCAGTTGATTATACAATTCCTTAAAGGAAAGTGCTTTTATTCAATCAATTCATCCACTTTTTTCTGGTATTTCTAAAAATGAGAAAGATCTTTTCTGGTAACAGTCTCCACTCCAGAGTCAACCCGAAGACAAAGTCTCTGTCATACTCCAGTTCAGTCAACAAAAACTGAACATTAGCCTAGATTCACTGTGGTTTTAATCAGCTTTATGTGCATGGAAATCATCGCTTGTGGTTTGACCCTTGTAGTAGTTGTCTTTTTCCAATGCACCTCCTTATTTCTTCCTCTGCACCTCCTTGTTCCTTTCTCAGCTGGTTTCAGAATAAACGCCTTGTCAAAAAAATTAAAAAAAGAAAGAATTAGATTTTGACAGTTTTTTTCCTACGGTTAATTGAGGTGATAGATATACTTGACATTTATCTAACTACAGAATGGAAGATTAAGGCATTTTCTACATACATTCTCTCTTTTAGGGGAGGTCACTTTCTGAGGTCCTTTTAATATGCCTGTGCAATTAATGGTAGTGATAATTCTGTTTCATTTTATAATGTCTTTTAAGTTTTTACAAATTGTCTGACAAACTTTTTCCTTTTTTAGGTCTTGAATTACCTGAATCTTCTTCAAGACTACTTTCTAGATCTTCCCCTTTAAGCCTGTAAACTAATACGGGTTAAAAAAATACAAAAGAGTGTACAAATCTACTCGGTTAAAAAAAAAAAATAGGGGAAAGGGTTGTATTTGAGACTAGCATCATTACTTTTTTAATTTTTATTTATTTATTTATTTTTGCGGTGCTGGGGATCGAACCGAGGGTCTTGTTTGCAAGGCAAGCACTCTTCTGACTGAATTATCTCCCCAGCCCTAGCCTCATTATTGTCTATAAATTTGCGACAGCATTCTTTGACATAGTTAAGCCAAGAGTAATGACATTTGAATTTGTGTGTGGGTGTGTTAAAGCATTTACTGGTACTTGGTGTTGCTTTGTAATGCAGATTATCAATTTTCATTTTCCAAGGAGATTCGTTGTACTTTTTAGCATGCCACAGTTACCTCATTACTATTAATTGCACAGGTTAGGGTTTGCAATATATGAATCAAAAGAGTCTAGCAAAAATACCTTAGACTATGTCAATTAACACTAGTGGCTCATAAAAAGGATCTGATTGCAAGGACCCAACAGTTTCTTAAACACCACATTTGATTTTTGTACTATTTACTAGTATCTTTAAGGTCTATAGAATTATAGGAACTATTTTATTTATTAGTGCTATTTACAAACTAGATGTACAACTATTAAAGGAAAAACAGCTGTTTCTAAACAGCACTATTTAGAAGACAATAGATTTTTATTATTCTTGACTGGAAATGCCCCATGTAAAACAAAATAAGGCAGGATACTACATTTAAAATATGATTCGTAATTAAGAAGAGAACAACAATAAGTATAAAAAGAGATGATATCAAAAGATTTTAGGAAGCAAAGAAGTCACAGATTTGTTTTTATTCCCTTTGTATGTTGAACTGTTAAGAAGTAGTATATTTCCTGCCTTTGTTTAATTTGTTTTTGCTAAGGGAGGTGGGCATTGGACCTGGTTGTGAAGACTAAGGATGGAAGATACAGAGGTGATTAATTGTGGACTTAATGATGTTCTGAGTAACTTCGAGTGATTAAAGCAGCTCTGGCCTTTAGGGTTCATATTCAGGAAGATGATATCAATCTTAATTTTTTTTAACTAGTGGATTCCATTGCTGACTTAGTTCATTTGTTTGTATTAGAGTAAGCCATTTGAAGAGAGTACTAGATTAGATCTAAGAACCAGTTTTAATGTTACATTTCCCATTACTAACTCTGACACTGCTTACCTACAACTTATATTGTACATTAAAAATAGTCTTTATTTTCTCCCTCCTTCCTCTTTTCTGCTCATTTTTCTTCATCTTTGTAGGTCCTGTAGGACATGAAAGATGGGACTTTTAGTTCTCTTCTGGGCCTTTCTCTTTGTTATCAGACTCAATGAGCATTTATTCTCATTTCTTGAAATAGAAAAATATTAGACTTTTTATTATCATAGAGACAATATGGACTTTGGAATTAGGCAAACGATGTCTAAAATTGTTCACTATTTATGAAATCTTAGGCAAATTCTTATCTATCTGAGGTTGAATTTTTTTGTGGCAGAATGATAAGGTACACTTCAGAATGTTGTGAGTGTTAAAGGAGGTGCTGTGTGTGTGCATGTGTGTGGTGTGTGTGGTGTGTGTGTGTGTGTGTGCGTGTGTGTGTATACATGTAACCCAATATAACCCAGCATAATGTTTGCTGCACAGTGGAGGCTTTATTATTTTTAGTTCCCTTACCAGATGGATACTCAGGGAATCACTTTATTGTTCATTCAGCATATGGCCTAAGTGGCATTTCTTGTGTTTGATTAGTCATATGCTAGTTTCTGAGAGTTGTGCATAATTTTGAACAGCCATGGAAACCAGTTTCTTCTTACAAATACACTTTGGACACTTCACATATAGGGACAAAGTATAGAAAACAATAACTTTTCCCCATTAGCCTGTATGTGATAGCTCATTTGCACATTCATTTTGCACAGATATATTTACCAGAATGACTCCTTTGTGTCAGGCTCTTCTCTGAACTGGGAATAATACCGTGGTGAATAAGATGAATGAGAATACTGCTTCAGTAAAAATCCCTTTCTAATAGCCTGAAATGAACCACAAACCAGGAAACAAATGCATAAACCAAGATGTAGTTTGTGAAAAATGCTTAAAAAGAAGCAGTATATTAAACTAGAGTAACTAGAAGTAGAAAAAGGGTCATTTTTGATTGGGTTGTCAAGAAGTTTCTTCTCTTATTTCTTCCTCCCCTCCTGCTTTCCCTCTCATTCTCCTTTTTCATTTCTCTCTCTTTCACTGAGACCTGAGGGGTTTCTTTTTTTCTTTTTTAAACATAGCTATGTGGAGAGCCAGGAGAGGATGGATACTTACAAGCCTTGGGAGTAGAAAGTGAAACAGACTCTGATACTGGGAAGAACTTATCAAGATAGAGGAGAGCCGGGAAGCTAGTGTGGCTGTACTGAGGTGTGATATGTGATGGAGGGGTAGAATGATATTACAGGATGAAAATAATCTGACAGAACACCCCTCCCCAAGGAACAATAGAACTTCTGGAACCATTTCATTGTACAGAGGTAGTATAACTCCTCTTATATTTTAAAAAGTGAATAATTTTTGTGGCTCTAGAAAATGGCCATAGTGAGATAAGAATGGAAGTAGTGAGAATAGCGAGACTAACCACTGTTCAAATTGGAATACTGCTGGCTGAGCTAGGATGGAGACAACAGAAATAAAGAGGGGTGGACAGATTGAAATATAGTTAGGAGGTTCAACTCAACATAGTGTTTGGCTGGAGTGAGTGAGGGAAATAGAGGAATGAAGCCTCAATCATAAGGAAATGAGCAGATGGTGTATGAATTTCTAAGATTAAAAAGATTGAGAAGTGTTAACGGGGGAAGAGAGATCAAAAATTCCTCTTGAAATGAGTTAAGTAGGAGGAGCCTAGTTGAAGCCATTCAAGATGGAGATATAAAATGAGCAGTTAGTTATAGGAATCTGGAACTGTAGAAAAGGTGCTAGATGCAGATTCATATTGAGAAATAGCATAAAATATCTTTATACTATAAAATCACCTTGGGCGAGAGTGTAATATAAAGAGAAAAAGTGACTCACAGCATTATCCTGATGCAATCCAACAATTTCATGCTGGTCTCAGGAGAAATAGCTGGCAAAAGAGACAGAAAAAGAGGGACTGGTGAGACAGGAGGAAAACCAGGAGCGTGTAGTGACAAGAGAAGAGAGGGTTCCAAGAAGGAGGGCTGGAAATATCTGTAATGCTTCCTAGTCATCATGTGAGAATAGAAAAGAGAGATTCAACTGGAGAAAAATACATCATGTTGGGCACTTGTAAACCAAAATGGAAGAAGTTGAAGAGTAATTGAAATAAAAGGAACTGGATTAGTTGTAGTAAACAACTCTTTTAAAATGTTTTTATTCTCTTTTAAAAAATATCTGAAAAATTATTTTTTATTAAGATGGATGCCACTACGACATATTTGTAGGCTGACAGAAAAGTTTTACAAAGAGAGAAATTGGCAAAGCTGCAAGAGGAATTTAACTGATACTGTAAAACCCTTGAGAGGATGAGAGCAGGAAACTGAAGGTCAAGGTGACTTAGCTGTAGATAATCATGGAACACCTATTTCATCCTAACAGGAGAAACACAAGGCATGGGAAAATGACTTGTACAGTTATTTTTGTAGATTTTAAGGTGGGAAGATGAAGGAATTATCTTCCATGACTTCTATTATTTCAATCAAGTATGAAATTGTTTGTTAAACATGAAGGAGCGTGAAGATATATGCTTTTGTTTGAGGAAACTGAAAAAAGGTGTGAAACGTAATTTGGAGAAGGGAAAGAGGATTTACTTTGGAGATATGAAACTTAGAGTAATATGGAAAACTCAATTTGGGTTTAAATTTGTGAATTTAAAATAAAGTATGGTTGTCCATTTATGAAATACTTTTGCAGTGATATTAAGCTTGTTATATAGAACAAGCTTAATGGTCATTTGGTGAAGCCAGGTTCAAGGTTTGGCTAACCAAGTATTACAAAGGAAAAACAAAGAACTGAGACCGTTTCCAGGGTGGATTATAACGTGTCTCCTAGAGTGGAGTAGGAAGAGTAGGAATATGGAAAATGAGGGAGAGTGGAATAAGGAATTCAGACAAATAGAAGGGATTAATTGTATAGCGGTTGAATGTTACAGTGGTAGATACAATTGGAAGTGAAATGGAAGAAAAGTACAGGGTGGTCAGTGAATGAAAGGCTAAAATAGAGATTTTTATATAGTGTAGTTGTTGGTGAGAACCAAGTCCAGGGGTTGACTATGTAAGAAAATGACTGAGAGAGGGAGAAAGAAAAAGGTAATCAAAAGTGAAGAAGTCGAGGAACTGAGAGATAAATTGTTAGGAAGGGTGTCTTCAAGGATAATGATGCCACCAATAAAAAGACTTGTTCTGAGGTAGATGGGAGACCAGGGTTGGAAATGCAATGAAATAGAATCTAAAATCTGCAAGCAATAAACAGTGGGTGAGAAGTTGCAAGGAGATGAAAGTGGACAAGAAACCTCATGACTCCATTCTCAATCTAGTCTTTTTATAAGTCTTTTATTTTTCAGTTTTGCAACGACTGCCATCCTTTAAATATAATTGACAGCAAACACATGTTTTTTCTAAACTCTCCCCCTTACATTGTGTGCTTGCATATTTGTATCCCACTGGAGAGACTAGATGCGGCTCCCATGGTTCTCATTATATTTCAAACCAAAATTTTCATCGCAGTGCATCACAGTTTTGTGCATAGCTTCTCTTTCTCACAGTATTCTGCAGGATGGTATTGGTATATGATTTTTATTTCTCTTCCCTTTTTCCCATCTAGAACTGCCTTGAGATAATCTATAAATATTATTATAAACCTAGTTTCCCAGGGTGTTCCACCACATTTGTTTACTTAATTAGCTCTTTTCTACTTCTTTGTACATATTATTCACTTTTCTTTTTCTAATAGCAAGTCGATTATGAGCCTTCTTCCTTTGCCATTCCTATTTTAGGTTCTAAAAGTTCCCCTTATTTAGTTGTTAATAGATCTTTATTTTGTTCATTTATTTATATACAATGCTGAGAATTGAACCCAATGCCTCATACATGCTCGGCAAATGCTCTACCACTGAGCCACAACCCCAGTCCTACTGATAACTTTCTTTTCCATATAAATTCCTGTTTGAATTGAACATGCACAAACACACTCATACACACACTATTAGTGTCTTACATGAAAATCAGTCTGTTTAATATCTATATTTTTTAAAATGTTAACTCTTCCAGTCATTTTTGGTGGTAGGCCAATTATGTTAATTAGAGTATATTGAGCAAAGTACATATTTCCATTCTCTGCACATATATTATTCAATTTGATCAAGCTTCAATATATAAAAGCTTTTTGCAAAATGTAGTGTCAAAATGTTACAGTCTTTGGTCAGAATCTTGGCAGATTAAGTCAATTAAAAAGGTCAAAATGATGGTCCTTTATTTTACAGGAAGTGCAAATGTACAGAATCTATTATCTAATTAAATGCAAGCCTGTAATTCAGCGTTAGGATAGAGACTGTAAATGCATCTACGTCAGGAAGTGGAGAAAGTTGCTTTATTAACTATAATCAGACATAAGATTGGCTGTCTAGCTCATTGCCATCTTTATTTATTTCCCTTTGCTATTCTGAAAAACCTTCATGTTCCATGTAGAAACAAACATTTTCTATTTAATCAAACTATCTGCAACATTAATTTTTGGTTAGCTGAATGTATGCTGAACTAAAGTTGTCTGGTTAGCTGAAATAGGTTTCCAAAGGTGGTGTATATCCTCTCTAAGATTATTTC
Organism: Sciurus carolinensis; assembly: GCF_902686445.1. NCBI lineage: Eukaryota > Metazoa > Chordata > Mammalia > Rodentia > Sciuridae > Sciurus > Sciurus carolinensis. The sequence continues at coordinate 101,192,442 of NC_062221.1, read as the reverse complement.
CTCTCTCTAAACAGTTTGACACCAAATAATATACTAATTGATTTGTTCACTTAAGAAATATTCAGTAACTACTCTCTCCTTAGTATAATTCTAGGAGATGAGGCTATAATAGGAAACCAAACAGACAAAGACAAAAAGCAAAAGAAAAAAATCACCAAAAAATTAAAATCACCCAAACATCCCTACCCCTATCAGCATGTATTTAGAGGAGATAAAAATGAAATAAATAAATTACAAGAATATCCTAGATGATAATTAGTGTTTAATAGAAAAGTAAAAAAAAAAATAAAGTGCCAAATGGGGAAATCAGGAATACCAGAGTAAAAGCGCAGTTTAAAACAATGGGTTGTAAGCACTGAGAAGATAACATCTGATCAAAAATGAAGATGAGATTTTCTGGGGGGAAGGTTGTTCAGGAAGAGGCAACAGCAGATGAAAGGCTAGCTAAGGCTGGAACTTGTCTGGGAACTTGTTGCAAAGCCAACCCGGCTGAAGCAGAGTGAGACAGAAGGAGAGAAGTCAGAGACTTCAAGGTGCCAGGTCATGGAGGGATTTACAAGCTATCATGAGAATTTTGAAATTTATTCCAATTGATATTAAAAATTGGTGAGCAGAGGAATAAGATAATCTGACACATACATTTAAAAAAGAGTCAGTCTGTGCTGAGAATGCACTGTGGGGAGGGCAAGGGCAGAGGCAGGGAGAGCATAAACATAAATACTCAGGTTGGGAAATCATTCTGATTTATGCTAGGGAGTTGGTCAGGAGCAAAGATAGTGAAGAAGGATGGTTTCTGGATGTATTTTAAAAATAGAGTTATCAGTAGCAATCTATTACAAAAGTATACATTGGAAAATGTGGTGGAAGCAGAGAGGCTGGAATTATGTACTTTATTATTTTTTTAAAGTTAGGAAGAATTTTCTTCCCTTAAACTGCAGAAGCATTCTGTCTATTAGATAGAAATCATGTTAGTGCACTTTCATTAGAAAATCACCAGAACAAATTGTGACCAAGTACCCCCATAATGTTCTAGGGAAAAGATGTGATAATGGTTTGTCTCAATGAGAGAATAGGCTCTCTGAAGATGAATAGAACTTTAAAGCCCCTCCATCCTATGCCATGAATATAAGAAGCATCAAAAGATACTCTATTTTTTTTTTTTAAAGTGGGGACTTGGGTGCATAGAAAGGGCAGGATGATAAATTTAAATAAGTTTAAAATTATGACAACTGCTTTGATGTTCTTGATTGGAGACAAATGAGGTTGGCAAACAGGAATAAAGAACAAATGACTGTCTTATAGAAAATTGACTCTATATGTAGCATTTTTGGATTATGGTAAAGATTAAACATCAGAACACGTGAATTTGAAGGTTTAAATTTGAAGGTTTAGAGCCCAGGATGTGGTTAGTGCTGGAACATTCTCAGGCTCAGTGGCACCAACCTGGCACTTTGGAGAAAATGATGACAAGCATAGGAAACAAAAGAGGTGGTCGTGGAGCATTGTGATTCTTCATTAAGCTGTTGACCAAATGTCATATCCAATGAGGTCTTCTCAAAGGGACATACCATACCAGTTCCAAATATTTGATAGAATGAAAATACAGTAAAAAAGTTAGCAAAATTAAGCATTTTTAGCATTGCTTTAATTCTCTCATTAAAAGTTGTATGCTTTGGAAGTACATGAATTCTGTTAGGACAGGAGCGTTCTATTTAGTGAGATATTAACTAATGAGTTCTTGGGCAGTCTGAAATAATTAATGAAGCAATATGTATGTCTACTTTATTACCACAATTATTTTAAGATTTAGGAAAAATCTGTGTTTTTTTTCCTTATGTATTTTGATAGGTATGCATGTGATAGTGTACTCAGGCAATACTTAGTCATACTTCTAACTATGAATACATACTCATACATATACATAGTCATACTTCTGACTATGGAATACATAATAAAAAATAGCATTAATAATATTTTGTTATTTTATAGCTCCTTCCTAAAATGTAAAAATTTTAAAATCAGTCAGTGCTTATTTAAGAGGAAATATTACATAATGATTAGGAAGTTAGTCTCTGGACTCAAACTGCTTTCTGTTCATTCCTAGCTCTCACCTTTGAGTTTATGATTAAAGTAAATGTTTAATTTTTATATGTTGTTTCTACATAGGCAAAATGAGGGCAATAATACTTTATAGGCACCTATCTTCAAGGACTGAGTTTTTCTCTCTTTCTCTATGTGAGGCCTGTAAATATAAAAATAGAAATGAAGATATGCAGCTATACCATGCCAATACTGTCTAAGGCCTAATAAGAACCAAAAATGTTAGCTACTACCATTATTCAGAATTTTTCAAATCATGATTTTTAGGTTTCTTGGGTTATATTGTTCACTCATTTATTTATACAACAAAAAATCTATTAAAAAACCTGCTATGGGGGCTGGAGTTGCAGTTCAGTGGTAGAGCCCTTGTTGTGAGGCCCTGGGTTTGATCCTCAACACTACAAAAAAAAAAAAAAAAAAACAAAAAAACCCCCCAAAAAACAAAAAACAACAATAACAACAAAAAACAAATAAAATAAAGGCATTGTGTCTATAAGGAAAAATAAAAAACAAAAACAAAACAAACAAATTAAAAAAAACAAAGCCTACTACGCACTACACGATGTGCTAGGCACTAGGCATATAGTTGTCACCTAAAGGACCATAATACTTGTACTCATAGATACAGGGCATAAAATATTTAAATTATTAAAGAAAATAACCAAACCTAAAAAATAAAAATAGGATGCAAAATGTCCATATAATAAGTCAAGTCTAAACTAGAATTTTCTTCTTCTGCTACTGCTCTTAAAATAATACATATGGTATGAATACACAATTGTTTGGGCAATAACCAGGAAAAGAATGGGGAAAAATAGTATTCTAGGCAGAGAGGCCAGCTGAGGTCAGCAACCAGTGATAAGAAAAAATGATTAATTTGACAAACTAGTAATTCTATCATTATTGGAACAGAAGCAGCAAAGGCAGACTGCTGGTGGGGTTGGAGCAACAGGAAAAGGGTTGCTGTGTTGGTAAGCCAACAGAGAGATCTGTCTCTTTACCCATAGTTCTACGGGAAGTAGTTGCAATGATATAGCAAGAATAACACCATCATTATACATTTTAAAAGGATTAGTCTGGAATTAGATACTGAAGGTGAGGAAAGCACCTGAGAATGTCTGAAGTGGGAATAATGAGGAGGCTGTGTAGAAATTCATTCAAGAGACAATGGTGGTTTGCTAATGGTTTTAATGGAGGAAAATAGATGAAACAAAAAAATAAAACTAATAAACTTTAGAATGCAGTGTCTGAATTTGTAGTAAGTCGGATGAGAGAAGAGACAAAGTGAGAATGGCCAAAAACAAGTCCCAAACTTCTGAATATTTCTGAGAAAATTGGGGTATTATTTATAATAATATGAAATACAAAAAAAGAAGCAGGTAGTATAGGACAAGCTGGATCATAGAAAATAATACAGACTATTTCACCATATAACTTGTGAATGTGTTAATTCCAAGTGGTCAGTTGCATATTTGGTTCACAATTGAGGAGAAAATTCTGGACTTAAGATAGCTAAATTGTTGCCACATACTCCGAAGTAGCAATTAAAGCCCCATGGAAGGAATTGGATATCCCTAGGAATAGAGTGTAAGGGGAGAAGAAAAGGGAGCTTTGGACGAGTTTCAAGGAACTCATTGACAGAAGAGGTAGAACAAGCAAAGAAAACAGAGAAGGAAAGCCAGAGAAATAATAGCAAAACCAGGAGGATATGTGGCATGAACATTCAGGAAAGCAAGAGTTCTGAAAAGGAGGAAGCAGTCTATAGTTAATTTTTTTTTTCAAGAAGTTAAGTAAGGTTAGAACAAATATTTTTAATCAAATTTTGGAGTATAAAAGACATTAGTAACTTTGATGAATATGGTTTCAGTGGGGTTTATGAAAGTTGAATCCAGATTGAAATGGTTTGGAAACAAAAAGTGATGAATAATTGGAGAAAAGAACAGTCAGCACATTGAAAAGTTTAGACAGAGAAAGGACAAGAGGGTTAGTCAGCTGATTAGGTCAAGCAAATACTCTATTCTCCTTGTTTTATTTTAGGTTTTTAAGAGGGGGCAAAAAAAGACATTCTTGAAAGAATGTGTGATGAATGTTAACACAAAATCCAGTTGTGTTATAGTTCAGAGGTAGCTAATTAGCCGAAGGAAGTTTCACAGAAAGGAGAGAAAGAGGAATCGAAAGGATAAGTGGGAAAACTGGCCTTGGGAGGAATGATAGACATTTTCCCTTGGTATAGGGAGAAAGGGAGAAAGGATGAGTATGGGTATACATGAAATTATATCTTTGGTAATGAAAATTGGAGAAAATCACATATCTGCAGAAGACATAGGGAAAGTAGAGGGATTAGATTCAAACAGATTAGAGAAAGTTTGTAAAGTCTTTAGGGAATAGAGAAGAAGGCAGCCTAGGTAAACTTACTGAGTCATGAGAAACTTTGAAAGCCCATCTGAAAACCTAATATTTTTGAAAACAGCCTTTTTAATAGTTAAGTATTCCTACATCTAGATTATAAGCATGGAAAAAGTGGGTAGTTGATTCACCAAGAATCAGAGATTTGGCATGTTTGTATAGGAAAATAAATTTGGGGAATGGAAAGAGTAGTAAATACAATGATTCATTGAATCAAAATAAATGGAAGGCCTATAAATATAGATGAGGTTGATATAAATAACAAAATATAGACAAGATGGATAGATGTACAGATAAGTAGATAGATACATACATACATAGAAAGGCAATGAATTCAATGGATTCAGCTGTATTTATTTTAGATTAATTGGTATTTTAATTGCATAATTTATGGAGTACAGTGTGACAGTTCAATATATGTATACAATGAATTATGATCAAATTAATGTAGCAAAGAACTCAATGATATTTTAAAAACAAGTGTAATTGTAGTAGCTGAATGAGTTATCTAGAATTTTAGGAGATTGTGGTTAGACAGTGAAATCTCTGAAGCAGTCTAATGTGATTGCCTGGTTCATTTTGTGGTTTCAGAGTATGTGTTTGAAATGACGTGGAGGAAAATTCCTTTGGAGATGTAGAATCTGAAATGTAAAATTCAAAATGTAGAATAAAAAGAAAATAAGATTTGGCAAGAGGGAGACAATGTTATCTGGGAGCCAAGATTATTAGTGAATAAAGGAAAATGACCCAGAGATTGGTAGACAATACAGAGTTTTGGGAAGGTTGATGAACTGGAATACCATTAGCCACAAATGAGTAGACTTAATGGTCTCAGGGCAGTGTTAGGGAACAAGAACAACAGGGTCTCAATTCTCTGTAATTGTGTGAAGTGCATGGGACAATGGATGGCCTTTACTTGGTATCCACAGAAAAGATCAAGTTTACATTTCAAATTAGGAGAGGTGGAGAGCACTCAGTGAAAAATTTAACAAAATAGGAGAGATTGTCCGAATATATGAGCTGGACCAACACTGAAGTTTTGGATGAGGTGGTGGCCATAATATTTTTTAGTAGGGAAGATGTATGAAATATTATTAAAGGAAGAGTTTGCAAGAGTATAGACCATGATGAAGGCTTAGCCAAAAAAAAAAAAAAAAAAAAAAAAAACTATGGAGATTACCCTAAATCATCTGTTTCCAGAAGAAGGCAAGATTCTCAGTTCCTCATTTTGAAAGGAGATATGGTATCAATTACGTAGGCTAAACATTTATTTTTCTTGTAACATATTTGTAAAATATGCCTGTAACATATTTTCCCCATGTTATTTTAAAAATTAGTTTTTTTATTTATTCAGATTTAATAAGGTATATATATATAAAAACTTTGTTCATTTTAATATAGTTTGATGAATTTTGACAAATGTAGCCATCCATGTGATTGCCATCATAATCAAGTTATTGAACATGTCTATTATTCAGAAAAATTCCTTTGTTATCCTTTATTGTCAATGTACTGCTCACTATAGCCCTAGTCAACTACTGATCCATTTTTTGTTGTTGTTCTTTTTTTATTATAGGTTATTTTTGCCTTTCATAGAATTTCATATAAGTGAAACCCTAGAATCTGTCTTCTTTGCTTTTCTTTTTGCTTAGAATAACATTTTTGAGATATATCCAAAATTTTTCATACATTGGTAGTTCTTTCATTGATGGATAAATAGTATTTTATTGCATGGCCACACCAAAAATCTTTATTGACTATTTGATGCAAATTTGGGCTGTGTTCAATTTAGGGCTATCATGAATAAAGGCGCTTTATATATTTGTGTATAAGTCCTCATAATTAGATCTTTCTTGAGTGTTGCTGGTACATAAAAGAGTAATTATATATTTATCTTTAAAAGAAGCTGCCAATCTGCTTTCAAAATGGATCATTTTACTTTGCCACCAGAAATTCATGCACATTTGATTTTACCCATATCATCATCAATATTTGTTGTTTTTAAATTTTAGCTTGATTAATGTATGGTGGTATCTTATAGTTTTAATTTGTATTTCTAAGATGGCTAATGATACCAAACATCTTTTACTGGCTATTTATATACCTTTTATTAAAACTTTGTTCAAACCTTTGCCTAGTTTTTTGATTAAATTATTTTCTTATTGAATTGTAATTATTCTTTATATAATCTACATATATGTTTGCCTATGTGTATTTGTGTTTAAGTGTATACATACACAAAACACATAAATTTTTGTAGTTTGTCTTAATTTTCTTAAAGGCATATTTTGAAGAATAGAATTTTAAAATTTCATAAATTCCAATTTATCAAATTTTATAGTGTATCATCTTTCATCCTAGGACCCTTTTCTTATTGAAAGGTGATAAGATTTTTTCCTCCATTTTTACTAAAAATTTATATTAGTATTATACTAATTTTATGATTCATTGCAAGTTAATATATGAGATTATTATTTCTACATAAAAAAGTATGTTGGAATTTTAAATGGAATTGAGTTGAGTTCGGGAATTTATTTGGAATGCATTGATGTATTAACAATATTTTCATTAAAATGCTATATATCTCCATTTATTTGGTTCTATTTTACTTTGTCTCAGAAATTATTTCCGTTTTGTGTACACAAGTTCTTCACATATTTTGCTAAATATATACCTAAATGTTTTACATTTTTATGTATTTTAGAATACTGTTTAAAATTTTTATTTTATAATTATTGTAATTAATTACTTTTAGTTGATGCTTAAATTAGGTTAGTATTTTTCAGACATCTACTATATACATTAGTTATTTAATTCTGGGTTACCAGAATGAGCAAAATCCTAGGCCCTCTCTGCCCTTTCAGAGTTTACAATCTGGTGGGGAAGGCAGACATTGATAAGTTACAAAGTAGGTGCAATAAAATGGGAGCACCTTTTTCCCTTTTTATTACATCAACTGCGTGATCAAATTATCTGACATGATCAGATTATCTGATCTTGTAAAGAAAGTAGAGAAAGCTTTCCTATGAAAGTATAAGGGAGTTAAGTCTGAGTTGATGAATAAGAATTGACTTCATGAAAAAGGGAGGGAAGCACGTTCTAATCAGAAAAAGAAAATATGAGTAAAGACCTTGTGGTGAGAATCAATACAGTGAGGATATGGTATCAAAAGACCATTGTGGTAGTAAGGGGAGATCAAGAGAGGAATGAGATTAGATTTGATTTGAGAGATAATTTAGTGGCTAGATTCATAATCTCAAAGTCATTTTTGTTTTTATTCTAAATGATTTCAGGCAGGAGCATAGTATCATTGCAATTACATGTTAAGAGAATCAACATGGTTGTCATGTGGAGAGTGGATTAGAATGGAGTCATGATAGAATTAAGGACAACTGTTAAGTGGATGTTGCAATAGTCCAAGATGGTGGCCTGAAATAGGTGGTGAGTTGAAAATGGAGAGAAATCAATATGTTCAGGAGGTACTTCTGGAACAACAACAAAACAAATTAATAAGACGTGGAGATATATTGGTTAGGTCTGGAAAGTGAAGGAATGGTGTTGAGGATGGTAACAATGGACCAAACATATGGCAATGGTATTTTTTCTTTAATTTTTTAATTTTTATTGTAAACAAATGGGATACATGTTGTTTCTGTTTGTACATGGAGTAACAGCATACCATTTGCATATTCATACATTTACATAGAGTAATGATGTTTGATTCATTCTGTTATTTTTTTCCTCCCCCCCATCCCTCCCACCTCTCTTTTCCCTCTATACAGTCCCTCCTTCCTCCATTCTTGCCCCCCTCTCACCCCCCGGCAATGGTATTTTTAAGAGGAGGTGCATAATAGATGGTTGGCAAGTGTGTTTTGGGATCAGAGAATTGTAGGTAGAAGATATATACTCATTTCACAGTGCAGAATACCTGTCATATGAATGCTTAGGTGAAAATATAATGAGCTTAGGAAGACTTCCAGAATTTCGAAAGTAGGTGAGGGCCACCTCAATTCCTGCTCTCTTTCTAGTTAAAATACTTGTTAGCTGTATATATATCAAGACTGCTGTGTTTATGTTTTTTTCCCTGAAGTTTTCAATTTTTTTGCTTTGATTTTTATATTTTGTACTATAATACATATATATTTGTACTATTGTATCATGTTATAATTTTAACATTATTCATCTTTTATTAGTTTTATCAAGTTTTATAAAATTAATGAAATAATAATAATAAGAAGAAATGGAAAATACTTTGTCAAAATGCTAATAATTCCTCATGTGACATTTCACATTGGACAATGGAGATTTGTTAAACAACCTTCTAAATGGGCATGTTTACTTTGTAGATCACAAGAAAGATATAAAATGTGAAAGCATTTAATTTAATATGCTGGGGAAGAAAATATTGAAAATAAAATAGAAGAGGTAGTATATATTATAAAATATTAAAAGTATTCAGTGCATGTAAGACTATTATAGAACCAGCTTTAAAATTATTTATTATTATTAGAACGTCTATTTATTTCCTGTTTTGCAAAATAATATCACAGTTTGAGGCATCTCAATACCAAATTGTAAGTATTTAATTACTAAAAGTGAAAAGTAAGAAGTCACCTGATAATATATAAATTGTCCATACTCCTTTTAGACGCAATGCCTTATTTTATTTATTCACAAAGTAATCCTTAATCTGGGAGTTGAGCCAATAAATTGATTTCATTTTCATTACTTATAACAGCTTTTTGGATAAGAACCATTGTTATAACTTAGTAATTGGGTAAATGTTTCCTGACAACCTACAGGAAAAAATATGATTTCCTATAATAAAACACTGAACTACGTCCAACTCAGAGAAATATGCTGAATTCATAAACAGAAAATTAAATGCTCTAATGTAGAATGAATATGGGTATTATGGCTTCTGGAATTGTTCTTAATCTTGAGCTGCTATTACTTATGCAAAATGTTCAAGGATGATGAATGGTCCATTGTTAAAGCCATTGAACAAAAAGCTTTGATTTCTCACAGTGATTTTAATCAGGAATCATTATATGTCTTAGAATAAAATGCTTAAAAATTCCATGCTTCTGTTTCATCATCAGTGAACTAGGGAGAAAAATATATTTTCTTTCTGTTCTTTAATTCTTAAGATTGTAAAGGATACTACTAGAGTACTCAACTAATATAAATGCAAAAATATTATAATTTAAAATTATTTAAATCCATGTACCAGTTAGATAAATGAATCCCCAAATATATGAGGCCTCTATAGAGTTAAATGCTCTTAAATAATATATATATACACATATATACATATATATATATATGCCAAAATATATATTCCATTTTTACCAATGAAGCTCTTTTTCACTCTGCTGGAATTATCATTATGAATACAGAAAGGTAGTATATTGAATATGAAGAGAAATCATGGACATTGGATCAAATAGGAGTCTTTATTTAATGATAATTTGAGAGCACGTCTGGAATTCTAGAGATATTTAGAAAGGACATATTAATTTCTCTTCAATGGAGCCTTATATATGGAGACAAATAATTTCTTATACAGTTATTTTTCATTCTTCATGATGCCTTGCTTAGTGATAAAATCTGTGCAACTTTCACAGTCTCTTGCACATATTAATGCTCAATATTATCTGAGGAAGGAATGAGACCAAACATGATATCCACTTGTTCATGATACTTAAAGAAGTAGTAACTGTCTTTGGTTTTTAAAGAATTATTTATTTTTTTATTATTATGGTACTAGGGATTGAACCCAGGGGTGTTTAACTACTAATCCACATCCTCAGTCCTTTTTATGTTTTATTTTGAGGCAGAATCATGCTAAGTTGCTTAGGACCTCTCTTAAGTTGCTGACACTATCTTTGTGATCCTCCTGCCTCAGTCTCCTAAGTCACTGGGATTATAGGCATGCACTACCATGCCTAGTAACTGACTTAGATTTAAGTCTCCAAAGATTTATCAGACCTTCTAAGAACTTTGAGATCTGCCTAGAAGAAAGGTATACTAAAACATAAAGTTATAATAAAACACTAACTTTATAGACCTTTATATGTGGTATTGCTGAATAAGTCCCTTTTTAAGGAATACATTCTCCAAAATTGGCATAAGAACATAAAGGATTTTTGGAGTTCTTTTGGAAATAGTCCATTACTATGAATTTTATTAAAGTTTTACTACTTATTCTTAGGCCCAAATGGTTGCCCTGGACTTTATCACTAATATTTTAAAGAAGACAATTTACTGACTTTTAACAATTTGAAAAACAAAACAAAAAAAACAAAACCATATAAATTCTAAAAGTATATATGTCATCTGTCTGAAGGATATTCATAAATGAATATCCAAGATTGATTGACAAAAGTAAAGTAGCTGAATCTTACCGACCCTGATCCTGCATCCAAAGTTCAGGCGTACATAAGACCTTAAATTTTTGTCAACATTTCATCATTCATTCTTTCATTTATTCATTTGATAAATGTTTTTGAAGTATATAATATATTCAGATGTTATGCAGGACATTAGGCAGATAGTAATGAATAAAACTGATTCTTCCTGTTAGAAATTCCATGACAGGAACACAGGTCTGAGAGTGAAGTAAGGATTCCTCTTTATTGTCCTATAAATTAAAGACAGCAAGACCTGGGATGCTAACGCAAACTGAGCATTCCAATTGTCGTCAGAAAACCTGGAAAAGAAAAGAGAATGGAAAACCTGCCTCTGTATAAGGTATACTATCAATTTTTTTTGGTGAGAGAGATTACAAAGGTGAGCTTACACAGGAAAATAAACTGGGGAGCCTGAGTCTTACCTTTAGGTATAGAGTGAACCCAGATTAGTAAAATATGGCACATAAATATGGCATGTTGTACAGGAAATACACAATGGAATGAATGAGAAATGGAATAAAGATAAAAGGATAAGACATTATCTTTTAATAGAAACATTACCAAAGAGACATATAATGGATATAACATTTGAGAGTAGAAAGAAATATTTGCCATTGTGTCAAACAAATTTAAAATAAGATTAAAAATAAGTGGCAAGATGTTATATTCTAGAGGAATTTGGGGTGAGAAATCTATTTAAACTGGTATAATTGAGACTTTTAAGAAATGTTATCATCTGAACCTGGCCTAGAATGGCAAGTTGTTTCATTCCACATTTAATAAATGTCTTATAAAAATCTACTACATGGCAGCAATGAGATTGGGTGGCCTCATTTGTAAAATGGGAGAGTGAATTGAATGATCTTTTCTAGTTTGAATCACATGCTTTAATTATATGGATAAAGAGGTAAACTTTATAGACTAGAAGAAAGTTATAGTTGGCAGAATAGTGGCCCTCAAAGATGTTTATGTGTTAATTTCCTGAACCCATGCAAATACTATTGTATGTGGCAAGAGACTGCGGATATGGTTAAATTAAGGACCTTGAGACGAGGAGTTGATCCTGGATTGTCCCAGTGGACTCAATCTAATTGGACAGGTCCTTAACATTGGAGAAGGACAACTATATTTTTAGGGTGGTAAGAGACAGGGATGTATGACTACAAATGAATGGTCAGAAAGAGGCAGCATTGCTGACTCTGAATATGGAGGAAGGAACCAAGTTAGGGGTTAAGAGTGAACTCCAGAACTGGAAAAGGAACTGCCCTGATATGATACCTTTAGTTTAGCTCAGCAAGACTTGTGTTGGCTTTCTAACCTACAGAAATATGAGATACTAAGTTTGTGCTGTTCTAAGACACAAAATTTGGGGCAATTAGTTACATCAGCACTAGGAAATTGATATAAAAGTGTTTATGTAAAGATTTTGATATGATCCATGATGCAGAGAGAGAAAAATATCATCCTTTGGTGAACAGAAGTTAAGGAATCAGTAAAGAATTTAACTGAGGTATAGGACGTGTGTAGAAAAATAATAGAAGATAAATCAGTATTAATTGGTTGAATTAGGTTATAGAGGGCCTTGAAATTTAGGCAGAAGTGTTTTATTTTCTTATGATAAAATGTAAGTTATCGAAAAGTTGCCAAGGAGTGTATAATATTGCATTAAAGAAGAGATAGAAATCAAAGTATTTAATATTATTTGGTTTTTATGAATCATTAAAACATAAAGATCAAATAAAATGAATATTATTGTTATTCCTTAAAATGAATAACAATAAAGTATACTTAAAGAATTATATTCTGATTATTTCACAAGAACTTAAATTCTTCTTATAATTTTAAAAATAACATTAACTCCAGGAAACTTATTGTTTAAGTATAATCATGACCATATGCATACATAACCTACATGATTACTTGAATATCAACAATAAAAACTAATAAACAGATACCCATTAATTAATAGTCTAACTTATGTAGTTCTTGTGTATGGCAATTTTTTACCCAAATTTTCATTTAATTAAAAATAAAACTACCTCCCAGGGATAAACCTTAGAAACAAAAATTCTCTTTGCAGAAAATTTGGTTCAGAGCAGGTTTTGCTGTTACTATGATGGGTGAATGGTTAGATACAGACAGTGTTTTAAGAGAATAGTAACTTTATTAGAATTGTCAAACTCTTAATGAGTAGTTAATGAAATCCTACATTCCTGCTGCTGTATTGAGACTCACACACAAAATCTCTGAAATGTTGTATTCTCTACCAAGTCCTAAGAAGTGGCTAACCAATTCATTTTTACAACTAAGTATATGTAAATGGATTTTTCTTAGGAAAAGAAAAAGAAACCAAAGAAAAGGGTGGAGAAGGAAGGAAAGAAGAGAACAGAAGGACTTCTATGGAAGCTATTATTTACAAAAGTGTAATATAACAAAAATGTTCTAACTTATTTGTTAAGTGAATTCTTGTTAACTGGTTACTTCTGACCCTGAGAAAACAATGAGGGTAACTGTCTTTCTCCCCTTTGGAAAGGACAATCTGCTGTGTTTCCCTTGTCATTCTTTGGATGACTCAAAATATCACATATGAACATTCCAAATAGGTACAAAATGGTTAAATGAAAATTTAGTAAGCTACCTCAAACCCACAACCCAGTAATTGAGTTTGTTTTAACTTTGGCTTTCAAACAGAATCTGAACAATGTTATTTGATTTCACATTCACCAAAACAGTAAACATCCAAAATATTCTGACATATTCTGGTGGAATGAAATAAAGGGAATCTTCACAGGATTGTAGTGATTGTATAAACTGATGTAAGTTTTGAAAACAATTTGGTGATGTTTAGTTAAGTTGCCCAAGATTCAGCATTCTAAGTGCTGTATTTACTTCAAAAAAACTTGCATATGCACACAAGAAATATGCACAAGAATATTTAATGCACCATTTTTGTTTATAGTAAAAAAAAACAGAAACAACCTAAATGTGTTATTAGAAATGCATAAGTTTATATGTAACAGTCACAGTGAATAAAGAAAAAGAATAAAAATGTTGAGAATTGTTAGGTTATACCAATTATCTAAATTTTGAAATGCATGAAAATAAGGCATGTTGTGTGTAGAGATACAGCCATATTTTATGTATTTGTGTGTAATTACACAAAAGCTTAAGACATGGGTGGTAAAGATACATTTTAACTTTAGAATAGTTATTATGTCCAGGATGTAAGGAAGGTAGAATGGGATTGGATCAACCAGGCTGCACAAAAAGATCTTTAATTGAAACTTTACTGTTTCAATTTTTCTACAGTTATTCAAAGAAAATGTGATAACATATTTATAAAATCTGAGTATTTGTATGAGGTATTTGTTAGACTAATTTTGTGTATTTATAAAAATAAATTTATTTTTAAAAATGAAAACATATTTAACTAATTTTATATTCATTATCTCATGTATAATCTGGTAGTGGTTTTAATTTGGATTATTTCATGTGCCTAGATTTTGTGCATATCGTCTTAGGGCCTTTCCAAGGTCATCATGAACCTGGTGATTCTTTTGTGATGTCATTTCTTAAAGATTTTTTAAAAACCTGTTAGAATTATGCTCTGCAATATTTTTGTAATTTTTTTTTTTCAAAATTAAATCCAATGTCCCAAAATGTGATTCATTAAGCACAAGTCCTAGAAAATTAAGGTCATCATTAAGAAATGTAACTTTATTCAAAATTGGCCAATTTGATTTTTAGAGATAAATATTTGTCATTTCTAAGATGAAACTAGCTTGTCAGTAGAGATTATCTTAATTCATTGACACCAAGAAATTGTAATGGAGAAGGATTATTCTTTTGTCTTCATCCTTGGTAGGACAGCTTTGGACCCTGTAACTTAGTTCCTTTACCATTAAAAAAATTTTTTGCAATAAATAATCAAGTCTGTCACAGTCATTTAAAGAGCAATAATAATAATAATAATAATAGTTAACACTTAATGAACTTTTGCTATTTGCAGCACTGAGTTCATCAGTTTACATAGATTTTTTAAATTTCATGTATGATTTTAATGACCTGAGAAAGAAGTTATTATTATTTAGTTTTCATTTTTCCAGATGAAGGAACTGAGGCTCAGTAGGGTCAATGAATCTCAAAGAATATACGAATTTGGGGCAAATATTGCATAACATTAAATTTTAAAAAATCAGTCTGAGTTTGGTAATATCTTAGTGGAAAAAGTCTGTGCTTAAGTAAAGAAATACAGAAAGAACTTGGAAATGATGGTTGTTGGTAGAAGTTAAAGGAGAATTATAGGTATGTGGTAGAGGCAGAGAAACACATACAGACTTCCAGCAACGGGAAAAGGATTCTATTCTTTCTGGATGATATTGGAAGACAAGTCCATACTTGGTGTCTATCTCTCCTGTGGTTTATATGATTTGAGTGTTTCTATGGGAAAACCCAAATCTGAAGTAATCAAAAGCAAGAGAGGGTAATATTAGAATAAAAACAGTGGACCAGTGATGGTTTAGGATGTGCAGGGCATGTGTCAGAGGTGCCCTTGATGACTATTCAGGAAAGATGTGGAACCAGTTGATCCTGGATGCAAGCAGCACGAGAATGCTGTGGAACACCAGGCAAGTTAGACAGTTGAACCCAATAAAATAAAGAGATTCATTAAGTGAATACATTTCATAGACTGATGTAATTTGGAAGTTCTCAATAATAGGTGATGTCCAATAAAATTTCTCTGACCTCAGGCCCAGCTGGAACTAGTACATGTAAAAAAAAACTTTTTCTTTAACTTGATCTCCTTGTACACATCACATCCTCAGCCTTCTCTTTCTTTGCCTCAACATGTACTCCCCTTCTCCATTTTCTCTCCTTTTAGAAGTTTGACATTACAATGGATTGATTATAAAATTCAACTGTTGCATTTCATGTTGTTTTGTCTTTTGTACTGAATTAATATATTTTCACTTCTTAATTCATTAGTTAATTCTTTATCTCTTTTGGCTCTTTCCTTACCAGTTCTTCCTTTGTGTGCACTTTAACCCCAGGCTTCACTTACTCCTCTGGGTTTACAAAGATTCTTTCCCTGATTAAATTTCAATCAGTCTCCTCTTAGGCCTTCTGTACAGTTCCTTTTTAAAATAACTTTATTGAAGTAAAATTGAAGTACAATAAAATGCACATATTTGAAGTATGCAATTTGATCAGTTTTGACATGTATGTAACCAATACAATTAATATAAAAAACTTTTCCTTTACTCTTTTAAAATTTGAAATCATGCAGACTATGTTTCCTACATGATTTATTACATTAGAAGTCAATCACCTTAAGATATATATAATCCCACTTCCACACGTCAAATATTTCAAAATTAAATGGTACACTTATACATATCTCAGAGGTCAAGGAAGAAAGCACCAGAAAAATACATAAAAAAGAGATTTGAACTAAGTGATAATAAAAACTGAAAATATCAGGATCTCTGGGATGAAACAGTACTCAGATATGAATATTTATAACTTAAAGTACTTGTATCAGAAAGTAGCTAGAATATCAAATGATTTTCAAATTATGTAGTAGGAAGAAAAAATAAGAGTAGGAGCAGAAATATATGAAATAGAGAAGAAACAATATAGCTAAAATTTGATTAAATAAGTCTAATCAAGAAAAAAACAAAACTATAAAAATTAATATCAATGGAAAGGGAGCTATTAAAATAACCCTATGGATGCTAAAATATATTAAGGTAATATTACAATTGTATGCCAACATATGTGATAGCTTACATAACATGGTCTATATTAGAGAAGGATCCATGTGCTGCTGGGAAGAAAGTACATTCTGTCATTGAAAGATGAAATATTCTATATATGTCAGTTAAGTCTAAATTACCATTTATATTTTTTACTTATATAGCTTCTTTATTTTGTTTTTGTTTTGAGGCTCTCTCTGGTGGTCAAAGAGCATGTTAAAATTAGCCAGTATTATTGTGTTGTGGTCTATTTGATTCTTGAAATTGAGAAGGGTTTGTTTGATGTTGGCAGATGCTCCATTGTTTGGGGCATAAATATTTAAGATTGTTATGTCTTCCCTTAAGCAGTATGAAATGACCTTCTCTGTTCCTTTGGATTAACTTTGACTTAAAGTTCACTTTATCTGATATGAGGATAGATCCTCGTGCTTGTTTATGAGATCCATGTGAATGATATGTTTTTTCCCATCCTTTGACCTTCAGACTGTGGATGTCTTTGCCTACTGGGCAGTCTCTTGGAGACAGCATATTGTTAAGTCTTGTTTTTTAATCCAATTTGACAGTCTGTGTCTTTTGATTGATGAGTTTACACCATTAATGTTCAAGGTTGTTATT
The DNA here is from genome assembly GCF_902686445.1 of Sciurus carolinensis. Taxonomy (NCBI): domain Eukaryota; kingdom Metazoa; phylum Chordata; class Mammalia; order Rodentia; family Sciuridae; genus Sciurus; species Sciurus carolinensis. Next base: position 101,175,152 of record NC_062221.1, on the reverse strand, counting down.
GAGATATGATTTGTATTCCAGGTCACTGGGGTTGATTTCTAGTTTTTAATTTGAATTGGTTTCACCTTTGACTGACTATTCCATTGGTGTAGTTCTTTGCTGGTTTTCACTTTTTTGTTTTTCATTTCATCTTCATGGACTATTTTGTTGAGAATGTAGTATAGTGTAGGCTTTTTAGTTGCAAATTCTTTGAACTTTTGTTTATGATGGAAGGTTTTTATTTCATCTTCAAATATAAAGCTTAATTTTGCTGGATATAGGATTCTTGCTTAGCATCCATTTTCATTCAGAGCTTAGTAAATGTTATTCTAGGACCTTCTAGCTTTGAGGGTCTGGGTTGAGAAATCAGCTGACATCTGAATTGGTTCTCCCCCATATGTAATCATATACTTTTCTCTTGCAACCTTTAAAATTCTATCCTTATTCTGTATGTTAGGCATTTTCATTATAATATGCCTTGGTGTGGGTCTGTTGTAATTTTGTACATTGGGGTGTTGAAAGCCTCTTATATTTGATTTTCTATTTCATTCTTTAAGTTTGGGAAAATTTATGATATTATTTTATTGAAAAGATTGTGTATTCCTTTGGTTTGTATCTCCGAGTCTTCATCTGTCCTAATAAATCTCAAATTCAGTCTTTTCATGTTATCCCATAGTTCTTGGAAATTCTGTTAATGGTTTCTTAACATCTTCTCCCCATGGTCAACTCTATTTTCAAGATTACATATTTTGTCTTCATTGCCTGAGGTTCTGTCTTCCAAGTGGTCTAGTCTGTTGGTCTTGCTTCCCATTGAACTTTTAATTTGGTTTATTGTTTCCTTCATTTCTAGAATTTCTGCTTGTTTTTTTTTTCAGAATCTCTGCTTTTTTACCGAAGTGATCTTTCACTTTCTGTATTTTCTGTCTGATTTCATTTCTTATACTGTATTTCACAGATCGGTTTAACTGTGTACATTCTAAACTCCTTCTCTGACATTTCTTCTACTGTTGTGTCAATCAATTACATTATTGGAGTATCTTGGATTGCTTGGAGTGATTTGTTACCTTGCTTTATCATGTTGTTTTTGTGTCTACCCATTTAACAGTATGGATCTGGAGCAGCAGAGTTTCTACCCTGTGGACTAATAGTGTCCCTGAAGCTTTCCAGTACCTCACTGTATAAGGGGAGACAAATAATAACAACCAATGCAAATGATGTACAGCATAAAACCAAATAGTTCTACTATGATGCCTATAATATTAATTATCACTATAAACAGAAATTATATGATCAATTATTGCCAACAATAAAAACTGCAAATTTGCAGAAGTTATAATTTCAAATGGTGGACAGGGAAAGAACTGAATGATATAGGATCTGATGATTATGAGGGAGGAGGAGAGAAGAAGTAAAAAATTAAAGGAAGGTGAAAGAACAATAGATATTGGTGGTTAGCAGAAGAAAAGAGATTCAAGGAAAACAGGCAGGAGAAAAAATATATATAAAGTACAAATTAAAAAATTAAAAATAAAAATAAAAGAATACAAAACTAAAATATACTAATCAAACATTGTAGTTCACACACATACAAAAAAAACTAATCCATGAAAAATAACAGGCTTCAAAATGGGAAATAAGAAGAAATATAAATATGTATAAAGTCCATGTACCGTTAAGGTCACAATTAAATAGAGAAAAATAATTTAAAAAAAATCTTGATGAAAAGTTAAAGAATTCTTTCTGTTGGAGTTCAAAAGATTCTCAGCTTCTCTTCTTAGCAGTTTTAGGTGGGATTGTTTGGAGTATGATGCTCCACCCTCTGGATTGCTGTCGGTGCAGTTCCTGGAGTCAGGGTTTAGGCTTAGGTGGACTCCAGGCTCTTTGCTGAATGCCAATTGTCTGGAGATTTTAAATCAGTGCCCCCCCCCCCCACTGTACTGCTGGTCCACACTAGAAGACTGTACCCCAGGGATCTCCCCTGGGTTCCACTCATATGTTGGAGAACCCAGTTCTTAGTCCCCGTCACTGCCGGACCCCACATTTTCCCTTCTTGGGATCAGTCTCTAATCTCTCCTGCCCCACCCTTTCGAGTTCCCAGTCAGTTACATTATTCCTAAGCAGTCCTGCTAGCTGTAAGATTGGAGGAGAGGGTTAGAACCAACTGGGTTTTCAAACCAGTTGTTCTCTGTGTAAACCTCTCTCCATTTTTGATTTTCTCCTGGTCACTTAAGCACACTCTATGTTGTACAGTGTGTGATTACTGGGCCTGTACTTTGGGTCAAACTTGGGTTTGCCAGGAATTGGTCCCCTCAGCTGCCAGCCCTCTGCCACACAGTGGCTGCAAAATTGTTCCTTCCTTTGTCTTCGGCATGCCACTTGGAGAAATGGAGGCTTCTTTCCCTCGACACGGATATTGTGCAGTGAGTCTTTCAGGGTTGCTGGGCAATGTCCTTGATCTCTAAATGATCTGTACCCAGACACCCCTCAGGCTTCCCCAAAATTGCTAGTCCTTTTAATTCCCTTATTCCCCCTCCTTATGGAGGGGCCACTCTGACTGAGATAGGGACTGTGCTGTCAGGAATTTCTTCCTTATTTAATTATATCCAACCTCCTGAGTTCCTGATCTGCTTTGAATGTCCAGTTTTAAATTCCAGTAAAATCCCCTGACATTTTATGCTCACTCATCTTGCTGAGAAGTTGCCTGTCTGCTTTCTTCATTTCACTCCATGGAGAAGCCAGGAAAGAGACCTCCTCTATTCTGCCATCTTGAAAACCTTTCACTCTTCTTTTTAAAGAACAGCTTTAGCAAGGATCCTGCTAAGTCTAAGTCAGTTTAGCAAGAACTCTACTCACCTTGATGTCTGATCATCTTCAATATCTGATCAGGTTCCTCATCCTCCACCATCCCACAGGTGATATCTGATTGCTCTGATCTGTCCTCAGCACAAATCATGCTGTGGATTTAGTCAGAATTCCCCTTGCTTCTGATGTTTTCTCTTAGCAATTTTCCATCCATTGACCCCTGCCAAGCTTCTGGGGTATAAATTCCACTTGCTTATGCTGTGCTTGGAGTAAAGCCCAATCTGTCTCCTCCAATACAAAAATCCCATAGCAGTGTTTCCTGCACTTATAATGATGCCTCCCCTTGTATAAAGTCTACCTTACTACCTTTAATACATTTAAATATTTTTTTCTTTAACAGAATCTACACTTTGCCCCTATTCACTCTGCCCCCTGTCGGTGATGATTAGTCTGTATTTCAAGAAAAATACATGTTGAGATAAGAATAGTTCAGCTATTTCTAGCCCTGGAGCCTGGAAATGCCTTTCACAATTTCATTATACTCTACTCACATCTTGGTAAACAGTTAATTCATTATACCCTCTTCCAATTATCCCAGTTTGAGTGCGTCATCTATTTCCTGTTGGGAATCTGACAAAAATAAATGTTTTAAATGTTTTCACACTTAAATTTATTTTATACTTTCCTCATTCAGTCCTTCCTAGGTACTTGATTATCTATCATGTGATTACTCCTGTGTTTTAATCCATTCCATTAGGGAACTTGTATAGGAATAATATTTCAAGATGAAAATTCTAAACATTCTGCTCTTGGCTCTGCTGTGTGCTGGCTGAGTGATTGTAAGAGGATTGTTCATTTCTTTTGAACTTCCTTAGTGTTTTTGTCTAAAAAATGGAGGGAATTAGATGATTGCTAAGATTATGTTCTGGTTTTTAAGATTTCATAATTTCATGAAATAAGGAATAAATGATCATTTAAACTCATGGATTTCCTAATTCTAGTCTATGCTTTTGTAGTATAAATGAAACATTTAAATGAGAGAGAAAAAAAACCCTGAACAATTTCAAAATACAAAAATGCCAATTTCACTTAAAACAAAAATAAATAGCTCTCACAATAGCTTTGAATTTGTAAAGTTTAAACAAAAAAATTTTATCCCAAACAAGAAAAAATAAGAGAGTTAAGTGCAGGTAGCTACTGATTTAATTCGCTTTGGATATAGATACTGAATCTTTAGGATTCAGTGCATACAATTTACCTATATTTTCAAGCAGGGTAAGTGCAGTTGCTTAAGATATTATCTAGAAAAGGTTCAGATGACAGACTTTTCCATTTCATTTTCCTCTTATCTCTTTAGAAGTGAAGAGGATTTTTTTGAAATATGTAAAAGAAAGAAGAGAGACATTCAACATGCAATGGTCAAATCTTACAGAAAAGTTTGTTCATATTTTATCTACAGGACATAACAGTAATTGATTTTAAGGTGGAATTTTTGACCAATGTTTCATTAGGATTGTTATTAAAACACTAAACCATAATATTATACCAGTATATCCCAACAACATTGTGCATCTTTGAAGGTGTTTTCTTTCAGTGAAGTCATGTAAATTCACCTGTTATTAAAAATCTTCATTTCTGTTAACCTGCGGAAAGAAATTACTATTGCACGTAGTATTTAATATTTAAATTCCACACACGAGGCAGACCCATGCCGCCATGCAATTGGCTACAGAATTCAGTTTCTGTCATGGAATTTGCCCTGTGGAAATGACTGTGTGGCTCCACTCTAATGTGGCTGACAGAGAGGTGAGGGGGAGTGTTCCATTTGCTTTGCTTTGGCTCTGGCTTAGGAAAATTGCTCAGGCAATTGCTTTTTGTAGCATGTAATGCTGTTAGTTCCCATCCCATTGGTAACAGCCTCCTACCCCCAAGTAGACCACAGAGGAGATAAAAGAAAGAAAAACTACTTCTTCTAACCAAATTGGCTCTGATATCAACAGAGAATGGTAGCTTTTCAATCTTGCCTCCTTGGACTCAGTGTAGTCAAGAGAGCCAGAGTAGAATTATTTATTCACTTTTGTACCAGGTACTAATTACCCAGTATTGTGCAACTATTATTTTTCTATACCTAATACATGATAAGTTTCAGAAAGAAATACAATGAGCACTTAAGGTATAAAAAGAAAAGGCAATTCTAAATATATATATATTTAGAATTCTTTTTTTCTTTTGTGTTGGGGATCTAACCCAGGTCCTTGCACATGCTGTGCATTTTGGACATCTCATATGCTAAATGGTGAATTTGTATATTTAATTTTTTAATAGATTAATAGAAAACAAGGTTCTACTACCAAATTGAAGTCAGCAAAATGGGAACAGACACTGAAATTTGATCAGCTTCTTGGTAGCATTATGTAGTGTTGAAAATAATCTCTCTCCATTTTTGGAGTCAGAGTCCCCACATCTGATGGAGGTCAGCATGTGGCATCCACCCTCTCTGTACAGGTGCCCTCACAGGCTGAGAGCACACACATGCCTTCTTCAATAACTGAGAGCTTCTTTCACAAGCAAAGCTTTATTTCCTGTAAAGGTGCTATGCTTTGGAAGAGATTCTGGAAAGGGATTTACTTTTACATATAATGGATTAATTTTTAAATATACATTATAGAAGCTCATTCAGCAGAATAGAAAAAGAAAAAAAATCATTCACTATTACTAAATTCACTTCTTAATGGGAAAATTACTAAAAGATGAGAAATAGAAATAAGAAAGGGAACGGTCAGTCTTTGCAGGCCATGTCTACTTAGGTAGCCTTCGCATAGGCACAGTTTGAAAGTGATGTAGGTTTTTCCTGAAGGAAATACAGCAATCAGTGGAGGTTTGCTTGTTTTCATTGTTTACCACAAATCTGACAACACTCTTTTGGTTTTTCTCATTGTTTGTTTTTCTAAACTCAAAACTGCAGTTCAATTTCCTTTTCTATTAGTAGGACTTGCTATTTTTTTTTCCCCTCAGACTTTACACTATGGAAATGATATTAATCTCTCAAGGCTTTGTGGAGGTAGAACAAAAAAGGAAGAGTTGGGACTTTTCTACTAAATTAGTCAATTAATCTTCAGTGGATAGCATAGTTCAAAAAAGAAAAAAACTTAAATTGAATTAGATAATTCAGAATCATGCCAGTGCCTGAGCAGGTTCCCAAAATTGTTATTGAGAGCAAGCAAAATACTTAAAGTGAAACACTTTATTGAAATAAAACACCTTTTGAACTGTCCCCTAGAGTCTAAATTCTGCACGTATATATTCAAGATTGGTGCTGCCTGGGTTCCATACCAGATACCTCTATTCCATTATAAATAGTGCCAAGGTATTCATCTCAAGGACTTGAATGCCTATCAGGCTCACTAGAAGACTCCTTTTGTTTTAATGTGTTGGTGGTTTCATGATCAAAAGCAATTTTCTTCAGCAAATACATAAATTTATTATAACTTCACACTCCTGAAAGTGAATCAAAATAAATCAGCCATGACCATTACTGCCAACTGAGACCATTGGAAAAGGGCCCTGGAATAGTGTAATTAGTTGCCATTATGTGGCTGCAAGCCTGCAATTTTCCTACTGACTTTGACCCATGCATTGCTTAAGTAAGTATTTGCACGAAAACTCATGATAATTGATCCCCTTCTGTGTCAAGTGTCTTCATAACTTTAAAAATTAAAGATGTGGAGTGTCTCAAGTGGTTTGGGTAGGCAATTTGATTCCAATTTTATTATCACAATGGGTCCATAATATGCATGAAGTGTCCTTTTTGATTAGGCATGCCTCAGCAGTTACCTACTCTATTTCTGTTTTTGCTTGTCTTTCCCTCCACTGTTTCATATCTTCTTTCAATCCAGGCTTCCCTTCACTTTCTGAGAAAATGGAAGAGGCTGGTTGGGGAAATGAGCTAGTTAGTCAAAGTAGTTGTCCTGAATCAGAACAGGTTACTACTAAATAAGCTCCTTTTGTCACTGGTGAAAAATGATTCTCTCATTTCAGAGATGAAGAAAAAGTCTAGGTGGCTAGGTACAAACGAAAACTTTGTTGTAAAGAGAATATTTGTTTTCTTAATTCTCTCAGTACCAAATAATAGAAAGTGAGGCAAGTAGGAAAATTTAAATTATTAAGTAGAACGTTAGGGACAAAAACCATTCTGGGGATACACTATAGTATACATGTACAGTCCTACTCACAAGCTGAATATAACTGAAGAAGCAATTTTTGATTTAGTTACAAGATCATTTTGTTTTATTTTGTTTTCTTCAGGTTGTTTTCTCATATTTCTATTTTTTGCTACATTTCCTAGTAAAGTCAGTGGTTTTATTTTTATTATCTATGAGACTATATATTACTCATTTTATTGGTCACTTATGAAGTGAAACAATAAAAACTAAAATTATTCTTTACTACAGGAACAGTTATAAAAGTAATGATAGTATCTAACTTCCTTAGAGTGGAATTGCTTTTGCTACCCTAGGGCCATTGTCTGTTCTTGAATTAGGACCCTTGTGTATTACAAAAGGCCTTTCACCCAAGAGTAGCTAAGAAATTCTATTTGGACTAAGCTAATAAGCCAGAAAATATCAAAGTCTTCAACAGAAAAAATTCAAATTTTATTATAAAATTACCAAAATGTACATGGGATTTCTTTTTATTTCACAGGAAAAAGTGACTCACTGAACTTAAACAGAGTTGCTGTGTTTTGTAATCATAAAACTGCACCTTGGGCAATCACTAATCAAATTTCCAAAACCTAGGATATCCTGAAGATGATACACTCCCCCCATATTTTCAAAATTGAGAGAATTTTGTTTTAGATAGCGATTTATTCCTTCAACTATAAAAGTCTGTTTCTCAAGGTACATGGAATCCTGCACTCATGTGGAGATCTGCCATTCACAAGAATGTCAGTTACAGAAGCTTCTGACTTCTTTTCATGATTTGTTACCATGTAAACCAGTCACCCACTCAGGAAACCCTTCTCCCATTAAAGTCTTTTAAAGCAATTTGTCTTTTAGGGTCATCTGACTGACAACAGTTCAATAAATCTTCAAAGTGATTATTTGTGAGATTATAGACTTTAATTATTATCTTTAAAACCTGTATTTTCTGGTAAAATGCAAGTTATTTCCAACATGTTTAGTCATTTTATTCTTATCTATACTCTCCCATTCCACTATTGTTAATGTGAAATCTAAATATGAATTTAATTATTAGCAAACGATGCCATTTGATTACTTCCTGGTTCAAAAGATAGGAAGTCAACCTCACAATGAGTTCTGTTCACAGAGGGATTTGTTATATGAATTCTGGTAGTGAACGCACAACTTTGGGTATCCAAGATTACTCTATATAAGAAAGACTTTTGCTAAGCTTAGAGAAATGGGGCAAAACAAAAAGCAACTGAATAAAATATTAATGTTTTTTCCAAAAAAATAAAGTGCTTTCTCATTGTAACTGCTTTTTGAGCAAGAAATAGTTAATGTTTAAAATTAAACATCCTTGTGGTGTATTATGGGAAAATAAATTATGTTACCATAAATTAAGAATGCTCTGTAAATTTCCTTAAAAATAAAATTAAATCATATTTCTTTGTCATTAAAATAAATACAAGAAAGAATACTGTAACTTCATTAGGGAAAAATTCTCTCTTTATTAACAGTAATGAGGAAGATATCAAAGAACACAGTCAGATTAAGATTGCATTTTAAAGGTACATTTTGGGGCATTTCAAAGCAAATCTCATTTTTTCCCCTAGTTTTTAAGCAAACTTAGGCCACCTTTTTCTTCTGGTTTCAGATGTTATAAAGTACATGAACATCATGGAATTTACCATACATTTTAGCTTGTTCACTCTACCTCTGCTTCATCTAATTTATTTAATTCTTATAAGCTTAGACTACAAATTTATGTTGAATATATAGTAGGCAACTTAAAAGTTCTCATCAAATTGAATCTAAGAGTTCAATCTTAAATCAAAATGGATTTTCTAGAAAGAAGTTTAATTGAAATTCAGTTTTACACTGATCTTTAATTCAGTTATTGGAAAGTTTTTAAGTTTGTTTGGAACAAGTTAGTTATATGAATCTACTTTTTCAGTGGCAAAAGTATAAAATAGGGAGTACTAATGAAAATTTAGTGTCTGAATAGAGATTTTTTAAGTGTGAAGTAAATTCCAGATTTCAAAGATTACACATGAAAAAGCATGTACAAATCTTATAAATATTTTAGTTTGTTTTAAATGTTGAAATGACAATATTTTGGAGTGTGTTAAATAAAAATATTGTTAATATCAATTTCACATGTCTCTAATTTTAATCAGTGTGCTGACTAGAAAGTTGGAGCTTTTGTGACGGCATTACTTTTCTATTTGACAACACTATTAGAAGAATACCCCAAGAAAAGGGTGATATAAAATATGCCCTGTATATAAAAATAAATATTAAGCAAATTAAGTGTTTTATGTGAAAAGTCATAAACAACTAGATGATACCATACTCATTTTGTCTTCGGAAGGGTAATAATTTTATGTGTACTAAGGAAAAGGAAGAAATCATAAATAATAAATTGATAGCTTTGACTATGTAAAATTAATGACTTGTGGATTTGTATGTGTATATTTTAAGAATCTCTAATGGATGGAATTAAGAAGCAACATTTCAAAATGTTACTGTGGCAGCCCCCCTCACCTTCCACAGAGGGGAAAAGTCTCAGTTCTTTGAGTGGATTGGACCATTCTTCCAGACCGTTATTTTTCCCCATACAGGGGTGGGTGGTTCACCCCATTCTTATGACTGTTTCAAACCTAGTCTTTCTCTCCTTGGGGAAGCATGTTTTCTTCACGTCTGTTTTGTAATGTTTCAGTTATTGGGAATTATCTAAGTATGGTTGGAATAGTCTGGGTATTTGTAATTATGAAACAAATTCAACTTTTTCAACTGTGATTTTATGTGGCTGTGGTGAAACAAGGATTGTCATTTTTTTAGCCACATGCAATTAGTTGGATTGGTTAAGTTGGTACATTTTAATGCGTAAAAGGAGGAATTCCTGTTTTGACTTTTGATATAAGCTAAATTATTTCCTTTTCCTGGGGAACTTTTTGGGTAGTAAAGCTTATGGTATATTAACCCTATCTTGTTCCTGTGACCCTGATTTATTTTAATTTAGGAGGCATAGACTCATGAGGTAATACTTTGGGAAGTCTACCTCATTGCCTGTGTTGTATTGTTAGATATATTCAGGTCAAACAGGTATACATATCTAGAAAGGAGAAGTTCTCTAGGATGACTAACCTGGAAGATTTGATGAGTGAATATCATGAAGTCCCAAGAAGGGGATATAGATTGAAGGAACTAAGAAGTCAGAAACTCTGAAAAGACATTTTGAGGATAATAGGGAAAAGTTTTGTATGGATTGTGTATTGGGTGATTTTTAAATGTGGTAATAATGTTGTGTTTTCATGGGAAATATTTTCTTTCTAGGAAGACTCATGCCAAAGTCAGGTCCTTAGGAGTGAAGTGTAACTCACTTTTGAAAGATTTGTCAAAAGGCATGCGCGTGGGCACATATGTGTGTGTGTTATGTGTGCACGTGTCTGTATACAGATGTAGCTAGATGGATAGCAGGTATTACAGAATGTTAACTTTGCGAATTGCAGATTTTTCTGTGCTGCTTTCAAACTTTCAGTAGATATTTTAAAAGTAGGAAACATACATAGGTAACTTTGTGTATATATTACATGAGCACAAGTAACAATGTAAAACTTCTATGTGACAAGAATTTGCAACATATATGAGAAATGGTTAACAAACCAATACATTAGTAAATTTTCAGTTCAATAAGAAAAGACAATCTCCTTAATGGAAAACTAGCCAAAAACACAAATAAGCTATCAATGGAGGAATAAAAGCAAACAGTCGATAGATTTATTTAAACATTTAACAATGATAATCACAAATAAGAGATTATGTAACAAGGTATAAATCATGCCTCTTATTTAATAAAATATTTAAACATTATGAATAACATGACAGTTTACAGGAAGAGATTCTCTCTTCAACTGCTGATAAATGTTTAATGTCTTGTGAAAACTATTTGTCAATTTTGTTAACATTCTAGAAAAATCTGAATCATCATCAAAAATATTATCAACAAATAATTTTCTTGACAAGATACCTTTTAAATGCAAAATATTACAGATTCCACTTCCTCATATTTTGAATAACTTTTAAAATTTCTGTATTTTAGTGACATTTCAGGTATTGAATGATTCAAAGAAATATTGACTAAAAATCAATAGGATTAAATGAGATGATAAATGCATAGTAGATACTTAATACAGTATTCAAATAGAAATGACCTACATAGACCTAAATAGGGTTTAAGTACTGTATAACGTGAAATTGGATTAATTAAAATTTATGTGTTCAAAGATTTCTCAACAATATATATTTGTGTATGTATGTATGTATGTATATTTATATATTTATATTTATATTTAAATATATTTAATTAAATTAATTAATTTATTTTTGGACCATGGATTGAATCCAGGGTGCTTAACTACTGAACCACATCCCTAGCCCATTTTTTAATTTTTTATTTTGAGACAAGGTCTTGCTGAGTTGCTCAGGTCCTCACTAAGTTGCTGAGTCTAACTTTGAACCTGTGATCCTCCTTCCTCGGCCTCCCAAATTGCTAGGATTATAGGCATGTGCCACAGCACCTAGCTCTCACCAATGTTTTATTAGAAAAATGTTACACAAACAGCTTTTAGGATGATGTTAATTTGTAAAAAAACTCCACAAATATTTCAATTTATAATCATGTAAAAGCATAGAAAACTACATAGTAAGGCATTAATAATATTTCTTTAAAGTGCAGAATTATGGATAATGTTTTTTTGTTCCTTCCTTTTCTCCCTTTACAATTATTTCATTCATTGATGGGAGAAAACAAAAACAACTCAAACCAAAAACAAAGGCCATCCTTTTCAAATTATAACATTATACTCTCAAAGTGGAATGTGATTCTCAAAGCAGATTATAAGGAGAAAGTTGACAAGGAAGGAGAAGTTTAAGACACTGAGGTAGTTGGAGTCCAGGTCACCTGTGAGTGCTTCCTTATTAAGCAGTACTCTTCAGGGTGCAGACAATGAAGATGTGCCATGTTTTATGAGAAACACAGAGTGGTGTGGTAGAATCAGACCAGCTGGGGTAAAGACTCATTCTGATGTTCATCACGATATGATTTAAAGAAAACTTAACCTCTCTTAACCTCTCAATTTCCACTTTTCCACCCATTTGTCAATCGAGAATAATATTACCTAAGTAAGGGTGCTGTGATCCTTAAATGAATTAGTCAAAAAGTGGGGAGATAGTAGGAAAGGTGAAAAGAAAACACTCTTTGTTTACTATTTACTGTACTCAACTTTAAACTATTAAATGTACTTAATAATCTTGTTTAATCCTCAAAGAGCAGTGAGGTGCTCTGGGTGTAATTCCTTGCTAAATTCGTCTGACTTTTAGAGCCTTATTAATGACAGAACCCACTTTACAGTCCTAAAGCTGGCTTTTGGAGGTATAATGTTTCCTTTGGCATGGCAACCTGAAGTGAGTTGCTTTGGCAGGTGTGACCTCTGAGAGTGTGACATTTTCCCATTAGAATTCAAATTCCATTGAGATACCCCAAAGTGAATCTTTGCCAGAATTCAGAAGCACAGAAGTCAAGTTAATCTTTTTGTTCACCAGAAGGCTTAAATGACATAGGACAATAGGGGTGTGTCCACTAGCCTGAAGAATGGAAATCAAGGGGATTCTGGAAAACTCTTTGGCATTTGCTTTTCCTATATCACTTTTTACCTTCCTGGTGAATCGGACTGTTCCTATAAATTCACAGGCCTGAGTTTGGCACATAGTTGAGCACTTTCAAACTTCAAACAGATCAAGATGACATGAAAATTAAGGGACAGGGAGAGATCAGTAATGCATTGTTATAGCTTTGCAACTGGGTAGAAATTATTACACTTCTATGATTGCCTGTTCCCAGGACATTGCTGTACCATATCTGTGAATCATAGACATTCATCACCCTTAATTCATCTCATTGTCTGCAGCATCTGAGCACAGAGGGAACGATGCTCAGGTCAAGACAATGTAACTATAAATCCTACCCCATTAATTGAAAAAAAGTAATGTTCTTGCAATTCAAATTGTCTGATCAAAAAGCCATTATTTTATCATCCAGAATAAAAGCAGCTTTTGTCTGTTGTTTAATTTACAAATTAAAATAGTATTTCTTCTTTTTTTATTTCCTATACCAATAGTTTAGTGTATGGACTCAAATGGGATAGTATGGCATGAAAATAATTTAAAAAGCCATAAATGTCTTTCTGAATTCTCCCCAGTTTACTGCATTATTAAATATTGTGTAAATTATTTATGTCCTTTATTTCAAATATTTTTTCTTGCAAACAAGATCAAAACTATTTGGCATTATATAAGATTACTATACATAGCTAATATAATATCTTTTATTTTTTTCTAAAACTGGCCCACTTTTAATTTATATACAGCACTGATTGACACAGGGGAAAATGTGATGACAGAAAAATAGAAAGGCAATTTAGTTTATTTACACAATAAACAGTCACATTTGTTAGTATTTTATATTTATTATTTATTTATTTATTTATTTATTTATTTTTAACTGCCTCTGTGTCCTCAGATAAAGGTTTGAGCATATACTTTCTTCTTGGTTATCTGGCCCCAACAGAAGGTTGCTGGGGAGTTGGAAGGGTAGGCATTTTAAACCCCAAATATTTAATTACCTCTCCTGGCACAGTTAAGAAAGCAGCCTGTAGTTTATAGAGACAAGAGAGCTTATGTTTGGTTTGGAGCTTCCCTGTGTCTGAGAGTGAGTGTTACTTGATTCATGGACAGTAGAACCAGCTGAGAACTTGTCAGTTTTATATCACTTCCTATTGTAGCTTAACTATTTTCAAAGATAGTTTATTCCCAGATTGCACACATTGAAGCAGGACAATTACAGACATGACAGAAATGCTGAACAAGGTGATCTTTTTTATTTTTTTTTTATTTTGGCAAGATCTGCTTGTTTACTTTATTTTTTATCAATTCCAAATCTGCTTCCATATAACTGCCAACCATTATTCCTGGCTTTTCTTCCTGAAGCAACATAAACCACTCTTTCTTTTATTCAGTATAGCACTTGTCTATTGGACATTTTCTACTACTAACAGAGGCTCATGTTAGACAACGTGATACTTCAACATGAATTGCCTGGGATAAGTATGTATTTACAAATCCATTTAAAACATACAACATGAGAGCATACCTGATAAATCAAAGTCTACCCCTACTTGGAACTTAAAATAAATCTGTTTTGTGAAATAGTTTTAAACTGACGATATTTAATCATATCATTTTTGTGGTAGTGTAAATGCTTTGAGAATTGGTACAAAATATGATTACATATAAAAACTGAGAAATTGAGACTGTAGTACATTTTGTAGTTGTAACTGTAATGAAATCACATGGACAAATAGTAATAAAGTATATCTTTGGGGCATTAGATTCTTCATGAAATCAGAATTTATTGGTAATTTCAATGGAATGTGTAAGAGGGTTATGATGCTGGGGTGGTGAGAGGCATTTTGATGAAAGTTTGTGAAATATTCCTAAGAATTTCATTTTTTAGAACAACTAAAGATCATGGTGCTGTTAGCATATTGCATGCCTATCGGCATCTTATTCTAGAGCACTCTCCCTACAAGAGTAATTTTAATAATTAGGACTGTCATTATGCTACTGTGTGACAACTTACAAATGTCTACAGGGAACTGAAGATCAGTGTGTGTGCTGGTGTGTGTGTGTGTGTGTGCACATGTGTGTCTTTTTCCTCTGTTCTTCAGAACATTTAGTCTGGCATAAAATCAGATTTCACTGGTTACAATTAGCCTAAATCAATGAGGGCAGGTGAGGGAAAAGGGAATACAATTCTAAGAAAAATGTTACTTGAGTTTAGGCATTTTGTTCATTATTTTTGTTGATTTCTGCTTTAAAATATTTCTTCTTGAATACAGAGAAAAGTTAATGGCAAAGAGAACTTTTATAAATCCGAGAAATAAAATGAACACCAATAAGAAAATATTTTGCATGAAGTGTCAAGTCAGTCATTTTAAATCTTGTTTGATATTACTTTTAGAGTAGGTATGAGGATATTCTGAGGTCCAGAACACTGTAAAGGAGTTTTGCAGAATAAAGGATGATGGGAAAACCAATATATTCTTACTGACACCCCCCAACCCCCTACATCAGAATCACCTGGGAAGGTATTAGAAAATACTGATCATGCCCAATCCATTACCAGAGAAATTCTGATTTTATTAATTTGAGATAGCTCTTGTACATTGGTATTTTTAATATATCCCCAGGTGATTCAAACTGGAGCCTGGAATTAGAACAAGTGGTCTATTCTAGACCAGCATAAATCTAAAACTTAATCTTGAATTAGGCATTATTGTAAAGATGTCTTATTGTTTCTAACTAGTTGTAGGGCTTCATTCAGTTCCAAAAGATATGATTGTTGGGTAGTAAATGGTTAGTTTAATAATATACTCATTTATCTTGCTTCTGTCCAGCACTTGCCAATAAGTCTGAATGGCAAATCTGTCTTGCCTATGCTACCACTTTATTTTTCTCCCACCTAAATCAGTCATTTGTAATTGTTCTCTATTTTCAATTAGGGTAAATAAAGCATCATGGTATTTTTTCAATATAGTTTATGACAATCTTAGCTGTCATCAAAAATGCAATTTATATTCCATCTTCACCCAAAAGTTAGGGAACTAGGTATTTCTTGAGAAAGACTTGAAAAAGGAGATTTATAAAATCTTAAGAATCCTCTGATTGCAGTATACATAATACACTAGATTTTCATTGTTGTGAAGAAAATGGATCTTCATATAATTCTATAGCATAAAAATTTGATCAGGAGTAGATTCTTTCATGAAGAAGATATAAGATAATTTTGAGGAAGGGTGAAGTGTACATTCTGGAGAAGTAAGGCCAATATTGAAGCTATAGTTAAGGCCAGACTAGGGGCCATGTCCTTGGGTCATGCCACATGAGCATATGATAGAAAGGAAAGGGAAAACTAAGAAGAAAGAAATTCGATTTTGTAGGGGCCATTGAAAACATGCTTGTTCCAATCTCAGATGATCTCTTATTAATTTACTTAGGATCCAACTCTCATAAGAGGAGTTGGGGAAACTGGGAAAAATTATATGCAAAGCATGAGATATAGTTAATAAAATCATTAAACTCCCCAATTTAAAGAGTTTTGTTTTTAGAGACTAAACATGGTGGGAATATGTGCAAGATATAGTTAGAACTAATCTCATTATCATGTCTTATCCTCCCTTTCATGTCTCAGAAAGGAGACATCTTAGCTCCTTTTCATTTTATTCCTTAGCAGTTTGTATATATTTTTTTTACAAAGTTCAACAAAACTTTGTTTCTGCATAACTTTTGTCCTTCATTATTGAGAAAAATCACTTTATATGATTATAACCATTGATTGTGTCCACATCCCTGGGTTTCTTCTTCAGATGTTGAGGATATGTATGCACATAGGGATCCTCTATGCTAAGTTCGTTTTGTACCACCATAGTGCCACACGAGGCAGCATTGTCTCCATTCTGCCATGGCAGTCTGCTTAAAAAATTCTCTTTACTTTTATTTCATATTTGTCAGTACTTTAAATTTATTTTTCTTTTACAGAAAGACAACATTGCCCTCCTCCTATCAAGAAATTGAACTCCACCAACAGAGCACAACTCTCAAAAGGCATCTGGATCCACCCTTAGCAGTGTTGTGGGCTTACTCCTAAGGACAACTATTAGCAGAAACTAGCCTAGAAACAGTTTTCTTCAAAGGGTCTGTATATTTTTCTTGGGGAAAAGTAAATATTATTTCAACAATATTTTACGTTTAGATAGTATAGTTGGACTAAGGACCTATGTCCTTTTGAATTCCTTAGTTACCAAAATATTGTCTATCTCAATCTACATATGATGTGTATCCATTTATAAGTAAATTTTAAACTGATAATAACAATAAAACGCCCAACTTAACTCCTATATCTGAAACTTCAGGATAGAAAGGTAATAAATTGATTTAGCTTTAAATATTAGGACAAGTTGATGAATTTAGACAGCAAATTCCTTGTGGATAGAGGGTTCCCATTTGTCTGGTTTTCTGCTTATTATCTGGTTTCCAGCATGGGCCTGGTATATAGTGGGTACTTAGAATTTATTTTTTGGATAAATTCAAACATTTTAAATGGAAAAATAGTTTTTCTTTTACCATTAAGGTATCAAATGTAGAATTTTAGAATTTTGGTATCTCACATCTAATACTTGTGGTCCAAAACAATTATGTGTCATATCTCAGTTTTCTGCTGTGGGATATTAACATAGATGATACTGGATAAGAACAGCACATACAAATATGGCTTCAGTCTTTCTGACAATGTAGTTTCATTATTATGGGAAAATTCTTAAATAAATGTTTATTTTCTTTATTGTAATAGAAAATCAAAGTGTTTGCATAAGTCATGAGAAGCCCTGGTGAGTGGGAGTTGTTTCACTTCCTTAGGTTTCTTTTGCAAATAAATAAATCCCATCACCTTTAAAAATATATTTAAATAGTTTCTACTTTTTTCTTATGATATCTTCCTAGTCTAATAATATTTTTTTCAATTTCTTTTTCAATATAAGTAGAATGTGATTTTACACTAATGCTGACTCTTTTAGTTTATTTAATTTTTTGGTTGTTTAGGTTAATATTAAACAAGTAAATACTACTTTTGAGATAACCCATTTGACTTATCCTCCTCTCAACCACGACAGAGGTTTCGTGAGTATTGGTCACAATATCTAACACTGAATACAACAGCAGTGCAACTTATACTGTCCCAGTGTCAGGTTTTCCTAAGTGCCCACATTTCTATTTTCCTGCCACCAATTAAGTAATCCTGAAAATTCTGTAGACAGATTGGTTGATAGGTTGGTGAACATGCTCATTCATGTATTTTGTTGTTGTTGTTCACTATCTCCATGTAGCAGGTACTGAAATGCTCACAGGAAATCTAAACACAAAACATGATTAAATGTTGGTATAGGCAGAAATACTACTTAAGGATCAGGAGGAACAGAGACATCTGAATACTCTTTGTCTCCCTTCTGCCATTTAATACAGGAAGCATTGAGGTACTTCAAGATTAGAAATCTCTTTTGTCTCATTGTGCACACTTTGAAGGACACATGACTGGTCAGGGAGCTACAGACAGCACAAAGAAGCAGATGAAACAGACAGCAGTAATGGAATGGTTCTTATATCAGGGAAAAAAGCCCATTTTACAGTTGAGTAATTTGAGGCACTAAGATATAAAGGAACTGACCTAGTTTCCACACAGGGAAGTGGAGCAAGAACTGAACAGGAAGGTCTTCTCCTGGAGTCCTGGTCCTTCCCCCATACTCCTCGTTTCTTCTCCCTAAAAGACAATAGTGTTTCAAATACTGCTCTTCCAAATAGGTGGCAATTCATGTATAGTGTGAATTCTGCTTTTATCCAGATAGTAGAAGTGTAGTGTCATAGTTAACTTTCCACTGGGTTCTCTCACATACATTCTAAACTGCAGCATCATGGTAAAATTGTGATAGAGATTGTTTCCAATTTCTTTTGTGCTTAACCCTGCTTCCTCCCTGTTTCTGTCCCACCCTTTCCCCTGGATAAATTTAATTTGCTCTAGTTATATTGTGACTGGCCTTGGAGATGTACCTGTAGATTGTAGTGAATAACTGAGTGCTGGGGATACTGATGGGAGAAATTAAATGACAAGGGACATGTACATTGAGTAGAAGGCATGTGTTAATCTAGAGTATTTGTTTTTTAGGTTCTGTGTACTTGAATATGGTGGTATAGTAACTTAACACACCCACTTGATTCTTTAATACTTGGGACACGTCAAATGAGAGATTTTGCTTAGACTTGTCCACCTCTATGGTAATGAAGGAACTGGGCCTGAGCAGCGACTGAAGGGAGGAGCTTGGACTCCCATAGGCAGAATTGAGAGAGCAAATGAAAACAGTGTAAAGAAAATCCTTCTAAACTTCCTGATTTTAATTTCTCTGTAGAAAACAAGGAAGAGGGTTTTTTTTTTAAATATGGAGTACATCGAACTGATCATTCAATTATTGATTGCTAGAATCAAAGTATAATTTTATATCGATCTTGTATCCTATGTCCTTACTAACCTTGTTTATGAGCTTCAGTAGTTTGTTGTGAGTTCCTTCAGATGTCTCTATATAGGATTATGTCCTTTGTGAACACAGTATTTTCCATTTTAACCTAGATGTCATTTCTTTTCTCTCTCTCTCTTTCTCTCTTTTGGCTTAAACACTGGCTTGATCCTCAAGTACAGTGTGAGAGAACATTTATTCCTATGGATTCTTATTTCTATTCAAATTTAAGGTTTTAGTTAGTTCTTGGAGGGACCAGATTTCTCAAAAATTGGAAAAATTGGGTTTGAACTCAAATTTCAGTTAGGTAACCATATTACTTGCCATGAATTCTCACATCCCATGAACTTTCTAAGTGTTCTCTGAGACATGTTCACTTCTCATTTTTATTTCATGGGTAGTAAATTCCTATTATTTGCTGCTATATTAGGATTTTTACTTTATGGTTTATATTCTGCCTGCTCATCTTTCCTTTCACCAAAAAACTATAAAAATGAATTTTCAGGTATACTAGAAATTTTTGTAGAACTCTTAGTTCTTCATAGATTAAGGGATTTCCTACAGCATTCACCAGCAAAAACAAATGAATTTAAGATCATATATTAGAGATCTCCATTGTTGACATGCTTTTGGCTGCTTACTGTAGGGGACTTGTCATTGGTCTTATCAACTTACACACAAACCTGGCTTCTGTCACCAACTTGATGGTGGTTCTTTCCCCGTTTCAACACTGATGTATTTGCCTAGCTCCTGCTTTGAACTGTTTCTTATTTGCTATGTAGAGAATTTCAACTCTTACTTGTTTCTACTTTCAAACTGAGCTCCAGGACACAAATTTTCCTATAGAACGACGTTCATGTTGTTGGGAGAATGCAGATCAATCTGCTAACTGGATTCCTAATCCTTGCCATCTGAAATGATAAGTATTTTTCTTTGCATTGAATTGGTATAAAATTAGTTGGCTTATGTGTTCATGTAACACAATCCATAGAAATAACCCTGGCACAGTATGGATGAGCTAGAGTCAACACCTGCTGTGGAGCGGAGTTGCCTCACTGCCTAGTACAGAAGGACCTTCTTCAAACTCAATATGGTGTTCTCCCTGAAGCTGTCTGAGGGCAACTCGAAAGGAACGTGGTATTTGGTGGAGACGGGCAGTTTAAAAACAGTACAAGAAATTATGACTTTAGCTTACTATAAATAAATGTTTTGAAGAAAAAAAAAGGAACTTCACTCACTTCCTTAGTGTCATTACCCCAAAGTGTGAAAAGTTCTGTTATTTTATTTCCTGTCAAAATATGCCTATATCTTTAAAAAGTCACTCATTAAGTGCTAATATCTATATTTTAGATATTGTTAGTGAAAAAAATATAAATTTAAGCAATTTTTGATGCTGGGGATCATACACAGGGCTTCATGGGTACCAAACTCATGCACTACTCCCAAGCTGCACCCCCATTCCAAGGAAGGTAAATCCAGGAAGAAACAATCATCAGAACATGACTTTCTAAATTTGGTGTGCGAAAAAGAAATTTTTATCATCTTACCAGCTATGCCATCATAAATGATTTATTTTCAGCTACAATATTTATTAACACTTTTTTTCCCTGCTTGTGAAAATCCTGTGATATAAACTTAAATATAACGAGGTATCATTTTGAGGAAGAGGTTATGAAAGAGATAGTAAACAGAATGTTTACAGCAACCTAAAGAGGTTGGCATAAGTGCAGATTTGGGGGTTTCAAATCATGTTTTTCTTGAACTTTTTTAAAATAATAAATCTAGAAATACAAACAGAAAGTTCTGAAAATGTGTATATCCAGAGACACATCTTTAACAATGTTACTCCATCTATTTCTAAAATTATTCTTTTAAGTAGTCTTTAATTATTATGTAATTAAGAAAAATCATGCACCACACAATCCTAATCAGAAAAATCACATTTTCTAGAGATTAGCAACAACAGAATTACAACACAAATGATAAGGCTGATTTATATTTGAAAATACTGTATGAATGCTAATTAAATAAGATAAAATTAGCTCTTTACACATAATATTCTGAATAAACCACACCTCTCTCTCCCTCTCTCTGTTTTTTTTTTTTTTTTTTTTTTTTTTTTTTTTTTTTTTTTTTGCATTAGGATGGTTTAAAAGCAAACCAAGACATGTTCATCCTTTCCAAACGTTAAGATGTTTCTAAACCTACATTATAATAATGAATTAGTTGAAGCTAACATGTTACACTTTGATCTTTTAAATTCTGTTTTAAGTATTGATATTTCTAAGAATATATCCTAAATATAAATTCAGGTGAACGTCATTCAGTGATCTCAGTTTTCTTGTCAATTTTATAATCAATGTGCAAAACTGACTACAGAAAATATCTTCTCTTTGCAGCTATCCTACCTATGTTAAGTGGTCTAAGTGACCAGACATGCTTAAGTTCCTTCACTGCACAGAGTGGTGGTAGTATTAGTCATAATAGTGGGAGGAGGAGCTGTAACAGGACTGTAGGAAGCATTTGTATAACTTAGTTATATAACATTTTGACAGATTTATTATCTCATTTAATATTCAAATAATTATGATCAGCATTTTGTGGATGAATGTTTGGATGAAGGCTTAAAGAGTTTGCTTTTTCATCAATATTATTTGATAAAACTCCAACTGAAGTTTCTGACCTGCATTTATTATGCTACATGTTCATGCATGGTAGAAGATAAGGTTTCATAGTCTTGATTTTATCCAGTGAAGAAGCTGAAATCTTGAGAAATCAAGCCGTGCACTCATCCAATATTCACTTATTGTTATACAAAACGTATGACCAATTTGCTAGTGAGGAACTAAGAACATATGAACCAAAGGTGCATAATAAAATTCTAAACATTTTCACATAACAGACAAGTTACTTTTAAGGAAAAATAGTCTTTTACCAAAAAATAAAAAATAAATAAATAAAAAAAGGAAACACAGAAGTATTCCTAGAATATTACTTCTTGCTATTTACATGAAATTACCAAAAACATGAATTTTAAAATCTTGTTTATGTCTCTTTGAAGTCACTGGAGTATTTGTTAAATATCATAAATGTATTCAGTGTTGTTGTAGTGGCTAGAGTAAAATTGACTTTCTAAGAGTCTATGTCATATGTCTATGTAAATATTAGGAAGAATAAATACTCAAAAGCCTTAATATTTAATAGTGGTCTGAGGACTGACGGCTTCAACAGTAAGTAGGATTTAGACAAATGCAGACTTGCATGCCTCACTCTATACTCATTGAATCAAAATTTCTATTTTAAACATGGATTATGCACTAGTTCATATAGGTAAGATAGGATGTTAGTCAACTTTTTGTCTCTGTGACCAAAATACCTGAGAGGAGAAAAAGTTTGCTTTGTATTCATGGTTTCAGAGGTTCAGTGCATGGTTGGTTGACTCCATTGCTCTGGGTTAGAAGTGAGGCAAAACATTGCGGCAGAAGGGCATAGCTCTTGGTATCCAGGGAGCAGAGGGCATAGCTCTTGGTATCCAGGGAGCAGAGAAGAAGGAAGGGACAGCAAAGTGCCAGGGACAAAATACAGACCCCAAAGATATACCCCAAGTGACCTATAGTTTTAACCAATTATAGTAGTTACTTCAAGTTATTAATTCATCAAATGGATTACTTTGCCAATTAATTTGCTGAACTTAATCATTTCAGCTTTGAACATTCCTACATTAACACAGAAGCTTTCGGAGGATCTCTCCTATCCAAACAATTGCACAGGATAAATTACAGATTTATTAGAAAAGCCATGTTGTAAAACTATATTGAAAATAGAAGAAAACAGAGGTTGTGACCTGAATATGCAACTACTTAGTAGCCATATTATCTTTGGCAAAGAATATAACCAAATGAAACTTAACATCTTAGTTTTTAAGACATGCTGACTGAATGATGCTCCCAATTTATTTCCATTTCTTACTTTCACATGTTTTCCTAACTTAATTGGCACATTATGATTGACTGATGATATCTGCAGAGAATTATGACATATGTGTGCATTTAAGTGACTTATAAAATAATGAACTCCTTTGAAAAAATAACTAGCATACTTCTCTTAGAGCATCTGTTAAAGGTTTGGCAAATATTGGCTCTTGATTTTAGATTTAGATTTTTTTTTGGTAACAAAATTAATTTAATTACCATGTTATTTGCATTCTTCAATATCATGGGATAGTGGTTAATAAGCAGTACCAGAATCCATGTCTAAACGTGGTTCTCAAATACATTCATCATCTAGAAGGTTTTCAGCATGAGTCTTGGCACTTTTCTTATACACCTTTCCTTTAGCTCTCATGTCCTACTCAGGAGCTAGGGCAATGAAACAGGGTGATTTACTTCCAGGCTGTGTTCCAACAAGTGAGTCTTCCTACTGATGCCCAATCAGATGTATGTGAAGTATACCATAGGAAGTATCTAGGAAGTAACTGGGTGAGGGTCCCTTTTCTCAGTTCTTGGCTCTTCCCTGCCCAATCTTATCTCCTACTGTGCTTTTTATCACTCTGACATGGCTTACACTGACTTTAGAAATGAGAATTCATCTTTGCTAACCTCAAAATTATGTGATATTCAGTCAAGATAAATAGCTAGCTCTCTGAACAAGATGTATTCTCTATACCTTTTGGTGTCAGATGCAACAGCTTGGGCTAATGCTTGTCACTTGCTTGTAGGTCTTTACTGAGAGTTTCAAGAAATATGCCAAACTCTTTAGAGTTCAGCGTTCTTCTAAATAAATCTCTACACTCTTGCCTTAGTAGGTGTAATTTTAAAGACCTTTTCTTCCAACAGGTTATAGTGAAGTCGTCTTCATTTGCTGCCACTTTACATGCATGACAAACTTTTCAACCAAAAATAGAGACTCCACTTCTCATCATACCTTCTAAATATTGTTGATTATTCTTGTAAGACAGGTTGAGAGGATATTAATGTACAGAAAAAGAAATGAATGATATTTTCTTGTGCTGCAGATGCAATATTTTCTCAAACCTACGGATGTTTATGTGTTTTACATGTATAGCAGCCCTTTTAGCTGATTATCTTGCTATAAGAAAACATATCCTTATGGGTTGTGCATTCCTAAGCTGGATAACCAGAATCCAAAATGCTCAAAAATTCAAAACTTTTGATGCTGATATGACATCCCAAAAGGAAAATTCTATCTCTAACTTCATGTAATAAGTCACAGTCAAAATGCAGGTGCACTAAAAATATTGTATAAAATTAACTTCTAACTATGTGCATAAGGTACATATGAAACAAATAAGTTTTGGGTTTTAGTCTTGATTCCCATCTGCAAGACATTTTCAAAATCTGAAAAATTCCAAAGTATGAAACATTCTAGTCCTGAGCATTTCAAATAAGAGAGATACTCAATGTGCATATGTGTATATATTGTATGTTTATATTTTTAATATAATAAGAGAATATTCCTAAAATTAAAAATCAAGTTACTGAAGAGTCATTTTCAATCGAAGGGCTGAAAAATCTGTTGGTGACGCAGAAGATAAACTTAACAAATTTGAAAATTTCATCAACATATATGAGAGACAAAGGGATAGAAAATGATAAAAGGTAAAAATTCTGATGCCAGATATAGAGGATCCAATAATAAGCTAGGAAGAATTTTAGAAAGAGAAAATAAAGCCAGCAGAAGACACTATGTAAGAAAATTTCAGAACAGTACATCTAATAATACAGAGAACCAACTCAAGAAACTAACAATAATGATCACGAGCAAGGTGGAGGGAAAAAAACCTTATATACATACATACAGTCATGCCTTCTCTCCTTGTCCATTCTGACACTGCAGACCGTCAGGGATTAAAAAACATTCAAAAGCTTCCAAGAAAAAACTCAAATGAGCTTTCTTCTAAATAGAAGAATGACCATATTTAAACTCTATTTGGACTTCATATCAACAATGCCAAATGGTAAGATGTAATCAAGCTAAGATACAAAATCTTGTAAAAAAATTATTGAAAGATGTATTTTACCAAAATAACAAAATTCAAGAAAAATGAATGATTGAACTTTAAGAATTAGTAGAAGAAACCCAGGAATGTAATGAAAAGCAATTCCAGGATAGTAAGCAAATGTGGCAAGTTAATATGAAATTGGTCCAATTTAGATATTAAGTTTGTGGTTTTTGATCACAGTGAGAGACTATTGCACAATTTTATGAATAGGAACCTAGGAATTCTTGATGAACTGTAGGCACAGGTCTTCTGCCAAAAAGAAAAATGAAAATCAACTTGAAATTCTGGGAAAGATAAAGATCTAAAACAAAGTTACAAAAATGAAGCTAGTAATTATGGTGCATGCTTCTAGAAAAATAAGCAACTGTATGTTGATCATATGATTTTGGAAAGACCCTAAATAGGTACCATAAAAATAGCTAGATGAAAAAAGAATTTAATAAAATTTCCCCAAATGCTTGTAAGTTAATTTGGTAAAAAACAGTAAAGTAAAACATAAACTATATTAAATCTTACCAATAAAAGTCAACTATGATATAGTTTTCACAAACTTCCTTTGTATTACAGTATAATCATATTCTAAATATAATTTTGCAACTGTATAGTTCACTTAATATTTATTAATGATCATCTAAAATTATGTAAAATATATATGAATTTTGAATAGATAAATACTAAATTTCTGCAAAATATAATGATGTTATTTTTTCCTATTAAACTTCGTAAGTTTTGCAGAGTATTTTAGTTCTACAGAACAGTTTTCTTTCAATTTACATAAAATTTTACATTTTAATTAAAAATAGTTCATCTTTGTTTTTTTTAAATATTTGAGCAGTCTTCTGATTTTTTGAGATTCCTTAATATTTTATTTTTGCAGAAATATTAAACTATGTTCATTTGAAAAATATATACCTTACAAATCACATACAAGTAACCCCAACCATCAAATATTTTCACAATCATTTTAATTTAGAAGAATGTTTTAGGATTTCTACTACCAAGAAAAATATTTATCTGGTTTAGAAATTCATTTAATTTTACATTTGATTTCTTTTTAACTCAAAATGAATTATATCACATATATAAATATATAAGCAGAAATAGAAATATGAAATCTATCATTGATCTAAAATGATTAATTACTTGAACAATCTTATGTACAATATGAAGATTATAGTTAGCATTGTTTTTATGGTAATCTGATAATTTGCTAGAAAAGTAGATTTTAGGTATTCATTAACATACACACAAAAGGAAGGTAATCATGTGGGATGATAAATATTTTAATTTTATTATCTATAGTAATAACTTAATTATGTATATGTATGTTAAGATAAGAACCAAAACATTATGTGGTAGACTGTAAGTATGTATAATCTTATTGATAAGAGGTAATTGTGATTTTCTTTACAGATTTTCTTTATATTACAGTATATTCATATTGCAGATATAATTTTGCATCTTTAGAGTTCACCTAACATTTATTAATGATTTGTGCCCTGTACCAATAACCATTCTTTGAAAAATATGCTTAAGATGGTTTAAAATATTTCATGCCATAAATTAATGCATTGGTTCCCTATTTATTACACATTTATGTTGTTCCAAAATTTTTGTTGTTGTGCTAGGAATCAACATTAAGCCCTTGTGCGTGCTAGGCAACCACTGAACTTAGTTCTTGCCCTGTTTCCAGAAGTTTAATTCTATTAAGAATCCTTGTTCATGGTTCATGTTTTTATCCTCTTATCTTTGATTAATGATAAATACCTGGAAGCAGAATAAATATAAGAACAAATTTCAGGCTTAATATGTTCACTGAACAACACTTTTAAATTTTATACTGAATTATACCACTATTGGAGGTCATGAGTATTTTAATCCCTACCTTCATAAGTATTGAATATAATTTTTAAAAGGACCAATTGTTAAATTTAAAATGCTATATCATTGTGGTATTTTAAAATTTCGTGTTCAGTTTTTAAATTTTATTATTCATTGTTTATTAATTAGTGAGCATTTTCTTCTATAAATTGCATTCTTTCAATGCTGTTCATGTCTGTTCTTTTTTAATATTATGAAATATATGGTTTTCCTTCTTCCTTCCTTCCCTTCCCCCTTTCCTTCCTTCCTTCGTACTTCCTTCCTTCCTTCCTTCCTTCCTTTTTGGTATTGGGAATTGAACCCAGGGGCACTCCACCCCAGAGCCATACCATCCCTGGCTGTTCATTTTTTTAAAAAAATTATTTATTTTGATTCATTGTACACAAATGGGGTACAACTGTTGTTTCTTTGGTTGTACATGAAGTAGAGTTGCACCATTTGTGTAATCATACATGTACATAGGGTAATGATGTTTGTCTCACTCTGTTATTTTTCTTTCCCTCTATCCCTCTATCCCCTCCCCACCCTTCTTTTTCCCTATACAATCCATCCTTCCTCCACTCTTGCTTCCCTTCCACCTCTCCTTATGTATCATCATCTGCTTCTCAGAGAGATCATTCAGCCTTTGGTGTTTTGGGATTGGCTTATCTCACTTAGCATGATATTTTCCAACTGCATTCATTTACCTGCAAATGCCATAATTTTATTCTTCTTTGTGACTGAATAATATTCCATTGTGTATATATACCACGGTTTTTTTTTTTTTATCCATTCCTCAATTGAAGGGCATCTAGGTTGGTTTGACAATCTAGCTATTGTGAATTGAGCAGCTATGAACATTGAAGTGGCTGCATCACTGTAGTATGCTGATTTTAAGTCCTTTGGATATAGGCCAAGGAGTGGGAAAGCTGGGTCAAATGGTGGTTCCACACTGCTTTCCAGAGTGGCTGCACTAATTTGCAACCCCACCAGCAATGTATGAGTGTACCTTTTTTCTCACTTTCTTGCCAACACCTATTGTTACTTGTATTCTTGATAATCGCCATTCTAATTGGTGTGAGATGGAATCTTAGGGTAGTTTTGATTTGCATTTCTCTTATTATTAGAGATGTCGAACATTTTTTCATATATCTGTTTATAGATCTTCTGTGAATTGTCTACTCATTTCCTTAGCCCATTTATTGATTGGGTTATTTGTATTCTTGGTGTAAAGTTTTATGAGTTCTTTATAGATTCTGAAGATTAGTGTGCTATCTGAAGTGTGTGTGGTAAAGATTTTCTCCCACCCTGTAGGCTCTCTCTTCACATTGTTGACTGTTTCCTTTGCTGAGAAAAGAACTTTTTAGTTTGCATATATCCCAATAATTGATTCCTGCTTTTATTTCTTGTGCTTTGGGAGTCATGTTAAGGAAGTCTGGTCCTAAGTCAACATAATGAAGATTTGGACCTACTTTTTCTTCTATTAGGTGCAGGGTCTCTGGTCTAATTCCTAAGTTCTTGATCCATTTTGAGTTGAGTTTTGTACAGGGTGAAAGATAGGGGTTTTGTTTCATTTTGCTGCATACGGATTTCCAGTTTCCCCAGCACCATTTGTTGAAGAGGCTATCTTTTCTCCATTGTGTGTTTTTGGCACCTTTGTCTAGTATAAGAAAACTGTATTTATGTGGGTTTGTCTCTGTGTCCTCTATTCTGTACCATTGATCTGCCTGTCTATTTTGGTGTCAATACCATGCCATTTTTGTTACTATTGCTGGGTAGTATAGTTGAAGTTCTGGTATTGCCATACCCCCTGTTTCATTCTTCTTGCTAAGGATTGCTTTAGCTATTCTGGGTCTCTTATTCTTCCAAATGAATTTCATGATTGCTTGCTCTATTTCTATGAGGTACATCATTGTGATTTTAATTGGAATTGCATTGAATCTGTATAGCACTTTTGGTAGTATGGCCATTTTAACAATATTAATTCTGCCTATCCAAGAACATGGGAGATCTTTCCATCTTCTAAGGTTTTCTTTAATTTTAATTTTAATTTCTTTAATTAAATTAATTAAAGGTTTTCTTTAATTTCCCCAGTCCTTAATTTTTTTTTTTTTTTTTTTTTTTTTTTAATTTTGAGACAGACTCTCACCACATTGCTAAGACGGGCCTGAAGCTTGTGATCCTCCCCCTCAGCCTCAGGAGTGTCTGAGATTTCAGGTGTGTACCACTACACCTGGCATGCCTTTCTTTTTAATTTGTAAAACCTTTATATGACAAAAAAAATTTTTTTTTTGCAGAATTTAATTCAAATAGTAAGGTTTTCTTTTTAACACACACACATATACACACACACACATGCACACACGCATTTTCTTTCTTTTTATGTTGATGCTGGGACTCTAACCCAGGGCCCTGTGCATGCTCAGTAAGTGTTCTATCACTTGAGCTCTACCACCCATCCTTAGCATAAGTTTTAAATTCACACATAAAAATTATACATATTTATGAGGTATCACATGTTTTGAACTTAAAATACATTGCGTTCTTTTCAAATCGATGTAAGCATACCTGTTTTCTCAAACATTTATTAGCTCTTTGTGGTGAAAATATTCAAAATCACTTTTAGGTTTTTGAAATATACAGTACATTATCTACCACCCCACTTGGCAATAGAACACTAGAACTTGCTGGATTGTTTTGAATATTTATAATGTCATTAACCAGAGGTAGTTTCAATTTTTAAATAATCATTTTTTTGTTTTCATCATTATTCCTTTTGCCATGCTTTATACATGTTAAGTCCTTCCTGTCTTAATATCTGATTAATATTGTTATTTAATGTTTTTAATTTTTTAATAAGGAAGTAACATTTAAATGTCATAGTTTTACTCTAGTGTTTTAGGTTCTTGGTTGCAAGCAAGTGAAATACGTTGA
This sequence comes from Sciurus carolinensis, assembly GCF_902686445.1. Lineage (NCBI taxonomy): Eukaryota > Metazoa > Chordata > Mammalia > Rodentia > Sciuridae > Sciurus > Sciurus carolinensis. Next base: position 101,145,192 of record NC_062221.1, on the reverse strand, counting down.
TTTCAACAGAAAAAGACTTTATTTATTGCTGGAAGATAGCAGAACTAGAATTTGAAAACAACTTGAAATAGAACAGCCTTAGTAGCAGCCAGTATCACAGCAAAAATATCACATAACTCCTTTGGAGGGAACATCCTACTCTCCTGGTGCCAAAAACAGCTGCTGCTAGGCTTGGTCATCACTGATGTTGACTGCTGCACAGCTGTTACCTCTGCCTGTCAAAATTGTTGCTTCTGCTGCTGTCATCTTCACTGGAAGAAATGTTCTGCAGTGCAGTTCCGATGCATACATTTAATTCAAAATTCTAGCTATGATCATGACTAGTCATTTGTTCATGCCTAGAACTTACATGTTATCCCATGTAAGCTAAATGTATGCTCTTATTTTGAGTCATTGGGCCCAGATTTTTTTTTTTTTTTTGAGCCAAGACATACCTCAACTGGAACAAAATTTGAACAAACAACTAAATGTTCTAAGTAATAGACCTAAATGTAGAATTGCTGGCATGAATGAGATTGGGTAGAGGACAGAGATACCCTTCAACCTTTTTCTTTGCAATGTGAAAGATGATAACCACTATTAAACTGACAAGAAACATCGAGTACAGTGTTTCCTATTGTGCCTGGTGTATAGACAACTTGTCCACTGAGACTGGGGACATGGTAGGGGAAAATATCAGAGTATTGAAGTGCAGTAGTACTTAGAGTCCAGTAAGGTCTTTTAAACAGAATAGCAATGTGAGGTGGCCCATCTGAATGCAGAAAAGACAGAAAAATTTGTCTTTCTGAGAGAGGATTCTCTTCCCTCTGGTGTACACCTGAAATAATCTGAGATTAGTGTTCACTGATCTGTCAAAGTGAGGAAAACTGAATTCTCCAAACTAAAGTTAAAACAAGTAAATACAGAGAAATATGGACCTTAACTATAGGAGAAATAACCCTGAATTCCCAAGTCTCTATCAAATATCTTCTGTTTTATCATTCTCTTCCTAGAAAATAAAATATGATTGCAATGAAAAGTCATTTATAATACAAAGCAAAAATTCTAGAAGATGTATCCCCACTTAAGGCTACCTTTAAAGTTCCTTTAAGATGGAAAGCCAGAGAGAGGAACCATTCACAGAAACTTCTGTCTGACAAGGCACAGAAGTGTAGAGTCAAAACTGACAATCACTTTGAACACTGACACTAGCTCATGGAATTAGGAGAAGACCAAAGGTATGTTAAGGTATCTATGGATTTCTCTTATGGCAGAGACCCCAGGTTAAGTGATAATAACCTTAAACATTCAATCCCTAAGACAAATTCTGGGTCACCATACTCATTCCAAAAGTAAAAGACCATTAAGAATTATTAGTCCTATCTCAGATGTGGTCTTCAAAGAAGGAATGCTGGACCTTTGGGGAAGTATGGGAGAGACCACATAAGAAAGCAGAAATCCAAGCAGAATTTGTTTGTCCATGGTATTTATTCCATTCCATTTTTTACTTCCTATATGAACATTGTTGAATATTTCCAAAATCATTCAAGTACCTCTTTCTACTTCATAAACTCAGTGCCTCAGATGATACTTATTTTGTCCTTTGCTTCAAGAAAAACCATGTAAAAATTTCTAAACAGTTAGATGTGAGGGGAAGTTCACCAATATACATCTAAGAAGAATTTAATTATTTTTAAAGAAAGAGACGTAAGAGGAAAATGGTCACTTGACTTTTGAAATGTTTTCATGAATGTTCATATGAAATGTGAACAACTGCTATAGTTATCAGTCTGCCTAACTGAAGATACAGTCAATGCAGGGAGGAAGGAAAGGGACAATAGAGACTTAGAGAGAGTTGGACTAAAGGTTATCATCACTAAAATCCCACTGTCCCTTGGAATTTAAAGCTACATGAAATGTTTTCTCATTTGTTAACCATGCAAGTTGGATTTTTTGTTATTGTAGCCTTTAATAATATCCTAAATGGCATCTACATTACTAAATGAATACAGCTGAAGCTCAAACTTAAACAAAATCATTGTTACATGGTGGGGATTTATAGTAACTTACTATGAGTATACTCTTAGCCAAATTTCTAAATAAGATTTGGTTCTCATAAATTATAGATTGAATCAACAGAACATCTAGAGACACAGGTAATGGAAGACTTGGAGATAAATTTTAGTGTACATGATACACACACACACACACAAATACATAGCTAGATGAGAGAGAGAGAGAGAAACAGAGAGAGACACAAAGAGAAAGAGCAAAAGGTAGATGGAAAAAAAATGAAAGAAAAAGAAGAAAAGAGAGTCATTTACTGCCAAAAGATCTTAAAATCTGACCTACTTTATCAAAATTAGTAAGCTAGAACACACTAAATTTAAACCTCATAAACACTTTTATGCATCCAAAAATGAAAATATTTTTGAATTTTAAGTTGTAATGTATTTGAAAAACATGAAAGTTTAATCAGTTCTTCTGTACTGACTGAAATGCTGGGTTAAGTAAAAATTTAAAATCAAGATTATTAAGGGAGATTTCAAAACAGAGAGCTCAAGTGATATATTACAAAGATAATTTCAGAAGTCAGAAAAGTCAATATGAATTGAAAAAGGATATAAGTGAATTCTTTTCTTTAAAAATATCTTTTGATCCTAAAAGGCATTTCTGTCCACATTTCACAGTGGAACTGATGATTGAGTTATGTAATGCTAACAGGATGGCTTTTTGGCTAAATAAAATCCTTTCATGACATTTAAACAAAATCTAAATTTAATTATAAAATGCAAAAGTGTACTAACTTTTTAAAGATAAGAAAAACTATTTAAATGAACTATTAGAATAATTAAAACATTGGACTGTCTAAATTTGATGGGTTTAGAAAATAATATTTGATCATTTAGGAAGAAGGAAAATTCTCATATGGTTCTAACAGTGCATGGAATTTGGGTGGGGCAATTAGTTTGCTGGCAGATACCTATTGCATTGCAACAAGAAGAAAAATAAACACAAAATACCTTGAATTCACTGCATTCATATTATTGTTAAATTGAAAGTCTAAACTTCATAAAATGGTTAGTGTTTAAAATTTTGAAGAAAACCCTTTTGCAATTATATAAATGTGTGTTTACAGAATTTTAAATAAGAAAGTGAATGACATTGTTTTCCAGTCAAAATTCTTAGTGTTCACAATTAGGAAAAATTTACTGTAGGTTAGTATAAAATCCAGTATGTGTGAAAGTCTGGTCTATACTTATTTTAAATCTATTGCTTAATTCAATATATGTACCATTAATTAGAATTTATGGTACCTTTTTATTATCAGGTCGTTATCTATTCATTTTCAAACATTTTAAGTCAATTACAAGTTTCATTTTTCACATTCATTTAATTTTCCATTATTCCACTAGTGCCTGACTAAAGCAATGCTAATGGTGTTAGAGTCTGTAATCTCTTTGCAATTTGTCTTCCTCTTCTGAAATCTTCAAACTTCTTTGAGAAACTTAGAACTTATCTTGTTGGAGGATCATTCAGAGAACAAATTCAAATTCCATTAATAGTCATGCTCGATTAGTGACATTGTTCCAGAATGCATCCCATATTGCCCTCAGTTAAATGGAATCTACTATATTTTGAGTTCAACTGAAGTTGAGAAGGAGTTAGGAAATTGCACAGCACATCCAGGATTGTAGGCCAAATGAGTCTTGAATTGTAGTATTATGGTGAAACTGCTTAAACACCTTCAATCCGACCTCCTTTTACACATGCTATATATTAGGAAAAAAGATAGCATTTTTTTCAAGCCAAAATCATTTCCTAATGTCAGAAGTACTAATTTTTAAAATAATCTTGACAAAACAAAAAGAAGTTCAATTACTGTTATCAAAAACTGATTTATTCTCCATTGAGCTCATCTCAGTGTTATAAATGGACATTATATTTAATAATCCTAGTTGTATAAGAATATACAACTATATAGTGTCTCCCACACATTAAATATCTCTGCTTTGCCATTCCTGCTGCCATGGTCATTATTCATTTCTTCAATAATACCAATTTCGGGCTGGGAGATAGCTCAGTCGGTAGAGTGCTTGCCTTGCAAACACAAGGCCCTGGGTTCGATCCTCAGCACCACAAAAAAAAAAAAAATAATAATAATAATAATAATAATAATACCAATTTCAATAACATTTAACGTGTACTGAATTATAATTTGTAAATTATCACTCATCCTATTGTTAACACTGTTTCCCTCTAATTATTCCTAGATTGCAAAGGGAGAATTTGAGAAGAAATCTACAAAGATTGAGAAAACTTTTCAAAACACTTACCAAATGCCAGAGACTATATTTTAGCCCCCCATCTCATGCCTTTCTAAATTCATGGTTTTTTAAATTTTTTTTTTTTTAATTTTTACAGACTGCATTTTGGTTCATGGTACACAAATGGGGTACATCTTTTCATGTCTGTGGTTGTGCACGATGCAGATTCATACCATTCAGGTAATCATACATGTACATAGGGTAATGATGTCTGTCTCATTCCACTATCTTTCACACTACTGCCCCCTCCTCCCTCTCATTTCCTTCTACATAAAGTTTCTCCATTCTTCTCTCACTTCCCATTCCCCCACTCCCATTGTATATCATCATCCACATAGCAGGGAAAACATTCAGCCTTTGATTTTTGGGGATTGACTTATTTCACTTAGCCTGATATTCTTCAATTCCATCCATTTATCTGCAAATGCCATAATATTCTTCTTATGACTGAATAATATTCCATTGTGTATATTAATGACTCTAGCATAGTGCTTTTCTATTTACATCTCAGCTAGGTGTTAGCAGCAAATGCCTAAAATTTTTCTAGTATAAATTTATGAATTGCTATGATATTATCAGAAAAATACATTGTCAACTTCTCTGAAACCTTTACTAGTTTCCCACTGGCTTCTGGACTAGACACATTCATACTCTCCTCTCTATCATCCTCAAACTCCTGCTTCATCATTTCCAAGACCGTCATGATTGTGAATTCTTCAATCTACCTCAACTATTTCATATTCCCTTAAGCATGCTTAGACTTTTTCCTCTGCCCTGATTCTCTCTTTAGCATAATTTTGAAATCACACTTATTCTTAAAGGCCCTTCTAAGGCATGGCATCTTTCCTATGAAATCTTGTAATCTTTAATCTCTGTCCTTTGAACTCCTCCAATGTCTGTGACCTTATGTGCTGCTCTTTTTTTGTGACTTTCTGGACATTGCTTTTATGATACCAATTTCACTACTCATTTCTTATCTGAATAATGTCTTCTATCATGTCAATAAATTGAACACAGATACCTAGAAATGGTGTCTCATATGTTCTATGGCAATTTCTTTCCTATAGATCTATTTTAAGAGCTCCTTTATAGAGACTAACAAAATGAAAAAAAAATTGATGAGATACATCCTTCTGTAATAGTTTTTACATTATTACGTATTCATTAATTTTAGTTCAAATAGTTTAGAAGATCATAGAAGAGTTAGTTCTATTAAGAATCACATAGGGACTAGGATTCAATACTCCAAAAAACTTTGATAGTCTCAGAATAAAGGTGACTTGATGATTTATTTTCCAAGCCAAGACAGTTTTTAAACAGACCCAGGGTCACTAAACCAAGACAATCTCTGGAAAACCTGCTCCTATTAACTAAGTAGATGATCTTAGACCAGTCACCTAATCTCTTTGGGACTCAGTTTCCTCATCGATGATGGCAAGTTTGAACTAAATATTTGAAATTCCTCTGTCTCTGACTTAATATCTTTAAAGTAGTTAATGTACTATAAAATATATAATGGCATTAAAAAGTACTTGTATTTTCTTATTAATATTTTACCATGTATTTTCCATTTTGAATTTGGGAATTATGTGAATGCAAGAAATGGTAGTGGCAAAAAACTCCTCTAAAAAGAATGAAATTTAGAAAACTAGTATTTTCAGTTAAAATGAGAGTCTTTGCAGATTATCTAGAAAACAGCTAAGTAGCAATAAAAAATTGAGTAGTTAGTAATACAACAGCCTATTAAAGGTTGATGCAGACATCGGATATCATCTTTAGGATTCAAAGAGGAGTTATGTGGCAGAGGCCCTGGAATTGTCTAGAACTCTGGCAGGTAAGCAATGGAAAACTTCTCCAAAGAATTTGTGTATGGATGTGGATGTGACAGAAGGACATATGACACTTTGGAGAAGGGTGCACAGCATGAAATGTTGTAAAACACTTTGGAAATCAACCATCTGGGTACAAGAAATAAAATTTTCTTTAGTGCTCTTGTCCCATATTAAATATTACTTTTTTTAAAATATTGACTTTTTGTTCTATTTTCATAGAGAAACTAAAGTTGTTTTTCCCTTAAAATGACAAAAATGTATGTGATGTTTACATACTTGTATACTCCAAAGTATAGAAATGTTGCCTGCACTTCTGTATTCATCTAGAAATTATCTCAGCAAATTTTGTAGCATTCTTATACAGTTATCCTATTACTTCATCGCAAGTGCCAGGAAATAGCCTGACCAGATGCAGATAAAAAGTATTACACCCTACTTTAATGACATCATTTGAATTTCAAAGAAGAGGAAATGATCCTTAATTGTGGATTCAATTGTTATTTGCAGGTGCAAAAAGAAATCTTGGCTGCCTCATTTAATAATCTGTTTTAACAGTTCAAAGGTGAACTAAAAGGATAGTACAATTTAATAAACTGCTAATTTATCTAGGTGTTGCCTAGAGAAGTTTATGGGTCTTTCAAGGGAGGAACAGTACATTATATTAGGAAAAAAGAACCTTGTATTAGCTAATCACATGACATCAGAAAGGTGTAAACCTGCTTTTCTTTTTAAAGGTATTTCTTCTTTTTTTTTAGCTCTTGCCAAGAAAATCATTAAAGTTTGTTATTATCCCAGGTCTGAGTTTGGACATAAGTGTGTCTGAAACTTGCTTACTCCACATTTCTTTTCGAATAACACAACTTCTACAGAGAAGGATGTTTTATTACTGTGGGAAGAAAAATAAAGAAACATAGGGATTAAGTGGAATATGTTTCTTGGTTTCCTACATTAACTGATTTTGAGGTTATTTCTTCCTTCAGCTGTTGTACTAGGGGAAAGAGCAATAAAAAAGTTATATAGAGTATTTTCATGATTGATTACATGCTGGCTTAAATCCTTAAATGTTGAATTGTTTTATCAGATTCTTCAATTTCAATAGCCTCGAATTTTGAAATACAATATGAATTAGAAAATGATCTTTTAGTCAGAGAATGTATTATTTCTTCTTAAATAGAATTGTCTTAGATTTATGAAAAAATCATGGCTTACTTAGATAAAATAACTTCAATTTAGATGGTAAATCTTTTTTCATTCATTTTGAACTGATTGTCCATACACGAACTTCTTATTTTTATTCAAAGGCGTACTTCAAGAATACCAATCTCAATGAAATACTAGTATGTGTCATTATTTTGTAGAATTTTCCTTCAAGTACCGTTTAGCTTCTTGCTATTATTTTTATAAAAGGTAGTAGAGATTTTAGTAAAAAAGCATCATCTTTAAAACAGAATCAAGTTTAGTAAAACTAAAATTATAATTTGGGAAGGGAATTAAAGCATACGGTTCTTAAGGGCTTTTAAAAATTAAATAGTTTCACACTGACATCAATACCAGAATTGGAAGGAAAAATCCATGTATCTCATGTACATGTGCCATACCAGATTAGGATACACACACACACATATGTACATGCAGACATACACACATATACACACAAACACACACATACATGCACATATACACACACATACATGTAAACCCATGCACACATTCATTGGACACACGCATACACATGATACACAAACATCGTAATCAGAATCTATTAATTTCTATTTGGCCTCTGAAATTATTACCAAGTATTCACAATTCTTAATATTTCATTTCCAAATATAGTCATACAAACAAGGAAAATCATGTGTGTTTAGAGACAAAACTTTCTAAAAATCAACTCTCAAAGGGTAATTATGGAAGAGTTATCTACAAAATTTGAGTTTTTGCTGTAAAATGAAGCAGCATTCTTTTATAATAATAATAATAATTTTTGATCATATGTATATTTTTAAACATGCCAAGCAGTTTAACTACATTTTCACATTTTTTTCAGAGCAAACCTATGAGATATACAATATTATTATATTTATTTTTTAAATGAGGAAGTGAGCCTCATAGTTGTTAAATAATCAGTCCAAAGTCACAGAGCTACAAAATGACAAAGAATGCAATTTTGATTTTTTTGACATAAATTTAACAAGTAAGAAATTGCTTTAGCACTGTTGCAGTTTATTTCCTGGTCACAAAGTTTCAGTTTTGTTATGTTTCTTAATGTAATGGATATAACCAGTAATCATTTGGAATAATTTAATAGTTAATTAAAAATTGATGTTTTCATTTTTATGGTAATTTTTAATTATACAAATAAATCTTTATCTTAGTCTAACTGCTTTAATAGTTAATTCTTCCATGTTTTTAAAAAAAGAAATAAAAATATCTTTGCTTTAAAAAAATCATGCTGAAGTATAAATTCCATACTTAGATATTTCTAGCTTAGAGAATTTGAGAATATAATATGCAAGTATTTTTTAAATCTAATGATTTTAATACTTTTTGTCTTTCATATGCACATTCAATAATCCAGCTAGATATATGAGTTAGAAAATATTACAGTCAGTATGAGGGGATTTGTAAACATATTGTTTATATTAAATATTTGGTGTTTGAAACTGCAGTTCAATATAAACATCTGGAATTTAACTCAAACACTTAAATTGTTGACACAGCAATTTTTGATAGTAAAAGAAGTAAAGAAGTATATAAAAACACTGAGCTTGATATGAAATAGAAGAAGGGTTTAGGAGTGGGAGTTAGGAAAATGGAGTGCAAATTGAGAAAAGAGGTGCAGAGATCAGGGTCAAAGAGAAAAGGTCAAGAAGATGAAGGGAAAATCTTTGAAGGTATGCAGAGGAAGACTGAAAACAGATGCAGGCAGCAGTCAGAGGAGAGAAGGATGATTCTGAAGATTATTTATCCTTTAAAGACACAAAAAAGATAAATTGAATGGCCTTCTCTGTCCAGAGGGAAAGACCAAAAAGAACCCTTTTCATCCACCTTTGAAGAGAAAAATCATGAAATCAAACCTCCAGGGCCTGATCACTGTTCTTCTTAAAAGTGACATTAATGTTAATATCTACTGAGGAGGGTTGTTGTACAGCAGTAAAGAAATTAATGTATATCCTGAGGCTGAATAAACGCTGGATACTATTACCATCACTATATTTTGTAATTGCTTCATCTGTCCATAGTAGCTTTCTGTGAATAGAAGTATCTGGGAAGTAAAGGAATAGAAAAACACCAAAGGGGTAAAGAAACCAATCCTGATTTAAGATATTTGTTATAGCAAAGGTATGAAAAGAGTTTTTTTTTTTTTTTTTCATTTTTGTCTCTGTATTTTCAACAGAGTGTTTAGGACAAATATGTAGCAAAATTCCCTTTGTAGATTCAGAAATAATACTTTCAGAGATAATACTTTGAAGAAGAAACTTTGCAGGGGTTTGTATGTGTCATGGATTTTCTGGTTTCTTTATTTTAAAATAGAAACTATTAGCCAGGGCTGCACTTGTAGTCACAACCACTTGGGAGGCTGAGGCAGAAGGATAGCTTGAATCCAGGAATTCAGGGCCAGCCTGATAACATAGTGAAAATCCATCAAAATAATAATAATAGGGAAATAGGAGATGTGAAATAGGTGAAGATCGTAAGTAAAAGCTGATTTATTCCTGTTCGTAATTAGTTTGATTTTTCCTGGGATGATCTGATGAAATATTGAACAAAGAAAAACACTAGAACTTACAAAAGATTTTAAATTGTAAAATCAAGAACTCAAAAGAATTATTCATCTTTTAAATGGAAGACCTTTTAAAGATGATCTAAAGGAGTGAAAATTTGGATAAAGACATGAATACTAATTTGTTTTTAAAGTTAAAATTTTTTCTAATAAGCAAAAGATTGGACTCACTAACATGCTTTTACTCAGTAAATTGCAGAAGACTAAAATGTTACCTGTCCTTAAGACAATATTTTGGTTTGCTGTCATAAGAAGAAAACTAATGTCCTACATTTGGAAACAAAGACTAATAGAGCTAAATATGATATTTTAAAATATTCTATTCTATTATATCTTTACCTAAAATGATTGCCATTTGGTCATTATGAAGTATAATGATATAGAAATATTATGTATATGCATTAAATAGTTCAATGCATTTGGAACAAAATCTGCTTTGCTGAAATCTAATCATTTCATGTTCAGGCAGCTGGAGACGTTCTGGTAAGCAGAAAACATGAATCAAATGCAATGAAGACAATGTGTAACCTACCAAATTATTCATTGGAGGCTATGTTCTTGATTTTGCTTAAGCAAAATATCTTGCATTAGACATGCAGTATAATCAACAGGTCTTTTAATGTGTCATGGTTTTCCATAAGGCGCTTCCCTTTGTTTGCACAGCTGCTTTCTAGATATCCATGTATCACATTTCACTTAACTTATTGTCACTGCTGTTTAAACCTAGTGACCAGTTCCAGGAAGAAAGTTATTTTGTGGAAACGTTTGATCTTATGAAAATTTGATACATTTCATTATCATTTGCAGTATTAAGTTTTGTAGAATCAAGTGTTTGTACTGTTCAATATGCTGTTAAATTGTAACTTCATCGACAAAGAAAAAATGATGTTTATGAAATTTCAGTCCAGAGAATGTAGGGTACCATATTCCAAACATAGTTTCCTTCCATCATGTGTCAAAAATGTGTTATGAGACCATTGATTTACCAATTGATTTATTGATTTCAAAAAGGTATATCAAATTTTAATCTCAAAGGATATATTGGCTCCAAAAGAGAACTGATAGGCCAATAAAAATATAAATTTATTAACTAATTATGTGATTTTTAAACATATTCATCTCTAATGAAACACATGGAAGTCAGTAACTTCCTAAGAGCAGCAAACAACTAATGAGCAAAACACTGTATTACTTGTTTCATAACTAAGGACTTTATAGTCTTTTAATACATTTCATTTTAATGTTCTCAGTTCTCTAGTTAACTGCCATGCTCCTTAGAGGAATAAAATCCAAGGTATGATCTATGTTTTTCAGAACTGCAAAGAGGCTCTTCTTCATCCTCAGCTTCATCTCTTATTCCAACTTCACCCAACTTCATTAAAACTTCACCCTTTTAATAAGCACCACCCACATCTCCTTGTCCAGTGCCCAGTGTTACTGCCACTGTGGATTTCTCTCTGTCCCTGGAAGTTTTAAATTATTTCATGTTTTGAAATATCTCATAGGATGACCTTCCCTTAATAATTCAATTGTGAAATGATCCTTCAAAAATTCAATTCATAGATTACTTTTTGAAATCTTTCTGCTCTTGCAACTGATATGGAAGTTCATACATCTTATAAGACTGAATATGTAAGTGGGAAGAATTCATGATTTGACAGAACACACACACACACACACACACACACACACACACACAAACTTCTGCTACTTAAAAGTAACTAGAAAAGACCTTCAAAACTTTTTCATTACTCTTTAGTGTTGAACAAATTGATGGTATTCATAATTAGTGTAGTTGAAATTATCAAAAATTGCTTTCTCTTGCATCTTGTAGATTTCTTTTATTAACTTAATTGCAACTCCTACTTATGTTCTCACACATAACACAAGTTAAAATTATTTAAAATATAAATATTGAATAAAATTATCATATTGGGGGGTCAAGTCTGATGAATTATTTCAGGCAAATGATCTGGGAAAAATATTTGCAGTATATGTAACTAAAAGCAGTCACTATATATAAAGAGCACTTATTATTGAGTAATAGCAAAATGATAAACATCTGTTGAAGTGCAGATAAATAAAAATGATTAAGGACTTAACAGCAGGAAAATAAAGATCAGTAAGATTTAGTTAACATTCAAAATTTTAAATATCTAAACAAGAGACCATGAGATAGGGGGCAGGAAAGCAATAAATATTCAAAATATTGTAGAACTGTATTTGCAAGGTAGCTAAATGTCACTTGTAAATAACTGTTGGATATTTTTAACAAATTTATTGGAGGAAAATTAAACAATGGGTTTAAAAGTCCTACAATAGAATTTTTATCCTATTAACCTAATTGTAAAAAGTTATTCAAAGAAGGAAAGATGTACAAAAAATAAAGTTAGGAGAATGATCGTCAAAGCTGGGCTTTTAAATAATGGTATTAGGAAAAACAATGGATTATGGGCATTGATTATAATTATACTAGATAAGAATACTTAATAAGATGAAAATGTGCTACATAGCACATTTGTATAAAATGCAGAAATAGAGAAAGATTGAGATGACTTATCATCTAAACGTTTAGTTATTCCTATTTGTATAAAACAAAAGCAAAAAAAAAAAAATTGGTAGCGATTGCACTAACTAGATGTCTCTTAGAAGAGTTGTTATTATCTTGACTTAGAAGATGGTCCCAAACAGTGCATAACTGATTTGATCTTTAAGAAATAAATTTAAGAAATTCAGAGGAAAAATCAATTTGAAATAATCTTCTTTATACTTAAAATATTGTCTGAGGTTCATTCATATATTTCTTGCATTTTCAATAGTTGGAAAAGATTGACTAGAAGTTTGTTGGAATAGGATAAGGGGGAATGTTAATCAGGCTGGAGAGAAGTGGTCCTTTTAAGAATCAAAGCATTTTGCATATTCTCTCATATTTGTGATCCTAAGATCCTAGATCATTCAGCTCAACAGATTCTTGATTTCTATACAGAAATGATTGAAAAGGCTTTGTTGGCAGATACTCGAGGTGCAACGTCTGCATTGCTCTATGTCTGTATATATCTATGTGTGTCTTTATCTTGTCTATCTATGCATTTCATCTGTATATCTTTATATTTTTATAAATATCTATATCTAAGACAATTTATATTTATTCTAGGTAATCTCTACATCCTAGTTATACCGGGACCGCCCTATTAAGAGAGAAGCCTGGAAGACTTAAGTCTCATAGTTTATTCTACAGTATAGAGGGAATCCCTTCTGTCTCTGATAGGTAAGACATGATGCAAAATGCTAGACCCTAGAAATCCAGAGTGTAGCTAACATTGATCCCTATTGGGCTTAATGTTTTGTGATCATTCTTAAGAATCTTTCATCCCCCATCTCCAATTACCCATAGACACATTCCCCTTCAGCTTTTGCTGCTTCAAGATTACACAGGGAAACTGACGTCCATATGTGCATTTAGAATCTATGCAGCAGTCCTCAAATTTTTCCTGGCAAACCAAATTACATGAAATATTTTCTGATGTGTAAAACCTACTCATAACTTCAGATATCAGTTAATGGTAACTGAGTTGGATGAATGACTGTTATGATTTTGTTTATAATTTTGACAGAGGTATAGATAAATTTGTTTCTGTTTCTGCAATCGTGTCCTACTGAGCCATTGACAAACTGTATATTTCTTTAAAATGCCCCCCAACAGAGAATTACCTTCTTGGACTTAACTCTTTTTCCCTTCCTCTCTCCCTTACTACATCTCTTGATTTTTAATAACCATAATATTTCAGGAAAATAAGAAATATTTTTGGGAGGGGGCCTGATTTTTTTTTTTAACCACCTCTGTTCAATTCTCCATCAAAACATGGGCAACACCAAATGTTTTCCTTTTATTTAGATAAAAAGGAAAATGATCATTTCCTAGATTAACTCATTTGTATGATAGCATGCTATTTTGACTTAAAATCTGTCAAGAGTGAAAATAAATGTGTTTTCCAGATCACCTTACATCATCCTATTAGAAAATAGCCTTGCCTACTAATTTAAAAGATTACTTGATGTTACTAGTCTTATCTTAATTCTTCCTTACCTCAAAGTTTCATTTCCTTTTACTTTAGGTTCTAGGTGAAAGAGAGGGTTCTCGATTTAAAACTTTGAGTTTTTACTAGTGCTTTGTTTCCATATCTTCTACTTACTCCATATATTTGCTCAATCTCTTGGCATCTGGACTATAGTGCATGCCAATATCCCCCTCCCACAAAATGGCTCTTTTTCTTCTGTCTCCCAATCTATATGGGTATTTCTCTGTTCTGACAAAATCAACCAGCTTTTCCTCATTGATAACCTTTTTCAGCTATAATTTCTCTTTCTTCTGCACAGTCAAACTCTTTAAATCCAGGCTAACTGTAATTGCTTTATTCCTGTCATACACATTACTCTTTTGAAACTATCCTTTCAATAAGTCAGCAGTGAATCGATGACTTCTTATTCATTATCCTTGAAGTATCTAGAACCTGATTCCATTGGATACCACTTAAAATATTTCCTGGATGTTTTGTGTCTCTTGAAGGACTACATTTTCCATTACTTTTGACATTGAAACATGCACCTATTTCTGTCTTGGCCATTTGTTGAGAACCTAAAGCATTACTTCCTTGCACCAGTGCAATCTAGATGGCCTTATTTTGAAACGAAGTTGACTTATGGTACCAGTCCATTGTCTATTTATTTGTGAACATCCTTCTCCCAGAAGGTGGTATTCTATTTGTGTGTATCTTTTTGTATATAGTTTTTACTCTATATTCTTGAAGTACTTTATGAGATTTATGCTTTGCATACATTTTCTTTAGGCCTTATATTTTGTCTTTTTAAAATTTCTTAACAGTATCTTAAAAGCAGGTGTTTTTAATTTTGGTAAAATTCAATTCAGTTTTTCTCTTGTTGATTGCACTGTTGGTGTCCTACCTAAAATGATGGTATATATACACAGTGGAATACTTTGTGGCTATATAAAAATAAATGAAAATTTTGTCTTTTTTTAGCAACATGGATAGAATTGGAGTAGATTAGGTTAAGTTAAATAAATTTGTTACAGAAAGAAAAATGCCACGTATTCTCACTTATATATGGAAGCTGAAAGTCAGTCTCATAGAAATAGTTGAATAGTGTCCACCAGAGCCTAGGAAGTGTGTGGGAGAGGGGAAAACGGGAAAAGGATGGTTAATGGATATACGTTAATGGGATAAGAGGAATCACTTTTAATGTTCTAAAGAAAAGTATGATAATTAATTGTTGATGACAATTAATTGTACATTTCAAACTAGCAAGTAGAGAGGATCTTAAATATTACCAGTTTGAATGAGAATTTTTTGATATGATCTGATTATTGCACATTGTATACTTGCATTGAAATGCTACACTGTACTGCATACATTTGAATAATTATTTCTTGACCATTAAAATTGTTAAAAAATTTAAAAAATCTACACCAATCCCAAATTACAAAATTTTTCTTTTACATTTTCTTCTAGAATGATTATAGTTTTAGGTTTTATGTTAGGTCTGTGACCCCATTATGAATTGACTTTTGTGTATGCTTTGAGGTGGGAATCAAACTTCACTTTTAAAAACGTGTATATTATTTGCAGCATAATTAAAGTACGATTAATAAAAGTTGAATATACTTAGGGTACACACATGATGTTTTCATATATGTGTACCTTGTGAAATGATTACTACCATCCAGCTAGCATATCTGTTGCCTCACCTAGTTGCTATTATATGTGTGTGTGTGTGTGTGTGTGTGTGTGTGTGTTCATGTGCACATGTGTGTTGAGAACATTAGAGATCTACTTTTTTTCTTTCTTTCTTTCTTTTTTTTTTTTTTTCCAGTACTGGGGATGAACTCAGGGATCCTCTAGTACTTAACTACATCCCCATGCCCTTTCATTTTTCATTTTGAGAGAGGGTTTGTCTAAATTGCTCAGGGCCTTCCTGAGGCTGGCCTTGAATTTGGGATCCTTCCTGACTGGGATTATAGGCCAGCACCACTGCACCCAGCAAGATTTACTTTCTTAACAAATTTCAAGTTTACAACACAAGATTATTAACTATAATATTCTTTTACCAGTACTTCTCCTTTTTCTTAAACTCCTTGCTCCTTATATTCATTATGCTACTCTGTTTGACTATAACTTTTCATACATGTGAGATCATGGGTGTTTGTCTTTCCGTATCAGGATTATCTCACTCACTGTAATGTTTTCCAGGTTCATTCATGTTGTAGCAAATAGCAGAATTTCCTTCTGTTTTAGGTTACATAATATTTGTATACACACACACACACACACACACACACACACACACACCCTATTATATTTTATTTGTTTGTTCTTCAGTTGAATAACAGGTCGTTTCCATATCTTGACTAGAGTAAATAATGCTATAGGAGTTATGAGAGTGCAGATCTATCTTGGAAACATACCTATTTTTTTTTTTTTGAAGGGGGTGGTGTACCAGGGATTGAACTCAGGAGGACTTGACCAGTAAGCCACATCCGCAGCCCATTTTGTATTTAATTTAGAGACAGAGTCTCACTGAATTACTTAGAGACCGACTTTTGTTGAGTCTGGCTTCGATCCTCCTGCCTCAGCCTCCTGAGCTGCTGGGATTACAGTTGTGCACCACCACACCTGACTGGAAACATACCTATTTTGATTTCTTTGAACATGTCCCCAGAAGTGGAATCGTTGGATCATATCATAATTCTATTTTTAGTTTTGGAGGAACTGCCATGCTATTTTCCATATTCTCACCAACAGTGTGCATGGGTTTCCATATCTCCACACCCTAATCAATACTTGTCATTATTTCTGATGATTGTGATTTGTGTCTTCTCTTTTTTCCTCTGATCACTTTGCCTGAATATTTTTAATTCTGTTTTTCTTCTTCAAGAACAGCTTTTAATATCCTTACTTTACTGATTTCTAACTCATTGATTTCTCTTGTTGAATCATGATTATTTTCATTCTTCTACTTTATGTTGGCTTATTGTGCTCTTCATTTTCTAGCTGCTTATGAAACATGCTAATGACATTGATTTGAGACCTTTCTTTCTTTTAAATAGTCACTTAATTCTATGAATAGTTTTCCATCCTAAGTTCTTCTTTCATAGCATTCTACACATTTTTATACATACTGTTTTCACTTTTATTCAGTTCAAAATAAGTCCTAATTTTCCTTTATTCTTCTTTGATTCATGGGTTATTTAGGGAAGTATACTGCTTATTCTAAATATTTTACTAGTATCTGTTACTGGTTCATAATTTAATTAGGAAAATCAAGAACATACTATGCATAATTTGAATCCATTTGAATTTATTGGGACATATTGCATGGTCTATCACATTTTGGTGAATGTTTTGTGCTCGCTTGAAAAGAATGCTTTGTGCCCATGTTCTTTGAATATTAATTAGTTCAATTGATTATTCAATGGTGTTTTTCATATGTTGATATTTTGCTTATTTCCATCCATTATTGAAAAAGAGTTATTGCAGTTTTCAATTATAATTTTTCTAGTAGGAATGTATTTTGAAAAAGGAAGTAAAGCAAAGTAGTGAAGAGCTTCTGTGTATTGCAAAGGAAACAAAGTTACAAGAGAACTACATAGCAAATTATTAGGTTTTCCTTGATAACTAGGGATTTATATTTCTTCTTTATAAGATTTTCAAGTACTTGCTTATATTTTTAAGAGGATGCTTATGTTTGTAATGAATTGTTAGAGATAATTATACATAGAGTGTCTATGGGCATCATAAATACTATTAAATGTTGCTATTGAGGAAAATTATTGAACTATGTGTAATGACTTGTAAGCAGTGAATTCTCTGAAATTTCTGAATTTTAATATCTAATTCATTCTATTAAAATTTTGTAGTCTAAGTTGAAATTTTAATCATATAATATGTATACAGAGATAACTTACTTTCTGCCTTTTCAAAGATTACATGTCTCCTACATTTTTCCTATTTCCTTCTTTATCTGTTGGCCAGATCTTCCTAAACAATTTTAAACTGAGGTAGTGACAGTGGATATTCTCAATTATTACCAACCTATAATAGGACTAGTTCACATTTAAGTACCATCTGAACCTGTTGCTTTTGCTTTCAGAGTGATGTTTATTGTTATCATAGTTTTTTCTAAGTTTACTGAGCTTCATGGTTGGATTTTATTAAATACCTTTTTAAAGCATCATCAACATTTATTTGTGAATTTTTGATAAGAAAAAATTATAATGTTCCTAATAAACCATCATTGTTTTATTTGAATAAGATTTACTTGATCATATTTGATTATTATTTTATTAAGCTGTCAAATTTAGTATCATTTCAGAATTTCTGAAGTTTAAAAAAGTGATACTACTATAATATTTCACCTTTAATTTAAAATTATATTCATTATGTGTTTATGTATAATTTACATACAATGGTAGTCTAGAACAAATTGAGAAATTTTCTTCATTTATCTTATCCTGAAGAAATTCACAAAACATTATAAATATCCATCCATTCATGGAAAGTTTGATCCAATTCAACTATAAAAAAATTTGTCATACATGATATTTAAGTTAATTCTTTCATAGTGGCATTCATTTTCTTCTATAGTTATAGCTCACTACAAATTTCCACATTTCTTTAGTTGTCTGGAATCCTTATATGCTTCTAGCAAAGTGTGTCATTTGCTGAGTATGTCTGAAAGTGGGAATCATTCAAATGTTATTTTTCTCTGGTTTTTATCTTAAATAGGCTCTTGTTAGCTCCATTTGTTTTGAATTCCTTTATTTCCATCCATATGATACCAGGATTTCCACACTGCATTCTTCTCCTTTTCTCTCTTTAAGCTTTCGTTGCATCTGTGTGCCAGATCTTGGTTCATCCTTTAATGTTTCACCTTTCAGTGCAATTTTGTTTCAGATGTCTTTTCCAATTATTATCAAGTTGTATATTTTTAGACTTTTTATTGAAGTATGGGATCCCACAAAAACACACATCGTCTAAGTGTTAGAGCTCAATTATCACAAAGTGAATTCATCCGTACAGTTATCATTCAGGCCTAGGCACAGAACATTACACTATATTGGAAACTCTTTTATTCCCTTAATCTCTATCCTGCCAAACATGTTATTATCCTGATCATTGGTAGTCAGTATGACCCAACTGTGTATTTGTATGCATAAAATCATGAAGTGTTCTTTGTGTATGGTTCTTTTCACACAATATTTTCTATGTGAGGTTCATCCATGTATTTTCATGGTGCTGAATTTTTTGTTAATTTTCGGCATTGTTTGGAATCAAACAGTTGATTCCAGTTTGGAGTTATTATGCATAATGCTCCAAAGAACATCCCACTGCATATATTTTGGTGCAAATATTCACGCATTATGAATCTGTTATACTCAGGAGTGGAACTGCTCTCTCTGTCTCTTAATAGTATTAGTAATAATATCAATAAAGTTAATGGATAAAGTTAAGAAATTTTCCAAAATGGTTGCACCAGTTAAATTTCACCAGCAGTATATGAAAATTCTATTTAATGTATATTCTCTGTTCAGTTTTCATCTTATGTTAGACATAGTCTGGTAACATGTGGTAGCATCTCCCTGTTGTTTAAACATGATTCCTAATGAGGCTGAGCTTTTTTCCTAGTATATGTGTTAGCCATTTGGACTTACTTTATGAAGTGGTGGTCATGTGCTTTGTTCATCATTCTATTTGAGCTCTTTGTCTTTTTGTCTTAGTAATATGCATAGATTGTCATGGCTATGAATGAGTCTTTTGTCAGGTATATATTGTTTTATTCAACTTTTTAACTGTTGTGACTAAAGACTTGACAAAAATAATTAGAGGAGGAACACTTTATTTTGGGACTCACAGAGGTCTCAGGTTGTAGATAGCTCCATTGCTTGAGGCTTGAAGTGAGGCAGAAGATCATGGTGGAACTGTGCTGTGGAGGAAAGCATCCCAGGAGGTGGCCCCCAAGAAGCAGATTGAAGCACTAAGCTCAACTTACCAAATATATACCCCAAAGGCAGGCCCCAAAGACCCACTTCTTCCAGCCACACCCTACCAATCTATAGTCATCACTCAGTTAATCCCTAACAGGGAATTAATATACTGACTAGATTAAAGCTCTCATAACCCAATCATTTCACATTAAATCTTTCTTGTATGAGCTTTTGGGGGGTCACCTCATTTCTAAACCATAACATATGTCTTATGAATATAATCTTATACATTCTGTCATTTGCATTTACTCTTTCTAAATATAATGTTTTTGATGGTTAGGAGCTCTTACTTGAGCGTTTCTTAGTGGGTGCTTCTTTTTATGTTTCCTTTGAGAAAATCTTTCATGCCCCAAAGTCATGAAGTTGTTCTATATTATCTGGAATCTTGGTGTTATTCATATCTTATGGGGTGTGTGCTCACTTTCCTCAGTAAGATATCACATATAAAATCATACCTCACCAAATCCAGCAATCATGAGAGAAGTCTGTGTTTATCACTCCTGCAGGCCTATGCAAGGGACATACCTGAGTAAGCTACAGTGGTGTCTCATCAGCAAGTTTGCATCTGGATGTCTTGAAAGGAAAATGGGGAAAGACAGAGTGAGTTCATGGTGGAAAGATTATAGCAGTTTCAGTAATAAAATGTTAGTCTAGATGTGATGTAAGTGTAGTACAAACTGAAATAGTAAAATTGGAAAGAAAATAGT
The DNA here is from genome assembly GCF_902686445.1 of Sciurus carolinensis. Classification (NCBI taxonomy): domain Eukaryota; kingdom Metazoa; phylum Chordata; class Mammalia; order Rodentia; family Sciuridae; genus Sciurus; species Sciurus carolinensis. The sequence continues at coordinate 101,124,505 of NC_062221.1, read as the reverse complement.
AAAATTAGCTATGAAAAAGGTAAAATTCACAAGTCTTGGTGTTTAAAAGGCTTTGAAAAGTGAAACTGTCCAGGATAATTTCAAAGGTTATGAATTATATTATTAAGTGTTAGGAACCAAGATAAAAGATGTAGAAAGATTTTTTAAAAAGATAATTAACTTAATTGAGCTTTTGTTGTTTTCTGTTTGAATTATTGTTGAAACTTTTGGATGGAGAAGTCTGACGATTAGATGGAAATATAATTTTGAAGCTCAAAAGAAAGCAGGACTATAGATAAAATATTAGGTTATTGGTATATAACAAATATTTTTGGTACTTGAAGAATTCTACAAGAAATGACTCAAGGCTTGAAAATAACTGAGCCAAGATACTAATAAGGTATGTTTTTAAATAAATGCAACTGGACTGAGAGTAAATATTTAAAAAGTCACCTGGACAGAGGCAAAAACTTCCAGCAACAATAGAATTGATTCTAAATTCTTAGGATAATCTGACACATATAAGAAATAAATTTGTTAATCAGAAACTCAGTTAGTAAGGGTAAGGAAGAAGAGGGATAGAGAGAGGTTAGATAGAGATTACCAAGTACAGGTAGTTAGGAGGAATTTCATCTCATGGTTAATATCATTCTGTACTTTATATCAACTTATGTATTACTTAATAGTTAAAGGAGAAGAGTTTTATATCTTTCAGCACATAGACAACATGTGGGGTAATGGAAATTATAATTACCCTGATTTGATCATTATATATTATGTAGACATGTGTAGTATTATTGTACTGTAGTCCATAAATAAGATTTTATATATCAATTAAAAATAATATAAAATTCAAGTAACATAAAAAGGTACAGTGAAAAGCAGAAAAATTGAAGTTCAGATAAAAATAATGACATAAAAAAAAGGAAAAATATGGTTCTATGGTTGGTCAGCCATAGAAGCATAGAGAGAATCAAGAAACCATGTTCTGATAATTGTCATCGCTAGGTGTCTTCAGACCAAGCACTTAATTGATTGATTCCAGGAATTATTGGAATTGTGCTTAGGGTTTTTTTTTTCCTTATGTCATGTAATGTATCTTAGTTCTAAACCTGAAGAAGAAAGCTTTGACCACAAAAAATAAAACAGTGTATAATATCACACTAGGTATTACCTTTACGAAGCAGTGTGTCTACTTTCCTCGAGTGGTGGATGCTTCCATCACTTTCCATCAGCTTCAAAATTCTTTTTATGGAGCATCAGTAGTTCATTTTCAAATCCAAAACATAACTGGTGTGATTATGTTAGAATGAAATAACAAGGAAATTGGTGATATTAACTCTGAAAGCTGTATTAGGGTGAGAGCAAAAGAAAAGAATCCTGTGAAGGCCTGGAGAAAAAGTAGAGGATCAGAGTTGAAGGAAATAATGGACATCAGTAGATATAAAAGGGGGCAGCCAAGGGTTTCAGGTGCAACCGTGACAAATGAAACAGGATTGAAAACCTGCAATGGACTTTCAACTAGATGTGTAGCCTCTGGGAAGTAGGCTAAAAAGGGAGAATGATAGGCAACTGAATCTAAATTGAAAAACAACTTTTTTGAAATTGCTTTTCACCTTTATCTAAGATACTCTTGTTTCACCCAAGAAAATTATCAAGCTATTTTGAATGAATGCAATAATTAAGAGTATTCTGTGATAGCTACTACATTATTGGACACTTATATCTAGGGCATCGTTGGATATCTTATATGCATTATCTTATTTGGTGTTTAGATTAATAAATTAAATATTTTATTTATCTATTTACAAATGATCAGTTGGGGTATAGAAAGCTTAATTTAAAAGATATACTAAGTGGGTAGGAAACTGTTAGTGACAAGGATTTGCTCTAAAGCCTGTGCTCTAGTCACAACAGCACGTTATTTTAAAGAAAATTAATTACCTATCAGGATTTCTTCTGAACTCTCTTCACTGTTTTGTTAACAGGGATTATTTCTTCAAGAGGAAAAAAACTCTTGGAAATTGAAGAGAAGACAGAGAGTCATTTCCAATGTTGACTTTTCCTCCCAGTCTCATCTACACCTTAATCTTGAAACATCCTATGAATTTTGGCAATTAACAGAGAAGGTGGCAAGATAGAAGTTAGAAACTACTAAATAGTATTTATTTTAAAATGTCCATTGCCAATGGAATCTGGCTTAAAAGACTCTAACAGCTACTAAAACATCCCCGAATAGGAACTGATTTTAAAAAGAAACCCACCACAGCACAAGATGTTGCCATTAACATGTTATGATCAACAGTTTGTGCCATTAGGCCACTCTTACCAACAGGCAAAAGCACAATCATTAAGACAAAACTGCATTGCTGGAAAACTAAATCAACTCAATAACCAACCGGTGGTCAAAGTACAATCCCATAGCAGAAACATTGTAGCACCTTCATTAAGCTCTAACAAGATGGTCCAAAGCTGCTCAGTAGTGCCTCCTCCCAAGTCTCAAGTGACACTTTCACAGGGCTTCCCCAACAGGGCTATGAAATCACCATTATCTGACTCCAAATATCCAGTCACACCATCACCAGGCCTCTACCGTGGAAGATCATCACATCCCATTTCAAAAGACCTAAACTTACCTTTGTTGCACCCTAAACCACAGACTATATCTTCATCTAACTTCAACAAGACACCATCATTATTGGAGGTCAATCAAACAGTCCTGAGCTCACAACTACCCCTCCCCAAACCTCCATCTTCAAGCCTAGACATTTACTGTACATCATCTTCACTGAAGTCTAAAAGGGTCCCAAGTTCATCATTTTCTGCTGTCCGACACCAAGAAACACCTTCCCTAAACATCATGTATACACCACCTTCTTTAGGACCAAACCAAAGAGCCCTTGGCCCAACATCACTTCAATCAAAATCTCAGAAAACATCACTGGACTGCCTTTGGACACCCTTATTGGAACGCAATCAAAGATCTCTGAGTTCACCATCACTCAAAACCAAATCTGAAACACTTAACTACCTTTCAACATCACCATTTTTGCAGCCGAAACAAATGACTCTGAATTCACCCTTACCTGCCTCCAGACCTCAGAAAACATCTGTACTGAACTCCAATGTTCTGAATTCATCTTTGTCCCATATAAAATTAAGGAAAACACAGTCTGTCCACCAGTCTCAGAGTTTTCCATTGTTTCAGTCTAAGTCTCAGACGACATTTACCTTTGATCATAACTTTCGGAGCTTCAGCTCACTAGTTTGTCACCCCAAGTTTCAGAGTGCCACTTCACAAAGTGACAAACACAAAGCTACAGAACTACCATCATCCCAAGTGAAACCGAATGTCTCAGGCATGTCACCCTCAAGCACCAAACCCTACATCAGGGGCACAGCAATTTCAACAGTAGGTTCCAGACTCCCGAGTAAAAACAGCTTCGGTTTTAGCACAAAGAAAGAATCAGATAAAGAAATTCCATGGACTTTAGATTATAGTAATCCTTGCATTGTTAAAGGTGGAACTGTCCCTGAGCAAGTGTTAAATAAAATTGTCAATTCTATCTCCAAGTCTAGAATCCAGAAGGATCTCTCTAGACAGATTCTCTTTCGAAGGATGAGGGGAAAGCCAAATCCTCGTCCTGGTCCCCGCCTTTCAACAACATATACAGTTTGTTTAGTTTGTGCTTCCTGCATAAAATCTCAGTGTAAACATCTTACTGGAAAGAGAGATCCTCGCTGTGCAACACTGTTTGTTATACCAACACCTGAGGTCAGTTGTGAGGGGAAAATAAAGGTGAAATTAGTTCTCATCCTCTGCCTACCAGAGAATTCTTGTGTTTCATTGCCTCTGAAAGAAAATCAGCCTGATGAAGTCCCTGATGACAGTATTGAAGAAATGAAGAAGATATCACAGATTTTACCCTCTTCTGAATCAAGTATCATCCAAGGGCTCAATGTGAAGAAAACATGGTTGACAACCCCAGAGAAGAGAGTCCTAAGTCAACAGCCCCAGGCTATTGACTGGCTACTTTATGTTAAAAAGAATAGTAATTCTCAGCTAAAACCCCACATCCCAAAACCTCCTTCCTCTTCCTCCTCTTCCTCCTCCTCTTCCTCTGCCTCCTCTTCTCCATCTTCTTCTTCCTCTACCTCTTTTGCCTTACCCTCCTTACTCCCTCCTTTAAAAGACTCTGCTCCACCTGACCTCTCAGGCTGTGTAGTCACCAAGGTACTTAGCTACCACCGGTTGCCTCCAGGGGTCTCCTGGCTGGAGTTTATATTCAATAAAGATCACCAGCCACTTCCTGGAAAATCAAATAAAAGTCAGTCACCACCTCCAAAAACAAAGTCTGTGAGGAATCCCACCATCAGAAAAGCAACAAAGGGTTCAAACGTGCTGCTCAAATTTTTCCAAAGCGTCCAAACTAAAAATCCTGATTAAATTAACTGTCTCTTTGAAAGCAATGATCTCTTAGTTCTTTAAGATTAATGTTTGATTTTCTATCATAATAATTAATTTTCTTAGTAAAAAGTAAGTATGATTCTATTTTAGGAGAACTATTATTTTAAAGGCTACTTGCTAGCTAAATAAGACTATGATCTCCTAGAAGTTAAAAATGAAATCCTGTATTTTTAACTATTTGCCTTATAGTAGCCACTATATAATTTTTACTCAGTAAATTTATCATAGTTGGTCAAATAACAAAAATACATCATCCATCTGACCTTTGACAGTGTCTAGTTCGTTGTTATTCTCCATCCTTATGAGATAAAATGACGGTGTTTACAAGTCAATTTATGCTCATCTGTTTCCCTATCTCTGAAGAAAATTTAGGTCATGTTCAACAGGTGGAAAAATATATAGAAAAGGAACACTTTCTGTTATGTATTCCTAGGAAAAAAATATTCTTCTATGTCAATATTGCACACACTGAGATCTAACAAGTTATTCAAACTTAGCAAACCAGAAGAAAGAATAGCAAGTACAAATAAGCCTGCTTCATGCTGTTGGTGACAATATTTCGATTATGGAACCTCAAGTCACCTGTGATTGCCTCTATTTATACATCTGAAGGGGTTAATAAAAAGTGTTTAAAAATATTTTTGTTCCCCTGGGTAGTAGGAAGTGAAGGAAGTTACTGTTACCTACTAATGATCTTCTCTGTGATTGTCTCTGTCCCTAAGGTCTAGAATGAGAGTGTTCTTATCTACACCAATGAGTCCATCCGGATACTCCACCCCATATCTTTTCTGGTCATTAAAACACATACTGGATATTTCCAATTGCAACATGGTGTACCATCTCAAACTCAACATGGTCAAAGCAGAATTCATAAGTTTTACTTTTTACCATTTATATCTTTACCTCCGTAGTCCTTTGCCTCAGTCATTTTTTGTTACAGTGGATGCCCCTCCATCCACTGGGATGTTAGGGATGACTGTTTCATTGCCTGCCTCTCTCCAAGTCAATGAATTCCACAGCTTTATTATTGTTGTAATCCAACCTTTCTCTGAATCATCCCCATTGTCACTATCCTAGTTGTGATCATAGGCATTTGTCATCTGGATTATAGAAACAGATGGTAAGTAAGCACTTTGACTTTTGAATATATTTCTGAGACAGAAATTTGATGTTAATCCACAGTTTATAATCTTTTAGACATCATCAATGGTTTTCTGGATAAATGCCAAGATGCCCTCAATGACTGAAGTGTGATAACCTCTCGAAATTGATTTCTTACTCTTCTCCAGTCTCCTAGTGGGTGCTTCAGCCAGACTGATTTCTTTACGATGCATAGATTTTGCCAAGGTCCTTCTTACATTTTAAATCAATGATTTTGACATATAGGAAGATCTTCCTATTTTTGCATTTTTCTCTCTGGTTCAACTTATCATCTTCTGGGAAACTTCTTTTCTGATTTGCTTACAAAAGTATTACTTGATCTTTCTATTGTCATAAAACTGTGTTCACTTATTGTGCAGTTTTAATCATATTATATTGTAACTATTATCTGTTCTCACTTACTAGACCGGAAACCTTTGGTCAGTAATTTATCCTTATTATTTTAATTTTTCTTTGGAAGAGAGTCAGTGCCCTAAAATATGTTTTGATGTTGAGTTAATGCTATTGAAATTCTTCATTTAAAAAAAGTTCTGAAACAACAAGAGTTTCATTGGTCTGCATTTTTGCATAAGATTAATACTTTATTAATCTTTATTATTTATAATACTTTATTATTTATAATACTTTATTAATACTTTATTAATCTTATTGCTATTTGTCTATTTTATCTTAGTAAAGACTTAAATAAACATGTTGCTGTTGAAAGCAATTATCCTTTTCTTATTGCTTATCTTAAAATAGTTTCTAGTATTTCAGTATCAAATATGTGGACTGATGTATAACTGATCTGTGATAATAAGGAAAATCCAATACATGTGATAATGTGTTCAAGACCTTCTGCAAACTCTTTAGAAAACATATATTCTATTCATCTTAAACTTCTTTTCTAATAATAAACTTTTTTTGCATTTAATCATTTAATATCTTCTCCACTAGACTAAATTTCATGAACAAAGGTTGTTTGTTTATGTATTACCACTAATTCTTCAAAACCTAGTGGTACCTGGAACATTTATGTACTCAATAAATATTTGTTAAATTAAACTGAGTTGTTCTACTGATTTTTATTTATTGACGCAAGTTGCATGTTGAATTTTCCATTTTTAAACTTCTTTTATAAACTTTATGCTTCACTGTAGTATCTTTTCTCTATTTTTTGAATTATTATTTAGTTGCTTTCAATTTCTACATTGTATGGGAAATTCTTTATATTGTTCTGATTTCTGTAGGGTCTACTTTTAGGATTTCTTTTCAAAATAATTCTTTAACCTACAATTTTTCTGTTTTTAATTTTTAAATAAACCTTTGTGAAGTCTGTAGAGGAAAGCATCTATACAAGCAACACATGTCCAGCTCTTTTTCTTATAGTTTCTATTGAGTTAATGCTAAAACTCCAAAATAAGGAGCATATTTTTTTGTTTGTTTGTTTTGGAAATTTTCAAACCCTCAAAAGAAGAGGGAATGGTAATGAACACATACTTGTAGTCCCCAGTTTTCACAATTTCAAATATTTTGCCAATATTGTTTTTATCTATCTCTATACATACACACTCTAGTGTTCTTTTTGTTGGGTTAGCAGAAAGCAATCCCTTATAGTGTTTCATTTTATGCATTAAATACTTTGGCATGTATTTTTAACATTTAAGGAATTTTTTTCTTACATAACCACAGTGCTATTATCATACAAACAAGAGTATCAATAATCTCAGGAGCATTTTAGAAGTAGAATCTGGAAAAAGCAAGTCAAAGGAATAAGTAATATAGAGATTCAAGCACTATGGTTAGAGGTTTGGGAAGATGTTTTTGCAAACCAGAGTCCAGTGCAGCTTTCTCCAACATATCTGAAATTGGATTTATTTTCTTACCTCCCAAATCTATTCCTTAATTTAGTTTATGACTGCTACATGCTTCCAGCAGCTTACACCAGAGACCCGGAGTCCTCATAGAGTTTTCTCTCTCCCTTGCTTGGTTTTGTTTATCACAAAAAGAACACAACATGAAATCTACTCTCTTTACAAATTTTAAATGTACATTATTTTTCAATGAGAGCTCTATAGTTGGGTTCATCCTAACAAACTCATGTGTGCATGTACTTCTATTTCAGTTCATGATCCCCACCCTTTTCCCTCATGACCTCCCTCTACTCTTCTAGTCTCCTTCCTTTATTCTACTAGATTTCCTTTGACTTATCTATTAATTTATATACATATATATATATTTTGGAAATAATAATTTTATTTTTTTTTTATTCTTACAGACTGCACTTTGATTCACTGTACACAAATGGGGTACATCATTTCGTTTCTATAGTTGTGCACGATGTAGATTCATACCATTCGTGTAATCATACATATACACAGGATAATGATGTCTCTCTCATTCCACCATTTTTCATACCCCTTTTGATTGGTTCTTTCTATCTATGCATAAAAGTGAAGTTTCCTGTCCTATATATTTATATAAGCCATAATATTTTTTTCTGGCATTTTTAAAATTTGTTCGTTTTAGTTAAACATGACAGTACAGTGCATTTTGACACTACACATACATGGAGTATAACTTCCCATTCTTGTGGTTGTACATGATAAGGAGTTACAATGGCTCTGTATTCATATATGAACAAAGGAAAGTTATGTCTGATTCATCCTACTGTTCTTCCCATTCCCACCTCCCCTTCCTTCCCCCGATTCCCCTCTGTCCAATTTGGTGAACCTCCAATCCTCCCTCCACCCCCATCTATTGTGGATTAGCATCTGCATATCAGAACATTTGACCTTTAGTTTTTTTGGATTGGCTTATTTCACTTAGTATGATAGGGTCCATTTTCATCCCTTTACCAGCATATGCCATAATTTCATTCTTCTTTATGGCTGAGTAATATTCCATTGTGCGTATGTATCACATTTTTTTTTATCAATTCATCTATTGAAGAGCACTTAGGTTGGTTCCATAGCATAGCTATTGTGAATTGAGCTGCTGTAAACATCGATGTGGCTGTGTCACTATAGTAAGCTGATATTTTTAAATTTGTTCTAATCAGTTATACATGACAGTAGAATGCATTTTCACACATCATACGTAAATGGAGTATGACTTCTTATTCTTCTGGTTGTACATGATGTAGAATCACACCGGTTGTGTAACCATATATGCACATAGGGTAATAATGTCCAATTCATTCCACTATCCTTCCTACCTTCACATCCCCTGCCCCTCCCTTTACTCCCTTCAGCCTAATCTAAGTACCTCTATTTTTCCCAGCCCCTGCCCCTTATTGTGAATTAGCCTCCGCGTATCAGGGAAAACACATAGTCTTTGGTATTTTGGGGTTGGCTTATTTCACTTAGCATGATATTCTCCAGCTCCATCTATTTACCTGCAAATGCCATAATTTCATTCTTCTTTGAGACTGAGTAATATTCCAGTGTGTGTATATATATATATATATATATATATATATATATATATATATATATACCACATTTTCTTTATTCATTCTTCTGTTGAAGGACATCTAGGTTGGTTCCATAGTTTGTCTATTGTGAATTGAGCTGCTATAAACATTGATGTGGCTGCCTCACCATAGTATGATAATTTTAAGTCCTTTTGGTATAAACCAGAGTTGAATAGCTGGGTCAAATGGTGGTTCCATTCAAAGTTTTCTGAGGAAACGCCATACAACTTTCCATAATGGTTGCACCAATTTGCAATCCCACCAGAAATGTATGAGTGTACCTTTTTCCCCACATCCTAGCCAACATTTGTTGCTGCTTGTATTGTTGATAATTGCCATTCTGACTAGTGTGAGATGAAATCTTAAGTAGTTTTGATTTGCATTTCTCTAATGGCTAGAGATGTTGAACATTTTGTCATATATTTGTTGATTGATTGTATTTCTTCTTCTGTGAAATGTCTGTTCAGTTCCTTAGCCCATTTATTGATTAGGTTATTTGTGTTTTGGTATTGAGTTTTTTGAGTTCTTTATATATCCTGGAGATTAATGCTGTATCTGAGGTGCATGTGGTAAAGAATTTGTCCCATTCCATTGACTCTCTCTTCACATTATTGATTGTTTCCTTTGCTGAGAAGTTAGTTTGAATCCATTCCATTTATTGATTCTTGATTTTACTTTTCACGCTTTACAAGTCATTTCCTAAGCTTACATGATTTTCAAAGAATTTTTTCTGCATTGCTTCCCCTTACCCACATCTCCACTCTGTCTCTTGATCTCTTTCTTCTGCTTACTGATCTTCCCTCTATATTATCTTATCCTTTCCTCCCCCTTTCCTTTATTTTACTCTGGTTTCTACATATGAGATAAAACATTTGATCTTTGAGTTTCTAAGTTTGATTTATTTTCACTTAGCATAATATTCTCCATCTCCATCCATTTACCACCAAATGCAGTCATTTCATTCTTTCTAATGACTGAGAATGCCATTGTGTGTGTGTATACACACACACACACACACATATAAACACACACAGTGAAATTTATATAAATAACATGGTACATATATATTTATCAATATATATATATATATAGTGATATATGTAGGTGAATATAGGTGAATGGATTAAGGAATTCCTATATTCACCTATATTCCTATATTCACCCATTCATGGGCATCTGGGCTTATTCCATAATTTAGACATTGTGAGTTGTGCAACTATAAACATTGGTGAGGCTGTATTACTATAGTATACCAATTTTAGATCTTTTTGGGAAAATGCCAAGGAGTGGAAAAACTGGGTGATATGGTTGTTCCAGCCCTAGTTTTTTGAGGAATCTCCATATTGCTTTCCAGAGTGATTGTACTAGTCTGCAGTTCCACCAACAATGTACAACTGTACCTTTTCCCCAAAACTTCATCAGCATTTATCATTGGTTGTATTCTTGATCATTGACATTCTGATCAGAGTGAGATAAAATCTTTGAGTAGTTTTAATTTGCATTTCCCTGATTGCTAGAGATGTTGAACATTTTCCCCTACATTTGTTGGCCATTTGTGTTTCTTTGGAGAAGTTTCTGTTTAGTTCTTTTGCCCATTTATTGATTGGGTTATTTATATATTTATTTATTTATTTTGGTGTTGAGTTTTTTGAATTCTTTATATATTTTGGATATTAATCCCCCATTGGAGAAGTAGCCAAACAAGATTTTTCTCCCAATCTGTAGGTTCTCTCTTTGTCCTCTTAATCCTTTCATTTTCTGTGCAGAAACTTTTAAATTTGATGGCATCCCACTTATTGATTCTTGGTTTTATTTCTTGTGCTTCAGAGGTGTCTTGGTAAGGAAATTGGTGTCAACATCTATATGATGAAGCATTGATGCTTTGTTTCTTTTAGCAGTTGTAAAGTTTCTGGTATAACTTCCAAGTCTTTGATCCATTTCAACTTGAATTTTGTGTGGTATGAGAGATAGAAGTCTAGTTTCATTTTTCTACATATAGATAATCAGTTATCTCAACATCATTTGTTAAAAAGGCTGTCTTTTCTCCAAAATATTTTTTTTCACCTTTGTCAAATATCAGATGGCTTTAGTTATGTGAATTGGTCTGTGTCTTCTCTTGTATTCCAATAGTATTCATGTCTACTTTGATCACAGTACTATGCTGTTTTTGCTACTGTAGCTCTGTAGTGTAACTTCAGATCAAGTTTTGTTTTGTTCTTGCTTATCATTGCTTTGGCAAGCTATTCTGGGTTTCATTCTTCCAAATGAATTTACAAATTTGAAAATGTTTTTTCTAATTCTGTGAGGAATACTATTGGTAGTTTGAAGGGGATTGCATTAAATTTGTATATTGATTTTGATAGTATGGCCATTTGGCATTATTGATTCTGTTGATCCAAGATGAACATCTTTCCATCTTGTAAGGTCTTCAATTTCTTTCTTCAGTGTTGTATAAATTTTTGTTTGTTTTTGATTATTTTGTACCAAGTTTATTTGATTCATTGTACACAAATGGAGTACAACTATCATTTCTCTGGTTTTACACGAAGTAGAGTCATACCATTTGTATAATCATACATGTACATAGGGTAATAATGTTTGTTTCATTCTATTATCTTTCCTTCTCCCACCTACTCCCTACCCCTCATTTCCATCTACATAGTCCATCCTTCTTCCATTCTTCCCTTTTTTTTTTGCCTCCCCTCCCCCCAGTTATGTATCACCAACTACTTATCAGAGAAATCATTCGGCCTTTGGTGTTTTGGAATTGGCTTACTTCACTTAGCATGATATTCTCCAACTTCATCCATTTACCTGCAATTGCCATAATTTTATTCTTCTTTATAACTGAATAATATTCCATTGTGTATATATTCCACGTTTCTTTATCCATTCATCTATTGAAGGGCATCTAGGTTGGTTCCACGATCTAGCTGTTGTGAATTGAGCTGCTATAAACATTAATGTGACTGCATCACTGTAGTATGCTGATTTTAAGTCCTTTGAGTATAGGCCAAGGAGTGGGATAGCTGGGTCAAATGGTGGTTCCATTCCATGTTTTCTGAGGAATCTCCATACTGCTTTCCAAAGTGGCTGCACCAATTTGCAACCCCATCAGTAATGTATGAGTGTACCTTTTCCCCCACATTCTCACCAACAACTATTATTGCTTGTATTCTTGATAATAGACATTCTAATTGGGGTAAGATGAACTCTTAGGGTAGTTTTATGGAATGCTTCACAAATTTGCATGTCATCCTTGCTCGGGCCATGCTAGTCTTCTCTGTCTCATTCCAATTTTAGTATATGTGCTGCTGAAGCGAGCACAATGTTGTATAAATTTTACCACAGAACTCTTTCACCTCATTTGTTAGATTAATTCCCAAATATTTTATTTTATTTTTTGAGATTATAATGAATGGGATGTTTTTCTTGGTTTCTTTGTCAGTTGAATCACTCTTGGACAATAGGAAAGCTATTTATTTGGGGGTGTTAATCTACTATCGTGCTACTTTGCTGAACTCATTTGTAAGTTCTAGAAGTCTTCTGGTGGAGTTTTTCGGCCTTCAAGTTATAGGATCTTTTCACCAGCAAACTGATATAATTTTACTTCTTTTCCTACTTTTGCTTGATTTCTTTCTCTTGCCTGATCACTCTGGCTAATGTTTCAAGGACTATATTGAATAGAAGTGGTGAGGGTGAAAAGTCTTGTCTTACTCTTGATTTTAGAGTAAATGCTTTTAGTTTTTCTCCATTTAGTATGTTTGCTTTGGGTTTGTTATAAATGGCCTTTATGATGCTGAGGTAAGTTCCTTTGATCCCTAGCTTTTCCAACACTTTTAACATGAACAGATGCTGCATTTATCAGGCCTTTTCTGAATTTGCTGAGATGATCATGTGATTATTGTCCTTTATTCTGTTCAAGTGGTGAATTTCATTTATTGATTTATGCATGTTGAACCAAACTTGCATTCCTGGAATGAAATCCACTCAATCATAGAGTACTACCTTTCTGATGTGTTTTCTTTTTTTAAAATGCAGCTTGTTAATATTTTATTAAGGATGTTTATTTCTATGTTCATCAGGGATATTGCTCTGTAGATTAATTTTTTTTGACATGTCTTTGCCTGGTTTTTGTGTCAGGATTATTAGTGGGTTCATAGAATGTGTTTTGGAGTGTTCCCTCCTTTCAATTACAAGGATTAACTTGAGGAGAGATTGATGTTAGTTTTTCTGTAAAGATCTGGTAGAACTCAGCTGAGAATCCACACCATCCTAGGCTTTCCTTTCTTGGAAGGCTTTTATTTGCTGTTTAAATTTCATTACTTGGTATTGGTCTGTTTAGATTTTCTATATCTTCCTGATTCAATTGGGGCAGGTCATTGTGTCTAAAAACTTATCTGTGTCTTTTAGATATTTTAGTTTATTGGAGTATACATTTTTAAAATAGGTTCTGATAATCCTTGGGATTTCAGAAGGGTCTGTGGTGATACCTCCTTTTTCATCTCTTGTCGATTTGGGTATTTTCACTCTTTCTTGTCTTTCAGTTAGTTTAGTTAAGGGTTTGTCAAACTTATTTATCTTTTTAAAGGATCAACTCTTCATTTCATTGATCCTGTGTGTTGTTTTTTTATTCTCAATTTCATTGATTTTGGTTCTGATCCTAATTATTTCTTGTCTTCCACTAGTTTGGAAGTTAGATTGTTCTTTCTTTCCTAAGTCCTTGAGAGAGAGCTTAAGCTTATTTATTTGGGATCTCTCTAATTTTATTAATGTTAGTACTCAGTGCTATAAGTTTTCCTCTTAGAACCGCTTTCATATTGTCCCAGAAATACCAATCTATTGTATTTCTGTTCTCATTTTTTTTTTATTTTTATTTATTTTTTTACGTTTACATAGGGTAATGATGTTTCTTTTTTTTCCCTTCCCCCCCACCCCTCCCACCCTTTTCCCTTTATACAGTCCTTCTTTCCTTCATTCTTACCGCTCTCCTTAGCCTAACTCTAAACCTAACCCTAAACCTAATGCTAACCCCTCCCACCCCCATTATATGTCCTCATCCGCTTATCAGCGAGATCATTCGTCCTTTAGTTTTTTGAGATTGGCTTATCTCACTTAGCATGATATTCTCCAATTTCGACCATTTGCCTACAAATGCCATAATTTTATCATTCTTCATTGCGGAGTAATATTCCATTGTATAAATATGCCACAGTTTCTTTATCCATTTATCAACTGAAGGGCATCTAGGTTGGTTCCACAATCTGGCTATGGTGAATTGAGCAGCAATGAACATTGATGTGGCTGTATCTCTGTAGTATGCTGATTTTAAGTCCTTTGGGTATAGACCAAGGAGTGGGATAGCTGGGTCAAATGGTGTTTCCATTCCAAGCTTTCTGAGGAATCTCCACACTGCTTTCCAGAGTGGCTGCACTAATTTGCAACCCCACCAGCAATGTATGAGTGTTCCTTTTTCACCACATCCTCGCCAACACCTATTGTTGCTTGTGTTCTTCATAATCGCCATTCTAATTGGGGTGAGATGAAATCTTAGGGTAGTTTTGATTTGCATTTCCCTTATTACTAGGGATGTTGAACATTTTTTCATATATCTGTTGATTACTTGTACATCTTCTTCTGTGAAGTGTCTGTTCATTTCCTTAGCCCATTTGTTGATTGGATTATTTGTATTCTTCGTGTAGAGTTTTTTGAGTTCTTTATAGATTCTGGAAATTAGCGCTCTATCTGAGGTATGGTTGGCAAAGATATTCTCCCACTCTGTAGGCTCTCTCTTCACATTTCTGATAGTTTCCTTTGCTGAGAGAAAGCTTTTTAGTTTGAATCTATCCCAGTTGTTTATTCTTGCTTTTATTTCTTGTGCTATGGGAGTCCTGTTAAGGAAATCTGATCCTGAGCCAACAAGTTGAAGATTTGGACCTACTTTTTCTTCTATAAGATGCAGGGTCTCTGGTCTGATTCCGAGGTCCTTGATCCATTTTGAGTTGAGTTTTGTGTAGGGTGAGAGATAGGGGTTTAGTTTCATTCTATTGCATATAGTTTTCCAGTTTTCCCAGCACCATTTGTTGAAGAGGCTATCTTTTCTCCATTGCATATTGTTGGAACCTTTGTCTAGTATGAGAAAATTGTATTTATTTGGGTTTGTGTCCATGTCCTCTATTCTGTACCATTGATCTACCTGTCTATTTTGGTACCAATACCATGCCGTTTTTGTTACTATTGCTTTGTAGTAGAGTTGAAGATCTGGTATTGCAATACCCCCTGCTTCGCTCTTGCTACTGAGGATTGCTTTAGCTATTCTAGGTTTTTTATTCTTCCAGATGAATTTCATAATTGCTTGCTCTATTTCTGCGAGGTACATCATTGGGATTTTAATTGGAATTGCATTGAATCTGTATAGAACTTTAGGTAGTATAGCCATTTTGACGATATTAATTCTGCCTATCCAGGAACATGGGAGATCTTTCCATCTTCTAAGGTTTTCTTGAATTTCTTTCTTTAGTGTTCTGTAGTTCTCATTGTAGAGGTCTTTCACCTCTTTTGTGAGATTGATTCCCAAGTATTTTATTTTTTTCGATGCTATTGTGAATGGGGTAGTTTTCCTAATTTCTCTTTCTGAAGATTCATCACTTATGTATAAAAATGCATTGGATTTATGAGCATTGATCTTGTAACCTGCTACTTTACTGAATTCACTTATGAGTTCTAAAAGTTTTCTGGTGGAATTTCCAGGTTCCTCTAAATATATAATCATGTCATCAGCGAACAGGGATAGTTTGAGTTCTTCTTTTCCTATTCGTATCCCTTTAATTTCTTTGGTTTGTCTGATTGCTCTGGCTAGAGTCTCAAGGACGATGTTGAATAGAAGTGGTGAAAGAGGGCATCCCTGCCTTGTTCCAGTTTTTAGGGGGAACGCTTTCAGTTTTTCACCATTTAGAATGATATTAGCCATGGGCTTAGCGTAGATTGCCTTTATAATGTTTAGGAATGTTCCCACTACCCCAATTTTTTCTAGTGTTTTGAGCATGAAGGGATGCTGTATTTTATCGAAAGCTTTTTCTGCATCTATTGAAATAATCATGTGATTCTTAACTTTAAGTCTGTTGATATGGTGAATGACATTTATTGATTTCCGAATGTTGAACCAACCTTGCATCCCTGGGATAAAACCCACTTGATCGTGGTGCACTATCTTTTTAATATATATTTGTATGCGATTTGCTAAAATTTTGTTGAGAATTTTTGCATCGATGTTCATTAAGGATATTGGTCTGAAATTTCCCTTCCTCGATGTGTCTTTGTCTGGTTTAGGTATCAGGGTGATTTTGGCTTCATAGAACGAGTTTGGGAGGGTTCCCTCCTCTTCTATTTCATGAAATAGTTTGAGGAGTATTGGAATGAGCTCTTCTTTAAAGGTTTTGTAGAACTCGGCTGAGAACCCATCTGGTCCTGGACTTTTCTTTGTTGGTAGGCTTTTGATGACCTCTTCTATTTCATTGCTTGAAATTGGTTTATTTAGGTTGTGTATGTCCTCCTCGTTCAGTTTAGGTAATTCATATGTCTCTAGAAATTTGTTGATGTCTTCGAGGTTTTCTGTTTTGTTGGAGTATAGATTTTCGAAATAGCTTCTAATTATGTTTTGTATTTCACTCGTGTCTGTTGTGATGTTTCCTTGTTCATTCCGAATTTTAGTAATTTGAGTTTTCTCCCTCTTTCTCTTTGTTAGTGTGGCTAAGGGTTTATCAATTTTATTTATTTTTTCAAAGAACCAACTATTTAATTTGTTAATTTTTCCAATTGTTTCTTTTGTTTCGATTTCGTTGATTTCGGCTCTGATTTTAACTATTTCCTGTCTTCTACTACTTTTGGTATTGGTCTGCTCTTCTTTTTCTAGCGCTTTGAGCTGTAGTGTTAAGTCGTTTATTTGTTGATTTCTACTTCTTTTTTTGAATGCACCCCATGAAATAAATCTTCCTCTAAGTACTGCTTTCATAGTGTCCCAGAGATTTTGATATGATGTGTCTTTGTTCTCGTTTACTTCTAAGAATTTTTTTATTTCCCTCCTGATGTCTTCTGTTATCCATTCATCGTATAATAGTGTATTATTTAGTCTCCAAGTATTGGAGAAGTTTCTGTTTTTTATTCTGTCATTTATTTCTAATTTCAATCCATTATGATCTGATAGAGTACAAGGTAGTATCTCTATCTTCTTGTATTTGCTAACAGTAGCTTTGTGGCATAAAATATGGTCTATTTTAGAGAAGGATCCATGTGCTGCTGAGAAGAAAGTGTATTCGTTCTTTGTTGGATGGTATATTCTATATATGTCCGTTAAGTCTAAATTGCTGATTGTGTTGTTGAGATCTATAGTTTCTTTATTCAATTTTTGTTTGGACGATCTATCCAGTGGTGAGAGAGGTGTGTTAAAATCGCCTAGTATTATTGTGTTGTGGTCTATTTGATTTCTGGAATTGAGAAGGATTTGTTTGACGTACGTGGATGAGCCAATGTTCGGGGCATAGATATTTATGATTGTTATGTCTTGCTGATTTATGCTTCCCTTAAGCAGCATGTAATGTCCTTCTTTATCCCTTCTGACTAGTTTTGGTTTGAAGTCCACATTATCTGAGATGAGGATGGATACTCCAGCTTTTTTTGCTGTGTCCGTGTGCATGGTATGTTTTTCCCCATCCTTTCACCTTTAGTCTATGGGTGTCTCTTTCTATGAGATGAGTCTCTTGCAGGCAGCATATTGTAGGATTTTTCTTTTTAATCCAATCTGCCAGTCTGTGTCTTTTGATTGATGAATTCAGGCCATTAACATTCAAGGTTATTATTGTGATATGATTTGTATTCCCAGTCAATTGACTCATATTTGTTTTTGACATGATTTGGTTTCTCCTTTATTTGGCTATTCCTTTAGGCTAGCGCCTCCTGTTGCTGATTTGCATCGTTGTTTTTCATCTCTTCCTCATGGAATATTTTGCTGAGAATGTTCTGTAATGCTGGATTTCTTTTTGTAAATTCCTTTAGCTTTTGTTTATCATGGAAGGATCTTATTTCATCGTCAAATTTGAAGGTAAGTTTTGCTGGGTATAAGATTCTTGGTTGGCATCCGTTTTCTTTCAGGGCTTGGTAAATGTTGTTCCAGGCCCTTCTGGCTTTTAGGGTCTGGATTGAAAAATCTGCTGATATTCTTATTGGTTTCCCTCTGAATGTAATTTGATTCTTTTCTCTCACGGCCTTTAATATTCTGTCTTTATTTTGTATGTTAGGTATTTTCATAATAATGTGCCTTGGTGTGGGTCTGTTGTAATTTTGTATGTTTGGAGTTCTATAAGCCTCTTGTATTTGGTTTTCCATTTCATTCTTCAGATTTGGGAAATTTTCTGATATTATTTCATTGAATAGGTTGTTCATTCCTTTGGTTTGTTTCTCTAAGCCTTCCTCAATCCCAATAATTCTTAAATTTGGCCTTTTCATGATATCCCATAATTCTTGTAGATTCTGTTCATGATTTCTTACCATCTTTTCTGTTTGGCCAACTTTGCTTTCAAGATTAAATAATTTGTCTTCAATGTCTGAGGTTCTGTCTTCCAGGTGCTCCATTCTATTGGTTATGCTTTCTATGAAGTTTTTAACTTGGTTTATTGTTTCCTTCATTTCAAGTATTTCAGTTTGGTTTTTTTTCAGTATCTCTAACTCTTTATTGAAATGATCTCTTGCTTCCCGTATTTGGTCTTTTAACTGTTGATTGGTGCAATCATTTAATGCCTGCATTTGCTCTTTCATCTCCTCCTTCAATGCCTGCATTTGCTCTTTCATCTCCTCATTTGCTTCCCTGATCGTTTTAATTACGTACATTCTGAACTCCGTTTCTGACATTTCTTCTGCTGTGCTGTCATTGGGTTTTATTGATGTAGTATCTAGGTTTGTTTGGGACATTTTCTTCCCTTGTTTTCTCATATTGGTCAGTTGTCAGTGGGACCCAGAGATATTGCAGTTTTCCGCTATTGGCTTATAGTGTCCCTGTAGATTTCCAGTGTATCACCTCCCAGCCTTCAGTAGCCTGATGTCTTGGAGGAATCTGATAAAGCAGCGTATCCGAAGAAAACTGCCCCTAGCCCCCTACTGGTTCCACGATTTGGAACTGGCTCTGTGCTGAAATGCTCTCACTGTGGGCCTGCACTGTGCAGCTGGCCGTGTGGGAGGAGCTCACTGCCGGAGTGTGGAAGGCTACCTTGGGAAGACTCTAGCTGCCCTGCCTGGCTCCGATAAGCCACCTCTATCTGGGCCTGCCACCCGGGCGGAGCTTTACCCAGTGGGCAGACTCACCTGTGGCTCTATTTCAGTCCCAGTCTCTCAATGCCTCCCCTTCTTAACTCCTGGGTTCTGGAGCGACAGGGGGTGCAGTCTCCCTCTAGGCCGCCATCTTGGATCGCCCCGAGAAGAGAGCCTGCAGCCGGAGTGGGCAGAGCCGCCTGAAGAGGTGTCTGGCTGCCCTGCCCTGATCCCAGAGGCTGTTTGCAGATCGAGGCTCTCCGTTGGTTCGGGGGCTTGTGGCTGGTTCTATGTAGAAAGTCTCTCACTGGGCGGTCAGCTCCGAGAGGCTAGCCTTGAACGGCACCTCCCACCGCAGGGGTCCAGACTACTTGGGGAAGTCTCTGGCTGCCCTGTCTGGACCCTGAATCTGCTTGCGTGCCAGAGTACGCTGAGCTGCACTGGCTCCGGGACTCGGAGCTTCTTCTGTTCAGAAAGGCTCTCACCAGCGGGCCTCTGTTCTCATTTATTTCTAAGAATTTCTTGATTTCTATTCTCATGTTTTCTTTGATCCTTTCTTCATTTAGGAGAGTATTTTTCAATCTCCATGTGTTTATGTGATTTTCATTATTTCTTCTTTTTTGTTTCTTTTTATTTATTTTCCATTACGATCTGATAGGAAACATGGAATTATATCAATTTTTTGTATGACAGGATACATGGAATTATTTCAAGTTTTTTGTATTTGCTTAGATTTGCTTTGTGGTCTAGGATATGATCTATTTTGGAAGAAGTGTCACATGCAGCTTACAAGAAGACAAATTCACCTGTTTGGGGGTGAAATATTCTGTAGATGTCCATCATAGGTCCTTTTGATTTATAGTGTTATTTAAGTTGGAGATATATTTTTTGATTTTGTGTTTTGTGTTTTGATGACTTGTCTATTGGTGATAAGAGTGTATTGAAGTCACCCAATATTATTATGTTGGGGTCCATGTGGTATTTAATATCATGGAGTATTTTTTTTAATGTAATTGTGTGCATTGATATTTGGACATTAATGTTTACGTAGTTATATTTTCTTGTTGGATTGCTCCCTTCACCAGGCTCCCTTTACCAGCTTTCTTTGTCTCTTCTGATTAATTTTTGCTTGAAATCTGCTTTTTCAGATATGAAAATAGGTACTCCTGCTTATTTTCATGGTCTGTATGCATGGAATATTTTTTTTCCATCCTTTTACCTTCAGCCTGTGAATGTCTTTGCCTACAATCTATTATAAACAGCATATAGTTGAATCTTGCTTTTTGATCCATTCTGCTAACCTGTGTTTTTTAATTATTATCATATTATGGACATGTTTTGTGATTTCCTGTCTTTTTTTTTTTTTTTTTTTTTGCTGTATTTTATCATGTATTAATTCTCACTTAGCAGATTATTCTTCTATTGAACTTCCTCTATTTGAGAGCTTTGGGAATTGTTTTTTAGATAATATATATGCAGTTTATCTCTGACTATTATTGATAGTTCTGACTTGGTGGTCATAAATTATTTTAATTTATTTTTATCATGAAAAGTTTTTATTCCCCCCTCAAATTTGAAACTGAACTTTGCTAGATATAGCAAACTTGGCTGACAGTTGTTTTTCTTTTAGGGGACTTGGAATATCTCATTCTAGTCCCTCCTTGATTTTAGGGTCTGAGTTGAGAAATCAGAAGTAAGCTTTATTGGGTTGCCTTTAAATGTGACCTGATGTTTTTCTCTTGTAGTTTTAATATTCTCTTCTTATATTTGATGTTAGGCATTTTGATTATGCTATGTCTTGGTGAGCTTCTCATTTGAGTAAGTCTATTTGGGGTACTGTGAGCCTCCTGTGTGTGGATGTTTATCTCATTTTTTACATGGGAAAAGTTTTCTATAACTAGTTCATTGTAAATGATCTTTATGCCTTTAGTTTGTATCTCCATATTCTCTCCTATCCCTATGATTCTCAGGTTTGGCCTTTTAATATTGTCCCAGAGTTCTTGTATATTCTTTTCATGTTCTATAATTTTTCCCTTTATTTCATTCTGTGTACTCAAGAGCATATAACCTGTGTACAATGCCTGAAATTCTGTTTTCAAGAGCCAAGGTTCTATTTCTACACTTTCTAATCTGTTAGTGATGCCTTAATATGAATTTTTTATTTTATTGTTTGTATTTTTCATTTCTAAGAGATTTGCATGGTTTCTTTTCATAATTTCTATTCTTTATTGAAGCAATCGTTCATCTTCTGTATTTGCTCTCTTAATTCATTCCTTAGATTTTTTTTCAGTTTATTGAACATTTTAATAATCAGTTTTTTACAATATTTCTCTGGGATTTCATATACTTCACTGTCAATGGGATCCTTTGTTGGGGGATTGTGGATTGTGGGGTAAGATTTATTTGTCTGATTCCTTGTGTTTTCAGAGGTCTTGGACTTGGGGATCAGTTGAGGTAAATTCCCCTACCTCTTTTATACATGTGTCCTTAATTATGGGCATAATTAACCTGTTTGTTCTTGTACTTGTGTCTGTTTTTCAAATATGAGTAGATGCCAAGGGATGGAACCTAAGTTTTCTCTCCGATTGTTCCTCCTTGGGTCTTGTCATTGATTTTATGGCTTTTCTCTCCCTACTTCTTTGAGTTGGAGTACCGTCAGTACTCATGAGGAGTAGATTGTGTGTGATCGGAGAGTCTGTTGCTTGGTTGAGATGTAAGTATTTCTCAGATGCAGAATCAACCCTGTGGTCTTGAAGTGTCTCAATCTTTTTCTAGTCTGTCAAGGGAGTGAGGAGCCAGGAGTGACACTAATGTCAGCAACACATGTACAGCTTTATGTTAAATGTCCAGTGTCTACTTTGAAGTGTCTAATACTATTTGTCACCTATATAGGAGTGGTAGGATCAGCATTTAACAAAAATAAAAATATCATGAACAAACAGTTCAGGAATTTGACAGTAGGTGTCTATTATATTGTCTAACATATAATGATCCCTCCAAATTGAATGGTGTTAGAATTATGTGGTCTAATCATTAGTTTTTTTTGTCTCTTTTATTCTTTGTATTAAATTAGAGCTGAAAAATGAGCATCATTGATTTATGTGTGGAAGAAAGGTGTGATGTCTTTTGGTTGAGCAGGCAGTGTATCTAACCTGTGAACTTTTAATGTACTTGGAGTTTCCCAGTACCTCACAGATTAGGGTGAAATAAATAGTAGTAACAACCATTGCAAACAATACATAGCATTAAATAAATACCCAGTTCCTGCTATGCATCTTCAGCAATAATTGCCACCAAAATACAGAAATGGTGGGTTCAGCAATTGTCAATATTAAAAACACTGACCATGAACTAGATCTCTCTTTAAAACAAACAGCAGGTGTCAACTCTATCATCCACAGCACTAATGGTTGCATTAGCCTTAATGGTGGGGGCAGGCATTACATAAGCCAATTAGTTATGAAAGATGGTACAAATACAGTTTATTAGAGGAAAAGAAATTGTGATAGGAAGGTAGAAAAACGTTTCCAATTTCAAAAAGTGAACAGAGAATGCAGAAGAGATGTAGCAGGTGATATTTACATAGAAGGAGGGGGAAAATAGAATAAGCAAAGTATTGGGAAAGTTGAAGAGAGAACAATAGAATTTGGCCATTAGTAGAAGAGTGAGAAAGAGAAACAAGAGAAACAATTGAAAATAATACAAAAAAAATATACAATCCACAAAAACCCAGCCTCTCAGAAGGCAAGGGAAAAATAACTACATTAAAAATGTTAATGGAGAGTTAAAGAAAAAAAAATAAGTGTATGTATATATGTCCCTGAACCAATCAGCACAGCAAGGGTTCACACACATGAAAAGAAAAAAATAAATAAATAAATAAAAGGAAAAAAATGAAGAATGAAGGGATCTTCTCCACCGAAGTGGTCAAAATAGTTGACTAGATCAGTTTATCGATGTCTATGTCCAACGGTCTTTCCAATTTCTTGGTGCATGATAGAGCAAGGGGTAGGGGTTATTGACCCCTTCCTGTTTTTGTGTTGCTCTCTGAGTTCCCAGTTGGAATGGCGTGAGATGGAAGCTGTCTGATATATGACTCAGTTTTCCTTCTCACCAGTATGATGACATGTGATAGGTTAGGAAGTACTGTACATTGGAATTTTGTCCGTTCAGACCAGTTTAGTATACTCCCATGGCTTTCTGAGGGGAGTTCCATCAGGTGGGACTTAATTCCAATCAGAGCTCAGAGCCTTTGTTAGGTGATGTCTGCTCTGGAGAGATTAGATTGATCTTACCCTAGAACTTGAAAGTTGCCTATATCTGCTGTGGGTCTGGTTCCCAGGAGCCTCCCAGGAAGTCCACTCTGAGGGTGGTGGTGATACGCTACACACTGCTGCTCATGAGCACAGCCTTCCTTTTCTTTGTTCTCCAGTGAATTCACCGGTGTGCTCAGCTCCTAGCTTACTTCAGCTGGTCATGTGAGCTGCTAATCTCAAAGGAGAATTGACTCAGGCTCTCCTTAGCCCTTCGAACTCTAATCTCCCTGGGTACCGTCTCCTCCATGACTGTTCCACTCATGCTCTGCCAGGCACAGCTTAGGCCACCTTATTGGCACCTGGTGGGATATTGTGACAAGTTGAGATATAGAGAACACTTTTGAAGCACCAGTGTACAATGCAGCCTCTGGATCAGTTCAGGTTAGGCAGTTTTTTTTTTTTTTTTTTTTTTTTTTTTTTTTGTTCTCAGGATTTTCTGTATCAAATCTGTGTTTTTCTTCCCTCCGTTGTAAATTAGTACCACTATAGCTGCTTTCAGCACCAGTGTGGCACCCTGGTCAGCTCCCATATAGTCTTTCTTCTTTGTTTATTGTACTCAAATATCTGAGTCCCTAAGCTACTTTTAATGTCCAATATTGAATTTTAGTGAATAATATTTGGGACATGAATATTTAAAATATCTTTGGGTTGGACTGTTCCCTTTATTAATATGTAGTGACCTTCTTTGTCTCTTCTAACTAATTTTAGCTTAAAGTCTTTTATGGATATGAGAGTAGAGACTCCTATTTTCTTTCAAGTTTCATTTTCATGGAATATAATTTTTCATGTTTTCACTTTCAGTCTGTGCATGTCTCTACCTATCGGGTGTGTTTCTTGCAGGCAACAAATAGTTGGGTTTTGTTATTTAATGCAATCTGCCTGTTAATGTCTTTTAATTGGAGAACTGAGACCATTTATATTATTTTATTAGAGAGAGGTATATATTATTTCCTGTAATTTTTATTTCTAATGTATTCTTTGACTATTATTTTCATTTTCCTACCTACTTTTTAAATGAAATTTATTCATTCCTGAACTCTTGTTTTCATTATCTTCCATGCATAAGATTTCTGCAAGTATCTTGTGAAATGTTGGCTTAGTGGCCATGAACTTCTTTAATTTATGTTTATCTTGGAATGTTTTTACTTCTCCGATGATTCTGAAGTATGATTTTACTGGATATAGCAATTTTTCAGGGATTAAAATACACTTTTTCAAGAACCCCAGACCTAAGAGTTTCTCCTGTTAATCTGATTGGTTTTCCTTTAAATGTGATCTGGCAACTCTCAGATTTTATTTTTTTTCTTTGTTCTGGATTTTGGGCACTTTAGTTATAATGTGTCATGAAGAGATTCTTTTCTGGTCTGATCTATTTAAATTCTAAAGGCTTCTAATATCTGAATGTTCCACTCATTCCCAAGGTTTGGAAATTTTTCTGCTATTATTTCACTGAATAGGTTAATTAACCTGTATATTTTCTCTTTCTTCAATGCCTAAAGAACCTTAAATCTGGTTCTTAATGCTGTCCCCAAATTATAGTATATTCTTACCATAGCTTCTTTTTTTTCCTTTATTTTTTTTTTCTGATGTACAAGTCTATCCAGCTTCTTCAAGCTCTGAGAATTTCTGAAATTTTGTCTTCTACTTGATCTAATCTATCAGATGTTCAGCTGAGTTTTTTACTTGACTTTTTTGCCTTTTACTTCCAACTTTTCTGTCTGTCTGATTCTTTTCAAAAGTTTTTTTTTTTTTTTTTTTTCATGGTAGGGATTGAACCCAAGTTGCTTAACCACTGACGTAGATCCCCCCTTTTTATTTTTTATTTTGGGACAGGGTCTCACTAAATTGCTTTGGGCTTTCCTAAGTTGCTGAGGCTGACTCTAAACTTGAGATCTTCCTGCCTCAGCCTCCCAAGTCACTAGTTTTATAGGCATGTGCCACCATACTCAGCTCAAAAGTTCTCTTTATTGAAATATTTTTTCATATCTTATATTTTCACCCTTATTTCATTCATTAGGTCTTTTAATTCTTTGATAATTTTTAGCAATCAACATTTTATATTATGTGTCTAAATTTAATCTACTTGGGGTATTACAAACTTTTGGAGGAAACTTCTTGTTTTTTTTTTCCCTCAAATTTTCAGAGGTTCTATATCTGTTGTGATGGATTTGTCTTCTATTATGTGAGGGTCTTTTTTTTTTTTTTTTTCCATCTCTTTACAACTTGCCCTGAGCTGAGAATATATCTTGGCATCATAGTATCCAATAGTGTAACCATAGTGCTAAGTTCAGACACAATTCTTCTTTGAGAAGAGAGAATAACCATAGTAATACCAAGTGACTTAAGAACAAATCGTGTATCAACATGTATTTAAATAAACTTATTACTCACAATCTGTATAAGTCTACTAACCAATAAGAAAAATGGGTGAGAAATATTTCAGAATTGACTGAAAAGTTAAGCAGAAATTATGGTTTACTAAATAAATTAAATTGAAAGAAAAAAGTGTTATGGTTTAGATGTGAAGTGACCCCAAAAGCTCACATGTGAGACAACACAGGAAGGTTCAGAGGAGAAGTAACTGGGTTGTAAGAGTCTTAACCCAATCAGTGAATTAATTCCCTGATAGGAGGTGAGAATTGAGCCATGTCTATAGAGTACACATTTTATATCTGGAGAGTGGAGGTTCTTTCTCTCTCTCTCTGCTTTCTGATGATGCAAGCTGCTTCCCTCTGCCACACTCTTCTGCCATGATGTTCTGCCTCACCTTGCGCCCCAAGGATTGGAGCCAGCCTTCTATGGACTATGACCTCTGAAACTGTGAGTCCTCAAATAAACTTTTCCTCCTTTAAAATTGTTCTGGTCAGATCTTTTAGTCACAGCAGAGAAATAACTGACTAAAACAGAAAGAAAAAGAAAGAATAGAAGGAAAAATTGGGTGGGAGGGCAAACAAGATGAATGAGAGAAATAAGGATGAAAGAGAAGGCAGGGGAATGAAGTTTGGAATGAAGAAAAGAGACAAGAAAATAATTAATTAATTGAAAAAAGTACATAAAATTAGAACTATGAAAAAAACAATAAGGAGAGAAAGAATGAGTTCATTTACACAAAACAGCTAATGCAACAATCACAAAAGTATTTGGTTTTCTTCTTACAGAGGTATTTAAAATTGAGACATCTCTTTTTGGAGCATTGGTTTTAGAATTCCCCAGCTACAGGAAGGTTTGTAGTATTTAATTATTGTGCTGTTTCTTCATTTTCAATCCTGACCCAAACTGGCCAAACTTCTTAGTGGAATCTTTATGCTGCATTCTACTTCTCCATGACTGCGGGCAAGCATTGGTGGAGCTTTGTCTGTTTCAGAGAAGATTTAACCCCCAATATCACTGTGCTTTTGCATCTGGGGGTGGTGGTGTTACTATGGTTCTGACTGGTCTTCTTTCCTGGGTAGTCTGTGGATTGATCCAGATTGTGCCACACCCCTTGTTCCAAGAGTCACAGTCAATGTTCTGTGGGGAGGTGTGTGAGAAGTGCCAAGGACATGTCAACCAATTCTTTAGACATTTCTGGAAATGGGAGAGGTGGTCAGGCCTAGGGGAGAATGCTGCAGAATCCAGAACTGACCCACTTCCATTCCTTGTCATCCTGCTCCTTCTCATGGAGTTCAGATCATCAATTTCAAATGAAAGCATCCTTAGCTTTTCTCTGTTTTGCAGAGCTTGCAGCATGGCCCTTTCTGCTGCCCAGTTTGTCTTAAGTCCCTGCCATAGTCTCATTCCTGTACCAAGATTGACTCACCGATTGAATGCCCACTGATTCAGTGAAAAAGAAGGCATAGTGTGGGTCTTGAGTGCACAAAGAGAAAAATCAAGAATAGGACAAATCAAAACCAAAACCACACACACACACACACACACACACACACACACACAAATAAATAAATAAATAAAATAAAATAAAGGAAAAGGGATTTTGAATCTCCCATGCAATTTAAGCAATGAGGTTTTTAAAACTGATGCTTCTCCCTCACTTTCATTCAATCCACTTGTAAGTGCCTGGACTTTCTTCTGCACTGGATTGCTTTACAATATCTGAGTTCTATTTTGAACAGTTGGAGGTTGTACTGGACAGCAGAATCTGTTTTCCTTAAACTCTGGGAAACTTTCATTCACTGTGCACCTGGTACTGGTTTGGCCTATTCTCTTAATTAATTCTCTATCTATTTTATACAGTAGCATTCCTGAGATTTTCCTTGTTTCTAGCTCTCTTGGTTGACTTCTAGAATTTTGTCACAGGTTTTCTACCTCATTATGGACATGAAGAACAGATGTTTGACTTAATCCCTGAGAATTGTTGTGATATGGTGGGTTCCTCTACTCCCCAATTTTCCTGTCCCTGGTTTGGATTTTAAGTGTCTCCCAAAGGCTGTGTGCTCAAGTCTTGGTCACCAGCTCATGTGACCCTACTGGTAGATGGTGGAATCTTTAGGAGGTAGAGCTTAGAAGAAGGAAATTACATCATTGAGGGAATTCCCTAGGGGTTATTGGACCCCTGGTCTCTTCTTATTTCTCTCTTTGCTTCTTGAAATCAATGAAATGAATAGGTTTGCTCCACCACTTGCTCCCTGCCAAGAAGCAGTGCTTTGCCACAGGTTCAAAAGCTATGGAGCCAACCCAAACAGGGACTGAAATCTCTGAAACTATAAGTCAAGTATTTCCTTCTTTTAAATTGATTATCTTTGGTATTTTGTCATAGTGATGGAAGTCTGCCTTATATAGTAAACCCCATAAAATTTATAATTTTCTTTTATCCACATTAGGAAGTAAGAAGAAATGAATAAATTAATTTTAATAATGTATTTTACCTAACACCATATATATAAAAGTGTTCTATTTCAACATGTTCTCAACTAAGATTGATTTTACTCCCAGGGGTATTTGGCAATATTTGGTAACAGTAGAAATATTAGGATTATGGCACAAAAGCATTTTAAATGTTACTGGATACTGCTAAATTTCTCCTCAAAGTGTTTATATTAATATACATATCCACAAACAATCTATGTGAACTTCTATTGCTCCAATATCTTACCAACACTACCTCATTTTCAAACATTTCAATTCTTGGTTTATATTAATTATATATTATAATAATTATTTCCTTGAACTGTATGCTTAATTTTCACTTCTCTCATTGCTAGTTATTCTCTACATATTTTCATGCTTTCATGTTTTAGGGTTACTCTTGTGTAACTTGCCATTCATTGGCTTTGCCCATTGTTCTATTGAGAACTTTGTCTATTTTGTATTAGTTTGTAGTAATTCTCTATAGTTATATTTCTAACATATACTCCTTAGTTTAACTTGACATTAAATTGACTTTGTACTGTCTCAATGAATGCTACTTGGTCATAATGTGTTGCCATTATACTCTGCAGAATTGCAGAAGTCAATTTCTAAAATTGACTTAAATATTCATGTTCAAAAGTACAGTAGAAATAAGCAAAGACCAACCAAATGAGAACAAGCAAAGTATTTATTCAGAGATTTATGTAGCAAGGGAGCCATCACATGAATTAGGCAGAAACTCAACATTAGGCAGAGGAGTAGGAAGGCTTTCCAGTGGAAAATAGTCAAGGCTTCAGGTCTACTCTGGTTAGACATTGTTACTGAGAAGTATGTAGGAAGAATAAAACGTTAAGTGCATCTTCATATTTAGCTTTATATAAGTGTTCACACATTGAAAGTAGAGATAAAAATTGGGGAAGCTGTCAGTTATTAATCAAGTTCTGGGCTTTTGGAGATAACTGGTATAAGCAATGTGACTTGGATTTCTGGAATTCTAGTGATAGTGGTATAACCTTTTATAAGTCTGACTTATATATAGTATAAGTACTGGTTACTGCAGATTAATGGGTTGATTTCTTGGGCTGCTTATTGGAGATTATGGGTTAGAATCTTATTTTTATATATGATTTGGCCAAGGTCGGTCTGTATATTCAGTGCCTCTTCTTGAGAGCATTGTTATGGAATTATAAATGTATGCATAGTTTTCCTATGTTCACTTTCTTAAAAACTTTGTAATTATATTTTGATAGGAAATGATTTTTGTTTGATTCTTCCATTATTCTTAGCTATATGCAAAGAAAGTAATCTAAATTAATAATTTAGATTAGCATGATACTTAATATAGTGTAAATAATTTTTCTTTGCCTGAATTAATAGATTTTTCCTTTGTCACTTTTAAATTTAGTTTAAATTCATTTTAAAAATTGTTACAGAAAAACATATAGATCTATATATAAGAAAATATAATATTTTGATATATGTATACATTATATAATGTTTAAATTAAAGGCAACATACCTATGTCCCCAAACATTTATCACATATTTTAATGGTAAAATTTTTCAAAATCATTTTTTTTAGCTTTTTGAAATGTGGAGTACATTATTGTTATCTATAATCACCTTACTGTACAATAGCAAAACAGAAGTTCTTGATCCCACTTAACTATGACTTAGTAGCCATTTATTAACTTTTCTTCATCCCTCCCCACCCAGACTCCCAGGTATCAGATAACCTTCTTTCTGCTCTGAACTTTTTTGAGATCAACATTTTCAGATTCCACATATGAGTGAAGTCATGTAGTACTTGTGTTTCTGCACCTGACTTATTTTACTTAGCATAATGATGTCTAGTTCACCCATGTTGCTGCAAATGATAGAATTTTGTAATGTATATGCATCACATTTTTTTCCCATTCATCCATCAGTTGATGGACACTAGGTTATTTCCATTTCCTGGTTTTTGTGAATACTGCTGCAACAAACATAGGAGTGCAACATGCTGATTTCATTTCCTGTAGATACCCAGGAGAAGGATTGCATGATATAGTCATCCTACTTTTAATTTTTTGAGAAAATTTGTACTGTTTTTCATGATGTCTGTAGTAATTCACATTCCCTCCAACAATGTATAACCGTTCTCTTTTCTCCACATCCTCTCTAGCACTTGATGTGTTTTGTCTTTTTTATAATAGATGTTCTTCCTAGAAAGGGGTGATATCTCAATGTGGTTGTGATTTTCATTCCACTGATGATTAGTGATGGTGACTATTTTTTTCATACATCTATTGGCCATTTTTATGTCTTCTTTTGAGAAATAATCTGTTTAAATTTATTGTCCACTTTTAACTGGGTTATTTTTGTTTCATTGCAATTGAGGTTTTGAAATTTCTTATATATTCCAGATATTAGTGCCCTGTCAGATGTATATTTTTGAAATATTTTCTCTGATTCTGTAGGTTTTCTGTTTACTGTGTTTGAATTTTCCTTTATTCTAAAGAACTATTTTAATTTAATGTAATTGTGGTTTCTGTTGTTGTTGTTTGCTTGTTTCCTGTGCTTTTGAGGTCTTATCCCAAAATTCCTTGCCCATTCCAATGTCCACAAGGATTTCACTTATATTTGCCTCCAGTATTTTTGTAGCTTCAGATGTTATATTTAAGTCTTTAATCCATTTTGAGTTGATTTTTGCACCTAGTGAGAGATAGGGGTCTAGTTTCTTTCTTCTGCATGTGGATATACAATTTCCCCAGCAACATTTATTGAAAAAACATTATTTCTCCAATGCATATTATTAGCTCCTTTGTTCAAAATTTGTTGGCTATAGATTCATATGTTTATTTCGTGTCTCTCCATTCTGTTTAGTTGGTCTACATGTTTGTTCTTATTTCAATACCATCTGGTTTTGATGACCAGCTACATTTGTAAGTATGTGGTGTAGTATTTCCTTTTTTTCTTTTTGCTCAAGATTTCTTTGGCTACTCAGGTGTGTGTGTGTGTGTGTGTGTCCTTTCCAAATTCTTTTATCCACATTCTGTAGATTTCATAGTAGATATCTTTTACCTCTTTGGTTAAATTTATACCTAGGTATTATTTGTAACTTTATTTAGAATATAAATAGAATTACTTTATTGAATTGTTTCAGATATTTCACTATTGGTATTTAACAATGCTATTGATTTTTGTAAGTTAATTTTGTGTCCTATAAATTTTCTGACTACAGTTTTAATTCTAATATTGTTTATGTAGAACATTTGGCCTTTTTTCTGATATCATGTACTCTTCAAACAGGGACAGTTTGGAAGCCCTCATGTCTTTCTTTTGCCTAATTCCCTTGGCTAAGGAGTTCTAGTGTTGTATTGAAAAAATAAAGTGGTGAAACTGGGCATCCTTTTCTTGTTCCAGATCCTTGATAGGAAACTTTCAGCTTCTCCCTGTTCAGTATACTGTTAGCTCAAGACTTGTAATAAATGACTCTTATTATGTTGAGGTAAATTCCTTCTTCTATAGATATTTTTTCCAGTTATTATCATAAAGATGGTTAAATTATATTAGAGCTCTTTTTTGCATCTATGATGGTTATCATAAGCGTTTTGCCCTTCATTCTGTGGATGTGTGTATAGCACTTGTTTATATACATATATTGAACCATCCTTGTATTCCTCAAATAATCCCACGTGATCATCGGAGAACAGTCTATATAATGTGCTGCTGAATTCACTTCAAGATAATGTTATTGAGGATTTTTCATTAATATTTACTAAGGATATTGGCCTGTAGATTCCCTTTTAAAATATTTTATTAGTACATTATAGTTACACATAATGTTCGTATTCATTTTGACATAATTACTTATAAATTGAATATAATTTGCTCCATTTCAGTCCCTGTGTTTCCTCTGCACACCTTGTTCCCCCTCCTGTATTCTACTGGTTTTTCTTCTGTTTATTTATTGTTTTTTAAATGGTGCTTTATTGGTATGCATGAAGATGAAATTCACTGTGATATAGTCACATATATATATATATATATATATATACATAGCATAATTTGGGGAAATTTATTCCATAGTTCCTCACTTTTCCCATCCCTCCTCCCTCTCTCTCTATCCCCTTCATCTACTCTACTGCTCTCCCTTCTATTTTGATGGAATCCACTCTTTCATTTTCCTTTATTTTATGTTAGATTTTGCATATGAGAGAAAATATTGAATTCTTGACATTCTGAGTCTGGCTTAATTTCACTTAGCCTGATGTTCTCCATTTTCATCCATTTATCAGCAAATGCCATAATTTCATCCCTCTTTGGAGCTGAGTAAAACTCCGTTGAGTACATATACCACAATTTCTTAATCCATTCATCTCTTGATGGCACTTGGACAGTTTCATAACTTGCCTGTTTGTCATGAATTGTACTGCTATAAACACTGACATCGATGTGCCTGGATCACTATAGTGTCCTGACTTTAGTTCTCTGGGATAAATATCAAGGAGCGTAACTTAGTTTTTGTGTTGTATTTGTGTGTGGTTTTGGTATCAGAATAATGTTGGCCTCATAGACAAAGCTGAAAAGAAATGCCTACTCTTCAATTTTTTTTGAAATAATTTAATTACATTAATAAGGGTCTTTAAATGTTTGATAGAACTCAGTGGTGAAGTCATCTGTTCCTGAACTTTTCTTTGATGGAAGACTTTATTTTCTTTTTGTTGACTGAATTTCGTTTTTTAATTAGTCTATCTAGGTAGGCTGTATCCTCATCGTAAGGAATGTGTGTCCAGGGATTTGTCCGTTTCTTATAAGTTATCAAATTTATTATCATATAGTTGTTGATAATTATCTCTCAAATCCTTTGTGTTTGTGTAGTGTTAGTTGTAATGTTCTTTTTCACTTCTGATTTTACTTAATCTTGTTCTTTTTCTTAGTTACTTTAGCTAAGGGTTTGCAATATTGTTTGTCTTTTGAGAGAAACAGCTGTTCATTGATCTTTTGTACTGTTCTTTTAGTTTTAGTTCATGTATTTCTGCTCTGGTTTTTCTTTCCTTCTACTCATTTTGAGTTTGTTTTGTTCTTATTTTAATAGCTCCTGGGGTTACAATTATAGGTTTCTTCTAAAAAATCTTTTAACTTTCTTTTGATAGAAAAATCATTTAATCAAAACAAGTTTACACATTGACATTTAGGGCTTAACTAGAATAAAATTAGGGTATGCTTATGTGTTATTTGTTTCTTTTATCTTTTAGACTCTCTCTGATCTTACACCTTTGGGAGCTTGAATATAATATTTTATTTGTAGACTTGGTTGAGCTTATTCTGACTGATGACTTTTTGACCTTTCTGTACTTGAATATTTGTATCCTTGTCTAGATTTGAAAAATTTTTTTGTTATGCTCTCTTTGAGTAAGATTTTCACTGTTTTTGTATTTTTTAATTCCTTGAACCCCAGTAACCCAAATATTTGTCCTTTTAATGCTTGCTCACAGATCTTGTAGGCTGTTTTTACTCCTGTTCATTCTTTTTTCCCCTCGGACTATATATTTGCAAATAGCCTGTCTTCACTTCAAGCTTACTGATATTTTTTCTGTTTGATCTGTTTTACTATTGATGATTTCTATCATGTTTTTAATTTTGCTTAAATATATTACTCGAGTAGTTTGCTTTAAAAGAAAAAACTGCTTCCATCTCTTTGTTAGGTTTGTCAGAGTAATAAATTGGTTATATTTGTTCTCTTCAAGGTTTTTTGAATTTCTTTAAGACAACTGTTTTAAATTCTTCATCTTAGAGATTGCCTATTTTGGTTACTATGGGTTCAGTTTTTGGTATTGTGTTTTTTCCATTAGGTGAAGTCATGGTTCCCTAAAATTCTTGATACCTGCTGGTGTGCCCAGACATCATCTGGGCATTGAAAGATTAGGTGTCTTTTCAAGACAGTGTAAACTGTCTTTTCATCTCTTTTTAATAAACATGTACTTTCATTACTTGAGCACTGGATAGCACCCTAATCTATGTTTGCTAAGTCAGCTGTTGGTGTGGCATTGCTATTTCAGCACTGGAAGTTGATCAAACCTTTGCTTGTCCCCAGTCCGTAACTGGTATATTGAGAATGAACCGAGAGAGTATCTTAAGAGGGATGTTTATTCTTGTGAGCTTTTCCCTGGAATCAAGAGAGACCCAGGTGCCTCACTGTTAGTTCTTGGCCTGTGGATAGGCACTGATGGGTTCTGCTGACTCTGGACAGAGTCACTCTGGTGGGAAATGTCTCAGGATCCTAGCGGCAACTTGGTGCCCATCTTCCTTTTATTTTCCTCCAAGAAGACTTTCTGTCTCTATGTTATGCTGCACGGGGTTGCAGAAGTAATGGGGCAGGCAACCTTGTGGACACCAACATGTCACACCCTGAACTGATAGCCTGTAAAGAGCAGCACGACACTGGCCTATGTCCAAGGCATGCACTGCTGTGAGATGCTAACTACTGGTGATGTGGGACAGATGAGACTCAACACCTGAGGAATTGTCAGGAAGCAGGTTTCTCTAAGCTGCAGCAGTCCAGAGGGGCTAATGCCTAAAAAAAAATCTCTGGATCCTGAGTTCAAAAATCTGTTTAGATGTATACTCAGAGGGGTGGTTACATGACAATGGGTGGGTATATAGCACTTACTCTTTGTCCAATATTATTAGGCTTGACAGAGGTTTCACCAGTTTTTACTAAGGAAAACAGAGATAGTATCTTTTGCATAGCAACAAGCTTGATTGTAGACCTAGCTTTTATAAGAAAGAGAAACCTGGCCTTTACAACAAAGAGGAAGCTTCAAACCACACTGAGCTCTCTTTAGAAGTCCTGCTGACATTCTTTGTAAAAATCTTTCTGACAAGAAGAGAAGCTTAATTACGGCAAAGGTCTTTTGGGGACTACTCCATTTCTTTTGACTGTTTGAATTTCTTTAAGACAGCTGTTTTAAATTCTTCATCTTAGAGATTGCCATATAACTCTGCCTTGCACTAGGCCATATAACTCTGCCTTGCACCAGAACTGGTCAAAAGGCTCTCTGTGTGGACAATGACCTCTGGCCATTAGAATCTTTCCATTGTTAGGTCTCAGCATGGCACAGAGATCCAATCCAGAGCCTTGTGCTATCTTATTCTTGGTGAATGCAATCCTTCTCTTGAGGCATCTAAGGCATTGTGTTAAAAAGAGTTGGAGGAGGATGACTTGGCAACTCTTTCCTTCCTGACTTCTTCAATATGTCTTGTTATTATACTAAAACTGGACACTGTGGTCTCTTATCTGGTTTCCTTAGCTCTGATAAAGAGAGTTTGATGCATGAATCACTGTTCGAGTTGTCAAATTGTCTAGAGGTGATTGATGGAAGATCTTGCTCAGTGACCAACTTATTTTAACCTTGGTTAAAATCTTATTTTTTCTTGTCATTATAATATAAGAACATTGCTGGCCAATGCCGTTGGATGTGGTAAGGTTTTTCAGTATGTGCACCAAGTACTTTTATAATCACATTATTTTTGTTTGATCTTTGAAAACTCCTTTGATGCATCTATTCTGGTATCTTCTTCATGACCATCAATTTATTATGTATTGTATATCTTTGATTTTTTAAAAAAATTTTCATCTTATTTCATTGTTGCTCCTTTTGTCTGAATTGTGGAAAATAATCAACTTATTTTTTGCATCATTTACTTTGTTTTATCATTTGTGATCTTAATTGTCTTCCCCTGCAGTTTCCCAACAGTGCTCTTGTATTTTTAGTTTCTTTGTACTTAAAAAAAAAATCAACATCAGGAACACATAATGTTGTTTTTAGATGGGTGTCTTTTCTTTCATATGTTTTATGTAATATTACAAATACATTTTAAAAACTTCTTATATGCTTTTTGACATGGAATATTTATCAAGATTTCTGGTATTTGATATAATGTAAGATTATGATACTTTCAAACCACTATTCTTGCAGGCATTACTAGCCCAGCTCTTTCTTTCTCTCTCTTCATCTTGGAAAAATCAGATATTCCAGCATTGAGTGTACTACACATGCCCTGACACATTATTATTTTTTCTCTTTAGTAAGGAAAACTCTCTTCCTCCTGCTTCTCCTCTTACCATTTTCTTCTTGCAACAGTTACTTTCTATATGTGTATGTTTGGTAGCAGAGATGCTCTAGTCACATAAAATTAGAGTCAACAATATTGTCATTATGACTTTATTTTTCTGGTTGATAGATTCTTGGGATCTCAGAGTTGAGACAAATTTAGAGGTTTAAAGGGAGTCTACCTGCCATCGTTAGGCATTCATTCACTAAATATTCCTTTTAGGTGCTGGAGGAATGATTTAAAGCAAGCTGCCTGGAACTCATGCTCCATTTATTTCTCTAGAAAAGAGAAACTCTTTCCTACCCACCTACGCATAGTTCCCCAAGGAATACAAAAGTCAGTTGCCTCATTCTAATCTCCTTATCAAGTGAAGTTCCCTTTAAACAAATCAATAGTATTTTCTATGAAGAATGATCCTTATTTATAGAATGCCATTAGCAAATTATTGTTGGTCAATTGTTATTCATAGTAAGTCCAGAATCTATAAATTTATGAGGCATAGCTTACCAGTCAATGTCCAGTTGTACAACTTTCTAGGTATAAATGGTGATATTTTATAACTTAAAAACTCTTCACTGTATAAAGTAATATTTCACAAAGCATCACCTGAGAAGCCTGTATTCTTCCAGAATAAGGAACATATGTTAGGGGCAGAAAGGAAGGTCATGGGAGCCTCCTGAAATGTGCAGGTCCTCTGTCTGCTTTGTTTCTGCCCTCAATGACCTGCAGCTTTGAGACCTTTAGGTAAACCTTGATACTGGGCAAGATCTCTGATAGTTTGAATCTGATGTGACAATCTGTTTCTTTGTGTGAGTTCAATTTCCTATTATCTGCCTCTTTCTAATTTTGTGCAGGGAACACAGGTGATTCAACAATACAAAATTCTTATGGACTTTGGCTTTTATTTGACTGTAACTTAGTGGGAAAATATATAAATATCAAGGATATTGAAGGAAAAATATCAGCATAAGGATACAGAGTATAATGAATGGGGCATAATTGTACATGAATTGTAGGCAATCATTCTTCTGTAAAGAACCAGAGTATAACTTTTAATTTTTGTGAGACATAGTCTTGTTGCAACTATTAACTTTACTGTTGTAGCATAAGAAGAAAAGTTGAAAGCATGTAAAATGCATTTTTCTCTCTTCTCAATAAGGTTTTATTTACATCATATAGTAGACAATATAAAGCAGATTAGGTCTCTGATCTGTACTTTGCTAACTCCTGTTCTTGATAGATGCTCTCATGATTGACATTTGTCTCTAAATATGAAATAAATAGGATAAATAGAATCCTTGATAATTGTTTTTCCTCTTTATAATGTGCTCAGTGGTAACAGTTGTTCAAATTTAGTTTTGAGTGTTGAGTTTAATCTTTAACTGAAATTTTAGAGGGTGAAATGATAATGATTAAGTAGGAAATTTAAATTGTTTTGAAATTTAATTCAAAAATTTTAAAAAGTGTTGCTTTTCAATTTAGAAGTGATTACAAAATTGATTTCATTAATTTAAAATTCTGTGAACTTTTTGTTTAATATAGATGAGTAAAATAATAATTAAGGGAAAGAATGTAGACCTGGGTGCCTACGGGACAAGCAAACAAACACAGGAACACATTTCATAAGATTAGAAGAGCTTGGACAAGCTGATCAAGAGAGTCTGCCCCTATATTCTTGGTCTCCATCTGTTTTAATCAGTTTACATTGCTGTGATCAAAATAACTAACAAGAAAATCTTAGAGGATGAAAAGTTTATTTGGCTCACAGTACAAGAGGTTCAGTCCATGGGTAGCTAATTCCATAACTCTGAGCCCAAGGTGAGGCAGAACATCATGGTGAAAGAGTATGACTATCTCCCTGGGCCCTATGTCTATTTCTAAAGAAGTTCTTGATTACTAAAACATAAACAAAGGAAAAAAAAAAACCTTCAGTTCTACAGTTTGGAATTTCTTGGCTATTCAGGATAGGTTATTGAACTGCTAATTCACAAATGTATGCCATTTATTTTCTGCATTATTTGAATTCATGAAACATGTGAGTTTCTAAAAAGAAAAAGAAAAAAAATATGAAAAGAAAGGAAAATCAACCCAAGTTTATTTCTCCTTTCACTGACACAATGTAAAATGTTCATTTTATGTGAGTCACTTCCCAAGGAAACTGCAATCTCTAAAATGTCATTATCCTCTCTGTACCTTACAGTTTTTCCAGAAAAAAAATAAATGAAATTGGCCCAAAAACCCAAAGGCGGAGTGTTCTCTCTGATATGTGGATGCTGACTCACAATAGGGTGGTTGGGGAAGGTTGGGGAAGGTTCATAGGATTGAACAGGGCAGAGTGGGGGGAAGGAAGGAGGGATGGGAATGGGAAAGGCAGTAGAATGAATTGGACATAACTTTCCTAAGTTCATATATGAATACTTGACTAATGTAGCTCCCATCATGTACAACCACAAAAATGGGAAGTTATACTCCATGTATATATGATATGTCACAAAACATTCTACTGTAATGTCTAACTAAAAATAACAAATAAAATAAATTTTAAAACATGGAATTGGATTATATTGTTGGTTCATTTGGACTTCTATAACCAATTAAGATAAGTCAGTGTCTTATAAACAATAGAAACTTATTTTTCACAATTGTGGATGCTACTAAATGCAAGATCAAGATGATAGCAAGTTCTGGTGAGGGTCTACTTTCTGTTATTTGGAGGCGTCATCTTACTACATTCTTATATGGAGGAAGGGGAGTTCTGGACTAATAGTCTCCTATTAAGGGGACCTATTTCATTCAATCTAATCACCTTCCCAAGTCCTTACCTCCTAATGTAATCATATTGGAGATGAGATTTCAGCACAGGATTTTGGGGAAGATTTAAACATTGAGTCCACAACAATTATATTCTCTCTCAGGTCTAAATGTTCATTTCTCTTTCAGATTGAAAACATAAAAGTGCACTTCAATGTTCAGTGATAATGTCTATGTGCTCTGTGCTCTTGTGCTCAGACACTCTCAGACTGTCTCTAACTGCAAACTTTAGCAAGTTAATTACTGTGAAAATCTGTTCCTCCAACAAAAAGAAGGAATATATGTTGAGTATCTGACACACGTGACTATGAAATGAATGGTTATCATTCCTATTACTATTTTATTGAAATTTAAAAATATTTATAATCTACTTTGTGCTATAATAATTACAGTTTTGTTATACAATTTAACCATTTTTAATTATTTAAAATAACATGATATATATATATATATATGAAATGTCAGTTACATGATTCTTTGGCAGTCTCTATTCTGATAAAATAAGTCTCTATTTAATTTTGACCATCACTGCAGTTTTGTCAGCTTTTTTTTTTTGTATCTGTGACCAAAAGACCTGACATGAGAAACATAGAGGAGGAAAAGTTTATTTTGGCTCATGGTTCAGGAGTTCAGTCCGTGGTTGAACTCCATTGCTCTGGACCCAAGATGAGGCAGAGTATCATAGCAGAAGGGTTTGGCTCAGAAAAGCAGCTTAGAGCATTGTGACCAGGAAGCAGAGACAGAACTCCATTCATCAGGGACAAAATAGAAACCCCAAATGCATACTCCCAGTCAACTATTTCCTCCAACCACACTCTAACTTCCTGTACTTACTGCTCCAGTTAATCTATATCATGGATTAATTGACTAATTAAATTATAACTCTCATAATCTAAACATTTTACCTCTGAAAATTCTTGTATTTCTCACATGAACTTTTGGGGGAAACCTCACTTCTAAACATAACAACCACTTATGTTAAATCTGATTATTTCTCATTGAGCAAAGTCTAGACTCCAGCCTGGTAAATAAGTTCCTCCATAATCTTGCACATATCAAAATCTCCTTTACCATTCACTGTTTTCACAATGCACTATGTCCACCATGCACTTCAAACTCTTCCTAATCTTTGACTGTTTCATATCCATATCCAAATACTTCAATATCCTACCCTATTATTTGAACTCAGCAATGTTAAAAATATTACAGTACTCTTTTTTTTTTTTTTTTTTTTTTTTTTTTGGTACTGGGGATTGAATCCAGAGGTGCTTAACCATTGAGTCAATCCCCATGCCTTTTTATTATTATTATTTTTTTATTTTGAGACAAGGTCTTGCTTTGTTGCTTGAGGCCTTGCTAAGTTGATGAGACTGGCCTTGAGCTTGCAATCTTCCTGCCTCCACTTCCTGAGTCACTAGGACTCAGAAGTCCACCCCTACTCCTGAGCAACAACATTATACCAACACTTGTCTCTTACTCTAGACCAAGAATTCTTGCATTGCATTCCTCTGCATCTGCCTTGAATTTCTTTGACTATATTTACACATAGAACTTTTCATCTTATTTATTGACAGTTTCCATTTCACCCATGAGATTTTAAGGGCTCTAAAATCTGAAGAATCTTTTCAGCATTATTTATTTCACTTGTTACTTTCACTGTATAGTGTCTTGTGCTTAACAAATGCCCTGCAGTAAATATTTAAATTAATGTTGGATTCTGGACAGGAAGTAAAGGGAAACAAGCTGAAAGCAATTTCTTTTGTTTAGAGAAATTATTTTCCTAAAGTTATAATCATTCCTTTCAGTGAGAAAAATGGTGTGTCAGGATTACTTTCTGAAATGACTGCCAGCCTTGTCCTACAAAGGAAGAAGTGTATGAAAAGGTCACAATGGCACATTACAATT
Source organism: Sciurus carolinensis (assembly GCF_902686445.1). NCBI lineage: Eukaryota > Metazoa > Chordata > Mammalia > Rodentia > Sciuridae > Sciurus > Sciurus carolinensis. Next base: position 101,083,165 of record NC_062221.1, on the reverse strand, counting down.
TTTCACTAAGGAAGTTTTAATTGAAGTAGTTTAGAATTAAGAAAATGAACTGAAGAATAACCACATACTTCTCACTCAACCAAAAAATATGTAATAAGTATATAATAAGTTGTAAATTTTTAAAAAGTTTGACCCCATTTTATATTACTCACAGCAGAAAGAAAGTTATTGTGATCTTTAATAAGAAGTGACACCATGGTTTAGAGCCCTTGGTGTTGTCATTTTTAAAACTTTAAATTAGGTTTTATCCCTCTTAGCTGTTTGCAATTTTCTTGAATTGAATGTTAGAGAAGAATATTAGTTTATTTTTATTCATTTTCAATAATAATAATTACACAACCATTGTTTTGGGGAGAAAAGTCTTTCTTAAACTGGAGATTATATTTTGTTTTCTACTTTGATTCTACACAAATTATCTACATATATTTACCTTAAATCTGTAATTCAGAGTAGATCAGAGCACTGTTTTGGATATAAAAACTTACTGAAAAAAATTATAAGACATTGTTTATAGAGTTAAAAAGACAAACTTACTATGACTATCATTTTTAGGATACCATCTCCCCTAGAGCCATAATATTCTTATGAATTTTAAAGCATATTGTTATCTCAGTTGTACCTGGAAGACTTTAGAAGAATAGTTTACAAAATGGTAAAGTAAATGTTTTTTTTTTTAATTATTAAATATCTAGAACTGTGCTCTCCATTAACCACATATAGTTAAGAACAACTCAAGATGTAGTTACTGACACATCTTAAAAATTTTAGAACTATAAAAGTGGTAAATGTCTGATAAACACAATATTATTACGTTGATAGGCTCATCCTTCAGTATCACACTGATTTCAGACTTATTGTTTTATTGTGGTATATATATTGGAGTGTGTGCCTTATTTCTGTTATTATGCATCAGCATAACATGTCTAGTTGATATCAATGGATTCATTTGACACTAATATTTTTCGTGCACTCATACAATGTTGTAATTTATTTGTTTGAATCTTTTATGTGGACAGTATAAATTGGTAATTAAATTGAAATATGATAGTTTGAATAACATAATTAAATAATAGTTTTAGTTGGCAAATAAGTGTGAACACATTTGAAATTTTAAATGAAAACATGAATTTTAAGATGGTGGACTAGAGGGTGACTGCATTCCATGTCACTCCAGGACTCAGGATTCAAGAAGAGGAGGTATTGAGAGACTCAAGACCAGCTCAGAGATGCTGGTTGAGTCTTCCCCACCGGGCGAGGCTTTCTGGCCAGGGAGGTAGTTCCGGGCGGTAGAGAACTTCTTGAAGGAGAGTTGCCCAGGGAGACTTCCCCACCGGGTGAGTCTTCCCTGCTGGAGGGCGGTAGAACCATAGACCCAGACCCAGGTCCAGACCAGCTGGGCCCCAGCCCGCAGTCTAGTGCTCTTTTGACTGACCATCGGTCAACACATGGAGTCACCTCTTCCCACTAGCAGGGAACATACCCCACCTGGAGGCCACCACTCCTAGAGGGGCAGCTTCCTTTGTGACTCACTGCATTATCAAGTTCCTCTAAGACTTCAAGCTACTGAAGGGTAGGAGGTGAGTTATTGGAAACCTACAGGGACACTATAAGTCAATAGGGGGAAAATTGCAATATCTCAGATTTTCACTACAAGAGGGGAAGATACCTGAGCAATATGAGAAAACAAGGGAAGAAAATATCCCAAACAAATCTAGATTCTACATCAATAAAATCCAACAACGGCATGGCAGAAGAAATATCAGAAAGGGAGTTCAGAATGTACATAATTAAAATGATCAGAGAAGCAAATGATGAGATGAGAGACAAATGCAGGCTTTGAATGACCACACCAATCAACAGTTAAAAGAGCAAATGTGGGAAGCAAAAGATCATTTCAATAAAGAGATAGAGATTCTGAAAAAACACAAACAAACAGAAACCATTGAAATGAAGGAAAGAACAAACCAAATTAAAAACTCCATAGAGCATAACCAATAGGATAGAACATCTGGAAGACAGAACCTCAGACATTGAAGACAAAATATTTAATTTTGAAAACAAAGTTGATCAAACAGAAAAGATGGTAAGAAATCATGAACAGAATCTCCAAGAATTATGGGATATCATGAAAAGGCCAAATTTAAGAATTATTGGGATTGAGGAAGGCACAGAGAAAGAAACCAAAGGAATGAACAATCTATTCAATGAAATAATATAAGACAATTTCCCAAATCTGAACAATGAAATGGAAAATGAAATACAAGAGGCTTATAGGACTCAAAATACACAAAATTACAACACACTCACACCAAGGCACATTATAATGAAAATACCTAATATACAAAATAAAGGAAAAATTTTAAAGGTTGTGAGAGAAAAAAAAAATCAAATTACATTCAGGGGGAAATCAATATGAATATCAACAGATTTTTCAATCCAGAACCTAAAAGCTAGAAGAGCCTGGAACATTTTTCAAGTTCTGAAAGAAAATGGATGCCAACCAAGTATCTTATACCCAGCAAAACTTACCTTCAGATTTGACAATGAAATAAAAGCCTTCCATGATAAACAAAAGCTGAAAGAATTTACAAATAGAAAGTTGGCATTACAGAACATTCTCAGCAAAATATTCCATGAAGAAGAGATGAAAAACAATGATGTAAATCAGCAAAGGGAGGACCTACCCTAAAGAAATAGTCAAATAAAGGAGAAACCAAGTCATGTTAAAAAAAAAAAAAAAAAAAGCCAAATGATCGGGAATACAAATCATATCTCAATAATAACTCTGAATGTTCATGGCCTGAACTCATCAATCCAAAGACATAGATTGGCAGACTGGATTAAAAAGAAAGACCCAACAATATGCTACCTTCAAGAGACTCATCTCATAGAATGAGATACCCACAGACTAAAGGTGAAAGGATGGGAGAAAACATACCATGCACATGGACTCAGCAAAAAAGCCAGAGTATCCATCCTCATATTAGATAATGTGGACTTCAAGCCAAAGTTAGTCAGAAGGGATAAAGAATGACATTTCATACTGCTTAAGGGGAGCAGAAATCAGCAAGACATAACAATCATAAATATCTATGCCCCAAACAGTGGCTCATCCATATACATCAAACAAATCCTTCTCAATTCCAGAAACCAAATAGACCACATCACAATAATACTATGTGACTTTAACACACCTCTCTCACCACTGAACAGATCTTCCAAACAAAAATTGGACAAAGAAACCATAGATCTCAATAACACAATTGATAATTTAGACTTAATGGGGGTATATAGAATATTCCATTCAACAAAGAGCGAATACACTTTCTTCTCAACAGCACATGGATCCTTCCCTAAAATAGACCATATATTATGCCACAAAACTACTGTTAGCAAATACAAGAATATAGAGATACTACCTTGTATTCTATCAGATCATAATGGATTGAAATTAGAAATAAATGACAGAATAAATCACAGAAACTACTCCAACAACTGAAGATTAAATAATACACTATTGAATGATGAATGGATAACAGAAGGCATTGGGGGGACATAAAAAAATTCTTAGAGGTAACGAGAACAAAGACACAACATATCAAAATCTCTAGGACACTATGAAAGCAGTTATAAGAAAATTTATTTCATGGAGTGCATTCAATAAAAGAAGAAAAAATCAACAAATAAACAACTTAACACTACGGCTCAAAGCCCTAGAAAAAGAACCGATTGACACCAAAAGCAGTAGAAGACAGGAAATAGTTAAAATCAGAGCTGAAATTAACAAAATTGAAACAGAAGAAACAATTGAGAAAATTGACAAATAAAAAGTTGGTTCTTTGAAAAAATAAACAAAATTGATAAACCCTTAACCACAATAAAAAAGAGAAGGAGAGAGAAAACTCACATTACTAAAATTCATGATGAAAAAGGAAATATCACGACAGACACTATTGAAATACAAAACATAATTAGAAGCTATTTTGATAATCTGTACTCCAACAAAATAGAAAGTCTCAATGACATCAACAGATTTCTAGAGACATATGATTCACCAAAATGAATCAGGAGGACATACACAATTTAAATAGATCAATTTCAAGTAATGAAATAGAAGTCATTAAAAGCCTACCAACAAAGAAGAGTCTGGGACCAGATGGATTCTAAGCTGATTTCTACAAAACCTTTAAAGAAGAGCTCATTCCAATATTCCTCAAAGTATTCCATGAAATAGAAGAGGAGGGAACACTCCCAAACTCGTTCTATGAAGCCAATATCACCCTGATACCTAAACCAGACAGAGACACATTGAGGAAAGAAAATTTCAGACCAATATCCCTAATGAACATTGATGTAAAAATTCTCAAAAAAATTTTAGCAAATTGCATACAAAAACATATTTAAAAAGATAGTGCATGATGATCAAGTGGGTTTTATCCCAGGGATGCAAGGTTGGTTCGACATCCGGAAATCAATAAATGTAATTCACCATATCAACAGACTTAAAGTCAAATCACATGATTATTTCAATAGATGCAGAAAAAGCATTTGGTAAAATACAGCATCCCTTCATGCTCTAAACACTAGAAAAAATAGGGATAGTGGGAACATTCCTCAACATTGTAAAGGCTATCTATTCTAATCCCATGGCCAATGTCATTCTAAATGGAGAAAAAACAAAAGCATTCCCCCTAAAAACTGGACAAGGTAGGGATGCCCTTTTCACCACTTTTTTGCAATATAATCCTTGAAACTCTAGCCAGAGCAATTAGACAGACCAAAGAAATTAAAGAGATATGAACAGGAAAAGAAGAACTCAAACTATTCCTATTTGCTGATGACATGATTCTATATTTAGAGGAACCAGGAAATTCCACCAGAAAACTTCTGGAACTCATAAATGAATTCAGAAAAGTAGCAGAATATAAAATCAATGGTCATAAATCTAATGTATTTTTATTCATAAGTGAAGAATTCTCAGAAAGAGAATTTAGGAAAACTACCCCATTCACAATAGCCTCAAAAAAAAAAATACTTGGGAATCAATCAAACGAAAGAGCTGAAAGACCTCTACAATGAAAACGACAGAACACCAAAGAAAGAAATTAAAGAAAACCTTAGAAGATGAAACGATCTCCCATGTTCTTGGATAGGCAGAATTAATATTGTCAAAATGGCCATACTACCAAAAGTGCTATACAGATTCAATGCAATTCCAATTAAAATCCCAATGATGTACCTTACAGAAATAGAGCAAGCAATTATGAAATTCATTTGGAAAAATGAGAGACCCAGAATATCTAAAGCAATCCTTAGCAGGAAGAGTGAAGCAGAAGGTATCACAATACCAGAACTTCAATTGTACTACAAAGCAATAGTAACAAAAACAGCATGGTATTGGCTCCAAAATAGACAGGCAGATCAATGGTACAGAATAGAGGATAAGGAGACAAACCCAAATAAATACAGTTTTCTCATACTAGACAAAGGTGCCAAAAACATACAATGGAGAAAAGACAGCCTGTTCAACAAATGGTGCTAGGAAAACTGGAAATCCATATGCAACAGAATGAAACTAAACCCCTATCTCTCACCCTGCACAAAACTCAACTTAAAATGGATCAAATACCTCAGAATCAGATCAGAGACCCTGCGTCTTATAGAAGAAAAAGTAGGACCAAATCTTCATCATGTCAGCTTAGGATCAGACTTCCTTAACATGACTGCAATAGCACAAGAAATAAAAGCAAGAATCAATAACTGGAATAGATTCAAACTAAAAAGATTTTTCTCAGCAAAGTAACCTATCAGCAATGTGAAGAGAGAGCCTGTAGAGTGGGAGAAAACCTTCACCACTCATACTTCATATAGAGCACTAATCTCTAGAATTTATAAAGAACTCCAAAAACATTACACCAAGAATACAAATAACCCAATCAACAAATGGGTTAAGAAAATGAACAGACACTTACAGACACTTCACTGTACAAGCAATCAACAGATATATGAAAAAATGTTAAACATCTCTAGTAATAAGAGAAATGAAAATTAAAACTACCCTAAGATTCCATCTCACCCCAATTAGAATGGCAATTATCAAGAATACAGGCAACAACAGGTATTGGTGGGGATGTGGGGAAAAAGGTACATTCATACATTGCTGGTGGGGTTGCAAATTAATGCAGACAGTCTGGAAAGCAGTGTGGAGATTCCTTAGAAAACTTGAAATGAAACCACCATTTGACCCAGCTATCCCACTCCTTGACCTACCCAAAGGACTTAAAATCAGCATACTATATAGAAGCAGCCACATCAGTGTTCTTAGCTGCTCAAATCACAATAACCAGATTGTGGAACCAACTTAGATGCCCATCAATAGATGAATGAATAAAGAAACTGTGGTATATATACACAATGGGATATTACTCAGCCATAAAAAAGAATAAAATCATGGCATTTGTAGGCAAATGGATGAAGTTGGAGAATATCATACTAAGTGAGATAAACCAATCTCAAAAAAGCAAAGGATGAGTGATCTCACTGATAAGTGGATGATGATACATAATGGGGGGTGAGAGGGAGGCAAGAATGGAGGAAGGATGCACTATTTAGAGGAAAAGAGGGGTGGGGGGTGTGGGGGGAAGGAAAATTAACAGAACGAATCAGACATTATTACCCTTTGTAAACGTATGATTACACAAATGGTATGCCTCTACTTCATGCACAACCAGAGAAACAAGTTGTACCCCATTTGTTTACAATAAAAAAATAAATAAACTCACAAAAATAAATAAATTTAAAAAAGAAAACATTATTATGCTAGATCTTTAATATAACTAAAAATATTAAAAAAGCATGGAAGTTTTGTAAAAATATATGTTGAATGGCAATTGCAATGTGCTGCATCACAGTAACACAAAAACCTTGTTCATTGTGTTAAAAAGAACATATTCAGCAAATACATCAGTCAAAAAGGCAATCATACTGGTTTCCTGAAATCAGAATTAAAAGTGAAAAACATTTTAAAATTATTCTTAAAGTAATTTGAATTTATAATTTAGACACAATCTGAAATGATTTGGATTCTTGCATAAAAAGAAAACCACTTTTGTATGGACTGATGGGAAGTTATTTCAGTTATGGAAACTTGATTACAAAATTATGGGGAAAGACTAAAAATGACATGTTCATATTGTTAAAAAATTAAACCACCAAACATGACTCAGAAGACAAAAATCTTTCTATTAATGTAATCAACTTCGTCAAAATAAAAATTTTCAAAAAGAAAAGAAAAGCTTCATTCATGTATTTTGTGAAAATATGTACTCAATATTTTGAGTTCATTTTTTTCCCCCTTGGAAGTCATCTAAGTTAACAAAGGAAAGTTATTTAGCAGTCTAAAAACAAAGCTCGTAGCTTACTTTTTTAGAATATTTTCATAAACTAAATATCAAAAAACAAATTTTTATCATGATACACAGTGTGTGCTCCAATTCAGTTAATATTCCAGAATTATTAGAATTGAAGTGGTTATTTCTTGTATTGCTTCATTCTAATGTATAATATATGTTAAAAATGTCTGCTTAGTTTTCTGAGATAATTCTAGTAAAAATAATATGTTTAAGGTTGTTAAAACTATTCAGTATATATATGCTAGTGCCATGAATCAGTGTCAGTTTCTGGAACCTTTTGAAAGAAATAGAAGACAATGAACTTAAAGATCTTGTGTACTTCATCAATTATCATTGCTTGAGTTGTGGACAAATGGTATATGGATTTTTTTATAATGTTAAATTCAAAATTTTCTTGAAACAAAAGGAATGTTTGCCAAATATTTAATATTCAATAAAATTGCTGTGTGTGTAATTTACATTTTTTATTGTTACAACTCTGCCTGTGAACAAGTGAAATTCATAGTACCAAAGAAACAAAAATCTTATTTGTAATCTAGTGAGGGAAGTGAAATTTATGCTGAAATGAAAACATTGCAGGAAGCACATCAATAATAATTATTTTACACATTTTCCAACATGATTCAATATGCAGATTTTAAGCCTCATTGACATTATGTGAACTGACCTCAAAACGTACAATAAAAATTTGAAGTCTTCTAATACTGAGTTGACACAAGAGTTACTAAATGCACTTAACTGGAGAGACAGTTTTGAAAGTGATATGATTTTGTTTCAAGGTAAAACACATTCTTCTATAAAAGATAAACCAGTTTTATTAATTTGGATATAAATATTAAAGCAAAATGATTTATGCTATTTGAGTTATCTTTTTAAAAATTTTAAATATATTTGGGTAGCTTGTGCATATCAGTATACTTTTTAAAAATTGTATGTTTATCAAATCTTAATATAGTTTAAGCATACATGATGAAAGTTTTGAATTCAAATCGTGATGTTTTATAAGTTAAATATTACAGGGTTTAAGGATAGTGCAACAAGTACAAAATGATTCATTAATAATATTTATGTTGATTGCACACTGAAATGTTAGTATTTTGAATACATAGAGTTAAGTAAAATAAGTTGTTAGTGTTAATTTTACTTTTTTTTTTAAAAGTATGGCCACTAGAAAAATTTTAAATTACATATGTGGCTCACATATTTCTATTGGAGAGTGCTGACTAAGTTGTAAGCTTTAATCTTGCAAGGATGCTGAAGGTCTTAAAAACTACAATTTTCCCAAGCCCAGGAGAAATTCATCTGGCATCTGTTTGGCAGTTAAAAAATATACTCGAGTGAAAAAAGTTGACATTGTGTTTAGATATGTAAGAGAAATTTTATGGGATGTGCAAGCATCAAAATTTGTCTCACTTTCTGTCTCATTCTCTCCCTTCCTTCCTCCCTTCCAGTCTCCTTTATTTTCTCATCAAAAATTATTGTCATATAAAATTCGTAAGTTAGAAAGTTTACTATTTGTCTTATGATGCCAGTCCTGAGAGAGAACTATTTATTATTAGTAACTTGGTATTGTTCTGAATTGGACACAGCCGTCTTTCTTCTCTCACAATACTTTCTTATATATAACTGGCATAACTTTATGCACACTTTGGTATTACTTGCTTCTCTTTTGCTTTTATAAATTTTGATGGTAGAAATAGTGCATACTTGTTTGAATTCAGACAGTAACTAAATGTATCATACACAAATCCAACATTGTTTCTATCTAAAAAAATAATTTGTAGATTTTTAATACATTTTCTACACAAATGAAAATGTTGTACTTGTTTTAAAAATAGGTAGACTTATGTTACATATATAATGGGCATTTTGCTTCATATCTATCTTCCTTGATATCATAGAAATGATCTCATTTGCTTTTTCAGTTGCTGCCAAAAGTCCATGTTTCTAAAACATTGTCACCATTAGCTATCATGCTTATGGCCCTGGATTTTTTAGCCCTACTTCTTAACTCCACCTCAATTCTGAAGTCACTTTTAAAGTCTTGTGGTATAGCCAATTTTTGACAAAATTTTCTACAACACAAGCTAAGCTCTTCTGTTTTCAGTAAGTTAATTGATTGACTTTTAGGTTTCTCTTAAGGACACTGCAGATGTCAAGTTTTTTCTTACAAGTGATATATACCAGTCTTTCTGTGAGAGGGGTAGATTCACTCTTTGATCAATGTTTTCAAACCATTTTTTATTTCAAATCCCTGACTTCCTTCCCGAGGTTTACATGTCATGATGTCCGGCTGCACTTGAAAGCTATCTATCTATCTATCTATCTATCTATCTATCTATCTATCTATCTATCGATCCATCTATCTATCGTCTGTCATTTTTTGAACGTGGTGCCAGTCTTATTTGAATCCTGATTTACTCTTATCTTCTTCAGTACTACTACTGTCAAAAGTCCTAATATTCTTCCAATATTTCAAATTCTCATTTCCTAGATTTCTTTCCCTTATCTGTACCTCTTCCTCTGAAAATCATGGTCATAATCTGTAGTTTTTACTATTAAATATTCTAAAATCTCACTTAAACACATTTTACTCTTTTCCTTTAGTGCTGACACTCTGATAATATGTTGACCTCTATCAGGGACCACAATCCACTAAACTTTTGTCTCCTGGATGGTTTTCAATGGGAGCTTAATTTTGGTCTTTTGAATTATAATTAGAATTTTCATTGCTTATGATCGTGAATTTCTTGCCACATTCTCCTTTTGTTGCAATTCTCTGGTAAATCATAATCCACCTGTTTGAACCTTGCTCTCCTATAGGTGAACGTGGTTATTACCATAAGGTCATGTTTCCATTGAAACCACAAATGAGCCTTTAATGCTGTCCTGTAGTTAAGGCTGTATTTACCTATGTCCACTGTCTTTTCTACTTTCTTTCCTCAAAATATCAAGTGCCCCTTGATTATTATTCTCAAAAAATAAACTGCTTTCTAGTTAAGCTCTCTCTGCAATGATCTAAACCTAGGAACCTCTCCTTTTGTACACCTGATACCACCTCCTATTAGCTATCCTTGTATAATAATCTACTAAATCTAATTTTCCCCTGTATGATCCATTTTCTTGGCTGGAAATATAGCTCAGAGGTATAGCACTTGCCTAGCATGTGTGACACACCCTGTTTTCAACCCCCAGTACAAAAACAAACCCGCAAATATATTTTTATCTTCCATAATTTACTCCTTATGTTAGTCAACTTTCCATCACTGTGACCAATATCCTTGACAGCAACAACTTAGAAGAGAAAATCTTATTTGGGCTCATGGTTTCCAAAGTTCAGTCTGTGGTCAATCAATTACATTGCTGCGGACCTGAGGTAAGGCAAAACATTATGGAGGAGAAAAGCTTCTCAGCTCATGGCAGATTGGAAGCAGAAAGCAAATCTGAGGAGCCAGGGACAAAATAAATAATCCCCAAGACATACCCCCAGTGACCCACTCCCTCCAGCCATGCCCCGTCTGCCTACAGTTTATACCCAGCTATTCCATTCAAATTATTATTCCATCAATAATTATTCCATACTTAAAATATTTTTTTTTAATTCAGAATAATGATGGTGGTTCCTGGGTGAGAGAAATCAAGATGGTACCTTAGTGGCACCTTGTACATGCCTTCTTCAAGAAGAGATAGAATAATAACAATAGATGTGTAGCTCCTTGCTGAGGTGGTGGCCAGGTGAGAGTGCTAGAATTCAAAAACAGAAAGAAAGAGACCTGGAGAAATTGAGAGATTTTGAATAGTGAAACAGCAGAGTACCTCAGAACCATTTCTCTGCAGGGCAGGGGAAGGGAGAACATATCTTTGGATGGGATATAGATGAAAGAGGGAGAGTCTGGGTAAGCTGCACAATCCAGCAACTTGCAAACATACTGTCTAACAGATACAAGACCTGAGAACTGCATGCTGGCTCTGAAGAAGTTCTCTGTACTTTTCACTATATTCTTATACAACTATAACTGGGAACCATCTTCGGAGGAGTCCTATTTTCTCAGTTTACTGCTCTGGACAGCAGAGGTCCCTACATTTTCCCTTCTCTGGGGTCCCGGACCTCATGACAATTACACTGCACTGGATCAGTGAATAGCCATTTTGGCCCTGGGGAGAGACTCTGAAACAAGAATTTTATATAGTAAGAGACTCGGTTGAAATATGAAGAAAGATGCTTCCCTTTAAAATCAGTGGTTTGAACATCTAGCAGAATTCAGGGAAGTCTATTTTGAATTTTAATTTTCTTTCTCTTTTCCCTCTTTTCCTTTTTCTCCTGCTTTCTTTTTTTAATTTTAATATTTTTTATCTTTTTATTTATTCTTTTTGTTTTCTTTTCTGTTGTGCTATTGTTGCTAATTTTCTTAATCTTCCTTCTTTCTTTTCTTCTTTCCTTTTTTCTTTTTTCAGTGCTGACACTTGGGTGGTTACTCTGCCACTGAGGAAAATTATACCTAGTTGTACTCATGATCTACTTCTGGCTCAAATCTTGATGAATAATTCATTGTCAAGAATAGAGGGAATAAAAGCCCAGAGTCAACAACCCATACTCAAGTGAACACAGTGGTTTGTGGAGGATCTGATGTCCTGCTTCTGGACAGCCACACCCACAGTAACAGCAGAGAGAAATAACACAATTGTTGTCAACACCACACCTACTAGGGTCCTCATCAATTGGTGGCTCCTAAACCCTGTTGTACTGTACATCACTGCTAGCAAAGAATGTGAACGTCACCAAGAGGAAGTTGTTATCCTGGTCTTTGCATTTTGTAGTTCCAGAAATCAAGGAAGTGCTAAAAATAAGAAAAAACAAAACAGAAAGTGTAGGAGCCCAGGATGTGGAAAACTCCCAATGGCCAAAACTAAAACAAAACAAAACAAATTTAAACAACTGAAAAAAAATAACTATGGTATTGGATTATTATACAAATAAAAAAACAGCAAATTTATGCAGATATAAATATATAACTAAATGACTAGAGAAGTAGATTGGACTCTTCCTTATAAAATAATTCTTATTAATAAATTTGTATGAAATAAGCAAAATAGAAGCTCACCATGCTAATAATACCTGGAGGTAAGATCTACAGAAGATATTAAAATGAAGGTAAAGGTTAAATGGAAACTATGTGCACCTACTCAACATATCTCTTCCTAATAGTAATTTCTAAAGGGTAATGAACTTGACAGTGTAGAGAACTGGAAGACACCATTAAGATTATGATGCCATATAAGTGTACTTAGGGACGTTATGTATCCAGAAAGGGTGCACGGAGGAGAGCAAACCAGAACACATCTCCTCTGTCCTATTCTTCCCAATAATACATTGCTTCAAATGAGAGAAACATCAAGCAATCCTCGTTTGAAAGACATTCTACCAAAGCAACAACAAGAAGCACCTGACAAATAACCTTTTCCTGGACAAAGAAAGACTAAAGAACTGTTTGGAGAAGACTAAAACAAGATGACTACGTAGTGGAATCTTGAATTGTATTCTGGAACAGAAGAAGGACTTTAGTGAAAAACGGGTAAAATTCAAACAAACTGTAGTTTAATGGTATTGCCTCAAGGTTCATTTCTTACTTGTGATAATGTTCTATGGTTGTGTGTGATACTAACGAAAGAAAACTGGATAAAGGATACATTATTCTTGAAAGTTTTATATTGTTCTAAATTATCTAAAATATTAAACGTCATGTGTGCATTTTGTTAAGATAATATTGTAAGGCCATGTTTTGCCAACTCCTCTTACCCTCTAAGCCCATAAAAATGATAGTAAAAACATAAAAAGTAAACTTGTAAATGATAATGTCAGGTTCCCAAAATATAAACATCTCTTCATGGATCAGAAACACGATCAGACAAAGGTTCTGAAGCTGTGTCCTACTGAATGCAGGATGTAGAAACAGACGTGGGAGTCTGAGCCAGGGGAATGGAAAACAGAATCCAGTCCTAGTAAAGCAGGAACAGGAGAGAAGAGAGAGAGAAACTGATTACAGGCTAAATGTTGAACCATCTCCACAAACCTCCTGCCCCTTGGTGGTTTTGCACTTCAAGTTATGTAAATCAAACTAGTGGACTGCTCAGTCTCCCGTAGAGCTAGATTGTGAGTCCTTTCCAGTCACTGATAGTGTTAGTTGTGGGTGAGGGCTTCTTGGCCCACATGTCACAGGAAAATCCTTGGGGCATTCCTATTATATCTGCCTGAAAAAGTAACATGATATCTGGAGATACAGCTGTCATATTGAGACCATAAGGATAAAACCCCTCATTATGGATGACAGAGCATGAAGACAGATACAAACAGATTCCTTGATTTCATCCTTGAGCTGCTACAGCAATCCTGGCTTCTTCCCTCTATGCATCTTGTCATGTGAGAAAACAAATCAAAACACCCAAATAAACAAACAAAAAACCACAAAACATTCTTCATTTTCTTAGGCTTTACTTCATACAAAACACAACTTTAACTAGGTCAGAGAAAAGCAAAAATTATTCTACTCAAAGTAAGTATTGCAGGATAATTCTAAGACATATGAACATAACTTAATAAGGAAAAAAATAAAACATCGCTCTAGAGGAGATGAAGAGATGAAAAATTTGGGACAATTTGAAAAACTCTAGAATAATTGTGTTTAAAAACTCAAAGTTGTAACTGTAGTTATAACATCCATAAAATAAAATAAGAACAAAATAAAAAATACAGAACTAAAGAAACTGTAGGTTTAAAGAAAAAAATCATGGAGAAAGTTAATGATATGAAACCTTAGCTTATTAAGAGGAGAGGGGAAGTTTCTTAATTTCATAAGACAGTATAAGAAAACCTTATGGAAAACATCATACTCTATGATGAAATGTTAGAAATGTTTTATACAAATGTGAATTTGGAAGACATGGATCTATATATTCAATTAAATTTGGAATCTCTTAGAAATTGACCAATTAAAAATGTATAAGGAAGAGTTGGATCAACAAAAACTAAAGTATTTTGAAAAAAATTGGGAATATCATTTATGAAATATCAGTATTTATTTTAAACCTATAATTACTAAATCATTGTGTTGCTATTGTAGGAATAGGTAAAAAGATCAATACATATAGGAAAATTTGGCAGATGAAAGAGATGCCAAGACAAATTAGCTGTTAAATTATAAACACTACAATAAATTTTGTCAGACAATTGGGTCTCTGAATGGGGGAAAATGTGATTCTCACTTTATATACTAAGTATTCAAAAGACTTATGGTGTCATTAAGGAACAAACTATAAAAATTAACTTTATTTAAATTATTTTTATATTAATTTTTTAAAAATTTATTTATTTTTTATTGTAAACAAATGGAATACATCTTGTTTCTCAGTACATGAAGTGGAGGCATACCATTTGTGTAATCATCATTTACATGGGGTAATGGTGCTTGATTCATTCTGTTATTTTTTCCTTCTCCCCTACCCCTCCCACCCCTCTTTTCCCTCTATACAGTCCCTCCTTCCTCTATTCTTGCCTCCCTCCCACCCCCCATTATGTAACATCATCTTATCAGCAAGATCATTCGTATTTTGTTGTCCCTACAGGTGTCTTTTTTATTATTAATACATAATCATTGTAAGAGTCAGTGGGTTACCATCTAACACTTTTTTAAGTCAAATAATGTAGCATTTCTTGAACAAGTTGCCAAAATCGTAAGTGTTGATATGTGAATTTTATTGGTTGATCAGAGGGAAAAAATCTAGCTTTGTTAAAAGAAAATAAAAATCTTTAATGACTTCACATCAAACTCTACTTAGAAATAATAAAATTAAAGTTGCAAAGGTGAGGCTCTGTTGGGGAATAAATTCAAATATTTGGACAGTTCTAGTTTAGTGTATCAAAAAAAGTTCATTTGGATACCAGAAGAGAGTAGAAAGCTACAGAAAACTCTTACGTCTCTAGTTATAACTATTCATCACTTTTTATATGCTATCTCAGCTATTATGAGAATGTAATCTTAATGTTCCAGGTTAGGTAAGTAAAACTGTAACTACAAGAAAGAGTAAGAGAAGAATGAGAACTGAGAAAAGAACTTCAATATTTATTAGCAATTGGTATTTATTAGCAATTGGATAACCATTTATTTATAATGTTTTAATCCACGTTTTAGTGTTTAAAGTGTTCACATGATATATGCATACATATATATTATTTATAAAGAGTATAATTAACTTTGTAATCACTATTCAAATATCTGCAGTTGTCTATTTAATTGAATATATACATTTGTGACATTAATCATGCCATACTGTGTATGGTTTTGATAAATGATATTTGAAAATTAATAGGTATTAGATAATCTTCAAATGGACATGAACAGATAGAAGAAATAGTCAAATAATTGAACACACTAAAATTGAAACTTCTATATGTGTATCATAAATATAAGAAAATCCAGCTTATTTTTTTAAAAATTTGAGGTAAAAAGGATACAAAAGAACATATATGCATCAGTGAAAAACTGTAATTAATAAAAGAATATATTGTTTGTTGAATTCTAATAAACATATAGAAATCAATAGTCTTCCTATATGCAATATGGAAGCATTCAAAAATAAGATAAATAGTCTCACAAATTTCCACAAAAGATAATAATAAAAATAAACTTAAGATGAAAAATTGAAAAATAAATATTTGAAAAATACTGAGGGGCAAAAAAATAATATATGAAGTAGCATGCTTAATTCATATGCTTATGTTGTAAAATTATAAAGATGTTAATTATATCTAAATATGTCTATACTGTTAAATATATCCACATAAATGATTAAGATTTTGTTGGACATTGCCAAATTGTCCAAGTTTAAAATTGTTAATGATGGTGGATAAAACTATAACAATATATTAGCAGTTTACCAACCCCATGAAAATTTTAAAATTATTATTTTTCTATGGCATTTTTAATATATATAGGCAACAAATAGATAAATAGAGAATTCAAACATTGAACCTAATGGTTTAGTTCAAAGTATGAAATTGCACATAGGTTGAAAAAGAAGTATAATTCAATAAATAAAACTGATATTACTGGCTAGCCAAATGGAAGGGGGAACAACTTGAATTACAACTTTATTTCTTATGGGGAAATAATTTTCAAATGCCTCGTAATTGTAAAAAAAGAAGCTATAAAGATAAATAATAGAAAGCATATGACACTTTTTATGATCTTGAAATGTGATAACCTCTGTAAACAAAAGTAAACTGAAGTCATAAAAGAAATAAGTGCTATATAGGAGTGTGCAAAAATTAAAATTGTGAGTTTATAGAACACGTCTAAAACCTAGTCAAAAGAAAACACATGGACTATTTTATTCCCTTTAATGAATGCCCATAAATCCATGAACTCCTGATAAAATTATATGTAAAAGACTATTCAAACAGAAAAAAATTGATTTTTAAATGTGTAAAATATGTCAAAATTCAATCATAACAAAAGAAAAATTAAAACAACATAATTTTATCCACACTATATGGATGAGAATCTTTGAAAACACTCATTCTCATACACTATGTAGGGAATTAGAAGAGTATCTTGAGAGATTAAATTTGGCAAAATACATCAACATAAAAATACATATCCTCTTCTATTTGGCAATTGTAATCTAGGACTTTATCCAAGAATTTTATTTTGCAACCTAAAAATATATGTATGCCAGTGTATTTATTGCAGAATTATTTGTCATAGCAAAATAATAGAAACAGCATGACTATCCATTAAGCTAGTTAAATAAACCATGTCCCAAACATGGGGCAGTTGTACAATCAAATGGCATGTAGTCAAGTAAAATTATTTTCTATGGGACTGAATGATATTTGAAATGTATTGTTAAGTGAAAGAAGCAAAGTAGAAAAGCATTCATCTTTAATACATTTTAGGCACTGTGGTAGGTATTGGTGACATAAAGAATAAAAAGAAAAGTAAGTAGTCCCTGCCTTCAAATTGCTTATAATCCAGTAGTAGAACACAAACCACAAAGATACAAACAACTCAATTAATTAATTTGAAAGGATAATCTCAAACATTGAGAATTACCATACAGAAGATCAAGCAAAGCAATGTTAAAGTGGTAAGAGATGGGTATCCATGCTGATTTAGCTGGGTTGGGGGCAGTGAATGAGGAGAAGTGTTTTATTCAAGGTTTTGTATCAAGGTTTGGTTAAGTATAGCAAGATTTCTGATACACAATCTTTTCATATGTATGTGAATTCGCTACTTGTATTTGTTAAAAGTCTATCTTCTGTTCACATTGATTCATTATTTATGTTTTCCTAAATTATCTCTGGAAAAATAAAATAATCAACTTCTAGCAATGGTTACCTCTGGAAAAATGAAGTTCTGGAGTGTAGAAAATAATTTTTTCCTACATTTCCATGGTACTTTTGAAATTTTTGAAATGACTTTGTATATATATAAAATCCACTAGATGGCAATAATTTTAATGAGGCAAAAAAAAGAAATATTTCTATTTCAATGGTATAAGTAAGTGTGCCCTTTGAAAAATGTATTGATATCAAGTTTCATATAAGATATTTCTTTATACTAAAACATCTTGAAAGGGATATTATTTGCATGTGGGAATTTTGTTGGATTTGAAAAATCAAAATTATATCTGATTTTAGAAATTATTGAATACATTATCTTTGTCTATTTTGTATCATGTGTTTAATGATACAGACAAATGAGTACTGTGAAGGATATAATGGAAAGGAGTTACTTCTCATATATGTCCTCCATATCTAAAGACAATACCAACCCAAAACTATCATGTCTAAGAAAGCCCCCTAGGAATTTTATCAATCGTTAGAAGTAGTATAGTGAGAAAGAAGGTTGATTTTCTTTCTTCCAAAGCTATTCCATACTTTAAAAACATTTTAGTTATAATCTGTAAGCAGAGAAAATTTTTATTTTTATTTGTAACCCTGATAATGCATCCACTAAGACCTCAATATAAAATGCTTAACTTAGTTTCAACATAATGTCAAAATATAACTATATTAACAATTCTGTGAAAAAGCTAATGTATACATTGCTTGTCTCTTCTCAAAACTTTTCTAAAGGATAAAGGATTTCTGAAAAGCACAAAGTAAAACTTTGTAGATTTTTTAAAAAATAGCTATTTTTGAAAGGAAACAGAAAATGAGATAATTCATTCCTATTATATTTTCCTTGGTTGAAACTTTAGCAGACTGGTGAAATATCTATTAGAAAATTTACTGGCACATAAACAATTTACCATAGAAATCTTTCTGAAGTACTCTTTCAAATGTACCATGAAGTTCTCATTTTCAATTTCAGATATTTAAATATAAAAATATTCTCCTAGGATAACTCTTACTTCAAAGTTGGAAGTCAGGTAAAACTTTTAAGTGAGTTTCATCAAAAGGCTAAATATATTTTGTTATTAAAATATTATGATATAATTAGCAATCACCAGGAAGAGTTTATAAATTAAGGCTATGCAGGTGCAAACTTATTTTATATTCTGTGCTATATGGTATGACACTTATCTGTCTTTAACTGTTGTGTTTATTTTAATTGAGAGTCTTAAACTGATTTTACTTTATTTGGAAATTTCATTTCACTTACAGCATCACACACAAATAGAAATTCACACCATTTGAATTGTGTCTCAGTCTCATTCTTTGTTTCTCTCTGCTTCCTTTCTCTCACTCTCCACCCACCCTCTGTAGAGATATAGATAATTACATATATTTATAATTTTCCCCATGCCATAAAGAAAGTACACAAAATTTTAATAAAGAAAACAAGGCAAATATATCCTAGTTTATGCCATGTCTTAATACAAAATGAAATCATCAAGTCCCTGAACCTAGACTTTTTAGATCTTCTTTTCATTTGCCACCCCATCTCTATGCTCTTTTTGGAGAAACCGAATAGTGAATTTGAGTTCTTTGCATTTTCTTACCTCCAGTTTTGTACTATCTGAAACTTTTTTTTTTTTCTAAAAATGATGCTTGACCCCAGAAACTCATTTCAGTCCTTAACTTCAGTATTTAATAAAGAAACTATTATTTCCCCCATTTTTATAGTAGTTTATTTATCTGGTTTCTGAATAGTAAGTTTTCTTGACTTTACATAGTCATGGCCTGCATTTAACAGAAAAAAAAAAAAAAAACCTAGAAAAATGGATATTTTGTTCTCATATAAAATCACCCTGGGATCAGGAATTCCAGGCTGTCTGACAGCTTTGGGTTATCATTGCAGATCCAGGATTTCATTTTTCTTGCCATTCCTCCAGATCATCCTGGGTTCAATGTGATTCCTGGAGCTCCAGCTATTATTTTTATATTAATGGCCAGAAGAAGACAGATGGAAGGGGAAATGTGGTGGTTTTTCCAAGTGTGCAACTTCTCTGTGACTTCTCTTTATTCTCTATTCTTACTAGCTTTGGAAGCCCAGATAAGTGACAAATCTCTTCATTTCCCAGATTTCTCCCTGCTTAAAATGACTGTAACAGTAGTTAGCAACTCCCAGATTTGTTGGGATGGTTAAACTGGTTAATATTTATAATACATTTAGCACATTGTTCTGGTACCTGGAGTGTGTTGCATTATTTAGAGTAATGCTACTAAACATATTTGGATCCACCATTAACAATCCAACCCACTCAGTATGTGAATCTGAATTCTGGGCTCTTCTACAGAGAACATCTGTCTTCACCAGCACTTTGGCCAAAAGATACAGATTCACTAGCTTCCAAGCTTAGAACTGCCTCTCCTCTAACATCTTTCAGATCAAGTTTGTTTCCCATCTCATTTTCATCAGTCAGCAAAACTGTGTAAGTCCTTCTAAAACAGTGTCACCTAAATATTTAATTGTACCTGAACCAGCTCCCAACTCCAACCTATTATCTCACTGCAGAAATCCTTTCACTGTGCTCACTAGAACCGCAAATTATCCTTAATTTGAAAACTTTCCTGAGAGTGTTTCCTATTGTCTTTGTCTTAAGTGAAACTCTTTCCCTCATGAGAAAATTTATCTGGCACGATGTTCTCAAGACATGACTGTTTCTTTTCTCAAACCTCAAGAACATGAGGTAAGAAAAGTATTGTTGCTATTACTTATTGCTATTTCTAGATCACTATCATTCAGTCTCTTGTTAAAAAAAAAGCAATCTGGATAAGACCTTCATATACATCACCTAATGCCTTCTTGTTCTTGTCATTTGATAACACCCATGATAATTCCCTCTGATATATCAAAGATGTTGACACATTTTATAGATTTTCCTTAAGAACAGAAATGCTGCCATCTTCCAGTATCATTTCAACACTCAGGTAGTCTAAGTCTATGTGTAGTTCTTGACCTTCTTCCCTCCAGAGTCATCCACAATGCTTCTTTTCCGATTTCCCACTTCCTCTTCTCTCCCAGCATCTTCAGCTTCCCACACCTGCCATGAATACTTCTCATACTTTGTTTATTTATTACCCCCACTGTGATCACTTATATTGTTCTCAGCCTCCAGTCTATTGATTGGTTTATTCTAATACATTGTCAATCTCCTTTTACTTTTATTTTTGGCAGTACCAGAGATAGAACCCAGGGGCTGGCACATGCTAAGCAAACACTCTACCACTGAGTTGCATCTTATGTCCAGTCATCTTCTTTTAAAATTCCTTGTTATTCAGCTTAGATAAATCAACTCATTATTTTAAAAATTATCTTTCCAATATCACAAACTTCCCTAACTCCTAATCTATTCCTAATATATTGAGATTATCATGTTTTATTCTTTTTTTTTCTCATAATGTGGTATATCTCATTGTCTTGCATAAAAATGTGAACTATTCTTGTATAGTGGAGATAAATTCTACTTGGTTAAAGTACATAAACTTTCTTGTGTTCTTGAAATCTGTTTGCTAGTATTTTCTTGAGGATTTTTGCATCTATGTTAATCAGGGGTTATTTGACTATAGTTTTCTTTCTTTCTATTGCTTTTGTCTAAATATGGTATCAGGGTAATGCTAAACTTAAATGAATTTAGAAGCATTCCCTATTTTATTTTTTGAAATAGTTGAAGAAGGATTAAAAATCCTTAGTCTTTTAATATCTGTCAGAATTTGCCTATAAGAACATCAACTTGACTTTTCTTTCTTCAAATGTTTTGATTACAGATTCATTCTTCTTTTTTTTTATTTTTTTTATTTTTTTACATTTACATAGGGTAATGATGTTTATTTTATTTTTCCCCTCCCCCCCTCCCACCCCTCTTTTCCCTCTACACAGTCCTTCTTTCCTTCATTCTTACCGCTCTCCTTAGCCTAACTCTAAACCTAACCCTAAACCTAATGCTAGCCCCTCCCACCCCCTATTATATGTCCTCATCCGCTTATCAGCGAGATCATTCATCCTTCAGTTTTTTGAGATTGGCTTATCTCACTTAGCATGATATTCTCCAATTTCGACCATTTGCCTACAAATGCCATAATTTTATCATTCTTCATTGCGGAGTAATATTCCATTGTATAAATATGCCACAGTTTCTTTATCCATTCATCAACTGAAGGGCATCTAGGTTGGTTCCACAATCTGGCTATGGTGAATTGAGCAGCAATGAACATTGATGTGGCTGTATCTCTGTAGTATGCTGATTTTAAGTCCTTTGGGTATAGGCCAAGGAGTGGGATACTGGGTCAAATGGTGTTTCCATTCCAAGCTTTCTGAGGAATCTCCACACTGCTTTCCAGAGTGGCTGCACTAATTTGCAACCCCACCAGCAATGTATGAGTGTTCCTTTTTCACCACATCCTCGCCAACACCTATTGTTGCTTGTATTCTTGATAATCGCCATTCTAATTGGGGTGAGATGAAATCTTAGGGTAGTTTTGATTTGCCGATTCATTCTTCTTATGTACTATTTTTTTTAAACTTTCTGTTTCTTCATAATTCATTCTTGGTAGACTGAATGTTGTTGGGATTTGTCCATATCTTCTGACTAATCTGATTTGTTGGTGTATAATTGTTCATAATAATCCCTATGATCCCTTTTATTTATAACACATTCAATATAGTTCCTGCCCGTTCACTTTTGGATTATTTATTTGAGTCTTATTTTTTCTTAGTTAATTTAACTAAGGATATGTTGATTTTCTTTTATCTTTTCAAAGAACCAACTCACATTATTTGATTGTTTTCTGTTTTTGATTTATTTTGGTTCTAATTTTTATTATTTTCTCCCCTCTGCTAATTTTGCATTTAGTTTGTTCTTTTTCTAGCTTTTTAACATGTAAAGTTAATTTTTTAAAGTTTAAAATCTTGTTCTTTTTAATGTAAACATTTATACAATAAAACTTCCCTCATAGTACTACTTTTGCTGTATGTATCTCATACATTTTGGTAAGTTTTGTACATTTTTCATTTGTTTTGAAAATTTTTAAAAATATTTCTTTTTGTTTTCTTTTTGAATCAATTGTTCCAGGGCAGTTGTTTGGTTTCCATGTATTTATGAATTTTCCTGTTTTCTTATTGTTACTGACATATTTTTATTGCATTATGTTTTTAAAAGATACTTGAAATTATTTTAATCTTCTTAAATATAATAAGACTTTTTTGTAACCTAGAATTTAATTTATTTCAGAGAATATTCTGTGTGCACTTTGAAGAATGTGTATTATTCTGCTATTGAATGGAAACTTCTGCATATGTTTGCTAGGTCCATTGGTCTATAGTTTTGTTCCAGTTAATTTCTTACTGATTTCCAATTTTGATGTTCTATTCATTATTTAATGTGCAGTATTAAAGTTTCTTACTATTATTGTCTTGATATCAAACTCTCCCTTCAGATCTGTCAATATTTTCTGTCTTATATATTTAAGTTTTCTGATGTTGAACTGCATTTACTTATAATTTTTATCCTTCCTGTTGAATTGACCTTTATATCATATTATGCTTCCTTTGTTTCTAGAAAGTTTTTGATTAAAATCCATTTCATCATATGTAATTATAGCCCCAATCCTGCTTTATTTTACTTTTGCATGTAATATCTCTTTTTGTCTTTTCACTTTCAGCTTATGTGTCCTTAAATCTAGGGGGTCTCTTTTAGATAGTATTGAAGTCAAACCCTGGAGCAGTGATGCAGTGGCCTGGGCAGGCTCGAGCAGAGGCAGTGGCTGTACAGAACCTGCTATGACAATGTGGGCCTAGGCACTGTGAGCCAGGGTATGGTGACCTGTCACCCTATGGTGTTCTCTCCCAGTCCCCATATGCAGAAAGAAAATGGATAGTGGGGATAGACCTTAACAGAGGAAAGTTTGGACTCAAGAGCTAGCCAATAGAGTTGTTACTTTTCTAAAACTTTATTAGCATAAATTTGGACCAATAGTGTTAACCTAAGAGCTACATAAACCCCTAGAGAAACACATGCATGCAACTGCCTACTGTTGGGCCCCACTTGCTCTGTGAGAGTTCTATCTCTTTGTTCTCACTTGAATAAATCCTACTGCTTTCACTCTTGCCTTCCATTATTGTCTGTGGATTTCATTCTTCAAATCCATGAGACAAGTACCCATAAAGAAATTGGCAGTAAGCTGCTGAGGTCTGCTGCAAAAGTCAAGGGCATAACCTATCATTAAGAGCTATGACATGCCACTCTCTGGCTTTGCCAACTGGGACTCTCAGAGCTGGTATGAAGCATTCCCTGTTGTGATTAGTTACTAACACTAAAATGGGCTTTATTGGCTGTAGAGGTCTGAAGCTTATGAAGAAGTGAAGAATCTAGTTGTTTTAATTTGCTTTTTCACTGCTGTGATCAAAAGACATGACAAGAACAATTAGAGGAGAAAATGTTTATTTGTGGGCTCATAGTTTCAGAGGTTGTAGTCCACAGATGACCATCTTCATTCCTTGTGGTCTCAGCTAAGGCAGAACATCATGGTGGAAGTGTGTGGGAGAAGAAAGCAGATCAGGACATGGCCACCAAGAAAAAAGAGTGAGCTTCTCTCATCAGGACAAAACATCTATCCCAAAGGTGTGTCCCCAGGGACCCATCTTATCCAGCCACACCCCACCTGACTAGTTACCACACAGTTAATCCCTATCAGGATTAATGCACTGATTAGGTTAAGATTATCAGAACCCAGTCATTTCACCTCTAAACTTTCTTGCTTTGCCTCACTCATGAGTTTTTGGGGAACACTTCATATCTAAACCATAACACTAGGATCATCTCAAATTTTGGTTTCAAATCTGTGGAATTTAAAAACTGATTAATCCATTCATTTTCTCTAGATTTCTAGAATGGAAAGTTTAATACACTTAGATATGAAGTGATTATTTCTCACAGTTCCAGGGGCTGGGTAGTCCAAGATCAAGGCTTTGGTAAGGTAGGTTTATTCTAAGTAATCTTATTTTGCTTATAGGAGGTTACCACATCTGTGTTTTCATGTGATTTCCCTCAATGTATGCATACAAGGAGAATGAGAGATTTGCCTTTTTCTTCTTCTTATCAAGTTATCTATTTTATCATTGGGACCCCTTTTAACTTGTAGGTTCTTTATCTAAGTAGAGTCACATTAGGAGTTAGAGATTCTTTGTATGGATATTTGGGGGTGGCACATTTCAATCCATAGCACATCCTCATATGCAGACATCCATCTTGAAGAATGTAGAAGGGCAATTTGATATACTAGAATAAAAGGAACACATTGATATAACTAAGAACTTACTGAAAAATGGGGACATTAACAGACTCCTTTAGTTAAATTTCAATTCACCATCTTTTCTAATTTACTTTCAATATCATAGATCAGTTTTCTCTGTATTCATGTTCTATGGGCTTACTTTGTGATTAGATTAATATATGTTGTTTCTGAAACAATACTATGTTATTTTACAATGCTATTTAGCAATCTACCATTATAATAAGAAAAATGACCTAAGTATAATTTTGAATTTATTGTGTGATTTGATCAATATTACCATTCATCCACTCTCAGACTGTTGAACTTTATGATAACAACCATATCTAATTTTACTTATTTTATCCCTAGATATTGGTATTTTGATATTTAGTTGATGGTCAATGAGTGTTTAGAAAATGAAAAAGTAGCTATCTTTGGGAAATATGATGCAGTTCTGTGACTTTAATTATTAGAAACATATATATTCCTGTCTGCTTCAATCTTCCTCTTGTCCAATGAGAAACAAACTCCAAGCGAAATGCTAAAGGGTTTGGGGAGGCCTGTAATACTGTAGACTTCCATACATTCCTTAGACCATGCATAGGCAATATTCTAGCAGTCAGACTCTGTGCTACTAGAGCAGGAAGGGGAAGAATTAGAAAGAGGTGGAAGGATGAAGAGAAGGGCATGTTGTCCAGCAATGTACATTCTCACCATTATCTGAGGCCAGCATAGGATAGTTTCCTCTGGATCAAGGAAATGACAAAAGAAATACAAACTTCTGTCTTCATAATCATAGCACATCAGAATATTTCCTAGGGTATCAAGAGGAACTAGAAGATACTGCAGAACTGAACCAAGAGAGGTGGAGTCATATTTGAAGTTCATCTCAGAGTTTTTGCATGTAATTCAAAGGTGACAACAACAGGCTTTTGGATACCTGACTTTCACAGAAGTTGGTAATGAGCTGGTGGTGAAGCAGTAATGACAAATCAGGGAGTAAAAAATAATTCTGTAACCCTGGAAAATAGGATCTTAGAGCGGGTGGATGTGGATCAGAGTGATATTATGATCAATTCATCTATATCCAAGCAACCATAGGTCATAGCAAGCCTTGGGTTTGCAATTAAAGTTTCAAACTGAACTAAAATTTTAATAATTGTCTGAATTCAAAATAGTGTAGATAATTCCCCAGGCAATAGGGATGAGAAAGAAGAGATCCAGAAATAATGGTTGAAAATCAAGGACTTGAAAAATATTTTGGAATATTATTCTGATTTTAAACTTTTCAATAAATAAGTTACACCATAATGCACATTCATGTTTAAAATTACTATCATACATGTATTCTTTCACTTGATCTTCAAAAGAATTCCAAGAAATAGGCTAGATATCTTGGGGTAAAAAATAAGGTCAAGGGCTGAGGTCATTGGGTCAGTCATCTGGGCTAAATAAAATTTTGTGCTAATGAGACTGACTATAAGAAATCAAAAATTTCCAGAGAAAATTCATTTTCATAATCAACTACTATTACACCATTAGAGACATATTTGAGATGTAGTGATCATGTTAATGAAAATAGACTATCATACTTTATTTCTGAAATTCAAATTCAAAATTATTTACTTAGAAACATCTTTATGTTATTGTCAGGAAATATTTACCTCAAAACAGAGTATGTAGAATATATCTAAAGCATAAATCTCAATGAAATTATCTCAAAGTAAAGTAGAAGCCAGGTGACTTGGCTTTAAATTGTTCAGACTAATAAAAAAACCACATACTAGTCATCTTGACAAAAGGATGTATCTCTTAAAGAAAATAAGATGTTATATTTATTTTTAATATTAATGTCCTCAGAAATTTTGATTTTGGAGTTAGTTTACAAGGATATTATTGGAAAAAAAAAGTATCAGATTTTTTTCTTCACTATGCAAAAAAAGTTGGTGGAGTTCCAAGAGAAAAGCCCAGATACCCTTTAGGAAAATGTGGATTTTTACCATTTAAGAAATATTGTAGTTTCCTAGATTTAACTTCATATTAACATTTGGAGGAAATAATTGTACTAACATACAATTCTAAATTCAGTATTGGTCAAACCTCAAACTTAACATATAAATTCTGCCCAGGCAGGTAAGAAATTGTACTGTTATAGATGCACATGGACAATTAACATGATTTTTACGGAAAGAGGATAAGTTATTCATATATTATATCTTATTTTTTATTGTCTTTGAGTCCCTAACTCTGGTTTAGAAGTATTTCCTCTACGATATTATAGGAGCTGTGCTTTCCGTACTGCAGTACTTGTCAAACCATATTATAATTTTCAGTTCATTTTTTATAGAATTCTTACTATATTTTAAGTTCTATACAGGAACAGACTGTATTCAATATTGTGCTCAATATTGTATTCCCAGCAAATGAGCACAGATTTTGGCACAAGTTAAGTTCTTATTTACACATAGAGCAGAATTAAGAGAAGTGCCTTAGGAGCATAAAGGAAAATGTGAAATGAGAAATGAATATAGATTTTAGGAATATTTTTAAAAATTCTTGTCTCTTATAGTCAAGTCCTTTCCTCATTATAAACATGAGTAAATATAGAAGTTAATTGGGAAACTAAGTTAGGGTGAATACATATGACAGAAGAAAGAGTTTGTATCATCGTGATTTAAATAAAATCAGCTATAGATTTCTGCATGATTATAGACTTAAGAACAGATGTAATGTTTGAACTCTATTTCTCATATTTTTCTTATTTTCTAATGCTTGTTTTAGTTAATATTCAATTCAATACTTTACTATTAATATTTAAAAATTAATGAAGTTGATATTTATTACTTTAAGTTGGAATTCTGGTATACAAACAACACTTAATAAGTCAATATTTTATTAAATTGTAGAGTCAAACTGCAGAGGCCAAATGCAAAAAATAAATAAAAATAAAATGAATCAAGAAAATAGTAGGTTATTATAATTCAAAAGATTTGTTTCATTAATATACAATCTTTCTTGTGAAATGAGATGTTAGATAATCCTAAAATAATAATGATAAAATTGAATATGAAAATTATCTTTAGATTACATGTGGAGTAAAACATTATAATTTGATTTTCATCTTCTAAAAAACTCAAAAGAAACAATAGAAAACAAATAAAAATAACACAGAGAAAAATATAGTCTTCAACGAAACAAAAAAACATATCTATAACCTTGGCTTCTAAACTCTGAAGAATATGTGCCAAATACAGAAAATTGGGGCCAAACTGAGGAATAAGAAGTATGAAGAAACAACAGATTTCTCTTCAGATCTTTGGCTAAGTTCTACTTTGTGTGATAGCTCTGAAGTTTTCCCACATACCATTTCTCCATTCTTCTCTATGAATATGCCCTGAAGAGAGCATGAGTTGACTTAGAAGAACTTTCTGTTAACTTACTAAATCACACTTCCCTTCTGCCTTTCTTAATCTGAACATTTTGGTTCACTTCATGTAATTACCATTCTGGTATTTAAATGTACTTATTTTTTTCATGCAACATGGTCTCAAAATGCAAGCCAATATTTCATCTGGTGCTCCAGGAAGCAAAAATCTTTTTCAATACTGAAGAAAAAAATAGTTTTATTGAATTTATTGAGAAATTTCATACTGGGCTTAAAGTGAAACATTCCCAGAAGATTTTCCTAGACTAATTTTCCTATTCCAAATTTTTGCCCCCTAAAATAAATAATAATGAGATTTTCTTATAGATAAACTGCTTCCTAATTTGGCAAAAACTGGAATGCCAAAATACACAGAATTATAGTTCAGAATGGGTAAACTTAACAAGAGCAGAGGAATTTGAAAAAACAAATTTGCTGAGTTCTATACAATTTATAAATGCTTTTGAAATATGTAATTTCCTAAAGAAATAAAAATGACCATGTTGATCCATGTAGAAATTTTTAAAAATCAATAGAGCAGAAACTATAGAATGAAACAAAAAATTTTTAGACAGTTAAACATGTGAAAAATAATAGATGGCTCCAGATGGATACACAGATGATATCTTTACAATTCCAAGGAATAATAGGAATGAATTAAAATTCTCTCAAACCAAAGGACAAGAAAGTAACTTATCCAAAATACTTTATGCAAAGCTAGAATAATACTGCTTCCAAAACTTGAAGCAAATATCATATGGCCCCACACAAACACACTTCAGAATGGCTTCGGTATTTCATGACTGATGTAGAAATATCAAACAATTTTCAAAACCTGTAATACACTAAATAATTTTATGAATTAAGTATAGGAATTTTATACCAGAAATGCAAGGATGGTTCAGTACAACATCCCTTTATAAATTCACTCTGTAGACATGGATACAATTTCCAGATAGAATGCCAATAGTGCTGATTTATGTGTCTCTATAGGACAAAAATAAGTATTTATGCAGAATGTAGAGAAAATATTTCTAATCTAAGTTAGAAATAAAAGTTAAGATTTATTTTCTTTGGAAAATAAATGTGTTATTCTCAGATTTTCCAGGCATCAAAAGGCTATCAAAGAAATACTTTCAATGAAGAGATCAAGTCTATGATATGCAAACAAAGAAATGTAAATTCAGGTATAAAGTTTGATGATACAATACTTTTTGTTAGTGCCTCAGAATGATTTAAGATGCTGTTTATCAGTCTCTCTGCTAGTAAACAGAATTTCAAAGATTCTTAAGGGTGTGGTCCATAGTAATTTGACACTTGGTCCAAGGTAGAAAGGGGCCTGATTGGAAAAGATAAATAGGTGTGACTATTGCATACTGGAGTAGATTGCTCTGATACACAAGAAACTTGCAAAAGTCTTTCAAGGAAATATAACAGCATTCTCTGGAAGGGGAACTAACCAACCAACCACAAAATTATCCTATAAACCCCAAATAAATCTCTTAAGACAGGACGCACACTGAAAATCTGAGCTATACAACTGCTTACGTTTGTCATTTCTTAAAGAAAAAAGAAATGACCAAGATGTAGCCTCTAAAAGCCAGAGTGTAGAAACATGAGCCACAGAGAACCACTCTCAGGAGTAAGACTAAACTCTAATCAAGGCATTGATACATGCCTACCTAGATTTCAGAATTCCCATGGACTAGTGACTACCATGTACCTTTTGTTTTGCCCCATCTTTTTTTGTTGTCGTTGTTGCTCATTTATTTTATTTTATTTATTTTAGTGCTGGGAATTCACACAGGGTCTCACGTACCCTAAGCATATCTGTACCAGTAATCTATACCCCCTCCTTATTTTTAAAAACCAATACACTTTCTTCTCTCTCTCTCTCTCTTTAGTTTCAAAGCCCTTGATTAGTAGGAGTGGTAGTTTTTTAAATTAATCACTTTATTTTTTGGAAGAGTTTTAGATATTCTGAAAATTTAAGTAAAGAGTATATAGCTCCTGTATATCTCCTGCCCACTCCCCACATTTTCTCCTATGATTAACATCTTGTATTAGTGTGGCACATTTATGATAATTAATGAAACACTACTGATAAATTATAATTAACTGAAGTTCACAATTTACATTAGGGTTGACTGTTTGTGTTGTAACAATCTGTGAATTTTTGACAAATACATAATAAATCTATATATCCTTCTCCCCTTCTCCCTTCTACCTGACAACCACTGATCTTTTTTTGAATATCAAACTTTTAAAAATTTGTTCTTTTTAGATATACATGACAGTAGAGTGTGAAATAATTTTGACATATTATATATACTTGGAGTATAACTTATTCTAATTATAATTCCACTCTTGAGGTTGCACATGATGTGGAGTTTTACTGGTTGTGTTACTGGTTCATATATGAGCATAGGAAAGTAATGTCCGATTCGTTCTACTGTCTTTCCTATTCCCTTCATTCCCCCTTGTCTAATCCAATGAACTTCTCTTCTCCTCCCCACCCCTTATTGAGTTAGTATCCACATATCAAAGAGAACATTTGGCCTTTGGTTTTGGGGGGACTTGTTTTGCCACATCTTTTAAATGGAAGTGTAAGTTTAGTTCCCTTATCATTGTATTCTGGGTATGTGGGGGGAAAACAAAACTACTTTAATTCTAAAAATTTTACTTTAAGAGTAACAATTCTTAAGGAACTTTAAATACCTTCACATCTAATTCTTGAAAGTAGACCATATGATAGAAATTTTAAGAGTTTTGGAAAAGGTTAAATGTACCTTACATGGGAGGCAAATTTGAATAATTGCAAATGATTACAAGTGACCTGTATTAACCAATTTTTCGTCACTATAAGGGAATACCTGAGTCAGCTAATTTTACAAAGTAAAGAGGTTTATTTAGATCACAGTTTTGGAGTTTCAAACTCATGGCACTTGTATCTACTCAGTCCTGGTGAGGACCCTCTTGCACATCATGGCAGATGGTAATGGCTGAGTCATGGGTGGGTAAAAAGGATCACATCACAAACAGGATGCATGAAGCAAGGCTGAAACTTTTACAATGATCCTATTTTAATAACTAACCAGAGTCCTATGAGGATCCTCTTAATCCCTTTTGAGGGCACACTTTCAATGGATCTAAAGACCTCCTACTACGGCCCATCTCTGAAAATTCCACTAACTCCCATATCTGGTACTCTGAGGACCAAGATTTCAATACATGGGTATGGGGGCACTCAAGCCATATCCAGATAATAGCAGTAAGGCTTTACAAAAGCCTCATTTTCTCATCAAGAGGTAGGTTTTATTTCCTGATCCTTGAACTTGGGTTGATTTAGTGACTACTTAAACAATCAAGGTTTAAGTGATTTTCAGAGATGTCCATGCTTAAACTTATATAAATCTTGGCTATTTTTATTTTTGGAGAGTTTTGAGTTGCCTTCTGAGAAGTGTAACTTCACTCTAATAGAGAATATATTTAGAGAAAGAGCATTGGGAAGACCTAGACAATACAGGGAGACAAAGGATGCCCAGCTATTACAATATTCCTATCAGATCTCCAGGTGAATATGAGGGCAACTGCAAGAACGAACTTAAGAATTTTCAAGTTATGCCCAGTAAGCTTGAGTAAAAATAAATTGGAATTGTTGAAAAACTGAATTTTAGTGTAGTTTATTGTATAAAAATAGAAAAGTGGAACACTCTATCACTATTATTATTTAACATTTTGAAAAATTCTCATCAGTGCGAACTGTCAAGAGAAAGATATAATAAATACCAAAATGGGAAGGAAAATGCAAAAGTCTTATTCATGTTGCACATAATATGATTGTATGACTGGCATTCAAAAGAAAAGATAAATTCTTGGTAAAGTCTCAAAATTATTATTGAAAATTATAGCTTCTCTATTTGAATACAACCATTTAGAAATGCAAAAGAACGATGTTTTTCACTAAAGTATTTAAGAAATTAAATGGCTAGGCATAAGTTTAATAAGAAATTCAAAATGTTGGAAGCAGGAAGATTAGAGAAAGGGTGTACTCCCCAACATTTCCCCAGCTAAAGATTTATAAAGCAGGAAGACTGCTCCTCAACAAGGTGGATGAATAAGGGAGTTCACTGAAATTCAACATTGTACTGTTAAATAATCATAGAGACACCAGAAAGTTAAAACCTTTGAACATAATACAGTTGAGACATTACAGTTTCACTGGCAGTATTGTTGGCATGAAAAACACCAACCCACTTCTTAGGGGAAGGAGAAATCAGGCAGACAGAGAGAGAGAGAGAGAGAGAGAGAGAGAGAGAGAGAGAGAGAGAAACAAATAAAATTGCCTTGGGGGAACCTGTGGAATAGAGAGGGAAACTGATCTGAACTGAACCAGAGATGGTGGAGAAGTTGCTGAGTGAAAAGTAATTAAAAGTACTCAACCAAGTGTGAAGATTCTGGCTGAAATTAGAATTGTAGTGGTGGGAACACTTTTTGAGTGGTCCCATGGAAGTGAGAGGAGGCTGGAAATCAAGAATTCATTAAGAAAGTTGTCACCTAACCCAGCGGTCTGCTATTTTGGGGTCCAGATTGTGTCTGGGTCAGCATAATTAAAACATACACAGAGGGGACTGTGCCTATGGCAGTATATCCTAGGGATACCAAGGAAAGAGAGGTTCCTTTGGTGCTAGTGTCCCATATGAATATCTGGGAAGACGCAAGTGACTGGTCAGACAGGGTGTCTGTACTCCAAGTCTGATCCTGGACAATTCACATCCACGGAGGTGAAATATGTGAAGCCTAATGAGGTTTAGACTCCTTACCCTAAAAGTGAATTTGGAGCAGGCTCCTGAGACCCAGATGTCTAGCATAGATTGGCATCTCCCCAGAAACAAGAGATGTGAATCAAATAAAACAGAGTTCCAAATACCAGCCAGGACTAAACCCCAGCTTCCGGAACTTCCAATTAAGATCTCTGCACCAGACATGCTACAGAGTACACCACTTGTCAGCACTCTTCAGTCTATCCATCATATGGAACACTGAGAGTTACTACAATCAGCTTTGGCTTTTGGTCACAACAGCTGGCACTTTGGTGAGAAACACAAAAATGGAACTTAGCAAACCTCAGTTCTTGAACCAAGGGTTACAAAGCTCTAAAAATAAATACAAAGAATGGCATAACAGCATAAACAATGGATATTTATCCTTGCCAACAGTTTTGAATACCTCAGTGGTAAAAAAGAACTTTATTTCTAACAATTTTTCCCTATTCTCACCACTTTTGTTCTTTCTCTAATTTACATTTTATTTTTATTTGATTTTTATCTTTTTCATTCCCTGTGATTGTGTTTTCATTTCATATATTATATGAGATTATATGAATACATACATAAATATTCATATTCTTCTTTCATTTTAATTGCTTTCTTTCACACCCACTTATTATTTAGCCTTGTTTTAACTTTGGTGGGTAAATTTTGACATGGTTTTGATCTTATATTTGTTTGTTTATATTGTTTGTACTTTGGTTTCATTATCTCTTCTTACCCTTTTCACCACACAAATAGTCAAATTTTTCTGTTTCCTCTTACTCTTTATTTTATCACTTTTGGTTATTTTTACTCTTCCATCTTTATAGCTATCATCTTCTATCTATGTCCTGTGTCTCTCTGTTCTATTTTTAAATATGTCAAACTTTATCTTGCTTTCCTACCATACTTTGTCTTCATTTAAAGGACAGTAAGTCCATTATTGCATAGAATTATATAGATTATATAATTCCTACCCCATTCATACTGTTGTTATTAATAATATAGTGGATGATGTAGTAGTTATATGTGGTTTAATGTCTGATGTGGTTCATGGCTGTTTATTGTTGATACCAATGTTAAATGCTTAGCCCACTCTTTTCTACATGTTAGAGTTGTAGATGTCAAAGTTGACACTGACATTTATTTTCAGACTGTACATTGATTGCTAACGCAATTGGTAGCTCTTGATGCCCTGTTCTCAAAGAGGGGTTGCAAAACAATTGGAAATCTTCAAATTTTCAAAGTAGAGATACTACTGCTGAGTTACACAACTCAAGACAAGTAATAATGATCCTCACTCCTCACATGAATTAATCCCACTGGAGCCTCAACAATAACTTAACATATTGAGTAGGGGAGAGAAAATCCCTAAACAAACAAGTCCCCAAGTATGAACAGCTACAGGAGGGTCCTCAGGTTCCTCTCATAGACACCTATTCATATAGGAAAAACAGAAAGAGAAGTCTCTAAAACAAAAAAATATAGCTATATAGCAAAGGATACATGTTATAAAAGAGAATAGGAATTTATCTCAACTGATTTGCAAGATCAAGTCCTCTGAAACATAAGGAAACAGGCAAAAAATATCAGCCATCCCCAAATTCACAATCCCCTAACAAAAGATATAGATATATTCTATATATTCTACAGATATAGAAGTGGATGAAATTTCAGAGAAAGACTATAAAAATAATTGTTAAAATGTTCAAAGAACTAAAAGAAGGTCTAAAGAATGAATTAAGAGAATAAATACATGAGGTGAAAGAATAAAGAAAAAGAGATATTGAAAATAAAGCAATCAGAGCTCCTAAAAATGAAAGACACAATGAATAAAATTAAAAATTCAGTTGAAGTACCACTAACAGAACCGATTGCATAAAAAATAGAACTTCAGGCCTCAGTGAAGAACTTCAGGCATGGAAGACATGAATACTCAATTTACAACAAAGGAAAGAAAAGTAAAAGGCCATGACCAGAATATATAAAACCTCTGGGACCACATCAAGAGAATAAACCTGAGTCATTGGGATAGAAGAGAACTAGAAGATACAAACTGAAGACATTAAGAACCACTTTAGAGACATACTAGCAGAAAAAAAAAAATTCCTCACTTTGGAAATTAGATATTCACATACAGGAGTCATATAGAAACCCAATAGACAAGATAATAAAGAACCTCTCCAAGATATATCATAATCAGAATTCATAAAAAGCAAGAAAAGAATATTAAAAGATGCAAGAGAAAAATGTTGGATCATATTCAGTGGCAAACCATTAAGGTTCAATTCTGACTTCTCAAATCATACCATAAAATCAAGGAGGGACTGGAGTGAATTCTCCAAGTTCTATAAGAAAACGTCCTACAGTCAAAATTGCTATATCCAGTAAAATTATCTTTCAGAATCAAAAAGAAATAAAAAATTTCTGTGATAAGGAAAAACAAAATATAACCACTAAGCCAGCACTACAAGGAACACTTAAATATATACTGCACACAGAAAAACCCAAAAACAAACCACGAAGCTCCCAAATATATGAGGCTCACTAAAAAAGCAATAACTTTCAATAAAATCAAGACTGTACAAATCAAATCAAAATGGCAAGAAATAAATATCTGGTCATAACACTGAAAGTAAATGGTCTTGATTCACCAATTAAATGATATAGACTAGCAGAATCTTTACAAAATAAGATCCAACTATATACTGACTGCAAGAAAAACTCATTTCATTGGCAAAGATCACCCACAGTTTAAAAGTAAACAAATGTAAAAAATAACCCATGCAAATAGAGTCCACAAACAAATAGGAGAAGCTATTTTCATACCTGACAAAGTGGATTTCAATCAAAAGTCAATCAGAAGAGAAAAAGAAGACCAGTTACTACATACTGGTAAATGAAACAATCCAACAAGTAGATACAATAGTAAATATTTATGCTCCAAATGTCCATACAGCAAATTACATTAAGAAATACTTCTTGATATTAAACTCCAGATAGATCCCAATTCAATGACATTGGGTGATTTCAACATACCCTTATCACCAATAGATAAATAATCCAAACATAAAATCAATAAAATACTTATGACCTAAATAATGCAATAAATCAAATGGATTTAATAGATATCTACAAAATATTTCACACCAAAACAGTTGAAATCAATTTCATCTCAGCAACTCATGGAAACCTTTTGAATACAGATATATTTCAGATCACACTATAAGTTATATCAAACATCAAATTTGAGACAACCCTGTGCATTCTACCAGATCAAATGAAATGAAACTAGAAATCAACAGCAAGAAAAATTATAGACATAACATAACACATGAAGTTTGAAAACTACTTTGTTTAATGAGAAATGGATCATAAAAGAAATGAGGGAAGAAATCAGGAAATTATGAGAAGCAAATGAAAACAGACAACATATTAAAACCTCTGGGACAGTATGAAGGTGTTCTAAAGGAAAGTTTATAGCATTGATGCCTACATTAAAAGAGTAGATAGAACTATGTAATGTTACACCTCAAAGTCTTAGAAAAGGAAGAACAAACTAATTCCAAATTCAGTAGAAGACATGAAATCTTTAAGATCAGAGCCAAAATTAATGAAATTGAGAATAAAAAAATCAATACACAGGATCAGTGCAACAAGTGGTTGGTTCTTTGAAAAGATAAACAAGATTGATAAGCCCTTAGCCAAACTAACCAAAAGAAAAAGACTTAAATAAACAGATAATGTGAACTTCAAGCCAATGTGAGTCAGAAGGGATAAAGAAGGACATTTCATACTGCTTAAGGGAAGCATAAATCAGCAAGATATAACAATCATAAACATCTATGCCCCAAACAGTGGCTCATCCACGTACGTCAAACAAATCCTTCTCAATTTTAGAAATCAAATAGACCACAACACAATAATACTAGGTGATTTTAACACGCCTCTCTCACCACTGGACAGATCTTCCAAACAAAAATTGAACAAAGAAACCATAGATCTCAATAACACAATCAATAATTTAGACTTAACAGACATTTATAGAATATACCATCCAACCAAGAGCGAATACACTTTCTTCTCAGGAGCACATGGATTCTTCTCTAAAATAGACCATATATTATGCCACAAAGTTAATGTTAGCAAATACAAGAAGATAGAGACACTACCTTGTATTCTATCAGATCATAATGGATTGAAGTTAGAAATAAATGAAAGAGTAAAAAACAGAAACTACTCCAACACCTGGAGATTGAACAATATGCTATTATATGATGAATGGATAACAGAAGATATTAGGAAGGAAATTAAAAAATTCTTAGAGGTAAATGAGAACAAAGAAACATCATATCAAAATCTCTGGGATACTATGAAAGCAGTACTTAGAGGAAAATTTATTTCATGGAGTGCATTTAATAAAAGAAGTAAAACTCAACAAATAAACGACCTAACACTACAGCTCAAAGCCCTAGAAAAAGAAGAACAGAACAACACCAAAAGTAGTAGAAGACAGGAAATAGTTAAACTCAGAGCTGAAATCAACGAAATTGAAACGAAAGAAACAATACAAAAAATTGACAAAATAAATAGTTGGTTCTTCAAAAAAATAAACAAAATTGATAAACCTTTAGCCACACTAACAAAAAGAAGACGAGAGAAAACCCAATCACTAAAATTCGGAATGAACAAGGAAATATCACAACAGACACGACTGAAATACAAAACATAATTAGAAGCTATTTTGAAAATCTATACTCCAACAAAATAGAAAATTTCGAAGACATCAACAGGTTTCTAGAGACATACGAATTGCCTAAACTGAACGAGGAGAACATACACAATTTAAATAGACCAATTTCAAGTAATGAAATAGATGAAGTCATCAAAAGCCTACCAACAAAGAAAAGTCCAGGACCAGATGGGTTTTCAGCCGAGTTCTACAAAACCTTTAAAGAAGAGCTCATTCCAATACTTCTCAAAGTATTCCTAAAATAGAAGAGGAGGGAACCCTCGCAAACTCATTCTATGAAACCAATATCACCCTGATCCCTAAACCAGACAGAGACACATCGAGGAAAGAAAATTTCAGACCAATATCCTTAATGAACATCGATGCAAAAATTCTCAACAAAATTTTAGCAAATCGCATACAAATATATATTAAAAAGATAGTGTACCATGATCAAGTGGGTTTCATCCCAGGGATGCAAGGTTGGTTCAACATCAGGAAATCAGTAAATGTCATTCACCATATCAATAGACTTAAAGTCAAGAATCACATGATTATTTTGATAGATGCAGAAAAAGCATTTGATAAAATACAGCACCCCTTCATGCTCAAAACACTAGAAAAAATAGGGATAGTGGGAACATTCCTTAACATTGTAAAGGCCATCTACGCTAAGCCCATGGCTAATATCATTCTAAATGGTGAAAAACTGAAAGTATTCCCCTTTAAAACTGGAACAAGGCAGGGATGCCCTCTTTCAACACTTCTTTTCAATATCATCCTTGAAACTCTAACCAGAGCAATTAGACAGACCAAAGAAATTAAAGGAATACGAATAGGAAAAGAAGAACTCAAACTATCCCTGTTTGCTGATGATATGATTATATACTTAGAGGAACCAGGAAATTCCACCAGAAAACTTTTAGGTCTCATAAGTGATTTCAGTAAAGTAGCGGGATATAAGATCAATCCACATAAATCTAAGGCATTTTTATACATAAGTGATGATCTTCAGAAAGAGAAATTAGGAAAACTATCCCATTCACAATAGCATCAAAAAAAATAAAATACTTGGGAATAAATCTCACAAAAGAGGTGAAAGACCTCTACAATGAGAACTACAGAACACTAAAGAAAGAAATTAAAGAAAACCTCAGAAGATGGAAAGATCTCCCATGTTCTTGGATAGGAAGAATTAATATTGTCAAAATGGCCGTACTACCAAAAGTGCTATTCAGATTCAATGCAATTCCAGTGAAAATCCCAATGATGTACCTTACAGAAATAGAGCAAGCAATTATGAAATTCATCTGGAAGAATAAAACCCAGAATAGCTAAAGCAATCCTCAGTAGAAAGAGTGAAGCAGACGGTATCGCAATACCAGATTTTCAACTCTACTACAAAGCAATATTAACAAAAACGGCATGGTATTGGTACCAAAATAGAAAGGTGGATCAATGGTACAGAATAGAGGACACGGACACAAACCCAAATAAATACAATTTTCTCATACTAGACAAAGGGGCCAAAAATATGCAATGGAAAAAAGATAGCCTCTTCAACAAATGGTGCTGGGAGAATTGGAAATCCATATGCAACAGAATGAAACTAAACCCATATCTCTCACCATGCACGAAAGTAAACTCAAAATGGATTAAGTATGTTGGAATCAGACCAGAGACCGTGCATCTTATAGAAGAAAAATTAGGTCCAGAGCTTCAACATGTCGGCTTAGGACCAGACTTCCTCAACAGGATCTCCATAGCACAAGAAATAAAAGCAAGAATCAATAACTGGGATAGATTCAAACTAAAAAGCTTTCTCTCAGCAAAGGAAGCTATCAGCCATGCAAAGAAAGAGCCTACAGAGTGGGAGAAAATCTTTGCCAATCATACTTCAGATAGAGCACTAATCTCCAGAATCTATAAAGAACTCAAAAAACTCTACACCAAGAATGCAAATAATCCAATCAACAAATGGGCTAAGGAAATGAATAGACACTTCACAGAAGAAGATCTACAAGCAATCAACAAACATATGGAAAAATGTTCAACATCTCTAGTAATAAGAGAAGTGCAAATCAAAACCACCCTAAGATTCCATCTCACCCCAATTAGAATGGCAATTATCAAGAATACAACCAACAACAGGTGTTGGCGAGGATGTGGGGAGAAAGGTACACTCAAACATTGCTGGTGGGGCTGCAAATTAGTGCAGCCACTCTGGAAAGCAGTGTGGAGACTCCTTAGAAAACTTGGAATGGAACCACCATTTGACCCAGCTATCCCACTCCTTGGCCTATACCCAAAGGACTTAAAATCAGCATATTACAGAGATACAGCCACATCAATGTTCATAGCTGCTCAGTTCACAATAGCCAGATTGTGGAACCAACCTAGATATCCTTCAATTGATGAATGGATAAAGAAACTGTGGTATATATATACAATGGAATATTACTTAGCCATAAAGAATGATAAAATTATGGCATTTGCAGGCAAATGGATGAAATTGGAGAATATCATGCTAAGTGAGATAAGCCAATCTCAAAAAAACAAAGGACGAATGATATCGCTAATAAGTGGATGATGACACATAATGGGAGGTGGGAGGGGTTAGTGTTAGGGTTAGAGTTAGGATTAGGGAGGGGGGCAAGAATGGAGGAAGGAAGGACTGTATAGAGGGAAAAGAGGGGTGGGAGGGGTGGTGGGGAAGGGAAAAATAACAGAATGAATCAAACAGCATTACCCTATGTAAATTTATGATTACACAAATGGTATGCCTTTACGCCATGTACAGAGAAACAGCATGTATCCCATTTGTTTACAATAAAAAAAAATTTATATGCACAAAAAAAACCAAAAAACAAAAACAACAACAAAAAAAGAAACAACAATGAAAAAATTTCCAAAAAAGCAAAGTCCAGAACCAGATGAATTCTTAGCTGAGTTCTACCAAACCTTTACAGAAGAGCAAACATGAGTCTTCCAAAAATTATTCCATGAAATTGAAAAGGAGGAACACTTCCAAATACGTTCTATGAAGCCAATATAACCCTGATACTAAAAACAAACAAAGAAATATCAAGGAAATAAAACTACAGACCATTATCCCTGATGAATACAGATGTAAAAATCCTTAGTAAAATACTAGCAAACCATGCTAAAAACACATTAAGAAGATAGTACACCATGATCAAGTGGGCGTCATCCCAGGGATACAAAATTGATTCAGCACATGCAAATCAATAAAGATAATTCACCACTTAATCAGAATTAAGGACAAGAATCATATGATCATTTTTATAGATACATAAAAAGTCTTATAAAATCCAGCACCTATTCATGTTAAAAATGCTCAAGAAACTAGGGGTAAGAGGAATGATGTCAACATTATAAAGTTATACAAAGTCATTATTATACCAAAGGGAGAAAAACTGAAAGTATTTTATCTAAAATCAGGAAGAAGACAAGGATGTTCTCACTCACTACTGCCATTCAAAACAGTCTTTGAAACTAGTCAGGCTAGAGAAGAAAATCCAAGGGATACAAATAGGAATAGAAGAAGTCTAATTATTTCTGTTTGCTGATGACAAAAATCAGGAAAATTAACTCATTCACAATAATCTTAAAGACAAAAAATGTACTTGAGAATTAATTCAACCAAGGCAGTAAAAGAACTCTGCAATGAAAACTAGAACACTAAAAATAACAAGAAATTCCTTAGAAGAAGGAAAGACCTCCCTTGTTTTTGGAAAGACAGAATTAATGTTGTCAAAGTGTCAGATTACCAAAAGCAACATACAGATTCAAGGTAATACTCATGAATATACCAATGACATTCCTCACCTAACTATAAAAATACAGTCCTACAATTTGTTTGGAGGAACAAAAGACCTTGATTAATCAAAGCAATACTGGACAAGAAGAGCAAACCTGGAGACATCACAATACTTTACATCAAATAATACTATAGAACTATAGTGATAAATACAGCATGGTATTGGCATCAAAATAAGCAGGATGACCAATGGAACAGAATAGAAGACACAAACAAAAACCCACATAGAGAAACTCATCTGATACTTGACAAATGTGCCAAAAATGTATCTTGGAGAACAGATAGTCTTTTTAACAAATGATAATGGGCAAACTAAATATCCATGTGTAGAAGAACAAAACTGTATTCCTATTTTTCACCCTGCACAAAAGATAAATGAAAATAGATCAAAGACTTAGGAATTATACCAGAAGACTTATAACTGCTAGAAGAAGAAAACATAGGGTCAAAACTACATCAATGTTTATAGAAGTATAATTCATCACAGCTAAATATTCAACATCTGTAAAAATCAGCGCAATGCAAACTAAAACTACATTGACTTTTCATCTCACTCCAGTCAGAATGGCAATTACCAAGAACACAGATAATAATAAATGCTGGCAAGGATGTGGGGAAATAGGTGCATTCATACATTGTTGGTGGAACTGCAAGTTAGTACAACCACTGTGGAAAGCAATATGAAGAGTCCTCATAAAGTTAAACCATCATATGACCCAGATCTCAC
This sequence comes from Sciurus carolinensis, assembly GCF_902686445.1. Classification (NCBI taxonomy): domain Eukaryota; kingdom Metazoa; phylum Chordata; class Mammalia; order Rodentia; family Sciuridae; genus Sciurus; species Sciurus carolinensis. Next base: position 101,040,502 of record NC_062221.1, on the reverse strand, counting down.
ATGGCTTGATATTTATCCAAAACAACTAAAATCACTCTATAGTGATACAGCCATCTCAAGAAATGTTTCTAGCACCATAATTCACCATAGTCAAATTATGGAATGGATAAGAAGATGTGGTATATATATACTCATTGTGTGTGTGTGTGTGTGTGTGTGTGTGTGTTTGTATATATATACAATGTGTGTGTTTGTACACACACATTGTGTGTGTGTGTGTGTATATATATATATACACAATGAGTTATACTCAGCCATAAAGAAGAATGAAACTATTGCATATTGCAACTTGGCAACTTGCTGGTAAAAGGATGAAAATGGGGAGAATGTCAAACTAAGTGAAATAAGTCAGTCTCAGAAAATCAAGTGGTCAAATGTTTCCTCTAGCATGTAGAAGGTAGAAAAAGTAAGGGAAATGAGTGTGTGTGGAGGGACCTGATATTATAAAGACGGGGGAATATTAGTGGGGGGTAGAATGTTGAGGGGAAGAGAGGAGGGACAAGAAAGGTGAGAAAATGCAGAATGAACTTGACAAATTTATGCTGTATGCATTTATGAATATACCACAGTGAATCCCTCCTTTATGTGTATATACAAAGCACCAATTAAAATTAAATAAATGAGTGGAAAGTAGACAAGTAGGGGTAAAAGAAGGGGAGTAAGGAAAAGAGGAGGGAAAGGAAAGGGGGATCACCAGGCACTGAAATGGAGTAAATTAAATTCTATGCATACATGATTATGTGAAAATGAACCCAACCATTATGTAGAATTATAATTCACTAATTAAAGCAAAAAAATCAAAATGTTTATTTGAAAAGAATTTAGTTCCAATTCTTCATATAATAATAAGTAGATTCTGATCCATATAAAGATACTAATACAAATATTTTCTCAAAATTGATAAAAGTACACTATATCTATCTGGAAAAGCAGTCACGAGAAAATATAAAGGGAAACTATACAAAGTAACATATTTTGAAGGGTGACTAGAGCAATTACATTAAAAACATAAATGAAATTTCAGTGTTAAGTTTTTGCTATGAAAAGGAAAGACCATCAGTGAGAGATTAAAATACCGAGAAAATATGGCAGGTAGCAAGTGTGAGAAAACATTTTTAGTATCTGGTATTACAGCAACTGGCTAACCAAGTGAAAAAATATCCCACTCCTCTCCTTATACTACAATAGATTTCAGGTGGCTCAGACATATGAAGATAAGAAGAGATACTATTAATATGTTAGGGAATAAAAGAATTTTCTACAAATTTTTTATTTATTTTATTTTATTTTATTTACTCTTTTGATACCATGGATTGAACTCATATTATTAACCAATAAGCCACATCCTCAATACTTCCCCTCTCACCTTGCTTAGGGCCTAGCCAAGTTGCTGATACTGGCTTTGAATTTTCCATCTTCCTACCTCAGCCTCCTGAACTGCTGGGATTATGCACGTGCACCACAGAGCCTGTCTCAAATTTTTTGAATAAAATGATCTCTCTGAATTTGAAAAAAAGTCTAGGGAGGAGTTTGGCTAAATCTTTCAAAGTTAAAATTCACATTAATCTTCAATAAATATGAAAAACACAGTTGTGTTTTATAAGTTTGCAAAAAGGTAACATATTCCTTATAGCATTATTTTCAAAGGAAACAAATTAAAACAACCTGAATGTCCCCTGTTATGGTTTAGAAATGAGGTATCCTCCTGAAAAGTTCATGAGTTAGGCAGTGCAAGAATTTTAAGAGGTTATGAGAGTCTTAACCCAATCAGTGCATTAAAGGACTGATGGGGATTAACTGGGTAGTTACTTTGGGCAGGTGGGGTGTGACTGGAGGAAGTAGGTCACTGGGGTCATGCCTTTGAAGTATTTTGTCCTTCGTGAGTGGAGATCTCTCTGCTCCCTTGTTGCTATATGCTGAGCTGCTTTCCTCCTTTGTACCCTTCAGTCTTGATATTCTGCTTCATCTTGCACCCAGAGCAGTAGTATTGGCCATCTTTGGATTGAGACTTCTGAAACATGTGAGCCCCAAATAAACTTTTTCTTCTTGTATGCTGTTCTTGTCAGGTCTTTTGGTCAAAACAAAGAAAAACGCTTACCAAAACATCCATCATAATGGGAAATATTAAATAAATTTCATTTGTTTATCTAGAGAAGTATAACAGATATCTGAATATGTATATTCAATAAATATGTATATTCAGATAGAGAATATGTGAAGGATATGCTTATGATATGTTAAAAACTAGGCACAGAAAATTCTATAAAATATAACTGTGGTACAAAAAGCATATATAATATACCAGTACATGAAGAATATATTTCTAGGAGGATTAATAAGAAATAGTTTAATTGTGGAACACTACTAGTCTGCAGATTTTTATTTTATTTTAATTTTCGTATCTTTCATTTCTGTGTCCCTAATCACATTACCTTCCACTACATTTCCAACTTTTTCTTAATTTACAGAAGTACTATATATTCTGAAATTCTTCCTTCAATATAATGTTTTTCAAATTGACCCAGATTGATGAATACAGTTCATTCCTTTTTCATTCTTATAAATTTTAATTATTTGAAAGTTTCACATTTATTTAATAGTTTATGAATTTATATTGATTTTCCATCAATATTATTTTAGTAGTAAAATAACACAGCAATACCATCCACCTGATGGGTACTTATTCAATACTATGAGAAAAATCTTTCAAAGTGTAATGTGGGAGTAGAGTGCCAGGCTGAGGTGCTTATTCACGTCTGATTCATGTTTCCAAGCATTTCAGAATGTCAGTATCACCACAGTGTACAAAGTATGCTTGTCATTAAATCCTCACTAACTATGGAGAGCAGTAACAGAGGATGGGATAGCAATGAATGAGACTGGGGGTCTCTGATGACCTCATGACTGTGGTATGCGGGGTGCCTGGGACTGTTTCTGTGCAAGGGCACAGAATGCTTAGCTGTTGTGGCAGTGCCCTGTATGAGGAGGCTCTGTGCAAGAGTCCTATCAGCTCTGACCTTAATCTCAGGCCCACAGCTCCCAGGAAGGAAGGAACTCTTATGCTAGACAGCCACAATGTTTCACCAGCTCTGCTTCCCTGGTTCCTGTTTGCTTTACAGCAACATTAAACAATGGACTTTCTTTAGAGCTACACAAAGTTCCTGACATTGCACTTTGTAACTGTGGATTGCAACTGTGGAAAAGATACATAGATGTCCTAGTTTCTGTAACTTTCCTGAATACAAAGAATAATGGTTGCATATTCTTTAACCTGATAATGAGACATATATAAATACAGATTGCTGGTGTAACTTTTAGATCTGCATCTCCATCAGAGAGCAGGCTCCACCTGATCCGAGCTTAATCTTCAAGATTTGTGTATGTGAATCTTTATTTTCCAATCCCCCTTCACCTCTCGTCAGACCTGAGAATTTGGTCAAGCTGGTCGTGGCAACTAACTCCTGCTTATAATTGACGTTTAAATTTTGCTCGTCTGATGATACAAATAAACATCCTTACATTTTCATCTTTTCACTTCTGATTTAAAAAAAATTATTTCTGTAGTACAGTATCCTCTCATATGCTCTTATCCTAGGTTCCATTTTCTGTTCTGAGAATCTATCTGTTCTTGTGCCTACATATATTGCTATAGTAACATTGAAATTTTTATATTGATGACACATTGATCAGTTTCCTTTTTGTACCCCAAAATTATCTTAACTACCAAAGGCTTTTTTACTTTAGAAATCATTATCCAAATTCCTAAAATTAGTGTCAGAATACATATAATTTAGAGATTATTGCAAAAATTATAAATTTATGATTGCCAAATTTCTATCAACATAATACAAATATAACTTATACACATCTTTTTTTGTGCCCTATAAAACATTTTGAAATTATCTACATAATTTTTGTGTATATGTGACTATGTTAATGTCTATGAACACTTTTTTTTGTGGCAATTGTAAGTTCTATCTAGAGGTGTATTTTCTGTTATATTCTCTAGCTATTTTATTATACTGGAAAAATCATGCTTATTCCTGTTGATATTATACTTGATATCTTTCTGAATTTTGTTTAATTTAAATGTTATTTCTCTATATAGTATGTGTAAAGCATTGCAAAATTGGAAGATAATGAAAAAAATTTTTTTTTCTTCTTTCAGTACTCCTGTTACTTTTTATCTTCCTGTGTAATGTCCTTGACCAGGGCTTAAATTCAAAGTTGTGTAGTGACACATATAATAGATATCTGATTTTATCCTAATTTTAAGGAAATATCTCTAAAGTTTAAAATTGTACTAAATGTACATTTACTGTAAGTTTTTGAGAAATAGTCCTTTGTAGGAAAAAATATTCCTAGATTTTTTCAGATTTTCTAAGATATTTTAACATACATAGGTATAGACCATTTAAAAAGCTTATGTTTCCTCTATTTAATTTCTGTACACAAATTTTCTTTTTTGGTCAAATTAGGATAAATTTTGTTAATTGAATTTTATTATGTTATACTATCCTTACATTCCTGGAATAAACTCTATTTAGACATAGTTAATTAGATTTTAATGAATGGAAATATTTGGTTGGTTATTATCATATGATAATTTTTACAACCTAATTTTATAAATTAATTTTCAAAAATTGAATGACCCCTATGAACAAATGTTGTCAGTCTATACTAGCCTTACTAAGGATACTAGCTTTATCAATGACTTATCAATGATAAGGTTTATCAATGATAAGAGTATATTAGCTTTACCAATGATACTGCCAGTAATGCGCATTCCTAATTTATTATATCATATTTTCCCTCATCAAGGTGTCAAAACTTATGAATACTATTATGTTTGCCTTAAATTATACAATGATATTGTCATGCTTTCATTTCCTTATGACCTTTACATTTCTATTCAGATATTTGTGATTTATTTTCCTGATATTTCTTGCATTTAGTCCATGGGAGGAAGTCAGGAATTTGAACTTTGGTCTTCAATTAGTGAAAACTAGGAAAAGATGAAATTAGTCAAAAGTATAACTTGAATTGTCAAGTGAAATTATAATTACTTTATCATTATACATGCATTTAAATTTTATTTAAAAAATTCATAATACTTTACACAAAAATTATAACTCATATAAAATACTTTAAAATGATTTAGATATAGAACATTTGAATGCCTTTTCCATATGTTTCAAGGCATATTTTCATGAGAAATTTATGCGTAAGGAATCTTAGTTGCATTCCAATGAGTATTGTTCCTTCATCCATATGCATATTTAGTTTTCTCCACACTTGTGTAGGAGAAATTAGACAAACTAGCAATTCATATGACCTTGAACACTCAATTAAAATTATGCATATGTCAAAATCAACCAAACTGTTAATCTCCATGTTATTATATAATATTTCATATTGGCTTTATAGGACACAAACTAAGTGATTCACATGAGTGAATCTTTAATTAGACAGTGCTCAGGCATGACAAGCAAAAGCATTTTTTCCAGTAGGAGCATTACTTTTTGAAAGATTGACAGTCTCTGTAATGGAAGCTTCTAATCAATATTTGAAAATCTTTAGCAACATAGTGATTATATAGTTTTCAAGAGAAAAATTTTATGTACTAATGAATCTGAAAAAATTTAGGTTTCTCACTCACAGAAAGATAACAGGTATTAAAGCTGCCAAATGTTAACTAAATCACAATCTTATATAGTTATATGTAAAAATATAATTATATGCTAAGTAATAGGCACTAAAACTTAACCTAAAAGTAATCCATGATACTAGGAGACAAATATAGAAATACTGACAAATTCACCTAGAAGAATGTTTAAAATACTCATTGAATTGGGTGATAAATATGAAATGACTTTGTTTGGAATTTCATTTTGCCTATGATTTGCAACACACTGATCTCTAATTTCCCTTTCACAGACATTAGTAAATTTTCTTTGGTTTTAAAAAGATTTAGGAAATTTTCACCTATTTAAGTTCTTTTATTTTCAGGTACTTTTCCTTTGGCTATTGATTTATTGAATTGTGGTTGATTAATTAATTGGCAAAGAAGAGTAAAAGAATAAAAAAATCATACCCCAGCTGGAGAAATAAGATTTCTCAAGTGAAATATAATTTTTACTCCTTTTGCATATAACTGAGCCAGTTAAGTTGGATAAGTATATAGCTTTACTCTTTTTTATATCCACTCACACCACATACTTATATAATGAAGATCTGAAATGATAATTTACCCATGCTAAGAATACTTAATAAATATTTTATCATGAGGAAGTAAATATATCCCAAAGGCGACTCAGTTTTAATTGAATCAGAAATCTACATTTTAAAATAAAAAACAAGTGGGAAAATCTTGGTATTATATTAAAAGAAGCACCTCTTCTCTGAAAGGCATGCTTTGGAAATGTAAACCTTATATCACCAAGTTCTCAAACAGTTTCATGTGATACTCATTAATCTCTAGTATGCTATTAAATTGTTCAGTTAGAAAACAAAATGAGGTAAATACATGGAAAAATATTTTAGGAAAATAGTTGATTGATTGATTTTCTTGAAATTCTCTTAGGTGAATGCATCTATTAAAAAAATCAACTCGTAATAGCAGTTCTATTTCTTAAAAATTTGTGGAAACTACTAATAAAAATTACATATTACGTCCTGTGTGGGTAAGTTAAATACTTCTTAAATGTACTTTTGGATATTCCTCTTGCACTAGCTGGCTATAAAATTTACTCATTTAATATCCTTTCTTCGCTAAATGTTTTTTAAAAATCCATGTGGTTTTTCTATCTGCAAGGTTAACTGAATCTGCCATTAGGCTTTATGTATAATAATCTTTCAGAAATCTCAGTCATCTAAAATGAAAAAAATAAGAATACCACTTTTCATTCTAAATAATATAGGTACTTGTAGACATTTTAGATGTAACTGGATATATACTCATTTTTGCCAGAATGTCCCTAAATTCTGAAAATTAGGAATAAAAACTCATAAATCCAAATCTCACAAATAATCTAAATGTATAAGCAATGATCATCTTTATAAAGAGAGATATTTGTAAGTATGATTATTTTAAAACACAACTGTTCCTGATGGAAATGCTTACGTCTCCATAAGACACATTAAAATTGATGTAATTTATTCAAATGCTCATTTTATACCACCTCACCATTTTTCATGTGATTTAAACTGGGAGAAAAAAACATGCTATAACTACTGATAAAACTAGATACATAGATACAAATCAGAACTGTGAAAGGTAAATATTAGTGGCAATAATAAATTCATAGACTGATGTCATTATGAATCTTTTATAGCCCACCAAGCACTTATCTCTGAACAAATGCCTGTATTTCTTCAAGTTTTCCAGAGGAGGTCCAGATTAAGTATTTCTGGATGCCTGACAATTTTCTATACTGAATGTTATTTTTGTCACATTATCCAGTAAAATAAAGAAAAGAAATGAATTTCACATAAAGGAGAGTGTGGGATTTGAATTAGAGTGTAACTGTTGACTAATATAGTATTTACTAAGATGAACTGTGTGAATTTATGTGACAACTTAGGTGGGCCATGGTGCTGTGATATGTGATCAGACATTATTCTGGATGTTTCTGTGAGACTATTTTTGATAAGATTAACACTTAAATCAGTAGATTTTGATATTGTACATTATATGGGTGGACTTTACCCAATTAGTTACATGTCCAGGCAGAACAAAATCCTGATTCCTTTGGGCAGGAAGGCCTTCTGCAAGCAACTGGCCTTCAGACTTGAACTGTAGCATTGGTCTTTACTAGGTTCCTAGCCTGCTGGGCCATCCTTGTCAGTCTCCAAAATCATGTGAGCCAATTCCTTAAATTAAACCTCTTTCCATTAAACACATCCTGTTGGTTCTGCTTCTGTGGGGACTCTCAACCAATATGAGTTTCTTACTGGTCACTTGGAATGCTTACTGGTCCTAGACACTATCTGGCTGTATGAAAGCATTAGGCTCGAAGAAAAGGAGCTTCAAGAGCACCATCTTTTCAGGAGACTTACTTGGAGGTTCTGTGTAATTGTAGATCACAGTTAATTTGTTCTTCACACTCTGGTTCTGATGATGGTTTAAAGGTACATTTTAATGCTTAAGTATACACAGCTAGAGATCTTCACTACCTTTTGTCTTCATGCTACCTCTTGCCCTTACCTGTAACTTCCTGCCCCATGACATTATTTTAGCTACTTCCCTCCTTTACTTCCTTAGCTTTGTAGAAAGCTTCAAGTGCCTATGAGAGTCTGGTAGGTGGAGCAAATGGGTGAAGATGCTTCAGTCCACAAACGTTAAACAAAAGGCATGTTTACTCCACTTTCATAAGTCATATAACCCTTTACTTCTCTTTTTTTCTCTTTTGAGAGAAGTATGAATATAGATCATATTCTTTCTTTTAAAAGAAATAGTAAAAAAAAAAAACCTAGTATAAATATAATGATGAAAGATAACTTTCTTTGATCTCAAGTGAGATAGTAGGTGGTGATGAGTACAATGGGGAACTGAAAATACAATGCCATTTGATAATTTGAGTCACTTAACTACTAGAGTTAGTTTTAAATTTATAAAATTGTAAATTACATAGAAATTTATACTTTCTTAAACTGTTCACAAGATTTCATGCCTTCTATTTTTAACAAATTACTTAGATCATACCATAAGATTAGTAGTAATGCATCATATTGTCAGAAGACTTTGATTAATACTGCTATATCAGGTGGACTTTGGAAACCTTAATTAATCATTGGATTTTTCAGTAAATTGAAACAGACCCAGATTATGTTCCTCAGCCATCTCCTACAGCAGTAACAAGGCCCTTGTTTTTCCTTTTCTATTTTTTTTTTTTTTTTTTTTTAATGAGCAGGTTTCTTGCCTATCTCCAACAGTTACTTTTCATCTGGCATGTCTGTTTTTTAAAAACTCAAATCTTTCCTTAATCTTTAAATAAATAATAATTTCAGGCATTTTACAAAGAGTTGATATCCCAAACTTTATAAAAGTGTGATTCTAATAAGTAGTTTCAATTGATAAATATTTGAAGCAGTTTCATTCCATATGGTACTGAAAAAAAAAAAAAACTGCTTATTATGGCATATGTTTTGGCTTGAAATGATTTCATTTGGAGAATTTGATATTAGCATGTTTCTGCACTGAAGGATATCTTAAGACCTAAGATTATTCAAATGCATTACTGAATTCATCATGAATTCAGAGATGTCATTGAGAATATTTATAAATGCTCATTGGAAAATGGTCTAAATATTAAGTAGTATGGGAGTCATTTTGGCCCTGCTCTTCCCCTTTTCTCCCTTCTCCTGCCCCTTCTCCTGTCCTGTGAGATCACTTCCTCTCCTCCCTCTCCTCTTCCTTCTTATTTTTCCATCAGTATTCACTTGTGTTCTACTCTCCGCATTGTAAATTGTCTATTTCCTCTCTCATGATTGGTTCTTAAGCTCAAAGCCAAATCTGTGTTCTAACATATACAATGTGAACTTTTCCTTTTTAGTTTTCCCTAATTTTACCACTTTTATTGCAGAATATAGACATACATATTTATATTTTAAAAAGTCCTCAATCCTGGGGAAAGGTGTAAATTAAGGTTCCAAACTCTAAAGAGGGGACTTTAACATGCAAACACCACAATATAAAAAAAATAAGAAAGGCCTCACGTGAGCATCAAAGTACTGCTTTGTTCAAAGATATTCAATTTCAAATTATTTTAAAAACTTTATTTTAGAATTCCAAATAAGTAGACACCGTCCTTGAAAGAAACTGACACTGTAAATTCAAAATGTAAATGTGTGTGTGATACGTGAGCAAACACAACAAATCAATACATAAATAGATGAATAAATATTCTATAACTACTTAAAATTTGTTTTTTTCTTCTGATTATTTCCTTTATGTTGAAAATTCTACCACTGTAATTAAAAGTGGAATAGTTATAAATTACAATAAAATAATCAATTTTCTCCAGCCTCTAATTTATCTAATCCTTTTCATATACTGATGCCATCTTAATTTCAGTTCCTTAGCATCACACAAAAAGTTAATTACATACTCTTTTGAACTTTTTCTCAACAAATTTGTTTCTCCAGTTATCTTCCGTGATAGCATTGATGATGTCTTACTTTTCTTATTTCTTTGTTTTAAACATCCAATCTCACCCAATTCTTTTTTTTTTTTTTTTTTTTCTTTGAAATAGATCCAGAATCAAGTCTACCCTCTGTTATCTGGAACATCGCAATAGCATCCTAACTGGCTCTTTGCTGTCTAGTTTGTTTCTTACAACTTTTTCTCCAGTAGCAGCAGTCAGAGGATTTGTTTTGCAAAAGAGTAAATTTTGTTTGGAAAAGCTTAAATATTTATCCTTTTCCAATGTGCAGAAAAACATTTGGTGAAAAGTTGATCTTTCATTGTTCTATTTCTCATTCCCTCCTCATAGGTATTATTCTTAGATTTTGTGTGTTCTTCAAAACTTAGTTCCTGAATTTCTGTGATTTTATTATTATTATTATTTTGCATAATATCACACTAGTTAGCAATGAAATTGTACTTGCAAAAAAATCTCCTATTCTGACATGTAGTATACCATCCTTCATCTTTTACACCTGTTTTGCATTAGTTGCATGGCTATAATGTAATTTACATATCCTCTCCCTTATTGATGTACATTTAGTATGTTGCCACATCTGCTGTTATACATAATGCTCCAATCCTGAAATATGTGTAACACTAAAAAATATTGATTCTGTTTCAAAGGCATTATTATCTAAAATTTCCATGAATGTGGTTCTTGACCTCTTTGGAAATGTTATTGACTTACCCTCCATAATGGATCAGGGTGCCTCTTTCCTCACACACTCACCGACAGAGTGTATTATCCAGTTTTTGCATTGTTGTTATGTAATGTCTTACAGAGTGTATTGTAGGTGACAGGCACTCAAAGTGCTTTGGGTTAAATTGACAGATACACCTGTCAAGATTTGCTTCAGAAAGGTCAGCTCCTATTGGATTATTAAGTTTCCTCTATATATTATGCCAACATGTAAGAGTACACAGGTAATGAAGGGAACACCAAAATGTGTGGGATAATGGAGAATGAAGATTATTTAAATCTATATATTTTTGACAAAAGGACTGCCCTTAATTGGTCCAGGCTTATAAATTTGAAGATAGCAAAATTAGTTCTATCTTTAATCAATTTCATACTGATAGCAGAAAAAAACAAAAGGATCAAGGATGTGGGGATAAAAAGACCTGGATTTACTTTTGAGAGAACTAATATATCAAACAATAACAATTACTACTGATAAATGTGTATCTTATTCTAAAGACTGAGCTAAGTTCTTTAAAATTATCTTTTTTTGCAAGAAAAAGTTTGCCTACTATAAAAAGTAGGCAGAATTATTAAATCTATTTCTCAAGTGTAGAAAATGACTTGTAGAGTGATTAAGTCATATAACTTGCCCCCAATACTAAAACTATATATGTATATTATTTCCTTCTTATTTCAGGAATACTGAAACATTCAAACTTTCATAAATCACAATTTAGCTATTACAGCTGCTACATTATGTTTTTATTTCTATGATACATGATATTTTATAAGATTTTGATTGAATGTCAACCTGATTTGATAGCCTATATGCCTATTTTCCATTTTGTTAATCTGAAGAGGAGTGGAGTTATCAAACTAAATCCACCTTCATTTACATTACTTCAACAGGTAGGATAAATTGTGTGTTTCAAATTTCCTGTTTCATAAAAACGAAAAATGGTCTGGCAGGTGAAGTCGGCTTATATTTCTTTTGTTGAATGTGTGTGTTCACTGGGAGATAATTATATTTTCATCTGATCCTTTTCAGTATACCTATTCTTACCCTGTAACATACTATGCTTATCTGTTATTTATTTTGTGGGTGGTAATTTAATATAAATTGCTATTATGCTTTAGTCTGGGAAGATTCCCAAAATTTCAGGTTTCATATCTAGCACAGTCATTCATTCAATATATAATTCACTTACTTTTTTAAATTCTAATTTTTTTCTAATCAAAAAGTACAATATTTGACCAAACAAAATGGGAAAAATTCAATATTTCTGCTGAATTGTAGAAAGATTTATGAATCTTTTCATTTTGAAAAGTATATCTTTTAATTATAGTTTGTTATATATATGGAAGACCAATAATAGGAAATACATGCATTTTTTTGCTCTTTGGAATGGTTTTTAATCTTTTGGTATCATTATTTTATGACTTTAGTATGTAAGAATGATAAATTTAAAGTAGTTTACAAAATCTAACTGAATATTTTAAGTAATAGAAAGCCAAAGTCCTACCAAATATAACTGGATAGGACAAAGAAAAATGAATTTAAAACAGGATTTTTGTTTAAAATATTAGCCTCCATAAATATGCTTCTCTATCTTTTAAGATTCTTCTATCTGCTTATGTTTGGAAGTTCAGGAGAAAGCTCACTTTTTTTTTTTTTTTTTGATTAATTAATTAATTAATTTATTTTGCAGTGCTGGGGATTGAACCCAAGGCCTTGTGCTTACAAGGCAGGCACTCTACCAACTGAGCTATCTCCCCCGCCCACTAAAGCCCACTTTTAAAACAATGAAAGGATGACCTTCTATTTGTGTGATGTTTATTATAACTATGATGGAAACTATTTCTGAGAAGGTGAAGGTCCCAGGGTAAATCACACTTTTCTCACTTGTCCTTAATATCATGATACTAGTAAAATTAGATGTTTTAAATCTTGTAGAACTTTGAAGAAAAAAGAGAAAAGAAAAGGTTTTCCTAAATACAGTCTGTAACCTGAGGAGTCTAAGACCAGGAAACCAGTATCTTGTGTGTCTCATTTCCTGAAAAAACAAAGGAAGCCTCCTCTCAAGAAAACTGTCTTCACCTGGGTTCTCCAAAAGGAATTGGGGCTACGTGTGGTGGAGTCCCAGTTGCTCATGAGTCTGAGACCTGAGGGCCACTTAAGTTCATTTGTTTGAGATCATCATGTTTGGGCAACATAATGGAAACCCTGAATATATATATAAAAACTGTCATCATAACTCTCTTTGTAATTCCATTATGGCTTCATGTTACCTGTCGTAATTGAGAAGTCAGTGAAATGTTGCTATACTCATGAAGGACTTGGAATATTTATTATAATGGGAGCAAACTTTTTACAAAATTATATGTTAGATTTAAAAACCATTGTGCAAAATTATTACGGTGCCTGGTATTCCATAAGACTTTCAGATTCTGTAGGCATTTAGAATAGCAAGATTGATTTTCCATGGGATTCATAAACTCATTTGTGGTAAATTAATCTATTTTTATGGACATAGTTAATGACTTATTTCAATAGAAGTAAAAGCATCCTTATGTTCTCATCATGCCTTCATCTGTACTTTCATGAATATTGATGCTGTTAACATTCTGGGTTTGTAGAGAAATCCTGTACCTATTTCTTCATAGGAAAGGAAGAATCTTCATATAAATTCAGGATAACTTGTCATCCCTTACAGATGAATTTTTTAAAACTTTGTATGTGTAAGAATAGTCTTACAACACAGTAGAAAGGGACAACAAATTTAAATTAATATTGATATGATAGAAGTAATATAAAAAAGAGGTAAACTAAGTAAACTGTTTTAAGTTTTGCAAAAAGATTTCTACATGCTTGTCCAATATACATTAAAATTACCCAATAAACATAACTGCATTGGGGAAATTCTGACTGAATATATACATAAATATAAACATATATGCATACAGATAATATATATATATGTATGAACATATAACTATGTGAACACATTCTATCAAATTCTATGACTTTTTCAATCTTGAAAGGGATTCAAACTAGTATAGGGTTCTGAAATTTCAATGCCACTAGTTTCACAGTAAATCTGTCTTTGTGTGCTGTTAGAATATTCCTATACCATTAGAAAAAGAGAAATTTTCTGGTTGGTCTTCTGAAGATTATAACAATTTGTACCCTCACTAGCAGAGAGTATCAGAATGCATTTTCCTATGTTGGCCAACCTGCACCCCCAGCTTTAAATTTTTAACAAACTGATAATTTAAAAATAGGTATCTCATTCCTTGCTTTTATTTATGCTTCTTTGATTATTGGTGAGGTAGTTTTCTTCTACATGTTTGTTTATGCTTAATCTTTTCTCTTACATGTATTAAATACCTTTTCACTTGATTTTGATTAGAATATTCACCTTATCTTTTTCTTCATTGATTCTTATTTTCACATGACTAAACACACCCTTTCCCATCTTGAAACCAGATAAACTTATACTTTATTTTCATTTTAGTTGTTAATTAAATGTATTCAACTAGAAAATTTGTTTTCCTTCAATTTAGTGTGATTAGAGATATTACTTATGTAGGTTTTAAGTTTTCATACATTAAAATTTATTTATGACTGGGTTGTTTATAACTTTGGATAATTTATTATATTTATATTTAGAATCTAGAATATGAAATTTTGTGATTAATCTTCCATGGGTATCTCATAAGGAAATAGAATTTCTATTTGTGTTGTTTAATGTTCACTATATATTTATTTAAAAGCATGTTGATTATATAACTAAATTACTCAAAGTTTTTGATGATCTTATTTCTGACTGGTAAATATTTAATTGGTAAATACTTAGAATCATCGTGCTATATATTCCAGTAAAATTGAGTTTGTATTAATTTTTCTTTTATTTCTGCCAACTTTCTTTTTGTATAACAATGCAAAAGGCATCGGTGTAAAACAATTTCTAAATTTGTACATCATTCAAAATGTTTTTATTCTAGAAAATCAACCCCTTTAATATAACCTAATTTTATTTTATTTTGAAAAATTATTTGCATGAATACATCATACATGTCTTTTTAGTATACTTACACAACTCCTTTATCCAGTGTGAAGAACTTGGGTTTACAAGTGTCTATAAATGTTTAAATTCAATTTGAGAATCTTTGGCTTTTAGTAAAGAGATTAATCCATTCAATTATCCTAAATGAAGTATTTGGTTTTGTGTAACAGTTTTTGATGCATTCTGGTTTATTATTTTCCCATTGTTTGCTTATTCCTTTTTTACTTTATTATCTTTGACAATTTTTTCCTCCATCATATGTTGAAAAATGTTTAATTCTATTATTGATTTTTAAATTATTTTGAGACATTTAAAATATTATATTTTTCATATGATTTGTAAGCTATACATCATATTAAGCATTTTACTTATTTTACTGCTCAGTGTCTAGTTAGGGAACATAAATCATGATGATAATTTGAGCATAGAGAATTTAACAGGAACCATTACTTCTGATAGCAAAGAGGTGATAAGAGAACTTTAAAGGCATGCCTAGGGCTGAGGGAGAGTAGTGGAGGATGGGATGTCCTTCCTTTCACAAGGCTAAGTAAGATTCAGAGTTCATTGTGGAGGTTGTGGTGATGGTCTATTGGTTGGCAGAGAAACTTGCTGGCTGTCCCAGGCCACAGCTGGTTCAGAGCTGGTCCATAATCCTGGACAGGCAAAATAACTTGTTGGATGGGGAGTATTTGCCCTTTGAGAGCTGGTAGTTATGAAGTAAGAGCTAGAAGAGAATAAAACTCAGAAAGAGAACACCCTCCCTCCTCCTGCAGTGTCTTTTCAATTCCCTCTACTGGAAAAGCATATTTTGTCAGGTGGTAAAGGACAAATGTCACAGGTTCCTGTTCAAATATCACAAAACAGGACAATGAATGAGATGCATTTGGAGTCCCTTCCTTTCAGGGTTTTTTCTCCAACTTTTGCCATAACTGGGTCATTGTTTAGTTATTCCACATCTCTGCCCTGGCCA
Source organism: Sciurus carolinensis (assembly GCF_902686445.1). Lineage (NCBI taxonomy): Eukaryota > Metazoa > Chordata > Mammalia > Rodentia > Sciuridae > Sciurus > Sciurus carolinensis. The sequence continues at coordinate 101,024,597 of NC_062221.1, read as the reverse complement.
TGAGAGAAAAGGTCCATATAACCAAACTACAACCTGGCAAATCCCTGGTACAGCTGGGAAATTGTACCTCTTCTACTGGCTTTGACATGCTTTAAAATGGTATTCAATAGTGGGTGTGTACATACAAATAAAGAAGTTAAGATGGGGATAAAAAGGACGGAATTGAGAAGCTAGAGCAGGTGAGCTTTAAGAAGGAGGAACTCAAAAGACTGAGTGCTGAAGGAGGGAAATGAAAAGAACAAAGTCTTAATAGCTGGAGAGTGGGAGCATACTAACAGGGTGTTTCTAGAAACAAAAGATGTGTGTTTCATCTCCCTCACAGAATACTAAACAAAATGTCTATCAAATTGCTATTCTTGTGATGTGCATCTTTGAAGGGAGGGAAGGGGGTTCCAAGAACATGGGGAGAAAGATTGTGAAGAGGTTACAACCAAATACAGAGTCTTGTCCACTTTATAGAAAAACAAACTTCAGTTGCTCACAAATCCCACACATAAATGATAAGATAATATGCACAGTTTATGTATTTGCAGAAGCTCGACCATTGTCAGTTTGTTGATGTTTTCTTACCTTTGTCCAACTCTGCATCCTCCCCTAGGATGCTGGGGAAGATGAAAGAAAGGAAAAGGGAAAAGAAAAAGAGAAAGAGAAAGAGGCATGGACAAGGAACAGACAGGAAGAGAAAGAAAGGAAATGAAGGAATGAATTCAATGCTCTAACATTGATGCTGGGAAGAAGTATTAAAAAGGGAAAAGAAAAAGTCAAAAGAATTCATTGTTTATAATGTCAGGATGAGACACTTACTTTAAAATGTGGAGTAGGCTTTTAAGGTGGGTATCACTCACAATAGATATCCATGGCACGCATTCCCATTATTGAGATGATGTGCTCCTGATAATTTGCAAAAGGTGACTGTGAAGGTTACGTCTTTGACTGGCACTTGCAGATTGGTTTGTCTGCAGTAATACAGTCTCTGAGTAAAAGACACGTAGTAGCTGTACCTGTTCACTCTGGCAGTTCCCTTAGCACCACTGGCTGCCCGAGGGTTTTGTCTCCTCTCACCTCTGTGTTTACGAATAAAATCTTACTTCTACTATTACATTTTTAGTACCAAATGACCATGTTTTCTTTAATTGCTTTTTCTCAGTTTATTCTCCCTGAAATTTCTCTCAGGAAGCATTGTTTATTAAATCCATAATAAGGAGTACAGGCATATACTACTGGATTTGCTTAACTATATACTAAGAATATCCAGGATAATGTCTTAAAAAATAAAATACCAGTTTTATTTTCTTAACTTAATTTTCACTGTATTTAAACCCAGTTTAGGCAATTTTAAAGAACTCTTTTAATAATTTAAAATAATACATTTATCTTTGAATCACTTATTTTTGTCTTTATAATTAAAAGCAAATAATTCTATTTTTAAACAGTTATGAATTACTAGGGCCTGAATTATACAGTGTTTATTACAAAAACATTAGACCAATTATTTATGACAGAAAACATTAAAATTTCTACTTTTCTTAGGAGAAAATCTGGATATTATTTTAAATATAATTTTCTATAATATTCAGATGATTTTTAATTTGGGGGAGCCGAATAACACACATCTAAAAAGAAACTTCATTGAACTCTGTAGACATGAATGCCTATACCACCAAAGATTTATTATTTAAGTTGTTACTTTGGTCCTTGTGACTTTACCTGCAAAGTTGTGATAGCAGCATTTATTTCACATGGTTACTAAGGAAACTGAGAGAGAAAACCAAACATAAAAGCTTAGCACAATGTGAGGCACATATCAGGTGCTAAATAAATAATAATTATATATGCCTCTTTTGGGCTGATTTGGCAAATGATGTGAGTAAACTTTAGCATAATGTAATTTTTAACCCCTATTTAGAAAATCTAGCCAGACACAGTGGCACATGTGGGTAATCCCAGCAGCTCCGGAGGTTGAGGCAGGAACTTTGCAAGTTCAAAGCCAGCCTCAGCAATTTAGCTTTGACCCTAAGCAACTTAGTGAGACCCTGTCTCAAAAAAAGCAATAAAAAGGGCTGGGGATGTGGCTTAGTGGTTAAATTCCCCTGGGTTCAATCTCTGGACAAAAAAAAAAAAAAAAAAAAATTTAGAAATATGTTAGCCACTGGGATGCTGGAGTTAATAGACTGTGTGACATTAAATAAGTTATGAAGCTACTCCATGTATGAATGTAAACATAGAGCCTACTTGCCTACTTCATAGACTTATTGTGTGGAGTAAAGGAATTCATAACCATAAAGTATGACACATGAAGCAGAGCCTGACGTATGAATTATATAATGATATAAAGGCTATAAAGGATTCATTAAATAAATTAGTTAAATTAATAGGGTGGAGATTTTACTTCTTAATAAATACATGGTATAATGAAACTTCATCAAAGTAAGCTCTTACATTATGTGTTTCCAGATTGAAAGTGATTCTTCAAAGTACTCTTCTCATTTGTGTATATTTATGATCTGATAGGCCTTGTTTGTCCAGAGTGTGTACAATTTTCTATGTTCTTAACTACAGTCTTGCTACTCAACACATAATTCCAAGACAAAAGGCTTTGACATCATGGGAAAGATTAGATTCTCCAGCACAACTTATTCATAATCTTTATTTCCACAGGTTCACCAGATGTTTTGAAACACTACTTAAAACAGGTCATGTCACTAACTTTCTAATTTACAAAAAGTAAAGACATCAAAGAGCTGACAAAACTCCACATGGAATTTATACTTTTATTCAAAAGAACATTTCTGTTTAAACAGTAAAAGATTTACGAATTAAAATCTTATAGTCAACATTTTCTCCCATTTATATATGTGACTTTTTTCAATTTTCCTTTTTGATTTTTTTCTCTGACTAATGAAATCAATATCTTTTCTTATTCCTGTCAGCCATTTTTTACTTTTTTTTTTTTTACAATTTTATGTTTTGTTTTTAATGAAGAAACATAGGGAGAGGTACTTTCCAATTCCTAAGGTAATTTATAATTGCAAGGAATTGACATTGAAGACCACTGGGAGAAACAGGGCTGTCCAAAGGTGAATGAGTGTTCTTTACAACATGACTTCTTAAAAGGAAAGAAGGATGGCAATATGTTAATAGATTTGACAGCACACTTGCCAATTTTGACCCAGAGGTCACTAGTCCTCTGAGTGATGAAGTCTACTAGCTTGAGATTTGAAAGGAAGAAGGGTTTATGTCATTTGTCCATGGGAAACATGTTATCCACTGGAATGCTTGGACTCTGAGCTGTCAAACCTTAGATAAGTGAAGTCAGCCCAGGACTTGATTATTCACAAACATGTGACACAATATTGTGACAGATTCACATGCACACACATAGCACATGCTTTCCTGAGCAGCTGTGGTAATGTGGTTGCCTTGAATCATGGAGTCATGTAAGTCCTTGAAATTCTGTGTCATGTCACTGAGGATTTGATGAAGAACAGTGAAATTCCTGCCAATAACCTTATAATTCCCTTGGATATGAAGCTACTTCAGACACCTTATGTTGTTTACTTTCTCTTTTAAAGATTGATTTTATAGAAACGAAAAGATGTACCCCATTTGTGTACAATGGATCAAAATGAAGTCTGTTAAAAAAGAAGAGAGAAATCCTTCTATGCAATACTTCATATACTTAAAAACAGATCGGGCAACCTTTTAAAAGATAATTCTTGATGATACTTATAGCATGGTAACAATTCTAGAGAAGATTTCAGGTATAAATTTGAACTCTTACATAAGGTAGTTAGACTGGAGGGACTGAGATGAAGTTTAGCCATGATGGTATGTCCTTCTGTGTATTTTTTCTTCTTCGCTGAAGGGCTGAAGGACTAGCTTCTATTTCCTTGCACTCCTCTCTCCCACATCACTTTTCTGCAATGAGCAGCCCCAGTCAAGCAGACATACACACAGAAGAACTCTGTGTTCTGTAAATTTTCTAGTAATGTTTTAATTATGCTATTTATCAAATGCTATGCAATATTATGTACATATGCTATGTTTGCATACATATTGTATGTGTGGACATACATGTATATATAATGTATTTGCATACACATGTACACATGTATATATAACTTTCCAATGTAGAAAAATAAGCAAAGGCATTCAATTTACATAGACCTGATTTAGAATCTTGTGTGATGGGACTATGAACACATGACTTACAGTTTCCTGAGCTTCAATCGACTATCTTTGAAGTAGTAATTATACTGACTTTCCTTAATGAGTCTATTGTAGTGATAAAATTAGATAACACATAATGAGACTTGAAATACAGCTGTGTTGGGTGTGTTTGCTTAGGTGATTCTCCCATTCCCCCTCAACCCTTCAGCATGGAACAGGCATTTCTTTCCTGCGTGTGGTTCACATGGTGGCTCAGATTACCTTCATCATATCAGGAGACAAAATGGTAAGGGTTGACTAAGATAAACAGACATGTTTTAGGAATGGCATAGGGATTAAAAGTTGGCAAGTAAATAAATATTAGTGTGATATAGAGCACCACAATGTCCATCATCCCAAGAAATAATTCTCTCTGATCATGAGCTGAACTCAACTAGAAAGACCATGGAACAGAGGGATATAAAGGTTCCAGTTGAAGTCAACTGGATTAGATCTGACTCATTTGGGTGTCTTTTTATGTCTCTATCAGAATTTTCCCAGGCCCAGGAAATCTTGCATAAGAGACCTCCTTTTCAATCTTGCTTGCTGAGGGTTAAGTGGTGTGGTGATCACTGGGTTAATGACAGGGCTTTCTACTCCTTTGACATTAGTAACTCTGTTGCTTGAATGACTGTCTTGGCTGTGTATTTTCAGGTGTGCAGAGCCTCTGCTTAGCAGAGTCAGTTCAGTAGGATTATTCTAATGTGGATGAGGGATAATTTGTAAACATAATAAAGGCATGGGATTGACCAAAATACCTGTTGGGAAAAGAATACCACTCCCCGCCCCCCCATGGGGCTGCAGTTCCTGCATGAGAAGGAACTAATGGCATTCAATTAAATTGTTACAATGGCATTGATTGTTTAGTTGCAAGCTGGTAGAAATTGAGGACACTTATTTCTTGTATCCTTCACCAAACATAATGTCTGTCATAGTATGTATTTAGTAAAAATTTTCACCCTTTTCCTTTTAGATCCTTTATCTTTCTGATACAACAGAGAGCAAAAATTCTTGTTTAATTACAAACAATAATGGCATTTGAATTTAACAACTACCAAGTTGTAAACACAAGATGCAGTTATAAACATAATGTGATGGTCATAAAAAGAGCCAAATGCCTTGCTTTGTACTTGATAAAATGCTTTGATATACATTATCTGTTTTAATATTTTAGCAGCTTTAAGTAATCCTTTCTACATTTTATAAATGAGACTACAAATCATGGGTAAATACAAGATACATAAAAACAGTTTTTAAAAGTATGCTCATTATGACACTATAGAAAATATTTTTATTCATGTATTTTAAAAATAAGATAAAAAGCAGTACATGTAAAATTAATATAAATTCATATGTTTTTTAGAGTAGTCAAATTGCATTTCCTAAAAGGTTGGCAATACAAAACATTAAGATTTAACAGTGTTTAACTGGCATTTCATTAATTGCACAGAAGATAATAAATGGATGAAAAATTAGCTGAATTCTAATAATAGATAGATATACACTTTGAGGAATTTTTTTTTTCATTGGGATGGAAGTTAAGTCTGCTCTTTCTCAACATCACCATAAGTGAGGAAAATGATTGCTAAATATATCTTGGATGGAAAATGGTACTAAATCTAGTCAAGTGTTAATGAAATATGGTTATCCCCCAAACCTACTGTAGGGAAGGTGTAAAATAAATTCCACTTATAGCCAAATATGCATTCATGGATTTGAAAAATGAAATGAAGGCCAAACAATATTCAACAAAGTAGCCTCACACAGTTTTCAAATGTAATGCAACATAAATGTGTTTATAATGCATGTTAGAAACAAATGGGAGCTGGGAGAACAGTTTTCTTGCAAATAGGAGGCTTTTTGACATATCAACATTCTTCATATGAGTAAATACCTTTGATAGGTTTGTTATGTTTTTATTTGAAGACAAACCCTGAAAACATATCGAATTCTAACATGAGGCTTGGGAGAGAAAGGATATGGTTCAAAGAGAAATAACTAAAACAGTCTGCATATGTAGAGAATTGACTTAGGATATTTAATTTCTTCTTAAATAAGTCAATATGCATTAAGCTAACCACACACTAATTTAGTTAGAGTAGAAAATGGTAATACATGCTTTTGAAAACAACTGCATTAACATAGAAGCATAATCATCATGATGCTAAATAATAAACCAAGTGACAGGTTTTAATTATTATTATGGCTTTATTTTGATTATATCATAGTATGTACCCTTGATTTTAAAATACATAATTTAAGTATTTTGAAAATGCTATTCCAGTGAAATATATTAATAGTCAATAATCCAATGATTTCTTAAAGTACAATTTACTATCCAGCTACTTAATGACTTTTCCTAATGAAAACTTTCCACTAATTATTTACTTAGCTATCTTTATTTGTTTAAATTGATAGAAGTCCACTGGGAAGAGACTCAAAGCATTTTCATTTATTTTGCACCTACACTTTTTTTCTGGCAAATGTTAGTAAACACTCTAGGTTTTGCAGGTCATGGAATCTCTCCTTGAAATTCTATTGTCATAGTGCAAAAGCATCCATATCTAAGTGGATGAACCTGGCTGTGTTCCAATAAAATTTATTTATGGCTGAATATGACTTGCAGTCTATAGATCACAACCCCTGACCTCATTCTTAAATAACAATGACAAAAAATCTTTAAAAACACATTGTAAATAGCATTAGACAATAGATAGATGTTTAAATTTGCAATGTAACAATAAAATAATTATCAAGATTCTGTTTTAAAATGTCAGACCAGTTACATGTCATTTGTGCTGGTTTATGAAGAATATGCAAGGAAAGTATTAAATATGTCAATTGAACAAACACCTACATAATTGTCACTCTCACTATGATTTTGTGTGATGTAAATATTACAAGTAAACATAACATATTTTCCTTTGCTCACAAGTGAAATTTGGTCTAGTTTGAAGTCAAAATTTCAATATCTAGTAAATACAGCAATAACTACTAAAACCTTAATTCCTAGTCTCACAAATATTTTTAAAAATGTATTTTAGTTATGTGCTTTAAAGCTCTATGCCATTTTTCTCATCATTTGGAGTACTTTTATCCTTCAAATAGTCAAACCATTAGACTATAGAAAACTAGACATTTGGGATATTAACATCTCTAGAGATAGTGAGATAAATTTTACCATTTTCTACATTTTTTCTTTCTGAATTTTAAAATAAAGTTTATTTTTAACTGATATATAAAAAATAAAAATTATACATATTTATGAGGTACCATATGATATTTCAATGCATGTGTACAGTGTGCAATATTTAAATCAAATTAAACATGTTTATCTCCTCACTTATCATTTATTTATGATGAAAACATTCAAAATCTTTTTGTCTAACTTTTTAAAATAAAATACATTACCATTATAAACAGAACTTCTTACTCCTATCTATCTTAGTATCTGTCAATCAACCTCTCTGCATCCCTCTGCTGCCATGTTCTCTAGCCTCTGATAACACCTTTCTGTTCTCAACTTCTATGAGATAAACTTTTTCAGTTTTCACATATGATTGAGATCATGTAATGCTTGTCTTTCCTCACCTGGTCTATTTCACTCAACAGAATGATCTCCAGTTCCATTCATTTATAACAAATAAAAGGATTTTGTTCTTTATATGACTGAATAGTATTCTATTATGTATGTACCACATTTTCTTTTTTTTGTTTGTTATTTTTAGATGTACATGACAGTAGGGTGTATTTTGACATATTGTACATACAATGGTGTGCAGCACATTACTACTTTGATCTTGTGGTTGAACATAAAGTGGAGTTACACTGGTAGTGTGTTCATATATGAGCATAAAAAATTATGTCTCATTCTTTCTACTGTCTTTCCTATTCCCATCCCCCCTCTCTTTTCTTCAGTTCCCTTTGTCTAATCCAAAGAACTTCTATACTTCTGCTCCCTATCCTCCCTTGTTATGGGTTAGCATCCAAATATCAGATAAAACATTCAGTCTTTGGTTTTTTGGGTCTGATTAAATAAGCATGATATTCTCCAGTTCCATCCATTTACCTGCAAATGCCATAATTTTATTCTTTTTTATGGCTGAATAATATTCCATTGTGTATACATATATATAGTTTCTTTATCCATTCATCTATTGAAGTAGGTTGATGCTATAATCTAACTATTGTGAATTGAGCTGCTATAAACATTTATGTGACTGCTTAATGTATTATAAACATTCTTCTAGCTTTTAAAATGTATAATTCAATGGGTAATAGTAAACCTTATTGAACTTAACACTATGATTTGTATATTATGTCAATTATATTTCAAATGTATATACAAATATATGAAAATGGGCAAAGGTATTCAACAGGCATTTCTCCAAAAAGACATACAAATGACCAATATGTGCATGAAAAAATGATCAACAAAATTAGTCAATAGAGAAATGGAAATAAAAATTCTACTTCATACGTATTAAGTTGTATGTAATCAAAACACAGACAATAATAAGTGTCAGTGAGGATATGGAGAAATTACTCATACCTGCAGAAGGAAATGTAAAATGGTTTAACAACTTTGAAAAAAAATGTAGCAGTAAAGTGTTAAATATGCAGTTTCCATATAAGCTAGAAGTTCTAATCATCAATACATACACAAGGTAAATGAAGATCTAGGTCTATGCAAAATTCATATTAGACAAAAACCAGAATCCATTCAAATGTCCACCAACAGAGAATGGGTAAGTGAAATGTGTATCCATATAATGTGATACCATTCAGCAATAAATAAAAAAAAAAAGCATGAACTACAACACGGATGAACCTTGAAAATACTTAGTTTAGTGAAAGAAGATGAACACCAAAATAATAATATTTTAAAATTTTATTTACATGAAATGTTCAAAATAAGCAGATACATAGAGGAAGTAGATGAGTGATTGTCAGAGCTAGAGATAGGAAAGATAAGAAGAGAAATTCCTAAAGGGTGTGTAGTTTCTTCCAGGCACCATGAAAATGTTTTAGAATTAAATTGTGGAGATGACCATATAATAAAAATTCCATGAGCTGTACACTTTAAATGGGATATTCTGAATGGTATGTGAACTATATTTCAATAGACTATTTTTTTTTTATTTAAACAAAGCAGAGAAAAATGACATAAAATGACTCCACCAGTCTACTGCTACTAAAATAAGTACAAACTCCGCAGTTCGATCTTTGGGTCTTGTAGTCTGGAGCCCAAGTAACAGGAGAATCATTGCTGGGACATACAGAGACAGAAAATGATCTGCTAAAAAAGCTCTTCCAATAGACAATTTGGTGAAGATTTTGGTTATCATGAAATCTGGGTCAAATGTAGTTTTCCTGTGGGAACTATCCCTGGAATTTAACTAATATATCTGAAGAATATTCCTGATAATGTACCATAGATTTGTTTTCTCTCCAGAGGGGAATTATGCAGGATCCTTGAGTTTGTGGCGCATAATCCCTTAGCAGTGTGACCAACGCCAAGGATGCCTGTGTGGGAAGCTCCCTAACTTTTGTGCCCACCAGGCCAGATCAAGTATAGTCAGGTGATGCTAAGAAATTTTTCTAAACTGTCAATTCTGAAAAAGAAAGTTTGATGAACTTTGCTAGAGGAATGACTGTATCACTTTTCTGTTATTAATAGATACCAACATTACAAAAATCAGCTTTTTGAAGATACAACCAAGGGTTACGTGTCACAAAAATACAAGTATTAGGAAATTCATTGCTCAGAATGTTATGCTACGTTTCATTTTGTGTTTTTGTACTATGTATCAATGTTGTAAATCATAGCTTATGGGGAATTATATTTTCACTATAATTATATATTCCTGTATGAACCTAATTAAGTGAATAACAGGTTGATTTTAAATATAATAGTTCTTGATTATACTTGTTGCACGTGGCTCCTTATCATCTTTTTCCTTATTCTACTTTTCATAAGAATATTTAAGTTCTTTTCTCTTTCCTTCAGTTGTAATAACGACAGGATTGACTTTAAATTTATTGCCCAAACCAAATGCACCTTTCACTTATTTTATTTTCAATCTATAATATTCATGTGCATTTATCAAATGTGTCCATGGTTTGCACTGTTTCCTATCATAGCAACATTTGACATTCTACCAGCTTTAGCATTTTCCATGAACTTTCCTATGACATCTAAGCAGACAGGCATACATTTTTTCTTACTTAAGCAGACACAAAACAGTCTTATACTATCATCACAGATTTGAATTGTGAAATTTTGACATTGCATACAATCGCTTTTCCTGGAGGTCAGTTATGATCCATACCATACCATGATTTACCTGCACTCAATCTACTGACCTTAAAATCCACTCATCCACCTCTGGCAATATAGCATAGAAACATCATGCAAAGTAGAATCTTTCTGTGGATCAGAGATGTCAAAAGGGACAGCCTTCAAAAACACAACAACAACAAAAAAAACCACTTACATGGCAATTAGCTTAGGGAAGTTACATTTTTGAAATGTAGGTGTGAATTTTCTCTGTTTTGTGTGTGCAGAAGAGTCAAGATAGGGAAAGTCAAATTTCTATGTCTTCCCTACCCCTAATCTGTCACAGGCCAGTGACTGGGTTAATAGCCTAGAGAAAAACCTATCTTGTCAAGGGAAGCTGAACTTTCATCACAACTAGATCCTACCATTAATGAGTTGTCAAAAAACAGAAAGAAGAAGAAAAAAATCTCTAATGATCACTTTATCTTGTGGAACACCTGCTGCCCCAAATGATGCCAAAATGACTGACAGCAGGTAATTTTTAAGAAAAACCAGTACTTTTCTCCCCTGGGCTCCTTGTACCTTTACTGAGTCCCTGGCATGGGATTGTTTAGTGGGAAAAGTCCACAGCACCTGCTGTCAGCACAACGTGTCCTGTGCATTTTTAAAGGCTCTGCCTTCTTGAAGTGTAGTTGTCAGGAGCCTTGCTTTTAAATGGATTTCAGTGTCAATATGTGCTGCTTCCGACTAATGCTAAGAAATGGCCACAAAGAGCAGGATCAGATGGTTTGTCAGGACGTTGGCAGTGCTGATACTTATTGGCTGCCTACCTATCAGGAAATATCTTTAGAAACCAAGGCCTGGATGAAAAGGACACAGGCACAGCTTCTTCCTTGAAGTTTTCTCATTATCAACACCATTTATATATATAAATAAAACACTTCACACATTGAGTGTATCTTTTCTAAAATAGTGTCTATGTTATTGAGCAAATGATACGACAAACGATGGGCCACATGTAACAGTACCATATTTTCTAACACAGGAATTATCACAGAGACAGAAACATGAGGCTGTCAATTTCTGCAGCTGATTTAGCCTTTCCTACTTAAAGTAGTCCCCATTCAGTCTATAAACATATTTCTCCCAAATTCATGTATGGGTAGAATCTGGGGGAGAGGGAAGGGATGATTCTGCAGGTTTATTTCTTATTGTAGATAAGCTGGTCAACTTAAGTTGACCTCAGGTTTTTAAAAGGTAGATCAAATTAATTAAATAGAATTTAAGATGCTTTTAGCATCAACCCCTCTGATCCTCAATATTGCTGTGGACATTTACTGAAAGCACTGAATTAGATTCATTTATTCTTCCCTTTCTACCACACACACAAAAAAAATTAAGTACCTTAAGCATGCAATGCATTGTGCTGGGTACCTCATGGTATTGAGAGATAAATTGATTTATTTGCTAACCAATCCAGCTGGGGACATAGGGACACAAAACCTAAAGTGGATAAGAACTATAACAGTAATACAGCAGTCACAATTGAGAGGAAACAACTGACTCATTATGACTGGGAATATAGAGAGTTTCAAGAAGGAAGTGTCTTTTGATCTGAACTGTAAAAGCTGATCAGAATGTCTATAGGTGGAACTGGGTTGGGGAATGCTTAGAAAAGTATTATACATTGAGAAATTGGTATAAACACTGAGATTAAAATACCTGGAAATAAAAGAAAAAAAATAGAAGTAATTCCTAGCTTTATGTTTCCAAGGATTAGGGAGGGAAACCTACTTGGTTGTGATATCAGTGACAGACCCAATAAATTACCTCGTGGGTACTTTTTTCAGAACATGGTGTATATAATTAGAACTTTATTAGATTTTTTTCATTAATTTACCTAGTAAATTTCTAAACAAATATTTGTTGAGGAGGTCCTTCTATTGGCTAGTTTGTGCTTTAGGATCCCGATGACAAAATAGTGAAAAATAAGATAAAAATAAAATTCTTGCTGAGCATAGTAGCACATGCCTATAATCTCAGCTACTTGGGAGACTGAGGCAGGAGGATGACAAATTCAAGGTCAGTGTCTGTAAATTAGTGAAACCCTGTTTCAAAGTAAGATAAAAATGGACCAGAGATGTGGCTCAGTGGTAGAGTGGTTACCTAACATGCTTGAGGCCCTGGGTTGAAACTCTAGTACCAATGAAGGAAGGAAACAGGGAAACAGGAAGAAAGATTTAAAAAAAAAATAATAAGATTCTTGTTTTTCATGGAACTAACATTTTAGTAGAGGGAGACAGAAAACAAATGACTAGACAAAAGGTACATAATATCAAATAGGATTAATCGCAAGGAAGACAAAAAAGAGTAATGAGATACCTTAAGGGTTTGGGTAGGAAATAATACTATTTTAAACCAGGACCATAGCAGACATCTGTAAAAGATGAAGTTTGAGGCAAGATCTAAAAGAAACAAGATTGAGAGCTACACAAAAGTAGGGGAAGAATGTTTCAGACAGAAAGAATAGTTAAGTGTCAAGGCCAATTTTACTTTTCAGTTTTTTTGTGTTGTGCTTTTTGTCAAATGAAGAAGTGCCTTTATAATCTGAAATTTATAGAGTGGGTTTTAGTCTGTCTACATTCCCGAGAGATGCAATATGATGTACCAAGAACATTCAAGATATCTATATTTTAAGGAAAAGGAAAACTTTCATTTTTCCATAGAATAATAGTTTTCTATTAGTTCTGAAAATGAGGTGGAACTTTATGTTGGAACACAGGAACATTTTTTAAAATTTATTTGCTATACTTGAGCATAAATTATTTAGAGCTATCTTACCCACAGTCATATAATTTCATATACTAAGCCCTTCAGTTCTGTTTCACTTAACTCTCCAGACGGTGCTGTTATTTTAATAGTTCATATGAAAAGAAACAAAATAGTAGAAATGATGTCAAGTAGAAAAACCTAATGAATAAATCCTGATGATTAACAAAAATACTGTACCTTTGTTTAGTTTTTTTGTTCTTTCAAAAAACAAGGAAACCGTAGAATCTACTATCATTTTGAATGTTTGTCAAAGTATGCCAAATCCAGAGTATGGGTACTGGGCCACTATGACACCCTGAAGGCTTGACAGCCTACCTGTGTATGAAAAATGAGGAAGCAAGTGATGACTGTTCCATTAAACTTCCCAACATAGCCCAATTAAGGAGGGTTCATGCGTTAGCAGGGAGAAATTTCAACATGGCTATAAATTTAGTCCAATTGATAGACATTTATCTTTTTCCAAATAAGGTAGAGATTTTTTAAAGATATATTTCTATATTACACAAAACAAAATTTCAAAAATGATACAGTTTGCTGTTTGAAGGTTTTATTTTGCCAGAACTTAATTTTCATATTTATGGGTAATCAGAAATATTGAATGAGGTATTTCTGAATTGGGTATTTCCTAGTAGTTTTCATAAAGGCCACTATCATTTGCTGACAGATTAATTCTGTAAGTTTCCTGACAGGAGACTGATGCTCTTAGATGAATATCCACAACTGATAAAGCTGAAGAAGGGAACAAATACAGGACTAGTCAGTCCTGAGATGCTCCAGTCAAGGAAGTTTTGTGTAACTTAAGTGTTATAAGAGTAGCCAGTGTAAGCTTGGGTATTACATCACTAAATAAAAATGTTCTCCAAATCTTTGTCCATCAGGAGGAAAAGGGTATGTTGATGGAGACTCATCTTACTCTCAATGAATGAAAATTCACTTGCTGTTTCATCTGCATTACAGAGTGACATTTCCATCCAAGGAAGCATATTCCTCTGCAATATCACAAAATGCAAGTAAAACAGGAAGGGAAAGCACAAAGATTTTGCTCAGGGTACAGACAGGGAATCCTTTGGGATGATGAGCGGCAAACATTTCTCAGTTTCATCAGCAGAAGCAAACCTCAAAGAAAACATTGTTAAAGACTTGATAATTGAAGTAAATTTTGAGAATTAAATTAACGAAACTACAAGGACCAAGAAGGTCTCTGATTGAGAAAATGAAAATTTCAGCAGAAGTAAAGGGAGAACAACAGCCTGAAACCAAAAGGGCAGTCTGCCCAAACTGGAAAAAAAAAAAAAAAATGGATCCTAATAAACCCAGAGTAGTTATTATCTATTTTTTTAGGCGAAATCAGATGTTGACATCAAGAAATTTATTTTTTACACACTATTATATTTGTGTTGTTTCTTTTCTGCTTATGATCTAGATCTATATATATCTACATATGTATATGTCTATATGTAGATATCTATCTATCTATTTATCTATCTATCCCAAGTCAGAGTTCTACTTCAACTCTTCCATACATAAGTATAGACCTACAGTCATTTCTCTTCAAGAGCATAAGCGTAAAGAGGCCACCCTTTAGATATTTGTATCTTAACATGGCTTAATTGTGTGTGGTTTCTATTTAAATCAATGTAGTATGACATAGGAGTGATATCTTATGGTATCTTATATCTTACGATAAAGCTCATGGAAACATTTCTAAGAGCCTATACTATGCATCATTTAGAAATATGATATAAGGTAGGATGAGAATTTCCAACCCTGGGCCAGGAATTACCTGATCTTTATGATAATTGAACCTAAAACTTGATTGCCCTAGAGACAAAGGCCACATCAGCACAGATGCAACTTTCTTAAAGCTTAAAACAAATCTTAAGTCTTTTAGGAATAGTTCAAATTCCCTTTATGAAAGAAACACCTGGTAACTGACCCGAACTGAAAACAAGTAGAAGAAAGGAGGGTAAATGCCCTCAAATTCTGAAAATGAACTCTGAATGGAAACTCTTCTGGTAAGGCTGTCATCTGAGTCCTGACTGTAAATCGGACCTGTGACACTGGTCTGCTTCTGTTACCCATCTTGTAAGAGAAATGCCAACAAAACCTTCCTGAACATCAGCTGGTGCTTGAGGCTCATTTTGTACATGAATCAGATAGAAGGGGAAATGTTACTCCTGGGGAAGTTGACCAACTAGAACCATATACAGCAAGCAGGCTACCAAAGTCTTATCCCTCCCAACCGATCATAAAGATTAGGAAAATAAGCATCAGGGACAGAGATGGAAATTGTATCCTTACTGTATCTGATTTAATATATTCTCATTTATATGATCTTTAGTTGTATTTTTTTTCTTCAAATGTATTTCCTAGTAGCTGTTTAAATTCCTTGTTGCATATGCAGGTATATGAAATAGATTCTGCCCTCCAAGATATTATAATTTATGAATATTGTAGATATAAAAAGTGGCCACAAAGAAATACTTGTTAATTGATATTTCTGTATATAGAACTTCACTTAGGGAATGTAAGAAATACTTATAATTATGGTATAATTAAGTGGAAGTATAGAGAACACTAAATTCAGTTTCAAACCCATGATTTGCCATTTGCTAAATATAGAGCTAATTATTATAAATAACTTATCTGTTTCTATTATTAAGAATTTTACCAATTATTGCAAACTTATCTGGAGCTCATTCTTTAGATCTGTGTGATGAACTTTATATTTTCTCACAATGTTTCTTCAAAGAGTTTAGTAAACTAAAATAATAAGTGTTGAACAGAGTTCTTGGTAAAGTCATCAAAGATTAGTACTTGTTATGGAAAGAACCAGAAAAACCCAGATGATTTAAGATATTTTTATAATTATATCTTTTATTTTATTCTTAGCTTATCCAGGAAAAAAATTCTTAATACTTATCTCCATATAAAGTTTTAAAATTGTAATAATATTGATAATTACTAAAATTAAAACAACAGTTATAGATCATTGATTTTTCCATTCTCAGAGTGCTATGCCATCCTTATTGCCACACTGATAAAAGGTATTTTCCTCACATTTCTACAAGAAGAAATAATACATGAGACAGAGCTATGAACTTTCCCCAGAAGGAGATTTATTACAGTAAATGCCACAGTCAGAAAACAAAAAGAAAAGGAATGTTATACATATAAGATTCATTTGAGCATTGTAAATAAGTTTTCTATAATTGTAGCATGGTTAATATAGTCCATAAAGTATGTATTTGTTAAAAAGTAATTGGTTTATAATAAAATAAAAGTGTTAAAATTATAAAATGAGTCACACAGATGTATAAATGTGTGAATATGTGTATATATATATATATATATATATATATATATATATGCACATATAAAGATTTTCCATCAAATGGAAATTATTGCCTATGGGCAATAATTCAGGTAACTGTACATTAATCATTTCACATAATAAATTGTCCTTTTTACTATTTCTATTTATGGGGTATAAAATTTCTATAGTTTGAATGACTTAAAGAAATGCTTCTACCTTGTTCAACTTATTTACCATGACTAATAATGAAATTTACCTTCTAAGAAGTAATTTGAAAGACAAGACTATAAAACAAGTAATCAATAGTTTGACTTCCACATTCACAATGCATTGCAGAACATAAATCAAATTAACTACAAAGTAAGTATTTAAAGAAAGATCAATATCAGTATAAAAGCAAAAACAAAGCTAGGGAGTTACTGCTTTTTCTACAACTGTAACTCAAATTTGTTTAAGTACCTCTTTCTTCCCCTCAGTTGTTTCTGCTTATAAATATGGGATCAGCATAATAATGTACTTCTGATATATTACAAATGCAATATAAATACTGTGAATTAATAATTCACAAAATAATAAAACAGGCATTTTCTGTGGTCTCAATAATAGAAAATATGCTGAAAAGACTCAAAGAATAATGAGGATATTAGAGATTCTAAAACATGAGATTACAAAAGGCAGGCATAAATCAAAAAAGATGAAACCATTTTCCTCTAAGAGAATTTGAACAGAGATGGAGTGATTACTTTGGCTATTATTGACACAACTTTGGAAAAATTGTAGAATTTATAATGCTGCCTAAATATGCTCAGTGAGTTCTCATAGAAAAAGCATTGCTTTAGAAAAATCAGATAAGTGAAATGTAGATCTAGATAAAGATTTATTTACACAGAACTAGTAATAAAGAAATTTGAACTTATATTTATTTCATTCTCACACAAAAAAACACAGAAAATACCCTCTTCAAGATAGTAAATCAAATTCTGAACTATAGTCAGTCATACTCCAAGAAGTATGACTACAGATGATCCTAACAACTACTAAACCTTAAGAAAAATTGAGAGATCATATAAAGTTGATATGTGAAGGTAGTTAGTATATTGGAATTTGGATTTGAGTTATCTTTAAAAACAGACAATTTTGGAAGAAAATAAGTGTATATAAAATAATTTTCTATCTAGTGAATACTTATATACACTATTGTGGATTAATGACCTTGGACTGTTTTAAGCCCTTTATATACATTCCTTTAATTCTCGTATTATCTCTGCAGGATGGTATGTAATGATCCTGATAATGAGGAGGAGTAAGAAGCATAGAAAAAAACATGCATCTTCTGCAAAATCTCATAACTAATGAGTGGGGAACTTTTACACAGGTATCCACGCATTCTGCAAACAATTGTCCCCACAAGGTTAATATTTTATCATTATTATCATGAATATAATCAGTTATAATTACTATCATATCAAGTGCTTTAACATCACTAAATGCTTCTTCATCCAGCAGTATGTTTGGTGTTTACAGAAACTTTTCAATTGATCAAGTTAAGTACTATTATTCCCATTTTACAGAGTGAGGACAGGAAGGAATAAGGAAACAGCAAGAAAGAGCATGAAGCTTTGTGATTTTCCAGTTCACAATAATTTTATAGATTTTGAATGCTGTGACATTATAGTAAAATTCATTTTCTATAAGAAACCATTGAATCACTTTGTCTCTCTCTCTCTCTCACACACACACAAACACACACACACACACACACACACACAAACACACACACACACACAAAACACCTTAGGAAACTATAAATTAAAATAGGTTAATGTGACTGTGTAGTATATAATATTTACTGAGCATATATTTACATCATAGTTTAATATAGTCCCATGGATATAATAGCTGTGACTAAAATTTAACATCTGATCTTTCAGAAAATATGTCAGAGAAATTCTGGGTTTGCAAAATCAGGTTGTTACATGAAAGAGTTTGTTTAGATATTTTATTTCATTTATCTCCTACTAAATTCACCTTAGCTCAATCATTTTTAGGAAATTCTAGAATCTTATTTATAGTTGCTTAAAATAATTATATATATTAGATTTGTTTTTAAAAATGATAGATAATAATAGATATTATTTGACATTATAACTTGCCTTCCAGGGAATTTTCACTTATTTATATAGTGGATAGAAAGAGCTGTCTACTAAATCTTTGTTCTCTCCTTCCATAGAGGAGAGTTGTTTCTGGAGGTAGCAATAAGCCAGTTGCTATAGTTATTTAGCTTTCAAGGGTTGACTGACTGTGACATAATTACGTTAAGCTTTAAGATTCCTCACTGCCAAAGGCCTCTTCCAAAGCCATGTTTCTCATTTTATATTAGTGACCTACATATTATGTTTTGCCTTAAACAGAAGCCCTTGCATTGTGTAAGCTTCAGAACCCACAGTATTTCATAATTGCTCCCCCTATCCAGATATGAAATACTAGTGCTAATCAAAAGATGGCAAAAGAAAGTGTGTTTGGAATTTTGATCTGGGGTTTTAAAGAAGTGAGATGTGTTTCTCCATGATGCTCTTCTCCCTTCTGGATGAATTCTAATGTCCAAGGCGTCCATCAGCCTAACTGATTCTATAGCACAGAGATTTACTACTCCCCAGCAATAGGAAAACCTGTGTTGGAGTGCTATGCTAACAAGAAATAAATTTATATTCTTTTAATCCCTTGAAAATTGTGGTTTATTTGTTATAGCAGCATGTATAATCCTAACTAATAGAGGCCATGATTATTTGACTTGGGTCCAAAATTATCATCTAAGATTAAATTAGGTGGATTAAAACATATTTCATATTATAATTGAAAGAAGAACTTGGAAATTTTTAAAAAATAGTCTTCTTCTCAATGACAAAATGACAAGTTTCATGATGAAGCTGAACACCAAGGATAGGCTTCCCTTTCCTTGTCATAATATGGTTGGCATGGAAGACCTGCTTGCTGTCTATGATCAGGAAGGTTGGATATTTTTTGATAAAAGGAAAGTGAGACATAATAAAAAGTCTGAAGATATGATGAAATGAAACACTAATAAATAATAACTTTTTATGTTGTGTGCTTAAGACAAAGAAAAAGGCCTCAGGGACTGGCGGACTGAAGCTTGAAAATTGGGTTTACCTCTTACAATTTTTGCATTCCTACATGAGTTTCTTAATTAATCTCCATGTCTTTTTCCTTTACCTTACTTGTAGAATAATTTCCTCTTAGACTTTGTCTTTATTGCCATTGTTGCTATTGATAGTGGTGGTAGAAGTGGTATTGTGTGTGAGAGAGAGAAAGACTTGGAGACATCATGTTGTGTGTTGGTACGGGGATTGGAATGTAGTAATCCCCAATACAGGCTAAGTGATATTCTTCCCTTAAGCTTATAAAGAATTTAAGTGATATCCAAGTATCTATTTGGTTATTACCATTTCCTATCGATAGAGAAAAGTACAATTATCGTCTTCTCATAGCAGAGTTTGAAATTTGGGGAAATTGAAATTAGAGCTTTTTGGAGTCAGTTAACACATGAAAAGACTTCCAATGGAAGGGCCTGAAGGAAAGAACCCAATGTGGCTATAAAATGGCAATATTTGTGATCAAAAGATAAGTAACTTGCATAAGAATGTAGAGGAAGGACTAATTAATTCTGCTTTGTGAACTGTAAGGAAAGAAATGTACAATATTAGATGGTAAAAATTAGAACAAGGGCATTCAATGTCCATGGAATGACATGCGTACACTATTGAGTCATGGTAGCATTCAGGGGCTGAAGAACTGAAAAGATTCAGGGACCAAAGCAGAAAATAATTATGCTCACTCCCTATGGAAATAACAACATCAAGGAGACTGTTGAAGGACTCCAGGTAAGAGACAGGCACTGAGCAGGAACAGAGAAAATCTGGGTCCAGCAGAGTACACTATTCTCTCCACCTGGAAAGTATTTTTCCTTTTCTCCCCCATATTCTTTCTCCAATTATTGCTGGAGGGCCACTTCCTTCAGGAAGTCTCCCTTGCCCACACAGATTGAGTTTGGTAATGGTTATCTGAGCATTTATTGCCCCTGAGTTCCACTATCATAGCACTTCTCAAGCTACACAGGAATTATTAGACTACTTAAGTTTTTTGTTTGTTTTATTTTGTTTGTTTCTTTTCTTTTTTTTTTTTTCAGGTGAGCATCAAATACAGTGTGTCTGGTAGCATGGAAATAGACACAAAGTCAGACAGGAATCTAGGAATCTTAGGTCTAGTTGAAAATGAATTTAAAAAAATGAAAAGGATTAATAATTGGAAAGAAGAGCAATGGGGAAAGGAATTCATGCCAGTAGAAGCAGTGCAGGGAACTCATTGATGTTGGCAAGCATAGGGCAAATGCAGCAAGTTTGAGGCTATAGTTTTATCATAAAGGTAAGTGAAGGTATGACCTGGAAAGTCACTGGACTGAGTTTCTATCATTTAGAACTTTTAATCCAAGAGTATAATTTTAGATATTTACAGTAAAAATAGTAAGCTTAAGATTTTGTTTCCAAATAGAAATGATACAGTCAGAGCTATGCTTCTTGAAATGACTGGCAGTGACAGATAGGAAGGGTTGCAGAACCAATTCCCTATAATAGGAAGTCCAGCCAGAAAACTCTTGTACTGGGCAGGTGGATCAGTCATTCTACTAACCTAAGGCATCAGGAAATATTTACTCATTTTGGAGGCTGGTGGAGAAAGCTCTTCTACTCATTGTAAGATGTATCAAATAGGGTTAGTGCAAATAAATACAAAGTTTGTTGGGACTAATGACATGTTAACTAACTCAGGCTGACTCCTTACTCCCTGGCGAGTGAGCAAGATCAAGGCCTCAAAGGCGGTTTTAATAGTTAATGACGATAAACCGGACCACCGTCAGGGATTGGTTAACAACAGTTCCGAGAACGTGATCAGCTTGTGCTTGCCATATAGTCCAATGGGACTCTTGCCTGCATGAACCCCCCCTGCCTTGCTGACCTTTAAACTGATTGGTTCCCGCCTAGTCCCCACCCTACATAAAAGCTGTGTGACTTCCTCAATAAACAAGTTCCTGCTGTGACGGGTCACCCTGATGCGTTTGATTGTCCTCCGCCTGGAGGGCTGGGAGCGGGCGGTCAGTTGGCCTTACCTATCCTGATCTGACCTTGTTGGGGAGTGTCACCTTCCCTTGCCGCTGGTCGAGAAGAACAAGGGGGCTTAAGACCCCGAAAAAAGTTTACTAGAGGTGAAACATAAATGTGTATCTTTGAAGTGCTATTGAATTGTCTCAGATTTTTGTCATTTTTCCAGTGAAAGACAAATTCTGCTTTTGCCAAATATATATGGTTAACAGTATTCATCTTTGTCTTTTTACTACTATAGTGGAAAGTTTGTATGCTGGAATGTAGGTAAATTTATGAAGATGGACTGTTATAAAGAAAAAGTGTAGAAATATTCAACTTCTTGATCCTCTGCTTCTCTCTGAAATAGTCTCTAATTTAAATGTATTATTATAAGAAAGAGTAAAGGTGCTTCTTCTTTTCAGGTCGATATAACTTTAACATTTCTTAAATGTTCATTTAGATTAAGTCAGAAAGCCTACAATGGGTAATGGCAAATTGGGATGGCAATTATTTGAATCTGATGTTTTGGGATTACAATTAAGCAATAAGGCATAAGCCAAGGGTATGCTACTTCCAGATAACACACTTCTTGGAAAGTGCTGTGAGGCATAAGGGGGAAATTAGAGCCTCCAATGAGCTACAAAATGTGTTATCTCTCTGTAGCACAACTCTCCAAGTGTATTAATACCATATACATCATGCTGGATGCACTAGTTGAATATAGATTGATTGTAGCATGTAAAACATATGTTTAAAACATGCTTACTCTTGTGGGCTGGCAATGGCTGCTGATTTGGAAGCATCAGCCTTGACATTCATTATCAACTGATAGATGAATGACTGTGACTTCTGCAGTGGAGCATTATGAGCCTGGGAGTGTGTGCCCAGGGAGCTGGGGACCACCCCTCACAACAATCCTGTGCATTTCAGTTGAGCTATGTTTTAGTGATTTCTTTCTTCTTCCAATTGGTGCTTCTGTGCCTTTGTTTTTTTCAGTGCTGGGATCAAACTCAGAGCCTTGTACATACTAGGCATGCGTTCTGCCCCTGAGTTACACTTCCAGTTCAGCAACTTGGCACTTCTATATTTATGTAAATGAATGAAGTAAGGTAGTTTAAAGAGATTTTTTAATGTGGAGCTTTTTGTTCTTTCTATATCATTTTGTCTGATTTTCATAACTAGGCTGCCAGTACTGGGTTTGCATTTGATTGACAGAATGTGATATCTAGTCCAGTGAACATCAAACACCTTGGCACTTCATCCTGGAAGATGTTTTGGTAGTTAAAGAGACTGCATTGGACAAAGAATCCTTTAAAGCTGGCTCTTTCTTTCTCCTAGTAAGTACCACAGTGAGATATACCAGGGGAAAAGAAAGATCCATCTTTAATCTGTGCTGTTGAGGGAAATCAAAGGGAGTGAATTAAAACCAAGAGTAGCTTCTTATGCTCATTGGAGAGCCTTTTTTTTTTTTCTCTGCTCCATTTGATAGAACAAATAAGATCATCAAAGTAAGTCAAGCACAGGTTTGGAACCCGCTGCTCCTTGACCCTGTCTTCCTCCCTGCTTGCACAGCCTCCCCTGGAATTTCTTATGATGTCAAATCACAAAGCTACATGAAGTGCTCACACCCCAGGAGCATAGAGGGAATTTTATTTTTAGATTCCTTTGCTGTGACTCTAGTAAAATAATATGAAGTTCTTTTATGGCTCTATCTCAGTTTTGATAAATCTGCTACATTTCAAAGCATAAAAAGGGTGATAACAAAAATTCTGTCCAGACTGCTTTTAACCACAAGGTCATCTTAGGAATATCCATACAGCCTTAGTGGCATGGTGCCAACTGGTGTTCACTGCTGGAAGCTATCAGGAATTTCACCCCACCCAGTAGACATCTCCCTCCAGATGTATTACATAAACTGTTTCATACAATAGGCATTTTCTATATAAAATCATGTGCATTAAAATTTGAAGCACTTATAGCATCTAAGAGGAGTGCCAGAAAACCACCTTTTGTCACATGTTCCTTAAAACTGACATTCTTTTTTGAACACTGATAATCCTCTTTCACTTGCAAATTAAACACAGGAATGGTGAGAATATCAATATCAATATCATCATCAATATTCATAGTAACAAGAACAAACAGTCAACATGGCAAACTGGTTTTTCATTTTTGCTTTTCAACTTTCTCATTTCTGCCCGTATTTAGATTTTGCCTATCTGGAAAAAAGAACTCACCTATATGCTTAGATATTTCAGTCTGGGGGCAGGGAACGCAGAACTATATATTTGGAAATAAGAAGTATAAATTGTGAAAGTAAAAAAGAGAGATATTGGGAAGTGGTTTTAATCTCATATTTATTGATTTATTCATTTAATACATTTTAATTGTGTGCTTACTAGGTACTAGGTGCCCTTCTAGCCACTAAATGTGCAGTGATGATTTTCAAAATGAATCATTTATACTTTTATACAAATCAATACATTTTACATACATTTTCTAATAAATGACTTTTAAATATGTTGACTTATTTAAAACTTAGAAAACACAGTTAAAAGACACAATACAGCTTTATTGAGTTTCTAATAGAAACTGCAAAGAATATTGACAATCAGCATAGTTCTCTGCCTTCCATGGTCTCCAACAAGAAGAATAAAGCTGTTAACTCAAACACATAATACAATGAGAACTATGGCTTGAAATGAAGATAGCCAGGACTCCAGGGAGACCCTATCAGACTCCAGAACACAGGAGACTTTGGATACACAGACAGAAAAAGAGCATGGCAAAAGCAGGGAAAACTGCAAGCACTTTGCAGGAAGAGCTGCTTGATCTGGAGCAGAGTGTGTGGCTGATAAAGGAAAATTCACTTAAGTAAAGCTTGCAAGGCTTCTCTTAGGATGGGACATAAATGCCAGGTTAATAAATTTATGCTATCCTGCTACTGAATGGCCAAGAGTAGAAACCTTCTGAGAAAGGTACCTTCTTGATCAAAGTACTGTTTTAAAAAATAAATCTAGTAGATTATAGTATTGGGAAAGGAAAAAGACAAACAAACAAACAAATAAACAAAAAAACCAAAAACCAAAAATGAGGGCAGAATGAGCTACCTGAGAAGCTCTTGTATTATAATCCCAAACCTCATGCCAGAGAGGACAGGGGGCACATCATCCAGGGCCTCTGTGGGACGGCTCTGGGCCATGCTGTAGGGAGAAAAAGCAAAACAGAAGAGAGGGACTAAGGGCAGAGACAAAGAGAATGACTACTTGTTTTAAGAGTGATGAGTGAGTGAAAAGGATGAGAAATAGTGACGATGATGAGTGAGAAAAAGCTCCTGAACTTGGCAGACTCTGGCAGTCAACACGTCCCACCAACTCCCTCTTAAAGCATCCCTCCTGTTTTTGAATTTCATCTCTTTCATCAGCTGTACCTTCTAATATTTCTCCCACCACTTCTTTCAATAGCTTTCTTTGATGCGTGGCCTCCTCTCAGTGTCTTCTACTGGAATTCTTTTGTGTTCAGAAAAGCATTTAAGTGAAGTCAGAAAGTTAAGTTGCATCACTTCATCCTCAACCTTAGGTATCGGGCACTAAACTCCAGTTCAAAACATTCCATTCTTTAACTAGTGGATTGTTTTCAGTTTGTTTGGTTATTATTAAACAGGGAGCTAACAATGATCTTGTTTTTGTTTGTGGTTTTTTTTTTTTTTTTTGTAGTGGCAAATTTGTTGCTTGCTTCATGCAATTGTTGAGTGATATTAATATTAACTTTTGCCCTAACATTTTTTTTCAATGACTCCTATGCATACTCATCATTATCATCTATGTCAAAAAGAAAGAAAACACTGTCCTGTCATGATACAACTCCACAAAACTTAAATCCACAGATGTCAATTAAAATAACAACACTAGAAGTGAATCTTTACTGTTTTTACATACATGTGGTTTTCCCCTTTCTAAAGAAGTATCATGGTTCTTCTTTTAATCATTATATTTCATGCTAAGCAACAAATCCAGATTGAGCTGTTTTACTGACAAGATTAAACAGATCAGACAAAACCAATTTTCAAAGTGGCATTTCAAGAAGCTGAACTCACCATCTTTAACAGATCAGGGCACTGGGGCCATAACTCTCATGTTTAAGAATAAAGGCTACTCTACAATACAACTGTTCTTTATTTTAATTTGTGCTTGAGATGCTTTGTGAAACACAAGGTCATTTAAAATTAAGGATAAGGCATTTTTTCCATTATTTCCATTTCATCATATGCAATTTCTGATCACAATGTAGTTTGCTTAAAGCTGCAAATCCTTCAAATTATGGGGTTTGTTTCCAGCCTGCTGAGAGGGAAATTAGATATAGAACTTCTGTCTCCTGTTAATGTTAATGGGAGCTGCATGTCTAATTCCCTTAGAAGTCCAGAACAAATGTACACTTATGAGTCAGCATTACTGGGTTTTGGGGCCTTTACCCTTTAAAAGTGTCATTAGTCTGTATAATAGCCAATCTCTTTGGTTATTCCAAAACAAACTTCTGCTACTTAAGTTGAAATCTTGGGGATTTCGGCTCCCACAAACTGGCTGAACTGTCCTCAAATGCAAATGCTCTCACATTAGGCACTTTTGTTCATTTGGAGAAAATCACTGAAACTCTCAAACTTCACTTTTCATGTTTTTGCCTTAAAATTTTACATTGTGTGGATAATAGTCTTTGAACACTGAGCTATTTTTAAGATTCATTAAAAATAATACTAATCTTTATTTGAATCCTAGAATATTTAATAACTTTTTCTAAGTTTCTTCTTTTAAGTAAAATTACTTGGAATAATTCTGTGTTCTTTATTCTTATTATTGAAATACTTGCTTTCAGTAATACTGTGATATTCATTGTGAGTAAATAATTATATTAGTATTTTATATCATAGGTAGAGAAAGACTTATTGATAGAAGTGAGATGATGTCAATGACATTTTTAACATCAATAAGCATTTCAAAAATACCTAATTGGTATTTTTCTTAATAAAAGATCCTATTTTAATCTTGCTGAATAAAAATAATTGAAAAAATACTTTTAAAAGAAAACTAATGATGTAGAAACTTTGCTGAGCGTTATTTCTATCACAATGAGTCAGCTGTTTCTTATAACTTTGTTACTTAAAATGTGAACTTACCTGGGAACTTGTTAGAAATTCAGAATTCCATCCCTGTCCTGGTCCTTCTATGTCTGTACATTACTGAGTTCCACACATGCTTTCTCTGCACACTAATCAGAGAAGCACTGCTCTATAGAAATAATAATAATAAAAAAAACCTCTAACATTCAGAGTGAAGATGTTTTTGATGCCAGGATTTTCTCATAATATTTAATATTCTATAGAATCTGTGACCATGCCTTAAGCTATAGAAATCTACTTTTCCTCATAATTATGTAAATTTTCTCTTACAACACTGAAAGAGCTCCTATAAAGCACTTGAGGACTTGAATGGTGTATGTTCTAAAAACATGAAAATGAATACATTTGTCTCATCAGATAATAATTTATTCATTATAGTGGTTCTCCAATTTAAGATGCACAAGAATAACTATGAAAAGTATAAAGTGTAGAGACAATGACCTAATCCTCAGATATTTCTGGTTTATTAGTCTAGAGTGACATCCAGGTATTTGTATTTGTAAGATTAGCCCAGATGATGTGAGATTTCTCATGACAACACTTTGAGAAAAATGATCTAATGCCTGGTTTATATGCCAAGTTTGTCCTTTTTCATTTCTAAAGTTGTGTGGCATATTCCAAAGGCACCACAACTTTGCATTTTGTAGTTAAGGCAAAAAATATATGGGAAAACAGAAATGATGCAATTGGTCTTGAAAATTTTCAAGTATGCCTCGTGAAATAAGCCAGACTCAGAAAGTCAAGGGTCAAATGTTTTCTCTCATATGTGGGAGCTGGAGCAAATAAGGAGAAAAAAGGGAGGAGGGAAGCCCATTAAAATAGAAGGAAGATCAGTGGAATAGAGGAAGGGGTAGAGGATAGAGGGATGGGGGAAAGTGAGAAAATGTGGATAGAAATTGACCAAATAATGCTATGTACATATATAAATATATCGCTGTAAATTTCACTTTCTTGTATACCTATAAAACACCTATAAAGCATCATTTTTTTAAAACTATAAATAAATAGAAGACTAGCAGAATAGAGGAAGGGGAATGGAGGGAAGGAGGAGGGAAGGAAAAGAGGAGTACTGGGGACTGAAAAGGAACAAATTATATTGCATGCATGTCTGGTTATGTTAAAATAAACCCCAATATTATATATTATTAATGCACTAATAAAAACATTAAAAACATATCCATGTCTCCATTTATGTGACTTTTATGTACAATTTAAAAAATGTATAGCCAAAATGTTCTCACTGATAACCTATTGTTAAATGTAAATATCAGCTTTACCACTTTATTTAGGTTAGCATATCTGAATATTTAAGAAGTTATTATACTGACTTTTAAAAGTGTTATCAAAGTAAGTATTAAAATTAATATTATATTTGAATATTTCAACTGTTGAATAAATAACAGCTCAACAACTAAAATGTTACATTGTCAACCTGTCTGTGTCTAGGAATTATTTTCAATCAACTCAGAGTTGAATATATTAAAGATTCATTCATTCAGAAATATTTATTGGAGCTATGGAAATGAGTATATTGCTCAGAATAAGTCTGAAGATCGACAAGAGCATGCCTAGGATCAAACTTTTCAGAGAATACATAAAAATTAAGAGATGAAGAAGTTGTTTACAGAGAAGCATTTGAAAATAAATGACTAGAGAAATAGGAAGAGAACAGACATGTCTGAAATTAAATGAGATTTCATCTACAAAAATAAAGATAGTTGCTTTTTTTACATTTGGGAAACTTAAAAAGAATCCTCATAATTGACTCTTGAGCTAGAGACACTGTAAGATTGAAAATAATGAGCTTTAACTACAAAATGTCAAAGCACGTATCAGTTTTTAACAGTTTTCACATGTATCAAAGGGGTCACTAAAGAAAACCAGGCTATAGCCTTTAAGTACAAAAAGGACAAAGAAAATGTATGTGTCAAATATAAGAAATGATGAAGAAATTAACAAGAAATTAAACTTAGGGAAAAAGAAATATCGAGTTAAAAATAAAAGACATAAAAATGAGAAATCTATAGATATGGACTTATTGACTATTAATACATTAAATGTTGATATATATTTATTTAATACTGATTAGGAAAAATGTTCCCAAGATCTGTCACTTACAAATAAGAAGAATTATGAAAGCTCGATCATATCATTTATCATAGAAGCCAAAGAAAATTACTCTGATAAGAGAGAACAGTCAAGTGATTCCCAAAGAGAAGGAAATTAAGGCTAAGAAGCTTTAGCTTGATTGTGGGACCAAGGAATAAGGCTAATTTGGAGATTGCACTTTGATGGAGTTTGTGGTGTCACAAAATAAGGTTACTGAGATTTAGGAATAAATACCATGTCAGGAAGGGAGGACAGTGAGTGAAGTCTTCAATACTTTTTATAGTAAAGGACAAGGCTGGGAGAAAGCAGAAGGCTGGTGGCAATCGTGACACAGAAGAAAGCTTGTTTTTGCTTCAGCAGAGGTTGGAGATGCAAGCCTGAAGTTATTCGATGGACAAGATCATGCAGCATGTAGCAGCAGAAGGAATCCACACGTGGTAGGAGAATGAGCTTCAGAGTCCCTTGCAGAGGACCAAAGGAGGAGATGATAGGCACAGATGCAGGGTTGGTTGTAGGTTTTTCAGTTCTTTTCTGATGACTTTTATTTGTTCTGAAGCAGAAAGAAAAGTTGTTTGTTGAAATAGAGAAGTCAATGAAAGTTTGACTACAGAGGGAAAATAGAATAATCACACAATGTCTAGGCAAAGCAGAGCAGAGGAGGATTGCAAAGAGCAAGGCATGGTTGAGTTTGGAGACTATGAAGCTATTTCCTCACCTGCACAGAGGTGAAGATGTTTTCATCCCTACCCCAAAAGCTGTGTGAGGTTGAATTTATCAAGGGTGAGATTTCCAAGGAAGTTTTGCTAGAATGAAAATAGGTGAAAAAAGTTGTAGACACAGCTAAAGGAATGCTTAAAAGTTGTAGACCGCAAGATCCAAATTGTGTGATGAAAGAGTTGGTTCACAAAAAGGATCTTAATACGTAGTGGGGAGTGGTGAACAACAGCAGATTGGAGCAAGTTAGAGACTAACACATCAAATTCTTCACCCACCTGGGCTGTAAATAGTCCATGCTGATAGCAGGATTTGGGGTGAGGAAATCTGGGGGCAAAGTGCAAAGAAGCTGATGTCTGAAGAGGCTTAGGGGATGTAGTCAGCTGAAAGGAGGCAGAGGGCTTAGATACAACAGGGCAGAGGAGCCTGGATCTGTCCATCTTAGTGCAGACAGAAGTGCATGCTGTTGTCACCTTCCCTGAGGAGCGAGGCATCTGGAGTGTGAGCAGTTTGTACTCCATCCAGGAAGTGAAGTTAGATTCTCAGTGAAGAGCTGGGATATGCAGTGGATAGAGAAGGGTGGAGAGAGGAGGGTGAGGAAGTGGATATGAAAGAACTTTTCTGTTATAAACTGCATTAATCAAGGAGACAGTGAGCCACCTAGGGTTAAGTAATTTTTGTATTTGAAGTGATGAAAAGAGCAATAAGGAGTAAGAGGGTTAAGGAAAAGGATAAGGCATGAGAGGATTTTTTGTGTGTGTGTGCCGATCTGGGTTTAGCGTGGATTTTGCTTCCTGGCAGATGAGAAATGTAGGGCGAAAGGAAAGCATTGAAAATATTTAGTAAATGATAGGCTATGTGTTAGGAGACTGAGCTTTATGTGTGTATACTCTTGGGTAATGATTCTTCAGAGGTTGAGACATTAGGAGACAGTAAAAATAATGTGTCAGAGATGATCTTGGGATCAAGACATCTAGTTTTAAAAGGTATGATTTTCTTTTATTTCATATCATTTATCCTAATATTTAAGTCTCAATAACTTAGTTCTTTTTTCATTCTTTCAGTTTCTTAAGCAAATCATATTCCCCTTTGCCCCAGGCCCTTCGCACATGCTGTTACCTTTTGTCAGGAATGGTCTTGGTTCTCATTACTTTGGATAATTCCTGGTCATTATGATGATTTCAGTTTCAATGTCACTTCCAAATTAATATTTTTTATTTCTTATAATACCCAGTATATTTTGTCTTACAGATAATTTGACAGATTAAACAATTATTTAGCTAATGCATACATTCTTGATTCTTCTTACTCATTTTTCTTTAGCCTGCAGGTGCTTTGAATTAGTGCTTGAATGAGCACAAAAATTCCAGCTGTTTTAAACGTGTTGTTATGAAAACTTAGCACTATGAAAACCTCATACAAATCAAATGTTAATTGTTTATTATGCAAGTATTGCTATTAAGTGAAAGGGTGTTATGAAGGAAAGTCTCAGATAGAGTAGCGTTCCCTCTGTCAAATTAAGTGAGTTTACTATTTGCCAAAGTAGTAAAGACACCAGAATTATCATTTCACAGCACAGAATGAAGTTAAGATTTGCTTCTGAAATTGTATAGTTAAAGAAATGAGGATCCTTATAGATTTATCCCAGTCGGTTGCCTCTTATGAAGGGATGGAGAAGTGAACACCATTTCATATACTATTAAAAAGGAGCCCAATTCTCAATCTAGCTTGCAAATGAAGGAGGGAGAAAATTGTTAAAAATGAGGTGAAATACATGTCCTAAGGGGCTTCTTTTTGATAAGCTGGATTGGGGAAGCAGGCAATAAAATATCTAAGAAAGAAAGCTACACAGAGAAAATACCTAACATGCTGTTTGTGTAAGTCTGAATTCTCTTATAAGACCCATTAATGGATGGCATGTGTGACTGTTTCCTCTGGCTAAAAGGCATTATCACAAAAATCAGTTGGCAAATTTGCTATTTGGCTTACTGAAGGGTAAGATTTATGTATTACAAAATTAGTTTCAGCACAAGTACTGGTGGCTTTTTATTTTTCAAATCAGAAATATAAACAGAACACAAAAACTGCTGTTTCAGGACAAAAATAAAGAAGTATAAGAACTCAAGGAATTAGAAACTGGATGGGACCTTAGGTTTCTGAATCCATTAACTCTCAACTTTGGATAAGGCATGACAGAAGGAAAAAATAAGAATCCTTATAAAAGTTTCCTTCTCAGTCACCTGACCAGACACAAAATGTTATGGTTTGGATGTAAGGTGTCCCCAAAAAGTTCACATGTGAGACGATACAAGGAGTTTCAGGGGAGAAATGATTGGGTTGTAAGAGTCTTGACCCAATCAGTGAATTAATCACCTGGGAGGGATTAACTGAGTGGTACTGAGGTGGTGAGGTATGGCTGGAGGAGGTGGGAATTGCAGCGTGGGTTTGGGGTGTATATTTGTACCTGGCAAGTGGAGTCTCTCTGCTTCCTCCTGATCATGATGAGAGCTGCTTCCCTCTGCTACATTCTCTGCCATGATGTTGAGCCTCATCTGGAGCCCCAAGGAATGGAACCTGCCTTCTATGGACTAAGACCTCTGACACTGTGAGCCCTCAAAATTTTCCTCCTCTGCAATTATTCTGGTTGGGTCCTTTTAGTCACAGCAGTGAAAAAGCTGACTAAAACACAAAATGTAGAAATTAAATATATTTTTAAAATAACATTTATTGTTTTCTGTGTGTAGCATCAAATAGGGTTATTTTCAGAGTAAAGAGAAAAAAAAGAAAGGAATAAAAACCACATGTAATAAAACAAAAATTTTAATTCCACAGGCAGATAATTAATGGGAAAGTAAAGCTGGGATTTCCCATGGCTGTCACAGAAGGAACAGAAAGAACAAGGCAGAAGGACCACACCTAAATCTAGGGGGAGAGTAAACATAGGGAAAGTAGTTACATGACTCAGCACAGCAGTAAAGGCCCTCAAATTCTGCCCTGAGTCCTACTACAATTACAGACAACTAAGGGTACAACAGGAGACAGAAACCATAATGATGAAACAGTCATGAAATAGAACAAAAAAGTACTAAATATAAAGGAAAATGGAAAGAAAACCTGTGGATTAGTCTTAGCTTTTGAAAAGTTATATTAAAATATTTGCATTTTGTCATTGTAGGCAACAGAAAAATAAAATTTCAATTGCAAACTATTGCAATTGAGAAATCAAACATAACCATGAATTCATATAAAGGGCATTAAGAACAGTTGATTGCTGTGGAGTAGACATCTGTTGCTTTTTTCCGGTCTTTCATCTGTTTCCTCCATTTTCTTTGAAGGAATGTCCTTTGTCCACATTTCATCCAGGGTGGAATAGTTTCTATCACCAGTTCCAAGTCTTGACATATGACCTAAGATAATAATTTCCATCTAACTGTACTTCCAACCTAGTCCCAATAATTGCCTCAGAAATTAGGCATGTGGATCAATTTAGGCCTATAGGAATCTGGCCAAATGATTTTGTCAATACAGTTAGGAAATAATGCTCCATTCTGCTGAACTTGAACCAAGTGGAAATAAATCTCTAATTTGGAGGAGCCATCACAAAAAGAGTCTACCTTACAAAATTGAAGTCAACATAGATCATAAAATAGTTGAGCTCCTTGATGTTAACTTTTATGCATCTGATGCTGCCCATGGACTTCATAACTATACAACCACATACAATTCATCCCCCCATAAAGCAGTTGAAACCAGATTTTCAGTTACTTTCAACCAAAACAGCTCTGATGATCTTTTAACCGTTATGAAGTTTATACCAATAAATCTGCAAACTCTATATACAGGAAAAAGAATCAAAATAGATTTATGGGAAGCTAAAGAAGTGAAAAGATAACCATACATTCCACATACACCCATTCTTTGCCACTAAATTCAACAGGCCCAATTGGCTTATGGGTGAGTTATTTTTTGTTAACATATTTTTCCTATGAATTAGCGTGGCCTAAAGAAGTGCCATTCTGAGTGGTAGTCACTTGGTTGCATGGTGGCTACGGAGTCCTTGAAGTATGTCTAGTCTGTAGGCAGATGGATTGTAAGAAAAAAAAATTAATTTTGCACACGTACTATCAAAATAAATACAATGTACTTAGTACCTTTATTGCTGATTACATATTGAAATGTTAATATTTTGGCATATTGGTTAAATTAAATATATTATCTAATTTCATGTGGATTTTTAAAACTTTAAATATGTCTACTGAGAAAATTTTAAATTACATGTGAGACTTATGTTTGTGATTTTCATCATATTTATCCTGGACAACATTTGTCTAGAGTATATAAAAAAGGAAAAAAAAATAAAACCGATAAATACATTTTTTCTTTATATTAATGTTTTGATTGGGATTTTGCAAATATGCATCAACTTATTACATAAACCTTTATAAGTACTTAAAAACAGATGCACACTACATTTATGAATATGAACCACTCTTATTTCTCTTGAACCAAGCAGAAGTTTGGAAATTATGATGAAATTGACATACATAAATAGAATTGTCTCTAGGAACGGTTTGAGTCAAAACTCAAATGATATCACTAGATCCAAACATGGTTCTTGATTGTTCATGTTCTCAGGTTCTGACTGACTGCCTCAGGTTTTAGGCTCAAATCATACCACCACCAACCCAGTAGAAATGAGAGTACTGGTAAATTCCATTCATGTCCTAGGAGTCACTCTGTAGTCTTGGCTTAAGTGGAGGCACCTCCGTCTCCTGTGGAGCAGAGCAGGAGACTGATTTTATGTCCAAATATAAAACTTATAATTATGACCTTGTAACAGAAACTGCTACTTGTCCCCCAATATCTACTCTCAGTTTGTTAATAACAGGACCCTGATTTTTGGTTGACATATTAAATAACCACCATACATTTCAGATTCACTTCTACTCACCTTATACCTAGTACAGGTGACTCAGTAGTAGCTAGTAGGATGTTATGACTTCTGGAAAGTTTCTTAAAATATGAGTATTCTTCTTCATCCTGAAAAACCTGATGTTTATGAAATGTTCTTATTATATTTAGACTGGGTTAGATTATGTAAGACACAAATTTATGTTTATTTAAGCCACTGTTATGTTGATTTTTTTAACACTCAGAAATGAATCTAATTTTTGCTAATACATTTCCAAACTATTATTGTCTAAGTTCCAGGTCATGAATTTTAGATAGCTATTTACGTTAAAGAATGATGTATATCAGATTTTATTCACATTTTTAAAAATAAATATTTGGTTTGTTTTTTTCCTCTTTTTAATGCATATTTCTTTCCCTACTAATTTTTATATTAATGATTTGATGATAATTGAACATTTAAGAAATTTTAATACTTGATAGTATATTCATATGACTTAGCTAATGTTGTAGTTTGGATCTGATATGTCTCCCATAGACTTGATAAAGGTTTATCTCCATCTTAGCACTGTTTGGGAGCTGGTGGAAGTGTTAAGAGTTGGGACATAGTGGGAAGTCTTCTGGTCATTGTGGGTATACCCTGGAAGGGAATTAGTGGGACCCCCATGTCTTCCACTTTCTCTTGAATATCCCAGACATGAGGTGAATGGCTTTTTCTCACCATGTGCTCTGTACCATTGTGTGCTCCTCACCACAAGCCCAAAAGCAATTGGACTCACTGATCATTGACTGAAATCATTGAAACTGTGAACCAAGATGAAACTTCTCTTTAAGTTGATTATTCAGATACTTTGTTATAGTAATGGACAACTTACCAAGGCAGAAAATATTATAAAAACTACAATTACATTTTGCAGGTTTCTTTTTTAAAAGCAGAGTGGTATATAATTTGGAAGTGTCAGGTTGACTACTGTGTTAGTCAGCTTTTTATTACTGTAACAAAAATACCTGATGAGAATGACTTAGAGGAGGAAAACTTAATTTGGGGCTCTTGGTTTCAGAGGTCTCAGTCCATGGATAGTCTACTCCATTGCTCTGGGCCCTAGATGAAGCAGAACACCATGGTGGAAGGACAAGGTAGAGAAAAGTGGTTCAGCTCATGGAAGCCAGGTAAGCAGAAAGGGAGAAGCCAGAGACAAGATATATTCCAAGGGTAAACCCTCAGTGATCTACTTCCTCCAGTCATGACCCACCTATCTACAGTTACCATCCAATAGTCCATTCAAAATATTAGGCTGCTAAATGGATTAATCCACTGACGCTATAATCATAATCTAATCATTTCACTTCTCAGCATTTCTGCACTGCCTAACACATGAACTTTTAGGGAAAGTCACCTCATGTTCAAAACATAACAATTATCAACTACATGCACATTTTTGTTCCAGTATTTTATACTTACATTTTTACAAGTACTAAATCAATGTCAAGGTTTCTTTCTGGATATGAGATTTTATTAGCTCTATGAAGATTTACACAGAGACAATCTTTCTCATCTTAGTACTTTTGATAATGTCATAGTTACCTACAAAAATGTATATAAAATAAAGATATGTGTGAGGGTATGAGTATGTGAATTAATTTTTAAATACATAAGTTCAAATTAATTTGATTTAGAAAGTAAATTCAATCACACAGTGAGCAGACCAAAGTGAAATGACATACTGTCTTTCACTTAGAAAAGAACTCAGGAATAAAGCAGGATTAAAACGGTTGCTTTGGTAAGCTACTGTTTAATAGGCTTAAAGAAATAAATTTTTCGGCAAGGAAAAAACATTGAATCCTAGAGAGTTGAAGAGAATAGAAGAGATGAATTAACTCAAGTACTTGGAAAAGGAATTCACAGTTCAAGAGTCCCGTAAGACCATACTGGCAAAGATAGGAAGTATCCCAGTAAGGTGAACACAAGGCTTGAGAGGAAGAAGAGTCATTTTGAGTAAGAGAATTGAATTTGGAGAGGGTTGCATCAGCCCATAGATAACTGTGAGGGTGGAAGTAAAGAATAGATTGGAAAGAGATTAAGAGTTGTTTAACAGAAAATTTGCTAACAGTGTAGGTCTGTCTTCATAGCCGGTGCAGGCTTAAAAATCTCATCAATGTGATTTACTAAGGAGGAATGAGCCACTGCGATGAGGGACGTTAGAAGAAAAGTTGTAGAAAAGAAAGGAACAGTTCTGTCTTTATCAAGTCGGTAATGAGATAGCAGCAAATACTCTCAGTTAAATCAATAAGGAAAGTTCAGAGGGGCATAAATATTCTGTGCTGAAAACATGACTTGATGTAGTAGTGTCTCATGAAATTTAAATGTTTGTACAACTTCTATCAAATACTATGACTTTTCGATCTTGAATATGGTAGAAAATGTACATTTTGATGAAATCATTTTAAAGTACTGAATAATAATGATTCCAAGTGATAGGATAACAATATACTGAATAAGGAGTTCTCTTTTAAACATTATTTTGTCTCTTGAAAATAGGACCTTGTTTTGATTTGTGCTATATGAGGGAAAATCTAGTTCCTTTTACTACCATGAAATTGATGACAAAGGGAAAGTTTTGAACTATACATTCATCAGAAAAGATGATTTCATAGGAAAAGAATGGTGATATATTGGACTTAGCCATATTAACAGCAGCATTCACACTACCCCATGACAATGACACAAGTGTGCATTTTGTCAGTGTGTTAGACACTAAAAGAAACAGACTGTGCCAAGTTGCTTATAGTAACTAACTCAGAAAATGTGTTCTAGCTCTGGCAAGGATGGAAAAAAACCTAAAGCTTACTTACCAAAATATCTTTTTGTTACACATATGAATTCTGTTAGGTTTCCTGGTATTTAGAGGTATTAGAGATATGTGTACTTTTTTTTCCAGGTGGTAGGGTTTTATTTCAATTTTGGTATGATCCAGGTGTTTCTCTTGCATGTCTGTGAACACACATATAAGGTCAATGAACCCAGGCATATATTAGAGTGGAAATATTTTTTGAATCATTGCTTTGAATTATTTTTTCAAATGTTTTATATTAGGAAGAATGTAAAATATGATTTTTAATACTTTTGCATTTTTATACCCATGTGGATATTTTATGGCAAATTTAATTAGATTTATATTAGTGTGTGTGTGTGTGTGTGTGTGTGTGTGTGTGTATAAAAATTAGAGCTGTTTAATAGTTGAAAAGCTTTTGGAAACTCTTTAAGAAAGTCAAGGAAATAAAAAGTAAGGAGTGAATGGCCCCTTTTTCTAAGTAATTCAGATTTAAGAAGGTTCAGGTTCTCATTGTAGTTATGCCACCCAGATTTTCAGAAATTAAATTCATATCCTTTCTTATCTGCTTTGAGGAGCAGAAATCAGAAAAGTTCCCCTTGTATGTTAATCAATCCTAGGTGGATTAAAGAAGAAAGTGAGATAATGCATTTACTGAAGAATTCTACAGTATTTTACTTAAAACTAAGTAGCACTTACACAGTAACTATATGATTGCAAAGCACTTTTATGCACACTCTCACCTTTCACTCTAATGAAAATAAGTCATAATTACCCCTAAACTTATACACTTGAAAAAATTAGTTGTTATAGCTATTTATGATAGACATGAGGAATGGCCTCATTCCTGTCTCTGTTTTTCATATTAGTTTATATTTTCTTCATTGTTTTTGTAAATTGTTTTATCTAATTATGTGTTCTTAGAAGTTTCCTTAAGATTGTCCTGAGCAAGATGGATTGCAACTGAAGTTTAAAAATTGAAACAAAAAAACAATAAAGTCATTTTTCAATTTTAAAAAAGCAAACTTAAGTTTGAGACAATTTTTACTTACCTATGTGATAACTAAAGTCAGAATAGGTTTTCTCCCATACTTTCTCCACAGTTCTTGGTTCCTGATGGCTATCAGGATGCACAAATGACTGCATTCTCTAAAGTTAGTTTAGAGAGTGAAAATAGTTGCAGGAAAACTTCTAGTCACAGTGTGACTGCACTTTAAGAGGCTAGTGAGTAATAGGACCTCATCACTACAGAGCTCCAAGTTCATTGGTATGTGGCAAAACAAACACTAAAAACTACTACCACCACCACAACAAAAAAAAATCTATCTTTGGACCATCTCTGTGCATTGTTTTTGCTTAAAGCTTCTGCACACTCCCCTTGCAGGATTATGGACTCTTTTTCTGTCTAGTCTCTTCTAATGCCAGTCCTTCCGCGCCTCAAAATAAAGGTCTGTGCTGTCATTTACACTTATTCAGTTTTAAGAAAAACTGGAATGAAGTTTCTTTTTGAAATGTATTTACTTAAATATAATAGTAGTTGTAGTAGTGAACTTTGCAGTGTTATTTGCAGACATTAATTTATATGCCATCTCTCATTTAAGCATTATAAAAACCTGTTTTTAGTATTAAAATGTCCCCATTTCACAAAAGTGATGGTGATTCTCATCATTTTCTTTAGAGAAAATTGGTACTTCTGGTCACATCTATAGTTGTGTACTGTCTGTATAAGTGTATATAGGCAGGTAGAGAGGCTATCAAGGTAATTTTTTAACTAAAGAGTTTATGTCCTTCATTATAATTTGATTCTGTATATCTTTGAGAAGAAGTACATTTTTATTGATGTTTCTGTAGCTTAATTTGTTGAAAAACTGCTCTGTCTGAAAATTTTCTGAAGATACTGACAAATCAAATGTGAACCTTTAAATGATTTCATGTGTTCAAATATTTATGGGTTGGCAGAGGAAATTCTGAGAAGGAAAGAAACAAGAATTCAAGCAATAGTCGGAGACTAGTTTCTGAGTGGTTTGAAGGCTCTGTAAAGCAGTAGCTGGAGCTGCTCTCATTTATCCAAGCCCTGGAGGGTGGAGAGAAGTGAAAGGACCTTGGAGTTAAAGGAGAAAGCAATGGAAGGAAGAAAAGTGCACATGGAAAAAGGTTTTCCAGGTTTAAGGTGAGGCAGGGGAACAAGCACATGACCAGAATGTAAGTTATCAAAGGAGTAATGAACAGAACTCTTAATAACTTCTCTCTAATTAGGAATTCGCACTGTGTCTTACAGGTCTTCCTTAATTTGCTAAGAAAATATGTCATTTGGCTTTATAATTATTTGTTGGAACAAGAGGAAAAGTAAGAAAATTGAAATAGATTGTATTTCTGAAGCTTTTCACCTGCTTTAGACACTAGTTCAAATTTTCTTATATACATAGTGCTACCAAAATAACAGAAGGGGTTCTAAAATAAGGAGAAGAAATTCTGCTATGCCTCAAAGTTCTAATAGCCAATAAAATGATAAGTTATAGTTGCCCCAAGCATTTTGTATAAGTTAAAGAAACAACCCCTGAAGGTTGTACTAAAGGGAACATCCTCTGGTCACTCTCCCCAGTCCCTCTGAATCAGAAATGTGGGGAGGGGCGATTCCGTGCCTGTGTGTGTACGTGCGAGTGTGTGTGTTGCATGTGTGTATACACTTCTTGGCAGTACTAGGGACTGAACCCAGGAGTGCTCTATATCCCCTGCCCTTCTAATTTCTTGTTTTGAGACAGAATCTTACTAAATTGCCCAGGTTGGTCTTGAAATTTGAATCACTCTAGGAATGTGTATATGTCTTTATGTATGCATGTGTGTGAATATGTGTGTGTGTTTCTGTGCAGTAGACATTGGGATAAACAACATACTACATTGAAGATATGTAAAGCACTATGATTTTATGACTTAATTCTAAAATGATTTAACTGACCATTTGAAAGTCTGACTAAGTCCTGCTGCCTCAGACTCCAAAGTAGCTGGGATAACAGGCATGTTCCACAATGCCCACTGGGTCATGTTTTAATAAACTCTTTAGAGATTTTTGATATATTCAGAAGTGTAAGAACTGCTGAATTAAGGTTACACTAGGTGCTGTAGCAGATAAATGCCCAGTCCCAGTAGTGTGAGGGACGAAGTGAATTTCTGCTCAGAATGGAGCTCAGGGCTGGAGTTGCTCCTTGGGAGGATGTCTTTCCTCCTAGGACGCTGTATCTTCTTTTGTGTCTCTGCCATCTTGATAAAATGCCTCTACCTATCTTGGGAATCATTTCCACTGCAGTAGACCAAAATGGGAAAATAATACTACTTCAACTGACATCACTTCAATCACATCCAACTTCAAGGAAGGCTGGGATGTGGCTGGCTTTGTGTTTGAAATCATGAGGAGGCCAGTATGACCAGATAGCTGTCTCTGCCAAGCATAAGCTTATATATCAAAATTTGTGCTGCAGTTTCTTGAACTGTGTATTTTTTCTATCCACATAGCTCTGTTTATTTGCAACATATGTTCATAGCTTATTTACAGTTTTCAGCACTCTACTGTTATGCCAGATGATGTGGTGCCTTCTTAAACATATCACAGTTAAACCTTAAGAATACCCTTTTTTTTTTTTTTAATTTTGTGAGTTTCAACCTTAATGTAAATTGCCATAACCATTCAGGCTACACACTAGACACATGCTTTTCAATTAGCTTACTCAGAGGAAATTTTTATTTCTGTGGGAATAATAAATATTTTTGTTAACTTTTTATATGCCAAGATTATACAACTATGGATAACATATCCTTATATAAACTAGAAGACCCACAGATGCATTTTAATAAACACTTGTCTTCTTCTAAAAGTTAGAAATATCATCTTCAGACAACCTACCAATTGCATTGGTAAGTTTCCTTTCCTGTCTCTTCAAAGAGCAAGCTTCTTTTCTTTCAGTTTTGAATTTCTGCCAAAAGATAAAGAGCATGAGTTTTTCAACTTGGTCTTTGGAAAGATACAACAAAACTGGCAGATAATTTAATAATACTGCTTGACCTCTTTGTCATATTGATTTATTTATTTACTTAGAGGAGGGGAATGTGTACACTGGAATGTTCTATTAAATGAAGTTATGGAATCATCCTAGGAATGTCCCTATGTGTGCATGTGTGTGTGTGTTTCTTTGCAGTAGACATTGGAATAAACTTCATACCACATTAAAGATTTGTAAAGCACTATTAATTTATGACTTTATTCTAAATCCATTTAACTGATCACTTACAAGTCTTTGAAATAATGTCTACATTAAAATTTGAAAATCTCATTTTCATTAATCAAAAATAATGCATTAGATTTCTGGAAATTCTCTTGACTCTGTCCTGTATTCTAACTGGTAACTATGTCTATTGAAAATATAAATGCTTCCAACTTTTGTATTAACTCTTGGCCATTTTTCTTCATAATTAGCTATTTAATTAAAATTGACATAAATATTATCCCAAGTTTTCACAACTTAAAATTTCATCTCAAATATTATAGAGGATATTACTCAAAACAAGATGGAAATTCATTAAGTATTGCTAATACTGACAGCATCAATAAATATTTATTGAATAATTACAAAAATTATTGTCCTATATCTAACTTCAAGTTAGACATAGATTTGCTGCTCAAGAGAAAACATGTATGATGAATATTAATATGAAAAGTAAATATATTTCATTTTCAGGGTAGATTTGGTACTGTATAAGTAAGTAAACTAGGGGTAAGTAAGACAATATGTGTGTGAAATCTACCACGGCTTTATAGATTTTCACTTTTAAGACTCTCTCGATGAGATTTATTACTTCCTTCCTATTTAAGTAAGCAATAAGTATAAGCTCCAGATTTGAGCTATAATTATATAAATGATCGATTCAAATAGAGAATTCAAACCAAATATGTATTTACAGATAACACTTGCATTGCCTTAGGTTTTACTCTTTATTTTTCTTGGTGTAGTTACCTATTGTACAAAGAAAATCATATCTTACCTTTGTAATTTTGGCTTTCTCCAAGAAAGTAATATCATTTGTCTTTATTTTCTATTTTATTATTGCTCACTTCATTAAATCTCCAAAGCATGACCTAATTAATCTCATCTACAAGTGAAGTTTGAAACCATAAATTAGTTTGTGAACGTTGCTCTACATTTTTCCACTACCATTTTGGCTTACAATAAATGCTTAAAAACTTCTATGACCTTTTTGTTTTTCTGCCTGTCAATAAACATAACAATAAACTATTTTAGAAGGTAGACAAAAATTCTGTTTCACACATCTTATGTTATTCTTACAGTATTCTAGAAAAATAATACAACTCTCTCTTTTGATTATCTTATAGATGAAGATGTTAAAGAGAGTTATGAGTAGCAGATTCAGGAAGAGCAGACTAGGTAATTCTCAAGTCTAAGTCGTTGGTTAGATTCTGTTGATTCTTTATTAGGATATATCTCACCTTCTCTCTCTCATTATTTTTAAATCGTTAAAAATTGTTGTGAATTTACAGATGCAGTCACCCAATCTTTGACAAATGCACCGAGAACATGTTGGAGAAAAGATAGCCTCTTAACAAATATGCTGGGAAAAATTCCATATCCATATGTAGAAGAAGAAAGTAGATTCATCTCTCTCACCCTGCACAGAAGTAAACTCAAAATGAATTAAAGACCTAAGTATTAGACCAGAAACTTTAACTTGCTAGAAGAAAACCTAAGGTCAACAATCCAACATATTGGTAGAGGCAATGATTTCCTCAACAGAATTCATGAAGCTCAAAAACTAATATCAAGCCTGGTGTCGTGGTGCATGCCTATAATTCCAGCTGCTCTGGAGGCTGAATTAGGAGGATCACGAGTTCAAAGCCAGCTTCAGCAAAAGCAAGGTACTAATCAATTCAGTGAGACCCTGACTCTAAATAAAATACAAAATAGGGCTGGGGATGTGACTCAGTGATTGAGAGCCCCTGAATTCAATTCCTGGTACCAAAAAATAAATAAATAAAAATAAAAATAATATCAAGAATTAACAAATAGGACTGCATCAAACAAAAAACTCTGCATAGCAAAGGTAAAGGGCGTGTAAAGAGAACTTACGGAATAGAAGAAAATTGTTGCCACTTACTCTTCTGACATAAGATTAATATCCAGAATATATAAAGAGCTTAGAAAACCTCACACCAAAAAAGAAAAAAAAAAAAAAAAGAAAGAAAGGAAAAAAAAAAAAAAAGACCCAGTCAATAAGTGGACAAGTGAACTAAACAGACACTTCTCAAAAGAAGAAATACAAATGGTCAACAAATAGAT
Organism: Sciurus carolinensis; assembly: GCF_902686445.1. NCBI lineage: Eukaryota > Metazoa > Chordata > Mammalia > Rodentia > Sciuridae > Sciurus > Sciurus carolinensis. Next base: position 100,980,725 of record NC_062221.1, on the reverse strand, counting down.
GGAAAAATATTCAACATCTATCAGAGAAACTCAAATCAAAACTACACTCAGTTTTCATTTCTGTCTAGTTAGAATGGGGACCATCAAGAATACAAGTAATAGGGCTGGGGATGCAGCTCAGTGGTGGAGCACTTAACTGGAATGTATGTGCAAGGCTCCAGGGTTTAATCCCAGCACTACAAAGACTTAATCAATCAAATAAGAATACAAATAATAATAATAAATGCTGGAGAGGATATGGGGGAAACAGCAACACTTTTACACTGTTGATGGGATTGTAAATTAGTACAACCACTATAGAAATATATATGGAGTTTCCACAAAATAGTAGGAATGGAACCACCATATGATCCAGTCATCCCATTTCTGGTATTTATCCTAAACAATTAAGGTTGGCATGCTCTAGGGATTATGGATACTCATGTCTATAGCAGTATAATCCATAATAGACAAACTATGGAACCAGCCTAGATGTCTATCAATGGAAGAATGGATAAAAAATAATGTAATTTATATATACAATGAAGTTTTATTCAAACATAGAGAAACATGAAATTAAGTTATTTGCAAGAAAGTGGATAGAACTTGAGAGCATTATTTGAAGCAAAATAAGTTATACTCAGAAATCAAGATGGGTATATTTTCTCTCATATGTGGAAGGTGGAGAGGGAAAAGAAAAAGACTGGGGGAAGGGGAAATCTCATGAAAATAAAAGAGAGAATAGTAGACTAGAGGAGACAGAGGAAGGGAGAGAAAGGAGAGATATGGTTATCAAAATTGACCCAATTAAATTGTTCTATTGTGTGCATGTATGTATATATAATGACTCTCACTATTATATATAATTATAAGGCATCAATAAAAAAAGATTGTTGTGAATTTCAACTCCCTAAAATCACTCCAAATTTTAAGTTTCTAAAAAAAAAATTTTTGTTTTCAGACAAAGGAGAAAATGAAAAAGATAATCCAGAATTTGACAAATAGAACACTCTTTAAAAAGTAAATTGGTTCTGTATATAAAATATGATGCACATTAGGGAAGAATTAGAGGATTTTTATCCAACATTTCTGCAATCTTGTTTAGGATAAACCTATTGACCATTTGAAGCTAATACTTTCAGTGCCCCTCAAAGTCTATAAGTATTGAGAGTTATTTATATTTCATTTGCAAGCTATTTTTCCTAACTTGTTTTTAACTTCTTATAAATTCAACCACAAGCAACAGATATATTTTTGGAAATTTAAAGATTCTAACTGTATTTATGGGTTTCAAGTTTTGACCAGCACATACTTGAAATTTTCATATTGCTTTAAACTTTGTTGAGTGAGTACCATTTAATTTTAAAAGAGAGAAATGAAAACCAGTTTTCTTTCCCACTTGATGTTGCAAAACAAGAAGTGTGGGGTAAATATATGAAACTATGATTTATTAATTTAAAATTCCTAGGGGTACAAAATACCCTAGGAGATAAATGTGCTCTTTAAAAAATATTTCAGATGATATTTTACCAAATGTATTTATAAGGAGTTGAAGGTTTTTTATGTATCATGCAAATATGTAACATCTCTCTCTCATGATAGAGGAGTAAATGGAGATATTAGCTATGGGATAGACTTGAAAAGTAATCATTATAATGATCTGATTATACCATAAGAGTGTTATACATGACACTGAAAAGGCATATGTCTTTTATTGATACAGAACAGATAATTTTGCATTTTGATTGTTATGTTAGTCATTTTGAAATAAAAATAGTCAATTTATTTTTTAAAAGTCTTTATGGTAACAAAGCGCTATTGTTTCAAATGATTTGTTTCAATTTATTTATCTTATGAAAAAATTAACAAGAAAAAATTCTATTAGTTCTAGAATGGGTGAGTATATACACCTTCTTGTCCTTAAACCTCACGTTAGAAGCCCACACTACAACCTCCCTGTTTTTTGAGGGCAATGATTTGTATTACAATCATCTGAAAATTTCTACTTCAAAAGTTCTTTTGGAGAAAACCAAGTCTACATAATTTAGTCTTTCATTAGTGTTACTTTCCTTAATTTCTCCTTGTTTTACTCTCTTCATGACAAACCTAGAAACCGGATTCTTTTAAGTTCTGACAATTAAAGCTTCCAAGTAAAAAATTATTTAATGAGTGAGAAAAAAAATTAACTTAGGAAACTAACAAACTCTTTGTCACTTTGAATTGATGCCATCAAGTTCCTGTAACAAAATGAATAGCAGGTAGAGGTTGGATTTTGTAGTAAATTTTTAAAATTACACATATTTCTAGCACTTGGGCATATGTCCTTACAATTTTGTGAAGTTGTGCACATTTGCAACCCTATTTATTTGAAATGTTTTGACTTCTAAAGAGTCAGTTATATGCACATTCAAATACATACACAAAAATAATTTCAGTCTTGTATAAATAGCAATGGCTCATTTTCCTCACTCCATCTACAAAGGAACTAGTAATTATTGCTGCAGGCTGGACTCAGGGTAACTTACCAGTACTTTGTAATTATTTATTAAGAGATAGGATTCCACACTTTAATCTTTTTTGTTGAGTTTCTTCAAGCCCTGGCTTGCATCATTCCAACTTGTATCTCTGTGAAATGGGACAATAAGTAATTCACAGCTATTTTTCATGAAAACATTATGGGATGGGTGTTTGGATAGTTGGCCAAATATTTTTGGTGCAATTCATTTGATTTCAAGTGTACCTGTAGAATTTATGTTAATAACGAAATCATAGCCCAATTACATGAAATGGAAATTTGACAATTTGAATAAACTGATTTTTCTCTAGAGAACATTTTCTTTTTCTAGCTTTTCAAAATTTATACAATCTTTGCTATGATCCATATTAAGGAACATGAAACAGGAGGCAAGCCAGTTGGGTTGGCAGGATGCTAAACCTATCAATGACACACCAGGCTGAAGCAGTGTTCAGTCACTTTCTGATGGGTTTCTAAACATACGTGTACTACTCTGTCCCCATCCCTCCACCATAAATTTATTAAGGATTATTTGCTCTCTTAATAACAGAATACAAAGAACTCATCAATTATGAGTATTTACATAATAATACAAAGTGGAATAATAATATAAAGTGGAATGTTTGTAGGCGTATACGGAGTAGAAGTGCTGAAGAAAGGACAGCTGCCAAATAGTTGGCTTTTTAGTGGCCTCTAATTTTTATATTACATAATTCAAAGCTACTTGTGGCAAAGAATGACATTCAAGAGGAGAGACAGGACAATTTACCAATCGCTTTTTTTTCTTTAAATATTTTACAAAGTCAAGAAATTTCTCCATCCCTTTCCTATTACAATTTTGTGGACATTAGACTGTATTGACAGTTCTAAATAAATTAATTTCACAAATGAAACAAAATTTTATGACATTCGAATGGGTTTTCTTGTTGCTAAAGCAATAAGCCGTACTGACACAAATCTGAGTATAACATATGGTCTCAGCCTTAGGCCAGGGTGTTCCATTTGAATTATTCCAGGCTTTTCCTTACAGTGCTGTGCTTCAAACATGAATCCAATTACCAGTTGCAGCCAGGCAATTGAGAGGCTGCAGGAGAAATACTCTAATAGATAGGGAGGGGGGTAAAGAACTATGATTTGTGTGGTAATCAGCAAGAGAAGGTCAATTGTAATAGAATAGACTGGTTTCCAAGACCGAGCTAATGTAGGATGCCTTCCCCTCCATGGAGGGACGCTATCAATAGATTTGTTGTTTCCATTACCAAGAGTGTCACTTACTGACAAGATGAATAAAGAAAGTGTGAGAAGGCCTGTTGATGGATCAGGTGATTAAAACCTAGGTTGTGGTGAGCAATTAGCAAACCGATGACCTGTTCGAGGACTGGGAATGAGAGGTTAAAAGAAAGACGCTATACAAACGTCTACCTGAAAAGAGTCGTTTGTGTTCTTTAAGATTTATGGTCAATCCCTGGGATTCATAATAGGAAGGCTGAATAAACAGGCATCTCCCCAAGATGTAATACTTGTTTTTTATTATGGAATTTCTTCTCTGTGGAGAATATAAAAATAAAAAGCATGCCTACTGACCATATTATGTATATTATTATTATTTTTTTTACAATCAAATTTCTTAAACTGATATAAAGATAAAGCCCTGTAAGCTCCAGTAACAAAAGAACACATTTCATTCTCTATTTTTTCTTTTAGAGTCCTATGTCAAGTCAATTACATGGCCAGATGATTCTTCTTATGAATTATAATAAAAGCAAAAACAAATGGTACTGTGAATCTAATAAACCAAAATGCTTTTACCAGAAATATCAGATATCTTTTTTATAAAGATAAATCTGAGGTTTAAAGAATGACTTATCCAAGGCTAATCTTATCCAAGTTTCTGCCTCCACTCTGGCTCCTTGGCACTAGCCTGTTAGACTACAATGGGACACTTCCTTTTCAGAGCCTGTTCAAGGGCTCTGTTCCTCTTCTCCTCAATCAACAAACATGCAGTGGTGTACTTCGCGACAGGTTGTTAGAAAACCAAGATTACTCTTAATGACTGTGTATAAATTGCTATAGAAAATCAGAAAACTGAAAGCCTAACAACTAAACAATACCACAGTATAAAAAACTTACTTTATCAAAAATTAAATGAACAAAAGTACCTCCCCCCTCTTGTACAGCATGCTTTTGTGGATATTTGACTTCACAGGAGTCTTCAAATCCTACAGGTATAAACTGCTTTCAAAACAATACCTTCATGTAATAAGGATCTCTTTCCCCTGTCGCAAGCACTCATTTACCTGAATTAATCTGCTAAAACTCAGTCATAAAGTAAATTACTGAGAAGGACCAAAGGACCTTCAGATGCAGTCAGCTGTGACGGAAAGACTGATAGCTAATAGGACAAAATATGTCTGTATAAGCTCTCTAAAATTTTAGTTAAATATCAAAAGTCATTTAACTAATAAAATAATCGTGTTAACAGAGCCATCCGTGACTTTTTGGCACGTTGTAAATGAAGGGTGTCTTTGATAGTAGCCCTTGCAATGTGGAACAGCCATCTGCTTACCATATTTGATTGCTGTTCATTCTGTAAGAGCTCTCCTGCTTCCAGCACTTACAAGTGATTAGCTGTTGCCCAAGGATTTTTATGTTGTGCTTTCACGGGGCAATTACAAGAGAGAGTCCATGAGAGTTTCAGGAAGGCAGAGATATGCTTTGTTAGCAGCAAGATTTGAATCAGGTTTTAATGAACAACAAATCATATAAATGTGTCTCTAGGAAAAAAAAAAAAGAAGGATTTTTAAGACTGATGTCAGAAGAGGAAAAAATAGTTATTTACTAGCATAATTTTTTCTTGTACATTTTCTACAAGTTAAAGAAATTAGGTTTCGCATTTTTCTGGGGCAGGACATTTTGTGGCTAGAAAAAGTTTTGTGTTGCTTTTATCATATACTTCCCTCAGCAATTTATTTTCCCAGCAGCTAACAACTGCCTTTTATTGGTTATTTGGTTATTGGGATGCTGATGATGCTTCTCCTGTTGCTGTAAAGGAACACTTTTTGGAATTCTTTGACTTCCTAAAGCAATTTTATTTCCTGTCATAAATTTAATAATATGTTCTTATTAGACATTTTGAGATTATTCAGTAAATTTTATTTTCAAAGAATATTTATTTTCTTTACAAATAGGTTAAAAGAGATGAAGTTTATGTACAATCATCCTTTCCCTCCCTTTCTGACAATTTTTTTCCTTGAAATCACACACAGGTTTTGTAAGCTACTGTGAGAGTTAACTATAATGTTTGTTGTACAACAGAATTCCATGTCGTTTCAATGAAATTTTGTTTTGTTTTGTTTCTTTTTTCTTATATCACTTTTTTAACAGGTGTACCCAACTAGATAATATTTTTTATTTATTGATCTCAAGTAAATGATGAACTGAACTATGTGCATGATTTTTCTATAAGTACCTGTTAATCTACTATTTTCCCAAAGAAAATATAACATTGACTAGAAAGATCAATTTTACTTAAACAATGAGTGTAATAAATAAAAGATGTTTCCCTTGTAGAAGACCACAAAGAGCGAACTCGGATTTCACATACACCATCAATAAACAGTCGATATTTTTGATTCATTTTTTTTTCTTTAAGTAATCACACTGGGGAAGGTGTGTAGCATTTAGTGGACATTTTAACTAAATCAAAGCCATGATGAGGGAGAGCTTGTCACCCTAGGGGCGGGACTCCACAAAGAGTGCTATTGTGCTGCGGCACTCTGATTTCAATAACTGCAAAGGAAAGTTTCTGTAGGTGCAACTACCAGAAAAGTGAGGTGCCAGTCAATAATATCCTGCTCTCAAAGTCAACTGAGTCAACTTTGCACAAGAATCTTCAAGTATCACCCCTTTGGAAGTGAGGTTTTCACAAGCAATAGTGTAGAGTTCAGTGAATGTCTGTAACGGAGGACATTGGTTAAGAAGGAAAGGTCTTGTTCAAATGAGTAAGACATGCAAAATTATTGCTATGGTTTAGATATGAGGTGTTCCGCAAAGGGCAATGCTAGAATGTTCAAAGTGAAATGATTAGATTATGAAAGTGGATTAATACACTAACGTGGATTAATTGGGTGGTAACTGAAAGCAGGTAGAACGTGGATGGAGGAAATACTGGAGGTGTGTTTCAGGGGTTTATATTTTCTCCCTCTCTGCTTCCAAGTTGGCATGAACCGAGTAGCTTTCTTCCACCATGCCCTTCCACCATAATGTAATGCCTCACCTCAGTCCCAGAGCTATGGATTCAGCTGACCATGAACTGAATCCCTGAAACCATGAGCCAAAATATACTTTTTCTCCTCTAAGTTGTTCATGTCAGGTCTTTTGGTCACAGTGACATAAAGCTTACTAAAATAGCTATCTCGTTGGAAATTGTGTTATAAATTTCATTTTAAACTTTCTCCAATACTAGGATGATCTTTCCCCACTTAATTATATGTGCATATACTTCAGTTTCTTCTCCAAAATTTTAGAGTTAGTCTCCTGTACTTCTAGTTTTAGCATATTTTTGTGTTACTTAAATCAAATAGCTTAATACTAGCCATCAACTGAAATCAATCAAAGCCAAGAAGGTAAACCTAATTAATAAGACAATAATCAAAAATATTTACCATCTATTGTTCTGGAGGTGGAGTTCTGAGGGGAGATCACAAAGCTACTGAGTTTTATAATAAAGACTCTTCCAGAAGACAAATGAAGCCCTCAGTATTGATTACACACTAGAGGGAAAGGACTAACTAGATTAAAATTCTGAGAGTGAGAATTTAAATTTGAAAAAGGAAGTTGCCATTATGATGTTTATTCAGGGGAATAAAAAGTCAGAGGCCAAACTTTCCAGGATATGAGTACAAGTCTTCAAATAACAGCATTTGAAAAAGGAGGTGAAAACAGAATTAAAGGCCAGCACATAATATCAGGTGAATCAACAGCTTTTCAAAAAATTCCTGAATCAAGGAAAAGAAAAAAAAAATGAAAAGAGTTTGATTTCCAAATTATTGATAGTTACACAGACACTGAGGCAGTTTATATGAGATCATCTTAGTTCCTTCGTTTTATCAATCATAAACCCAGGTGTTCTCTGAACACCTCACAGTGCTCAGTGCTCAGGATTGTATAAAGATTGTATTAAGCCTGATTTTGAGGGCAAAGGTTTTCAGTCTAGCCATAGGAAAGAAGGAAAACTAAAAATAAAAGGTGATAACTCTAAATAAAAACCCCAGAATCCTAGAACCCTTAAAGAAAGTTCTAAAAAATAGTACAAATGCAGATTAAAACCATGATTTCAGAAAATTAATTTGCTAGTACTTTTTTTTGAAAGATAGAACTTCAAAATACATGGTTGCTTTTCATGTCCTATTCATTATTTTTTGATTGCTTATTTTCACAAAATAGAGTTTTTTCTTCAAAGGTCAAGATTAAAATTTAGCCACACTTGATGTTCATATATTCTACTGTTAAATGTAAATTAGTAAATAACCAAGGAGAAAGTAGCTTTCTTCTTTTGATTCTCTGAATGGACATAGCCCATTTCTTTCTTTGATTTGGATATACTTGGTTCTGTTCTCTATCAGAGGTCATCTCTGTTGCTAAAACAGAGTGCTGAATTATTTATTCAGTTGTTGCATATTAGGTGTTGGGGAGTTAAAAGATCTGAACAAGTATAAAATCATACACTACATTCTATTATCCTTTATTAGTGGGAAATTGAAGTCTGGAGATCAGTATTAAGCCGGTCCTTAAAATCTGCTTGTTCTATGATAGGGACCCCAAACTGACCTTTGATCAAGTTGTATTAGAAGGATTTTCCCTTGTTACTTGTTAAATAAATAGCTGTATTTGCATTGTTTATCTTTATAGTTAAGATATGACATCAGTCTTTTCAAAGAACTAATGACAAAGAGAGTCAAGTTCCCATTTAAGCAGGAAGAATATATTTTGCATATTAAGGTCCTGACATTTGGGATCTAGTGTGCAGTATTTTATAGCAATTAATATGCTAGCATATCACATGTCAAAGGGTTTTTCACTGAAGGTTGCAGAGGGCAAAATGAAAGATGTATGAAAGTTCAAACTTCAGATGTTGTTGGTTACCTGTTCTTCCTAAGTCAATTTTACCTAAATGCCCCAGGGAGCAAGAACAGTGAGTGGCTCAAAACAGGACATTTTTTTTTGTCTTGGAGTAGAATATGTGAAAATATACTGGTGAACATATTGAAGGATTTGATACATTCAACAACCTCAGGGACAATATTTGTGTACACTTTCTTGTTCATCACACATAATACATCTACTGCTTCTGCCCTATCTTTCTGTATATATATTATTAAGTGCCATCCTATGCAAATATATTCACCCACTGAATGCAAAAGGATGATTACCATAATGATTCTGAAAATGTTCTCATTTCAGAAAGGAAATTCTATCTCTCAAGGGCACATAGTTTTGCCCCTTAATATATGTTTTTGAATTTCCAATATAAATACCTTCATCTCTCTCTCCCCTGAAATTATTAATGACACTTTTGCAAAGCTAAGCTATATTTGCCTCTTCATAAAAAGTCTTAATAATGTTCTTTGTTACATCACAGTTGCAGAGTAACCATAGCAACCAAGTTAAGTAACTGAAATAGTTATCACTATGTGGCTTCCATGTCTAGAATGTGCAAGTGTTAGAAATATTATTAAAATGCATTAAGAAATAGACATCACAGCTTTGAAAATATCTTCATTTATTGGACAATGTCCTTTAAGTCATTTTGCTTGAGTGAATCATTATTAAAATTAGAATTAAACTTGTCTATTATCTCTACACTGACTCATTCAGAAACAATAAAAATAATATTAGTTAAAATTATAGATAACATCAAAGATGGTCTGGTGTGGGCACACTCATTACTCATGAAAACTTAGGTGCTTTTGGTCATCTTCTAAGGAGGACCAACTGGTATTCTGGGTTTCCTGGACCCAAGAAAATCATATTCCAGGATTGTCCTAAACCAAAATTTGTCAGAACCCCTTTTTTACTCCATAGTTATGACCATGGTCTGCCTTTTCTTTGTTTTTCAAATAAAAATAAAAGTAGAATAAATTCAGATTTAAACAAAAGTTACAAAGATAAATCAGTTTCCCAAATCCTAACCCAGTTTCAATTTCCTCCAAATGTTTCATCTTTCATTACTGTGGTATATTTAGCAAAACTGAGAAAAAAATCATAGGTATATTATATTGACTAGAATGTGAATTTTATTTGGATTTCACCAATTATTCTACCAATGTCATTTTCATGTTCCAATATCTAATCCAGCGTATTTATTTTTCATGCTCTTTATTTTCTTCAGGTCTGTGATAATTTATCAGTCTTCCCTTAGTATTTAGTCTTGAGGTTTATTGTACAGAGTGTCCCTTGAATGACTGAAGCTTGTACATTTAAGCTGGAATTATGAGTTTGGGGAGGGGAAGAATATTGAGGTGATAGCCTCTTTTTTTTGTTGTTTTTTTGGTGGTGCTGAGATTGAATCCAGGACTTTGTGCATGTAAGGCAAGCACTCTACCAACTGAGCCATATCTGCAGCTGTGATAGCCTCCTTATACCTCCTTATACCCCACACCATATCAGGTGCATATGGGAGCAACACGATGTAACACTGTTGGTGTCAACTTTGATCACATATTTAAGGTACTGTTTCCAGTCTTCACACCTCTGTGAAGATGTTATTTGGCCCTTTCATAATCTATTCTTTGGAAGTGGGTCCCAAAGTTCAGCCTATATCCAAACAAGTCAAGTTTAAATTCTACCTCTAGAAGGGTCAATAACTACTTACGTTAATTTAGAATTTCTTTCTCCTCCTTCATTTATTTATTCAATCGCCTATTTCTATCAGTATGGATTCATGCATATTGCAGTCCAACCCTGGGATATTTTGTTGTACAAATTGTTCCAGCTTCGGTCACTGGGGGTTCTTTCAGGTTGATTCCTGAGTGTAATAGACATGGCCTAGTCCTTTTGATTTTTAGTTGTTTTGTAGCATTCTCAAGTGTTCCAGGCTCATCTTTTGTTTTCCCTGCTTGTCCTATAGATGAGCCATTCACCAAAGAGTCATCTTTTTTTGGAGAATGGTGTTTAGAAACCAAGTTTTGGCTGCTAGGTGAATGAGAATATTTTTTGTAGTTGAACTGATTTCTGCTGCTTCAACAAATGCTATTAATACTAATCTGATTGCTGTGGAGACAGCAAAACCAAGCACTCTGCTTTGCTCCTATTTGTCTCAATTTATAATGGCTAACTGGAAGTTTTATATATATATGTGCATGTGTATACACACACACACACACACAATTTACTTTGTACTCACTTAAAAATTCATGTTTTCACTTCTCATAGTATAAAAAAATCACAATCTCATGATAATAAAACATTCATGACAAGTAAGTAGTATTTGCTTCTAGCTGCAAATCAATTACTGACTAATATTAGAGTGATACTATATTGTACTGTAAGTAATAGACGGTCATTTAAATCTGACAGCAGGGCAATGTGAAGCTTCTAGTTAGATTCATTGTAAATCTCTTGACTATTTCTCTTTTTCGCCAAATGTATAATGCAAACTCAAGCCACATATCCTCAGTAAACTACCTCCAAGAGTGCAGAGAAAGATTTATATCTCCTTGAACATTTTTGCCTTTTATCAAGAAAGGAATACTTTCTGAAAGCTGCCAGACTTCTTTTTCCTCACAGAGCAGAATTGTATTCATTAAGGCAAAAATCATTGATGGTAAAGGGTGATAGACTTGATGATAGTATTTAGACACTAGTCAATATTTATTCTCTAGATTTCAAGAAGAGGTGTCAACTTCCTTAGACCATTGACACCCAACTATATCTGAATAAAATCAAACTCTATGAGGAAGAACCAAATGGTGAGTGGTTGCCAGGCATTATGTTATAACATTATATTCAAAGGATATAGATGTCAAATACTCTTACTATGGAAAAAATTTAGAAGTATTTTTATACTTTAATATTATATTAATATTTAATATAATAATATAATATTTAATTAAGTATAATATTTAATATAATGTTTATTATCCCCAAATAATAAAAAAGATGCAAATTGTGATCCTGCATTTTTAATTCTGGTGGAGTATATTGGTTGAGGTGATGGTGGTGTAGGTATAAATCTCTGCTGGAGATACAACTGTACTATTTGAGACTCAGACTGATAATAAGGGATAGGACACATAAAAACATTAAAGGAAGAATATTAAAATGAAGTTTTATCCATGTAGTACTTCAAAAATACTAAAACGACTGGGGAAACATTTTCTTAATCTTTTCTTGAATCTGTGTATGTGTTTCTACACACAGGCAGGTGCACGCAAGCTAGCAAAATTTTATTTTTCAGTACTCTTGAATAAATCACCAACATTTCAGAATACTGACGACTGTGTTCATCTGTAAGTACAGTGCATTGTTCTGCAGGTTCACTGTGCCCTCTAGAAAACTTCATGAATCATAGACTTTCTTGGAAAATCTATTATCTTTAAAAATGCTTTAAAATGTCCATAAAAAGTCAAGTATAGGAAAAGCTCTGTCAGTCCAATTCTTATTAGGTTGATTAGTGAGAATTAGTTGGTCGTTTTAGTCAAATTTAGCAGGAAAAGATATTCATGATTCCTTATACATTATTATAATTGCCATTTTAGGTAATATCTTAGGGATGAGATACAGAACTTAAAAGAATGAATTCACTCTCATTATAGCTGCAGCAACTGAAGGAAATGAATCTTCATTACTGACATATATGTTGCACCTTAGAGTTTGTCTTTATAGTGGATGTCTTTTTAAATACTGCCCAGAACAAATATAGTTTGCTTTAGTGCAGAAAATCTGAAACTAAACAGCCTGGGTTCATAAATATGAATCTGCTATTAGTAGTTGAGTGACCTTGGCCAAGTTCACTACTCTTGCCCTGGTTTCCTCATCAGAAAAGTGTGGATAATAATAATATTCAACTTCTGGTTTATTGTTCTCAAAACATGACTTAATACATGCTGGAATCAGTTCCTGGCACAGTTGAAGAGTAATAGTAGAATTGGAATAATTGTGGAAACCAGATGCAAGAAAGAATATGATCGTTATTGCAATTATAATTGTGTCTTTGATAATTAAAAAATGAACTCCCTTCTGTTTAAAATTGTTGTTGCAACGAAATGTGTATAGAAAATGCTAACATGTAAATAAATAAGTACAAAAAACAAGAATTCATTTGTTTTAAAGTGAGGTGAAAGAAAGATTTAGATTTTCCATTTTGTAGACAGTTATTTCATTGTTAAGGTGTGAGGAAACGATTTTTGAACTCTGAATTGAGTGATGGGCTCTTCTCTAGTTGGTAGGACGAGAAATCCACCAGAGTGTGCTGGTACTGTTGACAATGGCAATGGAAGAAGAGTGTCAGTGGTACATTAAGGTAGAAAGCCTTGCCTGGAGTCCTAGAAAATGATGTGGGGAAGAACACATTGTCGGGATCTTTGATCATCCTTGGTCAGTGACCTGAGTTTTTCTTTTTCAAATTACTCAAAACCAAAGCATGATACTCTCAAATGGTGGGTATACAGGGGTGAGGTGATAGTAGTGCCACCTGTGTTTTGGGATCTTCTATTATTAATAAAGGTTCAGAATAATAAAAATATAATAATGGTATTTTAAGAAATTATCACCTATTATGTTTTGGATAAGGGGTATCCCCCCAAAGCTCCAGTGTTAATGTGGGGTGTGTGATGACTACATTATGAAATCCTGACCTCATGAACTGAGTAGCTTTCTTCTACCACACCATTCCACCAAAATGTTCTGCATCACATCAGGTCCAGAGCAATGGAGTGTGTCAACCATGGACTAAACCTATGAACCCCAAATAAACTTTTCCTCGCCTAAATTGTTCATTTTAGATATTTTGTTCACAGTGACAAAAAGCTAACCAACAATTTCTGAAATAAAATCATGATTTGGAGGGTATACTTCAGGCTAACTGGCCCCTTTCCCTCCTTGAAGGTTATTTATATCTGTAAAAGTAAAAGTAATAAGTTCTTATTAAATAAAAATGTACTCAGTTATAAAGATACTCCCATGATGTATACTCTATTTTATTCAGTTAACATAATATATGTATGCATGCTGGTAATGCATAAATATACATAAATATCCCAAAAGACATGCATAAAGTTGTTATCACAACTATATTCTTACTGGTCACAGATCAGAAATAATACAAATGCTTATCAACTAGTGGATGTACAATAAATTGTGACATATTAATAGAATTAATTTTGAATATTATTATTCAAATGTTATCACACACAATAGAGAGGCATAATTTCACAAATACTTTGTTGCATGAAAGAAACAAGCCACAAAATAGTGCATAATATTTGTTTTATTTAAGTGAAATTCATGAAAAGAAGGGAAACTGATTTTTAGAGTTAGAAAAAGAGTGGTTATCTCAGTGAAGGAAAGAAAGAGGGTATAGACTGGGAATAAGCACCAAGGAACTTTATGGGATGATGGGATCATTCTGCATCTCGATATGCATGGTAGCCACATAGGTGCCTGCATATGCAAAACACCCCATCAGACTGCATATTTAAAATTAATGTCATTTCTGTATTTTACTATATGCTTTATGTGTATGAATGTATTTGTCTGTGTTTATATAATTTTAAAGAAGTTTCATGAATTTTATTTTGAATGGTGATTGAACCCAAGGGTGCTCTACCATTTACCTGCATCCTTAGCCCACTTTTTTTGTTTTAATTTTAAGACAGGGTCTCACTAAATTGCCAAGCCTAACTTTGAACTTGAGTTACTCTTGCTTCAGCCTCCTGAGTCACTGGATTACAGGTACATGCCACTATGCTCAGGCTGAATATTTATTTTGTTACATGAGACAGGATACAAGGAAATATTAATCACACGTTAGGAGGTCATTCTAGAATGGGTTGCTGATTAAAATATAGGAGTCTCAATTACTTCTGAAGTTCAGATAAAAATATACAAATAAATTTGGTACAAGTGTGCCTTTTGATATTTATTGTTTATCTAAAATTCAAGTTTGGATTGGCATCCTGTATTTTAATTTGCTCTTTATAGAAACCCTGGCCTGAGAGGAAGCTTGAGTTCAAGTAATACTACACTCTATATGAGTATTATCTTGATTTCCATTGTCATTGCCAGACGAATCCCAATGGATTGATTTCTTCTGAGCTAAATAAAAATTTTCTTGCTAATGTTAAACAGAAAGAAGACTTTTATTTTGTGGGGTTTAATTCATTAACTCTAGACTTCTCATCCTGTAGAACTAGCAAGGATCAGAACTTGGAGTAGGACAACCTCTTTACAATTAAACATTGAAATATGTGCTATCCATTCCAGCAGGCACTGTGGGTGTGAGTGATATCTCTAAGCCCTGCAGGAGAATGGGCAGTGCCAACAGATGGCCACACTCTTTTTAAGATTGATTTTGCATTTCTGGCACTGGGGTTCTACTTCAGGTTTGCCAAGAATGGTCAGCATGTCATGTGTTAATTGCTGGCAGGGGCTACCCAATGGCTTTATAGCCCAGCTCACAGTGAGCTTCTGAATAAGGAAGGCATGCAGCTCCCAGCTCCAGCCTGACGGCTTCAACAAAGCCATGAGACAGGACACCTTTAATATTACATGCATGGTAGGTGGTAAGCAAGAGTTATTTTTGGCTCTGTGCCTGTGACTATAAAGCTTGCATTGAGTGGCTTTTAAGCATCGACTTCTCCATCAAGCAGAGCAAATTAAAGCAGGCAGCGGATAGCTAATGGGATGTTAGCATGGGCAAAGTACAGTCATCTTTGTCAGTTTGGGGTTAGGAAAGGGAGAAGGCATGGGCGTTACTGGACAGACACAATCTGGCATCATCATTTCTCAGTAGGAATAATTTGGGATCAGGTATTAGCAGGTGGTGTTCTCCCAGGATAGCATTAGATATTTTTCCTAAGTGAATAGTAACAGGTTGTTTAAAGATATTCGTCTCTAGTATTTTGTGAATGAGAATTTGAGAAAAAGTTTGAAAAGTGTTAATTAATATATCTTCATTTCATGACTAAATGGCAACCCAATGGTTTACCCACGGAGTGTCTATTCTGTAACTATTTCTTTAAACAGCAGATACTTAAAAAAGTAATAGAGTTTATTATAAAACCTCCATACCCCCACATCAAGATATACAGAGGAAGACTAAACAGAAAAATTGTGGTATCTTGATTTTATCCTAAAGAAAAGTAATTGTGTGCTGTATGGAAATGCCAGGCACATAGTACATGGCTGTAATTCTTAACTCATAGAAAAAATGACCTAGAATTACTATTTAGGAGGAATCAAGTCATTTAACAAATTCTGAATTTTAAAAAATTTAAATGGACTTTTTTTCTTAAACATAAAATTTATGTATATTTACAACAGAACATTTGAAATAGGTAAAATTTAGCGGAAAATTAAATCCTATCCAAATCAAACCATTCATAAGTAACTACCTTTTCTGAATTTCCTTCAGATTAAGTTTTTATGTCAACGAATTTATACTGGATTTATATGATTCTATTATGCTGCAAACAAAAGGAACTCAAAATATTCACAGGTTTCCTAGAATAGAGAATTACATCTAGAATTTAGTGTTACATTATAACTGAAATGAAAGTCCTTTTTCACTTTTCTGATCTTCAGCAGCAAAGCAGAGCCATCTAATCACCTTAGGGAAATATTATTTCATACACATGAGCAACATTGTTTATGTATGTTTTAGCTTCCTATTCTCTGAGGTGAATAATATCAGTTCTGAGAGACTAAAAATACCGGGCTCTCAGTAATTATTTACTGAAATGAATTTTATCCACATCTCAGCTTTTTCTTATCCTATAAACCCTGATGTTTGCCACTCTATCAACAACACCAACTATCTACAAAGAAAGAAAACAGGTTGATTTTTAAAAATATTCTTCTGTATCATTCACCACATTCAATTTTCTCAAAACAGAGATGCTTCTCTCTTCTAAATAATTTTTCAGTGTGTTCACATCTCTTCCTATCTTTGGCACTCCTTTAGTACAGACTTGAAGACTCTAACCTGGAGTTACTCCTCATTAAACAACTACTTTCCCTGCCTGGAAGATCTACTTCCTCCGGCCTCTCCACAAGCCAAAGAGCGCACACACCACCATTAGATTTTCTTTTAATATACAAATCTCAGTGTGTAAATCCCCGTTTTAGTCAGCTTTTGTGCTGCTGTGACCCAGGACAATTTTAGTGGAAGAAAGTTTATTTGTGGCTCAGGGTTTCAGAGGTTCTGGTCCACAGGTGGCCAACTCTTTGACTTTGTGCCTGAAGTGAGGCAGAACATTATGGTGGGCAACTGTGGGGGAGGAAAGCAGCTCAGAACGTGGCAACCAGGAAGCGAGAGATACTCCACTCAACAAGGCCAAATTACAATTCTCAAAGGCCATACTCCAGTAACACACCTCCTCCAGCCACACCTTACGTGCCTATACTTACCTCCACTTACTCCATGCAAGTGGTTTAACACTGATTAGATTAAGGCTTTTGTAAACCAATTGTTTCACCTCTGAATGTTTTTGTATTGCCTCACATTTGAGCTTTTGGGGGACACCTCATATCGAAACCATAGCATTCCTCTCCTAAAATGAGACTGTAGTTCTCTATGCTGCCAATAACATTCTGGACATTTCCAGACTTCTGGAGGAGATATACAAGATCCTTGAGATTTTGGTTCACTCACTTGTTGCCATTTTTCTTTCCCTTAGAGCTCCTTCCCATTACATACCCTCGTTCTCCCTCTGACCTTCCTTCTACCTGGGATGTTCCTTCACTCTGAGCCCATTTATTCCACTTACGTTTCATAACCCAAAACTCAGGGTGGTATAAAACTTTTTTAATGTTATAATTTCTGATTAATTAACTGGTTCAGCTATGATTATCAGCCAGATTTTGGTATCCAGTAATGACCAAAAATTATGAAATATTGGCAATCATTTTCTAAGAATTTAATGCAAGGTTAGAAAAAGAAAGGAAGTTTGCAGAGAGTAGATAGTTGAAAATATAACACAGTACTACTATTATTGCATTTGTTAAATGATTTTTAGTAAGATATCATTTCTGTTAGTTGAATATGCTGGGTACTTGGACTAATGTCACAAAAAGCAACTAAATGTGCTTAGTGAAACGTTTTGGAAAATATCATCTAAAATGCATGTATAAGTAATACATATATATAAATGGCAACAATGAAATTAAATTTCTACCTCAGACCATACATATAAATTAATCTAAGTAGAATATAGATATAAATGTGAAGAGCACATTTAAAACATTCAGAAGACATGTTGAAGGATATTTTTGTAATCAGGGTGGGAAAAGCTTTCTTAAACAAATCTGAAAAAAAGAGAGCAAAAGGAGAATTATGATAAATTTGGGCACATTAAAATTATAACTTTCTATCTCTCAAAGGATACTTTTAAATGGGAAATGCCAAGGAACACCTAAAAGGACATTTTGCCTAGTTGTAAAGCTCAAAATTTAGTAGTATCTAGAACATATAAGGAAGCAATTGTAATAATGAAACTATGATTAACCCAAAAGCACAAGTGACAAAAAAGTGAATTAAGAATTAGAATTTAAAGAAGAAACACATATGAATGTCTAACAAATTCCATACACAAATACACACATGCTTAGAGACTTTAAACAAACTGGTAAGCAGAGAAAAGTCTAATAATATCACATGTTAGCTGTGACATGAAAGAATGAGGACTGTATTTTGCTGAAGGGTGATAAGAACAAAGTTAACTAGGTCAACCATATTGAAGCAAACTTAACAAAACATTTCTTGGATGCGGTTTACATAATCATTATTTCAGAAATTTAAATCCCTATCATATGTCCAAAAGAAACTCTTAC
Organism: Sciurus carolinensis; assembly: GCF_902686445.1. NCBI lineage: Eukaryota > Metazoa > Chordata > Mammalia > Rodentia > Sciuridae > Sciurus > Sciurus carolinensis. Next base: position 100,962,181 of record NC_062221.1, on the reverse strand, counting down.
ACATGTACATAAGGAGATAAGTACCAAATGTTCATAAAAATCATTTTTATAAGCATCACTATATGCACTATTTAGTACTAAAAGTTAATGAACCTGAGCTATTTTATTACTTCCAATATATGAAAGAAAAAAAAATACAGAAGGAAATATCTAATGACTTCATTTATTTGAAATCTAAAGTAGGCCAAACAAATACCACATATTACTTGGAACAAAGATAAATATAATGTGAAGATATACTTAGAAATTGATCAAAAATAAATTTTCAGTAATGTGGCTTCACGTGAGGGGTATGGTTAGAATTTATTTAAGGCTTGTACAATTATTGCATAAGGTTTTTTGTTAAACTTGTTTTCAGGAGAGTAAGTGTGTGTTATAGTATTCTTATATCTATTTTTGCATGTCAGAAATGTTATAATAAAATTCAAACCATATTTGTTTTATTGAGGTGCCATCAATGAAGCTCTGTTCATTGAATACTAACAATGTAATAGACTCTTGGAGAATTTCACTATATTTTTGTTTTCTTTTCTAATGTTGATCCTATTTTATGTATTGATTCAAATAAGCTCAAAATCTTTTCTTTTTTATTCACTTTTCTCAAGGACACTTTGATGATATGCTCTTTGCAAAGCAATTTCCTGAAAGAATCAATTTAATTTATTTCCATTTATGTTTCTTCAGTGATGACTTAGCCTTATAAGAAGGACTTAGGGAGGTCCAAGGAGAATGTCAGTCATAGGCTGATTAGCATGAACTTCTTGGAGTGATGCATAATCTTTGACAACCATGGTGAGAACTTATTCTTCCAAGAATATCCAGAGGACAGGCACCTATTGCTGTCATCTGCCACCCCTAATTTATTAACTGACTTATAACCTGCTTTCATAGGCATTGGTTATATTCCTTAACCTTGACCTTCTCTTTTACAGCTTGATATTGTTATTTCAATAAAATACCCTCCCCTACTCCTCACTCCAAGTAAAGAAATCAATAAAAAATATTTTTAGTGTCAAGCAAAAAACTTCAGAAGTGCTGAGAGCACTGTGACATCAGAGAACATGGGTCACAAGGGGCCCATTTGTGTAAATAGCTTCAATACCATTGCTTATGTCCATTAATTACTTCCCAATATTTGAAACATCACATTATATGTTAGCAAAATGAATGGAATTTTTATAGTACCCAGCTATACCTGGATGGTCTTGAAAATCCGATTACAGTATGATAGACTAGAATATCCATTTTCTTTGAACATTGATTAAAATTTTAAAAAGTTCTCAGTCATTCTTGCTCTATTATGGTGATTGGTAAACGTTTTCATAAAGGGGCAGAAAAATATTTTTATAGGTAAGTGATAAGAAGGATGATATAATATTGATACTTACATAATTTTTATAATGTAATCCTTGCACATATAAAAACCATTCTTAGCGTGTGGGACTTGGGAAAAAATGGGAGGCCAACTTGGGCTTATTCATAAGATACATGGTAACTGAGTGGCACTTCAGGTTTGTTTTCTGGTTTTCATTAAGAATAGCTGCCTAGACTCCTGTGGGTCTGAGGAGGCCCTTCTGTGCAGTGAAGTCCTATTTTGGCTTATCCTCAACATCTGATGTCCTCAGATCTCCCTAATACAGCCTCAGTGCCTCCACCTCCCCACAGGGTCTTTATCTCGGTCTCCCTTACACTCCTCTTGCTTCTTTCTCAGCTTCAGTCAAAGAGCATGAAAGCATTATAGAAGTGATTCATATTTTGGAATCACTGAAATAATAACATATAGCTAAGTTTAACACACAATGTTAAAACGTCAAAGTGGCAAAATCGCATACCTGTTAGTGATGTTCAGTTGGGTGAAGCAGAGTGGCTGATTCTGGAGAATACTTACAGGGAGACATCCTCAGACTGGTTTGGTTTATAGAAAACATTCATAAAATTTTCTGTGTTTACTTCTTTCACATTGGACATTAAAACAGATTTTGTGAGAATACATTTCCCTAGATATACTCACAAATCTTTGAGGATTTCTGAATTATTTTTTGGAAAATGATACCATAGGCTATTGTATTAGCCAAAGACAACTTTTCTCTACTCCTATAATATAAGCATTTTAGTCGTATTTTATCCCTTAGTCTATTGGAATAGCATTGGAGAGATTTTGACTATTAAGATATGCAAATAAATTGCACATCTCTCCTTTTTTGTGTGTTTTAGGAGTTTCAAAACATTAGGAAAAGCCCTGCTAAACATTGCACAGTGAGCATTCTATGATCAATTCCAAGGGAGAAAAGAGGACGAAGAAGAGAAGAAGAGAAGAGCAGTGATCAGAAGGTCTACAGTGAAATGTGAGGGCATTTCTGAGAAAAAAATTCTTGGAAAAGGCTTTTATGACTTGCTTGTTTGATAGATTTAATTACATTCCAATCTTAATTACAACACTTTTAAAAATTATATGGGGAGTGTATAAAAATGCATGACCTAATAGACAACTCTAAGATATAAAATTCTAGGACCCATGTACAGGGGAGAAAAAACTTTGAATTTCATTGACAAAAAATGAAATTCAAATTAAAACACCAATGAAGCACTATTTTCTGCCCAGTGTAGTAAAAAAAATTGACACAATTAATGACATCTTGGTCTGGCAAATATGTGGAGAAATGAACACTTGTTAATTTATAGGTCTATGAATTACTAAAATGTTTGGGATATTAATTTGTTACTTTTCATTTTTAAAAATACCCTTTTCATTTAAAATTCCTTTTGGAACAAGTGGGAAAAAGAAATTCTAAATGGGTAGATTATTAAGGGAAATGAATTGGCTCATGAGATGAAAAGTATTTCACTTTTTCTTCCTTCCTCTTCTACTATGTTGATTTGGTTTCCAAAACAGTTTAATATTTCTGGAACTTACATTCTAGAACCTTCATAATACATAAAAAAGTTTCAGCATCTGGTCCCAGAAATCTCAACACATGTCTCTGGATTTCAAAATTCTTGTGTGTTCCCATATCATTGTTTTGATCACTTTCTGAGAGTAGGAAAATAATATCTGATCATAATGTTCTGAATATATAAAACCCTTGAATCTAAGTAGACTGAACTGAACCACAATCACATGAACTCCACATCAAATGGTTCCCCAGAAAGAAACTAAGGTATGGTTATCAAAAAGTTAAATGATAACTTTCTAAAAAAGAGCTATCTGTCTACTTTTCTTTTACATATAAACCATACTTTCTAACCCTATCAATAGTGTTTAACTATCAGTACTTAAAAATATATGAGCAAGGATGTTTGTTATAATTTTATTTAAAATATTTTTAAGTCAGAATGCTGAGAAACATATAGTTAACAATATTTTGCTACATAAATGCCAGGGAATATTATATAACTAACAAAATATGAAAATATTTCTAAAGTATACTGTTAAGTAAGAACAAGTAAAATAAGAGTCATGTGAGAAGTCTCTATTTTTTCCCAACAAAAATAAAAATACAGAGAGCATTTATATATTTATGAATATTATGTGTTTTCAAGAGCATAGGAAAAACTTGATTGATGGATATCATGAGATATGAGAAAAATTATACAATAGATCTGCCTTTGATTTATTTAAGATTTATTTGATAAATGACAGAAAACCTATGTGAAACTAGTTAAATTCCAAGAGTAAACTTACGAATTTGAAATTTGAAGTATTTTTGGTGAGGACATATAAAGGTTCTTAGGCCACAATTTTAATCTCTCCTTCCCTGTGACATGCCCTCATTTATATGGACTCTGTTTTAACAGATACAGCAACTCCAGGATTTATATCATGGAGTTCTAATTTCTTATAAATAAAAGTGGATGGAACCTATTATTTTTAACTTAGATATCACTATACATTGAAAATTGCTACATGGAGCAAATGTTATTTTAATAATAATAATTTAAATATACAAATAAACCAAAGGGCAAGGGAAGAAAGAGTACTGAATCCCAATTGTCTTTCTAAACACAATGAGATAGACTTAATATTAAGTCCAAATAGAATTAAGTGGAGAAAATTAGAATAGTCAGCTTTAGGAAGTTCTGAAAACCAGTAGTGAGATTTCATCTATGGGAACCTTAAGTTCAGTGGGAGAAAAAATATAGTACACAAGACCAAAGAAGGACACTTTCCGATGGTCCTAAGGTAGCCAAGTTGTCTGTAAAATAGTTGCCTCCTCTTTTGCCTGTGGTTGCCCATTTGAATCCCCTTTATGATGCTTCAGAGCTGAAATCATGTAAAAGGAAATGTAGCTGCAATTAGAATTGAAAAAAGTTGTTTCAAAGTAAGAAAAACTGAAAATACTGGTTTTATGGGGAGTAAGAATCTTTTGAACAGCTCATTACTCAAGCAGTCAGGTATTGAGAGAGTTTAATCCAGAATGGGTTTGACTCTTGCCTTTCTTTGTATTCATCAGAGGGGTTTAATAAGCATTGGTCTTCTTACCCACCAAGGGGTATCTCGGTTTTAAGTCCACCCTTCTTTGTCCCTCTTCTTGATTCTAGAGCTGCATCCTCTCAACATTTCTTTTCCAGTTGGAGCAATGTTAGGCCCTTCCAGAAGAAGTCACTGAAGGGGCACAGAAGATCTAAGTAGGGCTCTGTTCCCATTTTCATGAAATTCTTTCTCCTATGTCACAGCTGCCTGAGGGAAAGGGGAGGCCCAGTTATCCTCACCCTCCTAGGAGTTTGCCAGCATTATGGGAAACAATGTGCTGTTTACCAGTTTCTGCTCCCTGGAGAAAGAGCTGGCCAACTTTCTGATTACTAATCCTGGCCTGCAGCAGACCATGATTCTAGGGACCCCAGAGAGTTCTCTGTTATTCAGGGATCTGGCTGCAGTCAGAACCTCCTCTATTTCAGCCCTGGGGGAGCCCTATCCATATTTGCTCTTTCAAGTCCCTTACAACTAGGTAGTACCTCCTGTCTGCCTTTGCGAGTCTTGTATTCTTAAACATTTTCTCTCACCTCTTATAGTAACTAACCTTGATTTTCTAATTAATAATTCTTTTTATTAAATTTTTCATTTTGAATTACTAATAAACTTTCTGTCTTCTGGTGGCACTGGCAAATAGAGACAGAAAATTAAAATACTTGAAAGGTTTCCTTTAGATGTTACACTGTTTCTCCTATTTATAGTTTCTTCCCTTCTCAATTATCTGGGCTTAGGGAATGTGGCAAGATGATGTTTAAAATATATAACTATTTAACCATTTACACTGCTACTCTGACATAGGTGAGCAAGACCTACAGTTTAGAGGAGAAAGGGTATATTTTCTTCATTTGCTTTTTATTCAATTACTGTTTAATACATTAGTCATCTTCTCATACTGTGATCAAAATATGTGACAAGAACAAATTAGGGAAAAGTTTAGTTTGGTTTACGGTTTTCTTCTAGGCCCCAAGTGAAGAAGAACACCATGGCTGAAGGGAAGTCGCTGAGAAAAGCTACTCATCCCGTGGTGACCAGGAAATAGAGAAAGGGCAAGGGCAACAGGGAAGATTACACCTTCCAGGGCAGCCCTCCAGTGATCTACCTCCTCTGGTCCCACTTACTGTAGTTACCACCCAGTTTGTCCATTTAAACCAGTATGAACTAATTAGGTTATGGCTCTCACAGTCCAATTGTTTCACCTCTGAATATTCCTATATTAACACAGGAGCCTTTGGGGGACATGTCATATCCAAACTATAACATCTAATTATAGTCCTAATAAGAAAGCTTTTTGATTGTTTGTTTTGTTGTAGAGGAACTTTCAAAATATCTAACATTCTTACTATGGGAAAATGTTCTTTTAAAAAACAGATTTTGTTTATGTTGGACAGGGCTACCAGAAAACATAAAGTTTCTTAGTAAACTAAATGGAAATTTGAATATAAAGCATCATCAATTAGAAAACATGGTTAATTACTACAAAAGGTAAAAGAAAACTTTAAAGAATACAAAACAATCAAATAAAGAAAAATAAGAGTGGTGGGTGATATTAAGAAATTCAGAAATGTTACTTTGTTTTTTATGAATAGTTAAATGGAATTATTCATCTATATCCTAATTAATTTTCCACTTATTGTTTTGTGTAAACCCGATAGGAATTCATTCATTTAAAACACAAAATGCTAACTGTGATTTCACTTATTTAGTGTAGAATACCATATTCAGAATGCTATTTCAGGGTTACATTGTTATTTCCCAAAGAGATAATATTTCATTTCAATTTCCATGTTTTATGCCTATACATATAATTAGAAGAAATTTAATCAGCTACAAATACCACCAAAAAGAAGCCTAGGAACTTTGTTACTGGTAATTGGAATTGCTTTTCAACTGCAAATTGCTCACTTGGTGAAGGTTTCATTCAAAAACCTCTTTTAATACATTTCAAAACAACACTTGAAGTTCAATTTATTTTACTGTTGCTTACAGATTTTTTTTCAGATTCAAAAATAGGAAATTGATGGGAAAAGATGAAAATTATGCCTACTGAGAGTCATTGAAGTGTATCTCCAAACAAAAAGACAACATGTGAATAATCTGAATTTATTAGGAAAAAATGGGCTTTGGAGTTGGAACTAGAAAGCATCTATAATCGAGAAAAACAAGATGAAAGCCATTTTGTGTAAGTCAGTTTTCTGGCAAAATATACAAGGCAAACATATACTAATGCACAAGTTTTAAGGGATTTTTAAAGAGATTATTTACAAAAGCCTGAAGGGTGATGCCATACCCCAGAGGTTGTTATTAGCAGATTCTTCACCCCTTCTAAGCCTAGGAAGGTGGGTGTAGAAAGAAGCCAGGTATAGAACCCCAGGTGAGGGAATGATGTACAGTGGGTGTCCCAGAGGAAAGCACTGACCATCAGTTTCAGGAAGGAACCAGAACTGGGTTATCCTGCGGAGACAAAACTGGAGGGATAAAGTCCATGATCTCATCTCTCCCTTTCTGATTGCCCATGGAATTCCCCATTGGCCTAAATTAATAGGAAACCAGCAGAGTTTAAGGGAGCCCACTGATGTACTTCAACAAAGTTAACCTCCTGGGACCAAGAGCAGAGCAGGGAGTGATGAGAAATGGATTTGAAGGAACAAATAGACAATATCTAACTAACTGTTTTATCACAAGAAATAAAACTTTTAAACACCCTATGTGTCATCATAAGAATCAGAAAATCAAATAGTATAGAATAAAAGGGTAGCTAAAAATAAGTATAGTCTGATTTTTTAAAACATTTCTTATCCCTTGAAACTTGAAAGCCTGCTTTAACGTCAAATGATATATAGTATATATAGCATATAAAATAAAACATATAGAGAAGACAGGATCAAAAACACATTTTTTGGGCACACAAAACAGAGTTGATTGCAAATAGTTACCTATTTAGAAAATTATACCTTGCTATAGACATTTTTGGAATGCTAAATTTTTTGTGATAAAAATATTTTTATATATAAAAAGCATGTAGTAAAGGTGGAAAAAAGCTCTTTTGATACTGGAGAAAGTGTTTTTAGAAAAGGCATTTAAGTTATATTAACCCATTAAGTTCAAAGTTTTCAATTCCATGATATGGAAATAGATTGGAAATCATAATCTAGAGCTTACATATCCTTTATATGTATATCTACCTATCTATATATGGAAATATACATATATACATATTGTAATGCTTTAATTTTTCAAATACTACTTTTCTCAGAAGACTACAACTCTAAAAACACTGTATTTAGTTCAGAAATTACCTGAAGTGGTGTATTGGTTGCTCAATTTAAGTTTTTATAGGTGCCCAACGTCTGGGAATATGGGACTTAATGAGTTCATTCATTTGTTTGTTGCAATTTGTCTTTTTTAAATATATATATATATATTTATTAAATTATATAATTTAAGGTTACTGTATTTCCCTATAATTTAAGGTTACTGTATTTCCCTACAAAAGAAATGCTTCAACAGATTTTTTTTTAATCAACCTTCTCAAATTGGGCCCATGTCAAATCTAGCATCATGGAGTTTTATTCATTTGGAAATGAATTTTGGGCTTTCAATATAAATTCTAAGACACTGCAGAAAACATCCACCCACAGAAACTTTTTTTCATTTGTTTTTTTTAAGGACTATGTAATGTGCACTTTCCATTCCATTCTTCATGTTCACTTGAGGTTTAAAAAAATTAGTTGTCTTGTGCAAATGACATTGATGTTCATCTTCTCTGTTTAAAAATGTACCATTTTCCTTTAAATAAATTCTATGCTTGTTAACCACATGCCTTCTGAAAGGATCTATAATTAGTCAGTACTGCTTTATTCTGGAATATTTTGTTCTCTGGATTTCTTATCATGATTTGGAATGCAGCTTGTTTACCCTTCAATATAATAGACCAGCAGCAGAGAGGGAACCATAAGGAATTAAAGAAACCTTTATGCAAAAATATCATGAAGTGTAAAATGGGTTTGCAGATAACTGAGAGTTAATGGCCTTTCTGCTTACTCAATGTAGGCGGGGCAGAGGAAAGTCAGAGGAAAACCTCTTGAGGCCCTGTTGGGTTCCATAAAACCATTGAAACTTGCAGATTTACACAAGGGATTCTGCAGGTTGAGTGTTTGGAAAGTAGATTTCTCAGCATGTTTTGGCATGATAAGGGTTTTAAGGCAGATGGATATAATGGGAATATAATTAAACCCTTTTCAGATAATGGTATAATAATATTATGTTCTCTAAGGATAGGCAGAACTGGAGCTCAGAGTACAATTCATCCATTTGTACCTATGTGTTCTATTCTATTCGAGGAGTTCATTAGGAATAATTTTCATGCATATCATTCCCAAGACCTCAGTTGATTGTTTGGATGTCACCAGCACCTTAAATAAAGATCCACAGTGTTGAGAAGAAAAGGACAGAGAGGCCAGGAAATGGAAGGAATTGGAGCAAGATAAATTAAAAAGTAATTATCAGATATTATTTTATATACATATTTTTATTATAAAAATTCAGTAAAATGCTTATATATGTCTTTGAATTCTCATAAGAAAGGTGAAAAATGGGACTTTCAATATTGATGAGACCAAAAGAACTAATTTTACTTGGGTTCAAAATGATTTTTAGTTCAAAATGATTTTATTCAAGTGCTATTCATTAGATTTATTAACACTCTGTCTTGTGCTTATTTTTTTTTTCTTGCCAGAAAGAGAGATTTAGCTTATTTCCCTTTCCATATGTTTCAAATTATCCAAGTATTGAATACCAATCTTCACTTTTTAAAAATTTGTACTATGTATAAGACTAATTTGGCATATTCTCATATTTCTTTTGTTGAAAACATAAGCAACAGAGGAAAATGTTTAAACTGACTTAAAATTGAAGTTTTAAGAAATTTCTTCTCAAACAGGGATCTTACCCCAGCTAAAAACATACCAAAAAAAAAAAAAAAAAATCAGAAGGAAAGAAAGAAAACTTTCCTTTCCTTCACTGACCCTAAAGAGATCAAGAATAGGCATAGAGATGCCTATTCAGGGGAAAAGAAAGGTTTCCTTATTTACATTATAAAATAATGAAACCATGTGACATCTTTGTTTAAAGTTCATTTATAGGATATGTAAACCTATATGAAAATAAAAATATGAGCACACCTAGGAAATGACTAAGCCATATTCCTTTCATAGAAGTCATTCCTAAGAGTCCATGAGACACTTGGCTTATTAAAATAGTTCAATATTTATTTGGTAAATAAACAAGGAAACAAATGCAAAACAAAAACATGGCTGATTTGAAAATCACATATTACAGACAAAAAAGGAAGGAAGGAAAGAAAAAAGGAAACTCATCTAGGAATTATCAGAAGTACTTATTAATTCATGATCATATCATCACTCTATTGGAAGCCTTCAGTTCCTTTATTTATGAAAAGAAAAAAAAAAGTACAAACTGCTAGAGACTGACCTGATAGAACAGAAATATAAACAACCTGAAAGATTAGAAATCTTGACTCTGCTTTATCCATTTGACCATAAATAAACCACTTATCATAACTGAAACTCATTTTCCTAATTAGAAAATTAAAGATTAGACTATATAATTACATTTCCTTGTAGATCTAACATTCAATGATTTTCAGTGTAAACAAAAACTGTTTACTCCTCTATAAAGACATATAGTCTCAAAAAAAGAATGCTCAACATTGCTTGTAGTGACAAATTTATAGACCTAATAAGTAATGAAATAGTCCTTCCAATCCACACATCAGAAGGATGCAAACCAAGCACAGTTCACTCTTGTAGGGTTCATACATGCACTCTCTCTGACATTTTGACTCAGAATTTCCAGCTCTTGAATTAGAGGCTAATGAATGACCACAGGTAAATAACGTATTTTCACAAGAGTTAGTATCGAAGATTGGAGCAAATAAAGGATGATAGTGCCTATCTCTCTCTTCTGTATTGTCATCTTGTTTAAGGATAAAAATATATTTTAATTGCTTAAAAATATTAGAAAATTAGAGATCAATTAATGCCAAAATTTTGGAGAAATATTTAAAGAATGGAAGCACATGTGATTGAATTTAGGTAGGAAAGACCATTCAATAAACAATAAATACATTATTTTGAAGATGGGAGTGATTTTGTGGGTGACACATTTTGTTTCAGAATCTAAATTTAGGACAGTCAGACTGGAAGGTCTTTTCCCCTTATTTCCTTTCTTGTATCAGTTTGTCCATGGCACTGAGCATTTTTCTAGACTGAAGATTTGAATAAGTAGACTAGGGAAAGAGAAGGATGGGGAGGACTCTTCAGTCTTTAATGGTGACAATATATAGGAGAATGAAATCCCCCAAGATCTAGAACATAATGTTGCCAAGCTTCTTTCAGATTCAGGTAATAATATTATCGTGAAGCAAAGCTGTTGAAATGAATACAAACAAAATGAAAGTCACAAGTAATGTTAATGGTATAAATTTCTCTATTTTAAAATATATTACCCTATGTACATGTATGATTACACCGTATAAATCTACCACGTACAACCATAGAAATGAAAAGATGTACCCCATTTATGTACTATGAATCAAAATGCATTCTATAAAAATAAAAAAAAATTAAAAATTAAAATATACTTTCTGATGGGGAAAAACTGTCTATTTACTTGATCACTTTAGGTACAATAATATGTCAAAATAAGGTTGAAGATAAAGAGTTAAAAAGGTGTGATGCATGGAGGTTCTAGGAAAAAGTACATAAGTATAGCAATTTTATCATCAGATATTAGAGATTGTAGCTGAGAAAGGACAGGATAAAAGAATGTAATTCATTTTAGTAATAGGATAATGGATGTATTTCATTTTAGTAAAAATAAAAACTGACAAACATAACCATCATTTCTGAATATATATGGGTATGCCATAGCAAATATAAATTATATGCAAAAAAACTTGATAGAAATTGAAAGAATAATTAGATATTAGATATTTTGTAATCACAATGAGAGATCTGAAGACCTGTTTTTAAAGAAATCTATTATTAAGACCAACAGAACAGAATTAAATATCAAAATTGATAACATATGAGTTTAATAATCAATAGCTAGGAACATACTTAATTTTTTTTTAAACACAATATATTTGAAATTTTATACAGCAACTTAGGACAAAAAAAAACCTATAAATCAGAAAATGATCATAATTTTATAGGTTACATTCTGTGATGACAATGTCATACATTATAGGAAAATTAACAAGGAAACAGAGTCATTGAACTTCTCCATATTAAAACTCCGGACAGGAAGATAATGGAGTAATATTTTTTAAATGGAGAGGGTGAAGAAAACCTTCACACCTCAGTATTTATATTCTTCATTCAAATGTGAAGGTAGAATAAGTAAAATTCTTAATCATGCCAGGTTTCAGATGCTGTACCATAAAATACCCTCTTGGAGTTCAGGATCATAGTAAGTATATCAGTTAAAGAAAACAGAAATCAGAAAAATGTGATAAAATATATGCAAAGAATGAATAATTTACTTAAAAATCAAATCTATATACTTACATGCACAAGGACAAATGCATATTTTAAAAAATTTCTTTTCTTATTTATAACAACTAAAGTTCTAACAAAGTAATACAAAGCATGGAGACAACAGAGTTAGTTAAGAACATAAGGAATTTGTAGGGAAGTAAATACCAGTGCAGGTTTTAATAAGTTCAGCCATAAATTTAGTAACTTTGTGTATCCTTACTACAGGCACCAGTTGAAGATCTGGGTTTGAAACAGGGAACAACAAGAGAAAATATTCTGACCCATAGAACTCCAACACTGGTTTAAAAAATAAGCAAAACGAATATGATAGATGAAGAAAAATTAAAAACAGGAGCGATCCTCTGGTCGGCTGACACTGACACAGAGAACTGAAGTGAGAGAGAAGTTTATGCAGAGGTAACGAGAAGTATAAAATCACATTTTGCATTTATTTGCACATATTTGGCATGGTAAAAAAACCAGCAAAGGAGTTCACTGTGGCAGAAACAGTACCCATATAGAGAAGGGAGGAAGTGTGTTAGTAGAAACCATTCATAAGATAGAGTCTAATTGGTCACTGTAAGTGTTATGTCTTTTTCTCAGTGGGAAGTTTGGGGTAGATGAGTGAGGTAACCAATACTAGAGTTTAAAAGAATCACTTGACTTGAGATTTCTGGCCCAGGCAAGGTGGTACAGGCCAAATTTGCCTTTTAATTCCCCCCATGTTCAAGTTTAAACCAGGAAATGGTGTAAGAGGCATCATATGAAAACCAGAAGGTAGTAAGAAGGTAAATTGGTTTGGGACCCCATGATAGAAGGAGCAGAACAGAAGCCTATATCTTGTCCTTACCCGCCCCCCCCCCCCGCCCCCACCCCAACAGAAGACAGCCAGCCACATCCTGCATTTTCTGTTTTCTGGCAACAAAGGTTCTCAGATAGGCCCATTCCTCCAAGGATAGAAGGGAACTTTCTTATATCCAGTGAGTTTTATGCCCACTGCAAGGAAAATCCTTTTGGATGTTATTTAAAACCATGTGACCAGAGTAACTACTCTCCTCCAGTGAGCCTGAGATTCCCACTTTTCACAGAACAATAACATGACAAGAGACAGAATCTCTGAGAAAGAGCAACCACAGTGTTTGTTCAGGTGTGGGAAGCCTGTTGTCTCCATGGACAACAAGGCAGACAGGTGAAATAAGAAAAAGGGACAAATTCACAGTGGATGAGCTGATCCAGAAAAACTTTTTGTCTTCAGACAGGCCCAAAATGTTATTTTAGTGTCTAGAGAAATCGAGGTGGACAGATAGAACAATAGAAAGTATCCCAGTCCCAGGAAGAGACTTAAGAATGCTCTTTGCCATTGAAACTCTCTTATAATATAAGTCTCTAGGGTGGCTAAGTGAAACCAGAGGAAACTGGTTATAGCAAGCTTGGCCAGTCTGGGTAACCTCATAATCACTGCAGATCTGGGAATCTCCAGAGACACTCAGGTATTCTGAAAGGCACTGGTCGGGGACCCCACCACACCAGTCCACCTCTCTACCACTTTGACACACCTGGATCACTGCCCTGAGGAAGTCTCTGAAGCAGCAGCAGCAGGAATCACTGGCAGTTCCAGGAGGCACCAAATAAACCAAGCAGACCAAAATAATATTGCAAAATTTCTGAAAATTCAACTGCCATTAAAACCATAGCCCACAAAATAGATCAAGACTAAAATGCTAATCTTAGGGTTAATGCACAAGGTGCTCACTTCCTAAAATAAAATATTTTACTAGGTTGCAGAGTCTCCCATATAACAAATATTGTATCTGTTTTATTTAAAAAAAATATTTTTGTTTAAAAAAATCACCCATCAGAACAAGAACCCAAGAAAATCAAAATTTAAATAAAAAAGATAATACAGTCAGCACTGAGATAAATCTGATGTTGGAATCTGATGTTGACAAGGATTTTAAAGCAGGCTTCATAAAAATATATTTCACCAATTAATTACAAGTGTTCATAGAAAATAAAAAAAGTGAACATCTCAACAATGAAACAGAAGTTATAAAAAAGAAACAAATGGAAATTAGAACTGAAATATACAACAAGGAAATAAAAATTTACCAAACAGTCTCAACTAATCCCAAACTTCCTTGCAATTCAAAGCAACAAATACAGTAGTCATTTTGTAAATCCTTGGAGCAGGAGCACACTTTCAAGTAGAGTGTGGCAACAATAAATGATCTATCATTTATGTCCTTAGAATTCAAATGCAGCAGAAATAAAGTGGGACTGAAAGAATAAAGAAAAAATATTTCCTGTAAAAAAATTAATAATTTATAAAGAATTAAGTGATACAGAGTACATTTTCTAACACTAATGGAATTAAACTAGAAATCAGTATCAGTGGCAAATGGTCATCTCTAAACACATGGAAATTAAACAGCATGGTTAAATAATCCACGGATGCAAAAGAAAGTAGTAAAAGATTAAAAGAACTCCATGTGGGATGTGGCCAAAGCAGTGCTAAGAGGGAACATTGTAGCACTAAACTCTCATTTTAAAAATAGGGCAAGGTCTCAAATAAGTAACCTGTTTTTATCTCAAGAAAGTAGAAAAAGAAGAAAGTAAATCCAAAGCAAGCTGAAGGAAGGAAGTAATAAAGACAACAGTAGTAAATGAAAATATTTTAACAGGAAACATAGAGAATATTCTTTCAACCATGATAAGACTGATAATCTGATTTTCCCTGATAACCAGTTTCTTTAGAACTAAATAATAAAATTTATAAAATTCTAGCAAAATTAATAAAGATGAAAGGTCAAAACACAGTCTTCAATATTTGTACTGAAATAGGGCACTTCAATACAGATATTGAATCCATTAAAAATATAATGGGAAATACTGCAAACAGCCTTATACTCATACATTTGATAACTTAGAGGAAATAAAATAATTCCTCAAAAAGCACACACTATCAAACTCAACCTTGAGACTGATAATCTGATTTAGCCTTATAACCATTCATTAAATCAAATTTAAAACGAAAACAAAAATACCCCCAAAATCTTCCTTAAAAAGAAACATTAAGCCCCAATTAGTTTCACTGGAAAATTCTACCAAATATTTAAAGAACTAACACCGATTTTATACAATCTCTTCAAGAAAATAAAAGAATAATGTTTACAACTCATTTTTTGAGACCATTATTTTCCTGATACTAAAACCAAAAACAAAGATAGTACAAAAAGAAATAGTACATACCAACTACTCTGATGAACATGTCAAGGAAAGACCAAAACAAAACATTAAAAACATGGGGTAGCTTTCATTGGGGGCCTTAAAATGGAGTCAGGAGGCCATTGGTAATCTCATCTCTTACTTCTCCCTACCTGACCTTTCACCTGGGCTGCTGACTACCACCACCGCCCCCCCATACACACTGCTGCCCTTTGGACTGGAATAAACCACAGATTCTTGAAACATTGTTAACCTCCACTGACCTTCTTTCATCTACCCAGGGACTTAGAAAGGCACCAAATCCCTTTCTTCAAAACAAGTTATCTTTTGCCAGCACCAATCATAATACCTGACTAACAAATGATGTAATTTCCACTCCCCATGCAGTTTAAAATTATAAATACAGCTGTGATTTTATAAAACCTCAGAGCACACTTCCAAGATTGCTTAAATCTGTGTTTCCTCAGACAGCAATCCTAACTTGCCCAAATAAACGAAAGTTTGTTGTTGTTGTTCTTGGCTAGCTTAATTTTATTCTTAGTTGACAAATTTACACACAAAAATTCTCAACAAAGCATTGTGAACCTAAAAGGAAAGCTGAGGCATATTGAGTGTAAGAACAGACTTTATTGGAACCAGAATGAAGATAGCACACAGGGAGAAGCAGGAATTCCTGTTGCCCTCCCAAAAAGGCATCTGAGATGTTTGGATTGCTTATGGGATGAAAGAAGAACAAGAAGGACAGTCTAGAGAAACAGTTGCTACAATTGCATTGGTGGACAAACATAGCCTAAGAAACTGATTGGTTGTCAGTCACTTATGTTACACATTCCAGTAGAAAATGCCCTGAGAAAGAGACTTTTACTGGGGTTATTTATTAGTTTTGTGTCATAAGGGGGTCCCCAGAAACCTGCCCTGCTAGGTCAGAATAATCTAGGTGATTGCAGTCTCCTGCCTCATGTTTCCTCCACTAAAGAATGTTGTGACCTCATTCTTACAACATCTTAAATCCTTCTGGGTATTAGCAACCTGAATCCAACATTGTATAAAAATACACACCAGACCAAGGGAGATTTATTCCAGGGACACAAAGCTGAATTGTTGAAGGCATCAATCAATGTAAACTGCTATATCGACAATCTAAAAAAGAAATAACTTCTGACAATATCAACTAAGGCAGAAAGAGTATGTGACAAATCCAACATCCATTTATGATGATAAAAAAAGAGCTCTCAGTGACTGAGCTAGCAATAGTGGAAAATCATTTCACCTTGATAGTGTCTACAAAAAACCCATGGCTAACTGTGCATATTTCCCAATAACAAAATAAAGATGTCTATTTATATGAAACTTTTTCTATAATATAAGTGGAAAGCTCTAGAAGAGAAAACAATGTTGATAAAGAAATAAGTGGGAGGTAATATACCAGCTATGAAGGCTCAATCTACAGCTACAGTCATCAAGACAAAAAACTATTTGTAGAGGGACCGACATACAGATCAATGAAAAAGATAGTTAACTGACCCACAAAAGCATCTTCATCTGATTTTTGATGAAGAAACAAATGCAGGTGAATGGAGAAAGAACAACCTTTTCAACAAACTGTATCGAATGAACTAGAATGTCCAGAGGCAAAAAATTGGAGAACCTCTACCAAACCCTAATATTTAATACAAAAATTAAATAGATCATACACTTAAATTTGAAACTATGGAACTTTCATAGCCAACTCTTGGTGAATAAAACCTCTTTAAAATGGACAACTTTTGCTTTGTGAAACCCTTATAAAGAGGATACCAAAGCAAGCTAGCAACTGGGAATAAATATTTGTAAACCACCCATCCAACAAAGTTAAGAATCTGGAAAATATAGGATACTATTAAAACTCAAAAGGAAAAATGGCAATGACAAATGACAATGTCAAATATGGGTGAGGGCATGAAGAGAGTGAATAACGTATATTTCTGGTAGGAATAAAAAATGATGAAGCTGCTCTGAAAAGTGGTTGGTCAATTTATATTCAGTTAAATACATAATGACCTTATGACTAGCAATTGCAATCATAAGCACCTGTCTCAAAGAAATAAAAAAAAAAAATTTAAAAATTGGTAACCGCCAAGGTGGGAAAAACTACAGAAGTAAAGAAGTACAAGGTTTTATATTAAATGTTAGAGATTTCTTTTAAGTAAAATTTGCAATCTATTTTATTTTTAATTTTTTTCAGTTCTAGATGAGCACAACACCTTTATTTTATTTATTCATCTTTATGTGGTGCTGAGAATCAAATCCATTGCCTCACACATGCCAGGCAAGTGCTCTACCACTGATCCAGAAGTCCAGCCCTGAGACCTTTATTTTACATGACAAGTAAGATACTATGTGAGCACTTGGATAAGTACAGGGTTAAAGATAGTGGTAAAGGCTGGAGATACACACTTTGAAATCCAGAACTTATTTATAAATGATAGTACAACTATGGAATTCAATGCCACCCTTAAAGGACTGACTATAGTGAGAAAGAGTTCGAGGGACTGAACCCTAGTATATTTCAATGTTATGCAGTTGGAGAGATGATACTAAAACAATAAAGCAGATCAAAGTAAAGTGGCCACTCAGGAGGGGAGAAGGAAGCAGTGTGTATAGGGTCTCATACTATGATCCAACTCTCGTTCACATGTCTGGGTAAAGTATTCATCCAGAGAATTACAGCAGCATATTTTATGTGAAATCAACTTTGCATTGTTAAGATAAACACAACTTGATAATAAATTGACTCTTGTTTATACATTGCTGAATGGTTAGCATTGTTAAATCAATGTTTATGAGTGACACTGGTCATATATTGAACTAACCTTTTCAACCTTTTCTTTTCTCCCTAAGTTTTCATATCTAATAAAAATATCCTATGTGATTTTTTCAATATTTGTCCAATGGATTTGTTTTCAATATTTGTCCAATGGATTATATTGATAGCAAAAAACACTGAATAGCCAGAATTTAATTAAAATTTTAGTATTGGTGCAGGAACAAAAATAAACTATGGAAGAGAGGAGCTCAGAAATAGACTTAGGTATATATGAAAAGTTGTTATACAATAGAGGCACCCAATAAATCCATGGATAAAAACAAAGCACTTGGTATGTGATTTGAGGAAAACTGGCTTACTCTATGAAAAAAAAATAAACTTGGCTCCTTTTATCTTACCTAAAAATGGTTAGAAATGCAAATAAAAAGGACATATATTGAATAATACAAAAAGAGACATGCAAAAGAGTTTCAAGGGAGTAGAAGAGTAGTACTTAAGCAAAAATCCAAATACAAAATATATAACTTGAAAAATAATGACTTTGACAAAATTAAACTTGATATCTTTTTTCAGGGTTCATTGAAGAATAAGCAGCAAAATTTAGTGACAGACTGAAAATATCTTTATAATTTGTAAGAATTATAAGGACTATTATCTAGGCTACACAGAAAGTGCTGCTTAGCTATAAGTAAAAGAATTCAAGCCCAATTAAGATATTATAAAGACATTTAGATAGTTCAAAGTAGAAATCCAAATGACTAATAAATGAAGAGATGCTCACATTCAGTAGTAATTGCAGAAAACCAGGTTAATACAGTGAGCTATGGCTTCCTTCTATTAGAAGGCAAACATTTAAAATATCACAAAAACTTAGTCTTAACAAGGATATGGAAAAATGAGAACTGTTACTGCCTTCTGGAGAGAAGTTTGACTATACTCAGCAAAATTAACTGTGTCTACATGTTGTGATATAGCCATTCTGTGCCTATGGTAAATCCCTAAGAAGCTCATGTGTAGATTCACAGGCTTGCAGGAGGCTCTACATTACAGTGTGTTTGTGATGGCACAGCCCTCATGCAGCTGAGATGGCAAATGGCTGAGTGAAATGTGGGGGCTACTCTGCCTTGCAAGCCATGCAGTAGAGGGTCAGAAGCTGTCCTCTTGCGGTACATAGAGCAGCAGTGAGAGATCTTAAGACTTAACACCCAATGAAGTAGGAATCAGATATGTTCTGCAACCTGTATTGCACATAAATTGAAAAACCATCATGTTGAAGCAGAATCATTTGTTTTTCATAGATATTTAAAAATCGAAAGATGCATATTAAGATATATTTATTTGGGAGATGGAAGAAAACAAGATGGAAGTAAAATGGCAGTGATGATAAGGATAATTGAAAAGAACAGTGAAAGAGAAAGAAGGAAAAGGGGTTGGATCTGTGGGATGCCATGGACTAAAGAACTCCACCTACTCAATTCTTTGGATGTGAAATCTTTCCAAAATGAATATTAGTAAAAGTTAAATTAACAATAAATAATTTTTCATCTTTCAGAATGGCAAAAGATAAGAAAAAGGTGAATGTCATTCACGGAGTGTGAGGAAATTATTGCTTTCATTTGGTGGTGGTTGGGGTGTGTATTAATATAGCCTTTTTGAAGAGTGAGCTTTCACTATTTTGAAATGTTTAAAATATATGTATGCTTTGCAGAAATGTTTTTTACCACAGCAAAAACTGAGTAATGAGCCATTCATTTCTTCTAGTTACCAATCCTTAACAGAGTCAGTGGACAGGGGTACTTACTGTAGCTTGTTCACAAAGGAGAAAATTAGTTATGATCAAATATTCACTAATTGGTATGTTGTTAAATAAATTGAGATACATATACATTATATAATCCTATGTAGCAATAGAAAGAACAAAGTTGATCCACAAGTGGTGATGTGGATAGATAATTAACATATTATTAATCATAAAAGAAGCCAATCATCAAAGCATGCATACAGTATGACAGCAATTATGTTAAAACAACTAATTTAAGACAAAGCTATTTTTGTACATGCATATGTAAATGTACAGCAGCATTATGAATGAATATTCATCAACTTGAAATCAGTAACTAGGTATAAAAGGTCAAAAGGACTTTAATTATAAATTTCCACCATCTTATTATGTCTTGCATGCATGTATTCATGGGTATTGTTATGTAGCTTAAAAATATTTTCTACAGATAATACCAAAAATCATGTCTTAAATTTTATCTTGCATGTTCTTCAGAGGAGATTCTTTAAACTGAATAAGTTTTAAAATTTATTGAAAGTAATACTCTTAGAAATTCCAAATATATATTGACAAAGTATAGTATAGGATATGATCTGAAGCCAAAGAATATTTTGAAATTTGTCTAGCCTGTGCTTTCGGAACTAATACAATTTTCTCCCCTAAAGTCCATCATGTTATTATCATTCTTGTATCTAGTGTTATGTAAAAGAAAGGTATGAGTACACTGACATAAGACAAGAATAAAGCAGAAGATTGAGGGAAGCAAATAAATAAAAAAAATTAAATTAACTCTTAAAGAGTTCTTGTATTCACTGTAAAACTTTTGTCTGAGCTTCTTGCCAGCTGAGAGTGAGGGAGTCCTGTTGTATTATATATTCCTTATTTCTTGTAAGGGGAGGGGATGAGTTCTGGCTCTACAAAGTTTTTCTTTACACTGATTCTAAAAGATGTAAGTGAAGGAGAGCCGTACTCAGAGATTATTACCAAGTCACACAAATGCTGGCATACTGACGCCTGAGCTCAAGTATTACTTTCAACATTTGTGCTTAAATTGATCTTTTCAAAGATTAACAAGATAACGTCATGGTGCCCTAGTAGAAAAAAGCATTCACAAAGCCAACATCATACAAAAGTGATGTCAACTCCTTTCCATTTGTGACCACTGAGGTCCTATGTGAGGAGACTGCACTGTGGTGGGAAGATGAAGGAGTGGAAGATGTCTTCACTATTAACATCTTGACACCACCCTAATATTGATTTGGCCCTTTCTGGGGTCCCTTAGCTCAACTTTCTCCTGGCCTTCAGGGAATGAGGCCTTGCTCTTGTCCTCTCCACCTGGAGCCTGCTCT
The DNA here is from genome assembly GCF_902686445.1 of Sciurus carolinensis. NCBI lineage: Eukaryota > Metazoa > Chordata > Mammalia > Rodentia > Sciuridae > Sciurus > Sciurus carolinensis. The sequence goes on along the minus strand of NC_062221.1, from coordinate 100,940,991 downwards.
ACTTTCTCTCCTCATTTGTTCCAGATAGTAAGATATCCTGTAAGGTCATGCCAAATTTAAGCTCTAATTTTAGATCTTGGAGGTCACAGTGTCTCAAATGTGGTATTTACTATTTTTCTGTAACTGGTAATTTTCCCACAGACTCCTGGGAATTGACTCTATCCCGTCATCTGGCATTGCCCTAGGAAATGATAAACTATTTTTTCCTCTAACCACTAAGGCAACAGGAAAATATTTGTTGGCTCCTTCTTTTGAAAGTAACTAAAGAAATGCAAATGAGAATTAAAAACAATACCACCACCAACAAAATCACCTTAGGCTAGAAGAATTGCGAAGGTTTATTTATATTGTTTTTTTCTTCTTCTGGTGAACAGTTGTTAACCACAAGAAACTACATGTATCTTAAGTGTTTTATTTTCAAATATCCATCTGGTTCAGTTGTTTTATGTAGTTACTTTCCCCCCTTGCGGCATTTGCTCTGTAACAATGCATGGATAATTGCATCCATGAAGACTCCTGCAGTGTTATAATAACTATAGGAGCTAAAAGATGGTTTTTGAATAGAATAAAGCAATCCTAAGGATCACATAAGAGCTCTATAATCAATATTGTACAATTTTTGAATGGGGCACAGAAGTGAGAGAAATACTCTTGTCAAAATGAGACACATGAAAGATTCTTTTGTTCTCCCTATAGTAGAAAGATTTTTTGCAATTAGAAGCAAAAATATCTAAATTCTCTAGGCAGTATACTGATTACTTGATATTTTATATGCGGAAAAATGTTTGGCCAGAAGTCGAAAGCCTAATCAATGTTGTTATATTGAATTGCATCTCTATACTATAAATATGTAACTCTATGACTAGAAGTAAACAAAGCAAAATGTTTGCACTACATTTATTATTTATATTTATATTTTCTCATTTTTTTAATGTTTTCTACCATAAGGATATTATTCTTCTTTAAGAAGTATAAGTAATTTTAAGAACAAAAGGAATAAAACCTCCAGGCTGCTGTGGCGCCCTCCTATAATCCCAGAGGCTCAGAAGGCTGAGGCAGGAGGATTGCGAGTTCCAAGCCAGCCTCAGAAAAAAATCGAGGTGCTAAGCAACTCAGTGAGAACTTGTCTATAAATAAAATACAAAATAGGACTGTGGATGTGGCTCAGTGGTAGAGTGCACCTGAGTTCAATCCCTGGTACACCCCCCCCCCAACTCCCAAAAAAGAATAAAATCAAATTCTTCCCATTCTTCTCTGCTTCCTAATTCCAATTCATCTCTCAAGATTCAGGTCTAGTAATATCATTTCCAAAAAAGTATTTATACACTAACTTTTCACCACTTTCTGACTAAACTGGGTGTTTTCTTCTCTGTAATCTCATGAATTCTTACTAAATTACTATTAATGAACAACATACTTAATCATAGCTGTTGGTTTATATATCTTCCTCCTATTCTATAAGCCCCATTAACTTATGGAAAATGTTTTGTTCATGATCAATTTCTCTTCCCTTCCTTCTGTGGCACATTACCTGTAGTGTTAGAGAAATGCTATCATCAGAATAAAGCAAATAATTAGCTGAGTAATGATATTAATAACACTGTGTCGACATGCAAGTCCATGTTCCCCAAGTTTGAAATAATTTGGATTACTTTCTGCTATGTAAAAACCCAACAGTGACTGGTCAAATAATTATGGCTATACTTGTTATGGTGAGGTAATTTGCACATGGAGATTTTCCAGTGTTGTAAGTCAATTCTTCTAGTTGAAACATCAAATTTGAAAATAACATGAAGTTTTTTAAAAATGACAGAATCATAACCCAATGCTCTGCAGAACTGAATTCTAAATGCCGTCTCTTTGAGTATTTCCTTCTCCTAATCATTTTCTCTCAAACATCAGTCAATGCATTTCAACCTTTAATATATAGGATTGTCTAATAAAAATATTGCAGTGATTATGTCCCTCTTTTTCTTTATGACACTTTTGAAAATGTTTTATCTCTTTAAACCACTCAATCACAATCAAACCCATATTAAACCAGTTTCTTTAATTTCAAAAAAGTGTACAATTGGGTACAGTTATAGTAGTCTCCCCTAACCCATGGGAATTTGCTGCTCATGACCTCCATTGTTGCCTGAAACCATGGATAGTAGCAAACTCTATGTAAACTGTGCTTTTTTCCTATACATAGATACAAGAGCTTAATGTCTTTTCCATAGTAACTAAGCATTTATCACACACACTGTGTCTGTAACTTTTGCAGTTTTAGGTTTGACAGCTAAACTAGCACAATTTGGGGTTATTTTTTGCTATTTCACACTTTCTTAGACAGATTTGTTCTTTCTGTGGTTCTTAGAGACCTCAGAATATATACTTTTTCCTTTCCTTATCAAGTTGAGTATTTTTTCCTTTTCTCTAAAAGGAAGGAATGTATGTCTGTCTTTGGCATATATGAATTGATGCTGAATTGATGCTGAATAGCCAGCATCACTACTCTTAAACTTTGGGACTACTATTAAAGTAAGTTAAAGGTTATTTAGACAGTGATCTCAATATGATAGCATAACAATTGATCTGATAATCCAGACAGCTACTGAGTGACTAATGGGCAGGTAGCATATGCTGTGTGAATACATTGGACAAAGTGAAGATTTATGTCCTCGTGTCACAGGACATGATGGTGCAAGATTTCATCATGCTACACAAAACAGTGTATAACAAAAACCTCGTAAATTGTTTATTTCTGAATTTTCTCATTTGATATTTTCAGACCAGTGTCAATCATGAGAAAATGAAACCTCTGAAAGTGAAACCCAGAATAAGGAGAGACTGCTGCACATTTTCTGATTAACCCAAGTAAGATTTTCTCATTAGAACATTTATTTATGCTATTTCACAGGTAATATGCCATTGTACATGGAAATAGAGTCTCAAGAGAGTCTTGGAAAATTCTTACTCTCCTTTATGTAAGTATTGCAAAAAGGTAAATGAAAATGCACATCATGACAATAAATATGATTTGATCATTCATGAGCAGAAATAGAAAAATTTAAAAATATTTTTCATGTTAGTGAAATCTTACAGTAACATTGATCTATGTCACAACATCCTTCCTTCTTTTTGTAGATTCGAATGAGGGTTACAGTGTATACAATGCAAAAATCTAAGTTAATAAGGAAATTTCTATTAACAAAGTACATTTCCATGTGAGCCTAAATGAAAATTAGGTTTGTGAACCATGGTTTTCTGGAAGTTAATCAAATATTCATGGATGGAGAAATGTGATATTATAAAAATAACAAACCTATAAACATTTAGGTAAAACTATGAAGCAAATTCAGTAGAAAATTAAACAGGATTTGGGGTGCTTCCTGTTAAATTCAGTATGTAATTTCAAGGCAAAGATCTGCCAATAATCAAGATGTTTTTTGTAAAATTAGACTCGAGCAAATTGGTAAGACTTTCTCCCCATCCCATTTACAAATGCATATTATGATGCATCAGTAAATATAATATGATCATACTGGATAAAAAACTCATGTAAAAATAGTTGAGAGAATGGAACATGTATGTGTATCTAAAATTGATAAAGGATTAATATCTTGTATGCAAAGTATATAGGTATATATCAGCAAGAAATAGAAAAGTAAATTAATTTGTTTAATAAACAAGATTTGTATTCATCCAGGTCTTTAAATGTGGTTAAAATATTAATTAATTTAATACTCTTAATAAACTCATGAGGTGGAAACTGTCGTTTGGTTGCTTATCAATTGAGAAACTGAGACTGAGAATTAAGTAACTTGTCCAAAGACCCACAATTTGTTAAGTTGGGAATTGAACCCAGATGGTCAGTCTCTAGAACTAGTACACCATTCCTCAACAGGAAAAGCAAGAGCTAAAGGAGCAAAAGATATAAATAAAGACCCTTGGGGTAGGGCACCTTAATAACTGAAGGGAAACAGAAATATTGCTCCTCCAAGTAGCTGAGAAGGAGCGAGATCCACAAAAAGGACCACAAGTTCCCCAAATGATAAAGCCCCTGGGGCCCAAACTCCTCAAGTTGTTTATTTTCTGAGTTCAGGATGCTTTTCTCATTGGCAAAATCATCCATCTAGTTGGAAAGTAAGACCTTCTAATTCCCACTCTTTGGTGCTTCCATCTTAGAACTTCCATTTCACAGTTCTAAGATGCATAATCTTAAGAAGAAAAACAGACAAAATACCCCATATGTATGAACCGCCTTAAACCTAGCAGATGTCCCTCACCCTAAAAGATGGGCAAAGATGTATCCTTACTGTAGTAGACACATTTGTAGCATATGGATCTGTCCTGTTGTCCTTGGAACAGACAGCACACATAGTTTCATTGACAATATATATCAGGCACTGAAATCTTCAAAAATAATGAAATTCACTAAAGAAATCCAATTTATGTCTGCCATACCCTATGCCTCTTAGCATAGCATTTGGTAGTACATACCATTATCCTCAGGGGCATCTAATACCATTAAGCAATGACATAACTCTGTTGAAGACTGCCTACAAAAACCTGTCCTTCAGTGACTTCTACAGGCTGTGTTTCAGCTAACCTTAGCTAATTACACTCATTAACAATTGAACAATGATATACTATTCGAGAATTTTCTGCTGGGTGGAACTCCTGGGTAGTAAGGTGTTAGGTATGAGAAATGATGAAGAACAATGTACCTGATAATTCAGAATCCTCATATTTCTGTTCTACAAGTGAGAAATTTTACTTATTGACATGGTTTAGGTATGAGATGTTCCCTGAAAAGCTCATGTGGCAATACAGAAATGTTCAGAGGTGATGTAATTAAATTATGAGTATTGGGATATAATCAACAGGTTCATCTACTTGATGAATTACTAATGCAAAAGGACTACTCTGTTGGGGTACATGTTGGGGTGTAACTGGATGTTGGTTACTAGGGGCATAGGTTTGAGGATTTTATTTCATCTCTTGCTCCTCTTCCTCCTCCTCCTTCTTCTTCTTCTTCTTCTTCTTCTTCTTCTTCTTCTTCTTCTTCTTCTTCTTCTTCTTCTCTCTCTCTCTCTCTCTCTCTCTCTCTCTCTCTCTCTCTCTCTCTCCCCCTCCTTCCCTCCCTCCCTCTCTCCCTCTCTGCTTCTGTCAGTCATGAGGAGAACAGCTTTCCTGCACCACTCTTCCATCATGATATTCTGTCTCATTTCAGGCTCAGAGCAATGAAGCCTGCTGATCATGGATTAGACTTCCAAAACTATGAAACCAAAATAAACTTTTCATCCTCTAAGTTCTTATTGAGTATTCTAGTTACAGCAACCAAAAGCAAACTAACACGCATATTTATTGCAGAGTATGTTATACCCACTATTTTGTATCTTGCTTTTGTCTCTTATCGTTTCTTAGAGATCTTTCCTCCTCAGTTCATAAAGAGATTTTTTCCTCCCTACTTCTTTTGTCTTTTTTTCTCTTTTGTTATTCCTTTCTGCTACAGAACTCCATATTTCTATTTGAAATCTAAAGACTAATGACTTTGTATCACAAACACACCCTTCCTTTTTCCTTTTTTCACACCTACTTTCACACAGGTGAATGGACGGGGACTTTCATCCTGTGGATTGAGAATGACTGGATGGACATGATATAAATTATTTTAGTTCCCCTTACTCCAGTATAATACCATGTCATTCCTTAGGGACTTTATTCTATGCAGTTGGACATGAGGAACATCACTATAGTTATATATTTTTCCCCCCTACAAATTCCCTTTCTACTCAGTTGTCCACATTTGTCTTCTTTCAGAAGAATTCTTGAAAGCATAAATGGTTTCAGTTAGAATTTTGTTGAGTTTATAGCTGCAGGGAAAGGACATATGTTCTCTCGTTTTTCCCCAGAGGCATAGTTTATGCATGAACACATCTGACCTTGGGATGCTGAGGTGGGATGGTCAGAGATCGGATAAGTTATTTTTTTTCTTTCTCATTACAGATAGAGCCTGCCCCAGTTGCTAGTAACATCTGTTCTATTCTGTGTTCCAGTGATGTTGCTACAAATGTTTCCTGCAATCTGATGAAGATATCGAGAACCATATCAAATCTCATTTCCATTCCTAGATAATTCCTGGTGACTTTCTGGAAAGTCATTCCTTCTTGATGATTGGACCAGTCTCTTTAGTCTACTTACCTTGGTCCTTCACATAGATGCTTTCATCAACCACAGAACTTGTTTCAAACATTCATCATTCTCTCCAGGCATAAATTGGTATGCTTATCTTGACCCTGAAGAAACTGCAACTAATTCACATAGCACAGTTCATAAGAAAAGTGCTTGATCACAATATTCTTTCCCTCTTTGAGGCAACCAAACCTTGTCACCATCTTAAATAGCAGAAAAGCTATATGCCTACAACAAAACATAATCGAGATTAGTTGGACATGCAGCGTCACCTCAAAATAAAATGTTTGTACTCACTTTGTCTCCTCTATCACTGTTTTTCTCTGAAATAGGCAGGCTCTCTCTTTTTTCCACTTAGATATAACACTATTTGTACTTTAACTTAGCCATCTGATCTTTCTTGATGACCCAAGGGTGAAAGGGACAGACAATATTATCCACACAGTATTCTTGCAGTATTAGCAGCATTTGTAGGCTATTGAAAGATATATGACCTTCAACTAATAAATTTAAAAAAATAATAATACTAAGCAAAGCTTCAATCCTATCACATTTTTTCCCCTGTGTTTTCAGCTTTGGCTTATTATAGCAAGTGGTTTAGATGTTTCCATAAATTTTTCTAATGAGAACTTTATTAATATTATAGTCTCTATATTTATGTAACCTCTTTTCCACCATTTTTTAAAAGATGCCAGAAATTTCACTAAGAGTTCAGTTAATTTCCCTCAGTGGTGAGAAGACTTATGTTTAATCATTTCACTTAGGGACCAGTTGGTGCCCAAGAAGATGCTAAGTCATTTGTCATATGGATAGATGGATGGATAACAGAGGTGGCTAATTCAGGTAGCCTGTCAATAACCTGGCTTAGTACAAGAATCTTCAAGGTTTACCCCTTGACATTGGTGTTGAGAAGCAAATTCCCAAAGGAAACTTAGAAAATCAGACTGTTCCTTTCATCAGGAAGAATATCCCCAATAATGGGAAATTTGAAAGCTTTTGATTCTCAGTGTTATACAATGAATCAGGCGTTCCTTGTCTGTTCCCTGTTTCCCACTAAACAAGGAAAGACGAGGTTAGTGAATTACCTTTCCTGCAGCACAAACTACAATATTTCTGTATTAGGCACAATTGTATTAGACCGGTGGGGTAGTAAGAATGTTGAGGGTCACACATAATCAGATCAACTTCTACCTATAAATATCCACAATAAATATGCTTTACATTTGTATTCTACATAAATTATCTCTGCTCAAATTTACTAGTAATCAGGAAAGAGAAGAAACTGCAGCAAAAATGAACAATTGGAAAACAGCAAGACTTGGGCATGAGAAAAGAGAAACACTGAGGTGCTTCATGGAAAGTATAAATATTACTCTCATTTTTTCAATGTGTTTTTGAATTTAGTTGCTACTACTCAGAAATACAGATGAAAGCATGAATAAGAATGATTTTTCTACCATTTTCAAGAAAGACAATGCTTTAGTCAGCTTTCTCATTGCTGTCACTAAAAGGATCCAACCAGAAAAATTGTAGGGGAGAAAAAGGTTAATTAAGGGGCTTACAGTTTCAGAGGTCTTAATCCATAGAGCAAGATACATTCTCGGGGCTCCAGGTGAATCAGGACATCATAGTGGAGTGTGTAGCAGAGGGAAACAGCTCACATGACTACCACCAAGAAGCAGAGAGAGACTCCATTCTCCAGATACAAAATATGTACCCCAAAGTCAAACCCCCAATGAACCACTTCCTCCAGCCACACTCCACCTGCTTCCAGTTACCACTCAGTTAATCACTGAGGGATTAATTCACTGATTAAGGTAAGGTTATAACCCAATCATATCTCCTCTGAACCTTCTTGCATTGTCCCACATGTGAGTTTTTGAGAGACACCACTTATAAACCATAACAGACAAAAAGTTAGAAGCTAAGTTGGTGCCATCTCTAGGGAAAAGGATCAACACTATGTGATTAAATGAATGGGTACAATAAGTGAACTTAGCCTACATGTAAAACCATCAAATATACATATAATAAAAAAGGTAATCAGGTTTATGACATAATACTGTTTAACTCAATTAAAAAACACACATTTGAACAAGCACTTTACAATAAAGGACATATAATTTTCAAATGGAAATGTTACATAATTTCAGTAATACCTCGGGAAATGTAAATTAGAACCACACATTTATAATAACACATTCAACAGAATCAATAAAGCAAGAAAACAGAAATGCCATTACCAAAGTCATGAACAAGCTACAATACTCTTAAACTGTTCATGAGAATGTGAATTTGTAAAACAACTTTAAAAGAAATATTTAACAAGTACCCAGGAAATAGAACATATGTGTACCCCAAGATCCAATAATTCCTGGTTTGGGTATATACCTAATGTAAACATATACATGTATTCCCCCAAAATATGTGCAAGAATATTCTTCACAGCACTGATCATAAAAGTTCTTACTTAGAAACTACCCAGATGTTTCTCAATAGCAGAATTACATGCTAAGCACTGACCTGCGGAATACCTCCAGTATTTCTAGGATAGTGCACAAGAGACTGATTTCCAGCTGCTAGCATCTGCATTTCATTGTTGGAGGCTTTTTCTAGTGGCTGGATTCACTTTATAACAGCACAGCAGGCAATAAGTGCCAGAGAATTGATTGCTCTCTGGGATCAGCTGGGAACCAGTGACTATCAGGAGTGTATGCATAGGTACTTCTTCAGCTCTTTATTCCTCTAGTAGGTCGTCTCTGCAGCTTCCAGATTCCCTCTTGAGCTCTCATTACCTATAACTTGCTTACTTAGGTCTTGCACTCTCTCTCTCAGCTTTACTTCCTTACTTTCCAACTTAAGCTCCTGTCCATCCTATCCTTGTCATTGTCATTGCTCCTAAATAAAGTACTTTATTGGGATCTGTGGTAAGTATAGAGACTGTGGATATAATCGGTTGATTTTAAGTGCCTCTGATGCATTGAGGGAAGAAATAATAGGGTTAGTTAGCCAACTATCAATTCAGGACACAGTACGAAAACTATAAGGTCTTAATGGTAGAATTTGAAGGATTCTTATCTCCTTCAGCCAGGTTGTGCTGAAAATGAGGCCCAGAACAAAACTTGAGATTAAAAATTTCAAAGTAGGCTAAATTTATAATCATGACAAGTCTCCCATGCTAAATTCAGGGCCCTGAGAAGGAGCGGAACTGGGACAAGACGTGACAGCATCTAGTTCAATGTGATTATAAACCTAGAAACCCTAAATTTCTCTAAATCTTCTGAACAGAAAAAGCATCCCACTACTCTGGTCCCACTACTCTTAGCTAATGGACAACCACCTTGATTTTGGCTGTAGACTCTGCAGAGGCTGCTTCACAAGATGATATTGCCTTCTTCAACACCTGCTTCCACCTTTCTCATTGCTTTGGGGGAAATAAAACTGGTCAAATTGTAGGAACGTGGCCCAAATGGTTGTGCCAGAAACCACATTGCCATGTAAGGTGGCCCAATACACAAATCTCTTAGTCAGATTGCTGAAAATGCCTTCTAACTTCTCCTAACTTGCTAACTTGTTCCTTGTTTTCGTTCTTCACTGTCTATTATCTTTGTCATCGACCAGAGCTACAGGTTATAGATTTCCTCTTCTCAAAATACCTCAGTGATCTCCTACATCATTCAGAATGAAACTCAAAAATGTTTGCAGTGGACTTCATAAAGTGCTTTGCTTTGCTGACCTAATCCTCCACTCTTAATTGTCTATTTTTCTTTCCTCCCCCAATCAATTTTATCCACAATGACTTTCTTGCTGTTCATCAAATAAGCCAAGTATGATCCCATCCTGGTACTCTTAACAATAGTTGTGTTCTCTGTCCAAAATGCTCTTGCCTAAGATATTCACATGATTTCTCATCCTTACTTCTTTCAAGTATTCTTTGAAACTGTAACTTCTTAGTGTTTTCTTTTCTGACCACCTTATAATTGCAAACTTCTCCTTTCCCTGGGACACCTTATGTAACTTGCTTGTATTATTTTTCTCCAAAACCCCTTCTATTTTTGAACGTATAACCTACTTTATATATTCAATCTATGTATTATGTTTTTCTTTCTACTAGAAGGTAAAGTTTATATAGAGAGCTATACCTGTCTTTCACTCCTTCATGACTCCTTAGCACGTAGAACAATACCTGATATAAATCAGGTGCTTTATTGATAAGTGGCAAATGAATGTATACATCAAGTAAAAATAAAGAAGAACTAAAAAGTGGAAAATGACAGTAATGATAATAATAAAAGCAACTATATCTTGCTGAAGGTCTATTAGGTTTGTAATAAAACACTTAGAATAATCCTTAGTTAACTCTCAGGATTTCACAGATAAGGAAATGGAGCCTCTTACATAGTCAACCAGAAGTTTATGATCACACAGAAAGAGAAGAACAGGATAAGAATTTAAACTACAGTCATCTGACTCATGTCTCCCAGGTCTTTCTGTATCTTGACATTGCCTTCATTAAGCACATTCCAGAAGTAACTCACTTTCTTCTCGTTATTTGCTATTTTTAATCAAGAAAGATGAAAGCATATCTATAAGCAATTTATAAATCTATCTACTTGCAAACTTAGGTTCTGAGCATAGATATTGGTATTAAAGTGTGTGAATATACATTCTGGCTCTCAGTACTTGGTTAAGTCCTCTTGGCTTTTTAAAAATCTCTCTGTACATCTGTATAAAGGGGAAAAATAATAATACCTTTGTCAGTTTCGTACAAAAAATATAAACTAGCACAAATAAATAACACATAGAATAATGTTAGGCACACATGTTATGGTCATTTGCATGACCTAGCATTTAAAATTTCACTGTGTTTTCACAAGTTTTTTTTTTAAATAGCAATTTTGTGCAGTAGATAAGGAAAGTATTTTATCCCCATGTTATTCTTTGATCTGACAGTTATCTATCACTTCATATTTGATATGTCTAAGCTTTAAGCTCATAAAGAAAGATAAAACAATTCCTAGCCTCAAGAACACCGAGATAAGAACAGATACAGAGGGAATCAATGCTTTGAAAAGAAGCAGCCTGAGGATGCTGAGAAAACTGACATCATGGAGGCTAAGAAACTTTGTCTGAGATTATCCAAATAATATACCTCAGAACTCCACACCCACAGGTTTCCCCCAAAACACTAGGAGACATTGTTGAGAAAATGATCTTATAAGGGGGAAAATGTGGAGTCTGTGGCCTTTTCCTGCTTTTTAGGAAAATTTTCAGCTTCTTGCATTGCAGCCAAAAACTAAATTTTCCTTCCCTCATCTGCCCTCCAGGTTGCTGAGCAAGATCCCATTATCATTAAATCATAATTAACAATTCTTGTTGAAGCACCCAGGTAGTGTAAGTATATGATATAGTTGGGAATTTTTTTTCTGACCTGTTCATAGCAGATTGTGGGAAAGACAGTATGTCACTAAACCGGGAATCCACTAAACCTCTATGTCTTTGGGCAAATGATTTCACCTCTGCACTTTGGTAAATGTTAACTATCATTAATACCTTTATGGTCTCTATAATAACTTGGATGGGACTCACATACTGAAAAAGAAAGCTAAACTAAGGCACTGCATTACCTCAGAGGGAGAGTTCATTTCATGTTGATTCTTCAATGTCTTTTCTATCATGTCAGATACTGTTTGCTTCTTAAGTGAAGGCGGGTGCCTGGCACACTGCTTTGTACAGAGTACAAATTCAAAAATATTTGCTCAATGAAAGAACTGTCATCCACACAAAAAAGCATATTAGTCACTCTGTGTTTTGAAAGACACATCTATACATCTTTAGCTCTCTCTAATCAGACACAGTCTCATCTTTTAGACTCAATTCATAACACCTGCAAATCCTTTAGTGTGTTCCATTTCTTTGCAAGGCAGCTTTCCCTGCAGAAAGACTGTTCTGCCACAGCTGCACCAATTAGTCTCCCTGCCTGAGAAGAGTGACAATAGTGATATTTTTCTGGATGAATGATGGACCTACTGGAGAGTCCACAAATCAAAATGTCAATTTTCTTTTCTTATTCAGTTTCTTTTGTGTTGCGTGTTTGTATATAATTTCTTCTACAGAAATGCCTTTGGAAAGAGAAAAAAAAATCTTTTCTTTTTCAAGTTTAACTAAATAATGAAGCAGATCTGTGACAGATTTTGACACATTTTGGAATTACAGTTGTTGCTTACTAAGTGTGGCAACCGCATGAGATCATTGAAAAGAATTATTTAAAAGGGCCGCTGGTACCTAGAAAGAAGGCAGACTAGTAACAAAATAAAGCTAAAGTATGCTTCTAATAATTATAGAAAGCAGAAAAATATGGACTTCCGACTCAAACTGAAAGTCCTCAGTTCAAAATACTTTTGCTATAATTTCAATATCGTATTGTTACAGTTTTTTTCACAGCCTACATATTCCAAAACAGTTTGAATTTCTGTACAGCGTTAAAAATGCATGTTACATTCTTATTACATATGAAAACAATAGCTAGGGAAGCATTAATTTATCTATTTTTTATTAAAAATATCTCCAGCGAGATTACTAAGTTTTCAGAAATAGCTTTTTTTTCATTTGTTTATTACCTTGGTCATGCAAGGAGAGTTTTAGATTAATTTGCAAAATTTAAGGAGAATAAATGTCAGAAATGCCTCTACTCACAGAAATCTAAGAAAGTGCATGACAAATTTTAGATGCGTGAGGAAGGTAAAAAATTAAATCATGAATTCATAGTTATAAGTCTTGAGATCCAGACAAGTTTCAGACAAAATGAATGAACCATTTCTGTGTAGAGTTACCTGCCTTTAGAATGGGTGATACTTTGAGTGGCTTTAGGGACCAACCAATATTACCTTCTTTGGAAAATGCAATGACTTTTACAAGTGCAAATTCCTATGTTGATTTCTGATATAGGAGACTTTTGACCTCATCCTCCATTCTGAAAGTTTATTCTTTCCATATAAAACACGTGGAACTCCTACAATGCGTATGGTACTGTGCTGGATGCTTCTGGGGCTCAGAACAGAATGCTGCACTTGATGAAGCTATCATGCAATGGAAAAAATGATATGCGTATTTAATTAATTACAAGTTACAGAGAAGGAAACATATCATAAGAGATAATAATATGCTGTTGGAATTCAGTAGAGGTAAATAGATCACTATCAGATGGTGGAAATACATAGATTCTTACACAGGAGGAGATATTTGAACTGGTTTTCAAGTGATAAGAGCTATTTGGTTATGTGAAGGTCTAGAAGGTAGGTTCAGAAAGTAGGTGCAGAAAGGAAAGAAGGTAGATACCTGCCATAAAAGCAAGTTTGTAATCTTGTATAAAGAATGCTTCATAGGCAAATATAGCTGGAGGAAATGAGAGAGACCAGATTGTAAACATAAATGAGGATGTAATTTTGATGCCTGAAAACCACACCTAATCCATCTAGAAATGCTGTGAGGAGGTGCTAAAAACTGCTGTGTAAAAAGAAAACTGCAATGAAAATGTATGTTACAGTTATCAGGTTTTCTAAGTCTAGAAAATAAATGGAATGTACTGGTATTAGTAACTTCAGTCTATCTGGACGAAAGGTTATTAGCGAAATACATGTCATAAGTGAATGTATGTTGAAAAAGATCAATATAATAATACAGATGAAATGTGAGAGCCTGCAGAGTCCCTGAGTCCTGGGCAGGAAGTCTTCATCTTTTAAGTTTTCCTTTGAAGAGAGGAAAATGACTATAACAGACAAAAAGACTAAATAGTTCATATAATAATTTTTCCCTGTGAAAAATATCAGCAACTACTTTATGAGAATTTCTGGCAAACAGTAAATTTTTACTCATTTGCACAATACAAGTTAACTTTTGATAATATGATAAGCAGCCAAGAATTTAATACAATCACTTCTTTTTCACCTATAATGAATGAAAGAAACAATAAAACACTACAAGGAATGTTTCCTAGTTTTCTATCTACACTATACTATAAAGAATACTTATATGTATATTCTATACCATAGAGAATATATGTATCTGTATCTATCATCTGCCTGAGGGTCTCAGCAATGTATTATTGATTTTAGGTTTTAAACAATTAGTATTGAGAAATGCATCCCTCTGAGTATAAAATGATAAATATTAACAACTTTACATATCTACTACTGATAATTGCATTGCCAGTGTTCGGGGATCAACTATATGGAAATGTAATATTCCCTTTTTCACTGTATAATGCAGTTAATTTCATTGGGTCAATTATGATTTCTATAAAGACCAAATCTACATGACAATGGATAATGCAACAATGTGACTTGTATAGAGAGATAGCAGGCCATTGCTGTTATAACATGTAGCTTCATCCCTAAGTTGGGTATCTTATTCAGGTTTTCTGTACAAGACCATTTACATGCTTGGGTTCCTATGTGGGAACCAGATCTTGACTGCATTTAACATTGTGGTTCCAACTGTAGATAAATATCTGCATTATAAATTGAAAGGTTACTTTTCTTTTATGTAAATATTTGAAATAAAAAAAGGCACTTGTCCTATAGAATTAATTATTCAGTATTTGTCAAGGAAAATTAAATACATAAATAAACATTTTGATATTGACATATGAGCAGGTTCACCAAAATACAGTAGTAAAATTCATAAATAAGAGGACCAGATTGCTTTACAGTCTATTCATTTCAGCAGCTAACTGTAGTATCTTGGTTATGTTTCTTAAATTTCATATGCCTTAATTTCATCATTAAAAACTCTAGAACTACAAAAAGAATTAAATGAACTACGTGTAAATTGTTTAAAACAGTGCTTGGAAGAAAGTGTGTTCAATATTTATTAATAATAGTTGTAAGATAGTTATTATCCTTATTATTATAAAAATGTATGTATGTGTATACAAATGTGTGTATGCATACATAGAAGGAACAGTAATATATATGTATACACACACATATATACATATACACACAGACATACATACATACGTACAAATCCTTCAGTTTCATTTTGTGTGAAAACAGTTTTCAGATCATAAGATTTATAAATGATGAAATTAAAATAGCCCTAAATCATGAGTGCTCTACTAATTTTATATATTCTATGTTTGAAACACTAAAGGGTAATTTGAGATTCTCTGTAGACAAGGGGAAACAGAAAAGTGTAAGGTATAAGAATTCTTTCTATTTTCACAGCGGTATTATTAAAACGAACAAGCAAACCTTATCTTCAGCACGTTAAAGCAAAGGTCATTGAGCAGCTTTTCATTTTCTTCTTTGCATTTTCCTTTTGGTACCATGCCAGTTTCAGGCAAGAGCCTATCACTTGTTCTTTCACTTTTTTTCTTTCAAAATACTTAGGAATCTAAAAATATCATTTTTTTCACTTGGTTATTTCTCAAAAAAGCCTCCCTTCTGCCCTTTTGCCCTTTTACGTTTCCTTATATCCTGCGGACATATTTTGCTATGTGATTTTTTAGTTGTAGTTGGTCGTTTGGAAAAGGGTTAATATCAATTCTTGACCCTGTGAAATAGGGGTGAGATAAAAAGCTGTGTGCCTTGATATGAGATACAGCAAAGCCAAATGGGGAGGCCTAGGAAATCCAATCTTGGGTACTTGCAAAAATAGCAGCCTGCAAACAATTAATCACATTATAAATTATTTACATGTTTAGGTTTTACTGCAATTTATTTACATGGAAAAATTGTTATAAGTGAAGAAGAATCTTTTTCAGTTCTAGGTAAAATTTCAGAACATGCATATGTAATGAATCTTGTATAATCATCACATGATTTTAAAAGAAACACCACAAAATGATTTTTAAATAATAAAGATTTTTTTAATGATGAGATAGATCTTTATGAACAGATGAAATTATAGCTATTAAATTCTAATGGTACTTAACTACACCATGAAACTGAAAAAATGAAATGGAAAGCATACAAAGATTAAAATTATTAGTAACAGTTTTGAGTTTAAGGTAAAATGATGTTACTAAAATGGCAAAGTATTTGTGTGTGTGTGTGTGTGGGGGATGGCCAAATATTGTAAAATCATAGCTCTAGAGTTATAATTTTAAGCTTTTAAAAATTAATTCCTATTTATTTGTTGTTGATAACACCAAACATTAATTTATAAATTCTCATCATGGTCCTGATTTATTATACTGATAAACTTAATTCTGACTTTAATATTTGTGGACATAAAAGTAAATACAAATATATACTCATCCTAACATGGTAAATGAAGCAAAGTTATAAATAGTAAATTATTAGTGATCTTTAGTATTTTGGATGAATGTTTAAGTGGAAATTATCACAGCAGTTTATGTTCAATAGACTAGGTGTCTGGAAGAAGGAAACAAAGTAACATCTTAGGATTTATAACAAGATCATTGCTGGTGCCAGGGCATGGAATAAAAACTTGAGTCCCAAGTGCCACAAACAGAAGATATGGGTTACCAAAAAAAAAAAAAAAAAAAAAAAATTAAATAATATGGTGGCAGGCAGTGTAAAAGAGAAAATGAAAAAAGTAGTCAAACTCTTCTCTATTATTTTACTTCCATGAGGAAAACAAAGGATGTGTCCAGGAAAGGACACCCGTTTCCTACTCAGATCCCCAACTTGACCTGGCAGAACTAGAGGGTTCCCTGCTTCCACCAGAAGGGGAGGGAAGATGGCCCTTGTTTGTTTCAGCTGGTGTTACTGCCTGGAGACTCAGTGCTGGGCCTGTTTTCAGGGAGATGGTGGGGTGGTAAGTCAGTTCCCTGCTTTTCCTCACTGAAACCCTGGGGAGAGGAGTTTCCTTGGTCTTTGCTGTAGTGGGTAGGTTTTGTTCAATTAGGTCCCTTCTGGGAACATGCTTTGCTTCAAGATTTTTATTTGCTTTTGTCATTGTTTGTTGAAGGTTCTGATGGGGAATCTCCTGAAGGCCCCTATGCAGGAGTCTACAGGATACTGGGAGGTCATACCATTATGTCCGGGACCTACTGTGCCATTAAGTGCCAAGGTTCTCCAAGCAGCCCACATCCTTCTTTCCACTTTTCAGAGTCTCTTGATATACATTTGTCATGTCCCGTCCAGGGACTTTTAGTTGTGCTGGGCTAACCTTGTAGGAATGGGTCTCCTCCATTTGGTCTGAAGGCAGAAGTATACATCATTCATTTTTGTTAGGTTCATCCTGTAGTAGGCGTTTTACCTTCGCACAAACTACTCTAGGAATGCAAAGTATTAAACTAACTTCTTTCTTTTTGTGTGGAAATGTTCACTGAAGATTGTCTGAGAATTATAGACAATGGACAAACAGTGCTTATAACTGAAAATTTATATTCTTTTTTCCCATGGAAAGAAATTTTTAAAATTGTACTACAATGATTCAAAGAATAGGAAATTTGACCAATGTCATACCTTAAGAGTGACAGCCCTGATTTTAAACTAGACCTTATGAACTTGACCTTATAAGCTAGACCTTTTGAATTTGCTTACTTGCTTTTTTTCCCCCCTTCCACTGTCCTCAATTCTCTGTGCTCCATTTTGTTTATTAATGGGGCTACTGCTTTGCATTTCTTTTGCTTCTAGATATTGAGCTCTTTATAGAAGAAACAGTCTTAATCATAATTTAATGCCTTGTGCTTAACCTGTACTCAGGATTTAACAGTTTAATTGAGTTGTTTCTTAAATAAGTACTAATTTGATTACCATTAAAAATATTTTAAAAAGTGCAAAAGTTCTTCAAGAGATCAAAAAGTTCACTGAAAAATAAAAATTAATGGGAAACAATTGTAAAAAAAAATTAAAGATCTCTTTCCTTATGAAAAGGAAGAACTTATAAAGATTGTCACAAAGAAAAGGAGAAAATATTTGAAATAAATATAAAATAAGGACAACTTAAGCTGAGACTAGAACATGAATAGAATTATTAAATCATCTTCTTTCAGCTTTATCTGCAGGGAGTCATCAGTTATATATGCCAGATGAAGAGTTTGTGATGAAGAACACTTGCTGGATCAAAACCAAAAACCAAAGGTGAGCTTACGATTTATGACAAATGTGCTTTTCAACTTAGAGGAAAAGGAAAAAAATCCTAAATATGTCCAGATAGCCAAAAGTTTTGTTGTTACATAAACAAGTATATCTAGAGACAAAGAAAGTTTTGATATTCTAGGAGAGCTTTCTTTTCTTCTTTTATTCAATGAGAGTTTTATATATATATACTTGAATCTCTTAAAGCAAGAAGCAGTGTCAACTTAATTTTCTTTGACTTTTCCCCAGGGTGAGAAAAAAATATTAAAACATTCTTTAAGGGCAATTTCAGTTAAATATGAATTATTTTATGAAAGAGAAGAAAAGGATAATATAAACATTGACTCTGAAAATAATGATGCACACCTGATACATCTGTGTAGTGATTTTTCTTCTAGAAAATTGTTGTGAGAAGAAGAGAGAATATTATGTAAACGAGACAACTGAAGCCTAATAGTTAATGTTTAATGGTGGTAGTTAATATAATTTGGTAAAAATGGAATTGCTCTGAAATTATTTTCATAAATTTTACATCTTACTAAATATTAAACATTTATTTTCATGTTGTAGTATATATTCACCTATTATATGTATCTGAACATTGAAACCATCTTGACTTGTACTGAGTAAGCAAGGATCCTAGCAAGTCAGGATATAATGTTTTCTTAGACTGTTATTGAAATTGTTAGTATTTGTTTTTCCAGCTAATTAACTGAAATCATTGATTTATGCAGTATCCAAGACCCTTAGGAGGAGAAATAATAGTAATGGTTCTTGTAAAAATAGTATATCTGAGCTCTAGGAAAATGCAAACAATCAAGGAAAGACTTGTATCTGAAGGAATAGCCGGATTCAGGAAAGAGATACATTTTTCACTATGGAGAGAGGAGAAAACAACTAGAATTGGGAATGGAATCAGACTTGGTACACATGATCTGAAAGTGAGATTGGAATGGGGTTTTAGCTACACCATGACAGATACTTGAACCCAATAGAATGCAGCTCCTCTGGCTGGGAGTGTACTTGTCAATCAAAAGAAGAGCTGCATTTGAATCAATGTACTTAATTTTTTCTGTAAATTTTTAATCTTTTCGTTTGTCGTTTTAAGAAAAGAGGTGAAAAGAGTATAGTGGCAGAGAAGACTCTAAACAGCGCTCATAATGTGTATTCACAATATGATTATTCTTTCTTTTTGCCAGAACAAAGACAACCTAGTTATTCCTTATTTGGAAGTACTACAGTTTAAAAAGAATCACAAAACACAAAATCATAGAAGTTTTGAGAGTTGGAAGTGAATATAGAAACTTACAGGATCTGGTATAGAGTTTGTTTTGCTTTAATTTGAGTTGACTCCAATTTGACCTCTATTAAGTAAATGAGCCATAGAATTAAAGATTTCTAGAAACATCACTGCATTTGTCATTATTCATAACATGTCATAATTATATTACATCAAATATTCTACTTGTTTCAAAATTTGTAAAATTTATGTACCATAATAGTGTTTCTACAATAATAAGATTTTCTAATCATTGAACTTATAATTAGACAATTTTAAAACTAAGATACACCTTGATAAAAGGGATTATTAAGACTGCAGATTTATATTAACTTCTCCCTTTCTATATATAGAAAAGCATAGCACCAACGCAATGTATTTTAAATATAAAATGTTTTTTTCAAATTTGGAAAACAATTTGAATTAAATTTTCACTAGTCATTCACAATGAAATGTCTGTCTTCATGAAAAGGTATGTGTTTCATTCTACTGTGTTTGGAATTTGTGAAGCTGCATGCCTTTTTAAACAAAGGCAGAACAGTGGAACCTTACAGTGAAAGAAGCTGAGCTTATAGTAGCTAATTTAATCAAGTAAAATGTTTTGTTAAGGAAAGACAGTGTATTTGAAGAAGGTTGCTCATGAAGTTGAAAGATGCAGCACAAAATTATTTTTATTCAAATTATATGTAACCAAGCAGTATTTAAATGACAGATTTGTCATTTATGAATTATGTTCAAATATTCTATTTATCATGAATTGGTGTTACTTTCAACATGCATGCTTATTGATAAAGTGGAAGAAAGCAAAGACATAAAAATGTAGCAGTGCGATGGAATGAGTGTCTATTGAATCCAAGAAAATCTAAAAAGAGGAGCAACTGAAGAAATAAATTATGCTCTTGTTGCTTAGAACTGTGCTGGGGCCCAGTTTGTTCGGTTGGTGAACAGTTGATATTTTAAGCTCATGTTTAAACTTGAACTGGGAGGATTTTTTGTTTTGCTTTTTATGTTTGTTTTATTTTGTTTTGGGTTCCAGTATACTTGGAACTTTAGCACTAATTTGACATTTGAAATTAACATGACAGAACAGTCTTACTTACTAAAAGTCATTACACTGATACAAAAAAATAGCATGCTCTGGCATATCCAGTTGCAAGTATTTGGCATTTGTTTCTATAGAATATTCAGAGTAATTCAGGTCATTTATTCATCCTCCCAATGTGACAGCAAGTTAATGTTCACCTTAAAAAAATGAAGTGTAAGAAATTATTTGAACTCAGTATCATCCATACAGGAGATGTATTTCAATTGATTGTAGGAGGTAAAAGGAAGTTGGAAAAATGTTGAAAAGTGAAGGGTTGTATTGTCTTTAAGTTCTTTGAAGCACTAACATTCCATAGTTCTCTGATAATCCACCTGGGTTATATAATCCAGGTTTCTGCCATTGAAGTTATCCTTGTCATTATTCATGTCCTGTCAAAATCTTAAAGCTCAGATAATCCGATATATAACAGTGTTGGCAAAAAGAAACAGAGTGTATCTTTTCATTTCTTTATTCACTGAGATCATTTTAGAATATACAATTGTTTGGCAATGCAAATGATAAAAACCAGACATGCTGAGAGATCTATTGGTATGGATAAATCTTATCTTGTTTTCCTTCCTAAACTTGGCAACCACTTTTTACATCTCTCAAGTTAATCCATCAAGGTTAAAGAACAAATCGTAGCATATTCAAGCACTAAATTTTAATTGACTAGGAGTAGCATTGGTTCTCATGCCTTTTTTGGAACAAACCACAACATAGAAGTTTCTGTGGTGTTTTGTTTTATTTCACACAGCAGTCAAAAGAATTGTTTATCTGTTCCAAATTAAAAATGGATAACCCATTTTTATCTTTCTTTTTAATCACAGAGAGATTTAGTGTTTTCAAAGATAAGTAAATGAACAAGGAATTATGTTTGATCCAACACAATGAACTAATCTAATAATATAATTAAGCGAGCCAATAATATAGAACTAGACATAATAAAGGGATTTACTGTGGGGGAGTGGTTTCTGGTTATAGGGGCTCCCAAGAAAGTTGCTCTCAAAAAACTCTCCAAAGTCAGGAAACAAGAAGAAAACTATGTAACAACCACCAACAAAATGAAGTTTCTCTCCTTCTTGGTATAAAAGTGACACTTGATAATTGGCTCATCTTAGGTAGAGATCAACCCTGGTTGTACATAACAATGTGAACAAGTTAGATCTCATAGGATATTCTTGGCCATTTCCAACCATCAGTGCATGTAGGATATATGACTATTTTATATGCACACAAAGATATTATAGGCACATTAGGAAAAGGGAATCAAATACAACCTAAAGATGCCCAAGATTTAGCAGTATCTCTAAATAAGAAACAATTTTGGCATATAAGATATTTACCCTTTTCTTTTTAAAGTTAAACTTGTTGATATAAGTTGTGGTAAGTGTAGCTGCTATATTTCAGAAATTTCCAGGGAATTTTAGAAAATGTTCATTGTTCAATTATACCTTGTATGGCTAAGAAAATTTGAATAAATAGGTATGACACAAATAGTACTTTACAATTCAAAGTCTAATTGGTAGAAAAATAGCCACTTTTTTCTCTCCTGATGGTTTAATATTATAAACTTTGAAAACTGAGAACTCTTAATATAACCGATATTTCAACATTAGTTCCAACACAAAACTACTCATACTTATTAAATTTTAAATGAGTAAACATGTATATTATGTATAATGTGTTATGTGTATAAGTATATTTAATTATATATTATATACATAATTTATTCTCACGTAAAATTTATTTTCCAGAATTTTGTTAGATTCCAGCTTTCTACAGATCATATCTGGCTATTAGGATAAGAATTTTTAAATGCAACTAATACACAAATTTCACTACATTCCATAGTTCACACACTAACCTTTGGGATCAAAAATCAGGTTAGCTCTCTGTACCATTATTCTTTGGGAAGTGTGGAACAACTCATTCTTTGCTTCCTGGGTCATTCTCTATTCTCAGTAAGATTTTTTCCTGAAGGTTGACAAACCTGGGAATGAACTGGGGTAAACTTTAGTAGATCTCATTCTGAATATTCAGCAATTTCTCTACAATAATACATTGGAACCTGGAAATGTAAGTTATGTGGTTACCCCTGTTTGAATTCCAGTTACTGATTAATTTAAAATCTGGAAGATTTCAGAGGAAGACTTGCTGTATGTGTTTGGACAAATCTCCTCTAGGAAAGATATAATTTAAATCAAATCATTTCAAATCTGATTGAAACCACCAGTCAGGAAGACTCATAATCAATGCTTATATGAAAAGAAAATGAACATGGGTAGATTGATCCAACTTCAGAGTGTTTTTGTCATAGTTGAGGTGTAGATATTTTGTATTAGGAGGTACAGACTTTCTGAAGCAATGATTGTATTGTTTTGTACTGCATCTGAGATTACATTAGAAAGCATGTGGCAGGTTTAGACATGCCTTTGGAATACCCATACATCTCTTAGTATTTATGTGGCATAAACATAGTGGCTTGCTTAGTGATGCTGTTTTTACCCTTTATTCCCCTTTACAGATGCTGGGATAAAAGAAGGCAGGATTTCTTTGCATTATCCTCATTCCTTTTATACATGTACAATCTAATAAACATTTGTGATTGAGACAAATCTTCTTATTTTCTCTGTACTATCATTATAGACAATTTTGATTTTGAAAAAATAATATATTGGAGAGCATGGTATTGATGTCTTTGCTCAGTGTTGTATCTCTAGAGCCCAGCATAGTACTCAGCACATAGTGGTTGTTAAATAAATATTTAATGAGTAAATTAAAAGAATATTTTAATTTCTTTTTTTATAACTTCTTGTGTACAGAAAATGCCATTAAGCTATCTCTGCATTTATAAAGCAAATTTGATTCTGGTGTTAGTTTGCTTACATGCTAAGTTGCTATGAAAAATAAATCTGGGGACAGTCACTTAATAAAATGAATGCTATCTTTCACCCCTCGATATACATATGAATGTTCTGGGATGACTGGACTTACTCATCTATACAATATAATTCAGGAACTGGGTCTTATTTGTAGCTTCAATTAATAACCTTTAAAAAATGAAACAAACATTTCATCAAATGGTTCTATAAATATGCTATTTGCTTGTGGATAACTGCTTTACAGGTATTGGCTTCTCAAAATGTTTACTTAACCTTTGTTTCAGACATTTATAAAAAGTGTAAAAATCTATTTTTTTTAAATTAAAAATTCTTCAATGTGAGGTAATCTTTTCTTGGTATTCAAAGGTAAGTAAACTATGGAATAGTATGACATTTAATCTGTAACCTGTAGTGTGTGTGCACACATATGTGTGACTTGGTATACAAATACATATTTTTAGGCAATACATTGACAATGATTATCTCTGGGCATTGGATTTATGAAAAACTCCCTTTTAAGCATCATAGATTTATTAAATGTATAAATTTTTAAAGTTTCATAAGACTTTTGTAAAAATATTTCAAAGATGATAAAATTTTGAAGCATTAGTTCTTTGATGATGCACACTTTAACTGTTTGTGTCAGAGCAAAGAAAGTATGCCAAAAGTCAAATCCCCTAAGTTTTTGACATTAAAACACCTAACGTCATCATTCCACAATATATAATATAATTTACAATGTAATATAAAAACATATTTTTAAACATCACACTGTATCTGAAATATATGTAATTATCACTTGTTAACTAAAAATCAAATAAAATTTTAAAGTAGTGTCAAAAGTAATCAAATAAAAATAAAATGTTTTATGAACTAAGCCAAAAAAAATCTACCTTTAAAAGAAAAAATTTTAAAAATATGAAAATAGTAGCTCAATTCCTGGATAACCTTCCTAAAGGGGCAAGAAACTAGAATGCAATTAATATTTCCAAAGATAGTAAGGTAAAACGTATTATCAGCTTTAGGCTTTTGAATCTCAAAGAAGAATGACTATAAATATTAAACCTATTTCAGAAAACAATTTGAAAAGAATAAAACATTAAATTAAACTATACACAAACATGAGTCCTTTTTCTTTCCACATACTCGATACAGAGAGGGTCCCAACTTGAATCTGAAAAGAACTGCAAAGTTCAGTTTCATCTATAAGCAAATCAGTTTAATCAAGCTTGACTCTTTACTTATTCATCATGGCTTTCAGAGTAATGATCCATGAAATTCCAAAATATTGCATCCTTACTGACCTAAGTAATCATAGCAATCAGCACAAAAATTTGCCTTCCTTAAAAGAGTTTTTCAACCAAATTTTAGGTTAATGTCATATGAAGAGAGAGACAAAGAAAGGGAGGAAAGGGGGAGAGAGAGAATTAGAAAGAGACAGAGAGAAAGAGAGAGAGACAGAGAGAGAGAGAGATGTTAAAAAGGATAGTGAACAAAATTAGTAGTAAATTTGATGAAGCATTAAGAACTCAGTAGGATGAGATGGTATTTGTCACTTCATCTGGAATACTCAGTACATTCTGCTCATTTAGTTCACTGAAGGGGTATTTGCATTTCAGCTGGTTTCATATTTTTTAAAATTTCAAATTAAAACTCTTAAGACTTAAATCTTACTTTTTGAATTTTCCTGGATAAGACACTGATACCCTTCCTGGAATAAAAATAAAATATCCACATATTTATTTATAAATAATACAGTAAGTGTTCATGAATATTTTACAAAATGTATAACTAAATGTCTTCATCATATTCTTTTCATCCTCATGACCAACCTATGTGAGAAGTATCTCCACTTCATAGATGAAGAAAAGTCCTGCTGTTGAAATTTAGATGGGATTTGTATCTATCTAGCCAGCAGTCTGGCTCTACATCCTATCACATCTACCACATTATAAAACTGCCATAGGGTAGGGATGCAACTTAGGTTGGAGCACTTACCCAGCATGCATCATGATGAAGTCACAGATTAACTACATTTTTGATAAGTTTTCATTAATTTTCTGTATGTGTATTATTATAGATTATTGATTCTCATAATAACTTTTGATGGAGTTTGAGGCTTAGCCCTTTTCTAGTATGTGTTATGTGAAATAAATTTTTCTGAATGTTTATAAGTAGGATAGTTCAGGACAGCTTTTCTAGTGTCATAGAATTTTAACTTTTGTTGCTTTTTGTAATAAAAAAGGTGATGATTTATTTCTAAATGCCCTATCTCTAGTCTACTCCCTTACTTTCCTCTTCAAATTCTCTTTTATTTTATGCCTCTTTCCTATCTTGTTTTTCATTTTACTCCTTTCTATTTCTCCTCAGTATGAAACTATGTCTTAGAGGGCAATTCTGCCTGGTCTACTTTGAAAGTTCACAGACTGAGCCAGTGTATTTAGGCCTAACTGGAGTGCTTTCACACACCTGCCAATGAATTGGTCCAACTCCTTTCATTTTTAGCTATTGCTCTAAAACAGAATTATCCTTTATTCTTGGCTCTTTTTTATTTATTTTTTTTGAAATACCAACTATTTCAATGACATTTATTATATTTATCATATATTATTGATGTCTCTTGAATTGATTTTGGAAAGATATGATTTAGTTTATTCCTAAGTGTCTTAATTCTTTTTCCTCATAATTTGTCAGGAATATTAGAGAATTTTCTACTTGAGTGTGCTACATCCCCAGTCCTTTTATATTTTTTATGTTGAGACAAGGTCTTGCTAAGTTGCTGAGGCCAGTCTTCAACTTGTAATTCTACCTGAACTTCCTGTATCAATGGTATAGGTGTGTGCCACTGTGTCCAGAATATTCTGTATTTTATACTAATACCTTAAAAAAAAAAAAAAAAAAACCTCTGGTGGTCTCTTATTCTATTACTATTAATATAACCTCCAAGCAAAAATTTCAGGTACATCCAAAGGAGGTGTTTGAATAGTCTTTATCATTTTAACATTCTATGTTTCAATAGTGGGCATGAATAAATATTTGTTGAGTAAATATCTGAAATGGACTTGCAGACTATTGTTTATATCATACTGACAATTCACTTTAGTAACCTTTTTCAATTGAAAATGGCCTACTGAAATTATACTACACAGATAATTAAATGGAAAAACCATAAAATATTCCATTTAGAATGGAATATTCCATAAAATTTAATTATAACATAGAGTAACAAATTAACTCATTTCCTCTCCACTGTATACAGAATGCACTAAGTTAGAAGTCCCCAAATTAATACTTCTTACCTTGGCAACTCTGGTCTCCTTAAATTCCATTGTAGGTGGTCCATCTCCATGTAGGAGATAGAAAAAAAAAGAAAAAGCTACAAAGTCATAACTTTGTAAACTTACTAGAAGCAAGATGCAAATAAACAGCTTGAAATCTAAGGCAGGATAAGCCTCACCCTTTGGTAGAGTTTAGAAGGAACCATAAACTTGATACCACATGTGATTGTAAGAAGAGTACAGGAAAAAATTCCCAGTGAAGAGTTCCAGGAAGAGTGGAAATGATTGTTAGAGTACCGGAACCTGGGAACCATTAACTTTAAAGCTCAGTGTCTAAAGCAAATCCAGTGGTACTGTGAGGTTAAGTATATGTAAAAGTAAAATATATGATAACTTCAGCACAAACTAAAAAAAGACAAGAATTGCAGTTTGCTTTTATAAGCTTGTTCCTTCATATTATATTTAAAATGGAATAATATTATTTGAAGTTAGACTAAAATTAAAGTTAAATAATGTAAGCCCTTGGGCAATTGAAGATAAAAATAGTAGTAACCAGTACAATATTAACTATTATTAAGGATAACATAAAAATCACAAGATAAACTAATTAACCCAAAAGCAGGTGTATAAGTAGAGAAAAGGAACAAAGGAAAAGAAGACCAAGTAGAAAACAAGCATCATATTGTAGATTTAAGTCCAATCATAAGTAAATGAGGTCAAACACAAATGGTATTGACATAATATAAGACAGGTATTGTCAGAATGTCTAAAATAGCATGATTCAATGACATGCTGCCCACCGTAAGATCAACTTTAAATATAAAGACATAAATGAAGAAAAAGATAAAAAAAAATTGCTTTGGAAATATTTATTTGAAGAAATTATAAAACTATATTGATATAAGACAAAATAAAATTGAGAACAAGGAATATATGCAGCAATAAAAATAAAGATAATAAGAAAAAGGTCAATTATTTTAAAATGAAGAAACTTGAATGTGTTTCCCTAAAAACAATGTTTTGAAATTTCATCAGTGAAAACTGACAGCATTAAAAGAATAGCCAAATCTGTCATTTTAGGTGGAAACTTGAATCCTTGTTTTTTAGCAATGGAAGAAGATAGATACTTAAGACTTTCTTGAAAAAAAAATGTCAGATTGACATAAAAGCAGTTTATGAACAATTCAACCAATATCAATGGAATACACTTTTGAAAAAAAAAAAAGTACATGCTATAGACTGAAAGTTTGTGTCTCTCACATTTACATGTGGAACCCCCAATTTCTAATACTATAGTTTTGGGAAGGGATGTCTTGGGGGGTAATTAGGTTTAATGAGGTAATATTGTTGGAGCCCCCATAATGGGATTAGTGCCCTTGTAAGAAGAGCTGGACACCAAAGATCTGTGCAGGGGACACAATAGGAAGGTTAACCAGGAAGAGGGACTTCATGAGACACTAAATCTGCCAGCTCTTTGAGCTTGGAATTCCCAGTCTTCAGAACTGTAAGAAGTAACTGTTTGTTATTCAAGCCACCCAATATATGGTGTTTTATCTTAACCTAAGTCAACTAATAAAATTAGTACACATGGAATATTCACCAAGAGAAACCAAAACTCAGCATGTTTAAAAGATTAAAATAGTACAAACTATGATTTCATCCAAATTTAATTTCTTTAGCAGATATTCAGAAAATACAGTACTATTTGAAATACTTTGTCATAATTATAAATAATCCAGGCATTAAAATCAGAGTCACACTAGAAATTAGAAAACGCTTTGAATTAGATGAAAATGAAAATAAAATTGATTAACTATGGCATGAAGATCAAGCAATATTTATAGGAAATTTACGACGACATTAAAGGTTTATATTGGAAAAGAAGTTTTTAAATCAATGTTCTGTAGTAGGAAATAATAGATAAAGGAGCTAAAGCCAGATAAAGCATAAGTATAAAAATCAATGAGGTTGAATACAATAAAAAAAAAAGCAAAACAAAGAAGTCAAATTTGATATTTTGAAAATACTCAACAGATAAACCCTACTGAGACTTGTGAAGAAGAGAGAAAAATACACATACCCAATATATAAAATGAAATAGGGTATGTTATTATCAACCCTAGACTATTAAAAGAATAATAAAATATTACAATCAATTCTGTGTCAATAATATGGACATCTTAAATATGTTAGACATTTGAATTTTTTAAGAAACTTACTGTAATAAAACAAGCAAGCAAATAAGCAAAACAGGCCAGATGTTTATAATGACAAATTCCTGTTGTAATTTAGGGAACAAGTTACACCAGTTCTACCCAAAACCTTCCAGAAAATATTAGGGATTGAAACAATTCTCAAGTTATTTTTGACATTTCTTTGACAGCAGAATAATTCAAGGACACTACAGAATTATTCCCTTTGCAGAGAATAAATCTACAAAGACATATCCTTGTTCAACATATATGCAAATAGTACCAACAGAATATTAGCTTATTTAAAGTAACAAGATATAAAAAATAGTATGACATCACAAAAAAAAAAATAACCCCAGGAATGTAAATTTGTTTGAACTCCCAGGGCTCTCAGAGTGATGTAACTGGGTAATGTAATTCAACATTTGAACTTAATAAGCAAGGCTTTAAGAAGGATCATTTTAATAGACATAAGAAAAAAATTGTCCATAGTTAACATCTACTCATCATAAATATTCTCAGCAAACAAAGGAACAGAAACAATTTCTTCAACCTAATAAAGGGCATTTATCAAAACAAAACAAAAGCCACAACTAACTTCATATATAATTGCCATAGATTGAATGTTTCCCCTAAAAGAGCAAGAACACAAGGTTGTGTGATCAGACTACTTCCAGATTTTAAAATAATTTTTAAAAAGGCAAGGCATATGTATTGGAGAAGGAGAAATTAAACGCATCTCTATTTGTAGGTGCTTTGATGGTCTACATAGAAATTTTCAGTTTCTACAATAGTTCTACATAAGAAATATAAATTTTGGATTTCAGGGAAATAAATGAAAATTTAATAAAAATAAAAATTGGCAACACCACCACACACACTCACACATACACATTAATAAATCCTGAAGTGCATATATAAAGTATGTGCACAATCTGTAGACTGAAACTGTAAAAGTCTTATGGAAACAATTAAGAAATATTCAGTTAATGGATAAATATGTACCATATTCACAGATTAGTGTACACAATATTATTAAAATATCTTTTATCCCAAATATCTCTAAGCAAATTCATGCCCCTCCCTTTTTTGTACAGTTAAGAAGCTGATTCTAAAATTTACATGGCAAAGCAAAGGGATTAGAATTATCAAAACAATTTTGAAAAGATAATACAGGATTCACAGTAGCTGTTTTCAAGAATTAGCATTAAGCTGTATTAGCTCAGACAGTGTAAAATTAGTGAAAGATGAGTCACACAGTATATATTCCATCGCATAATTTGTTGATAAAATTGCTTCCCAAATATACCAATTAACATAGCATCCAACCAAGTAAAACTATGACCACTTTATTAGGTTTTTTTTTTCTTCCTTCCTACCTTTTTCTTTCCATCTCTCTCCCCCTCTCCTCTTCCTTCTTTCTCTTCACCTTTATTCCTCTAATCCCCACCCCCTTTAATTCTAGAATTATTCTAACACTGTAGCTCGAAATTATTAAAAGACATGAGATTGTTTCTTGATTGCTATATTTTGGCTATTTTTCTTTGTGAGTTATAATAAGCCCTTTAAGATTCAGTGTTCCCATTTCTTAATTGGAGTTACCTTATGAGTTTTATGTGTTCACATGAGAGAAGGAATTTGAGATTTTTATTAAAATATGATATTTAAATTATTTTTATCATTATAAAATTTGTCTATACCTTTCATTTAAAAGCAAAATAAATCAAATTTAAAAATAACAAAATTAAATATAACTAAGAATGAAGCTAATTCATACAAATATAAAATAGTTTTATCAGTAACTCAATATCAGAAAAAACATATACCCTCCATCCTATTCTGTAAATGATCTTTTGTTTTACTGATCAGTAGAGGTGTTCAAGGAAGTTACGACTCCTTAGCATACGACGTAGATAACCCAGAGTGTAGGGAGATAGTCTTTGTAATGGCAGGTTCTAGCTGAGGCTTCACAATTTTTTTTTTTTTTCCCTAATAAGTAATCTGAGGAAAATGATGAACTGTAGATCAATGATTCTTTGGCTAGTGATTCTAAAATGTTTCCTTGGTTGTGTTCATATGAGTCATACTTGCGCTGGTTTGAATATTAACACTCTGACAGTTGGAATTGAGTTTTCCTGCTTTTCCACTTTTTCTAAAGTTTTAAGTATTTAATGTGCAATCGGTCCAATAAACTTGAGAGAGTCAACAATAAATTGATTCAAACTTTCAGTCATTTAAAAATCCATGAGTATGTTTTAGAAAACATTTGTCTGGAACATTATTCATCCATCATACTTATTTTTCTCTTGGTATTGCAAACTGCAAATGTTTTTCTACTATTAGCATACGTACCTGCACAATATCCCTCATGAGTTTCCTCTGCTACAGTCTTTTTCCCAAAATCTGTCATGATGCTTGCACTGTGCATTTTAATGCATAATGGAAAACCTGTGTGCATTGAGAACAGTGGCATAATGTATTCTTCAGGGTGCTAAGTTATGTGTCATGTAATGACAGTTCCTCTCTCTGAATTTACTCTGTTCTCAGTAGATGTGTTTCAAATTAATAGAGCATTAGTCCCTAATCAAGGAAGTATTTAGGAATACATTTTTAATTAAAATGAACTATAGGGAGGAATAAATAGTGTTAGACTTCTTGTGTTAATTTGACATAATGCATTACTCATGTATCTCTGTGCATTATTAAAGATTAAACCATTGGTATTTCTGTAAATGCAGTGTAAAATAAGGCAAATAGAAAGAAGCAGATTTAATAGAATACATATGAAAAGTTTAAAATCACAGATGCTTGATGCAAATCAAATTTGAAATATATACTTGTTGGACCAAAAACAATTATGTAATCAAGCCATCCACTTGTTACCAGCAATGGGCACTACAGGACATACACATCGCCTATTTTTACTTACAAAGACTACCTGGTCTCCCTTTGTGGTAGTATCATCTTTGCCATCAGGAAGGTCTTTTATAAATCAGCTTCAATAAACAATAATGTCAGTCTTTTGGTTATTTATTTATGAAAATATATTCATCCTATGTAAGGAGCTCCAGAAAATACGTTTTGTAATTCAGGGCTTGAAATAAATGCCTATGTTGTAACCCCAAGGATTTCATAGTTAATTTTTATACATTAGCAAAGGTTTAAAATATAAAATAATCAAGACAAGACTCAAACATGCCCAATACAACCTCTGAAGAGGCAATATCTTAAAATCTTGCAAAATATGTGAATTAATAAAATATTACATATATTCTGTAATTAGAGCCTGAAATCCTTTCGCTTATTGAATCTATAGGAACAAAAATGTATGTTCAAACTGAAAATGTTATTTGAACTGAGATGGTTTCTTTGGTGCTAATGTTTTAAGAAACAGACTGTATAATTTGCAGTCCACAAATCTAGGGTATGAATGATAACTTCCTCAGTAACTATTCCAGGTGTATGTAAGGTTACTTATGGCATGACATGGTGCTCAGCAATTGGAAATTAAAATTTAAAAACAAAGCAACTCATTCCTCCAAGGAAGTAAAAACTCTTTCTTTTATGTGGTAATCCACAAACAGTCCTTTGAACAAGGTTCAGATAAAGAAGTTAAATGGGTTTAAGAACCTCTGCCCCTAGTGATAATAGATGCAGAATCTTCTTATAAGTGCAGAGAATCAAAGCAGGACCAAAAACCGAAGAGTAAACACTACTGATAATGAGTGCTACAGGCTTTGAAACAAAAATAGGAAATAACTGCACATATTTTCTGGAGCTCCTTACATAGGATGAATATATTTCAATCAAGAGAAGAAATGACTGCAGATAAAATATTTTCCAGTTAAAAACGAATAAGGGTCATCACCAAAGTTTAATGAAGAGGATTCAAAGACAGATGACAATATCTTTTAATATCTTCTTTAATTTATTTGATACAAATAAACATTATGTGCCATTTGTATTTCTCATTACAGACTTGAGTCCTGGCAGTTTTATAAGTTTTCATTGTATTCATAAATTGTTAAGAAACTTATGTGTATTATTGTTGTGTATCAATATCTGGATGGAACAGATATCACAGTAAATAAGTTGTGTAAGAATAAAGATAGAGAAGCAAAATCTCATGCCTAATTTGAATTAAAAACACATTTGTTTTTCTGTCTTGTGTGCTAGCTTTCTCCAAATAACCTCAAATAGGATTGTAACTCAGACTTAGTGAGGATGAATAAACTTTCAGCAATATCAATTAATAGTTGTGTACTCTTAGGCAAACCATTTTCTCTCTCTAATAACTCAGCCATAAAATAAACAATAGTTACTCAACAAAAATTTCATGAAGACAAATGATGCAAAGGACATTATTATATCTACATCAAAGCCTAGCCCATCTCAGTCACTCAAATGGCTAAAATGAAAAGTTATTCATAATAGAAGTTACATTGTTTCTGACAATATCTTGCAACTTTCTTCCTAGCATTCCTTCATTGTTGTAATTAATATCTACATTAGCGATTTTTTTGAATGAATTATCACTTTTAATTTCATGCTGAAGGAGCAATCACAGAAACAATTTCCTTGAGTACCATCCTTAGGAAGACAATGTGGCTTTGTTACAGTGAATATCAGATGTTGCAGGATCTCTATGCTCAGAAGTTACTATGTTAATTTGGAAAGGCAAAACAAATGATTGCTCAGGATGTTTAAACAGGAAGAGTTGAGTGTACATTTGCCAGATTCAGAAAGAAGTTGCTTTTGTGTGGATCTTGGAGTTCATTCTGTCTGTGACTGGATTTCACTATCAGTAACCAGAATGCAACCCTACAATTGAGTTTGCTTCTATGCTTCTCTGAGAGATAAAAGTCCACAACAAGTATAGATCCATCATACCCTACAAATATGCAAGCTCAAAGTAGAAAGGTAAATGTGCAAAGATAAATGATATCAGAAACAATTTCACAGTAACAATTAACTTAGCAGAACACAATGTATAAACTTATCTTGAAAGCAGCCAATTCTTTGCTTTATTGGCACCCAAATTTAGCTGAATATATGGGCAACAGACAAAACTGCACCATATTCTCCATCCCCCATCTAAAACCTTTAAACTCTTGCTAAAATATGATTTTTATATCACTTTATAGAGTATAGATGAGAAATGAGAAAAATTGAGAATATTTCAGTCCAAGTTGTCCTTGTTTACATAAGAAAAAAGAATAACACAAAGTATATGTCAATATGTCTTCCACATATTGTGCAATATACACAAACATACTTGTTCATAACATTTAGGGGTAATAGAAAAGAGTCAGTTTGAAAGTATTTTACTTTTGCCCAGGTATTGAGAAAGCTAGAACATAAGTAAAATGGCAATCAAATCACTATTAGAGTCAAATATGTAAGTATTATTACCCTAACCATTGCTAAAAAATTAAAGAAAAAAGCCTATTTAGTATTTAAAAATTTTTATTGACCAACTTTCAGTACTCTGTACATAGTTCTTTTAATAACAATGTACTCATAGACTACTCAAATTCAGCAAAATATATTTTAAAACATGTGCATATGAGCTAGGTTGGTTCAAGCAAAAGTGGCCCCTTGATTAGGTTAGGGTAGTTATCACTTTATTACCAAACCTTCAACAAACTGTGCAGAAGACAAACCCAGGTTAAGGACACAGTGAGCAGGATCAGGGTCACTTTTGCTTCCCTTGCACATCTGTACTTGGCATCATGATTCTAGAAGTTTGGCAACTTTTTTTTTTTTTTTTGAAGAATGTATCAGGACTAAGAACTTCCAAACCCAAGTTTCACTTTATGACAACAAAAAGAAATTCTTGCTTTGACAAAGTTATATACACTTATATTTCATTTCTCATATAAAAACTTGCCCTGCTGCAACTGCCTGCCTATTGGTCATTATATAAGAGCCAGCAGAATGACATCCCCTTACTGAATACTGCATTTTTTCATAGATTATTTTCTCCAACATCATTTTCCTCTACCACACTTTGATTATATTTTAAAATGTTTATACAGAACTTTGAAGAATCTTTATTTTTTGCATTAATATAAAATTCACATCAATCACTGTTAGGATGAACTGATACTAAAATATCATTCTCAACAACAAGATACCATAGAACTTAAAAACAAATTTAAAAAAAGTATTCTTCAGAAAACAAGGCTCTCAAAATGATTTAAATAGCAGAAACATTCTTAAAAAGTAAACTATTGCTAATCTTTAGTTGCAAAACTCATTTTGCAACTGGTTCTGGTCCTTTCAGAAGATGGAAAAAGGTTCAAAGGTATTACTCCCATACTTCCAAAAATGACAGAGAGTTAAGGATGCAAGGCAACCAAATAACTTCGAATCCTTAAAAATATAGAACCTTCCAAGGAAGGGATCACAGACCTTGAGTAGATTATGCCAGGTACCATAAAACCAATAAGAAAAATTCAGCTAAAATGTTTAACAAATTGCAAAGTCTGAGTAGGGTCTAACAAAAAAGAGAATTTAGAATTCTGAGGAGCCACAGCCAGAAGGTAAATTAGCTACTACTCAAGACTTCTTCTGCATGAACCTCACCAGTGCTCATAAGAAACATTTGGGTAAAACACGAGTTCTGAGACAGCACCCCGCGTACCAGGTCTGAAGGGCGAGAACACCAGTCCTCAGAAGGCTAAAAGCCCCACCACAATGATCCCTCCTACAAGAATGACAGGCTTAAAGGGACAGAAAGGCAGGAAACATGCCATCTTTATGACCTGGGTAAAAGCTTATTACAGCTGAGGAAGGAGAACAGAAAACATTCTATCAGGATGTGGGGATTGAGGGGGAGATATGAATGTGCTATGAGTCCAGACAATTAAAGGTTGAGGGGGGAAAAACCACTGAGTATTTTTCACTCCTGGATCCCAGACCCAATGCTCACTTAAGGTTGGGCTAAGTGGAGTCGACAGAGAATTTTCTCTCTCCCTAAACCCCACCACAAGGCTAATAAACACTGAATAATAAGTAACAGCAGTCTAGTTTGGGAAAGAGGCAGGAGTGAGGAAGCACAGGGCAAAGTAAAGATTTAACACTGAGTGTGGAGCAGACTCTGACAGAAATCTTCTGGAAGAAAGAGTTGGCACCACAGTACAAGTTAAAATGGAAGAATTTGAAATCTATGGTGCATCTAGGGCAAGCTTAATAAAACTGTATGCAACTCACACTGAAATTTCTGAAAATATTAGCCCTATTTTTTCAGTGATGGCCTAACAGAAGGATATGAATGCTCATTTCTAGGTATAAACTTTTTTTTTTAAATTTTAATTTATTTTTATTGTAAACAAATGGGATACATGTTGTTTCTGTTTGTACATGGAGTAAAGGCATACCATTTGAGCAGTCATACATTTACATAGGGTAATGATGTTTGATTCATTCTGTTATTTTTTCCTTCCCCCGCCCCACTCCCACCCCTCTTATCCCTCTATATAGTCCCTCCTTCCTCCATTCTTTGCCCCCCTCCCACCTCCCATTATGTCATCATCCCCTTATCAGTGAGATCATTCACATTTTGGATTTTTGAGTTTGGCTTATCTCACTTAGCATGATATTCTCCAATTTCATCCATTTGCCTGCAAATGCCATAATTTTATCATTCTTTATGGCTGAGTAATATTCCATTGTATATATATACCACAGTTTCTTTATCCATTCATCAATTGAAGGACGTCTAGGTTGGTTCCACAGTCTGGCTATTGGGAATTGAGTAGCTATGAACACTGATGTGGCTATATCTCTGTGGTATGCTGATTTTAAGTCCTTTGGGTATAGACCAAGGAGTGGGATAGCTGGGTCAAATGGTGGGTCCATTTCAAGTTTTCTAAGGAATCTCCACACTGCTTTCCACAGTGGCTGCACTAATTTGCAGTCCCACCAGCAATGTATGAGTGTACCTTTCTCCCCACATCCTCGTCAACACCTACTGTTGCTTGTATTCTTGATAATCGCCATTCTAATTGGGGTAAGATGGAATCTTAGGGTAGTTTTGATTTGCATTTCTCTTATTACTAAAGATGGTGAACATTTTTTCATATGTTTGTTGATTGCTTGTAGGTCTTCTTCTGTGAAGTGTATGTTCATATCCTTAGCCCATTTGTCGATTGGGTTATTTGTATTCTTGGTGTAGAGTTTTTTGAGTTCTTTATATATTCTGGAAATTAGTGCTCTATCTGAAGTATAAGTGGCAAAGATTTTCTCCCACTCTGTAGGCTCTTTCCTCGCATTGCTGATAGTTTCCTTTGCTGAGAGAAAGCTATTTAGTTTGAATCTATCCCAGTTATTGATTCTTGCTTTTATTTCTTGTGCTATGGGAGTCCTGTTAAGGAAGTCTGATCCTAAGCCAACAAGGTGAATATTTGGACCTACTTTTTATTCTATATGATGCAAGGTCTCTGGTCTGATTTCAAGGTCCTTGATCCATTGTGAGTTGAGTTTTGCGCAGGGTGAGAGATAGGGGTTTAATTTCATTCTGTCGCATATGGATTTCCACTTTTCCCAGGACCATTTGTTGAAGAGGCTATCTTTTCTCCATTGCATATTTTTGGCCCCTTTGTCTAGTATGATGAAATTGTATTTATTTGGGTTTGTGTCCATGTCCTCTATTCTGTACCATTGATCTACCTGTCTATTTTGGTGCCAATACCATGCCATTTTTGTTACTATTGCTTTGTAGTATAGTTGAAGTTCTGGTATTGCAATAACCCGTGCTTCATTCTTCCCTCTAAGGATTGTTTTAGCTATTCTGGGTTTCTTATTCTTCCAGATGAATTTCATGATTGCTTGCTCTATTTTTGTAAGGTACATCATTGGGATTTTAATTGGAAATGCATTGAATCTGTATAGCACTTTTGGTAGTATGGCCATTTTGACAATATTAATTCTGCCTATCCAAGAACATGGGAGATCTTTCCATCTTCTAAGGTCTTCCTCAATTTCTTTCTTCAATGTTTTGTAGTTTTCATTATAGAGATCTTTTACCTCTTTGGTTAGATTGATGCCCAAGTATTTTATTTTATTTTTTGAGGCTATTGCAAATGGAGTTGTTTTCCTCATTTCCCTTTCAGATGTTTTGTCACTTGCATATAAAAATGCTTTAGATTTATGCATGTTGATTTTATAGCCTGCTATTTTGCTGAATTCATTGATGAGGTGTAGAAGTTTTCTGGAAGAGTTTTTTGGATCCTCTAAATATAGAATCATGTCATCAGCAAATAGTGACAGCTTAAGCTCCTCTTTTCCTATTCAAATTTCTTTAATTTCTTTAGTCTGCCTAATTGCTCTGGCTAGAGTTTCGAGGACAATGTTGAACAGAAGTGGTGAAAGAGGACATCCCTGTCTTGTTCCTGTTTTTAAAGGAATGGTTTCAGTTTTTGTCCATTAAGAATGATGTTGGCCATGGGCTTAGCATAAATAGCCTTTACAATGTTCACGTATTTTCCTACTATCCTTATTTTTTCTAGTGTTTTGAGCATGAAGGGGTGTTGTTTTTTTGTCGAACACTTTTTCTGTGTCAATTGAAATAACCATATGATTCTTATCCTTAAGTCTATTGACATTGTGGATTACGTTTATTGATTTGTGGATGTTAAACCATCCTTGCATTCCAGGGATGAACCTCACTTGATCGTGGTGCACAATTTTCTTAATATGCTTTTGGATACGGTTTGCCAATATTTTCTTAAGGATCTTTGCATCTATATTCATCAAGGATATTGGTCTAAGATTTTCTTTCCTTGATGTGCTTTGCCTGGTTTGGGTTTGAGGGTGATATTAGCTTCATAGAACAAGTTTGGTAGGGTACCCTCCTTTTCTATTTCCTGGAATACTTTGAGAAGTATTGGAATGAGTTCTTCTTTGAAGGTCTGGTAGAACTTGGCTGAGAATCTGATTGGTCCTGGGCTTTTCTTGGATGGTAGGTTTTTAATGGCTTCTTCTATTTCATTGCTTGGTATTGATCTGTTTAAATTGTGTATGTCCTCCTGGTTCAGTTTGGGAGGAGCATATGTCTCTAGAAATTTGTCAATGTCATCGGTAGATTCTATTTAGCTTCTAATTATGTATCTCAGTGGTATCTCTCATGATATTTCCTTTTTCATCACAAATTTTAGTAATTTGAGTTTTCTCTCTCCTTCTCTTTGTTAGTGTGGCTAAGGTTTGTCTATTTTGTTTACTTTCTCAAAGAATCAACTTTTTGTTTTGTCAATTTTTTGAATTGTTTCTTTTGTTTCAATTTCAATGATTTCAGCTCTGATTTTAATTATTTCCTGTGTTCTACTACTTTTGCTGTTATTCTTTTTCTAGGGCTTTGAGCTGTAATGTTAGGTCATTTAGTTGTTGACTTTTCATTCTTTTCTGGAATGCACCTCATGCAATGAATTTTCCTCTTAGTACCACTTTCATAGTGTCCCAGAGATTTTGATATGCTGTATCGTCATTCTCATTGACCTCTAAGATTTTTTTTTAATCTCCTCCCTGATGTTTTCTGTTACCCATGTTTCATTTAATAGCATATTATTTAGTCTCCAGGTGTTGGAGTAATTTCTGTTTTTTATTTTGTCATTGATTTCTACTCTCAGTTCATTATGATCTGATAGAACACAAGACAGTATCTCTATTTTTTTGCTTTTCCTAAGGGCTGCTTTGTGGCATAACATATGGTCTATTTTTGAGAAGGTTCCATGTGCTGCTAAAAAGAAAGTGAATCTGCTCATTGATGGATGGAATATTCTATATATGTCTATTAAGTCTAGGTTATTGATTATGTTATTGAGTTCTATGATTTCTTTGTTTGATTTTTGTTTAGAAGATCTATCTAGTGGTGACAGCAGTGTGTTAAAGTCACCCAGAATTATTGTGTTGTGGTCTATGTGATTCCTGAAATTGAGAAGGATTTGTTTGATGTACAGGGATGTTGGGGCATAAATATTTACTATCGTTATGTCTTCCTGATTTATGATTCCCTTAAGCAGTATGAAATGTCCTTCTTTATCCCTTCTGACTAACTTTGGCTTGAAGTCCACTTTATCTGATATAAGGATGGAAACCCCCGCTTTTTTACTGAGTCCATGTGCGTGGTAGGTTTTTTCCCATCCTTTCACCTTTAGTCTGTGGATGTCTTTTTCTATGAGATGAGTCTCTTGCAGGCAGCATATTGTTGGGTTTTTCTTTTTAATCCATTCTGCCCGTCTATGTCTTTTGATTGATGAGTTTAGGCCATTAACATTCAGGGTTATTATTGAGATATGATTTGTAATCCCAGTCATTTGGCTTATTTTTGGTTTTTAAGTTGGTTTGGTTTCTCCTTTGAGTGGTTTTTCTCTAAGGTAGTTCCTCCCTTTGCTGACCTCCATTGTTGTTTTTAATTTCTTCCTCATGGAATATTTTGTTGAGAACATTCTGTAGTGCAGGCTTTCTATTTGTAAATTCTTTTAACTTTTGTTTATCATGGAAGGATTTTATTTCATCTTCAAATCTGAAGGTTAGTTTTGCTGAGTATAGGATTCTTGGTTGGCAACCATGTTCTTGCAGAGCTTGAAATTTGTTGTTCCAGGCCCTTCTAGCTTTTAGAGTCTGGGTTGAGAAGTCGGCTGCTATCTGTATTGGTCTCCCCCTATATGTAATCTGATGCTTTTCTCTTGTGGCTTTCAAAATCCTATCTTTATTTTGAATGTTAGGCATTTTCATTATGATGTGCGTTGGTGTGGATCTGTTGTGATTTTGTGCATTTGGTATTCTGTAAGCCTCTTGTATTTGATTTTCCATTTCATTCTTCAGGCTTGGGAAATTTTCTGATATTATTTCATTGAATAGGTTGTTCATTCCTTTGGTTTGTATCTCTGTGCCTTCCTCAATCCCAATAATTCTTAAATTTAGTCTTTTCATGATGTCCCATAGTTCTTGGAGATTCTGTTCATGATTTCTTACCATCTTCTCTGTTTGGGCAACTTCTCTGTTTGGGCCTGGCTGTTGTCTCAAAATGGCGGTAGCCATGTGTAATCAAACCTGCAGGCACTCTGACAGAAAATTTCCAGGCAACAGCAGGCAGTTGGTGCTCCACTGGTGGTCGGCGATCAGTTTGCTGACTGTTGTCGGATAATCGGAAGGTGAACCTCATGCGTTGGGTGATAGAAAGGTGTAAGGCAGGCGATGGACTGGCCAGAGGCAGGCAAATGGCAGATGATAGGCGCCTAACAGTGAGCAATCTGCACTCAAAAAAGGCATCGATATGCTGGCAGACTGCAGGTCATCACAGCAGACCAATGGGGTAAACAGCAGGGAATCGATAAGCAGCAAAAACTGCCTCACCAAGAAACAGATATCCTCTGCTTGAAACCGGAGTTATGGAGCGACAAGGAATGCAGCCTCCCTCTAGTTCGCCATCTTGGATCCCCCTAGGTATAAACTTTTTACTTCAATCTCTACTGTACTATTCAACAACATGAGTCTTGAATGTTTTATGCCAAAAGAAAGAAGTCCAGATACTGTACGATTCCAATTGTATGATGTTTTAATCATGGAAAACTGATAGTGAAAAGGAATAAACCAGTGGTTTCCAGGACCTGGAGTTGGAGAAGAGTTTGGGTTCGAGAGAATATGGCTTAATTTTGTTCTGTCTTGATTGTGTTGTAAATTTTCTTTGCCAATTGTATGTTTTATATAAAAACTTGCTGAAATATACACTAAGAAGGGTAAATTTTACTGTTTGAAATTCATACACTAAGAAAGGGAAATAAATTAATCATGAGATACATCATAGATTTAATAACAGGTTTTTAAAATGCAAATATTACATGTATGCAGAATTTTTGGATAGATCTTGAAGTCTGAATATCAGCATGCGGGGTATAAAATGTAGGCCTCAGAAGTGAATATGCTGAGACTGTATACATTTTGGAGAGTAACAAATACATTAGTATACTAAAAACTGTTTTATGTAAAAAAAAGACGTAGACAACCCACGTAGATGCTGTGTGCAATATGTGCATGCATATGTGTGTGCTTGTGTGTGCATGATGACCTCATGATTTCTAGAACTTTGAAGAATCTATTGCTACATATTGACTAGCCCACATTGTTTAAATTAGTTATCTTAAAGAAATAAAATTTATTTTTATAAATCGTCTCTAAAATTTTTCTTTAAAACCCAATATAGTTCCATTATTGCTCATGGATTACTGAGTTGAAGGAATTGACCATGAGAAAATTTTTCTCTTATTGTTAATGTTACCACAACTGTGTGAAAATGACCCTCTGAAACTTGGAGTCATATCTCATGAAGCTGTGATGACAAAAGTTCCAGTTGAAAAGCACTGCAAGATCAGGCCAGGTAGAGTTCACTATGTAAATCTCATATACACTGAGAAATAAAAGTGTAGGGTTCCCTTTCAACTATGAAGGGGGGAAAGTGTAGTCAAAATCACTAAATATAGAGGATTCTATAAAGTTAGGAAGTCCTAGGAATCTGTCACTTTACTTAGACAACAAGGTGAAATCTGTCTGATGTAACTTTGTTGGAGCTCACTGAGGGCTTGCACATTCCAGGAGAATGTATGGATGATAAATTGCACTTAGTTTTGGACAATTTCAGCTCTTAGCTCAGTAGCATCTGCTCATGCCCCATCCCTATCCTTGAGGCAGCAGCTGTGCAGATGTTTCTGAAGCAAACTGCGCTTTGGTCTAAAGTTTGAATGATGAATGTCCCCCAAAGGCCTATATGTTAAAGGTTGGGTCCCCAGCTTGGCACTATTATAAGGTAGTAGAAATTTTAAGAGTTGAGGGAGGTCTTCCAATCATTGGGGTCCTGCCCTCCACAGGGGATTATGGAACTCCATCCCTTCTTCTCTCACTTGTGCTTCCCTCCATAAGGGGAACAACTTTGCTCCACCACACACTCTCTGCCATGATGTATTGCCTCATCACAGACCCAAAAGGAATGGGACCAATTGATAGTGAACCAAAATCTCCAAATTTGTAAGGAAAAAAAAAAAAAAACCCTCTTATTTGTAAATTGATTATCACAGATATTTCATTATGGTAGCAGAAAGTTATCTAACACAATAGACCAAAAAGGATACTGTCTTTTAAATATTAGGGATTTGTACTCTGAGTACTGCTTCTGATCAGAATTGCAGACAAAAGAGGTAGGGGTCCACCTTTTTTCACATCCCAAAAATAAACTGGGAATTTGTGAATAAATGATTTTCTTTGGCAATGATGACATGGTAATTTAATGCAGAAAGTATACCCTTTTTTAACATGTGGGAAACTGAATATCCAAGAATGAAGATGGAGCCTAACTTAACACATATGCTAAGTAACTAAAAAAGAATAAAATTCCTAAATGTAAAGACCCAAGACTAAAACTCTAAGAAGAAAACAGGGCAAAAAGCTTCACATTATTAGATTTGGCAATTCTTTCTTGGAAAAGACACCAATGGAAAAGGCAATCCATAGAAAAGGAAAAGAATAATTGCAAATAATCTAATAAGGGTCAGTATCTAAAATGAATGGAAAACTCCTATATCTCAACAATAAAAACAATTTAAAATGACCAAAGACTTGAATAGACATTTCTCCAAAGAAGACCTCAAATAACTAGTAGGCACATGAAATAATGCTCAACATCCCTACTCAATAGAGAAAAGCAAATAAAAAATATAATGGGATACCACCCTATGTCTATTAGTAAAGCATTATGGAAAGAAGGAGGGAGGGAAAAGAAGAGAAAGAGGGAGAAGAAAGAAAGACAGAAAGGAAGGAAAGAAGAGAAAGAGGGAGAAGAAAGAAAGACAGGAAGGAAAGAAGGAAGAAAAAGAGGGAGAAGAAAGAAAGAAAGAAAGAAAGAAAGAAAGAAAGAAAGAGAAAGAAAGAAAAAAGAAAGAAGTGAAGGAAGGAAGGAAGGGAGGAAGGAAGGAAGAAGAAGGGAGGAAGAAAGGAAGGAGAAAGATAAGAAAAGAACAGTGTTGGTGAGGATGTAAAAAAATTGAAAACCTTGTTCATTGTTGTTAGCAATATAAAATGGTATAATTGCTATAGAGAAGAGTATAGATGTTCTTCAAAAAATGAAAAGAAATAGAATTCTTTTTGATCCATCATATACTGTTCTGGGTGTGTACCCAAATGAATTGAAAGTAAGATCTTGAAGAAATATTTGTATACCTCTGTTCACAGCAGCATTATTCATAATAACTAAAATATGGAAGCAATACAAGTTTCTATCTAGTGATTTATAAAATGTGCTATAGTCCATACACTCAGTGATAGATTCATATGCTACAACATGGCTGAAACTCAAGGAAATTTTGCTAAAAATAAGCCAGTCATAGAAGGACATATAACATAGGATTGCACCCATATGAGATACTTAAAAGTAGTCAGTATCATAGAGACAGAGAGTAGAATGGTAGTTTCCAAGGTATTTGCTGTGTTGGGGGTGGTTATTGTTTAATGGGTATAGAGTTTCAGTTTTGCAAGACAAAAACATGTCTTGTATATAACGTCACTGTATATAATAATCCCTTAGATGGCAAATTTTCCATATGATTTAGTCAGCTTTTTGTTGTAGTGATAAAAAGACCTGATGAGAACAATATAAACGAGGAAAAATAATTTTGGCTTTTAGTTTCAGACATTCGCTTCATGGTGAGCTGCCTCTAGCTCTGGGCCAAGGTGAGGCAGAACATCATGGTGGAAGGGCATGGCAGAGAAAAACAGTTCAAAACATGGCAACCAGGAGGCAGAGAGAGCTCTCCACTCACCAGGGACAAGATAAAAACTACAAAGACACACCCTTAGTGATCTACTTTCTCTATCTATACCCTATCAACCTATAGTTACCACCCAGTAAATCAGGTCAAAGATGTCATAATCTAATCATTTCACCTTTGAACATTCTTGCATTGTCTCATACATGAGCTTGGGGGGACACCTTATATCTAAAACATAACAATAT
This sequence comes from Sciurus carolinensis, assembly GCF_902686445.1. Lineage (NCBI taxonomy): Eukaryota > Metazoa > Chordata > Mammalia > Rodentia > Sciuridae > Sciurus > Sciurus carolinensis. The sequence continues at coordinate 100,896,037 of NC_062221.1, read as the reverse complement.
ATATGTACCTCAATAAAAATTGGCAAAAGGATTTATATATATATATATATATATATATGAATAATATGCATATTATATATATATTTTTTCTTTTTCCTTACACTGTCTAAATCTGTCTTACATTGACATTGTTTTATTCTAGACGTGTCATGGTATCTTTTGTTTTCTATTTATTATCCTGCTTCTTCTATGCTGGAAGTATTTGCCTGGTGAGTGCCCAGTTTTGCTCAGGGGCTCTACCTCCTGACGACTTATGCTCTTACAGTCAAAGAATCAGCCAGGGAATTAATTTCTCTTCCTTGTAATCTGACACCACAATTCACAGGGGTTGGGAAATCCCCAAGGGACTGCAACTTCCAGCTCAGATAACTACTTTGGAAACCAGCAAGAGTCACCAGGCTGAAGTGCCCTTGTACTGTTAACTCAGGGTGGGAATGGTTCCCTCCTGCCCTGCCCTTAGACTAGCTGGAGACAGAGGGACTCTCATACTCAATTTAGGATGCAAACTCCCACATTTTAAATACACAGATTTGACTTTTACTCATGGAGTTTCTGGTTCACTAGTTCTTTTGCAGAATCCAGAAATCTACATGTTAAGAAAAGAAGAATGAAATCTATGAATGATTTTGATAAGAAGCCACTTTTGATGAGATATTACACTTATGAATTTGAGGATGAGGGGCTGGTATAAGAGCAAGGTTAGAGAAGATCTGCATTTCCTATTACATTAATCTGCCACCAGAAATGGGGGTATGTTCTGATTCTTTATTTGGGAGCAGAATTTGTATTAGATCAGCCAAATTTATAATACTTTGGACTTTACTTGTTAGAAGAATTTATAACTTTAGACTTTACTTTTTAGAAGAATTTATAATACTTTGGACTTTACTTGTTAGAAGAGACTAAAAATTGGAAGGATGAGTAAGAAAATAACTTAGGATTTGGTGTTAAAAGAGTCCCTTAGATATGGGGTTACATATAAGTTTCTGAGAAAAAAATTATATCCTAAGAAGAGAAAAATCTAACAAGTTTTTACTCCATAAGATGGAAGAAACAGATGGGACTGTTTATTGAATTGTTCAAAATAAATTTACATATTATATGTCTGTATGAAATCAAACTATTTTCAGTATAACCAGAGAAGAGAAATATTGAAATTTTTCCACACACTCTCCTTCTAATCATTTTAGCATTATTATCTATAGATTATTACACAGCTTTATAATTTTAAAAGAGAAAGATGTTCTACAATGTTTTTGACAGAGAAGATAATTTCTTAGGTTTTCAAGTTTATTTGAAGAAAATTTCAATTGTGGTCACCAGTAATGCCAAGGAACTTATAAACACAGTTAAGTAACAAACAATTTTTACCGTCTTAAATCCAACTCTCCTTTTACAGAGCTCTTAGGGACATTCAGTTGAACAAATGGTGTGGTTTTGTTACCACTTTGCTACAAGCACCTTAATGACTTTCTAATGTCTTTAACAAATGCCCGTTCTTTAGCATGGCATAAAAGGAATTTAAAGTTTGTCAGTTTAGCTGGTTGGGTGGTGGCACACACCTATAATCCCAGCCACTCAGGAGGCTGAGGCAAGAGGATCTCAAGCTCAAAGCCAGCTTCACCAATTTAGCGAGTCCCTAAGCCACTTAGCCTGACCCTGTTTCAAAATAAAAAATATAAAGTACTGGGATATGACTCAGTGGTTAAGCACCCTTCGGTTCAATCCCCAGTACCTAAATAAATAAATAAATAAATATTTGGCTGTTTACTTTCCCAGACTCTCAGCATGTCTTTATAGTTTCCAGGTTTTCTGAACTGCTCTCTTTCATACAGGTTGTTTTCTGCCTTTATCAATAGATAAATGCTTCTTTCACTGAGGCTATGCTAGCTGTTACTCCTTTTGCTTTGTTATAATCTTCAAAAACATAAACAAAATGGGGAGAGTGAAAAGGGACAATCACAGTAGCATAGAAACAAGAATCTAGGACGGATGTCTCGAACATTCCTTATTATCTTGGTTTTGCAGTCATTTTGTCTGTGTCCTTCAAAATATACCTTATCTTTTCTGCCTTGATCACCTCACTGATGAAATGGGAAAGATGGAGCAGGAAACCTCTCCATTTCTAATTCATGTGGTCATCTGCTCCCATGTAGTTAAGAGTGAGGAGAAAAAAATGAAAATAAAGACCATATGGAATGGGATAGCAGAACTGAATCAGACTTTTGCCTTTCTTAAGCTAGCAGAGATGGATATGAGAAAACATAAAGGTATGTGACCAAGTAGAAGCCATGCTGAGAAAAGAAGCTGAGAAATTAGGAGTTAGTCCACAGGAGTAATCCATTCTTTCATCACAAAATGATTATGATTTAAACAGACAGGAAGAAAGGAGAGCATATACAGAATGATTTTGAGAGATGGGGGTAGTGAAGATAGAAAAAAAAATGGGCATGATTGGACACCACAATTTTTCTACCTATCAACTATTTACTGGGAATGTAACAACTAGGATTTTCTGCCACAGACTTTGGGACTGAAATAGTAATCTTGTCCTTATAGAGGATTGTTAAGATTGTCACACAGCAGCATTGTTACCAGCATGACTGTATGAGAGGCCCAATTGACTGAAATTATAACTTGCTTCAGTAATGCTTGGCAGCTGGCTTTGGGAGAAGAAGAGGCAAGTGGTGCTTCTTAAGGTTTTGGTGAGGAGATGGAGATCAGAGATGAGGAATCCTAGTGAGCTTGAGTTTTATTTAAAGTTCAGTTCTGGTTCATTGGGAAGACAAATGAAGTCAGAATAGAAGAAGTCAGAGTGAGGTCAAGATGAGGGTGAAGAGTGAATACTTTCTAGTTATGATATTCAGTTACAAATGATTCAAATTTGTGATTTTAAACAAACTAAGCATAACAAAAATACATAATGCGCAAGGCAAGAAGCCAGTATTCAGAAAGCAATCTATTACAGCTAAATGAAAATTATTAACTCCAGTTGTACACTTGATTACCTGAGCAGTTTCAATTGACTTGGGTTAGACTCACTATGAGGAAATTTGAGATTGTGTTTTGCAGTTTTTGGCTTTGTTTATATTCTTCACACAAATACTGAAGTGCAAGTCCAAGGAATTAAGGTAAGATCTGTTTTTTTTTTTTTTTTTTTTTTTTTTTTTTAGGTTTCCTCTCAATCTTTATTTGTAAAGAATTCTAAATAATGGTTTATTGAGAAAACAAAGAAGAGTAATTTGGGACTACGATAGAAATGTTCTAACATAAAAGTATTTTAGATATTTTACATGAAAAGGTAGATCTTTAAATGTTCAATCTCTTGAATTTTAGTTTTTAAGCAATTTGATATTTTTGCATAATTTTAACCAAAATAAAGTCCAGTAGAACCCTCAGTATTTATCAGTGCATTTGAAAGTGTGAGTGGACAACAGTGTGTAGATTAGTTATTGGATTTCTTCCTGAAAGATAGATATTATCTCGCTATCTTAAACAATAATGATTCACTGGTAGAAAAAGAAAAAGAAAGAAAAAAGAAAAGATATAACACAATTTATTTTTGCAGAAGGAAATTATTTTTAGTGAATCATGATTGAAATATAATAAAAATAATTATATAAGTGTGATATCACCTTTATTTACTTAAAAATCAATTTAGCGCATGGCCATAATTTTTTGAATTCCTAGAGTCATTCTCAGTCTTCCTATTTTATTTAATGTAATATTTATGATTACATGAAGCACTTGGTTAAAACCAGGTGAAGGGTTATTGTCAATAGAAAATAAATTTATTATTTCTCCTGAAATAATGGCAGGTTTAAATGTGTACAGGGCAGCAGTAGGCAGACTATTCCACATGTGTGTATGTGAACTTGCTTTTTTGAAATGGGAAAATGGAGTCAGTATCTAATTAGTCATGACAAGAGAGGCTTGGCATCCACGCCTGTGTTTCAAACAGGGGATTTACCCAATAACCTGAAATGGGTGCACAGGATCTCTTAAAGGTAATGGACCCCTTTGGAACAAAAGTTTTGCTACTAAAAACTATGATATTGTTTTGGAACATGTTCATTCAATATGATTTTTTGAAGATATTTTGATAGTAAATGAATTGTTATTCTGCAGAGTATTAAAGGTAAAAAATTAATGAAAAATATCTGCACATGTATTTACATATATTATTTATTTATTAATATCTGTTTTTTGCTTGTCAAAAATTTATGTTGATGGTCTGATATTTAAGAAACTTCCACACACCTGGCTACATTTTGTGTCGCAGCCTGGAAATGATGAAGCATTGCTGTTGTGCAGCTGCAGATTAATTCTTGGACAGATTTTTCTGCTTCACTACCTCTTTTGTAGATGCCAAAAATAATTGCTGATTGTGCCAAGTTGTGTCTTTATCACCTGTCAAAGATCTTGGTGCAATTTTGTGTGGTATATCTAAGGTAAGAATGTGTTCATTTTTGCTTTTACTTTTATCATTTTGCTCTATTCATAAAGCATTCCTTTCTTTCATTGGCCTTTGTCATATGTTGTATGAAATAAGCTTGAAGTTCATGTAATATTGCTATATTTTTTTCTTTTTTCTTTTAAAACAACAGCAAAAAAGAGTCTATTTTTTTTTTTGCCACTTACCCATCTTTTGTTTTTTGATCTCATCAACCCCCAACTAGAAGAAAGAATAAAGATGAGACAAAGTGTGAATTGTGGACCAATTCAGGAGTATTTTTTCCCCCACAACTTTAAAAGACAGTGTTGGATGCTTCTATGGTTTACATTTTGGAAATATTCAAACTCAGTGTAATCATAAAGATTAAGTATATTTCTGTGAATTAAATCTTAACTCTTGTTTCAACACTACCTGATAATCATTTGGACTGGCTTATTTGTAAAAGTGTATACATAAATAGAATAGCACTGTATTCAAGGATAAAAACCTCAGTATCAGTTGTGCTTTTCTATTTTAGTGACAGATTTAATGATATTTTAATTGCATTTATATTTGCAAATGGAATGAAGGGTTTGAATTGATTTTATAATAAAATTTTGTAGAAATACATTGGTATTTTGCAATTACTTTCTACATCCATACCACTAAAAAGTTACCAAAGAATATGATCTGCCCTGGGATTCAAACATGAGAATTCTGAAGTTAAAAAAAACAAACAAACTTTTTTTCAATAAAAAGTAGAAAGTTAAATCATTTTAATTATGCAATCCAAAAAGGGATAAAATATGTACACTTACTGAAGTTCCTTGTATTTTCTCAGGTCATTAACTTTTAATTACCTAAGATGTACAGTCACTATAAAGGATTTAAAATATGTTTTATATCTGAGTAATTGGTAATAACAAAAGTGCCCTTTTGCATTAAAAATCAGTAGATGAGATGAGATACATTAGGGAAGAATATTTTCTTCTACTTATTATGCATTAGAAAAGAAAATATTGATATATATATTCTTCTGCTTCTACTTTGAAATATATTAAATTAATATACTTTTTGTGAAGACTAGACTCAAAATAATACAATTGGTAATTACAAAATTTAGTTGTCTCTAAGAAGGTCGTTTTGTATTAGGAATGACTAAGCAGAGTAGATACCTATGCTTATCTGATTTTGATGAATACATTTTGAGGGTTTGCTCTACTCACCCAACAGGATGCTGGCAGAAGCAGAAGGCTTGCACTAGGTCTTATGGAGAAGACTGACAGAGAAGATGCTGGGGCCAAGAGATGTCACCTGGCAAGTCTCAATGACCAGGACATACATCCAGTACATTTACAATATTTGCGGCAATTAGAATCATGGGCCATGAACTATAGAACGTACAAGCATATATTGAATTTAAAAACAAAAAGCTACATATATATGTATATGTATGTATGTATGTATGCACATTTCCTTGCATGCACTGCGTACACAGATATACATATATTTTGTGAGTTTTTTCATATTTTACTATACTTTGTAGCAAAAGCAGCTATGTTTTTGTTTAACTGGGTCTATTTGAAACATTTCTAATTAAGTTTCATACATTTGTTGTAGATTCACATTTGGAAAAGAGGAATGAGACAAATCCAGACCTGCCTGGGTTCTGTCCCAAGAGGTGGGGGTGTTCTCCAAGGTGTTGTTTCAACTCTGTCTACCCTCTGGGTGGTTCTTTCTCTTCATCACCTTCATCTTTGGGGATAGGAGAGTTATTGCTGTCCTCTTCCTACCTTTGGCCTCCAAGGTTGTTTTAAGTCTTGGACAATCAAATATTTTCAATCTAGACTTGAAGTTAATTTGAAGTAAAACCTTCTCACAACTTAGACTTTGAAGTTATTTCAGCCAGTTTTGTGTGCCATAGCCACCAGTTTTTTTCTAAATTCTCAATCGTTAATTTTTTTTTCTTTCATTTTCATCCTTCATTTCTCTGTAGCTCCTCTTCCTTCTTCCCTTTTTTCACTCTTCTTAATGGCAGACAATTATAGCAATTTTAAAAAGTCCTCTTAAGTGAGATGGTTATACCCCTTAATCTGATTATCTGCTCCTTCATTTCGAGATTCAACACCTGAATCAACTGAGAAATAATATTGGTTTCTACTGATCAGGTTTGTTTTCTGGTTTGTGTTTTTCATTTTATCTACATTTCTCTTCCAGAATTCATTCTCCCCTCAAATATGGAACCCTCTATCTCACCATGCAAATCATCTAGTCATTGACAGAACTCATCTCTTGCAATGTTTTGTTAGAGACAGCCAAGAGTAACCAACACACATTCTGACTTTTACCAGACACTTCTCAGATTATACGTCTAGTTGTTCATCGTCTCCCTTCTAACTATCTCTGGCCTCAATTCCGCAGTGTTTACCATGGTGGAGCAGGGACTGAAGTCACAGGCCTACCATACCTGTGCCCTCATCTGCTGCTGCCAGCCTTAAATTCAGTTCTGCATATTTAGGTTTTCTCATACCAATTTGTACCTTATGGTACTTAAAGTTAGCTGGTAAAATGTCAGCACGGATATTTCACCAAATCAACAAAATTTAAGTTAATTGTCACGCATATAGAGTTCAGCTGATGTCAGGGAGGTGGCTAGGGATTGTGTTTCTCACAGTCACTTAGCGACCCTGGCTCCTTCCATCCCCTGGAGTCTCAGTCTTTTCTGGATCCTGTGCATCTGGCTGACAGATGGGAAAGTAAGTAAGGATGATATGTGGGAGATTTTAATGACTCAGGGCTAAAAACCACACATATTAAAAAACTTCTGCCCATTTCTGTTGGCTAAAATGCAGGTGTATGACCATACCTCACTACAAGGGGTCTATGTGTCCAGAAAAAAAGAAATGGACTTTATGTATGATTAAGAAGTCTCTGCAGTAAGCAATAAGCAAACTTTATTTTTTTTAATTAAGGTTTGGATTAACTATAAATTTCTGTTTTTTGTCATAGATTTGGAATAGATAAATCATTTTTCCAGAAAAGGCAGTTTTCCTTGTCTATACATTCAATGTCCCATCATAACAATTTCTTAATCATTTAAAATAGTAGTTGACGAATTACACCCCATGGATAGATTGCCTGCTTTTGTTGGTGAAGTTTCGTTGGAGTGTGGCTTCTCCCATTTTCTCACATATTATCTATGCTGCTGTTACACTAAAAAGTCGGTGTTGATTAGGTCCAACAGAGACCTTACTTTAAGAAAACCTTTCTGACCCCTGACTTAGAGAATCCAAAATCAGCTTTACATATAACTGCTTAAAATAGTGAATAAAAGACGCTATTCTGTCCATGAATGACCTCTTTATTGATCTCAAACCAATCTCAGCAATATTTTATTTAAGGAAAAGAATTGTGATTTACTCTCTTTTTAACTTGACAACATCATTTTCAATACCTGAGTATCAAAGAATTAAATGCTTCATGTAGGAAATAGACCTTAATTATAAAATCAATGTGATTTTGGCAAACTACCAGACCTGAACTTCCTTTCTCTATCTTTCTCCACTTGATCAAGATGCAGTAACACAGAGAGATTTTCAGAGCATACACTGCCAAACCTCAAGTGAGAAGTGATGCTTAATATTCGGACAATGAAAAATCTGGAATATTGTCTATATCCTGGAATTGTCTGATAAATAGGGATTTGCATTATGGTCAAATTTAATGAAAATAGCAAGCTTACATGGAATATTCTTTCAGCCTCAAAATTATGGTGTATATATATTACCCTCATATTTTTAAAAACTGATAGACCAATATTGGTACATAGGTAAACTGTTGAAAGAGATCTGGACCCAAAACTTCACATCTAAACTTTATGTCCACTACAGTTTCCACTGTGACACACCTATTTTCAAATTACTCAGTCTATGGTTTTCAGTGAATTTTCCAAATGGCCTCAACTTTTCAACATGGTTTTGTTGTTTAATCCTTGGATAAAATGAAAACTCTCCTTAACTCTTTGCTAGGTGCTTTACATGACGTATCTTGTTTATTCTTCAACAAGGTTTACATTGTGCATCAGGATCATTGTTACAGAGGTGAAAATAAGGTCTCAAAGAAACCAAGTAATTCCCTTAAGTTTACACAGAAAAAAAAAAAAAAAAAAAAGAGAGCTCTAAATTTATCATCTTTTGCTAGCTATAATTTTTTGCACTTTCAAATGTTTTGAAGGAAACAGAAGAAAGTGTGATGAGTAGGTAAGTTGAGTAGGAGAACTGCTATGCACAGTGACCATAGCAGTCCCCTCTGAAGAGGTAACAGACTGAGGCTCATGTTGGAGAGTCTTTCATGAGAAAATCAACAAATGATTTCACAGTGGAAGAAATAGCAAGTATAGATACTTTAAAAGGAGAAAAATATGATCTTCTCCAGTCTACTAAGCAATATTCTAATCATTATTCTTTTCTGCTCAACACATCTTTTAAGTTAACTTCAGAAATTTAACTTTTGATCCAAAAATATTCATCAATTTCACTCTTAGATTTCAGATCTCTGATGAACGTCTTCAATGTTTCATCTCTTTTTGTCAAGGTTTTGAACATTTTAATCAAAGTTGCATAATATTTGTTTCTTAAGTCCCCAATTTTAATCTGCTGGTTTAAGTTTTTTCAATTGGGTGTTGGTCATCTATTCCTATCTTCAGTCAAACCCAGTGATTTTCAGTTGAATGCCAATCATTGAGTGTAAAAAGCATGTAGAGATTCTGAATGAAATCACTTTTGTTTAGAGACAATTTCATATTCCTCTGGTAGGCAGGTGGATAGATCCCTTTGATCCCATTTGATCTCAACTTTCTCAACTGCTCTAGGCTTTGCAAGACTGTCTGGTTTACTTGGTTTTCACAACTACAGACTACATTTCCAGTGGTCTCAACAGACATTTTTGGGCATTTTACATCTCTTCCTTCTTTGTGGACAGGAAGGTCCATCTCTTGTCTTCCTAAAACTATCAGATTGTTAAAATCTCTGTTTACCATCTTTCTCCAAAGGTTTTGACTTTTTCTCTCTGCATGCAAAGATTAAGATTTGGCAAAGACCTGATGGGAAAGGAACATAAAATGTCACTTCATTTCTCTGTGACTGTCTTCTTGCCCAATTTGCCTCCTCAAGTTCCTAGTAAACACCACCTCTAATATTTTCCTTTCTCATCCCAGTGAGTCAGCCAAAATGAAGTCTCTGATGTTGCTTTCTGTTCAGCCTTTCCATCCTGCCCTGGGAATTTGCCAGTGTCCAAAATGAAAAACAATTTGTAAATGTAAGACTCTTCATCATTGCATTTCTTTTCTCTTCAGGATTTTGACCCCTCAAATGTTGGCTCTCTTCTCAGGTCCAAGATTTCTCCAAACTGCAGATTGTTAGTTTATTTTTATTTTAGCCAGTGTTAATGTTTTTCTGGAAGAAGAGTCTGTCTGACAAAAGTTAAACATAGACAGGAAAAGAAGACTAGAAGGTAACTGGGTTTGAATTCCCTCTCTATAGTAATAATATGTTTTTGTAATAATTTTTTAAAAAGTTTCTCAATGGAGGTTTTCTTTGCTCTGAATGAACATAATAATGATAGTTAATGAGATTGCTATGATAATTTAAATATCTAGCTATAGCTCCCCCAACAAAGTTCCTCACCAACAATAATCAAACAAGAACTATTGGTCTTCCTTATTCCTTCTATTTTATTCAAAGGTTATACATTTGACTGTTCATTGATCCATATTTATTAGATCAGTGACATTTTCATGATATATGCAGTAAAGTTTGAGTGAAGATAGAGAAGAAACAATATGAATACAGCATAGCCTACATGGAAATATATCAAGAAGTGCATTTGATCTGCATATTAGGTACCTTTCAAATTTAAATTTATCATGAACTTTTATCATTTTTACTATTATTACATAAAATGACTTAACACTGAATAAACCAGAAAAGTATATAAAAGAATACATAATAGAATTACTTAATTTTATTTGTTATCTACAATTCATGAGATGTGTGTTGATTGCTTTTGATTGTGATAAAATTTATATAATATATGAATTGATGCAAGCTAGATTTTGTGAAAAACAGATTTTAAATGCATTTTAAATGCTATTCCTTGTCCACTTATTCCTAAAGGTATTACTAATATTTTTGTCATCTGCATGAATATTAACAATCATTTTTACATTTTTAGTTAATTGATTATTTTATTTACCATCCTTCAAAATCTTTTCAAAGGTATAAATCTATAGTAATTGAAAATGATATCTTCATTTGTTATTTTTCACTGTGAGTTTCCAAAATACAGATCTGTGGATTCATTTTCATGGTAGCTGATTACTTATCACTGCACCTTTCCGGGGCTAGCAGCCTCGCAGATCAATGAGAAACTCATTGCCTTGAAAGAGATTAGGTGATAGGTTTGTCGGAACAATTTGCTGCAGTCAAGAAATGTGTAAAATTAATAGATTGTTCTCAAAATTCCATCCAAGAATTGAGCAATTTAATCATTATATATTTTATTTTCTTCTGAGGCAATATGAATTAAAAATAAATCCAAGAAAATAACTCAATAAAAAGGAATTCAGAGAGCAATAAGTCACAGACAAAAAAAAAAAAAAATAGCAACTCAGATGTAGGTCAAAAGTTCACCTTCCTAAAAGACAGTAGGTATTAAGCAAGTGATCATTGGGATTGATCAAATCAGATCAAATCAGGCCAATTACTGTAGATGAACTCCTTAAGCACCCACACCCAGGCTCAGATCAGCACTGCTGAAGATTCAGTCTAACACAGGAGAAGAGAAAGATCTGCTAGATACATGCACACACCTAAAAAACCAAAAAAACAACAACTTTCAGAATTTTGCATTTTCTCAGTCAATAATTTTCTGAAGACTTATGAGACCAATAAATTTTTATTTTGCCAAGAAAGACAAGTTTTTCATTTTTCCTTTTTGGAAAGAAAAAAAATTAGCTTTGATTTAGTTTTGAAAATACAAGAATTGTTTTTTCAATGGAAATAAGAAAAATGTAATATAGAACAAATATTATTTTAAGAAAAAATAATACAATTATAAAAAATCTCACATATGGATGCATACGTATACACATACTCACACACACTTATTACATGGTCACTATTTTCATTTAAAGCACCATCAAAATAAGTGCAGATCAGCTGTTATACTGTTACATGCTTATCTGGGAGCATGGGCTGCTCTCAGTTTATTACTCTATTTCATAAATTTTTGAATATATATGTGACATTTTCCTGTTTATTGAATCTCTTCCTTTTTGCTAATACTTTTAGTTATTATGATAGCGTGTTTTAATTTCTCTTAGACATTGAACATAAATGTGTAATACTTTTTAAAATTTGGAAGTAAGTATGTGTTTGAGTAAGGAGACGAGATAATACAGAAAGCCCTCCTTTGAACTAAACCTAATAACTTATTTTCTAAATCACTGATAATCAGTATACTTGATCACTTTTTAAGCTAATTTCTACAATTGTAAAATATAAATGCAATACAACACTTATAAAAGAAGTCACTACATTATTAATGTTTATTTTGCTCTATGGGATATTTATTGGAATAACCCAGAGAAAAAAATTCACTAGAAAAAAGCACTGAATTCTCACTCTGTTCCAGGCTTCCATTGACTTAGAATCTGTTAAAATGAAGAAAGTAATTTTTGTTGTTGGTTGGTTGTGGTGTGTTAGAAGATTTGAATTAGTTACCAATATCTACGGGGAGCATTTACACAAGATTTTAGATTCAAGCTACTTTTGGACAATCCAAAGCGGTGGGCCAAACTGAACCTCTGTTACCACACTGCAGCAACTGGAGTTGACCAGCATCTGCTCCCATGTTGACATCATTCTCTGGTCCCACAACCCTCACCAGTCTGATGGCTCCTTTTCACAAGCCTTCATTAAGGAGCACCAGAGTTTAGCCTGAGTGAAGAGTCCTTCAATTATCTGTTTAACCTCTAGAGTCAGAGCAGATAAGTTAATTTTAGGGAATAAAGTCTTCCCTTTATCTTTCTGCTTCCCACTGAATCCTTAGTACCCAATATAGACTGGTTCACAGAATTGGTTCTTAAATGTGTTGTGAACGAATTATGTGTCATGAATGAGTGAGTACAGTGGGTAAGAGGGAGGGACTAGAAGCAAGAGAAAGTAGTTTCTCTTTCTACCTCCCTCTGGCTCTGAAGCTCTGTGCCTAGTCAATTCTCTGCAGTCAGATTTTGTTCCTTCAGTCCATTCTCCCCACTGTGGATTCCAGGGAATCCCAGAATCATAAACACTGTGGCAGTAAGGAAGTCTCCAGAAGGGCAAGTATAGAGCTTGAGGCATGCCAGCCCTGTCCTGAGTCTTCGATTTACTCCTGTAGATAGGTGGCCGCAAATAGTCTGGTCCATTGAAATGGACATACCTTCTCCTTCTGGGTGCTGAGCAGACCTGAGAAGATGGAAGGCCAAGGGTGGGGTCAGTTGTCAATGTACCTGAGCTTTCTTTGTTCAGACAATCTAGTGTATCTCCCTTTGCTTTGGTTACCTCTTCTATAAAATGTCTCTCTCTCACTAGGGTTTTGTGAAGTTTAATGAACTTGTACGTATCAAGAAATGAGCAGAGTGTCTGGCACCTAAGAAAGACTCCTGATGGGTGCAGTGGTGCATGCCTATAATTCCAGTGGCTCTGGAGGCAAAGGAAGGAGGATTGTGAGTGCAAAGCCAGCCTCAGCAAGTGTGAGGAGCTAAGCAACTCAGTGAGACCCTGTCTCTAAATATAATACAAAATAGGACTGGAAATGTGGCTCAGTGGTCAACTGCCCCTGAGTTCAAACCCTGGAACCAAAAGGAAAAAAAAAAAAAAAGACTGTACTGCTGTTGACTAATCCTATAGTTATGAAGAAGAAACCTGACTGGGCTCAGCATTGTGAGTAAACTCCAGGGAAGACAGCATCTCCTTTCCCTCTGGTTTCTAAGAATAGTGGCCTGGCCTCCCAGCTGTCCTCTGGAGGAAAGGTCTTGTGGTTCCAGAGTTTGCTGAATCAGTAGGCAAGTCTGAAATAAGAGCATGGGAGTGGGCAGGAAACAGCCTGTGAGGACAATCTGATGCACACCTGGAGAAAAAATGGACAGGGTTGGGATCTGACTCTTCCACTGCCTGGGAACATGGCAGAATCTGCATCAAATTTTAGCAAAAACTGATCAAAATTTTGTTTTAAATCAGCAGAAGAAAGTCTGTATTTTTTTCACATGTATAAGAGCATGTGTCTGAGACTCAAAACAATCATGATTATAAACACTTGATAAAAAGAAAGAATGATAGAGGAATATAGAAAAGAGGTGTTTTAAATACTACAATTTTTGATTTTAGGAATGATTTATAAAAATTTATTACAAAATTTAAGAACAAATATCTATAAATATCTGATCCAATCTCCAGAAATAAAAGATCAAAAGGCCCAAGAGAGATTATCCATCTCGTCATGTTCATAAAACATATTTATCTTTGTGTGTGCATGTGTGTGTGGCAGTAGGACTCGAACCCAGGTATGCTCTACCACCATGCCACACCCCAGTGCTTTTCAGTTTTTAAACTTTGAGACAGGGTTTCACTAAGTTGCCCAGGCTGACCTTGAACTTGCCATCCTCTTGTCTCAACCTCCAGGTAGCAGGGATATTATTAAGCATATACTACCATACTCAACCATATGTATCATTTTAAAACAATATCCTGATTATAGATAAATGTACCCAAAGAATCAAACCAAGAGTCCAGAGTCAGAGTGCTGTACTGTAGGGAAATAAGGTGCAAATAAATACCTCTCATTTGGTAACAGATGGAGTGTTTTCCATATTGTGTGAGACAACATTGATACATTAAATGAAGCAAAACTAAGTTAAATGCCTAAATAAAACAAAGGTGAACTATGATGAACAATATAAAATTATAAAATTTAAAAAAGATATTTTTCTGTATTCGTATGTAAGAAAGTTTTCCTTGATAAGAATCAAGAACACAAAGCATGAAGGAATTAGATTTTATTACATCAGTAATAATTGTTTTAATAAACATCAACAAGTATAAACTTTCCATAAACGTCACCATACAAGATTTTTGCATTAATCAAACCCAATATGTATTATTATCAGGAATAGTATGGAGTTTGCAAAATAAACAATAATGAAATGAAGACAGGTAACATTATATAAATAATTAAGGTATTAATAAATAACATATAGAAGAAAAATCTGATGGTTAATAGGTATTTGGAGAAATTCTGATAAGTAGAGTCATGCAATTAAAACAATGAGTACATGCTCTAGAGCCCAGCTGAGTTAAAACCTTTCATTTGATCACTAGCATTTATTATGTCAAAAACATTCAATTTTGGCATGGTACAAACTGGAGAGTGGGCGTCATTCCCATGGGTTCCCTTACCAACTGCCTTCTGGTGGGGTTGGGCAGGTGAAAACTCTGGATAGAGCTGGTGAAGACAAGAAAGGACTTATGGTATTCTTTCTTTCTTTCCTCCTTCTCATCGTCCTCTCTGTAGCCTCCCCTCTCCTTTCTTCTTTGGTTGGTCATTTTGCCACAGGCGTTGTTTCTTTAAATGGTTGTAACTCCTCCCTAGATAGTTCCTATTTCTGTGATCCTAACACCTACAGAGCAGTTCCTGACATGTTTCTGGAAACTTCTAGATTTTCTGATGTCTTGATTTCAGTGAATCTTTCCCTATTCCTATTCCAGCCCTAGAATAGGATAAGATAGGAAAGCATAAGATAGATAGGATAGGATAGGATAAGATAGGATAGGATAGGATGGGACAGCAACTGTTTAGAATATCTCATATTGTCTCCATCCCTGGTGATCCTGCCATTCTGTGGTTTGCTTCATCACTGTGATTGGATTGTTTCCCCAATTTTTTTTTAAACACCAGTTTTAAATAATTCTCTGTGTTGAATTTGTAACTAAAATACTAGAGCAGTTTCTGTTTTCTGATCAGAATCCTACTGATGTAGTTCCTGATATTGGGAGTGGTCCCAGGAAACACCTAAAATGGAATACTGAGACTGGGAAGCTGATGTGCTTACCCTCCACTCCAGTGATAACCTCCTTGCAGATAGAAACCGATGTAACTAATCAGTGACAGGTGTGGGCAGAATTAGTGCAGCTAAGTGAAATAGTGGTCGATAGCAACTATTTAGAATATCAAGTGATGGCTGCATGTGTTCACTGTAGTAACAATGATGGCCACAAAACACTGGTCATTTCTGCAACTAAGGGTTTGCATAAAAACAATGGAGAAGCCCAGGGTTATGCCCTTTTCCCTGCTCTCTGCCTCAAAATGGTATTCAGTGGTTTTACCTACTGGTCCATTCCACTGAACGTCACACAGTTTTATTATATTGGTGATATTTAGTTTGCTCTTGAACTGCTGCTAGGAGCAAGCACTCCAAATGCCTTGCTAAAATTACTTTGAGTCAGAGGTTGGGAGAAAAACACCATGAACATTTAGATTACTGTTACTTAAGTTCCTTGGTATAGAAGACTGAAGTATGTTCATGCATTTCTTCTAGACTAAAAGATTACTTTTGATTGTGGAGATAATATATGCTGTGTTTGGTGTGCTACTCCAAGGAATTTACTGAATAATGTGAACCCTTCCTGCTATTGCCTAATTCTGTTTGCTTCAGCATCTGTTTGGCTTATCACTGATAAAGCACCCTGTATATGAAATTCCCTGTTTAAAATAAACCCTGGAGTAATATTCCATTGTGTATATATATACCACATTTTCCATGACATTTGACAGTAAATGGATGGAACTGGAGGATATCAGGCTAAGTGAAATAAGCCAGTCCCAAAAAACCAAAGGTCAAATATTCTTTCTGATATGTGGATGCTAACCCATAATAAGGAAGGGTAGGGAAGGGAAGAATAGAAGTTCATTGGATTAGACAAAAGGGAATGAAGGGAAGGGAGGGAGGATGGGAATAATAAAGACAGTAGAATGAATGGGACATAAATTACCTATGCATATATGAATACACAACCAGTGTAACGCCACATCATGTACAACCGCAAGAATGGGATCCAAATTGCAATGAACTGCACTCCATGTATGTACAATATGTCAAAATACACCCTACTGATATGTATAT
Source organism: Sciurus carolinensis (assembly GCF_902686445.1). NCBI lineage: Eukaryota > Metazoa > Chordata > Mammalia > Rodentia > Sciuridae > Sciurus > Sciurus carolinensis. Next base: position 100,879,385 of record NC_062221.1, on the reverse strand, counting down.
CTGAAAAAACAAATAAAAAATAAAACACTAGAGTGACTTCTACTTTCTCAAACATCCACTGACATATAAAACATGTATCCAAAGTCATAATCCATACAAATTATGCAGAGCTTGTATGTGGAAGACAGAAACCAAAGAATATGGGAATAGAGGAGGAAACTATTAAACTGTACAAAAGATGGAGCTTGAGAGAGCATACTACATATGAAAGAGTGTAATTAACTCTGCTAATCTCAAATGAATAAAAAATTGTATTCATGAAATTAAGATCATGTGACCTGTTGAAATTTAAATATATTCATGGTGGCAAAATTAGAACAAAATCTTCATCTTTTTTTGCAAGCTATTTTTATGACATTTGCTACCATTCCATATTTGTTTCATGCTTTAATTTTTATTCCACTGTTGTCAAGATCGTTCTTCAGAGGAAAAAAAAGGCTATGTATTAAAAATGCAAACTATGAAGCTGAGCATCTTGAGGGTGGGAACTGCACACTTGAAGGAGGAGAGTTATTATGAGAAATTCCATTAAAAACACAGTGCTACATTTTTCACCCAAAGCTCTGTGGTTTATTTTTCTGTCTTTGGGAATTTCACAAACAACTCGTAAAGTTCTAGCCAAACCTTTGAGGTTTGCTTTTCCATAAGTGTACAGAACAAGCCAAGGGCTGTAACTGTAGCCAAATGAAACAATGGAAACCACAAGACCTGCTGGCCTCACTCCTCTTTCCTTTACTTGATTTTGAGCCCCCCGAGAGGAAGCCACCTGAGTCGCATTTGTATATGGTTAGAGCTCTTGAGAACTGGGTTTGCTCACTAATGGTTCTTGCTTAAATTGAAATAAAAGGATGAAAGTGTTCAATACTAAGGAAGCAGACACATTTTCGTCCCTACTGTTCCTGTTGTTCTTTTATTTATTTATAATCTTAATTGCTAACACTTGAAAGGACCCCCTGCAGAGGTTCACGCAGCCCCAGTGTGCTTCTGTTTCCAGGCATTCTGGAGGGCCAGTGATAGACACCTCCTTAGAAAAACCTTTAAATGAGTGGAAGACAAATATAGTGGATGGCACAGCCCTGCCTGGAGCAATAGATTGAATACACACACCACTTGCCATAACGCACTATATGCTGCTTAAGAGCAGAGTTAACACATTTAAAGATTCTTTTATTATTCTCTGGTAAGCATCAGCATTTTATTGAGTAAAAGTTATTTTTAACTCTACTCAATCTATTGCCCTCGTCAGGGCTGTCTCATCCACTGCATTTGTCTTCCATGTCTCCAACCTCCTGGCACCATGCCCTTCTACAAGTCCCAGTCCTTATTACATGGTAGTGAAAATTCAATTTTGCTAAGACTCAGTGAGCAATATAATCTCTGGAGCCTGATTGCTGGAGTTACTTAACCATTGGTGCTTCAATTTCATTGTCTACTGTATTCTTCATAGAATCTCTGTGAGATTAAATAAGTGAATACAAACACAATGCTCACAACAGCATGTGGCACAGTGGAAGTGGTCAACAAATATTTGTTGCTAGGAGCAGCAGCAGGAGTCCTATGTCCCAGAGGCATGTTAGGTATAAAGTATGAAGAAAATGGGAAACTGTATGGAGGCCTTTTAAAATATTAAAACTTTTAATTGACAACATTTGATAACCCATCTTCCTTCCTTGCCAATGCCATTTGTGTTTGAGATTAAAAACTAAAGATAGATAAATAAACTTTCATACTGAAGTTTCTTGCACTCAGAGAAGAGAGCTCTTAGCAGGGCACTTTTACTCACTAACCTATTTAATTATTCACTTATTCTTTCAGTAATTATTGAGTTACTGTTTCTGCGTATGCTGGGTAGGGTAATTCTGTCCACTGTAACAAATGAAGTCCAAGATGTCAATGCCTTGACAAAATATGAATTTAATTCTGGTTCATGCAACAGACCAATGTGGATATTTCTGGGTGGAAAGAAGTTTTCCTTAATACGATGGTTCATGTTTCCTCCATCTTGAGGTTCCACTATCCCATCCTCACCCCACAAGGCCTCAAAGAACTATTATTCTCACTACAAGATGGAGTGCAAAAGGTGAATTAATTAACTAATTAATTAATTGATTTTTTAGTTCTGGAAATAACAAATACCACTTCTACCTGACAAGACTCCATCCAGATACAAGAGCATTTGGGAAACATAGACCATGCATGAGTAGCTGCTTATGAAAAACGTGCTGTCTTCCATGCTGGGAGACAGAGATAAATACAGGACCTGCTCTTATCTATCAAGGGAACAGTGGTGGTGGTGGAAGGCACAGTTTGGAAACCAGGAGATAGAATTCCCCACTGTACCTGGAAAGGTCATGTAATGCTTTGGAGAGGGTGTGGACACCACTGCCGATTCTCTGAGTAAGTATGGTTGAGTGATACAAAAGGAAGACTGTCCTGTTCTATGAAGGAGCTAGGATTTCCAGAGGCACCGAGGACAAGAGACTCTATAAAACAGGAGCATGGGTGGGGACAGCGAGCGGGGAGAGGAGTTATGTTCAATTAAACAATGTTTTGTAGGAGACATAAATTAACTTGTAGGAAAAAATACCCTGAAGACAGAGTGTAATATACTTGAAGAGCCAGTTAACAGATGAGAACACATAAGTGGAGGGAGGTGGACATGGTAAATTCTAAAGGAAATTAAAAGAAGTTCTGATATTTTACCTCCCGTATGGCCACTCTTCTCTACGTGATTTCTGCCCTTTTTCTCATGTTTCACAATGCAAACATAAATAAAACAAAATCAATTAAGTTTTATGAGTTCTTAGAGAACAATAAATTATTTTTAATTTCTGTAAAAGTTAAATTGCAAAGCAATAAGAATAATGAAAGTCAACATAAACACACAGGGCACTATATACTTAAGCATAGTGAAGGGATCCATCACTATGCTGAAAACTCAAAGTAGGGGATTTAAAACTACACAAATACACACATTCCCTCTCTCTGTCTCTGTCTCTGACTCTCTGTCTCTCTCTCTGTCTCTCTCTCTCTCTCCCTCTTTTCTCCCTTGTCTTCCTATCTCTTTCTATTACATGGGGGAAAAAATCAATTAGGAATTGAGTATAAAGAACAGGGATGTTTAGCCTGATTTGTCTTTCTTTGGACCACTCACTTCTCTTACATATCCCATAGTCAATATTTCAGTGATTGTAAATCCACTAGGAGATTTAGCTTACTTATGAGTGAGCATCATCTATTCAGTATTTTCTGGGAATCTGGCAGTCTTTTGGGTTCATCAAATATTTGAGGAATATTTTCAAAGACACACATTGGTGAGGCCATCCAATGCCAAACTATCCTTAGCAACTTACCCTTGTTTCTTAAATAGCTTCCTTCTAGAGAAACTTAATCTGCATGTTTCCAATCCATTTAAAACGAGATCATCACAATATACTTTTGTAAGAGCTGTCAAAAATCCTTGTGAGAAAATTTCTTCATTTTTTTCAACACTATATGAAGATGTCGTATTTGTTAAACTTCAAGTGTGCTGCAAAGTTAAAAATCCCTGTAGCAACCAATTTTGAAAGTTGGCACTCGCTATTCTTTTATCCCTAAGGCATATAGTAGGTGCATTGTATATATCTTTTTCCTGCTTTTAGAACAGTGCTTGGAGTTTATTCATTTAGGTCTGAGTTCCTTCCCCTCACCAAGCCACAGCAATTCCTCCTCCATTTGGATCCTCTCCTGAATTCAAAAGAAGATACACAGGTGGAATGTCATGATAGCTTCATAAGAAAGCTTTGGGACATATACTTGCAATTTTCCATCCAAAATAATCCCATGCTCTTCTTCAAGGAAGACTGTTCAAAATCACTTTCTACCACAGGATTTCTGAATTTCATTGTAATTTTTCTTGGTATATTGTTTGCTAGACCATCAATCCTATCTGCAGATGACTATTGAGGCTCCATTTTATACCTTTTTTCTTATGGTAACCCAGAGAAATTAATGGTATTTGCCCAATCACCTTGTAAAACACTCTCTCTCTCTCTGTGTAAATATATTATTAGTGTTTTTCAAAAGAAAACATAGAAGATTAGTTTTCTTTATCAACATCACCTGAAAGGAATTTTGTTACTGCTTATCATAAACTCCATTAGTCACTGAAAAAATTGCTTGCCTTTAGTGTTCAGAAATGATTTTAGGTTTTATGTTAAGTGCCAAGATGTACACAGCAAAAAGATGAATCCACAAACAGATTGATCATTGTCCAAGTGCACTAGGTCTATGTGGGTTTCCTATTTTTAATGTTTATTCAAGTGAAATTGTGTTTCATATGATAATTACTGATACCATGTTTTTTGATTTGGAAGTTTTATGACTTATCAAACGTCAGTATATTTTAATGGAACCTTATAAGTGAAGTAATTCAATGAAATAAATTGTGGATCATATAATGTCCTTACTAATCATATTCTTTCTTTCCCTAACAACCTTCCATATTGATTGTTCTCTTATCTCCTTGTTCATCACATCTCAGTCATATATTAGTTTCTCCTTCTATATCTGAATTTCATTATTTTAGATCATTATGACAACCTAATCCAGCAGGTATTCTTTTCAGTAGTTTAAAAATAATGACTCCAAAGATGGTTTAGTATTATACTTGAACACAAATCTATCTGCCTTCACACCCAGCGTCTTTCCACCATAAACATTGCCTTCCTGAGCTTTGGTCAAGCTGGTTTCCAGTGTCTTCCTTTTCCTGTGTAAGACATCAGGGGATCAATTAGCTTTCTAATTTTTTTTTTTTTAGGCTACTTCTACCCATATCTAATCTGGGTTCCCCTCTTTCAATCACTTATGTTTCATCTCCCTACCTGCCTGGATTTTAGTAGTACATATTCTTTCATGTTCCCCATTTTTTTTTTCTGTGCTGTTTGGGGTTTTTATTGCAAATCACTATAGGAAATTAAATGGCACAACCATGTGGTTATCACAAAGGTTGCAAATTCTAATCAAATTCTTGAAAAATCCAGGTAATGTGCTTAGATATAAATTAAAAATCATATTTTAAAGTCAACATACTATAACCCGTATGCTCCTTTATATAAAGGAACAACTTAAATGTGCTTAAAAATTAATTTCACGATATCTTTTGTATTTATTTTCAGAAAGTTTTACAGCCTAAATGTTCCACTAACAGAAGTTATAAAGTTTTACCCTTTGTAATTAACAAGAGGAAAGTCAAATGTAATTAATCTTTGCCAACTCTCTGTTCCCCTATACACTTTAGCACTATCACTTTGGAAATCATTGAGATTTAGGTGTGATTGTAACTAATACATTCCCATACGTGTCTAACACCTCCTCTTAACAGCCCCAGACTTCCTTATGCACAATCATTCTGGAAAGTGTAGATTTATTCCCTTATGAGAATTTTCAAATAGGTGCAAACTGAAGTGTGAATGGCATTCATCTCACTAAATCAATTGGAATGCGACTGCTGTTAAGGTGGTTTTAAAAAAGAAATCTAATGCCTGTCTTAGTGATAAAGACATTGAATGCAAAATATCTAAGCACTGATATCTTATACAGAAATAGTTCAGGTAGTTTGATTTGCAGCTTTAATTTGGGAAGTTGGAGATTTTGATGTGAATTAAGGACAGAGGTTGGAAATCTGAATAAACAAGAAGATAGTTTGCTACAGCTGTGCACAGTGTATTACTGCTACGTGTTTCTGGAAAAGAGGTAAATGGTACTTTGCTCAGGTGATGAATCTCCCTGATCTTCTCATGCACGTGAGCACAATTTAAGGCCAGCTGTGAGGGTAATTTCATTTTCAAATAATTTATTCATTAAATAATCTCAGCAAAATCTTATTAAAATCCAATGAGCATGAGAAAGGGGGGAAGAACTACTATTAGAAACTAATCCATCTCATTGATTTAAGAAGCAAATTATTTTGTCATCTCCTACTCTGATAGATTGTGAGTTCCTTCAGTGAAAGTACTGGGTTTAGAAATATGTTTTCCTTCTGCTTCTTTCAGCAAAAACATACAGTAGGTATACTATAGGTGACTACACTAATTAAAAAATATATAAATACTACTGTTGTAAAAGATGGAGTGGGTTGATACTTTTCTATCTCATGTTTGGAAAGTGGAATTGTTTTCTTGTTTGTCAGACGGAATGTGTTAAACAGCTAAATACCGGGTAATTTTGACAGGTAAGTATTTTGGTTGGATACACATCAAACATTTGGCTTTAATTGAGGCTTTCATGTTTTTCTCAGGACACCCAGAAGTTTCCTTGTAAGAATATGTCCCTAAGTTTTTCCTTGTCACCATTTTGTTGATGCAGTATTTAATTTTTTAAATGTATTGCCTAAAGTATAATATTCTGCCAATTCAAAGAGAATTCACTGAGCATGAATATATATTAATTTTTCCACTTGGAAATACAAAACATCCATTTGGAGGCTACACGTTACTATTTTGTCCAAATTTACCAGATACAGATGTTTTTCAATGTATGAGAAGGCATATGACCAAGATCTGACAGGAATATGAAAATTAACTCAGTAGGTATCCCAAATTCTATTTACCCTTAATCTCCAGGTTAAACTTACACAAAATCAAAGTAACCAGTGAATTCATTCAATCTTGCTGTTTTAAATACATGACACATAAACTGTTTCATTGCCTGATTTCTAAGAAAAAGAGATAGATCTATACAGGGAGAGAGAGAGAGACTTCCTAACAATTTATTTTTGAAATCTAGAAGATAGCAAAAGTCCTGATACCCAGGAATTTTCATTTATAGCTGTCTTGATGATGACAATAGCTTCTCTTTTGGCTTTAAGAAGCATGCACTCCAAGACATAAAATGCCTCTCTCTTAAAGTACAAGAATAAGTTCATAGTGTATAGATTAATAATTTGTGGAAATGGCTCACCTGAAAAGATGGTTTATAACTTTATTATAAATCAAGAGATTTGTGATTTAATAATTTTTAACTTATTTTAGAAATGTACTTTCTCAGGAGCATGACATTCAGTATTGGAACTTGGGAATAATGAAAAGGCCAAAAAAAAAAAAAATCAGTATTTTTTTTAAGTATTACTGAAATGAGACCAAGACATTATTTGAGAGGCATCTGCCCTGGAGTCATTAGAAAGTTGTGCTTTATAGAAAAGCAAAGATAATTTTCCAGCTCTACCACAGCCTGAATGAAATATCCCTAAAGACCACACAGATCCCTTAGTCTGGACTGCAGGCTCAGCATATATTTTTATAGTGAGAAAAAGATGCCACAGTTTGCAAATATAATTTTACTCTAGGAACTAGAAAAGCATGTTGAAAAATGCATTCTATGTGAAAATTATTATTTTATTTTACAGACTAAACTTGTATTAAAACAAATAATAAATATTCATTGAACCAAGCAAAAAAAGCGAGTAAGACACATTCTATATTGAAGAAACTCACAGTATGGAAGGATGGAAAGAAAAGCATGAAGGCCATATTCTGACATGATGCTTGCTGATGTCCTGATCTTAAAGGCAGGTAAATCAGAAAACAAATCACCGATTGTGTCTATTTTGTTCACTGAAGCCTTTCTACATGAGAGGACCATTCAACATCAATAGATAGCTTAATTTCATAAGTTTAGTTAGCATAAATTGGTTCAGTTAAATTTTATAAGAAGTGGATCATTGAATGAACCATTGTCTCTGCCATTTACCCCTCTTTGTACATTTTAATGATAACACTATGTACTAGAAACAATTAATTGACTATGAATGTGTAATAATAATTTTGGGGTGGGAACAAACAAACTGAACCAAGTATCTTTGAACTACCTTAGTACTTCAGGAAAATGGATATAATTGCACGTGGGTGTACAACAATGTGTGCACATACAAATTCAATTAAAAGAAGATTGTGTAGACCACCTATTTTTTGTTACATAGAAGTTTTATTTGGAGAAGAAATAAAAATGGTGGATACATTGCACATATCTTTTAACTACCCTCTAAATTTTCTTTCTTTTCCTAACATTCCCCAGCTACAACATCTTGTACATTTTTTTTTAGTCTCTTAATGTTGCCCTTGTCAACCTAAGTCCACAATCCCTACCTAGAATCTTGTAATGTACCCAAAATCACAATTTGAAAATTAGTCAAACAATGTTTGATCATATCAAAACTTTGCCTTTAATTAAAGTTGGCTTTTTTTTATCAGTCAAGACCTTTGTGGGGAGACATATCTATAATTCTCAGTAACATGAGAAAATGTCAAGATAAGTTTTCTCTTTAAAAATATCAGCAAGTAACAGTGGTAATTTTATTTGTGAAATCCTCATTACATATAAGAAACTGCAAGTAAAATATCACTTGTGATTCTCAATGCAATACCAGAAGATATTTTCTTAACATGATGATGCTGATGCAGGATGTCATTAAGAACCTAGACAAGAATTTAAAACAAGGTTGTCTGATTTTAGCATTTCACTCTTTCTACTTTGATGGTTTTATACAAAATGGTAACCACAATACATTTTGAATATCTGAGCATAGGTGCTTGAAAATATATTGGCCAACAAAATCTGTAACAGATTTCCTAAAGACTCAAAAATATATTTGATCTCATCTTCTCTTTCTCTCCACCCCACAAAAGGATCTTCATGTACATGCTGAAAATAATTAATACAGGAATATTCCCCAATTGCTGAATGCTGTACTTTCAAGAAAACATCCATTGGTATAACCACAAAACCTTTTGATTGTGAAGGAATAAAAATCTTTCTTAAAGTGTCTTTTTAGGGAAAAATGGGCTTTGAAGATCTGGTTTCTTAAAATGTCATTCCATGAGTGATCTACAACACATACTCAAAGAAAAAATCTTTAACAATGAGTCTGCTGACAGCCAGGGAAATGTTGGTATAGAATATTTTAACCATAATAAAATGACTAATGATAAGTTTTTTTTTTTATTTTAAGTACCTGAAGGACACAAAAACATAAAATTTTAATTACATTTATCTTTCACAATTACACATTTTTCTGTGCTAATAAATTTATACTTTCAGAGTTCTTCAAATGTGTGTAGAAATAAGTGATAAGTTGACAGACATTGATCAGTTATGTATGTATAGATACATGTACACATATAATATAAATATGAATTTTATTTCTATGAACAAATTTTCTCTATTATGTCTAGAAATTTTCAGAATATTCCATTAGTAAAAATATATGTTTAAGTTTTTTTTCAGCAACCACTAAAACAGTATCAGGAATGTATAAGTTAAGGCATTAAATAAATAGAACAGGTATTATGATTGATCCACAGTTTCATGATATTCCCAGTGAGAGGAATTCAAATAAATGTCTAAAATAGCCTAGTGTAGTATTGAGAAGTGGCAAAGAATCACTTATAACAACTAAGAAACATATTTGCCAATGAGCTATTTCCAGGAATCTAATAATGTAAGACTATAGGAGATAAAAAAATTAAAATAAGTTTCAAGTTTTCTAATGATAACTAGCAAATTATAAAATAATTTTTCTTTACTTCATAAATGTGTTGTACTGCACAGAGAATTTACAGTTTTAAGGAAAATGATTGATGTGTTGAATTTGAAAAAGTTCACATAATTTAGTAATATAAACTCTTTTTCTGTTATGATTTGAAGCATTTGCAGCTGTAATGGCCTTTGAGTCTCTGGGATAAAGGCCTTAGCCAAAGCCAGGAGTTGCCTATAAAGATTTCTTTGACAGAAACTGGGATTGAATCCAGGCTCATTTCAGCGATATTTGTGGAGAAGAGGATTGAACTCAATATATTTGACCCAAAAGTGCATTTTTGGGGCTTGCACCATATTTATTAAAGCCTTGTGGCAAAACTAGAAGTTATTAAATGGGTGAGAGCTGGCTTATAAAGACACAACTCTGAGCAGTAATAGTTCAATTGGACATATTTTTACTGATCACCTACCTGGAGTCATATCCTAGGATAGGAAACCATGGTTATAAAAAAAGAAGGAAATATCATCCACAGATTCAGGCAACTCACACTCTAGTAGAGAAGGAAAACTGATATAAATAATCTAACACAAGACACAGCATGATTACAAAAGTACACAGTAAAATGGGAAGTTGAAAACACTGCAAAGATGAGGTTAGCATTCAGAAGAGAAGTAGCTTTTGAGTTTGGTGCTGATAACATGGTTCATGACCAGCATGTGTGTGGTGGGAGTCAGGGGTAGAATTCTAGTGAAAAGACTAGTAAACACACAATATATTAAGAACTGAATTCAGCATTTCAGAAGAAAGTTTTGGCTGAATTGTAAGCATGTATTTTTTGGCAGAATATGTTAGGACATATTATTTGATATATGATTTTAAAATTGTAAAAAGTATTTGAAACTAATATGGTCATGTCATTATCATTTATTCTATTGCAGTTGGAAAGATAGGCTGGACATATGAGAAGGGATATTAGGGATTTGGGATGAAATACAGAAAAGTTAAAGTCATTACTTCACTACCTAATGGTCATATGACCCTGTGACAAATTACCACAATTAGGAGCTTAAAACAACACTAATTTACTCTCTGACAGTTCTGGAAGTCAAAAGTCCAAAATGAATCATCAGAGTTTATTTCATCAGGAGGTTCTAGGGAGAATCTATTTCCTTACCATTTCCAGCTCCTACATTCCTTGGCTCATGGCCCCTTCCTCCATCTTCAGAGCCAGAAGAACAATATTTTTAAGTCACTCTCTCTCATGGTTCTATCATCACACTTCCTCTGACTCTGACACTGTCTCCCACTTATGAGAAAATTTGTGGTTATTTTAAGTCATTCCCAATAATTCAGTATCATCTTCCCTTCTCAAAAATTCTTAATCTGATTATACCTGGAAAATGTCTTTTGTTATGTAAAGTAACATATTTACATTTTCTGAAGACTAGGATGTAGACTCTTTGGGGGATCACTGTCAGAACTACCATATCCTTGAAATATTATCTAATTTCCAAAGCTTAATGTTTTCTCAATTGTTAAAAAAAAAAAAAAAAAAAAAAGGATGATAACAGCACTACCTCACATGTTTTTTTGGGTCCCACAAGTGAAAATGAATATAGAATGCTTAACATGGTGTTCAACAAAAATTGTAATTATCGTTGTTGCTGTTAATGGTGTTGTCATTTTGGGAACTGTTAATGACATGTTGACTTTTGCCTATTTTATTTGGCCATATAAAATTAATGCTTTGAAGAATGAAGTTATTCTTTAAAAACTTTACATGTCATTTTTATTGGTATGAAGTTTGCTATGGAGATTCTGAAGATATAGGGTATCTCTGAAGAAGAGGTTAATATAAATATTCAAGTGGAATATAGGACAAATCACAAATATTGATAATATATGTGATAGGTTTGGAGTAAACATTCTTAAAAATTTTAGAAAGTCTGAAATTTAATAGAAAAATAATACTATTTCAGGAGATAATTGAGAAAGAATGTGGTAAATATTCTCTAAAGATCACTGATAAAAAATGTTTAAAATATATTAATACTAATCTAAGAAATGAAAATAAAATAGTAAAATAGTTAATTGGCATGAATTAAAGTAATATTCAATGTTTGAGAGTATTTTTAGGTAGATGATGGGGTTTTAGTTTACAGCTATAATCTTTTGGAACACTTGACAGATATATAACCAAAGTGCTAAAATAACCACAATCTTTGGCCAACAGTTGAGGAAATTTTGGTACTGAAAGAATTTAATGCAAAAATATGTTCAGTTATTTTTTCTGGATTCTTTTTGGCTAAAGAAAGAGAATAATAGATATTAAATTCCAGAGTGGATTGTGAGAAACTATCAAATGTCAAAGTTGGTTTTGGGCATCAGTTAAACATTCACACATAATTAGGGAATAAAGCAGTCAAATTGTTGAAACTAGACAGAAAAACAGATAAGGATTTATTTTTTTTTTTTCTTGAGAGGGAACTCCCCTACATTCTCCAGACTGACCCTATAGGAAGGGTTGCAGGGTGGGATCCACTCTTCAACTTGTGAGAGAAGCATCCGTAGCACCACAGGGAAAGCTTATTATTTTCTTGCTATTAGTGGAATACTATGGACTAATTGGCAGGAGTGACTAATTATTTTGGTGATAGGGAAAAAGAGAAGTGCTGCTACATAAAAATAAGCTTATAGGATTAGAGTTTGTTTAAGTGATAAATAGTTGAGTTTTTGCTCTAATTCATAAGTGGACACACAAATAAACACAAAAAAGAGGTGAGGGATCCCATTGGATCTTATTCAGGTGTCTCCTCAATGGATAGTCCAACCTTATCTTTTGGAAGCTGGAGGGTAGTTGGTCTTATTCTTATAGGTACATAAGAATTAAGAGACAGATGAAAGATACATTTCACAAAGTGAAATTGAAAGTTCCCAGTGGTAAGTAAAAAAAAATTCACTGAAAATATTCTCATCTGTGAGAACTTATGAATATTCGCAGTTCATGAGAGTCCCAAGCAAATGAGAAGAAAGTCTTGTTTTCCTTTCTTTGTTTTCTTTCTATCCCAACCTCAGAAGAGAATCAAAATAAAATAAATATCCAACAACAAAAAATACTATTAGTAGCTAGAAGGAAGAGACTCAGACAAGAGAAAACAGTCAACTATATTTCATTTCTGAAAACAGGTGACCTTGTTAAACCAAGTGTGAAAGAGGTAGGGAGGAGAGTTGTATTTGAACAAAATTCAACATTCTCTTATTATCTAATGATAAATAAATTTACTTAATGACTTGACAATTTGATTGTCACTTTAAAATTGTAATAGGATTTCTTTTACTTAAAAGTCATTGGAAAAATCATGAATTTTTACCACTGAATGGCTTTAGAGGAAGTATGGGAGAAATTATGTAGTTTTCATAAAAAAACACATTTCATAAGTACTGGTTGCCCAATGTACTTACTATTCATACATGTAATTACTCAAACCATCATTAATATGAATAAAACCTGGGAGTAAATATTCAACAGTTAAATGATGAAACAGTCATAAATGGAGATTAATGAAAGTAGTATAGAAAAGAACTTTTTTATCTTAAAAACTTGAGCAATTATTGAACAACATATCTCTTCATTTTATAACATTTATGTTATAAGTTCATCATAGATTGCTTTAATAATGTTTTCCCCTGATCTTTGGCGTTGTATCAAATTGGGCTAAATGGAAGAGAACTAATACTGCCACTAAGACTTCATGCAATTCCTTTTTTTATGCCTCAGATTTATAATAATTTGAGGAGATAAGTACATAGTAATATACCAATTGAAACAATAATTTTTATCACTTTAGGATTATTATAAAGAATAATATGATATCCATTCATCTGTTAAAGGGCATCTAGGTTGTTTCCATGGTTTAGCTATCATGAGTTGAACTACTATAACATTGATGTGGCTGCATCACTGCTTTTTGCTGATTTTAAGTCCTTTGGGTATAAACTGAGGAGTGGGATAGCTGGGTCAAATGGTGGGTCCATTCCAAGTTTTCTGAGGAATCTCCATACTGCTTTCCAGAGTGGTTGCAGCAATTTGCAACTCCACCAGCAATGTATTAGTGTATAAGTGTACCTTTTTCTCCACATCATTAACAACATTTATTGTTACTCGTATTCTTGATAATTGCCTGATTGGTGTGATATGAAATGTTAGAGTAGTGTTGATTTGCATTTTTCTAATAGCAACACTTTTTCTAATAGAACACTTTTTCATGTATTTATTGACTGATTGTATATCATCTGTGAACTGTCTGCCCAGTTCCTTAGCCCATTTATTGATTGGGTTATTTGTTTTTATGGTGTTAAGATTTTTTGAGTTCTTTATATACCTCATGTACATACATAACTGCATGACTAATGTGATCCTGCAATATGTATAATCAGAAAAATGAGAAATTACACTCCATTTATGTATAATCTATCAAAACATATATATGCATTCTACTGTCATGTACAACAAATTAGAACAAATAAAAAATTTTAAAAAAGAATAATATGATAAAATAGTAGTGATTTCTAGATCAGAATTTGTAGATAGTGTTTAGTTGAAAAAAACACAGTATTAGTATTATAATGTGGAAGAATAACATGTGATCCACTGAGCAGTCTTTTACTATGTCAGAGTAAAACTCCTCCACATACTTTTTTTAAAAAAGAAAGATTTGTGTTTTCTCCAAACATTTATTGAGAAAATGTTCTCAGTCTAGCAAGGAAGCTAATCCTTAAGAAAATAATTACAAATGCATATAAATGTGTCATTATCATAGTGCTGTTAAAAAGAGGCATGTAGTTTTAAGAGCTCAAGTATTAGAGAAAGCATCAATGAACAAGTGTCAGGTCAGCTAATATTTAGCATAGAGAAACAGAGAGAGGAACAATATTTCTGGCAGAGAAAACTGGATGTGCAAAACTCATCCAATTTTTAAAAAGATGAAAGAATGATATATTGCTAGATGTTTAACATAACAGGAAATGTGGTACAAAATATAACTAGAGAGGTAGATTATAACCAGACCATATGGGACTGTGTGGGTCATGTTTGGATTTTAAGATTCCACAATAGTAAAACATTTTAGTTATTTAACATTGCTCTTAGGGTAAATATTTTGTTTCAAAAGATACAGCTAGCAAAGATATTAACTCAAAGTGTTGAAGATTCCTTGGAGAAGTCTGGAAGTGAAAGAAAGAAACTAGGGCAGTAGCTATAAGGTACTGTCAGTGTGATGAGAAATATTTTCAATTGGCAGAGACATCAGCATACTTTGAAACCACTGGGACTTGTGGTTCAATATACCGAAATAAAGGTGGTTTTTTATATTTTACTTTACTCCCCTTTCAGGCCCACCAAAAACAATAAGAATAAAAACATAGAGAATTACAAGTATGAAATGATTTTACTTTTAATGAAACAAGTAGAGCAGAATGATATTTTTATATTCATGAATGTGTTTTTCATTAATAGAATTCCATTTTGTTTCCATTTTGTCTTCCCTTTTCAGGCAACTGTTATTTAAGCCCAGGAATAATCCAAAGAATGACAGAAAAAGTGTCAAGACTTTGACTTTGGAGCTCCAAAACTATCTTCTGAAAACTCATGCCTGAGATGATAATTGATTTGCAAATTTCTTTTAATTACAAAATTCTTGAAGTATGGATGGCAGAACATCTTCAGAATAAATACAGATTTGGGAAATTACCAATGTAGCTGCCTGTCTTCTCAAAATAATCTAGTTTAGATCCCATGAGCAGTAGAGAAAAAGATTAGAAGAATGGGTTCTGGTAGGGAACTAGTTACAGGGAGATATGATGAAGGAAAGAACTGCCCAGACATCTGGAGATACATCATAGACTAAAAGATATGACTGTATGGAGCATTTCCCATTAAATTCTGATGGAGCGCTGATGACTTCAGTCTCAGTCTTCCACACCAGGAGAGTTTGGTAACAGGATAAATTTTACACATAAGCATCAAGAAGCATGTAGGAGAGGTAATGCCAACAAGAGTCATGTGTCTCCTGAGTATTATAAGAAAGCAACCACATTTTCTCTTGCCCTGAGAAAGGCAAAACAGTTTAAAGAGAAGCTGCTAGAAATCATGAAGTGGGGAAACTATTCCAGAACTGGCTCACTCTTCAGGCTACAGAAACTATCCGTAAGGTGCCATGACTAAGACTGACAATGGGACATTTCTAATGATAAGTTCAAGGCACTGGTGGAATTATTCACCTCAGCAGATACCAGAATAGAATGAACAGATGCTCTGTCAGGTGGTTTTATCTTTCCCAGATTCATGGGGTACAGTAAGCCAGGAGGAATTTAAATGTTACTCTGTGGAAAAAAAGGGAGAGAAGCCCAATGAAAAATGCTAGTTAAAATCTAAAATAATAAATATACCTCAAATAACTACATTTAAAAACCAAATTTGGATTCACAATATAAAATGTTACAGAAAAATAAAACTGTCTATATAGTAAAACTGAATTTTGTCCATTATAAAAGTTGTGGCTCATTCCACAAGGAATCATCTATAATCCAAAAGTGTCTTTCATGATCCAAAATGATAGATAGCATGGAGAACTGATTCATATTGTTCTCTAAATAGAAAAGAAAAGAAAAGGATAAAGGTTACTATTTCAGATAAGGGCAGTCACAAAATCTTGTTGTAGGCCAAAGGCAAAGTGTATTGAGAAATATATTTGGAAAGCCAGGGATTCCTCTGAAAGGCAAGGGAGATGAAACTGAGACATAAGTGATATTAACCCCACTGTTAATGGTTTACACACTAATGCACTAGCAACAGGAGGCTTCCAGACACGACACAAAGTAAAGAGGAAAGAATGAGGATGCAATAAACACAAGACGAGAATTTGGCCCACATTATAAATGCTTGAAATTGAGTGAGAGTGTGTCCTGGGATAGAGAACATAGCATATTTGGTGAACACCTCTAAACAGTAATCCCATAATAAAACCATAGTGTGCCCAACTAATCACTCTTCCTCACCATCTGACATTCCCCTCTTGATCACACCATAATTCCATAGATAGTTTACCACATTTAAAATTAAAATCAATAAAGGAACTCACATAAGAATTAATCATCAATGTTATACAACCCCACCCTCCCATCTGCATACTCCCCAACAGGAAACCTGTGGCTTAAAGATGTGTTCACCAAGAAAACACTGAATTTCTCTGGAGTTCCATGTATCCAGGTAAAACACACACCAGTAAGGAAGGAATCAATGCACCTATTTTTATACACCCTCAGATAAATTTTGAGTAATTTTATTGGCTTTGTTTTAAAGAAATGATAAGTTGTGTGATTTGTTGGATTGCCTACTATATTAACTGTTAAGTCTTATATATAAAATTGTGACCTATCCACCATACCCCATCAGAAATGTTTTATATATTTCAGTCTTGTTTTGGGATACACTTTATGTTCCCACTATTTTTCTTTAATTTTGTTAAATTCTACAATTAGTCCATTATGCATTATATATCCTTGGTGGGGAGAGTACCTATTTGACTGATAAAGTAGAGAATAAAACAATACATTTTCTTTTTCAAATGAATGCTCAAGGAGTTACTGAAAGCTCAAAAAAACACATGTAATTATTTTTGGTGAGATCACACATGATATTTTTCCTCTTCTATGCTTATTTTTTAATAATCTATTCAAAATATGTTTTTCCATGAGGGAAAAGTAATTTTTAAATATTTGGATGATGAGTCATTAATTAAAAAATTTTATTTGTGAAAAATAGTTTCCTAGATCTCAGTGTCTTTCAAAGTTTACTTCTCATTCACACACCATGTCCAATATACACCAGCAGGTTCTGTTCACTGCAGTTGTTCATGGACTCAGGGTAATGAATACTTTATTCAGAATGTTACTGTTTATTTCTGTAGTAGGGAAAGAAGAATAGGGCAAACGTGTTCTGGCTTGTAAAGATTTAACTCATAATTTGCACCAGAACACTTCTTTTTGCACCCCACTGGCCAAAGCAAGGCACATCACAAGACCTAACTTATGAGTAGAAGTGAAGGTACTCCTACCATGTACCTGAAGGAAACTCAGACAGAAAATATTTCAAAAGTATAAATGATGAAATCAAGTGACCATGTTCATTTATCACTGCAATGGTCGAAAAATGTTGGGAAGAACAACAGTTAGCAGAAAAACTTATATGTAGTATATATTATATACATATAAGCATTTACCTAAGCTGTATATATCATACCTAATATATTTTATACATCTATAGTATGTGTTATACACATGCATAAATATACATTATGCATTATGTGGACATAATGAGTACCACATATATATATATACCATGTATATATTATACATGTGTAAATATAAATATGCTTTTGCATAGTTTTAGATTGTACAAATAAATACATGGAAAGAATGTAGTATCTGTGAGAATTGTACAAAAGGAGGAAAAGTGGTGGTGATAGATTATTTAATCTATACTTATTGACTGAAATAATAAACATGATTAGAAATTGAATACTGTGGGCATGTGGAAGTCCTGGATTTGGACATGATACTTGAGATTGTGGGGTCAGCTAACATTTACAGGGGGAAGTACACATATGAAAGAGCCATAGGCAGATTCTGGAAAATCACTGCAATATTAAAAACTGCACACACACAAAAAATGAATGCAGAAAAAAAAAGGAAAACAAATTGCAAGATAAATGACATAGTTTGATGTTAGAAAAGCCTCAAATTTTACCATTGGAATGAACTATCATGTGAAAAACTAAATACTGTGGGTACATTCACTAGGAGGCATGGAAGTAAAATATTTAGAATGTTTTAGATCATCAGAAATGTATGGAGGAGGGTTTCTAGTAGAGTGAAAAAAGTATACACTAGAATATAAAATTTAATAAATAAATTTACTTTCACAAATATGTGAAGAGGTGTAGGAGTGATTGTTAGCAACTCATTTTAGTTGTGATTTTAGAGAATAAGAATTTCTGGATAAGATATACTTGATTATGATGTATTGGGAAAGAAAAATGAAAATAGAATTGTCCCCCACCTTTTGACTAAGATCAAGTGTAAAATGGAAAAAGAAATAGTGAAATGAAGATAGAGAAGTTAATGACAGAAATTGATGGGATAAAGAAATAATGACCCCATACACATTTCTTAATGATCCATGTCCAGGTGTTAATGTGCCTTTGGTAGTTATTAAGCATTTATCTAATGCTTAATAGTTCTCCATTAACTAAATATTTGTTGACATGGTGCTAGTTATATGAACAACTGTGTTATTTCTCTTCTTTATCCACTTTCTCCTATCAGCAACTGAGATACTTATATTAATATCTCCCACTATAACTATGGATTTATTTCTAGTTTTAATTCTGTGAATTTTTCTTGGATGTTTTAATTTTATGCAATTAGTTGCATAATTTTTTACTTAGCAAATTGAATGTTGGTCTCAGAAATTTTATTATGATATGTTTAAATGTTTTTTCTTTTGTTTACTCTGCTTATAGTTCGCCATACTTTTTGAATTTGTGGCTTGATACCCTTCATCATTTTGAAAATACTTTGCCATTATGTCTTCAAAAAATATGTGAGTTCCATTCTCTTTCTCTTTTCCTTTTGTGTTTCTAATTTCTTTTAGACTTTTTAATTCTATTCTCTGTTTCTTACTCTGCTTTCTGTATTTCCTTTATTCTTCACCATTTCCTTCTGGATGTATTCTTCCAATGCATTTTTCAGTTTACTAATCACTTTTTCAGGTCTGCTTAATCTTATGTTAAATACATCTTTTAGGTTTTTTGTGTTGTTTGTTATATTTTTCAGTTCTATATTTTACATTTATTTTGTTTTTGTAATTTCTAGTATAGTATGGAAATTACCAATCTTATCATTCACATTCTTGCATATGTCAAGACTAACTAAACATTGTGTCTATTAGCTCACTTTCCTAAAGCATATATTTGTGATTTCTGTTCATTTTCATTGGATAAATAATGAGATTTAAAATAATAATAAATGTCATGAAGTTCTAAAATCATGACTTAAAATTGAGATAACATTTGCAGTCCCAGCCCAGAAATGACAAAGTAGGGAATAATCACTTATTACTCTCTACTTTGTGAATTCTGAACTCTCAAATCTCTCAGAACTTATTCAACTGAAAGATATTTTAATGGAGAATCAGCACAAAAAACTGTATTCATATCTCTGGATTCCTGTGTTCTCTTGAATCTTGATCCTGCTATCTGCCCCTCACCCAGACACACTGGTTTTTATTTCTCCAATATCATAAGTACATTTTATTAATGTTTATACAAAACTCACTGATGAGAAGACAAACAATCCTATTTTAAAAATGGGCAAAAACCAGAATAGACATCTAACTAAAGAAAGGATTCAAATGTCGAATAATTATATGAAAATATGTGTAACACCATTCATCCTTAAGGAATTGCAAATAAAAACAAGATAACACTGCATACCTATCACAATGACTAAAATACAGTTTACAACACTGAACTCTGGCCTATATGTAGAGCAAGAAGAATTCCATTATTGCTTGTGGGAATTCAAAATGGTATAGAAAATTTGGAAGTCAGTTTGGCAGTATCTTACAAAATTTAACATGATCTTACCATATGATACAGCAATTGCAATAACACTCCTTAATATTTATCCAAATGAATTGAAAACTTATGTTCACACAAAAGCCTACACATGGACTTTTATAGCAGCATACTCATAACTGGGAAAACTTGAAAGTGGTCACAACATTCTTTGGTAGGTAAACGCATAAATAAGTTGGTATACCCAGGCAATAGAATATTATTTAGTGCTAAAAAGAAATGAGCTTGGTCAAGCCATTAAGAGACATGAAGAAAACTTAAATGATTTTGAAATGAGTCTACCTGAAACAGACTACAAATGGTATGATTCCAACTACATGACATATTGGCAGGGGCAAAACTATGGAGATAGTAAAATGATCAGTGTTTGTCAGTGTTTAGAAGAAAACTTAAATGATTTTGAAATGAGTCTACCTGAAACAGACTACAAATGGTATGATTCCAACTACATGACCTATTGGCAGGGGCAAAACTATGGAGATAGTAAAATGATCAGTGTTTGTCAGGGGTTGAGGACAGAGAAGGATGAATAGACAGAGCAGAGGATTTTGGGAGTAGTGAAACTATACTGAATGGTACTACCATGGTGGATACATATCACTATTCATTTGTCCAAACTTCTATTCACCAATAGTGAATCCTAACATAAACTGTTGTCTTTGGGTGATAATAATGTGTCAACTTAGGTCTGTAGATTAAAACCCAGGTATCACTGTGATGTGGGGGGTCCATGGCAGGGGAGGTTGTGCAAAGATAGGGACAGGGGGTATCTGGAAAAGCTTTGAAATTTCTTTTTAATTTTATTAAGAAACTAAAACTGCTCTAAAAAGTAAAATTTATCATTTTTTTTGAAAAGTTCTATATCATTTATATGCCCATTTTTAAAAATAGAAGTCAATTTTTCTGGTTGTCTTCAGTAGGTAAATTTTTCTGATTACCTGGTCTGCCCTCACAGGAAGAACAGAACTAAACCCTTGCTGGATTTTAAAGAGTCTCACAGATGTTAGTTATATTTTAGATTGTGAGACAGTTTAAAGGCAGAGACTTTATTCATTTAAATCTCTGGTATTTTTCTACAAAGATAACAAAAAACCATTTTAACAAGAGCACTTTTTTTGGATTTCAAGTAAATTCATTTGGTAAGGAACTTAAATTTTGTTGTAGATCATTCTGAATTCCTACTTCTTACCTTTCGACTTATAACCATACATGATGACTTGTTTCCCCTACTTCATGCTTGTTTCCCCTACTTCACACCCTTTTTTAAACCTGATATCTATTCCAAAATGCACTTAAGGTAAGGGTTAGAGACAAGTGTTTATTACTGTATTTTTTAAGAATTTAAGTTACACATTTTAGTGTAATTTTACTGAGATGTATGTAAGTAATATTAGTTATTTTTGCCAACTTTAGGCTTTTATACTGATTGCTTAGACATCTGAAAACTAATTTGCTTTCTCAAGGCCATTTATTTTCAATGTGCTGGACGGGTCTGAGATTCTGTGAATTTGGGGCAGGTTATAACTTGAAGTGATAGGCAACACAGTATGATTTAACAATTCAGAAATAAGAATTTGTTATTACTGTTGTTTTTTGACTTGAATGTCTTGTGAAACTTGTTAATGAGAAAGTTAATTGCTTTGTTGTTTATGTCCCTGGAGTTTGTGGTTCTTTTAATGTTTGTGAACATATTTGTTTTAAAAAGTAATAGAATGAAACTGTAAAGACACAGGTACCAGTTCCTTATATGTTTAAGATATTAACTCCTGTCGGACCTATGGTTAGCAAATATTTTCTCCCATTCTTTAGGTAACTTTTTCATTCTCATTTGCTTTATTGGCTGGAGACTTTGTAGTTTTATACAGTTGCATTTGTCTAATTTTCTTTTGCTACTTGTACTTTTGATGTCATATATAAGAAACAGTGGCCAAGACTAAAGTCAGAAAACCTTTTTCCTATATTTTCTTCCAGGAATTTTAAAGTTCCAGGTCTTAGGTTTAAGACTTTAACATAAGTTTAGTTTATTTTTGTGTATAATATGGGACAGGGTTCAATTTTCATTTGTTTTAAATTGTATATCTGGTTTTCTACCACCACTTGTAAACAAGACTGTCTTTTCCCCATTGTGTATTCTTGGCTTATCTTTCAAAAGGTGAATATGCTTAAACATGGGTTTTCTATTGAGAATTTCTACAATTCAACAGCAAAAAAAAAAAAAAAAAAAAAAAAAATCAAATTAAAAAATGGCCAATGGACTTGAATAGATATTTCTCCAGATAAAAGCACATAAATGGACAATAGGTATATGAAAAAAGATGCTCCCCATCATGAATGAAAATCAAACCCACTATGAGATAAAATTTCCTATCAGATTCTATTATCTACTTTTTAGAAATTTTTAAGATAAGCATTGCTGAAGATGTGAAAAAAGTATAACCCTTTTGCACTGTTGGTAAGAAAGCAGTAGTTTCCTCAGAAAAATCATAAATAGAATTACTGCACAATTAAGCAGTACCACTAATGTGTATATATTCAAAAGAATTAGGTGGGGTTGTAGTTCAGTGATAGAGCACATCCCTGGCATGTATGAGGCACTGGGTTCGATCCTCAGCATCACATAAGAATAAATAAAATGAAGGTATTAAAAAAATTGAAATTAGAATGTCAAAGACATCTCAGCTTTTATGTTTATTATAGCATTATTCACAATAGCCAAATTATAGAAGCAATATAAATGTCCATCAACAGAGGGATGGATGAGGAATATGTTATATATTTTATATATGAATATTATTTAGCCTTATGACATGAAGGAAATCCTGTGACAACATGGGCAAATGTAGAGGACATTATGCCAAGTGAAAGAAGCCAGTTACAGAAAGAGAGTCTCCATGAATCCTCTTAGATGAGGTACTCTAAAATAATCGCACTCAGAACAGAGGATAGAATGGTAGTTTCCAGGGATCAGGGGTATGGGAAATGGGAAGTTAAACTGGTACTAAGTTTTATCTGTTCAATATCAATTAGTTCTATAGATCTTTCCTACAGTTTAGTGCCCGTAGGCATAGTACTGAATTATACACATTTTCTTTAGAGTAGATCTTATGTGTTCTTACACACACACACAAACAAAATGTTAGGGACACAACAAAATCATTAAATTGATGGGTATGTCTGTTACTTGAATTGTCACAATGGATTCAAAAGTATATCATGTATTCAAACTCATAAAATTGCTTATGTTAAATATCTGTTTTTACACCTTAATTAGACCTTAATAAAGCTATTTTAACAAGAAGTAGGTGTCAGTGACAAGCTTTTGATTTCAATCTGTATTGAATACTGTGTTAGCTATAAATATGAGAGAAACAAAATATTCAATAGACGAGACAGCACCTTTTCATGCCAGGATAAAATCTGAAACAAAACAAAGCAAAAACAATTCTCACAATAAATATTACACAGTAGTTTACTAGCAGTAGAACCTTTGAAACTTGATTTATTTTTGCCTAAATCTTTTAAAAGCCAATCATTTTCTAAAAGTGTTTTAGAAACACCTCACCTCTTAACATGATTATAATAAAGTTGTCAGTGGCAGTCTGTTACTGCATTATATGCACAACACTTGATGGAGTTGCTCTCCTGGAATAATTAGTTCACCCTACTTAACATTTTACCTTTCACTGGCTCAAATGGAAATAAGAAAATAGAAATATACATAATGGGATGATTTTAAACCCTTGGAATACATTCAATAATTATCTCTGAGAGGTAGGTTAATATGGTCCATTTTCCAAATTAGCCCCTAAGGCAGATTAAAAATGAGCAATGAAATACTGCATATTTAAATCTAAATTAGTAGGACAATGCTCTTCACTGAAAAGAAAAGTATAAATTCTAATTCAACTTAGAATCATGGGTCTTCTTACCAAATTGGACATAATTTCTTCCTAGGTACACCTAAATAGATAGCTGATGTATGTATAAATGTCCAAAATATTAGGGAGAAAAGCTCTTAGAAATTAATTCGCTGGCAAATTAAGGAAAAGTATGCTCACTGAACTTCGGGATTCTTCTCTTCATTCTCAGGTGAATATTTTAAAACTAGAGTAAGAAAAATAACTTATTAAATGTATTTGTACTTTTAGGTATACTTTTCCCTATAATTTGTAAAGCAATAATATATCTCTGAACTATTTAAAGTTTAGTAACTGATTCGAACAACTAGTATCTCTTCAGTTGTGTAGACCAATAGGGTGGCAAACCAAATCAAGAATGACTAAATAGAACTATGTGTCGTGGTTATTTTATTTACATAAGATTTTCCTCTAACTTGCTTTTGGAAAATTATTTTATATGCCCAGGGAGAATTATTTTATATGCCCTATAGAGTAGACTCTTTATTTAAATGAAATAAGAAATACAAATTTTCTTTCTTTCCATGTAAGAGAGGAAAATAGTTCTTTTGGGCAATAGTTACCTATTGTTTTGCTGAATTGGAAATGACTTTGTGATCACTGTCTCAGAACACCCATTTTTATTGTTGAATGTCTATACTATATGCCCATGATTTAATAACTGGCAGATATCATTTCTAATACTGAGCCTGATAAAAGGGAAAAAAAATGTGCTTAACTGATAGAACATATACTTACCTGTAAGAAATGGCTTTAATAAAACAAACATAAGGTAGTTATGTTTTGTTATATGTATAAATAGGTATTTACTTTACAAATGTGGAAATACAGCAGAGACAAAGGAGAAAGTATGATATACATCATTAAATTCAGAACTAGAACATGTGTGGAAGCTATAGATAAAGAAGAGAAAGAAAAAAAAAACAGGAGGATGCTATGAAAGGCAAACCTCATAGATATTACAATACACAAAAGGCTTGGGAAGTAGAGATTTGCCAGCTGGGAATGTTAGTAATGCATCCACGTGTCCAGAAATTGATTTTGGCATAACTGGAAGCAGATACAAAGATCAGTGCCAGAGGTGGCACAGGTACAACAAAATAAAATGAAGGGATCATTATGCTTACAAATGGTGAAGAGGTGCCTGTCTCTTCTCCTCTTCTGTCTACTCTATCTTGATTGTGCATTTGAGGGAAGATAGGGTTGCTAAAGTGAGGGCAGGAATTATATTTAAAGTAGGTTTTCAGTATTCTAGAAATTTTCACAGTATATATGCTTTTCTGTCTGGATTCTATTATTCAGCAAAATGCTTTGAGATGTATTCTTGACACTGCTCATCAGTAGACTGATTTTTACTGATGAGTACTATATATAAACTTATCATCAGTAAGAACCAATGATAGTTATTAATGAGGAGGCCTGAGATCTGGTCTCAATTTTATTACTCATCAGCATTCAAATTTTTATGTGTTTCTTTCTTAGGTTCTTCATCAAGCCTCATCTGATCTGATCAACTAAAGTGTAGTACTAGATGATCTCTAAATGTCTTTCAATACATATGTTCCATTATTTCTGGTATGTAGGCGTGTGTCAGTTAAATATCAATTTATGAACTATCACCAATTTATTAGCAAATTCCTTCATCTTCTGTCAATGAGGAGCATTTTAAACTCAATTTCTAGACAGTAAAATTATACTTTCATGTCTTCTTTAGATTGGTTTTTTAAAAGTACTCCAAAGGGAATGGAGGATACAATTTGTACCTGAAAATAATTCCAAAACTTATCCCTCACTACTTTGTTGTAGTACTTTCCATTTTTACTAAACCAAATCTTAATCAAACTGAATTACATTTTTCCTGTTTGTCAAAATTCTCCATATAGTTTAAATATACATTTACACTGTCATCTTTTCCATGAAATATTTTATGACAACTCAAGGGTGAGTGAATTTCACATTTTTGAAATTTTATTACAATTTGAATTATGCATTTTTGTACCATTTGTACCTTGTTTTAATAATTCATTCATTCGTCCATCCATCCATCCATCTATCCAAATACCATTATAGGTGTTAAGCCTATACTAAGTATAAGGGTTATAATGAAAAAAGGAGATGGTTTCAACAATCATGAATCAGTTATGCTCAATTAAAAGTTAACGAGTACTCTGAAAAAAATCATGAATACTGTTATGCTGAATAACAGAGGGATATGACCTGCTCTTGGGTGGAACTGGAGCAGATCTAATGAGAATATGACATTAGAAATGAATATGACATTAGAAATGAGAATACCTAGCCACCTGCCCTTCCCAAGATGGAAAATTAGAGTCACCCAACATTCACTTGTAAGTCCTTGAAATTGAATTAAAAAAAAAAAATACTGAAATGTAGTTGTTCACTGAAGAGGGTGACCATGGGAGAAAGCTAGAATTCAATAGCAGATAGAGACTTGGATAAATCCAAATACGCTAGATAGTGGCATAAAGAGTAAAATAGTGCCCAGGCCCTGATCACATGGAAGTGTGACATAGGGATGGGTACACCCCTCCAGCAGAGAAAGAGGTAGAGACTTGGTGAAGATCACTGGCACAGGAATCAACACCCTGCAGAAATATGGATGAAACACACAGTGCTCAAATTCACATGGTGAACTGGCTCTGGAGTTCTCTGAACCTCCCAGCGTGTACTCTTAATGCTGTAACTGGAAGCCATCTCAAAGGGCCCTACTGTCTTAGCTTACTACTTTGGGAATCAGCATGTGAGGGAAACATAATATGCTTGCCTTTGTAATTGATGATTTTCCAGATCAGTTTTTGGAATCTGGGGACTGAGCAGTCACATATGATGGTGCACAGGAGCCAGGATTAGGAATAACAGAACTGTGTGAGGCAGATCACAGGGAACCTGAGGCCGGCTCCTCCAGGATTGCTTTAGGAAACTTCATAGCCTCTCTCAATGCTCAGAGGTGTATACAGGCATGCCACAGAGTTGATGTTGCCCCACCCTCCCAGTGCGAGGCTCTGGAGGGAAGCTCGAGGAGGTGTGCGTGCGTTGCCAGTTGTGCACTAGCTCCTTCACACACTGCTCTCTCTCAGAAGTGTCTACACTGCTCTCAAAATGCACAACCCAAATAGCTCAGGAGAGAATTTGATTCTAGGGAGTTTTACATTCTGCCCAAGTTCATCTCAGTGTGTACAGTTATTGAGAGGTTTGCCAATGAACTCTAGCCAAAATCATGGCTAGAAGTGACCTGAAAAGTGCAAAGAAAGAAAGAAGGTCATGAATTACCCCCACTTGTGTTTTGTCCAAGGAACACACAGCCTATGAAGACATGGAGAGAACTGCTGCTGATCAGCCTAGACTGTGAGTTTCAACCTTTGCTTGCTCATGCAAGCACCTTGGTGAAGAGAAAAACTATTTTTTAAAAACTTTCTTTCATTGTACACAAATGGGGTACTATTGTTTCTCTGATTGTACACAAAGAAGAGTTGCACCATTTGCATAATCATACATGTACATAGGGTAATGATGTTTGTCTCATTCTATTATTTTCCATCCTCCCCACCACACACCTCATTTTCCTCTGTACAATCCATCCTTCCTCCATTCTTGCCTCCCTCCCACCCCCAATTATATATCATCATCCACTTATCAGCGAGATCATTCGACCTTTGGTTTTTGAAATTGACTTATTTCACTTAGCATGATATTCTCCAACTCCATCCATTTACCTGGAAATGCCATAATTTTATTCTTCTTTATGACAACAATATTCTATTGTGTATATATACCACAGTTTCTTTATCCATTCATCTATTGAAGGGCATCTAAGTTGGTTACACATTCTAGCTATTGTGAATTAAGCTGCTATAAACATTGATGTAGCTGCATCAATATAGTATGCTGATTTTAAGTCCTTTGGTTATAGGCCAAGGAGCGGGATAGCTGGGTCAAATGGTGATTCCATTCCAAGTTTTCTAAGGAATCTCCACACTGCTTTTCAGAGTGACTGAACCAATTTGCAACCCCACCAGCAATGTATGAGTGTATCTTTTTCCCCACATCCTCGCCAACACCTATTGTTGCTTGTATTCTTGATACTAGACATTCTAATTGGGCTGAGATGAAATCTTAGGGTAGCTTTGATTTCCACTTCTCTAGTTACTAGAGATGTTGAACATTTTTTCATATACCTATTGATTGCTTGTAGATCATCTTCTGTGAAGTGTCTGCTCATTTCCTGAACCCATTTATTGATTAGGTTATTTGTGTTCTTGTTGTAAAGTTTTTTGAGTTCTTTATAGACTCTGGAGATTAGTGCTCTATCTGAAATGTATGCAGCAAAGATTTTCTCCCACTCTCTAGGCTCTCTCTTCACATTGCTGATAGTTTCCTTTGCTGAGAAAAAGCTTTTTAGTTTGAATCTATCCCAGTTATTGATTCTTGCATTTATTTGTTATGGGAGTCATTATAAGAAAGTCTTTTCCTAAGCTGACATGATGAAGATTTGGACCTATTTTTTCTTCCATAAGGGTCTCTGGTCTGATTCTGTGGTCCTTGATCCATTTTGAGTTGAGTTTTATGCAGGGTGAGAGATAGGGGTTTAGTTTCATTCTGCTGCATATGGATTTCCAGTTTTCCCGGCATCATTTGTTAAAGAGGCTATCTTTTCTCCACTGTATGTTTTTGGCACCTTGTCTAGTATGAGAAAACTGTATTTATTTGGGTTTGTCTCTATGTTCTCTATTCTGTACATTGATCTACCTGTCTATTTTGGTGCCAATACCATGCCATTTTTGTTATTATTGCTATTAGTATGGTTGAAGGTCTGGTATTGTGATACCCGCTGCTTCACTTTTCCTGCTAAGAATTGCTGTAGCTATTCTGGGTCTCTTATTCTAAATGAGTTTCATAATTGCTTGCTCTATTTCTGTGAGGTACATCATTAGGATTTTAATTGGAATTGCATTGAATTTGTATAGCACTTTTGGTAGTATGGCCATTTTGACAATATTAATTCTGCCTATCCAAGAACATGGGAGCTCTTTCCATCTCTAAGGTTTTCTTCAATTTCTTTATTTAGTGTGCTTTAGTTCTCATTGTAGAGGTCTCTCACCT
Source organism: Sciurus carolinensis (assembly GCF_902686445.1). Taxonomy (NCBI): domain Eukaryota; kingdom Metazoa; phylum Chordata; class Mammalia; order Rodentia; family Sciuridae; genus Sciurus; species Sciurus carolinensis. The sequence goes on along the minus strand of NC_062221.1, from coordinate 100,850,136 downwards.
CTTTTGTTAGATTGATTCTCAAGTGTTTTTTTTTTTTTTTTTTTTTGAGGCTATTGTGAATGAGGTAGTTTTCCTAATTTCTCTATCGGAGGATTCATCACTTATGAATAAAAATGCATTAGATTTATGAGCATTGATTTTATATCCTGCTACTTTACTGAATTCACTTATGAGTTCTAGAAGTTTTCTGGTGAAATTTTTTGGCTCCTCTAAATATAGAATCATGTCACTGGCAAATAGAGATAGTTTGATTCTTCTTTTCCTATTTGTATCCCTTTAATTTCTTTGTTCTGTCCAATAGCTCTGGCTAGAATTTCAAGGATGATGTTGAATAGAAGTGGTGAAAGAGGGCATCCCTGTCTTGCTCCAATTTTTAGGGGGAATGCTTTCAGTTTTTCTCTATTTAGAATGATGGTGGCCATGGGCTTAGCATAGATAGGCTTTACAATGTTGAGGTATTTTCCTACTAACACTATTTTTTCTAGTGTTTTGAGCATGAAGCATTGCTGTATTTTATCAAATGCTTTTTCTGAACCTATTGAAATAATCATGTGATTCTTAAGTGTAAGTCTGTTGATGTAGTGAATTACATTTATAGATTTGCAAATGTTGAACCAACCTTTCATCCCTGGGATGCAACCCACTTGACCATGGTGCACTATAATTTTTATGTTTTTTTATGCAATTTGCTAAAATTTTGTTTAGAACTTTTGTATCTATGTTCACTAGGGATATTGGTCTGAAGTTTTCTTTCCTCAATCTGTCTTTGTCTGGTTTGGGTATCAGGGTGATATTAGTTTCATAAAATGATTTTGGAAGGGTTCCCTCCTCTTCTACTTCATGGAATACTTTGAGAAATATTGGAATGAATTTTTTGAAGGTCTTGTAGAACTCGGCTGAGAATCCATCTGGTCCCGGACATTTCTTTGTTGGTAGGCTTTTGATGACTTCTATTTCATTGCTTGAAATTGATCTATTTACATTAGGTATGTCCTCCAGTTTAAGTTTGGGTGAATCATATGTCTCTAGAAACCTGTCGATGTCTGTGAGATTTTCTATTTTGTTGGAGTGTAGATTTTCAAAACAGCTTCTAATTATGTTTTGTGTTTCAATAGTGTCTGTTGTGATATTTTCTTTATCATCTTGAATTTCAGTAATTTGAGATTTCTCTCTCCTTCTCTTCATTAGCAACTAAGGATTTATCAATTTTATTTCTTCTAAGAACCAACTTTTTGTTTCATCAATTTTTTGAATTGTTTCTTTTGTTTCAATTTCATTGATTTCAGCTCTGATTTTAATTATTTTATGTCTTCTACTACTTTTGGTGTTTATCTGTTCTTCTTTTTCTAGGGTTTTGAGCTATAATGCTAGGTCATTTAGTTGTTGGCTTTTTCTTCTTTTATTGACTGCACTCCATGTGATGAATTTTCCTCTTAGTACTGCTTTCATAGTGTCTAAGAAATTTTGATATGTAGTATCTTTGGTCTCATTTACCTCTAAGAATTTTTTTCATCTCCCCCTGATGTCTTCTGTTATCTATGCATCATTCATTAGCATATTATTTAGTCTCCATGTGTTGGAGGAGTTTTTGTTTTTTATTTTATCATTAATTTCTAATTTCATTCCATTATGGTATGATAGAATACAAGGTAGTATCTCTATTTTTTGTATTTGTTAAGAGTAGCTTTATGTCATAACACATGGTCTATTTTAGAAAAGAATTCATGTGCTGCTGAGTAGAAAGTTTATTTGCTCATTGATGGAGAGAATATTCTATATATGTGTGTAAAGTCTAAATTATTGATTGTGTTATTGATTTCTATGGTTTCTTTGTTCAATTTTTGTTTGGAAGATCTGTCCAATGGTGAGAGAAGTGTTTTAAAGTCACCTAATATTATTGTGTTGTGGTCTGTTTGGTTCCTGGGATTGAGAGAATTTGTTTAAAGTACATGGATGCACCATTGTTTGGGGCATAAATATTTATGATTGTTATTTTTTGCTGATTTATGCTTTCCTTAAGCAGTATGAAATGTCCCTCTTTATCCCTTTTAACTTTGGCTTAAACTCCACTTTATCTGATATGAGGATGGAAATCCCTGCTTTTTTACTGTTTGCGTAGTATGTTTTTTCCCATCCTTTCACCTTTGTCTGTGAATATTTTTTTCTATGTGATGGGTCTCTTGAAGGCAGCATATTCTTGGGTCTTCCTTTGTAATCCAATCTGCCAATCTGTTTTTTGATTGATGATTTTGGCCATTAACATTCAGGGTTATTATTGAGATACAACTTGTATTCTTGATCATTTTGGCTTATTTTTGGTTTTTCACTTGACTTGATTTCTCCTTTAATTGGCTATTTCTTTAGGGCATTTCCTCCCTTTGCTGACTTACATTGTTGTTTTTCATTTCTTCCTCATGGAATATTTTGCTGAGAATGTTCTTTAGTGCAGGCTTTATATTTGTATACATCCTCGCCAACACCTATTGTTACTTGTATTCTTGATAATCGCCATTCCAATTGGGGTGAGATGGAATCTTAGTGTAGTTTTGATTTGCATTTCTCTTATTACTACAAATGTTGGACATTTTTTCATGTATCTGTTGATTGCTTGTAGATCATCTTCTGTGAAGTGTCTGTTCATTTCCTTAGCCCATTTGTTGATTGGATTATTTGTATTCTTGGTGTAGAGTTTTTTGAGTTCTTTATATATTCTGGAAATTAGTGCTCTATCTGAAGTATGAGTGGCAAAGATTTTCTCCCACTCTGTAGGATCTCTCTTCACATTGCTGATAGTTTCCTTTGCTGAGAAAAAGCTTTTTAGTTTGAATCTATCCCAGTTATTGATTCTTGCTTTTATTTCTTGTGCTATGGGAGTTATGTTAAGGAACTCTGATCCTAAGCCGATATGTTAAAGATTTGGACCTATTTTTCTTCTATAAGATACAGGATCTCTGGTCTGATTCCACTCTCCTTGATCCATTTTGAGTTGAGTTTTACACACGGTGAAAGATAGGGGTTTAGTTTCATTCTGTTGCATATGAATTTCCACTTTTTCCAGCACCATTTGTGGAAAAGGCTATCTTTTCTCCATTGCATGTTTTTGGCTCCTTTGTCTAGTATGAGAGAATTGTATTTATTTGGGTTTGTGTCCATGTCCTCTATTCTGTACCATTGATCTACCTATCCATTTTGGTGCCAATACCATGCTGTTTTAGTTACTATTGCTTTGTAGTTTAGTTGAAATTCTGGTATTGCGATACACCCTGCTACACTCTTCTTGCTAAGAATTGCTTTATCTATTCTGGGTTTCTTATTCTTCCATATTAATTTCATGATTGGTTGCTCTATTTCTGTGAGGTACATCATTGGGATTTTAATTGGAATTGCATTGAGTCTGTGTAGCACTATTGCCATTGTGTAGCATTGTGGCCATTTTGACAATATTAATTCTGCCTATCCAAGAACATGGAAGCTCTTTATATCTTCTAAGGTTTTCTTTAATTTCTTTCTTTAGTGTGCTTTAGTTCCCAGAGTCTTTCACGTCTTTTGTTAGATTGATTCCCAATTATTATTTTTTTTTTGAAGCTGTTGTGAATGGGGTAGTTTTCCCAACTTCTCTTTCTGAGGATTCATCACTTATGTATAAAAATGAAATAGATTTATGAGCATTGATTTTATATCCTGCTACTTTACTGAATTCACTTATGAGTTCTAAAAATTTTTGGGTGGAATTTCCGGTTCCTCTAAATATATAATCATGTCATCAGTAAATAGGGATAGTGTGAGTTCTTCTTTTCCTATTCATATCCCTTTAATTTCTTTGGTCTGTCTAATTGCTCTGGCTAGAATTTTAAGCACAATGTTGAATAGAAGTGGTGAAAGAGGGCATCCCTGCCTTGTTCCAGTTTTTAGGGGGAATGCTTTCAGTTTTTCACCATTTAGGATGATATTAGCCATGGGCTTAGCATAAATAACCTTTACAATGTTAAGGAATGCTCCCACTATTTCTATTTTTTCTAGTGTTTTGAGCATGAAGGGATACTGTATTTTATCAAATGCTTTTTCTGCATCTATGGAAATAATCATGTGATTTTTGATATTAAGTCTGTTGATATGGTGAATTACATTTATTTCTGAATGTTGAACCAACCTTGCATCCCTGGGATAAAACCCACTTGATCATGGTGCACTATCTTTTTAATATATTTTTGTATGCGATTTGCTAAAATTTTGTTAAGAATTTTTGCATCAATGTTCATTAGGGATATTGGTCTGAAATTTTCTTTCCTCAATGTGTCTCTGTCTGGTTTGGGTATCAGCGTGATATTGGCTTCATAGAGTTTGGAAAGGTTCCCTCCTCTTCTATCTCATGGAATACATTGAGGTATATTGGGATGAGCTCTTCTTTAAAGGTTTTATAGAACTTGGCTGAGAACCCAACTGATCCCGGACTTTTCTTGTTGGCAAGCTTTTGATGACTTCTTCTATTTCATTACTTGAAATTGATCTATTTAAATTGTGTATGTCCTACTGGTTCACTTTAGGTAATTCATATGTCTCTAGAAACCTGTTTATGTCTTTGAGAATATCTATTTTGTTGGAATGTAGATTTTCAAAATAGCTTCTAATTATGTTTTGTATTTAACTTGTGTCTGTTGTGATATTTCCTTGTTCATTCCAAATTTTAGTAATTTGAGTTTTCTCTCTTCTTCTCTTTGTTAGTGTGACTAAAGGTTTATCAATTTGTTTATTTTTCAAGGAACCAACTATTTATTTTGTCAATTTTTTCAATTGTTTCTTTTGTTTCATTTTCATTGATTTCAGTTTTAATTTTAACTATTTCCTGTCTTCTACTACTTCTGATGTTTGTCTGTTCTTCTTTTTCTAGGGCTTTGAGTTGTAGTTTTAGGTCATTTATTTGTTGATTTTTTTCTTCTTTTTTGAATGTGCTCCATGAAATAAATTTTCCTCTAAGTACTGCTTTCATACTTTCCCAGAGATTTTGATATGATGTATCTTTGTTCTCATTTACCTCTAAGAATTTTTTATTTACCTCCCGATGTCTTCTGTTATCCATTCATCATTCAATATCGTATTATTTAATTTCCAGATGTTGGAGTAGTTTGTTTTATATTCTGTCATTTATTTCTAATTTCAATCCATTATGATCTGATAGAATACAATGTAGTATCTCTATCTTCTTATATTTGCTAACAGTAGCTTTGTGGCATAATATATGGTCTATTTTAGATAAGGATCCATGTGCTGCTGAGAAGAAAGTGTATCTGCTATTTTTTGGATGGTATATTCAGTATATGTCCATTAAGTCTAAATTGTTGATTGTGTTTTTGAGATCCATGGTTTCTTTGTTCAATTTTTGTTTGGAAGATCTGTCCAGTGATGAGACAGATGTGTTAAAATCATGTAGTATTATTGTGTTGTGGTCTATTTGAGTCCTGAAATTGAGAAGGATTTTTTTGACATACATGGATGAGTTAATGTTTGGGGCAAGGTTATTTATGATTGTTATGTTCTGCTGATTTATGCTTCCCTTAAGATTATGAAATGTCCTTCTTTATCCCTTCTGACTAACTTTGGCTTGAAGTCCACATTATCTGATATGAGGATGGATACTCTGGCTTTTTTCTGAGTCCATGTGCATGGCATGTTTTTTCCCTTCCTTTCACCTTTAGTCTGTGGGTATCTCTTTCTAAGAGATGAGTCTCTTGCAGGCAGCATATTGTTGGATCTTTCTTTTTAATCCAAAATGCCAGTCTATGTCTTTTGATTGATGAGTTCAGGCCATTAACATTCAGGGTTATTATTGAGATATGATTTGTATTCCTGGTCATTTGGCTCATTTTTGTTATTTTGACACGACTTGGTTTCTCCTTTATTTGGCTATTCCTTTAGGGTAGTTCTTCCCTTTGCTGATTTACATCATTGTTTTTCATCTCTTCCTCATGAAATATTTTGCTGAGAATGTTCTGTAGTGCCAGCTTTCTTTCTGTGAATTCTTTTAGCTGTTGTTTATCATGGAAAGATTTTATTTCATCGTCAAACCTGAAGGTAAGTTTTGCTGGGTATAAGATTATTGGTTGGCATCTGTTTTCTTTCAGAGCTTGAAAAATGTTGTTCCAGGCCCTTCTAGCTTTTAGGGTCTGGATTGAAAAATCTGCTGATATCTTTATTGGTTTCCCCCTGAATGTAATTTAATTTTTTTCTCTCCCAGCCCTTAAAATTTTCTTTATTTTGTATTTTAGTTATTTTCATTATAATGTGTCTTGATGTGGGTCTATTGTAATTTTGTATATTTGGAGAACTATCAGCCTCTTGTACTTGATTTTCCATTTCATTCTTCAGATTTGGACAATTTTCTTATTATTTCATTGAATAAATTGTTCATTCCTTTGATTTGTTTCTCTGTACCCTCATCAATCCCAATAATTCTTAAATTTGGCCTTTTCATGATATCCCATAATTCTTGTAGATTCTGTTCAGGATCTTACCATTCTCTCTGTTTGGTCAACTTTATTTTCAAGGTTAAATATTTTTTCTGCAGAGTCTGAGGTTCTGTCTTACAGGTGTTCTATCCTATTGGTTATGCGTTCTATGGAGTTTTTAATTTGGTTTATCATTTCCTTCATTTCAAGGATTTCTGTTTTCTTTTTTTTTTTCAGTATCTCTAACTCTCTATTAAAATGATCTTTTGCTTCCCACATGTGCTCTTTTAACTGCTGAATTATGTGATCATTCAAAGCTTGCATTTGTTCATTCATCTCATCATTTGCTTCTCTGATCATTTTAATTATGTATATTCTGAATTCCCTTTCTAACATTTATTTTGCCATGCTCTCATTGGATTATTGGTATGGCATCTAGGTTTGTTTGGGACATTTTCTTCCCTTGTTTTCTCATAATGGTCAGGTATCTACCCCTCTAGTAGTAAAACTCTGAGATATTGCAGATTTCCTCTATTGACTTATAGTGTCCCTGTAGATTTCCAATAACTCACCTCCTAGCCTTCAGTAGCCTGAAGTCTTGGAGGAACTTGATAATGCAGTGCTCCACAAAGAAGCTGCCCCTCTAGGGGCAGTGACCTTCAGGTGGGGTATATTCCTTGCTAGTGTGCAGAGGTGCCTCCACTTGTTGAATGATGGTCAGTCAAAGGGGAACTAGACTGTGGACTGGGTCACTGCTGGTCTGGGCCTATATCTCTGGTTCTACCGCCCTGGTGGGAAAGACTCGTCCAGTGGGGAAGACTCACCCAGTGGGGAAGTTTTGCTGGGCAGTTGTCTTCCAAGAAGTTCCCTTCATGCCAGAACTACCTCCTGAGCTGGCCAGCCCTCCTCTTTGACATTCCCTGCGGTCCAGAAATACCACCTGGGCTGGGGACACTGGCCCTGCAAGGGACTTTCTTGTGTGCAACCCTCCTCTGTGACGTTCCCTGGGGACTGGACCTACTGCCTGGCCCAGGGAGCCTCATCCTGTGCTGAAGTCTCTTGCTGTGTGGCCATCCTCCAAGAAGCTGCATGTGGTCCAGTCCTGCTGCCCGGGCCTAGAACCCTCTCTCTGCCCTGAAGTCTTTCACTCGGCGCCCCTCCTCTACAATGCTCCCCATTGTCCAGGTTCACAACTCCAGCAGGGGAATCTCACTGGACCACTCTACTCCAGTAAGTTCCCTGTGTTCTGGGACTACTGCTCCTTCTGGGGAGCCTCGCCCAGTGGGAGAGGCTCTGAGTTGGTCCTGAGTCTCTCAATACCTCTTCTTCTTGAATATTGAGTCCTGTCAAAGGGCTTCCCATCTCCTGTAGGTGTCTCAGGAAGGGAGCCGTCCTTCTGATGCTGATGGCCACACCATCAGGAATAATTAAAAATGCCTGCACCAGCCTCCAAAGAAGCTACGGAGCCCTGGCAAGGGTGCACTGAGTCAGCACAGAGGCTAGTGCAGTGTCCCTCAGCAGTAGGTGGGCAGACAGACAGGCTCAACGATGGCATCTGACCTCAGTGTAGGGATCGGGTGGGCTGGATCACTCACTCACTCTGCCATGGAGTCTGACCTCTGCATTTGCTCTTTTAACTGTTGATTGGTACGATCATTCATTGCCTACATTTGATCTAATTGTTTGCTTCTTGGATTATTTTAATTATGTACATTCTGAACTTCCTATCTGACATCTCTTCTGCCATGCCGGATTCTATTGATGTAGCATCTAGGTTTGTTTGGGACACTTTCTTCCCTTGTTTTCTCATATTGTTCATGTATCTTCACCTCTAGCAATGCGAATAGAAGGTATTGTAGTTTCCCCTCTATAGACTTAAGAGTTTCCCTGCAGGTTTCCAACACTTACTTGAAATGAGATATCAATATTAGCAGCACACCATACAAAGAATATGCATCCTTAACTCAAAGAGTCCTTATTATGATATTAATCATATTGTCTTAATAAACAGAGATTATGAGTTTAATTATTATCTATGGCCTAACCAATAAGTTTGCGAAGGACCACAATTTCTAATGGTGGAAAAAGAGGATAGGGAGGAGTATAGGATATAATGTTAATGAGATAAGAAATGAGTCTACATAGGTACTATGTCACAGGAGTACTGAAAGTGGAATTAAAATAAATTGGTTGTTAGCATGAGAAAAGGGAGAAAGAGTATCCAAGGAAACAGATAGATAAAAACAAAATAGGGTGAGAAAATATTAATAAAAGATAAGTAGGAATAATAGTAGATATAATAGGAATAATCATATTACTACTAATAAAAAATTCTATAATAAGAATATACTGTACTATTTTAACCTCTTAGTCTTCAGTAGCCTGATGCCTGGTAGAAATGTGATAATACAGTGTCCCAAGAAGGGTCCTGCCTCACTGGGGATTGTGGCCTCCACGTCTGGTATAATTCATGCTAGTGGGCAGAGGCACTCCCACGTGTTGATAGATGGTCAGCTGCGGAGACTGTGTGGAGCACTGGAGCCAGAGGCTGCAGACTGGGGCCAGGCCTCTGTGCTGGAGACCCTGGGTGCTGATTGGGCCAGGCCTCCACAGTGTGGAAGATTTAAAAACTAATTTTTTTTTTAGTACTTTTTTGCTATGACTGTTTTATTGTTTTCCTACTTTCTAAATATTTAATATTTCTTTTTTCTTTTTTTCCTCTGTTTTCTTTCTCTAATTTTTCATTTTTCTCTTGCTAATGTTTTTCCTTTGATTAATTTTACTTTTATATTTTTTTAATTTTTTCTATATTATTCTTCCTTTTTCAATTGCCAATGGTATTGCCCCTCTTGTTGTTTTTATTTGGTTTTCACTTTATTTCTTTATCTGCATATTTTTCTCTCTTTTCTTTATGATGCTAGGGATCAAGTCTGTCATGTTAATATGCCATGCAGGTGCTCTGCTTCTGAGATACACTCCCAGTTCTGTTGAAAGGAATTGACCTTCTTGCTCTAGCCAGGACCTAGTCCTGCTAGAACTTTGGCAGATGCTTAAATAATGGGGTGGGAGAATAAAATCCCACAGCTGATCACCTATCCCCAAACAGACACACCAAGGGAAACTCTGAAATCCTGCTCCTAGACACCCATCCCATAGCTACAGCAGAGAGAAACAACACAACTCTCATGCATACCACACTTATGAGGGATCTCAATATTGTTCACTCTCATACCCTATCAAACAGCATATTGTTGGCAAGACTGGAATTGATTGGCATAGAGGAGAAACTATGAGCTGAACCCCTAACTCTCCCCATGTAACAGCTATTGCCAGTGTCTAAACAGATGATAAAAACTTCAGACTCATAACATGATTAGAACAGCCAATAGAAATATTGCTTTCAAGTTGTAGGGCCAAAAATCCCTCTAACACTTGATGGGGGCTTCCATTTCCATATAGAAGTAACCAGAAAAAGTAAAATCCATATATTCTACTGTCTGTACCATACCAGCCAGAACCCTACTCTTCTGAGACCTGCATAGAAAATGGGGTCTTCTCAATTCCGATATGGTACTCATTGTGTGAAAATCTACTAACAATAGTCATTGAAATAATGGAAAAACTACACTACAAAGTCTAAATATAATTAAACTCAACATGACACAAAAAACTTATATCCCATGACACATCATCAAAAGAAGGCTGCTTAAGAAAACTGTCACATAAAAATGGAAGAGATACTCATTCCAACAGCTGTCCAAATCTCAACATGGAAAAAATATTTTAAAAAAGTAAATATGACACTTCCCAAAGTTCATAATTCTCTAGAAACAGATGCCAAAGTTATCATAGCAAATGAAATGCCAGAAATTTTTAAAGAAATATTTTTAAAAATTCAGTACTATCCAAGATAATAAAAATAAGGAGTTGAATGAATTAAGGGAGACAATGCAGAATATTAATGGATATTTCAGTAAAGAATTAGAGATTAAAAAGCAACAATAACAACAAAAGTCAGGTAGAAATAATGGAAATGAAAAGTCAAATAAGTTAGATAAAAACTTCATTTGAAAGCATGAACAACAGACTAGACCAAGAATAAAGACTATCAAAACTTAAAGATAAATCTTCTGAAAAGTACCTTAGGATAGCAATAAAGAAAAAAAAAATAAACAGGAATGAAAAACATACTATCTCTGTGTCAGTATTAAATGACCCCTTGTGTCTGAATAGTTGGCATTTCAGAGGGGAAAGAGCTACAGGCTGAGTGCATAGAAAACCTATGAAGTGAAATAATAGCAGAAAATTCTCACTTTCTGGAAAAGACATGGCCATAGGCACAGGAAACATTTAGAATTCCAAATATACATTACTAGAAAAGAATATATCCAGGACATAATATAATTAAATTGCCTAAAGTACAGAGCAAAGAACAAATATTAAAAACTGCAAAAGAAAAATGCTAAGTCACATTTAAAGTCAAACCCATTAAATTAACAGCTAATTTCTCAATAACACTTTAAAGGCCAGCAGGGCATTGAATGATATATTATAAGTCCTGAAAGGGGAAAAAAAATGCTAACTAAAATTACTATGCCCAGCAAGACTTTTCTTAATAATTAAATAGAGAAAAAAAGTTCTTTCAAGATAAGCACAAATTTAAGGAAGTCATGAAGCAAATCCTTCACCCAACAGTATAAGGAGCATTAACATAATCATGAGATCATAGGGAAAGATAAACCTCAGAAAAAGAGTACATATGCAAGCAAGAAATTGAAAAGAACCAAACATTACAATAAACCAACAAAAAAATCTAAGGAAGGAACAACACAAGAAGAAAGAAAATTCAAAACAATCCAAAGAAAATCTACAAAATGATAGAATAGCTACATACCTTTCAATAATAATCCTGAATGTAAGTGGTTTTATTTCCCAATTAAAAGATTCAGACTGGCCGATTGGATTAAAAAACAAGTCTCACTGTTGCCTGCAAGATACTTACTTTATTTTCAAATGCATATGCAGACTGAAAGATAGAAGATAAAAAATGAAAATCCAAGCAAATGGAACCTAAAATGAAGCAGGGGTAGCTACACTTATGTCCAACAAAATATACTTCAAATCAAAACCAGAAGAGACAAAGAACTCCACTAAATATTTAATAAGGAAACAATTCACCAAGAAGATATAATGATTATAAATATATGTGCCCTGAACATCAGGGTATCCAATTTTATAAAACAAAATCCTCTATACATAAAGGGAGAAATAAGCTTCAGTACAATAATAAAAGGGTGATTTCAATACCTTCCTCACACCAATACATAGATCATCCAGGCAAGAAATCAGCAATGAAACATCAGAGCTAAATTGCATTATAGATTAAATGGACTTAACAGGCACTGACATAATATTTTATGTAATAACTGAAGCATACACATTCTTCTCAATAGCACATGGAATGTTTTCCAAAATAGATCATATGTTAGGGCATAGAGCAAGTCTTCACAAACTCAAAGTCTGACAAAATTTCTTGTATCTTATGAGATCACAATGGATACAAGCTGTAAATCAAGAGCAAGAGAAACTACAGAAATTATTAAAAAATATAGAGATCAACAAATATACTATTGACTGTACAGTAGTTACTGAAGAAATTAGAGGAAATTAAAAAATTCCTAGAATCTGATTCCACAGAATCAGAATACTGTGTTGTTCTACACCAAAATCCAAGAGATTAGGCAGTATTAGTCTAGAGGATTGCAAGTGTGAGACTAGCCTCAGCAACTTAGTGAGATCCTCAGCAACATAGAGAGAGACTGTCTAAAAATTAGAAAACCAAAACAAACAAACAAGCAAACCAAAAACAGGACTGGGGATGCTGGGAATGTAGCTCAATGGTAAAGTGCCCTTGGATTCAATCCATGTACAAAAAAACTTCCTAGAATCAAATAATAATGGAAATAATATACAAAAATCCATGAGTAGAAGCAGTAAGTAGCAAGGGGAAAGACATAGCAAGAATATCTACATCAACAAAGCAGAGATCTTGAATAAATAATCTAATGATCTATCTTAAGATCTTAGGAAAGGAAGAACAAACCAAACTCAAAATCAGTATGGAAAAAAATCACAATTATCAGAGAAGAAATATATGAAACAGAGATAAAAAATAATATAATGCATCAATCAAACAAAGAGCTGGTTCCTTGAAAAGATAAACAAAAAAGATAAATAAGTCATCAGTTAAACTAACCAAAGAAAGCAGCAGACCCAAGTAAATAAAGTCAGAGATGAAAAAGGAGATGTTTACAAGATATCACTGAAATTAAAATTATCATTAGAATCATCAAAAGAAATATTTTGAAAAATGACATAGCAATAAATTGAAAAATCTGGAAGAAATGGACAATTTTCTGGACACATATGACTTAGTAAAATTGAACCAAGATGATATTAAGAAACCTGAAGAGAACAACAAATAATGAGTTTAAAGCAGTAATAAAAACTCCCACACTAGAGAAAAGTCCAGGTCCCAATAGATTCACTGCTCAAGTTTACCATACTTTGAAAGAATCACTGCTCCTTAAAGTTCTCCATGAAACAGAAAGGGAAGGAACACTTCCAAACATATTGTATGAAGTCCATATTACATACTGCTTCCAAAACCAAAGAACAGCAAAAGAGACTACAGATTAAGATCTCTGATGAACAAAGATGCAAAAACCCTCAAAAACACACTTGAAAATTGAACTCAACTGCACATTAAGATCATACACCATGATCAATCTGGTTTCATTACAGGAATGAAAGGATGGTTTCATATACACAATTAAAAAATGTATTCTAGTGTATAAATAGAATTTTTAAAAATCACATGATCACCTCAACAGATTCAGAAAAAGTCTTTAAAAAAATTCAACAATTTCTTCATAATAAAAGCCCAAGTAATTAGTTAGAAAAGGATTATGACTTAATATAAATATAAAAAAGTCTAAATATAACAACCCAAAGCCAACTTATACTGAATGAGAGAAACAAAGTATTTTATCTAAAATCAGGAAAAAGATAAGGGTGTCTGCTCTCACTAATCTTATTCAATATAGTATTAGAATGCTTTATCAAGTCAGCTACATAAGAGAAAGAAATAGAAGGGATACACATACAAAAGGAGGAAGTTAATATATCCCTTTTTCCTAATGTTATGATTCTAAAACTAGAAAACACTAAAGACTTCATCAAAAAGTTCTTCAGCTGATAAAAATTCATCAAATTAGCAAGATACAAAATCAATATACAAGTAACCAGTAGTTTTTCTTTATACTGAAGTGAATTCACTAAAAAAATGATGAAAGCAATCCCATTTATAATATTCTTAAAGACAAATAAATAAATAAAAACATGAAATAAATGTATCTGAGGTTGTGAAATATCTCCACAGTGGAAACTATAGAACACAGAAGTAAGAAATAGGAGGAAAAAACACTAGAAGACAAAAGATCTCCCATGTTCCTGGATTGGAAGAATTAATAGTTAAAATGGTCATACTACCCCAAGTGCTCTACAAATTTAATGTGATCCACATTAAACGTCATTTTTTAAAAAAGCTAAAATTCAAATGTAGCAACAATGCCTGAATAATCAAAGCAAACCTGAGCAAAACTATCAATGATGGATGCATTGCAGTATCTCATTTCAAAATATACTAAAAAGCCATAGAAACCAAAGTAGCATGGTATTGGCATAAAAACAGATACACAGACAAATGGAACAGAGTATAGGACCTAGAAATAAATCTATCCATTTAGAGTCATCTGATATTCTCAAAAATATTGCCAAAAAATACACTGGAAAGAGACAGCCTCTTCAACAAATGGTACAGGGAAAACTGGATATCCACATGTAAGAGCCTGAATTTCAACCTCTCTCACCCTGTACAAAACTCAACTCAAAATGAACCAAATATAAGTCCTAAAATGCTGAAACTACTAGAAATAAACATACAGGAAATACCCCAAGGTATTTGCAAAGGTAACAGTTTCCTGACTAGTATTCCAATAGCTAAGGAAACAAAAGTAATAATTGGCAAATGTGATTACATCAAACAGGAAAGCTCTGGACAGCAAAGGAAACAATCAGCAGAGTGGAGAGACAACTTAAAGAACAGAAGGAGATCTTTTCCTGCCATTCTTCTGGCAGAGGATTAATACCCAGAGTATATAAGAAAAATTCAAACAAAACAAAACAAAACAAAACAAAAGATCAAGTATTACAATAAAAAAATGGCAAATGATCTGAACAGACACTTCTTAAAAGTGCAAGTTTTAATATCTTTAGCCATCAAGGAAATACAATCACAATTACACTGAGATTCCATCTCACTCCAGTCAGAATAGATTTTATTTTATTTTATTTTATTTTTTTATTTAGCTTTTAAGTTTTTACAGACTGCATTTTGATTCATTGTACACAAATGGGGTACATCATTTCGTTTCTATGGTTGTACACGATGTAGATTTCTACCATTCATGTAATCATACATGTACATAGGGTAATGATATCTGTCTCATTCCACCATTTTTCATAACTCACTCCCTCTCATTTCCTTCCTATTTAGGATTTTGACTTTTCCTCTATGAGTAATTTGGAGGTTTTAAAACAAAGATATACATTTTTCAGATATACAGATTTGACCTGAATGTGCACATTAGAAGACATTGTGGATAGAAAACCAAGGAAGCCTTGTGTGTTGATGAGATGCCTCAGGAGTGTTAGAAGTGAAAAGAGGTGCCAGTTCTGAGACTTCAAATCTCCCAAAATAACATTTTGCACATTTAAATATATTGTTTATTTTTGTAAAAATATCTCATTACCTTTTAAGTTTTAAGACTATGTGACAGAATTAAAATAATAAAAATTGCAAAGTTTTAAATCCTCACAACATTGGATTAAATGAGGCATTATCCTTTTCTATGTGACCCAGCAATTTGTCCAATTCCTATGATGCTATGTGTTTTTTTTTCTTTGAAAGACACATTATAGTTCTATTATGAGACTCTTAAAAATCAAATAATTCTCACATAGAACAATAAGAAAAAAGCCAGTCACATTATATGACTTAATATGTAGTTCTTTTTTCTGTTGTTTTTCACTTTTTTCAAACATAAAAAACATAGCGTGGTTCTTAGAAATAAGTATTTAAATATATGTTGGACATATATTAAAAAATACTTAAATAATAAATACATGTTAGACAATGTTGAGTAGGTAAGACCCATAAACTGATCGTAAATGGTATATTAGTGCATAAATTCAGGAATATTCATTTAAGTTATGATATGCTATTTGTTATCATAACATGATTAGAAGTTAACTGTAGTGGTCTAAGTTTACATCAAGTCTGATTCTTTAAGGACTTGGTTCCTTCACTTGTTCCTGTTGAATCATAAATTGCTAAGCGTCTGAGATTTTTACAAACATTGAGTTACAAACTAACAAGTAAACCTGCTATAGTTTCTTATTGCTATAGTATACATATTGCCATGGTTTGAATGTTTGCTCCTTCCAAAACTTAAGTTGAAATTTATTTGCTACTATAAACAGTATTAAGAGGTAGGACCACTATGAGATGATTAGGAGACGGGTATTCCACCCTTATGGGTGGGATTGGTGCCATTTAAAAATAGTAAATTTAGTTCTCTTTCATTCCCCTTCCACCATAGATTTGCACAGCAAATAAAACAAAAACAAAAACAAAAACAAAAAACCTCACCAGACACTGGCATCTTAATCTTGGACTTCCCAGTTTTCAGAACTATAAACCAACAAGTTCTGTTCATTATTAACTACCCAGTCTCAAATGTTCTGTTATAGCAGCATAAAATAGACTAAGAGACTGCCACTGACAAAATAACATAAAATCAGTGCCAGAGGCACAATTTCTTCACAACAGAAAACTTCAACCAGAGCAAAATATCACATCAATTTCTCATACCCACATCCCACAGGGCTATGCAAACAGAGCCAGGGAGTTAGCTGTACCTGTGGGAATTTACACCATGAGAAACTCCATAGTCAGAAGTTAAACTTTAATATGACTGCTAGTACTTCCACTCATCCTTTTCTCTAGAGAAACAGATTACTCCTTACCTTGAAATGCACCAATGTTTCCATAGTGGAGATGGAAAACTCAATACCTTAGCATGCCTATCCTGGGGTCTCTTTGGGGAATTAAGTTCTCTAGCTTCCCAGGCATGTTTATTCACGACACGTGTTTGCTCTGAAGGCCTCGACCAGGTAGAAGCAGAAATTCACACAAAAATTCTGTCCAAAGTTTCTTCAGCCAGAGACATCCCAGATACCAACCCCATTCTTCTTGTGGTTTGCATATTTTAACTGCCACCACAGTCATCTTGTTTTCCAGGATACCCATTGAATTTGCCTTCCCAAAGCAGGAGGGTGACTCTTCTTCTTCTCCCAGGTGGGTGGATGGTAGCTGCAATGCATACCTCTGAATTGCCAGACACATACCAGATCTGGCAACTTTAGCAATAAAAATAGAAATCAGAAATGTAACACCTTTTGGATCAATCAGAGAATTAAAAAGCAGTCGGCAGATTAATTTTTTTACTTTCCCCTTTATGGATGGACTTTCACTTTCTGGAGGCAAAATTCTCAAGGAGAAATCCTTAGTGATTGAATAACTACCTGTGTTTTTCAATAATGCAGCATTGTGTATTTGGGTTTTCATCCTTTCCTGTCTTACTTCCATTCTTTTACTTTTACTTTTCATTTTACTTTTTTTTCTTCATCCCATTCTCCTCACTAAAATTTTAATACATGATGTTCACCTTGGGCTTTGTTTTCTCAGGACCTATCCAGAATCCTAACGTAGTGGAGTGTTGCTGTTGTGTATGGTATCTACATTCTTTTACAGAAAAGTGAAAATATGTACAGAAAAGCAAAGGTAAATACTAAAAAATAATTTAATATACACATTATGAATCTATTCATATCAAAACTTTTCACTAAATGAAATGTCTTTATATGCATATCTTCACTTTAATATTTCCCTGGACCAAGTATGTGTACCCTCAATCCTGAAGGTCCAGCGGCCCCAAGGATGATAAGATGCTTTTTATTATGTAGTCTGTACTTTTCTTGTCCTCATTGACTTATACCACTGCATGACATTTTTGTGCATCATGACAACTTAAAAATGAGCAATAATCAATCAATGCACTGACTCTCCAAAAGAAAAATGTTTATTTTGAAAAAAAATTCTTTCATTTTAAATATTTTAGTAAGAATTAGGAATCAATTTGGACATAAAGATATTTTATTACATAGAGGAGATAATTACATCTTAAATCAAATAACATAGGCAACATCTTACTTTGTCTATTTAGCTATTTTCCTCACTTGGCCTGAAACATTCAGAAAATTTAAAATGTATGTTGTTTCAGCTATGTGGACAACTGAGGATATAGAACGAGCTCAGCCAGGGCAGCTTATTGAGAACCTGTCTGAAAATCAAATGAAAAGGGCTGGGGATGTGGCTCTAAGTTTGAGTTGACTACTTGCAGATCATGTGCAAGACCCTGGGTTAAATCCCCATCACAACAAAAATAAAAATATTGTTATATTTTGAACAGTCTTAATAGTGATATCTCTCTGAGCAGTGAGTTAGGTGGGGACATGTTTATTTTTAATACAATTATTGGTATATTTACCACTTGTTTTAACAATTGATTATATAAAAGAGTATGTATATGTTTATGTGTATTGAATATAAATATAAAATTTATTTTCACTTTAACTCCATATTGCCATAATTATAATAACATCTGAATTATTTGCATATGCATTAATATCAATTGTCTTTCTATTAATTGGATGTAACAGTTAAAGTAGTTCAATATGATTTGTTTTATTGTATATAGAAATAGATGAAATGATAAGGAAAAACAACTGAATGTGGAAATAAACTGTTATGGAAAGTTATGCAAAAATAAATTGTTAATTTAAAGAAGAAAATCAAATAATAGCACCATAGTAACCCGGAAATAATAAAGAATAACGTGGCCAAGGAAATGGCTTGTACTCAGTAAACTTGTTTTCTAGTCATGTATCCACTGGTCAATCAGCTATAGTTTCCCAGGCATAACTTCCATTATTCTTGGATTATGTGACATATTTGTGGACAATAATATTTAGCACAAATGAAGACGTGATTTTCTGCCTGGATCATAAAATGGTTCATTTTATGAAATGAATGAAATGATTATTCACTTTTTCTCTTTTTCATTGACATAGCAGTTTTTGAAGGACTCTCAATTAAAGAGCCATAAAACAACATGAGCTTCATTTCTCAAATATCCTTGTAAAGAATAACTTCCCAGAAAAACTTCCCATCTACTGTCATGAACAAGAAATAAACAAACTTTTATTTTGTTAAGCCACAGAAATGTTAAGAGTGTTTTGCTCTAGCCAGATTGCTTGCCCTGGTGTAAGTAGGGATTCTAAGACTAGAGAGGAACGGTTGAACTTAAAAGGCATGGATGGTGGAGAGGACACTTCAACTGATGATTTGATGGAATGAATGGAAGTGAAGAAGAAGAAATCAAAGACAGCTTCCACTTCTGAGATATTGGCAGAGTAACAGATCCTCTAACAGACCAGAGAATTTGTGAAGGGGAATTGTTTTTAACATATGTCATTTTCTGTTACCTACAGGGAGTACGTTTCAAAGAGAATTAGAAATTCCCATCTCATTGTGAGAACAAATGGTCAATGTAGACTCTTTAATTATCACGAAAATAACCAATGGATTTAATTTTGGCAAACATAATTTTAAATAATTATATCTTGTATGTTTGGGGAGAGGGTTATTCACTTTTTTATAAAATAAAAATGTAGTAACGTATATAGAATTCAATTTCTATTTTCAACTCATAAATTTTACCACTAAAATGCATATTCAACAGGAATTTAGGGTAATTTGTAAATTAAACAGACCATGTTTTCAGACTGAATAAACCCAGTTTCAAGTCAATTACTAATATAGAGGTAAAGATTTCGATTATCTAGAAATTTGCTTAACTATTGTATTAGTTAGGCATTTATTTTCTGTCTTATCTATGTAGAGTTAAAATATATGCTGAAAAGATGAATTCACAATCAAAAGGGTTAGTTACAAAATCAAATTCACACTGTGTGAAGTTGAGAACTGATAACTCTGAGGTTAAATTCACTCATCTGTAAAAAGGGATAATATCTATTTTACAGGATAAAAACAGATATTATCATTCCTTGCACTTAGAAAAAGAAAGTACATGTATTTATGTAATAGCAATGCAAAATTCAAATACACCATGAACATTGTATTACCTTGATCAGTCTGTCTAGCAAAGTTAATAAAAAGGAAATAAATGTATTTTAGAATGATGTATACCTAGGAAATATACTCTGGTTCATAAGGCTCATGTATTTTAAAAATATTAATATGTCTGATATATCCCACTCATTATATACTTATATCTATTCACTTTTTTAATAATTGTGACACATGCCTGTTTGGGGTATTATTTCTAAACATTTAATATTTCAAGAAGTTCATAAGGGAAGAAATTATGAAGAAAATTCTCTTCAGAAAAAAATGCACAATGTTTATTTCTATCTGGGTCTTTGCTTCCAAAACTGTATGAATAAATGTTTATTTCATCATATATCTATTTCTGGGTCTTATACCTGTTGGCTTCATTCATATGTTTATGAAGAAATCTAATTTAATCTTGGAAATATGATGAGGACAAGGAAGGAATAGTAAAGAAATACTAAATCCTAATCATATTATCTGAGGCATTTTATTTACTGTCAATGAATCTCAGTTTACTTCTCTATAAAAAAAAGGAATTTTAGTTTTAGCTAAGATCAATGTGAAAATAAAATGTTTTAGTATAATTAATATACCTAACACAATAACTAGAGATTGGTTAGGACTCAGTAGTTGTTAGCTTATATTATCTCTTTGTATTTCACTATTTTAATGAAGAATACCAAGATATATTTAAATTAGGGAATTTTTAAAACCATGTAACCCCTGCTTTAGTAGTATATATGTGCTATTTTTTCTTATGTACCAATCTATGTCTCCGTAACTGACCTCATTTTCCCCTGGTGAATCATATTTCAGTCTATGTCTTTGTATGGTGTTATCTGATTCTCACACCCCACCTTCAGAGCTCTAGTAGCTAAGATCTAGTTGGTCCTAAATGTCATCTTACTGTCTGGAATGATGGGTTTTACAATGGGCATGTGGCCCAAGTGAAGGTCTGAGCATCACTCTATGGGTTTTATTTGAAGTACTGTGAAAGAGGTGCTCTTATTGCTGAAGTTGCAGTTAGGAAGGTAAAAATCTAGAATTCTTCCCCAGGTTGGATAACATAGAAAGCAGTCTTTGATCAGAGAAAGGTAGTTTATTGGGTACTGACTTGGGATCAAGAATTGAAAGAGAGTAAGGAGTTAGAATCAGACAGAGGGAGAATGGAGTGGGAATGAGTCACAAAAGCCTCACCTGATCCACTCTGGAACTTGGTGGACCTATAGAAATGGCCACTTGAGGTAAGGAGATAGGGTCTCTATATTTCCCTTTGAGCAGTCACAGAATGTAATCTGCTCCCAGGACAAGTGCATGACCTTGAGGGGCAATGGATCTCCTCACTTGAACACAGTTCTAGAAAGTTACACAGCTTCCACAATCACAGTTCTCACTCAGCTTCCACAAAACCCACTGCAATAAGTTTTTAAGTTTGCCTAGAAGTCAAAGTATCACAGAGAAGTATAGAGTTTGAGAGATTAAAAATGAGATAGGATACAGCATTTGTGTCTCTGGATCTAGCCATTTCTGAATTATTACCTCCGGGATGTTTTCATGTTGTCAATTTAAAAATCTCTCATCTACCTTTTTGCTTAGGTTTCTTTTTAAGAAGTTTTTCTGTAAACGATTTACACACTATGCTTTCAAATTATCTACTTCTCCCAAGGTCTTACTTCCTTCATTGCCTTATATTAACACATTATATTTTATGTAAGAAGAAGATGTTGATGAAAACCAAATTAAGAATAGTATCAGAAAGCTTGTGTTCTGAAATCTTCTGGAAAGGAGACACTAATAAACTTATAATGGTTAATGACTTGAGCAAGGTTGTAAAACTAAAGACTGTTTTTCACAAATGAGCATTGTTCACAGATCCATTAGATCTGCTACTCTTGATGAGATGGAATAGTGATGGACAAAGAACTTCTTGAGAAACAGATGAACTTAGGATGAGGCATTGATTTGACTTTAATGGCAAAGTTTCTCTATTCATGTGCTGAACAATACTGCTTCTTGAGGTCTGAAAGAAAACTCTCAAGTGATTCAAAAGAAAACTCCAAATATTACTCTTAAGAAAATGAAAAATTTACTCTAAACATAGTATATCTCAGAAAGAATTTAGGAACTTGATACTTAGAACAGTCTCTCTCTACTGAGTGCCAAGATTTGCCAGTAAAAGCAATTTAAATCTTACGTTAGTTATTACAATGTTTTTTAGACAAGAAAGCAACATGAAAAAATAAAATATTTCCTCCAATATTGCCTTGAAAAAAAAAAACTAAAGTAAGAATATTACCTTAGTGTAATTAATCAATGTAAAGAAGCAAATTCCAATTATACATACAGCTTAGTGATGGTTGAGAAAAGCATCATGAAGTCAAATTGTGACTATAGAGGTAACATTTCAGTTCAATCTTTTTTTGATCCAGTTGATATCTATTTTAGACACCCATTAAAACAAAGGAGTGTAGGAATCTGGGACCTGAATAAAGGAACACATTATTATCAGAAAGTATCATTATGGGTATTATTTACATTTAGACTGTTGATCAGCAGTGACCTTCATTTTTAACATGTGTAGTACAAATGTCAATAGTTTTAAAGGAAAAAAAAAACTCAATACATAAGTCCCATATGACTGGGCTAATTTATTAAGCTCAGAACTGAAGGACAGTCAGGGTTTTAACTAAGGAGTGTACCTAATTTTATGCTTTGATTAATTAATTTGGATTATTTTCTTAGATATGACATTTTAGGGTATAGTAGGGGAGCTGTGTGTCATAAAAGAGAAATTCACATTTGTCTCCTTGGCCAAATAGTTTAGGTAAGTATCTGTTTTTTTTTCTTAAAGAAAGACAATAATTAAAAATGGTAAATTAAAACATAATAGTAACTTGGCAGACAATGTGTTCCAGAAGCTGAACTCAGGGTTTCATTTAATGCCCATAACAGTTCTACAACATTCATGCTATTATTATCCCCAATTAAAAATTAGGTATCTGTGGTATAGAGAGTTTAAATAACCTCGCTACAATCTCCAAGACTAACAGGAAAAACCAGAATTTGAACCCAATGCAGTCCTTAATAAATCCAACAGAATTTAGGTTTCTAATAACTCTACTTTAAAAGGTGATATTTGTTCTCTTAAATCAAAGTATGAATATTATTTTTCCTTTCTTTTCCCAAATCCCAACTCCAAATAGAAATTACTTACAATAGTCAACTTTCTATTACTATAAAAAATAGCTGAGATAATCAACTTACAAGGGCCAAAGGCAATGGTGACTCACAGTTTCAGAGGATCTAGTTCATAGAAAATTGGTCCCCTTGTTTTGGATGAAGCAGCACATTATAGTGGCAATATGTGATAGAACTCTACTGTGGCCATGGAGCAAAAGAGAGAGAAGGAGGAAGGAAATGGAGTCTCACATTCAGTATGTTAATATAGCTTTATAATACGTATTTTGGTCTGATATAGTAGGGTTCTTGATTTAGAGGGTAAAATAGTGCCTATAAACTCATTTGAAAGAAAAGATAAAGTTTAGAGCTCTAAAAATTAGCTCTTTAGAAATATGAAATATTTTTTCCATCATAGCTATGATTCATTTTTAAAGACTTTTTCTCCACAGGTACATTTTGCTGTGGAACAATAGAGTATTAATCAAATGATATACATTTAGTTGAAGAACATATACTGTTACTAATTCATTCATAAAATATTTTCAAACGGTTTTTAGATGTCCTAATTATTTGAGACAATATAGTATGTCATTTTGTCATTTAGTTTTTTTCCCCAGACAAAAACCCAGCAAACTAAAATTGCAGCTAATGCAAAGTCCCTGTGATGAGCACAATTACTAGTCTGCAGTGGTCAATAGGTTGATTCCTGAGGGCCCTGATGAAGCCCATCCCTCTGAAATGTTTTCCTTCTTCCAAGTTCAATATCTCCTATCATCTGCTAGTAACAATGCAATACACAGGTATAGTGCTTTATATTTTTATATTTTTAAAATATTTTCTTTATTGTCACTGAAGTTTGAAACACAGCCATCAGTTTCAAGGCAAAATAATCTGGCTATTGTATTAATCATATTTTCAAACACTTTCCCTTACTTTTAGTCATTATTTTCTTTTAAAGTATAACTTTAGGAAACACTACATTTTGTCACTCTAAACTTATTTCATTCATAAGATTATTTTATTTGACATGTTCTCTCAGTCTCATTTTTAAGTACATTTCATTTTCTTTGGTCCACCAGTTTTTTTTCTTCTTTTCAATTAGTTCTTGTAAAACTCAGTGACAGTATACCATCTCAAGCCTGCCCTACTTCTTTTAAACATATAAAACCACAGTGTCAGAAAAACATTACACAAACCAGCAAAAAGTTTTGGTGAAAAACAGCATTAATCAATTGTGGGTTGTTTTTTGTTTTGTTTTGTTCTGTTCTGTTTTATTTGTATGTTTCCTAGACTGCAAGGTCCACTTTAGGAAAACTAGGGAGCTCAGCTTCTAGGCATTTAGTCCCAGCGATAACCATGTCATTCCTCTGCTAGTACAACTCTCACTCTTTTTTTCTCTCTCTCTCATTATTCCCCTGTCACTCAGATGTTCTGTCACATAAATAGAAAGAGAAAATGAATGCCCCCTAAGTTTACCTCTGAACAAGTACCATGAACCTTTTTTTACAGTTTCCCACTGGGGTGACTATTGCCCGAAATGTGCACAACTACAGAAAAACATTCTGAAAAAATCTAGAGATGTACATTCTGAAATGTCTGAACTACTTCGTAGTGTAATGTTCTGAAAGGCTGTGATTCAGTAAAGAATTCAGCAGTGACCAATTTTTCAGATCTTCAGGCTTCTTCTTGTCTCTTGTTTAACCTGTCAATATTCTGGTATTCCTGAGTTTGCCTGAAGCAACCAGCGCACTCTGAATTTAAGAAGCGATCGCAGAGAATGTTTAACTTTTAACTCAATTCCAGAGTTTAACTGTCATTTATGTGATTACTTATAGTGACATTCCTGAACAGTGAGCACTCAGGATCATTAAAATTTAATTTTCTTTAGGATAGAATACAGGAGATTATGTTCAGTTTATTAGAACTGACCCTTTACACTTAGACAGTTTTCCGGTATAATTTAGCTAATAATTCATGTGACCATGGTTACTATGTACTTTTATTCTTATAGAAGCTACTTGAAATGCCTAAATTAGAGATTCTTACTTCCTTCAATCTAATAGAAAGCAGCATTCTGGACAGGAAGGAAAGGAGAAGAAAAAAAGCAAGGTAATTTCATTTTTAGACAAAGAAAAGTTAAAAAAAGATGAATTATAAAAACATAAAATAATATTTATATTTTGCTTTTTAATCATATATTGAATTTTTCAAATCTTGTCCCTGAAAGATAGTACAACACTTTAACAAATCTTTTAAAACTTTAAAAAGTAATTTACTATTGTAAAACCATCTTGTATGGAACTGTTAAGTCCTGGAAAATAGAACTAGTCACATATGACTACATAAACTAAAGCATTAATAAATTAAAATTAAATAACACTTAGAATTTAGTTTTTGGTTGCACTAGTTGAATTTCAAGTGCTTAATAGCCATGGATGTCATACTGAACATTACAGGCACAGTGTACTGATTGGCAAGTGCTGACTTAGAATGGAGCACAGTACTTCCTGTAAACTTGAATTTTTCTCTTACTTGTGGTAGCGCTTCCATCTAAGCGGAGAGTCTTGCTTACTACTGTGTCTACCTTTTATGAGTCTGAAATTGACACCTTATCTTATCTGTTGAGTTGGTCTTGTGATGACATTGCAAAATTAATCTGAAGATCAAGCTTGGGGGCCAAATCTTCTGGAAGTTCCTGATCACGGTCCTAGAAAATTTCTAAAATGAGGGCATGACTGAGAAGCAGACTATTATTCAGATGGACTGAGACTCAATTATGAAGACTAGAACACATGGAAGAAAAAGAGAAAAAAAAAAAAAAGGAAAAGAAGCTATAATAGGATCAAGTAACAAAAAATTACATACATAAAAATAGATTTAGGATCTGGTCATTTAAATCTATATGGTTGAAACAAATGATCAGCACAGTATTTCCAGATTAATAGAAGTGAATTTTCATACAAGCGGAGTAGCCTTTACCTGATTTAATTATTTCATAAGAAATAGGTATTAGGATAGGAAAATTATAAGTATTTCATCATTCCTCACAACTACTCTGATAATTTATTCTGTCTTTTGGCAGAGAAGGAGATTTAAAATCACTAAGATAACATAACTTTCTCAAAATCTCCCTTTTGGTATACACCAACATTAATATCTGAAACTCAAGGTTATTTGGACCTGAAACTGTGATTTGGACACTATATGTAATATGGTTTTCAGGGTACAGAAAGAAATTTGCTGACACACTCAAGTATGGATTCAGTATAATTAATCCCCAAATTGAAAACCTGAAATGCTTAAGAACTGAAATTTTTTGAACACCAACATGATACCCTAAGTGGAAAATTCTGACATCACATAATTGATTGCAGTCAACATGATGCTGCACTAAAACTATCACACAACATTACCTCCTGTGCATGAGCTACATGTGAAACACAGGTAGATGTCATGTCTAGACTTGGGTACCTTAATGCAAATATTTCACAATAAAATTAAAAATATGAACTATGAAACACTTCTGGTCTTAAGCATTTCAGATGAGAGATACTCAACCTATATTTTACATGCAAATCATTCATGTAAATTAAAATTCATAACGTATCCAAGTTCTGAATTAGTTACTGAGGTTGACTTAATTGCACCTGGCCCAAGGGGTAAGTTCGTTTAGGCCCCTCATTGACAAAATTCAAGCCTTTTGAAAATCGGTGATGACTGGTGTGCTTCAAGTGGAGAGGGTGCTTTCTGGATCTGGAGCTTCAAGTGCTCTTCCAAACATTTTGGGCATTTTGACATTCAAAATACAGGGGTTTTGGCTATCTAATGGCTTTGGGGATGTGGAAATTAAGAAAGTTAGAACTGAATAGTACAGGTGAAATTTTATGTGAGACTCTCTTCCCACAGGAAACAAAACTGGAGGTAATAGGGGTAATTATCAGAATATACATAATCTCAAAGGAACTTTCAGTCCTTTGAGAGTGCTATACCTCACTATAATGGGAACATCTGCTGGAATTCATTTTCTATTATACTTGTCATGGTTTAGATATTAGGTGTCCCCAAAAATCTCTTGTGTGAGATAATGCAGTGGAGTTTAGAGGTGAAATGATTAGATTATGAAAGCCTTATCCTAATCAGTGCATTAATCCCCTGATAAAGATTAATTGTGTGGTAACCAAAGGCAGGTAGGGTGTGGCTGAAGGAGGTGAGTCACTGGGAGGTGTGCTTTGGGTTATATATTTTGTCATGGTGAGGAGAGCTCTCTCTCCTTCTGCTTCCAGGGTGCTTTCTTCTGCACTCTTTTGCCATGATGTCCTGTCTCACCTTGAGACCCAAGACCTCTGAGACTGTGAACCCCCAAATAAACTTTTCCTCCTCTGTTTGTTCTTGTCAAGTCTTTTGGTCACAGAAAAGAAAACAACAGATGAAAATCATTTCTTTTCAACAGATTTTAGTGTTTTATTAATTTTAAAGTAAATTCAATTTTTGAAAAATGATTTTTTCAAAAACATGAAAAAATGAAAAATTAATTCCTACTTTCTCTCTCTCTTTCTCTCTCTTCAAAGATAATTGAACTCAGGGCCTTCATGCGCTAGAATTGCATTCTACCTCTGAGCTATGCTCCCAGCTCTAAATTTTTTAAAAGAACATAATACTGAAAATTCATGTACATTTTTTCATTTTTTTGTTTTTGAATAGTACTTTGAAGTAGAAAATGGATGTAGAGTATGAAAATAAGCATTTAAGTCACCTTCTAAAAGGACATAGGCCTGGAGATAGTAATGTTTAGTATTATCATTCTCTAACACTTTCTCTCTTTTGCAGAGGGTTTCACTGATGGACAGGGATGACAAATAGGGGAAACCTCCAGTATTTGATGTAGACAATAAAAAAAAAAAAGAACTCAAAGAGTTGTGGAAACTTCCAGGGAACAGATTCATCAGAGAAAATGGACCAGAAGCCAGGAACCCTGATTTCTGATTTCAAGTCTTTTACAGATTAGCTGCATGAGTTTGGATAAATTTCTTTACATTTGGGGGTTTAATTCCCTCAGCTGTAAAATGAGCAGATCAGAACAGATGCTTCCCATGGTTCTCTGACTAGTGCATTCTGAAAAGTGAAATGAACAAGAGGAAAATCATAGCTCCTAAGGCACATAAGACTTTGACTATAGAATGTCGTGGCATTTCAACTTAGCCAAATAGTGTTTTAGGTTGCACTGATACTGGAATGAAGCTTGAGAAGTGTTCCATCAATATAGACTGATTAAAGATATTGAAGCTATGAGCATATAATGAATCAAGCTTGTCCAGAAAAAGGGAACTATTTACATCATGTGCTACACAAGTCTATCTCTGGCAGAATAATAAGCTTTGCTGCTCCTGCTATCTAATAAAGAAAAGGGGACTGAGAATTTAAGTAAATAAAGCTGAAATTAAGTGAATGCCTGTCCAGAGGCAGAAGGAGATTAAGGGCTTTTTTTCATCAATATTTAATTTACTAAGACACTCTTTAGTTTAAGTAACTTTACTGCTTGACAGCTTGGTTCACTCTACAGTAAGCCAAGACAATTCTTAAAATAACCACACTTATGCTACAGCATCTCATCAAGGTTTTGCCAACATGTTCTGTGTGATGTGGGAAAAGATATAACCCTCTGTGCAAGTCGTGAACCTAAATAAAGATGAAAACATCCTTGACTTCAAAGTTCAAGCTGTGTGCATGACTCAGCCTGTCCGTGCCACAGCTTGCCAACACTGCAACTTTTTTATTATGTATATTTCTTTGCATTCTCTTTAGGAAGATTTTTAATTTCAGCAGAAGTAAATTTAAATAGCCTTCAAAACCAGAATGGCTAAGATGTAGGACATCATTATCAGACTGTCCTATACTCTGAGGAAAATGGAAAGGGTTCTAGAAAGAAAATAAAGCAGAGTAATTTATTTATCCTTCCAAATTTTCAGGAATATCTTAATTTATATACATTTTTCTTTTACAGGCTGCTGTTAAGAAACCTTAATCTATTATATCTGATGAACTGATGAAGTCTGATCCCCTCTCTCATTGATCCTGAGACTATTTCTTCTCAGTAACATCTCATTCATTTTACACAGGAAAAGTTAAATATAGCAAAAGGAGACTTTCAGAGCTCCGAGTTCTTGCTGATCTGGGAGCCTTTCAAGGTGGTTCTATGCCAACTTGGACCTGCCCGAATTGGAAGTCTCCAGTCTTGCCAAATGTTGTGCTTATTTTGTGACAAAGATGAAAGTCACAGTTGGATTTAAAAGGAGGCCATCCAGTTTATTTTATTCTTGTCTCAACTCTCTGAATCTGTTTCTCCATGACTGAAGGCTTTGTAAATAAACAGGTGTCCACATGTCCCAGTGCGAATTAAAATTTCATGGTGTCAAAGAGGGACTTGATATATTTTAAAAAAGGAAACTTATTCTAATACTTTTCCTTAGTATGTAGAAGTAATAGTTCTATAATTTTTATACATGTTTTACTATTCATATACTTATAGAATTTCCAAGAGATGCAGGATAGGAATGTTACATAAAAGGACATGGATTTGATACTGGGAACTAGACAAGCTCTGGTCATTGCAAGAAATGGTGATGGACTGGTAAGTTGTTCAGCCATAATAAAAAGAGGCCATCTTAAATAATTTTGGCTTCATGTATGAGATCTGTACACTAAAACTAATATGTATGTAAACAAAATAAATACTCCTATTTATTATGAATAAAGTCTGATATGTTACTGGATACAGATACATGCACAAATATTTATGCAAAAATGCATTTCCTTCTGATTAACTAATTTCTTCAAGTACCTAAGTATTCCCTGTTTGAACATTAGACATGTCAAGTACCCACACTTACAATTGCTTCAACAAATTAAATGCCCAAGGTGCCTAATTTACAACTACAAAATAATTTGGCATTGAGGGATGGATTCAATGGGATCACATTATTTTTACTTCTAAATTTAGGTGTTTGCAATGATGTAGCATTAACTGTAAAGACAATTTGAGAGGTTTGATTATATATGCATGTATCAAAATATTTATATGGTATAGAAAATATCCTATCTTGAATTATTGTAGTAATTATATCCTTTAACACATTTAAGAAACTTTATTAATGTACTCATCTCATGAAGTATGCATAAACTTTTTATGCAGTTATTTACAGAAATAGGCCTTAGTAGTCATTTTTACCATACATACCATTTGTATTATAGGCATTCATATTCCCTGGTTGGAGATTTAGGAATTTTGCCACAAAATGAACAATTATTTAATTTAAATGTATAAATTATTGAATTAAAAATATAATCTCAGCAGGTTTTTTTTAAAAAACAACAAACAGAAGCCAAAAGAAAACCAGTTTCCCTATTTTTTGAAAATACCTCAATAATTTGCCTCATGCAATGTTGAATATTAAATGTCTTAATTACTTAAATCTATATAGGAAGGAATCTAGTTTCGTAGTACTAAGATTTCACCCTAAATATAAGAAGCCAACTTTACTCATGGATGTCCTAGCAGCTGGGTGTCCTAAAATGGCCTTCTTCTCATGTGTGTCATTTGCAAGCTACCGTGTGGAGTAAGGATGATTGGGTCACAGGTTTCTCACTCCACAGTTGGCTGTCTTGGGTATTATACATGTTGGTCATAAAATTCCAATAGCAATAGTGTATAGGCATTTTTCAAATCCCTGCTTATATTGCATTTGCTACTGAACCATACACTAAAGCAAATCTGGTTTCAGAATGGAAGGCATTAGAATGGGCATCAATGAAGACAGGGGAGAACAATGTCTAATTTTTTATAGTACAAAAAGCTTTTTATTCTTCAGAAAGGACCAGCTATCCTAAGACTCAATTTTTCTTTGTTTTGTTAAATTTTATTTTATTGTAATAATAACACTTAGTATGAGATCTATCATTAATAAATTTTAAGTATGTAATGCATTGCTAATTATAGAGACAAGAGGGAGGGGAAATGATCAGTTACTAGTCAGTATGCATAACATTTCAATTAAGCAAGATAAATAAGCTCTAGAGAGAGGCTGCATCCATGTGCGCATGCACACACACTCATACACAAGGTAACTATGTAAGGGAATGGATATGTTAATTAGCTTACTGGAAATCATTTCAGAATGTATACATATGTCAAAGCATCACATTGTACACCTTGAATATATACTATTTAAAAATTCTTTTTCAATTATACCTTAATAAAGCTGGAAGGAAAGTAGAAACAAGCCTCCATGTTTTGAAGAGGGGAAAAAAATGAGCTTAAGTGGCAGTTTGATAGATTTAACCAAAGTGTAAATGTCAGGAAGCACAATTAGTAGATAGAAATGTCAGGGATGAGATATCACAGAAGGGCAAAGCAGCATGAGGGATCTTGGGGGTGATGACTGAGTTCCATAAATGCTTTTCTTGTCTTTTATATGCTTTCTCTATTAACTACAAAAGACTAACATCTCTTACTTTCTCATACTATCATTTCTAATTGTAGTCCCTGAACCAACTACAATGGTACTCTCTGCCATGTGTATGACAAATGTAGGTTCTCAAATTCCATCCCAGAGTTTTTTGACTCAGATAGGTAAGGATGGTACTGAGCAATACAGTCTGTAACAAGCATTTCACACTGCTCTGTGAACAAAAAATAGAGCTCCATAGAGCAAGGGTATGTAGCCGTACTAAATTTTCAAAACTCAAAGTCAGCAATGAGAGTCCCTAGTGTTCTAATTCTTAAAAATAATTACAGAGAGTCATTTCCCTTTTCTTGAAGAAAATGTTTTTTGCTATTTCTGGAAGAGTTAGGCACCAATAATAATTTATATTTGTTGGTTTCTTTCTTCTAGGGGCTTCAAGGCATTTCACCTTCTTCTAGATGCCCAAATGCATAATGAATTCCCTAATAAAGAGAATGGAAATATTATTTACACTTCAAAATTATTTTTCAAACTTAGAATCCATAATAGCAGAAAAATTTTTAAAACTGTGTTAATGTTAATAAGGATTATGAAATGAAATAAGTGAATTATTACTGTATCCTCTTTAAATGCTTTGCTAATCATAGTTTATATTTTTCAGAGTTGTTTTTTCACAAAGACCCCAAACAATGCCAGTTTTCCAAACACAGCCTTCCTCAAGGGACCTTTTCACAAGCTGTATTCTGCTACTGTCACCACAGAGATAAAAATACAAATACAAGTAGGTTCTGTAATCATAACATCATGGAACAAATAGCTGGGATAAAAATTGAAGTCAGCTTTTGTGACTTCCTGTAGAAGCTTCTTTGACAACACAACATTTCAAGGCACTAAACTAGGTATGGAAATGATCTGAGGAGCCGTCTTTCCTAAGGCTATCCATATGTTGGGGTAGGCTTGGATCCAGTCCTGCCTAGAATTTGGGGAACTAACTAATGAGCCCTGGTGTTTCTTCCTGCTGACAATTCTATATGCCATTATAAATCTTTCAAGTTATGCAGTTTCCTAAACAGATTTTGAACAATTAAACATTAAATTTGTTACAGAAGCAGACGGTGAGCCTTCATTATCATGACTTTCAAAATTAAAAGCTTTCCTGTCACCTTATTTACTTATTGAAATGTGAGTTTTTCAGAATTGAAGTAACTCAAGTAGAAACTTAGGGGTGCATGAGCTCTAATCAAAATGGGGAGATAGCAGAAACAGATTGTCCTTAACATCAGGCAAGCATGTTATCTTGGACTGTATGCTCAGCCTGAGGTGCTTTGACACTTCTTTCTAGCACACCTAAAATTACTTTGTTCTCCTGCTTTGCAATGACAAATATTAAGTAAATCAGGGTATATATAATCTATTTCCTGATTATATCAATAAGTAGTGTCTTCAAAGATGTAACCACACTGTCTTTATTGAAAAAGAGTACACAATAATTCCAAGAATGAATCATTTTTGTAAAATCAAATACATGAAACACTGAAAATGAAAGTATGTTTATCTTTTTACAAGTATGCATGAATTTTAAGACCATAATGTTAATATGTAAATATTAATAAAAGTAAAGAAAATATTTTTGATTCTCAAGAAAGTCAATTATGAACACTTAGAAAACTAGTGAAAGACTGTATTTTGAAGACATTAATCATTTAGCAAAAACAAATACCCAGTTAAGGCTGAATTTTAAGCATGAAGACACATAAATCATAAGCGCTTTCCATTTATTCTTATTTATTCAAAATATAATAATTGAGCACTTACTCTGTGCCAGACATTGGGCAAATGCTGAGTTGGTCATCCAGAACTTACTATCTAGTGACAGAGACACATATATATTGCATTAAAATTATGAAAAAAATGCAGGGAGGGATGATATCAGATTCTCTAACTATGTATGAGATGATTGAGGAAAGAAAGAGAAAGAGACATTTAAGCTCAAATTATTTTTTACCCTACAAGATCAAATCACAATTCTACTTTTGTCCCAGCTACTCTCTGTTCTATGCTTCCATAGCAAATCATAAATACATGTTAGTTATAGAAAAAAATACATTGGATTTTGTTGATTTGACTTCCAGATTGAACAGGGAGTTCATGGAGAGAACGGACTATGCATTTTCAGTCTTTGTAGCCCCAGAACATGAAATACAGAAAGCATTAAAAAAATACTTGTTAAATGAATAAATGACATGAATGGATACTTGCATAATATAGTTGAATACTCATATTTTTTGAATTTTTAATGTATATAGATATATTGATGATAAAATGAGCAACAACAAAGTTCTTAGGGAGGGAATATTATTTAAGAAATTAAGCTCTTTGATGTGGAAAACGAGATCCTGAGACTGTACTGAGAAAATAAAACAGAAAAAAAAAAAAAAAAAAAAAAACCGGTAGCTAAACTTCTATGCATAAGAAAATATATCCAAGTGAAATTTGGAAAGAATGATGGAAGCTGGGGAGGACAGAGGTCAAATGTAAGGAGACTGAACACTAGACAGAAAATGACCAGGCAAACTTTTCAGTGACACAATGGTAAAAAATGTGCTAAATCAAAGACTAATAAATAATTTAAAATATTTGCATTTCTGTGGTCTAAATCCACTCTCCTATCTAAAATTTAGAAATTCTATAACAAAATGACACCTTATCTTTGGAAAATCCAAGTTAAATTGTCTAGGTTTCATTTGTGACTTAGTGTGGAAAAGAGAAAGAATGACCACAAGAGATGAGATGTGGTTAAGATGAAGGCTAATCCATATTTCCAGTCCTGAGTATCATGGAGACATTTGTACTAGACAAAACTATCTTACAAAGAGAAGCACAAGACAGATCAAACCATGTAAAACAAGTGCTTTCTCTACTCACTCAGAGGATAGTTTTTGAGCACTTTCTCTGTGCTAGATACTATGTAAGTGCTCAAAAGTAGCCTAAGTCTGATCTGTCTTAGAATGAAAACTCACAAAGAAGCTTCAAGTCTACCTTGGTCAGATTTCAATTTGAAAAGTATGAAACTGGATCTAAGAAGGGGAGATATGTCCTGCTGGGGAGAAATCAAAATAGGGTCAACTGATGTAACTGGCGTATGCGGGGTGGTCCACTTAGAAAGTAATTGTGCAGGAGGAAGTATGAGGGTCCGTCATGCCAGCTTGAGGGACATGTGCAAGACTGAACAGGACACAGTTGCTCCTGGGTTGAGTGGAATTGTTCTGAGAGGTACACAGAACTGGCAGGCATTGGGGATCTGGCCCAGCCTGTGTAGAGAGACATCATTAACATCTCATTAAGGCCTCTGGCAATGGACCAAGATACAAAAAGTTGCCAATTTATGAGTAAGAACCACACTAGGGAATAAGGTATCCCCTAAACCTACCTTTACAAAAATTTAAAGGGATTGAGAAATAATGGAATTTATACAGACTGAACTTCACAATGAGTAAAAACTTGCCTATCCAATATCAAGGTGATCATCCAGTAGTTAACTGTTTAGTACCAAAAAACAAAAACAAAAACAAAACAAAAAACAAAACAAAACAAAACAAAATAATACACTGTAGAGAAGATACCAGTAGTTAATGAAAATGTTAGCCCCAAATTAGGACTCAAAGAACATTCTTCCAAAGCAAAACCTGAGTAGGAGTCTGAGCTGCAAGATAGTATTTGGAATGAACATCTGTGAAGGAAGAAGGAAACAAATTAGGTAAGAATAGAAGTCAAACTGTGATGCAGGTCTTGACAAGTTCTCAGTCAAACCCTGTGCCCAGCTCTGGGGAAAATATCTCTTGTCAGAGTTGCTCACATCAAGCTGAGCCAGCAGTGCTTTATTCCTGCATCTCTCCAAGTTACTAAATGTCAGCTTACCTAGAAAAGATGCAACCTTGGCTGAGGTGACTCTCTGCAGCTAAGGACATAATTGAAGGAATTGACATCTGAATGCTCTTCATTAAATGCACTTTAGTAGAGATGTATATTTGGAAACTGTGCAGCCATTTCTTCCATGAAAGGACATCCAGTTAACCCATAACCACATCTACCATATATGCATTTGACCTAGTTGGTTATTACAGAACACCACACACATCTCTTGCAGAAACCTATTCTTTGAAGTGCACATGAGAAATATAAAACAAGTTGTAAGATGACAGATTTTAAATCAGTTACTTAAAAAATTACAAGAAAACAATATGGTTAATTAAAATATTAACCACAATTAAAATTAATTAAAATAAATGTCAATTTATTTCACAATTAAAATCTTACCAAATGTTTTCATTGGTTTTAGTCAAATTAAATACAAATCAAGGACAAACATGTACCTATAAAACTCCCAAATGTTAGGAAATTAAGTGGAACACTTCTAAATTACCAATAGGCTACAAAATTATCTGGTGGAAATTAGTATCTATCTAATGAATATATATCAAATTGAATGGCAATAAAACACCATGTTAAAATTAGTGGAATTTGACTAAAGCAGTATATAGAGAGAAATTTATACTTTAATTGTTTATAAAGAAAGCAACACTATTGTTTTCAATTCACAATTAATGTACTTTTTTTTACATGAATTATGTGATCATATTTTTAAAAAGGCAGGGCAGAATCACATTTTAAATCTTAATAGCATCATTGTAAATATACTCAATTTCAGAGTTCTTGGTTTGCTTTGGAAGCTTCTGAAGAGTTAGTTGATCATTAATTGTCTGGCAAGCCTTTCCTTTCCATCCAGGCTCTTCTGTCCTTTGGGGGAGCAGTTTGGTGACAACTGATGCTAAATAAAGAGCATAAAATTGAGTTTGCCAAACTTATCCATCTCTTTTCATAGGCAGCAGGTGACTTGGCTTTCTCTTTAAAGTCATTGAGTAAGTAGGTTACCAAACAGAGAATGGAAGGAAGCTTCCATTTAGATAATCCCCAAATATAAAAATGGATGAACTCAGATTAACTATCTGGTCCCTTCTTCTGCTGGTCAGAGAGATGCTGGCAACGGGTCATGGATCTTTGATTCATTAATTATCAGTGTAATACACTTAGATACTTTGATTAAATGTGTTGGAAAAGCCATCTCTGGATGGGAAGTGAAGTTACTTTATTGTAATGATGGTACTACAAGGAAAATCAAAGCAGTGCACATCAGGCAGAGTTCTACATTTAAACTCCAGGGATCATTTCACTCTAGTTTACTTTATAGTCCAAGCCAACTCCACCAGGAGAGCAGAAGACAACAACACAGGAGTTGGGGTTGTGGGTAGAGAGATGAGGACAACCTTCATTCGAGTCTTGTCCATTTCAGATCTTCTTGAATTGTAGGAACAATATGTTTGTATTTGAATTGGTTGCAGGGGATTCAAGATTAAAGACTCCATTTTTTGGCCAATGCAGAAAAATGGCATAAATGGTTGATCCTTTTGAAGAATACTATGTAGATGTGTTCTTGTCAAAGTGTACACTCTGTGGTTTGTACACATGGATAGGCTTTCCACTGAAACTCAGCCACTTGCAAATGCAAGAAGCCTTTCTTGCAAGATGGGGACCATCAGTTCATCTTTAGTTGGCCCAATGTTGAGAACATAGTTGTCCCCCAAAATTACTGTCTGAGCCAGCTCCAAAATGATTCCAGACTCTCTCCTAATGTCAAATATCAACCTGTCACAGCCACAGTCCCAGGATCATGTGTGGATGTTGTTGCGATCTCTCACTTGTGACAGGGAAAGCTCTGTGACTTGAATTGACCTTGACAGTTGTAGTACCCTCCATGGTGATGGGAACAATTCTTACCCCATCAGTCATTTATTACCACTTCCCTTGATGGGGTTATCATGATAGAGCCAAGAAAGAAATATGTGGAGTTCCAGGAAGTATCACAACATTTTCATTCCACATGGGACCAGACCAAATCTTGGCTGTTAACAAGGTGGTTGGCCCTGGCATTGTTTTCACACTGACAAAATGCTGTGTTGAGGTCATTTTTTTTTTAATATCATAGATAGAGTGGGTAGATCTATTCTAAGTGGGCATATCACTTTTTTTCAGACAGTTGCAACTAAATCACCATGGGCAGCCATGTCCTCAGAGTTCCAGTTCCAAGACACAGGAGTTGGCCAGTTTGTGAAACCTTCATGTTTGTCCACAAAATATCTTCTCCTTATGATCAGATGTGCCACAATCAATTTTGCATCCTGCAAGGAAGCAAAGAGGTCTGCAACCCACTCATGCAGGAGGAAGAAGTGCCTGAGGCTGGGAAGGTAGTTGCAATGAATGAAGCACTGGTGCTGAAGCACCCCTCACCCTGCCAGTACCACCAGAACCACGTGCTTCCCAGACCAGCACCAAGACACAAACACCCAGTGCACAAATGCCTAGACCTTGGCCAACTGGAACCAGTGGCAGTGGCCAAGGGTCCAGGAGGGCTCAGCAGGTACAGCAGGGCTCAGGGCCACTGCAGTTCAGACATCACCAGCTGTGCAAGACACTATTTAAAAAGAGCAAATTCAAGATGGAAAAGTTGACATCTTGGTGCACACCTGTAGTACCAGAGACTCAGGAGGCTAAGACAGGAGGAATGTAAGTTCAAGGACAACCTGGGCAACTTGGTAAGACATGTTTCAAAATTAAAATAAATAAATAAATAGGCTGTGGATCCAACTCAGTGGAGCACCCATGGGATCAATCCCAAATACTGGGAAAAAAAAAAAAAAAAAAGAAAAAAGAAAGAAAGAAAGAAAAAAGTGATTAGTAGAAGGAAAGCAATAAAATACAATATGGGTATAAGTCAATTAAATAGAAAATGACAAATACTGATGCATTGAAAAGATTAATAGACTAGATAAACACCTAACAACTTTTCTTTAAAAAAAGAGAAAATACAAAATATCAGTATCAGAAATAAAGGTGATAAATGCAATTACTAAATACTATTAAATAAAAGAGAAAACATTAAAAAGGAAATGGGGTTGTATTATTACTTTATGACAAAACTTTAAGAGGAGAAACAGCTAAAAATATATGAAGACTTAATTCCATAGAAAACCAAATCAATCACATAAGGAATTATATTTACTATTTAAAGGACTCAATAATTATGTTGGGTATGTACTAAATGACAAGGTCATTTTACTGTCATCTGAATGATATATTATAATATATAAATATATTATGAATTAAACTCTACAGGTACATTTCTTTGCAAAGATGTGTATTTTACTTTTTTGATTTATTTGTTCTAATTAGTTATACATGACAGTAGAATACAGTTATGCATTTTGATAAATCATACATAAATGGAGTAAAACTTCTCATTTTTCTGATTGTACATGTTGTAGGATCACATCGGTCATGCAGTCATATATGTACATGAGGTAATAATGTCTGTATTGCTCTACTATCTTTCTTATCCCCACACCCCTTCCCCTCCCTTCATTCACCTCTACATAATCTAAAGTAACTCTATTCTTCCCTGGTGCCCACCCTCCATAGTGAATTAGCATCCATATATCATTCAGTCATTGGTTTCAAAGAACTCAAAAAATTTAACACCAAAACAACAAATAACCCAATTAATAAATGGTCTAAGGTACTAAACAGACACTTCACAGAAGATATACAATTGATCAACAATCAATTGATTGTTCAACATCCTCTAGCAATTAGAGAAATGCAAATTAAAACTACTCTAAGATTTCATCTCACTCCAATAAGAATGGCAAATATCAAGAATACAAGGAACAATAAATGTTGACGAGGATGTGAGGAAAAAGTACTCTCATACGTTGCTGGTGGGAATGCAAAATGATGCAACCATTATGGAAAGCAGTGTGGACATCCCTCAGAAAACTTGGAATGAACCTACCATTTGACCCAGCTATCCCACTCCTCAGTTTATACCCAAAGGACTTAAAATCATCATACTACTAGGACACAAGCACATTAATGTGTGAAGCAGCTCAACTTACAATAGCTAAACTGGAACCAACCTAGATGTCCTTCAACAGATGAATGGAT
This sequence comes from Sciurus carolinensis, assembly GCF_902686445.1. NCBI lineage: Eukaryota > Metazoa > Chordata > Mammalia > Rodentia > Sciuridae > Sciurus > Sciurus carolinensis. The sequence goes on along the minus strand of NC_062221.1, from coordinate 100,810,618 downwards.
AAAGAAAATGTGGTATATATATATACATAATGAAATATTACTCTATAGGTACTTTTACATTTTAATTCTTAATTTATTTAGGGAAAATACTATTCATCTTAATTCTTCAAAAACTTTTTCAATAAAAATTTTAAGGGAGCTTTAGTTTCATTAAAAAAATTAAAAGGAAATTACAGATATTTTCCATATACCACCTTCCCTCACACTTGCACAGCCTCCTAAATTAGCAACATGCCCTAGGACAGTGCATATTTGTTAAAAATTATAAAACCACATTGACATATCAGTTATCACCCATAGTCTATAATTTGCAATAGTGTTCACTCTTCTTTGTTCACATTTCATGGGATTGGACAAATGTACAATGAAATGTAGCCACCATTATATTATCATATGGAGTACTTTCACTACCCTAAAAATCTTCTGTTTTCTGCCTATCCATCCTTCCTTATTCTTAGTAATCACTGATGTGTTTATCTCATAGTCTTGCTTTTTTCAGAATGTCATGTAGTTGACATCATACAGTATGCAAACATTTTATATTGGTTTCTATTATGGTTTGAATCTGGAGTGCCTCGCTTCCAAAAAAAAGTGATGGTTGAAATCAAGGTCTCCAATGCAGTAAGGTTCAGAGTTGAAGATTTTAGGCAAAGAAAGATTGGATCATAAGGTCTGTGATCTCAGCAATGGATTAATACATTGATTAATAGATGGATGAATGGACAACTGGAAGTTGGGGCCTAATTGTTGGAGGAACTGAGTATTTGGAGGAGTGACCTGGAATTGTTTCTCCCTGCCAGTGCCACCACCCACTCCCCGCCCCCATCTGTCATTGCCACTAGCTGGCACTTTTCCTTACCCTTCAGTCAGATGTTTCTGCCTTAGAGCCAACTGACCATGGACTTAATCTTCTGAAACCATGAGCCAAAATAAATCTTTCTTCTTCTAAGTCGTTTTTGTCAGGTATTTTGGTCACAGCAACAAAAGCTGCCTAAAAGATTTAAAATCAGTGTAGTATAGTGAGGCAATCACATCATTATTTATAGCAGCATAATTCACAATAACCAAGTTGTGTAAAAACCTATGTGCCCTTCTACAGAAAAATGGAGTTAAAAAATGTGATCTATATACAGAATGGAGTATTACTTAGCCACAAAGAATAGAATTATGGCATTTGCCAGTAAATGGATGTAACTGAAACTATCATGCTAAGTAAAATAAGTCAGTACCCAAAAGTCAAAGGTTTTCTCTGTTTTCTCTGATATGTAGAAACTAATCCAAAGTGGGGGGTATGAATATAAAAAAATTAAATTACAAAAAAGGAAAGAGAGATATTGGGGAGAAAAGGAAGGGAGAGGGAATTTCATCAAAATACAGGAAAGATCAGTAGAGTGGATGAAGAGGACTGAGGAGGAAGAGAAAAGGACAGGAAAAAGGATGAAAAGCATCCTTCATTCAGTGGAGTGAATCTGATTGAACTTCTTATATGTACGTGCATGGATGTGGCACGGTGGGTCCCAGCATTGGATGCATCCACAGGAACACCAAAAAAAAAAAAAGGTAAACAGTAAGAGGATTGAAGAGGAATTAATGGAGTGGATAGAGGGTATTGGGGGTGAGGGTAAGTGCTAGGGATTGAATCAGAGTGAGTTGGGTTCCATGCTTTTATAATTATGTCAAGGAGTACCCCGTTGTATCATAACTAAAAAGAATAAATAAATAAACAAACTAACACAGATTCTTTAATTTAATAGTATGTATTTATATTTGTATCTTTAAAAATCTTTATTAAGAAGTTTTGCACTTGTGTTCATCAGGAGTCATGTCTAATTTTGTTTCCTTGATATGTCCTTGTCTGGTTTTGGCTTCATAGAATGTATTAAGAGTATTCCCTTTCTTTTAATTTCATGGAATAATTAAAGACTAGTGCTAGTTCTTCTTTAAAGATCTCATAGAACTCAACTAAGAATTCATCTGGTTCTGGCTTTACTTTTCTGAAAGGCTTCTAATTGCCAGTTCCATTTTATTCCTTGATTTTGATATCTTTAGGATATCTTTAGAATTTCTTTATTTTCCTGGTTCAATTAGTGTAGATATTCATATGTGTCTAGATATTTGTCAATATCTTCTAGATTTTCCAGTTTATTGGAGTATAAAATTTCAAAATAGTTTCCAATGATCCTCTAAATTTTTTAAATTTAGGCACTTGGTGCTATAACATTTCCTCTTATAACTGCTTTCATACTGTCTCATATGTTTTGATATGTTATACATTTGTTCTCATTTGTTTCTAAGAATTTCATGGTTTCTTCTCCCATTTCTTCTCTGATCCACTTTTCATTTAAAAGAATATTGTTCAATCTCCATGTGTTTATATGATTTCTCTTATTTTTCTTGCTATTAATTTCCAATTTCACTCCATTATGATCTGATAGGGTGCATAGAATTATATCAAATGACATAGAATATGGTCTAATTTGGAAAATGTTGAATTAACTACTGAGAAGAAAGTAAATTCAGCTGTTATGGGGTAAAATATTCTGTTGATGTCTACAATATTCATCTGATTTATAGTATTATTTACAATAGAAATATCTTTATATATTTTATATTTGTATGACCTGTCTATTGGTGATAAGGGTGTGTTGTGAAATCACCTAGTATTATTATATTGAGGTCTATTTGGGAATTGATATCAAGATATATATATATATATACATATATATACACACACATTTTGTGTGTGTGTGGGGTCCTGGGGATTGAAACCAGGGACTTGTGTTTGCGAGGCAGGTACTCTACATACTGAGCCATCTCCACAGCCCAAGATATATTTTTTAATATTAGTAAGTTCACTGACATTTGGGGCATATAATCACTATTGCTCTGTGTTCTTCTTGGATTGTTCCTTTTACCAATCTGTAGTGCTCTTCTGATTAATTTTTGCTTGAAATCTACCTTGTCAGGCAAGAGAATAGCTATTCCTGCTTGCTTTGGAACTTCATCTGCATGGAATATTTTTCCATCCTTGTTGATGTCTTTGTTTATGAGATGAGTCTCTTGCAAACAATAGAGTTGGATATTATTTTTTAATTTATTCTGTTAATCTGTCTCTTTTAATTGGAGAGTTAAGACCATTTACATTTAATATTATTATGAATATGTTTGTTGCTTCCTGTCATTTTGGTTTGTTTGCTATATTTAATCCTTTCTTAATTTTCATTTAGTTCATTGCTTTTCCAGTGATCTTCATATATTCAGAGTTTTGGGGTTGTTTTGTAGTTTCTCTATGTGCAGTGCATCTTTGAGTATTCTTTGTACTGATGGTTTAGTTGTCATTAATTCTTTTAATTTGTCCTTGTCATGGAAAGCTTTGATTTCAATTTGGAAAGAACTCTTTGCTGAATATAGCAATCTTGGCTGGCAGTTTTTTTCTTTTATAGCTTGAAATATCTCATTCCCATCCCTCCTTGATTTTAGGGTCTGAGTTGAGAAGTCAGAGGTGAGCCTTATTGGTTTGATTCTAAGTGTCACCTGACATTTTTCTGACAGCTTTTAATAGTCTTTTCTTATTTTCTCTGTTAGGTTTTTCCTTGATAATGTATCTTGGAGAGATTCTGTTCTGATTTTGTCTATTTGAGATTCTACATGCTTCCTGTATGTGGATGTCTCTCTCATTTCTAATATGATCAAAGTTTTCTGACTTTTAATGCCTTTAGCCTGTATCCCCATGTTTTATTCTATCCCAATGACTCTCAAGTTTGTTCTCTTGATGCTTTCCCCAAATTCTTGTATATTCTGATCATGGCCTTTCATTTTCTTTCCTTTTTTGCATATTGGCTAACAAGTTTATATGCTTTGCCTTCAAGACCTTAATTAAGCTCAGTCATGAGAACCTGAAGCTCTATTTCCTACATTATCTAATCTGTTAGTGATGCTTTAATTTTTAGCTTAATTCAGTGTTTCTGTCATTTCCAAGAGTTCTTATTGGTTTATTTTTATTATATCTATTTCTTTATCAAAATGTTCTCTCACTTCCTGTATTTGCTCTCTTAATTTGTTCCTTTGAAATTATTTTAGTTCATTTAACATTTTAATAGTTAGATTTTATCATTTTCCCTGGAATTTCTTCTTCTTCCATATCTATGGGATACTTTGTTGGGGGATTGTGAATTTTGGAGGGGGAGATGTATTTGCCCATTTCCTCATGTTTTCAGAGGTCTTAGACTTATGCATTAGTTGAGATGGTTTCTCCTTCCTCTTGAATACCATTATTATTTTGTAAATAGTCTATTTTGTTCTAGAAATGTCTCTGTTTTTGATGTTTGAGTAGATGTCCAGGAGTGGGTGCTGAGGTTCCCCTCTAGTTATTCCTCCTTGAAGCCTTGTTGGTTTGTGGTTTTTCTCTCCCTGACTCTATGCTTTGAAGTATTGTGGTTCTGGTTGGGCTAGATTATGTGTGGGGTGAGATTTTCTGCTATTTGGATGAGCTGTGAGTATTTGCTCAGCAACAGGCTCTCTAGTCTGTGAACTTAAGTGGTCCAATTAATTTCCAGTCCCTTTAGAGGAAGGAGGGAGCCAGAAATAGCAATAATGTTAGCAACATGTACACAGTCTTAAGATAAATATCCAGTGTCTACTTTGACATCTATAACACTAATTGCCACCTATATAGGAATGGTGGGTTCAGCATCTTTTATCAGTGCTGAAGGAAAAAAAAAATTATGAACTAGATTTGGCATTAAAGTGTAGATGTCTATTGTGTTGTCCACTGCATTAATAATCACAACAATGTGAATAGGGTGGTAAATACATAAACTGTATGATTCTCTTAGTGGAATAACAATTTCCTAAGTGAAAAAATTATTGGGTAGAAAAGCTAAGAAAGTTTAAAATATTTAAAAATTGATGAGAGGAGAGGCAGAAGATAGGTAGCAGATGTTGACTGTAAAGAAGGAGAAATAAAAGGATAACTACAAGTAATGAAAAATGAAAGAGAAGTACAGGGAACAGGAAAATTTATTTATTGGATGGGGAAGAGAGTGATGAAGGGGCAATTTAAGGACAAAAGTTGAGGTAAGAACAAAGGTAAAATCTAAAGAACTCACACCCATGTATAATTATTCCCCACCTAAATAACAAATAGGCTAAATAACAAATAGGCAAGGAAGAAAGCAATTAAAATGAAGCAAAATTATATATTATATATACATATGCATATTTGAAACTATTTGAGCAGTAGAGAATATACACACAGTGTGTATGGAAAAAAGTTTAAAAAATAAAATGACTTTTGAAAAAATGTTAAAAATTAAATTACAAAAGAGGAATAAAGGGGGTGGAAATACAGAAAAAATTAGATTAGAAAAGCCAGACAAAATGATAGAAAATCTTAATGAAAAAAAAAGAGTTTGTTTCCATAAAGGTTGTAAAAATAGTTGGAAAGGATGGATTTCTCGTTTTTTATTTGTTTTTAGGTTCTATAACCCTTGGTTCAAGGGTTGGTTATTTTTGAGTCCAACATCTTTGTTTTCCTAACCTAGTCACCAGTCATTTTTCCTAGGAGCCAAAGTTGACTGTGGTAGTTTTTGACTTCCTGTCTCCCAGTATACGGTGAGATAGACTGGTGAATGTTGACAAATTATACATTCTTGTAGGATGGTGGTGCAGACTTCTGCACTGGAAGTTCCAGTAGTTGGTGTTTGGTCTTGACTGACCCTTGGGACTCTGTTTGTGTGTATTTGAAATTTGATCCACACCCCTTGTTGATAGGAAGATGACAATCTCTACTAGAAGTCTGGGGTGACAGCAGCAAACGCTGTTCTGTCTCCCTGGTATCAGAAGCCTGTATGCCCTATACACAATTTTCTTTTTACCTATTTCAGTCACATTTTTCAAGGCACACTCTGGACCTCAGAACAGGCTGGCAGCTGGCAAATTCTTTTATGAATTCCTGATCTCCTGCCTCTGCTTGCTGCTGTGCAGTGCTTATAAATGGTTTCTGTGCTGGTGACCCTAGCTCCTGCTGAATTATCCACCCATGGGATGAGTGATATTGATGACTTTTTCACTCAACAACTTCCCCACTGACTCAGGGTCCATTAAGATCAACCTCCCTCTTTATTCTACAGGTTCCCCTCAAACCATTTGTTGTTGTTGTTGTTGTTGTTGCTCTGATGCAGTCTCCTCTCTGCTGTTGCACCTTTATTGTATTATTTCTTATATTACGTTCAAAGTTTATGACAATCTCTATGGTTTCTTTTATTATATACTATTGAATTTCAGTGATTTCCCCTAGTAACCCACCTTGCTAAGGAACAGACTTCCTGCTTTCTACATCTGGTGTAAGAAACTGCTGGGAAGTACATTTTTCCTTCTCTAATTCATCATTTTTCTCAGGGGTCCCCTTATAAGTTCTTGAAGATTACAATTGCTGTTAGGTATAAAGTGAAATCTCAAAAACATGTACCATTTTTTTTTTTTATCATGGAGAAGTTTCTATTTATTTAATTATTTAAGTATTTATGTATGTACTATATACTTAATTTTATTTACAAGTATTAATTATTTATCTTGATGGGTTTAGTGTGCATTCCTATACATGCAGACAGTGTGCACTGATGGAAAACAACTAACCTTTTCCCAAGGTCCCACACATACTCTTCTCAATCTCTACTAATTATTGTCTACTTTCAGGCTGATATTTTGGATTTTTTTTGTTTGTTTTTGTTTTTCTTTAGTCTGGTTTCCACATAAAAGAAAGAACATGTGACCCTTGTCTTTCTCGAACCAACATATTTCACTTAACATAACATGCTCCAGTTCCATCTATTTTTCTGAAAATTATGTTTATGGTGGAATAATACTCCATTTTGTATTTATTTCACATTTTATCTGTCCACTCATCTGTTGGTGGCTACCTATGCTGGATTCATATCCTAGCTTTTGTAAATAGTGCCATAATAAATACAGGAAAGCAGATATCTCTTTGATATGTTCATTTCAATGCCTTTGGATTTATGTACTGAAGTAGAATATCATAGGAGGATAACTTCAAGGTGTTGATTCAGACAATGATTTTCTTAGTAGTCCCCAGAAGCACAGGAAACAAAAGCAAAAATTGCAAATGGGATTACATTAAAAAACTTCTGCACAGCAAGAAATAGAGTTAAGAGACAACCTAAAGAATGGAAGAAATATCAATCATTTATCTGACAGAAGGTTAATATCTGGAAAATATAAGGAACTCTGAACACTTAACAACAACAATAACAAAGAAACCAAGTAATTCAATTAAAAAATAAGCACACAATCTGAGTAGACACTTCTCAAAAGAAGAAATATAATTGGTCAACCATATCACTCGCCTTCAGAGAAATGCAAATCAAAACTGTAACAAAATACCTTCATTACAATTAGTTTGTCCATTATCAAAAAATAAAAAAGTAGCAAATGCTGTTGCAGATGTGAAGAAAAGAAACTCCTGGCAGAAGTGGAAGTTAGTATAGCAATTATGAAGAACAATATGGAGGCTCTCAAAAATGGGAATATTTCCTTTCTTATCATACAGTAGAAAACCAAACTGTGAGATAAAATTAAGTTACATTTACAGAGTTCTGTGCTCAGAACACCATTTAAAATACAGAAATCAGAACAATTTCTAAGCCATTAGCTGAAGAACACCTAACTTGCTGTTACGCTTCAATTTGCAGTTTTGTCACTGTTACTACTGTATAATTGTTATACCATTTCTCAGAATCCAGAAATGTCAGTTAGAGAACAGTTTTAGTTCATAAGAGCAAGTAAGATTATTTCAGTAGATTTTGTGGCTAAGGAGAAAACAAATACCTCTTTAGTTTTGCAAGTCTGGTGAATATTATTTGAGATACCAGTGATGTCAAATGTCAAAAAGACCATAAAATGGCCTCAAAATGTTTTTTACAATGTTGGATCAAACGATAATGAATTATTTTCCAGTCTGTTGGCATCACAATAGCATAAGTTTCCCCTCTCTGTAATCATCTAGATCCAAGAGATCAATTGTAAAATCATGAACTTATATTTATCATCAAAGACTAACATATATTTATCATCAAATACTAACTCATATTGGGACTGGATCAAGATTACATAGAAGCAAAGCAGCCTTAGATCCAGAGTTACACTGGATGAGCCATACGAAATGCTTCTATATGAATAATTGATTAGACTGATTCAATTTTTTTCTTCTTTTTGGTATCAGGGATTGAACCCAGGGGTGCTTACCACTGAATCACATCCCCAAACCTTTTCTTTTTTATATGGATATAGGGTATCCATAAGTTGCTTAGGACTCTGCTAAATTGCTGAGGTTGTCTTTGAACTTGCAATCCTCCTGCTTCAGCCTCCTGAGCTACTAGGATTATAGGAATGCATCACTGCTCCCAATAACTGATTCAATTTTTAAAAACAGTTTAATAATGAAAACCCAAAGGTAAAAGCATAAATAAATATACACAAACTATTTCTTTACTTTACAGTCAGGTTTGATGACCAAGAGAGGGTAATCAGTCAATGATCATATATATGTTGAAGAAGGATAAAGCAAGAAGACCTTGTTGGCCAAACTTCTCCACCAAACCACTTTGGCACGTATTCCTGGAATGGTGTCAGGACACTCATGTAAGATGGTGACTTTCCAGAGGAAGTTCTCATGTAAATGTATTTAAAAACTGAATGCATATTTCTGTGATTCAAAGGAGCCAGAAAAAAACAAAACAAAACACTGAGGATTTATTATAGTTTAATTGAAGACCAAGATGTAAGTCTTTCTGTCTCATCTTTTTAAATCTACAGAAAAAAAAAAAAAAAATGACCAGTGCTTTTTTCTATGCTTGAGTGCAGTGAATAACTGAGATGGCAAAACTTTATCCAAGGGTATTCAATAAGGTAGAACACTTTGTCCTATAACACATAATGAGAGATATACAAAATATGCTCATTAGGTAATCATAATCTCAGTGGAAAAGGGTGTCATGGCACATCTTTTCCTTGTCCTTTTTCTTTAAAACGATGCACTCACAAAGAAAATGTAAATTTGTACAACTTAAGAGATATGCCATGCAAAAAAAGAGAAAAGAATGCTTAGAGCTCTTGTTTACAAAATTATGAATCCCGGTTTAAAGAAAGAATTCAAGAAAGCAGCACATGTTTTCTCATTTATTCTCTTACTTCAGTTAGGGTTAAAGATCTGGACTGAAGCTTATTTATGTGATCCTTGAAAAGACTATCCAGAGGAGACCATACATGTTGCTCTATTTTAAAACAGTCAAGCAGGCTATGTATCTAAGACTTGTCACTGAAATGAATTGCTGGAAGTTAGTTTTGTCTCCCTTCAATTAGGTGAGCAGATAATTGAGCATATTGATTAACTTGTTTTCCATCTTATTCTCTGGGTTTTCTGCAGGTAGCAAAACACCTACAGAATCTATATGTTAAAACTTTTATGTTGAAGTTGATGGTTGAAGAAAGAGTTATTTTTTCTGCTAATGCAAACCAATTGACTTTTGTATTCACATTGCCAGAATCTTAAAGCTCCTCTGCATTTATGTAAGTATGTAAAGTGTTTTAAAATATTGCTAAATATGGATTCTTAGTCATTTGAATTTGTTCATCTTTTGATTTTCAGCAATTCAAAGGTAGGAAGAACACTTTTTTATTCTTTTGTATTACATTATAAAATTTCTCATACTTTACTGAAAAAAAATTGACAAAACAAAGTACAAATCAAGTCCTTTAGATCATAGATCACACACACACACACACACACACACACACACACACACACACTTCTTATGTAGTGAACATTGTTTTTCAGAGAAGAGCAAGAATAATCTATTAAATCAGATCTTAAAATATAAATTTGTGTTTTTTATTTTCTTTCTGAAAGTATAGAAATTTCACTTAATTGTGGCTATCAGTAATTTATAAAGCAAGTAAAGAAGAATGTAGGTGTTAATTCTATAAACTATATCTCTAGGGGTAGAAAAAAATGAAAGGGCAAGTATAAAAGGATAGATAAAATATATGAGATTTCAGGACAATGTTTCACATGGAAAGGAAATGGAGTTTTTTTTTTTTTCACTTTAGAGAGTTAACAGAAATTAATATTGCTACTGAATTCAATTAAATTCTGAAAATATGTTTTGTGTAACTTCATACCCATTCTCAGATGCTTCATTATTTAGATACTAGAACAAATAAAACACCAGGCCTGTCATTCAGGTTCTCACAGTCTAGTTCAAAATCAAATTTGATTATTGTGGTAACAGGCCTTTGACATGAAGTTACCATGTTTTATGCTTTTGTGCTTAATTTTATCTTAAACTTCTACTGAAATAAATTTTATAAATCCATATTCTTGAATAAAAATAATTTATAATTTTTCCATTTTCTGACCTCAATGGTATTTGGATGTTGGGATTTTGTTTTTGAAACAATAAGTCAGAAAACAATAAGGCAGCACTATCAAATCTATTTCTTCCTGTGTTCATGATTATAGGAGGCTATTAATTAAATGAACCAAAAAGGAGTCAATGGGAGGGATAGACTGAAGTGTTGCACCAGGCTTAGTCATTGACTACATGTATCTGACCATGATACATTCATTAACTCAATAATTACTTTTGTTTCTTGCTCTAAGAGTTTTGCTGGAAGAATAAGGGAATGATAAGGTAGACAAAATATATTTCTAATTGATCAACAATAAGTTTAGATTTATCATAAAAAGTAGTACTATATTCTTTTTTGAGATAACAATTAAAATAACATCTTTAAAGTAACACACAGCTAGAGAGAGAATTTGTAATGTGAATGAATTTTATATCTGTCTCATTGGTATTGAAAGTAGAATCAAGGAAGTTTATGATAAATGAATACACTTATAAGTCCTAACAGCAAATTTTAGAAAGCATATTACACTGCAGTTTTACAAATGTGAGCATTCATTGACTAAATATAACATTTATGTCCCAGGAATTTTGTACTGCAAATTCTTTATGAAAACTCAGATTGAAAAGTAAAGGGAAATGTTGGCTTTTCTTGCCATCTCATATGGATGGAATTCTAAAGTACTAAACTGGGGCAACAAACATGTGTTTATTAAGTTTCAGATCAAAATGGTCTCACACTCATGGTGATACACATGAGTCAAAACTATGTGTAGAATGGAATATAGCAAATATGTATGGCTTTATTCAGAGGAAAATGAATGAGACACTATTTCCAGGACAAGTCCCATGCTAGACTTTAATAATAATGGTTGCAAGTAGCTACAGAGAGCACTTTCTATGCTATCATTAATTCATGTGGTCAAAATGCTGCCGAGTCTGCAGATAAGTGCAGCCTAAGCCTGACTTTCATAACTCTGGTAATGATCAGTGGGGTGCACAAGTATCTTCAAGTCACATAATTGTGGTGATCTCAGTGTGCTCAGTTCTGGTGGACTGTTGCCCATACCACTAAATCAGCATTCACAGCACTTTGCACATATGGCACAGTTGGAGTTCAGTGGGGCCTAGGACTTTGTTAGCTTGGGGCCAAGTCACTCTTAACCTCCATAAAAGGCATCCCTTTAAAGAACAGGGTAAAGGTCACTGCAACTCATGCCAAGTGTAAAAATGAGAACTACAGACAGGAAACACTGTTCAGATGTTGTAGGGCTGTAGGCCTGTTTTATGTCTGCTCTGAGCCCACTGCCGCTACAGGAGACCAAAGACACACTCACCATACCCATTTATACCAGGTCAGCAGCCAAATGGACCCAGACATTAAAAGCAGGAGAAATCCAGGGGCTAATCAGGAATTGCTTGTCTCAAAGGTATGACATGAAATACTGCAATAGGACATTGTGTGATTGGAATTGTGATGATGATGTGTTGCTGTGGGTTGTATATTGAGTGTTCAACATTATGAATGTGTGACATTGAAGCAGGCTGGAGAATGACTGTGTAACTACTTACCCCCAAGTCACTCATAAAATTGAGATGTGCCTCTCTTGAGAATGCCAGGGAGCAAAAATTGTAAATAAAATAAATGTTAGTGTGTCTGAATTAATGAGCATATATTAGGATCATATATAACTTGAGGAAATAAGAAAACAGTACAACTGAGATTTCCCTGACTAATAGGGAGAAGTACGGGAAGTTATTTTTATTATCTAATTGGTAAAAAGTTCCCAATTTTTCTGTCAAAGTTTATAAAAGAAAAATATGCACAGGTTCCAAGAGTGGGGGTAGGCTTGTGCGGCAAATGTGGGAAATCGCTCAACGGGGAAATATGTTTCATGCATGAAAAGATGTTTTTAAATAAAAATTGAAATAAAAACCATATTTACATGGCAGGAGTTTTTCAGATAAGTTCTCTTCATTAGACATAAAATTATAACCAGTTTCATGTGTAAATCAGTATCATGGTTTCTGTGGTTTCTTCAGAACCAATTTTGAACCAGTCTATCCACATCCATACCAGTGCTATCCATCCTTATTCTCCAAGCAATACTGTATTTCTAGTGACTGACCTTCTCTCCTTTCTTCCTTCCTTCCCTGTCTTTCTCTCTGATCCTCTCTTTCATACTCTCTCTCATCCTCAAAACTGGAAAATAGATTTTAGAGACTTTCAAATAAAATTTTTTTTTTTTTTTTTTTTTTTTGCCATTCAAAGATAAGAGACAAAATTGGGGGGAATGAGATAATCTGATGTTTAAAAATGTGAATTATATATCATTTTTAAAAACCGTGATGATTACCCTATAGGTTGATATGAATGAAGAAAATGCACTTTTAACCATCATAGATGCCAAAATGGAGAAGTAGTTGGGTGAATCATATACCATTTTAGCAGGTATTGTGAGTCCATAATGCTGCAGCCACACCCTGAAGTTGGAAGGACAGATACATATTTATTAAAAATTATTTTCCAGCTCACAGACTTATGAAATATGTATGTATTTTTGTGAGGAAAAGATAGCTGTACAGTCTTATATTAAGAGATCTCAAGTCAGGTTAAAAAATAAAGAATATTCAATCTAGAGTGAGATGATAAGAAACAGTCATTTTTGCAAATTTTGATACAGTAAGTATCCTCCTCATGCCCATCTCTCTATACATCGAGCATCCTAAACATGTCCATTGCTGTGTGCCTGAAGGCTTATTTAATTTCTTTATTTGAATTTATGCCATATGCTAGCCATATAAATTCTTGATTCTTTGAATCTGTCAAGAAACACACTTCATATCATTATCACATGAAGTTTATATCTCTTTATTGCTATTTATTTTTGTACTTCTACTTTAAGAGGAATAAACAAAACATTGTGTATTGTACCATACAGTACATATTTTACATAAAAAACATAGTATAAGTTTTATATATAACAGCATAGCTTTCTGTGTTTATGTATCTGGGTGCATACAATTTAGCATTCTAATTTAATTTTAATCTTTTGAATTTTAAACAGTTTGTAATTGTAAAAATATTAAAAATTATCTTAGACATTATTTCATAAATAAGGGCACTGAGATAACTAAAATATTTGTTGCAAGATCACCTGGCTTATGAGTGGCAGACAAAAACTGTCAGAATTCAAGTTCACTGTCTCCTTGATGAAGAATCCATTTAACTACATGACAATTTTTGAGTTTTCATTTAAATAGGAACATCTTTGCAAAAGTTTTATTCATTGAATCCCTGCATTTCTCTTAGTATTTTGTTCTGTCTTTGACTGAACCATAAAGTTCTCTAAAAACTGAAGAAATATTTCATAATAATTTTGAACAAATCCAGAAAAACTTCACTTAGGTCATTTATAAGTTGTATCTAGTATTTCTTTGTTTTCTTTAAAGACTATCAAAGTACATTTTCAAATACAATTGAAAACACTAGGTAAACATTTTGTCTAATATCAGCTATATTTTGGCAATCATGAAATGATTGACTTGAAGAATATTGGGAACTTTGTCACCATTCTTAAAACACTGACAGTGAACTCAGGTATGATTACATTTGTTTTATGTTATGATCACGTTGTGTTATGTAATAAGCAGATGTATCTGTCTATGTGGTACTGTCAAGTGTCTTCTGAGAGTCACAATGATGAGAAACCCTAATGACAGAAATACAATCTTCCAACTTTGATTCTATAAAGCTTCCAACATCAACAGTACAAGAAGCTACTTAGCATCTTCATCACTGACCTAAGTGATATCTTAGAGCTAGCTGATTATGTTTGCTATAGACAGAAGCTGCAGACGTTTCAGAGAAGTGCTGGTTTCTCCCTTAGAAAATGCTTCCAGACTTTGAAATGAATTTGACCTGGGGAGAAATATATTTCACATACAGAAGAATATGCATAAGAAGCTTTAAGAGCAGTATATATCAAGCAACTATAAAGAAAAACAGAATCTGTAGGAACTTGGATAAGAATTATATACATTTCTGTATTTAAAAAATAACATGCCATTATAGCTCCTGCAATAGGAAAAGGAAAAGAATAATTCAAGCACAGGAAAATAAGGATCAAAATATATAAGAGCTTCAAAATTTGGAAGAGTAATAATTCATCTTCTGTATGCCTCTCCAGCTTATTTTCATCTCTACATTTAAGCTCTTATTTAACTAAACTAAAAGAATGCAAATATTAGTGTGAAAACATAGCATGCCTCCAAAAGGTTGACTCTCATAAAAAACAAATCAGAAAAGAGCTGAAAGGGAAATGTAATAAAGTTCAATACAATGAAGTTCTTTTAGAGGCATAATTTCCCATTTCTATTAGATATACTCTGATTTTCTTTAAATAAAAAGCTATTTTTTAAAGTCATGTATTTATTGTCATGGCTAGACTAAAAAGGTGATAGGAATTGCAATAGTATTTTGATAAGTAACTATACAAAGGGAAAGAACAGCGCAGCAAAATATCACCAATAAGAAGCAGATACCATTTAAACAATTTTGAGTTATCAGAATCATTTCTCTCTTATATCACTTTGACGTTTGTTTAACAATAAGTTGTCCAATGACATGCAGCTGTTTTGCCCTTTTGAGAGTTCTCACTTGGGCAACTTTCTCTTCTTTCAGAATCTTCCACTATTGACTAGAAAAAATTTTTCATGCTCTGTATTCCTGGTGCTTTTGATCCCTCTCAGCAACTTCCTACAACCCGTAATACTCTGCCTTTCATCTAAAAATTCCACAACAAAAAAATATCTTGCAGATACTTTAACACTCACTTGTTTCTATTCTGCACCAGATTGCTCAATATGTGAACAGTAAGATATGGGGGACATTTTTTAGTCTTTGTGTTAGAGAAAACAGGTTTAAACTCCATCTCTTTTGCACTTGAATATTTTCAGGTCCATTATCTGAACTTCATTATTATTGTATGTGAAGTGAGGGTAGTATCATCTTCCCTGATCTGATCATCTAAGGTTAAGTGAGATACAATATTTTAAAGTACTTTATACAGTGCTTAGCACATGCTTCATTTAGAAATAAAAAAAAAAAAAACTTAGATTTTTGTCCAACTTGAAATTAAGTTCTGGAATTATTGAGATACATAAAGCATGTTCTTCAATGAATTTAAAGTCTTTTAGAGAGAGAGAAAAGCTCTAATTTCAATTCAATAAATACTATCTTACCTTGGATTAATACATCTGATAATAATAGTAAAACAGAGACAAAAATATGCGTAAGGAAATACCTTTGAAGAAATGTTCAAATTACTTCTCTCTCACACCAATGATCTAAGAAGTCATTGAGCCAATATTGTCTTCTCCACTTCAAACAAATAAGCAGTAGAATTTTGGTCTTCCAAAAAACTTAACAGTTTGTAGAAACTCATTTTAGATTAGATAAATTCTCGATTATTCATGTTAGCTATTAGATGGGATACTACATAAAAATAAAAATATTTAAAAGTTATATCTCTTGACTCCACAATAAATACTACCTAAGTAATCAAACAATGGAAATATTTTTGATTTTTTAGATACTATTATCAAACAATACTTCATGAAAATCTTATTTCTAATAAAAATATAACTTTCTTCAATTTGCAAGGGAAAAAAAAGTGAGAATAGAAGACACATGCCAAATAGAAGTGATAAGGGAGAGAGCTAAAAAATAACAAGGTATAACAACCCCATCTTACAATATTAAACAATTCTGTCTGTTTTTAATGGAACAGGAAACTAAACTTTAAATGTATTATTTAAAGTTGCAAAGATAGGAATTGTGGATTGTGTAGAGGGAAATTAGAGGGGGAGGGGGCGGCGGTAGGAAAAATAGTGGAATGAGACAAACATCATTACCCTATGTACATATATGATTACATGAATGGTGTGAATCTACATCATGTACAATCACAGAAACAAAAAGTTGTACCCCATTTGTGTACAATGATCAGAATGCAGTCTGTAAAAATAAAAATAAAAAATAATTTAAATTAAAAATAAAGTTGCAAAGATGGGACAAAAACTTGAGTTCTTGGTGTATGAGAATTACTTCAGGGAGGAATCTAGGATGACATGAATTAGCAGTTCTCCAATTGTCAAAGGAAGTTCCCAATATGTCATATCTTAAATTGATACATGTAGAATAGGAATACACCATACCTTTTAAGATATGTGAGTAAAGGCAATATGAGCAAACATTTTTGGGTAGAATAAAGATTGGGAAAAATTTTATTAGCTGTTGGTACAGAGTACATAGGAATAAAATTAATGGCATATTAACTATTATTTAAAATCTTGGTGTTTCTAAACCCATTTGTGTCACTATCAAGTGAAAAGCGATTTTGAAAAATTTGAAGAAAAGTGATTTTTAGGATTAATATAAGAATAAAATTTTATATTCTTGCATATATGACCTAAAATTAACATTTTCAATAAATGCATGTTAAAAGATACCTAATTATATGGTATTTTAATCATTCAATTAAAAATAGTCCACTTCTTAATTTAAAAAATCTTTCTACAATTATTCAGTCAACTTTCTTTTCTTAATTATCCTGCTACACTAGACATCATTTAAACTGTGTGTGACTGTGAAAGTCAATTATAGTGTCTCCCATTAATTACTTCCAGCACACATGACCCATTGTGTTTCCCCACATTTTCAAAATTCATGTGTAGCTAGATGACTTACATTGTTCACTAATATGTGAACAGAAGTTATGGGTCCTATTCTGTAAAAATCCAAAAATCAATTAATGATTTGCCACATCCCTCCTATTGATGTGCTGGTTATAAAATAAAATTTGAGATGAGGAATTCATTAGGTTGTAGCACACAATCATAATATGGAACTCAGCCCCCAAACAAACTACAAGGGCATGAAATGTGAGCAAAAAATAGCCTAAAATGGTTTTAAGCCATTGAGATATAGGGACCATGAATAGCATAACATATCATATTAAACTCAATAAGATAATCTCAGTTTGCTGTACCTTAGGATCATCATTATTATGTTTTTCTAATATAAAGACTTGATGTGGCAGCTTTAGAAAACTATGTATAAGCATCATAATGTAATCTGGAAAAATATCTACAAGACACAATCCAGTTTGTGTCATGAGTTTTACCTCTTTTTCACAAAAGTAGGTAACATAAAATTTTAAAGAAGATATTTTATTTGTTGCATTTTGACAAACATACTTTGCTATATCTTATTTAATAAATTATGAATTATTTGCAGTAAAGCTGATTGCTTTGGAGATGTACTTGGAAATACTTCCACTATTGATAAAATATACATTGAATTTGGAAATCAGACGCAACTTTTAGAATTTCTTCTGGGAATTGCTTCATTTATAGATAAAGAAGATAAAGAGGAACAATGTGATTCTTCAAAAATCACCTAGAAAATGTGTGGCAAATTGAGGTTAGAAACCAGATCCCATGACTTTTGGTTCAATTTCTTTCCATTACTGTTTCTAACATATGTTAGCCATTTTGCAGTCAAAAATTATATGTTTCAGTGTAATATAAATTCACAACTTATTTTTCTGATTTAGGGTGTTTGATTAAGTCACTTCTAGTACATCAGTTATTTTAGTTTTCTTATTTTTTAAGAAGATGGGGATACAGTTTGACTTAAAAATTTTCATCAAATAAAAATACATTCTCAGATGCATTTTTTAAGAAGCACCAGAAGTGTTTCCAGTTTGCATACCATCTACTGCAGGCAAAAATAGACTTCCTTGTACAGAGGAAAATGTCTTGCAACGAAAAAGGCTTCCTGGAAATCAAATAACTCTTGCACAACAAGTTTGATGAGCTAAGTGTACATTAATCAGAAACATCTGAATTAAATTTCCCTTGTAATATACATAAAATGAAGAGGAACCGTGGTTTGTAGATTGTGTTTCAGGTTTTACTCCACTCAAACATTTTTCCAGCCTCAAATAGCTTCAGTTTTTTTCATTCCTACTTGGGAGTTCGTAAAAAATACTTAGTACATCACAGAATAAAACTGGATCCATCAGAATTCCAGTATAAATACAAGACAGATAATAATAACATGACCTGACCTAACTCTTCCTATTTATATAAAATATTAGGAATAAGATTTTCAAAAGAAGGCTATTATGTGAAGTAGGCTAACTCTTAACTATTTGAGGGCTAAGAAATGACAATCTTAAGTAAACTTTCAACAGTTATTTTCATAATCTCACTTGGTAAACTTTTATGAAATTCAAAAGTGGAATGTCATACAACATATCTCAGATTTGAACTATGTACAATTAGAACATTTTAGTGCTATAGCTCTGCTATCCCTGATAAATTTTGTTTCATCACTCAGTGATATATAGTAAATCCAATTTTATATTTAAAAAATCATTTGAAACTTATGACATTATTTAAATTGGTAATAGTTCCCCAGCAGTGGAAATTTGAAGTGTTTCTATAAAATAGCATGAGGTTTTAAACAAACAGTGAAAACAGACTTAGAGTTTCAGGAAAAATGTATTTCAATTGAAAAATATTACCTATCATTCACAATGCCTTTCAATTTAGGGAAAATGTTTCTTTGTGTATTTCTCATATTCTTTCATTTTTTAATACACCCCCAGATGTATTCCATGTGTAATTTCCAGTAATCTGAAATGAGGTTTTTGCTGAAAAAAGAAAAACTATCAATATAAAAGAATTGTATCACAGTCTGATAAACATATGCCCTAGTTCATTCTAAAAACTGTAGTGGCAGTTGAATTATATTGCCAAGGAATTTGGATACATAAATCTGCCTGCACAAGGTTTGTTAAATTTGATAAAAGCAGAACTTTGCCTTTGAATAACTAAGTATGCTAGTTGCTGGGAATTGTGATCCTGTTTTCATATTTTCTAGTGATAGAATTTAAAAAGTATACCAAAAGATTCCTAACCCCAAAACTTAAATATTCAAATAAAAATTTTAGAACAAGAATGAATGCCTGATTATTTCTCCGAGAGGAACAAGATCCCTAGTCTTAATGCATAAATGAATGAAGTCATCTTAGTGAATATTAGAAACTTAACTAGTGGTGAAAATCATTGAGTTTCCCGGTAGAAAAAAAATCTCAAGCAAAATCAGAACAATTCACAGATTTCCCTAGCTGATTATCGAAGAAAGCACTAAGAATATCGTGCTAGAGTTTATGCACGACAGAAATGTCATGCTGGATTTTGTGTATAATCCGAGGGTGCAAATGCATGCTTATGAATATAATGTTATAAAACATTGAAACTTAATTTATCTCTATGTCCATTTGCATTTGCTTGAATTAAATATGCCAGTTTTTTATAATTTCCCTCAAAATATTACTTTGCTCTCAGAATACATACATTGCAGCTCTAAGTGATATTTGTTAAAGAAGACATTTTTAAGAGGAATGGCCCCATTAGATTAAGACAGAAAATCTGATCTATCCTAGTTTTCTTTAAAACCCCAAATTTGTACTTGAAAAATGATACAGTCAAATTTGTCAAATAATGTTTGTCAATGTCACCCTTTCTCTTTGCTCCATAGTTCAAGAAAAATAAGCTTATATAGGGAACTAAAAAAAAAAATTCTTGATTTGACCCTTGGTAAGAGCAAAAATCTTTATTAGAGAAGATTTGGTGATTCCCAATTTTTCCAGAACACAATGCCTGAAATTCCAACTACATATTATTCACTTAGAATAACATTTTGCCCTTGTTAAAATAGAAGTCAGCAGAGTTCTCAATGTGGCAAGGATAATGTATTTCTGCACAAAGATCCAAAAGTAGATCTTGAAAAAACTGAATATAACTTTTCTTGCTAAATAAAACACTCTAAACATCAATATTTAGCACTTTTGACACAGGGTTAAAAAAGAAAGCAATATTACAAAGAAAATTAAAAGACAGTTTTGAAGAAAATTTTAATATTTTTAATAGTCATTTTTCTGTTACGGGTATAATTTTGTTTGAAGCTACAGAAGAGTGCCAGATCAGAGCAGGAGTACAGGATCCTGGAAAGAACCTCAGTACAGAATCTGTGTATACTCCTCCCTGTCTTTAACTTGAAATCACTAGATTCTGGTTTCTACAATTTAAGTTTTGATTTTGACAGACCACAAGCCCTCCTGGATAGGTTATTTAAAGATCTTATCAATCATACTCTTTAAATTTGGTCTCATCTGGTTCTAAACACTATCTTTCTCATTTACTTGACATTTCTGCAACACTTGTTCACATTTCTTCCTTTCCCTGCCAAAGTCACCATACTGTCTCACCACCTACAGTCAGTTCTGCTATAATGATTGTTGTGAAAATTTGGAACATTTTTCAAAACAATGCATTAAAAAACAATTTGAGCAAAATGCAAATTTTGTTGACTTCTGCATGATTTTCTCCATAATAAACAGCAGGTAAATGCAGAAAATGGTACCCAGTTGAACTTAGTCACAGAATACACAAAACACAAGCCTATCCCCCAAATCTAGAGTTCTCCCAGTCCATCCTATGTATTATGAGCATGTCTGTTCTCCTCTCCATTTTCAGATAATGTTTGTTTCACTGATTGACTGATACCACCCTTTGAAACCCACTTCCACAAACTTCAGATCTTTTTCTAGGTTAAGTGTCTTATCTATTGTAGTGTATATTATATATTATCAATTTCTTAACTATATATGTTTATGTATATAAATTACATGTTATATATTTCTGAATATTTTAGTAGGATTAGAATGATAGTTTTTATTACATTCCCATGTTTTATTTTTATCTCATTTTGACATTGGCAAGGTTTTTGAGTGTTATGCCCCTAAGTCCAATTTCTCTGTAAGTGCTGTGGAATTTATTATGATGTTTTTTATAGTTCAGTGATTTTGAGAATGTATGAGTTTGATTATAGAATAATGGAATTCTCTTTGTTTTAGCTCTTTTGAACTGGTATATCCCCATATTACCAATGGCTGTGCTAGCTAATTACAATGGTTTTGTCTATGTGCTTGGTCTCCATAGTTTTCAACATTATTTGACACTTCTGGGAATGCCCTTCAGAATTTTTTTTAACCAATATAATATTGGAAATCTTTTATGTCTATGATTTTTTTTTCTTACATTCACAGGGTATGGAAAGGAAAATGAGCATATTCCTTGCTTGATAGGAATAAGGCAAGGGCTTGACCAGTCTTTCTGCAGCCAGAAGCTGTTTTATAAAGGAATATCTATACTATGAGCACCACATCTATATATGAATAACATGATGTCATAGAGGATATGTGTTTTGAGATAATAATATCCATTTACATTAAAATGTCTTGCATTTATTACTTTTCCCATTCAGTTCCTTGAAAACAGAACTCTCTTGTCATCAGCCTCACTTTTTGAGAACATGTTGGATTATAAGACCTCAGCACAGCTTTTGTAAGGCATTATGCCCTGGCCCAGCACAGTGACTACCACAGCAGTTTGTGCTTACTTAATAATAGAGGAATATACAGCTTGAAGAACTGTTGGTACTGAAGGATGAAGTAGAAGAAACTATTTCATTGGAAGAGATGAAATCAAAGATTTAGAGACAGTCATTCTTCAGATATCCCTCTGAAATATTGCTAAGAGTGAAAGAAGGTATTCAGATTGTGAAGTTTTATCAATATCAACTTACCAAGGGTCTCTTCTCTCTTGGTTTTTGACACATTTTTTTAACTCCTTACTAACCTGGTCTTTCCTTTTTGTCTTTCAATCAATTGTTTTAGCCTTCTTTACATGTTCTTGAGAATACAAATGTTTTTTCTTCATACCTATTTGTCCAATTTCCACATGAATTCCAAAGACCAGTTCAATAAAGTGCTGGCTGACCCACTCAGCTGGAACTGATCTCTCTAAATAAAAGTTTTTCTACAGCTTGATAAAATCTTAAATCTACTTTTTTGCCATTGAAAACAGACCCAGGTCAATAAAAAATTGACGACAAAGCGAATTTTAGTTCTTAAGCACAAGACGTACTTTATTTACTGGTTACAAATTTACTTATTAAAAGTACACACACAATTTTACATTTACTACATGTAGTAATCAGAGAGTTTTCAACTGTTCATAAAACTATGTAAGCCATAATATGAAGTCAAATATATCAAAGAAAAATTTATTTTCTCATGTTACAAATTAAAAGTTAATAAATATTCTGGCTGGCTATTTATTGTTGCAAATTTTTTTTTCAGAAATTTATATAGAAATTTCAAAGTGTTTAAATACTTGGTTGATCAAGTTTAAATTCAAACTTGGAGTTTGAATAATATTTACACTAAGAGTAAGAGACAAATTGGTTATAGGAAGTTTTAAAAAATCACATATTTAAATTCCTAGTTCAGGGTTGAGAATACTCAGAAACACTTTATATGTTAATATAGCTGGAATATATTCTCTAGAAAGGCAAAATAAATATTTTAAATGGCAAAATAAATATTTTAAGATGGTCAATGATCATATTTATGTTTTAAAAATATTCTGACCACAATGTAGAGAAACTGTTGTCAAGGATATATATGAAATTATTTCTATACTTCATTCGATGGTGAATGGAAATGGAAAACAAATAGATGGCTTTTATAATGACTTTTCCATATAGAATAAATATTTAAAAACTGATGATACATAGGTAATGAAGGACATAAAAAAGCAAATAATAAAACTTAGCCTCACTAGTGGGGCACCTGGGTGGCAACTGGTACTTTTTTATGGATTTAGAAATGATAAAAGGGAGAATAAATCTGGAGGAAACGGGGCATGGGTAGATGATGAATGTTTGCTTTTTGATTGTCTGTGACATCCAGTTGAATACATTCTAATGTTTATGAGGAATAAAAGACTGAAATGCAAGTCTGAGCTCCTGAAGATAAAACACTGGAAAGCACCTACTTAAGCAGATAGCAGAAGTAATGGAATGACTATACACATATGATGGGTTTCAGAGAAACCAGTGGAAGAATCAGGGAAGACTTGAGCTTTTTCCTCTAGGAGTCTGATAATGTACTAATTATATAATATTGAAATTACACACTTATAGAGTGAAATGGTCAACAGTTTTAATTATCTTTTAATATATTTGAAGGAGACGAGAAAACTTCAGCTAAGACACAGCACTGTAACATCTAAGAGGTGTTACACTCAGGACAGTGCTGAAGAGGGAATATTGAATTTTGTTCACTTATCCTGACACTATTAGAACAAGACCAAATTATGTCAACATAGACTAAAAGGAAAAAAGAGCACAACCTAAAGACTGACAGGTGAATGGGGAAAGATAAACACGTCATTTTGATCTTCCCTGGTGAAGATGAGAGAGGTGAGTGTGTGTGTGTGTGTATACACATATATACACATCTATACATATGTACTGCATAGATTCCTTTAGTCAGTTCTACAAATAGTAGGTACAGGAAGCTCTGTCTCCCCAACGGTCACCTTTCTAAATCATTGTTTGGTATAAACTTACATTTCCCAAGGCAATTACTCTGATTCACTACTCACTCGATGTATTTGTGGTAATATTAAATAAATATCAAGGTTACAATAAGGTAACTTCAATGCAACTATTTGGACTTTAAATAATAATATTTGAAGATTATAAGCATATTTATCACACTAAGCATTCTATTCCTGAGTATCCAGGTCAATAAATACTTGATTATTTTTAAACTTAATTCATTTGTAATCTTCTAGTGGTTCTACAAGTTTTGGCATATTAAAAATGTATATCATCATGTTTAGTATGTAAAAAAAAATTATTTCCTAAGATATAAGTATTTCTAATTTAAAATGCCTAATATAAGTATTTCTAATATAAAATGCCTAAAATCATGTAAATTTCATTTTTGATTCAAATGTTTCAAAATAATCATAATGTCAGAAGATTTAGGTGTTGAATATTCCATTGTTTTACCAAATAAGATACTTTATAAGTAAAAACTTTGTTTTCCATTTTGTAAAGTTAGGCAATTTACCTCTTTAAATATTTACTTACTTTATTGTACATTTTAAATTTTATGTAGAAGTAGCTCTAATCAATTTAGAAACTCTCAATTATGAAATAACAGACGTACTTATACTTGTGAAGCAAACCATCACATTGTGTGTGTGATTGTTTCTTTTGCTTTGACCTACTTAGATTATGCAGTTTCAATTCCGATAGTAAGTTTTAAAGTTTAACAAAACATTCAATGTAAAAATATGAAAGCTCTCATTATCAAAAGATTGATGGTTATGATTTATGAGTCACTGGCAAAACTACAAAACCTCAACAACCATACTATGTTTGGCAGTGTCTCATTAACTATAAACAAGAATCAAATCAATAGAAAATAAAAAAGTAGAATGTGGAGAAACACATTCAGTTATTCTGTATAATTCATAGTCAGAATTCTCAAATGTATCTTTTTGTATTAATGCTTACTGTGATCCATTAAATTTCAAAGGTTGCTCTTCTGCTAATCAAATTCTACCTTAACACAATACAACAATATTTACTGAATGCAACATAACTTGAAAAAAATCATAGTATGTAAATTTTGTGTACCTTAATTATAGCATTTATACTTTTCGATAAATTGACCTTGGAGCAAAAAGCAAAGCATACACACACACAAAGAAAGAGCAAAAGAAAGGAAACCTGCTTCTTTATTTATAAGCATGCTCAACTGAATACTTACATAACCCTCTGAAATAGTACAACCTGTTTCTCATTATTAAGAATTTCATCCATTGCTCCCATAGGTTTGGACAGTATGCTTAGTTTGGTCGTAAAAATCTTTCCCCTTTTTTCCTACCAGCGATCTTCAAATGATTAACTAATAATAGTCTCACAATGATTTCCAGATGTTGCTCACAATACAAGGAGTGGCCACTTATCTTCCACACAGAATGATGTGGGAATTGAGACTCTGTTGTAACTGTAAAATAGAGATCACTGCAGAAAATATTTCCCACCCAGAATCTGAAATTCTAAATGAAGAGAAAGATTCCTACGAACACAAGTGTATTGATAGATTCAAGATATTGTAACTAACTGTTTTAAGCTTAAGTTCTTCATATTCTAAGAGGGATGGAGTTATTTAACAAACACCTTAGAGGAACAGCACAGGAGTATTTGAAAACTATTTTGATTTTGTCTCCAAAGATTGGGCTTTATTTGTAGTTTAAAGGCAGGCAGAATTAGCAAACAACTAGAAAAGGAGACAGAAGATTCAGGTTCAAATGTTGGTAACTGAATATAATCTCTACATTCCCTTCTAGCTACAAACAGAGACACCCTCTTTACATAGATGTATTCATTTTTTGAGTTAATATGAGATCATCCCAAAGGGATTTTGAAAATTTTATAGCTTGGACTTCTCAGAAGTGTGGAGCAAGATGACCTCTGAGTAAGATCCTCTGGCGAATTCCCCCCACAGACATGGAGGTGATCAGCAATTCAAGCACCAAGCTTATCAGTACTGAGATAAGGAAATCAGTAGAAAGACCCTAGGACCTGTTTTTGGTACAACATTGAAGAAGGTAGGAAGGAAAGAGTAGTCAGAATCACCCCTCCCCCAACCCCATGAAGTCCACACTGAGAGAGCTGCCTCTTACTTGAGAGAGGGAAAGAGAATGAAGTCTAGGCCTTGAACTTACAACCTAGTTCCAGATCCACTGTGGTGAAACTCAGTGTTGAGCAATGCCCCACCACCTTTATACCAACAGACTGAGCCCTTGAAACTGATTTATATCAGAAGGCAAGAGACTGCCTCTACCATCCCCATTTCAACCTCGGGTGGAGTAAGACTCCACCTGCTGGGAAGCTGGATACAAAAGCTAGCACTGTGTTTTATATCAGAACCCAGTGCCAGGTCTATCATAGTGAGACCAATCACCCAACAACAAATGAAAGCCATGAACACAGGTCAGACCTCCCAGAGAATCCATAGACCAGCTTCAGCATAAGGTCTAAAAACCTATATGCATATGGGAGAGACCTGAATTTTGGATTCATCAGTTCCAACCCTGGAGTAAGCCTGAATACCTATTCTCCTGAGACACTACAGTCAAGGTGCATTGACTGCAAGACAACAGTGCAATCCTATTTAGCACCAGACTTGGTAATCAAGAGATTGTCTCCATTACCTATCTATTAATCTTAGGTAGATATCACAATATCACCAGGTCAGTACTTACAGACCAGGCTGTAGAACTGCCTCAGCACCAGATAGAGGTCTGCACATGAGTGACATATGCTATTGTTTTTCCTGCATTAATGTCAGGTATATTACTGAGACTGTGCAGGTCAAAGTTGTAAGACTCAGGCATGACCCAGCATAGTATCAGCCTACATGACCAAAGATCTACCTTCATCAAAGATCCACCTTTATCAATAGCCCTATATTAGACAGCATAGACTAGTACAGGACTCCATTTACTGAAGGTAGGATAGGTAGTAAGTCTAAGACTTTGTAATGAAACTTAATTCTGGGCTGGTGAAAGCTAATACAGAGCAGATTTTAACAGTTCCAATCCCAAGGCTTTTTTTGTGGATTGAGCAGATATAGTTCTAAATCTCTTGGACTTTTATTCTAGATGGTATCATCAGTGGCTAATTGCAGCAGTCTTGGGTCATGAGTTCATCTTAGCAATAGGCAACCCAGAAAAGTGTAACTGTTGGTCCTAGTTCAGTGTTGCATTGGTCTTATGTGGCTATGGATTCAGGGCCTGACTCAATATTGTAATTTTCATCGTCATGGATATACAGCTTGTCAATGTACCTTGACTCTTAACTAGAGATGGGCAGAATCCTTTCAGTGTCTAACAATAAACCAGTAATTGTGGATGAGGCATGCATGACTATGTTGGCTCCAGAAGAAAAATGCTTTGAGGACAGACTACTCTACAGGAAATTTCCTGTTTCTTTTTCAACAATATACCAACAAGTTATTTGAAGAAAAATCTGGACTTGGAATGCCTTTAGTATTGAAGCAATGACAACACATTACCAGCAGATTCCTGGTAAATCCATATCTGAGTGCCATCTAGTGCTGAAATACTGAAAGTAAGTATAGGCTCAGATAATATAAAAAGCTTTCTTAGAATTTCTGGAAAGACACGTACAAGCAAAGCTATATTAGGAAGACTAGAATACCAATTTTTTGAAGTCCAGATGACATAGTATGCCAAGGAGAGTGAAAAGTTTTCAGAAAAACATGACCATTACCTATTACTATTCAAAGTAAAGTTCCAGAAGTTGACCAAGCCATAATCACTATGGGATAACGCTTAGAGAAATCAAAATAGCTGTTTTAACAAAATCTAATGAATTTAAAGGAAGCAGAAAGATACATTTCAATATTATAACAGAGAAACTTTATAGTAAAATGGGAGGAATTTTAAAATCAAATGAAATTCTTGAGATGAAAAATACACCCAGTGGAATTAAAAGTGTAATGGAAGGCATCAATAGCAAGACAGATAAAATAAGAAAAATTCAGTGAGTTTGAAGACAGGCTTTTGAAGATACCCAATGTGGTGGAGGGGAAAAGGGGAAAAAAGAATGAGGAAAACTTGCAGGAAATTTGAGACAGTATTAAAAGAGCAAATACCTGGGCTATTGGGGTTCAAGAAGGACTTGAGAATTTCAAAGGGCTAGAAAACTTATTTAAATAAATAATAACAGAAAACCTACCAAATCTAGAGAAGTATACAAATAACTAGATATTTAAGGTCAAAGGTCTGCAGACAAATTAAACTTATCAAATTCTAAACCAAAGTATACCCAAAATATCACATGGGGAAGATAAAGAAAAAATTCTCAAGGCTACATGCAAAAAGCAGCAGATAACATATAGTCATACTCCCATTTGCCTGAGAATTTCTCAACAGAAACCAAACAGGTCAGAAGAGAGCGGCATGAGATTTTTACACTACTGAACAGAGATCATCTGTCAACCAACAATATTGTACTGAGCCAAACTATCTTTTAGAAGTGAAGGAGAGATACTCTTCCAGATAAACAAAAACTAAGAGACTATATTTCCACTAGACATGTTGCACAAAGAATGCTTAAGGAAGGTCTTTAAAATGAAAAAGAGATGTTAATGAGCTGAAAATATATAAAGGTACAAATTTACTGGTAAGTGTAATTCTATTCTGCCCATGTCCTGTGTGGGAAGGGAGTGGGGAATCATCGGAGGTGTGGGCTGGCTGTGAAAGAAAAGCTATGAAAGTAGCATTACAAAATAAACACAGAAGGTCAGAAATATATATATATATATATATATATATATATATATAAAATGAGGGCAATGATGGGTTGAGCAACCTCGTGGGTCTGACCTTAACAAAGAGGAAAACCCAGTCTTGCTTTATTTATAACAGTACAGACCAAAGGGGTAGGTAAGGAGCTTCTTCAAGAAAAAATAGGATATTTGGTGCTTGGCAGGTTATGACCCATCTCAGGGCAGTGGTGTTTGATCCTACGGCTATGAGCTAAGGCAGGGAGCCAGTGTGATCTAGACTTTCTCCAACCAGGGAATTTTACCCAGTAGTTACTAGAAAAGCAGCTTCTCTGCCTTCTGTTGGCTCAGACAAAACCATAATAAATATATGGCTTCCAACAATTACACAAACAAATTCAGAATGCTCTAATATTATAATTATGGTGTGAAAAACATTCATATCCTTAGTACAAAGATAAACAAAAATAATAACTACATTAATATGTTAAATAATTTGGAAATATTGAAGAATGTACAATGGGTTATCCAAAATCAAAATGTAAGAAGGTATGAAATGAAACTGGAAGGTTTTCTTATGACCATATGTTCTCTCATTCTTTTTTTTTCTATTCTTAACCTCATAACCATGCTAACTTGCTATCATTTTTAGATAGCTTGTTATAATCAAAATATGATTTCTGTAAGTCTAATGGTAACCACATAGCAAAAATCTATAATGGACAGACTAAAAATAATAAGGAAGAAATCAAAACATACTACTAGGGTAACTCACATAATGACCAAGGAATGTTATAAGAAAGGGTGAAAATGAAAGGAATTCCAACAAAACTAGAAAACTAGTTATATAATGACTGTAACAAATCTTTACTTATTGATAACTATCTCAGATGTAAAATGATTGAACTCCCTGATTGAAAGACAGCAAATGAGTGAATAAATAATAATCAGAAGAAAGACCCAACTGTATATTGTTTACAAAAAAAACAAAACAAAACATTTTACCTCAAAGGTTCTACACTGAAAGTGAAGTGATGGAATTGAATATTCCATACAAATGGAAGTCAAAAGAAAGCAGAGTAGTCACACTAAGGTCAGATAAAATAGACTTTATATCAAAAGCAGTAGTATACAGTAAGGTCAATATAATGATAAAGGTGTCTAGTCAGAAAGAGGAAATATATATATATATATATGCATCTAATATTTATGAACCCAAATATATAAAACATGTATTAATAGATCAAAAGGAAGTCATATATTCCAAAATGACAGTAGATTTATAGGACTTAACATTCCACTTTTATCAACGAATAGATAATCCAGACAAAAAATCAACAAAGAAGCATCAGACATAAATTGTACCCTAGACTAAATGGACCAAATAGATATCTACAGAACATTCAATCTGTTGAATACACATTTTTCTCATCAGCACATGGAATATTTTGCATGATAGATCATATTATAGGTCACAAAACAAATTTGAACAAATTTTTAAAAATTGAAATCATATCAAGTTTCTTCTCTGAT
Source organism: Sciurus carolinensis (assembly GCF_902686445.1). Taxonomy (NCBI): domain Eukaryota; kingdom Metazoa; phylum Chordata; class Mammalia; order Rodentia; family Sciuridae; genus Sciurus; species Sciurus carolinensis. The sequence continues at coordinate 100,780,344 of NC_062221.1, read as the reverse complement.
CACAAAGTAATAAAGTTACTGATTTATTACAAATAATAACAACAAATTTGGAAATATTTGCAAACTACTCAAATTCATTGAAAATAAACATTTTGCATTTTTAATATTTTTGTTAGTTCATTATAGTTACACATAACAGTGGGGTTCTTGGACATATTCATCATATGTTCATTGACTATAATTTGCTCCATTTTAATCCCCAATATTTCCATTTTCCCTCTTTATTCCCTCCCCATGTTCACCTTCCTTTACTTTCTGGTCTTGCTTCTATTTATTTCTTATTTTTTAATTGGTGATTTTTAGATGTACATAAAGGTAGATTCATGGTGGTATATATTCATACATGTACCTTACATAATATGGTCTGTCTAATTCTGTAGTTCCTCCCTTTATGTTATCCCTTCTCTCTCCCCCTCTATCCCTTTTCTCTACTCCATTGATCTCCCTTCTATTTTCTTCATGTCTGTTTTGATGCTAGCATCATATATATATAAACTTTTTGTTACTAGAGCTGTCTGCTATATTTGGAGATAAGTTATTATGATGCCTCCAATGTTGTACTTTTTGTTTAATATTGCTTTGGCTACTCTGGATCTTTTAGTCTTTCAGGTGAATTTTAGGATTGTTTTTGTTGTTGTTGTTGTTCTGTGAAGAAGGTCTTTGATATTTTGATGGAGATTACATTAAATCTGTATTTTGCTTTTGGGAATACAGCCATTTTGACAATATTAATTTTATCAGTCCAAGAACATGAGAAGTCTTTCCACCTTCTAATGTCTTCCTTAATTTCTTTCTTCAGTGTTCTATGGTGTTTTTGTTGTTGTTGTTGTTTGTTTTTTTGTAGAGTTCTTTTGGTTAGATTTATTTGCAAGCATTTGATTTGTTTATGTGTTTTTGAGGTTATTCTAAATGGAATCTTTTCCAACAGATTCATTATTGGAGTATATGAACGTTCTCAATTTTACTATGCTGCTCTTGTATCCTGCTACTGTGATGTATTTCTCAACTCTAGAAGTTTTCTGGTAACATTTTTGGGGTTTTTCAGATAAGGGATTGTGTCATCAATGAAGATAATTTAATTTCTTTTCCTCTGTGTATCCCTTTAATTTCCTTCTCTTGCTTAATCACTCTGGTTAGAATTTCAAGAACTATGTTGAATAGGAGTGGTGAGAGTGAAAATTGTTTTCTTGTTCCTGATTTTAGAAGAATGGATTTCAGTTTTTCCTCTGTTCTGTATGATATGGACTTTCAGTTTGTTATACATAGTCTTTTAAATTTTCCTTCTGTCCTTAGATTCTTTTCAGCTTTTGTAATATGAATGGATGCTGAATTTTTTTTCCTGCACCTATTGAGGTGATCTTGTGATTCTAGTCTTAATTCTATTTATGTGATGAATTCTACTTATTGATTTGTATATGTTCAAACAACCTTGAATTCCTGGGATAAAACAAACTTGATCATGGTATTCAATCTCCTTAATGTTTTTTTCTAATATTTTTAAAGAACTTTTGCATTTATGTTTATCAGGGATATTGGTCTATACTTTTCTTTCCTTAATGTGTCTTTGGTTTCAATATCAGTGTACTATTGTCTTCATAGAGTGAGTTCAGGAGTGTTGCTTTCCTTTCTATTTCATGGAATAATTGAAGGAAGATTGATATTAGTCTTTATTTAAAGGTTGAGAATTCACCTGGTCCTGGATTTTTCTTTGTTGGAAGTTTTTATCGCTACTTCAGTTTTATTGCTTGATGTTGGCATATTTAGGTTTTCTATATCCTGTTGGTTAAATTTGGGTAAGCTATATGTGTCAGTTTGTGAATATCTTCTAGATTTTCCAGTTTATTGAAGTATAATTTTTTTAGTACTATCTCCTATTTCATCTCTAATTTTCTTTATTTAGATCTTTTTTCTCCTTCTTTTGGTTAGTTTTGCTAAGAGTTTATCTATCTTGTTTATATTTTCAAAGAAAAAACTCTTTGCTTCATTGATATTTTGTATTATTTATTATTCTCTATTTCATCAATTTTGGCTCTAATCTTAGTTATTTCTTGTCCTCTACTAATTTTAGTATTAGTTTGTTCTTTTTCTAGGATCTTGAGATGCAATAATATATTATTTATATGGTACCTTTCTAATTTTAAATGGATGAATTCAGTGTGATAAACTTTCCTTTTAGAAATAACTTTATAGCTGTCCCAGAGAATTTTACATGTTGTATAACTGTTCTCATTGGTTTTAAGAATTTACTTCCTTTATCCCTTTATTTTGCCTATGATCTATTCCTATTCTAAAGGGTATTATTTATTCTTCAGATGTTTATATGGTTTCAGTTTTTTATCTTGTTGTTGACTTATAATTTTATTCTATTATGTTCTGACAAGATGCAAGGAATTATCTCTGTTTTATACTTGCTAAGCTTGCTTTGCATCCTAAAATATGACCTGATTTAGAGAAGTGTTCATGTTCAACTGAAAAGAGATTGAATTTGTTTTTTATGGATGTAATATTCTGTAGATATGTTAGGTCCATTTCATTAATAGTAATTTATTTTTTAAATATGAAGAGTCTTTACTTAGTTTATAACTGGATGACCTCTCTATTATTGAAAGAGATGATTTGAAATCATCTAGTATTATTGTGTTGGAGTCAATTTAAGTTTTCATATTGAATTTTTTTTTTTTGTATATGGTTGTACCAACATTTGGAATATAAATATTTAGAATAATTACATCTTGTTTTGGGGATGATTCCCTTAATGTGTATGAAGTGACCTTCATTGTCTCTTCAGATTAATTTTGACCTGAAGTCTTCTTTGTCAGATATAAGCATAGCTACTCCTGATTGCTTTCAGTCTTCATTTGCATGGTATATATTTTTTCATCATTTCACCTTCAACTTCTGGATGGTTTGTCTGTCTGGTGAGTAAACAACTTATAGTTGTCATATATTTAGTCCACTCTGCTAATCTCTGTCTTTTGATTGGAAAGTTAAGGCCATTTACATTTAGTGTTTTTATAGAGATGATATTTATTTCCTGTGATTTCAACTTATTTATAATATTTAATTCAGACTTGAATCTCCTTAAATGAACTGTTCTTCAAATAATACTCATCTGTATGCTGTCTCTGATATTTTTCATTTCTTCTGTGTGAACTATTTCATTTAGCATGTTTGTTATGTTAGTTTAGAGAGTATGAATTATTCTTAGTTTCTACTTATCATGGAAGGCTTTTATTTCATCTTATTTTCTGAAGGCTAGATTTGCTGATTATAGTGATCAAGGTTGGCAATCATTAGATTTCAGGGCTCAGTATTAATCAGGGTTCTCTAGAGGAACATAATCAATAGGAGAAGTATGATTATAAAAGGGGATTTATTAGATTGGCTTACATGACCAGAATCTGGATAGTCCAAATTTGTCATCTGCAGCAGGAGAACTGTAAGAACCAGCAGCTGCACAGTCCAATTCACAGAAGCTCCAGAACAAGAAAGATCAACAGTGCTACCTTATTCAGGGACAAAGGCTTCTGCAAATTACCTGGAGAATCACTGGCAGAGTCCACTTTGGAAGAGTGAAGAAGAGTCCAATATCCTCAGATGACTGAAGCAACTATAAAGAACCCATTGAAGAAGAGCCAGGCTTGCATCTGCATCTACTACCTTGTTCTTCCAGCTTTTATTCTATACTATTGGATATGCCGCCCATGCTTTGGAAGGAGTTCCACTCAGTTCACCATCCCTAGACATGCCCTCATGGACACACCCAGAGATCCCTTAATCACGGACATCTCTTAATCCAATCACACTGACAATTTAAATTAACCATTACAGTATGTATTATCTCTAGTCCTCTTCTCTTTTAGAGTCTGGGTGAGAGATAATGGAAAGTCTTGTTGCTTTACCTCTAAATGTGACCTGCCATTTTTCTCTTGTGGATTTTAAAATTCTATCCTTCTGTATATTAGACACAGTACAATTAATGTAAAAGAAAAAGAGAAAACTTTTGCTATGTCTATTTTGTGTGCTACATTTTGATTTTTATCTTAGCCCCAAGGTACAGAAACATTTTTGATATTATTTTATTAGAAAGTGTATACATTCCTTTAGTTTGTATGTTGGTGCCTTCTTCTATGCCAAGTTTTCTTAAAATTGACCTCTTAATCTTATCCCAGATTTCTTAAATATTCTGACCATCATTTCTCAGCACCTTTCTCTGTTGTTGGCTTAATTTTTTCAAGATTATATACTTTGAGATACAATAAACAATTGCTTTTGATCCAAAAATATATCAAAGAAGAAATCATGAATAAAATTTAAACAAATTCTTGAAACAAATGAAAATTGAGAAACAACATATCAAAACTTATGGAATACAGAAAAGGAGAACTAAGGGGAAAGTTTATAGTAATCAATACACACATCACAAAACTAGAAAGGTCCCACAAACACAGTCTATCAAGGCTGCTCAAAGAACTGGAAAATTAATAGACTAAACATCAAATTTGTAAAAGGAAAGAAATGATAAAGAATAGAGCTAAATAAAACTGAAACAAAATGTACAAAATATGAATGAAACGAAGAGCTCATTCTTTGAAAAGTTTATAGAATTTAAAAAAAATTAGCTAGTATAAGGAGGAAGAGACTCAAATGAATAAACTCAGAGATGAAAAAGGAAACACTATAAGAGACACCACAGAAGTACAAAAGATCATCAGAAATTATTATAAACAACTATATTCTTGTAAATTTAATAATATAGGTGAAATATACAAGTTCCCAGACACTTGCAACTTACCAAGACTGCGTAATGAAGAAATAGAAAACATGAACTAACCATCACAAGTAGTGGGGTAAGTCAGTATCAAAAGAAAGAAAATTTAGTCATTAAAGAAAATTCCATGACCAGATGGTATAACTGCTGAATTCAACTAAATATTTAAAGAACTAATACTAATTTTCCTTAAGTTATTCCAAAACATAGGACAGGAAAGGTAATACTACCATTATTCTTGACCCAAAACCAGATGAGAACACTTGTGTGCATGCAAAAGCATGCCCGTGTGCACCCACACACACATACACATATACACACACAAAGAAAACTAACTATAGCCTAATATCCTTGATAAAAAGTACACACAAAAATTCTCAACACAATACCATTAAACAGAATCTAACAGTACATTAAAAATTATTCAACATGATCAAGTGGAATTCATCACAGTGATGCAAGGATGGTTCAATATATAGAAATCAATAAACATAATACATCAACATGATGAAGAACAGAACCATGTGACCACCTTAATAGATGCAGAAAGGCATTTGATAAAATTTAACATCATTTAATTATGTAAATGTTGTAGAAATTAGGCATAATAAGAATGTAGCACTTACAATAAGCCAACAGCTATTATACTGAATGAGGAAAAGCCAAAAGTTTTCCAAGATCTGAAACAGAAGAGAGATGTTCACTTTCACATCATTTATCCAAGCCAGAACAAATAGGGAAGAGGAAGAAAGAAAGAGCATTTAAGTAGGAAAATAATTCAAATTGTCACTCTTGTCCAATGACATGACTTCATATATATATATAGAAAGCCCCCAAAACCCCACCAAAAAGCTATTAGAAGTAATAAATCTTTCAAAAAACTGCAGAATACAAAATTAAAGTGCAAATTTGAGTAGCATTGACAAATACCAATAGTGAATTTTCTGAAATAGAAATCAAGAAAACAAACCCAATTATAATAACTACTACAAAAATTAAAACTTGGGGTGAATGACTTCTATGGTAAAAATTATAAGACATAAATGAAAGAAATTGAAGACAAAAAACAGTGGAAAGATCTTGTGTTTATGAAGAGGAAATTCAATATTGCTAAAATGTCCATTCAACCTAAAGCGATTCATAGATTCAGTACAATTTCTATCAAAATACCCATGAAGTTCATAGAATTAGAAAAAAATTGTAAAATTTATATGAACCACAAAAATCTCTGAAAAGCCAAAGCCATTCTGAATAATGAGAACATAGCAGTAGGCATTATGCTGCCTTACTTCAACACATATCTTAAAGCTGTAATAAGTTTTGAAAGTGTTGTATTGGCATAAAAGGAGATACATAAACCAATGGAAAAGAATAGAGATCCTAGATGTAAACCTATGTATCTTCAGTCAACTGATTTTCAACAAAGGTGCTAAGAACATACATTAGAGAAAGGTAAGAATTCTCAATAAGTGCTGTATGGAAAAATTGGATTTCCACATGAAGAAAAATATTTCTCACCAGTTATAGAAATCAACACCAAATGAATTAAAGACTTAAATGTAAATTCTGAAACTATGAAACTACTAGAAAAAAGAAGGGAAAAATGCTTTGGTACTCTGAGATGGGCATAGAATTCTTGGCAGGACATCAAAAATACAGAAAGCAAAAGCAAAAATCGACAAATAGGATCCCATAAAATGAAAAAGCTTATTTAAAACAAAGGAAACATTTGGCAGAGTTAAGAGGCAGTTCACAGAATGGGAGAAAATATTTGCAATAGACATAAACAGACATTTCTCTAAAGAAGATATACAAATGGCAAAAGGTGGTTGAAAAATATATTGAACGTTACTAATTGTTGGTAAATGTAAATTAAAACCACAAGATACCACATCGTCCTAGTAAGAATAGCTACTATTAAAAAAGTTAAAGATAACATGTGCTGATAAAGAGGTGGAGAAAAGGGAGATCTTGTACACTGTTGGTGGGTATGTGAATTAGTAGAGGCCTTATGGAAAACAGTATTGAGGTTCCTAAAAAAATTTAAAAGCAGACCTACCATAAGACTCAGCAATCCCATCAATAGGTATATATTCAAAGGAAATAAAATCAAGTCAGACACAGTCACTGAGACTCCCCCCACTACAGACAGACCAGTGCTGAGCCCCCTAGCCCACCCCCACACCAAGGCCGGTAACTGAGCCTGCCTGCCTGCACCCCTACTGCTGAGGGACACTGTGCCTGCCTCTGTGCTGACTCAGCACACACTCCCTGGGGCTCCCCAGCTTCTTTGGAGGCTGGTGCAGGCATTTTGAATTATTCCTGAGGGTGTGGCCATCATCATTGGAAGGGAGGCTCCCTTCCTGAGACACCTACAGGAGACTGGAGGCCCTTTGACAGGTACTTCCATTTACTCACTTACATCTTACACCCTTCCCCATCCTCTTGTTCACAACTAGAAATACTATAAACAGTAATCAAACTGATCCTGTTTATTTTAATAATGTTAAAGTCTTTATAGGGGCTATCTAGTTCAGGGCTACATTTTCTCTGTATTGGGTGCTACTGGTATTGATATCCCCCTTCAAAGGAGAGATAGTGGAAAACTGCAGGGTCATAATAAGCCTGCAAGGGGATGACTTCAGTACCTCTGATCTTCACTGCTAGAGTGGAATATATAGAAACAATATGAAAAAACAGGGGAAGAAAGTTTCCCTAACAAACCAAGATACTATTGTGATAGAATCAAATGACAGCATGGCAGTATAAATGACAGAAAATGAGTTTAGAATCTGAATAAATTAAAATGATCCATGAAGCAAAAGATGAGATAAGAGAGCAAATGCAGACAATGAATGACCATTCCAGTAAAGAGTTAAAAGAGCAGATGCAGGAAGCAAAAAACACTTCATAAAGAGATAGAGACTCTGAAAAAAAAAAAAAAAAAGCAAACAGAAAACCTATAAACCAAATTAAAAACTCAATAGAAAGCATCACCAACAGAATAGATCTCATGGAAGACAGAATCTCAGACAATGAAGACAAAATATTTAATCTTGAAAATAAAGTTGAACAAACTCAGAAGATGTTAAGAAGTCATGAACGAACCTCCAAGAATTATGGGATATCATGAAAATACCAAATTTAAGAATTATTGGGATTGAGGAGGGCACAGAAAGATACAAACCAAAGGCATGAACAACCTTTTCAATGAAATAATATCAGAAAATTTTCCAAACCTGAAAAATGAAATGGAAAATCAAATACGAGAGGCTTACAGAACACCAGGTACATAAAATTACAACAGATTCATACCAAGACACATTATAATGAAAATACATACCTCATATATGAAATAAAGATAGAATTTTAAAGGCTTCAAAAGAAAAGCATCAGATTACATATAAGGGGAAATCTATATGGATATCAGCAGATTTCTCAGCACAGACTCTAAAAGCAAGAAGGGCCTGGAACAATATATTTCAAGCTCTGAAAAAACATGGATGCCAACCAAGAATCCTATACCCAGCAAAACTAACCTTCAGATTTGACAATGAAATAAAATCTTTCCATGATAAACAAAAGTTAAAAGAATTTACAAATAGAAAGCCAGCATTACAGAACATTCTTGGCAAAATATTTTGTGAGGAGGAAGTGAAAAGCAACAATACAAGTCATCATAGGGAGGAAGTACCCTAAAACCAATTAAAGGACAAGTAAAAAACCAAGAATAAGCCAAAAGGAATACAAATCATATCTCAATAATAACCCTGAATGTTAATGGCTTAAACTCAATAATTGAAAGACACAGACTGGCAGATTGGATTAAAAAGAAAGACCCAATAATATGCTGCCTTCAAGAGACTCATCTCATAGAAAAAGACATCCACAGACTAAAGGTTAAAGGATGGGGAAAAACATACCATGCACATGGACCCAGTGAAAAAGCAGTGGTCTCCAACCTCATATCAGATAAAGTGGACTTCAAATCTAAGTTAGTCAGAAGAGATAAAGAAGGATATTTCATACTGCTTAAGAGAAGCATAAAACAGTAAGATACAATAATTTTAAATATTTATGCCCCAAACAATGGATCATCTATGTATATCAAACACACTTCTCAATTTTAAAAATCAAATAGACCAAAATGCATTAATAGTGGGAGACTTTAACACACCGCTCTCAACACTGGATAGATCCTCCAAACAAAAACTGAACAAAGAAACTATAGAACTAAATAATACAATCAATGATATAGACTTAATGGATATTTACAGAGTATTTCATCCATCATCAAGTGAATATACTTTCTTCTCAGCAGCTCATGGATCCTTCTCCAAAATAGAATATAGGCTATACCACAAAGAAGCCATTAGTAAATACAAAAAAATAGAGATCCTACCCTGTATCCTATCAGACCATCATGTAATGCAATTAGAAATGAATGATAAAATAACAAACAGAAACTACTCATACTCCTGGAGACTAAGTAATGTGCTATTGAATGATGCAAGGATAACAGAAAACATCAGGGAAGAAATAAAAAAATTCTTAGAGGTAAATGAGAACAATGACATAACATCAAAATCTCTGGGACACTCTGAAAGCAGTACTAAGAGGAAAGTTCATTGCATTGAGCACATACATTAAAAAAATAAAAAATCAACAACTCTATGACCTAAAAAACTCCACTAGAAAACTTCTAGAACTAATAAATGAATTCAGCAAAGTAGCAGAATATAAAATCAATACATGTACATCTAATGCATTTCTATTCATAATTTTGAAAGTTTCAACATAAAGAAAGAATTAAGTTTTAAGTGGACAAGTATGTTTAACTTGATTTCAAGAGTATGCAATTTTTACACATTTAACATTTCATAGTACCTCATTGAAATGTACCAATTTTATGTTTTAAAATTAAAAAAAAAAAAAAAACTCTTTTCAGGCACATGAAATACAAAAAAAGAGCAGTAAATAAGGAAAATATATGGCTTAATTCCATTGGGTTTAGTTAGCAATGATAGTCACACCTAATAGGACAAGCATTTCAGACTTCTTCATCACATTTTTTGACCTATTTTCAATTCATATGGCCTTTTTGTATCTTTTATTTCTTACTTTCAAATACTTGATGTGATTTTTTTAAATCAAAGATCTTCAGAAAAAAAATCTTAAGCAGATGAGCAGACATTTTTCAATCCTCACCTTAGGATATTTAGCAAGGGCAGTAAGAAAAAGTTGCTTGTAATCAAAGGTACTGGTTCTCCTTTAATGGAAAAGTTTACTGAAGTCCCTTCTGGGCTATTCAGGCTGGATGTACAGCAGCAGTGTACTGTAGGTGCAGGAAAAAGATGAAAATATCAGAATGAAAAGTTTGGTCAGTGAATCCCAGATAGGAGTCTTTGGAAAGACAACAGGATACAGGAAAAAGATTTTAAACTCGGGCCAACTCAACTTCATACAATATTCTCATAGCCCATGAAAGTACCACAATCAAAGAAAGAGAGCCATGGTGCTTGGCCTCTAGAGCAGATTCTTCATTGGTTGCCACTGGACAAAATCTTGGGATGTTGACACAAAACTATGGTAAAATTTCGATTATGCCTAAGACAATATTTCCTTGCAGAAAATAAAAATTCTAATTCAGAATCAGATTTACAGTGATTCAAGAAAAATAATAAATATGGAAATTGTGGTACATCTGAATTTCTGTTTGAAATGTCTTACCTATTGTATGAGTATTTTCACATAGATGCTTAAAATGCACATTCATTACTAACACATTGTATTTGTTATATATCTATAATATGACCATCAAATTTAATAACCATAGAAACACTGATGAATACTAAGGTGTACTAAGAATTACGTTTGACTTTTGAGAGAGAAAGCATGGAGTCAGTCTTAGTGCTCACAGTTAAATGAAAACTAAGTTTTATCACAGGTTCTGTCTTCTACCTGTTGGTCATGGTTCCTTAGCTCTCTGTGGATGTGAATTCTGGGTCTGAGCCTAGTAATTTTACCATTGTTTATCTTTATGTTAAAGTATTGATTAGTGGTATTTATCATGGATTGGAAAGTAGATTCTGTTCCATTTTAAATTATTTCCAGTCTAGTGGTTTCCTTATTTAGGTGGGACACTTGATTGTATTAATTTTCTATATTCCATTAAAATTGAAGAGAAGGTGTAAAGTTTAGCAAATTGGTGGGGAAATGAGATCCAACATTTAATAACATGTCACTATGAGTTTGATTTACACATGCCTCATTTTCTTTATGTATAACTGAATGATGAAAATAGAGCTTACTGAATAGGAAATACAAATGGGGTACATCATTTTGTTTCTATGATTGTACATGATGTAGATTCATACTATTTGTGTAGTCATACCTGTACACAAATTAATCAAAATGCAGTCTGTAAAAAATAAAAAAATAAATAATTTTAAAAGTACATTAAATGGTAATAAATTGCACAAAGCTTGGTACATAGAAAATACTAAGTAACTTACCACGAATCATTTGAATGCATATTACTTTAACTTCATTCTTAGGTCTTTCTCTAAATATTGATTCAAATGTCATTAGAAAATATTTGCCAATATTCTAACAAATGTCTTTTCAAAGTGGGCCCTTAAAAAAAAAAAGCCCAAATTGCAACATACTCAAGTATTCAAAACAATAATTATCAGAAACACAGAATAAGAAACTAACAAATTATCTGATTAATTTGTTTCTAAATTTGTATTAATGACACAAATATTTCTGTTTTCTATGCATAAGTGGAACTCAATAATACTGCATATAGTATAAATGATTTTTCTAAGCACAAAAGTATTTTATAGTCTTAGAAGTCACCTTCACTTTCTTTTTATAGAAGTTACTCTTCAGCTACCATAATGTGATTCCTTTGTTGACCTTGTCAATTTAATTCAAATACTGTATTAACTAGCTTTTGTATGTGCCTAAGTGTATATGTGTATGTCTCTCTATATAAGCCTACTTGAATTGCTTATAGGTTAATCTCTGCTTTATAACTTCAATTCTTGACATCTCATTTCTGAATTAGTTACTGTCATTTCACCTGACCTTTTCAATCTTAGTCGTGTCCTTCCTATAAATACACCAACAAGAATTAAACACAGTAGTCAGAATGTGGTCTTGCTACAAAGTTAGGTACTGATAGAATGGCTATAGTAATTTTTCACTTTGAAATAAGTTCAACAAGGACATTTTTACTCTAGCCCTGACTTGTTTGTTTGCATTTTCTAGGTGCCTGGAACTGAAAAATTCCTGCTTAAAGTAAAATATTAGAATGAAATTAAAATATAATGAATAGAGATGGTTTTTCTGCAGGATATTGGCTTGCAAGTCAGTGTCCTGAAGGAGAGATGATCCTCCATCAATGTTGGCAGGCACCAATTGGCCAGGGGTCTGGCCTCTTTGTAAAGGCAGAGATATGACTAATTTGTGCATTCTCTCTCTTCTAGTACTGGTACAGCCTTTTCCTTTTCCTTGGACATCTGAACTCTAGATCCCATGACCTTCGGACTCCTGGTTTCCCAAATCTTTAGCCTCAGACTGAGCATTATGCCATCAGCTTTTCTGGTTCTGAGACCTTAGACCTAAACTGAACCATACTGACTTCCCTGGTTCTCCAATATGGGACTTCTCATCTTCCTTAATCGTGTGAGTCAGTTTCCCTAAAAAATCTCCTCTCCTATGAAGTCAACCGTATTAGTCAGGGTTCTCTAGAGGAACAGAATCAATAAGAAGTACAATTATAAAAAGGGGATTAGTAGATTGGCTTACAGGACCAGTCCACGTTGTAATAGACAGTGCATAATAACCGAGAGGCTGGCGAGCTGGAAGAACAAGTAGCAGTCTAAGAGGTAGAAGCCCCAGAACAAGAGGTCTGGAAACTCCCTGGAGAATCATTGGCAGAGTCTGCTTAGGAAGAGTGAAGAAGCGATCAGACAATCAAAGCAGCAATCAAGAACCCATTGAAGAAGAGTCCAGCTTGCATCTCTTGCTGCTGCTTCCTTGTTCTTCCAACTTTTATTCCATCCAAGCCACCATCCTATTGGACAGTGCTGCCCACACTCAGGAAGGGTCTCCACTTCAGTTGGCTATCACATATTCCAGTCATTCCTAGACACATCCTCATCTACACACCCAGAAGCATCTTAATCATCAGCATCTCTTAATCCAATCAAGTTGACAATTCAAATTAACCATTATATCAACCTTTCATATCTCTGCATCCATAGAGTCAACACATCAGGGATCAAAAATAATTTTAAAAATTATGATGTTTGTACTGAACACTACTGCCTCATTTTCTTGTCAATGCAACATGGCAACTGTTTATATAACATGTATAGTGTGTTAGGACCATAAGTAATCTATCAGTGATTTAAAGCATACTGTGGGATCTGACCAGACTATATACAAATACCATATCATTTTATATAAAGGACTTGAGCATATACAGATTTCAGTATCTGTGAGGGGTTCTGGAACAAATTCCCCATGGGTACCAAAGGATGACTCTTATCTACTCAGTTTATCTATCTACCCATCTATCATCTATCTATCTATTCAGCTATCCATCCATCCACCCATCCAACCACCTATTCATTTTATTGCTTCTATTCTTTGTAGAATCCTAGTATATCTAACTTTAACTAATATTTCTAACCTGAGCAATATCTATCTTGTATTCCAGATTAGTATTTTACAAATCACCTCACACGAATTCCTCACATGCATCATAAAATTGACATGACCTGGCCAACCAGTGCTTCACAATAGTCTGCAATCATTTTTCACCTGCCAGCAAATGATATTGACCCTGTGACTTAACTCAGATATCTGGGAGTTTGCTTTATGCCTCTATCACATACTGTTATGCAATTCATTACAAAGTTTTATCAGTATTACCTGAAAAATGCATTATAGTCTGTTTATTCCCTATCTTTATATCTATACCCATATATCTCTATCTTTTGTACTCAATACAAATCTCTTGGTTTATAACTGTTTTTCCTTCTTTCAGTTTAACTATTATCCTATAAGTCCTTCAAATGTCACCATGATCTTTAAAATATAGAAATCTAGTAATGTATTTTATCTTAAAAAGAAATGAAGCAAGAAAGCTGTAATAAACACCTCTTGAGCTTTGGGCTGGATTGCAAATTACAATAATAACCTTCAAAAACTAACATGATGTGGACCTGCATATGTTCACACTTTCATTTCACTTGTCAACTGATTTCTCCTAAGACAATGAAGCAAGTTTATTTAAATCTTTTGATATTAAGTTATTTTCTAATATAAGGCATTTTACCATTGCTCAGTTTCCTCTGAATGAAATGTCCTTAACCTCATTCTTCACTTGGATAACTGCCCTTTGTCTCTCAGATCTCAGTTAAATTTCAGTAACATATTTATTTTAATTTATTTCATAGTTTTAGTGAAATTTGCAATTATATCTTATTTCTGTTTATTTGATTACAACTACTAAATTTAAACTTCAAAGCAGAGTCATTTATCTTTATTCATTAATATTCCAGGACCTAGAAGTATGTATGGAACACAGTGGATACTTAATGTGTTTAGTGTGCTTTAAAATAAAATTAATAAATCATTGGAAAACTCAAATTTCAAAAGTTTTTCATATATAAAAGTTTACTATATTTTACTAAAATTAAAGTTTTCCAATTTATTAATAGGATTTTGATTAACTCCCCAAGAACTTTCTTATCTATGCCAGAATTCACTATGTACTGGACTAGTACCCTCAATGATAATTCTACTGTTCTGAGGTTAACCATTTTGGTTATCTGAAAGATTAGAACGACACCAGAATTTATTTTGCTGTGTGGATATGGTACAAGTTGATTACTAAGCAAGTTATATAATACTGTGAATTCCATCCATTTCAAAGTTCAGTCTAATCAGGTCACTTTCGACTTTTATAAGCCAGTGATTGAAGATGAAATAATATTGTAAACATGGTTGACCACAAAATCAGAAAGAATTCTAGATGAAATAAATCAAAATAAATGCAGAGTAAATAAGGCCAGTTAGCACATAGTTCCTTTTTGAAGCTCCAAATTTCTTTCTTTTTAAACAAACATTAAAAGTAAATATTTATATTTGAAATTTAGAAACTCTAACATATTATAAATATAAATTTCAAAATATTTTTGTGCTAATTTTGCAAATAACTTTGAAGGTTCATTTAAAGTAAATTATAATGCTAACTGGAGATTTCATATTTATTTGAGGATACTACTGTTTAAATAGGAGAATATTTATTCTTATTTTTAATTTACAGAAAAGGGTAACTTCATATTTAAATGTGCTTAAGTCTTTGAATACATATTTTATTTTTAAATTAGGTACAAATTGTATGAAATATCCCCAGCATTATTTTTCACAAATATAAGAAATCAAAATATTTCTGAAATAATTGAATATGTCTATAAAACTAAGAGTCAGATATGAGATATCCAATTAACATTATAAATCTTTATTTCAGCTGTCATTCATTAACTTGAGTGGTATTTAAAATAGGAACACTCTCCTTGGCTCATGTTTTCATATTATTTTAAGATTCCTTGTTCAGTAAATGAGTTGAATGTAAGAATGTAATTTTTGGCAGAATATAAAAATTCTATCAGAGATACATATAATCTAGTTTTCTACTTTTTAGAAGTTTCAGAAAATAAATAGGCTGGAATTTAAAAAGGCAAATAAGAATGGAATGTTTGGTGATTTTGTATTCTGATTTCTTTATGAATTAAAATATAATAAAATGCAGTTTTACTCTAAAAATTTACACCACCACCCAACTTCCAATTCACTTCTCTTGGCCCTATTGAAGTGGTTGTTATTTATCACATGTCTTGACACCGTGGCCTACATCAGAATCTGTGTCGTTTCAATGTCTACAATTAGACCTAACTTCTGGGATTGTACTCATGAATTGAGCCTCAATTGAACAATGTTGAATGAGATGCTGAAGGGAAAATAACAGTTAAAGATCTCTGGGGTGTGTACATACTGCATGCATGAACATGCAATAACACATATACACTAATTAACACTACTAATTATTAATATTTACCAATGGGTACTATGTATCTTCATCTTCCTTTCTTCCTTTTCCTGAATGGAAGTTTCTACTGAATTTACGCTGCCCACTTTACATCAGTTATTTTTTGCATTTGTGTTGAGTCATAGGCAAAGAGATTTGACTTTTAGCCTACTGAAGATGCATGTCTCATCTGAATTAAGAGGACTCAGAAGGGATCCTATATCCTGGGTTGGACGTATATCTGGATGGAGCTGTGAATTTTCTTCCATGGGAAGGAATGAGGATTTATTTAATAAGAAGAAGGAGGATACAGCACAAGTTCATACCATGGCAAAAAAATGTTTGTTATTTTATTTTGTTCTTGGTTTCACAGAGATTATCTCAGTCCATATTTTAGTTAGATATGGTCACTGATTCTGGCTATCAAATGGTAGTGAACTTATTGGGCACATTTTGCAGACTGAGATGTAGTCTTCTCAAGTATTTTTTCTTTTAGAGACTGAGTACCCAAGCTATCTGGAAATCACATGTTGAAGATGGTAGAACCGTTGTAAGTCTTGAGTTGAATGGACAGATACATAGAACAATACCACTTCTTTTTTCTTTTTTTTTTTAAAGGTCTGGGGAGATAGCTCAGTTGGTAGAGTGCTTGCCTCACATGCACAAGGCCCTGGGTTCAATCCCTAGCACCACAAAAAAGAAAAAAAAAAAAAGGAATGTTCAAACATTCTTTTAATAATTTAAAATAATGAGTTTCTATTACATGTTAGACACTATTAAAATTTTGTTTGAAAGAGCAATCACAATTTAAAAAACACTGAGAACAGTATTCCAGTTCCTCTGTGAGAGGTACACAGAGGATCAGGTAACCTGTGGCCCCAGGAACTGCATCCCATCTGACATGCAGACTGTTTTTGGTCACATCATACAGTTCAAGGTCAGAAGCCATGGGTAAATCAACTGCAAGAGGAAATTCATTTTAATGTTCAGCCATTTATAAGTGTCCTTGAGAAATATGGAATGACCAAGAAATGTGGAATGACCATGTTTAAGGGGGAGGCAGAAAGAGATTAGGATAAATTGCAAATTCCTAGCTTAATACCAATGAAAAACAGGAAACACTGTTTTCAAATATAATTCTAGATCCTTCAAAATGTGATACTGCCTACTTTTCTCACCACATTGGCACACTCAAGACTTTGCGTACACTTGCAAAATTCTGATAGGGTGTCTACAGCATTTCATTGCACTAGCATGTTTATATGTCCTTGGTTTGCATGCCCATCCTTTACTAGACTAAACCATCCTTTAGAGTAAGGATGGCCACTCAAATGTTTCTGCAAAGTCGAGGCATTAACACCCATGTTACAGATTCTTGTCAGGCATAAATCTAAAAATGTATAGAAAAAGATATAAATTCTTATACACATGCACAACCAGACTTCTTTACTAGGATGAAGAGGAAAAAGAACCATTTGGGGAACTGTTTAAAAACATTGGTTCCTGATGAACACACATCAGAATGCTTTCAAAGTTCCTGAAGAGATTCTGTTGTGTAACCAGAGTTGACAACTAATGAATTAGACAGCAATTAAAGTTATAAGCTATACATATTATTTTCATTCCCAATGTGAGTATATTGCATGAATATTATGGAGTTCACACTTTGGTAAATATTTCTTAATGAGAAGCATGATTTAGGATGTGTAAGTCTGCATGAAAAAACATGCTCTTGGTTTCATCTTTGAAAATTATAATTCAATATGTCCAGCATTGGGAGATTCAAGATTGAAACTTCCCATCTTTAACTTGGATCAAGTCAGGCTAGTCATTGCTGGACTTGGAGTGATACAAAACAAATAGAAATGAAAAACACTGTCTGTACTTCAACCATTTGTCAACATACCATATAATCTTGCTCAGTTTTCTTCCTTATAGTCTCTTATCATTCTGCCATTGTGACTGAAATTTCTCAACACAGAAAGAACAATAACAGCATAAATAATTATTCTAAAATAAAAAATATTAAGGAAGCAACACATAGATTGAAAAATCATTTTAACTACTCTTATCACAACTAAACTACTTTGAATGTTTAGTATTAGAAATTTCCTCACGTTGAAGAAGTTGTTAATTGGGAGGGTAACTGAAAGTAATTATAAGGACTAGATCTTTCCCAAAGAGAAAAAAATTTATCTTAGAAAGATGAAAATAAAGCAGACTCTGTAAGTTAACAGTTTTATTATATTTGTTCCTGCTGATTTCAATTCTTTTGGTGGGGGGATGTCAGGGAGGGAGCAGACAGAATCAGTTCCATTTGTAATTTCTGTTTTTGATTACTAATTCAAGAAATTCAAATATTTGGGGATTTTTCTCTTTATAATTCATCTTTCCAAACAATCTTAGTTATTACTCTCTTTGCTACTTATATAAAAGGAGAAAAACATGTTGTTTTCAAATATACAAAATATTTAAGATGAACATTTAAATTTTGTTTTAGAATTATAATGAAAATCTTTGTAAATTTCTACCCACTGTAGAAAAACTTTTATCCAGTTTCAGTGAGATACAAGTTATATTTACTTTAAATTTGTAGAGGGTTGCTCAAGGTAGCACTTTCAAACACTGCTTCTTTATGTTCCAGATATCTCTTTCTAGAAATGACTCAAATTTACTGAGTTAGTAGGCATCTCTTTCAATTGTGGGCATCACCAAATGTTGTAGAAGTATTTTAAATCACCTACTTATTTTGAACCCAGAAATAAAATATCATATCCAAAAGTACAATATTTTAGAATTATGATTGTAAAAGAGATCAGATTTTTAAGAAAGGTGGTTAAGTTACATAAATGGGTTACAAAGCCTGAGTATATCTTATACTAAGTGGTGCAATACTGAGTCCAATGACTTAGAAGTTGAGTTTTAAATTTCTTCTAATTAAAGTCATGAATGAGTTTCAATTACAAATCAGAACTAAGTCTTGTGTTGAAGCTTAATGATTGCAAAGTGGGAGCCAGTTTCATTGTAGCTGTTGACAAGTCAAAGTCTTCTTTTTAGGCCCACAAATTTCTAAGAATTCTATGCCCAAAGAATTCTAAAGAAGTACAGAAAGAAAGCATATCAGTTTAAATATGCAATCTTTCTTTCTTTTTACAATATCATTGGTTAAAAGCAAATGGGGCCTTTGAAATTTGACTTGTTATGAGGGCAAACTAAGTGAAAGAAAGTATGCCAGGCTACAAGTCAAAATTTCATGGTTGGAGGGTCATTTTTACTTTGTTTTTGTCCCTTATTCTGTTTATCCATGTCCATGAAATTTGTAAATTACCCAACAAGCATCCCATTCACTTCTGAAACAGTATGACTCATGCTATTAAAACAAACTTATTCCAAGTGGCAAGGGTCAGAAATCAATCTGCATTTATTTTATTCCAATAATCACTATGTGATGTAGTATTTTAGACTTGGAGGAATCTTCAGAAAGGTATGTATATACATATATTTATATATATATGTACATATATATATTCATACACTTATATACACATACTCGTGTTTACTAATATATACATACTAGTCATTAGAGATGAATAGATTTCTACTATTGTTGCTATAAACACTTGTGGAAAAAATCATCTTTGTCTGATTTGGCCCTTGATCTCAATTACTTTTCAGTCCTATTGTGACTATAGACATGTATGCATGTCACCAATTAATTATTTGTCAAAATAAAACAGTAGAGAATGTTACAAGGCTTGTTAAACTTCAAGGGTTTGTTTTTTTAAGTTATGGCTATTTCCTATTTATCATCTTAGAACATAGGGTCTGGTGCTTTACATAGAGTAGAAACTTAATTGGTATATATATCAATTAAGTCAAAAGAAGAGTAATACAGATATTTCCATAGCCAGAGATTGAAAAAAATTAAAGAAATTAGAAATATATTTATTTTCCTGATGGCTTTAAGCTAATTTTGATGAGTTTTGAATTTTGGATAGTTAGAGCCATCACTGAGATACTGAGGGAAACTATTAAGCCTTTTAACTGAAGAAGACACACATGTACATGTACATGACATTTTTGCCTATAATTCAAAGAGTCTTCAGAAAGCCTTAATTTTCCCCACATCCCCAGATACACCTCTGAGTTCATGGGTCATAAATGAATTCATATTGATCTTTTGTCTGATGTGCTTTTCATTTTATTATTATTATTATTATTATTATTATTTTACCTCACTAGACTATCTCCTAGTCCTTATACCTAAATATATTTTTTCTGTTACAAGCAATTATGAAACAATCATCTATATTTTAAATGTGGTAGATGTTTCATAGGTGTTTATATATTTGTCATAATCTTTCAAATTGTATACTCAAAATTGTTGTCATTTAGTACAAAACTCACATCAATAAAGTCCATTTAGAAATGGCTCTTTCATATTCTATATATAAGTACTTAGTAATAAAAAAAAAACTACTCTCGAGAAAATATTTCTTGGATGTATTATATGTGACACTATGAACAATATTGTGTCAACAACAACAACAACAAAAAATTGGTACAGGTTAAAAGGAAAGCAGGAAGATAACCCTGATGCTGAACTGAGAGACAGAAATAATTTCATAGTTTAAACAAATCTTTTTCTATTACTCAAAGAGAAAAGCATATAGCACAGAACAGATTGCATTATGTGATCTATAACTAGAACTATATAAAAGAAAGTCTAATGTCTCAAGTCCAAAATCTTTTCTATTGCATTTTTGTGGAAAATTCCTCTAGATTCTCAGAACTTTACCTTTTCTGTCTCAAAGAAATCAAATGAAAAGTCTAGTAAAAATTATTTTGTGAATATATACCACATTTTCTATATTCATCCACTGATAGATGCTTAGGTTGCTTCCACATCCTGGCTATTGTAAACAATACCAAAATGAACATAAGTACAGATATCCTTCTACAAACATTTAATTTTTTTTTTTTTTATCAGAAGTGACATTGCTAGATCAGGTGATAATTCTAGCTTTTGGAGGATGCTCCAAGAATAGATTTTTTAACATTCTACACACACACACACACACACACACACACACACACACACACACATAAATTGGAGAGGTAATTGATATGTTAATTAGCTTGATTTACTCTTTAAACAATATGTATGTAGATGAAACTATCACACTGCATACTATAAATACACCCCATTATTATTTGCTAGGTAAAAATAAAACAATAAAAATGTCTAATAAAAAATAGAACTTTTGATTATCAAGTGACTAATATGGTCAATATAATTGACCAAGCCTCATTTTTCTAATGCTATTAGTTTTTATCCTGTACAGTTAGAATGTTATTACTTTAAAAAACAAAAATAAAAGCAGGGACATTCAATTGCCTTAGGGAAACTGAGGTGAATACTTACCCATCTTTACTTAAAATGTATAAATGCCATCTATCAGCCAACACCTTCTTCTCTAAATCTGTTTTGACATATTGTAGTTCAAATATCAGGCATGTGGGAATATAGCTCTGTGCTGTTCATGGTATACGTGTGTGCTAGGATAGCTTCAGGAATGGGCTGAGTAATGACACTGCAAATTGAAGTCATCTGCTTATTTTTAGCTTGCTCGGAGAAAGCAACTGCACAGGAATTTCTCCCATGTTGCTTTGCTTGTGACCTTGACCCCAAGAGTACCATCCTTCAAAGGGAAATGTAAAATCTCTTGAGAGAAGAACTATATTACTAATTTATCTATGTTCTGATCCTTTATAAATTATAATATATATTTGCAATATAATATCAATATCTCGCTTCACATGCTTTTCTTGATATGCATTGTATATTAGTCAAGAGAAAATAAGAAAGACCAAAACATTAGGTCACAATTGTATGAACCCATTTAGTACCAAACAAATCAAAAGGAATTTTGTACATATATCTTAAAAATGAGATATTGTGAATATTTCATAAATGCTTAAGAAACCAAAGACCCTGTTACTCTCTAGTTTACTTATCACAGGCAGAAAGAAATATAGCTTCAATTACCCAGTCTTGACCTTTTTTCAAATAATAACTACTTTCTAAGTGCTGCTTTGATGCAGTGCACTTGCTTAACAAAATTTCTGTTTTAAAATTACTTAACTATAGGTGCTTAAATAAAAGCAAAGAATAATTCTTTATTTGAAAGTCATTGGAATAAAGCTGGAGCCTCTGCACCAAGTACTTGGTTGCTTCTTAAAGTAAGTTCTGAATTTTTCTATTTCAAATATTTTTGCAATTACAACCAAATTAAATAGGTAGTTTGTATTTATCTCAATGTCTTATATTTTAAAATAATCAAATTGACTTTCACATTTAGAAAATAAAATGTAGCATATTGTAGTATAATAAGCACTAAACTTTAAATTAAAAAAAAAAAAACTTTTCTATTCCCATCTTTAAAGATCTGTGTGATGATCTTGAGCAAGTCACTTGATCTCTCTTTCAGTTTTTTCCCAACTTACAAATGATAATTTGGTCATTGCTAAGGTCATTCATAATGAAAAACTTCTATTTTCTATGATGCATCCCTGTAGATCTATAAATATTTATTTGCCAGTCATAGAGAATAAAAGAAGAGGTTATGCTGTCCAATCTTCATGACAATATTTGAAGTAAATTTTCTACCTGCATAGAGAAGCACCGAAAGGGTACTGACAACATATTTGGTTCTTTCTGGATGAATACCATCACTAGTATTATACCATCACTTCTTGACATTTTGCCTTTAGAAGATTTGCTACAAGAATGGTTTGACAGTTAAACAGGAAGTAAGAAGTTTCTGGGTATTTGAATATATACTTGATACATTAAACACACACACAATATCTGTATTACCTTGAAGTATTTTACTTGGCATATCTATCCTTATTTTTCATATTGTGTCCCCCTAACTTTTAGTAGCTGGGATGATATGAGGTCCACAAAAGATGAAAAGTTACCTTGTTGCCCATCCTCTGGTCAGGTTTTCACACCAGACAGAAATGCTGCCTACCTCCTGATTCCAAAGTGACACAATTTCAGGTAACCAGTATGAATGCTCTATGGAATTGTACATCCTTGAGGATTCCGAGAATATATGGACATTCATCAAAGTCTTAGGAGACTCTTACTAGCATTAAAGCATCCATATACTGTCAAAAATAAAAATAACGATAACTATAAGACATGTGAAGATCTTACATCGGCATTTCTACCTTGTCAGCTTGGCTTCTCAAACAGCCAAATAAACTTACCACTTACTGTTTTCTCTATAGCTATTAATTTTCCTTGAAGCACATCATCCTGAAAATACACTAAAAACATGTAGAATAGCCCAATTCAGCCTAGTGATGTGATTCCTACAAGTATCCCTGTCAGAGGTTGATACCTAATCTTTCACATAGGCGTGGCTCTATGTATGCCATTACTGCATGACACGGCATGCCAGTCTACTATGTCATTTGTTCCCACTCTGAATGAATTGTCTTACAATCATTTTTAAGCCAAATTCCCTCAGAGAACAATTTTGTTGCAGTTTGATATTTTAGCAACTTACTGCTTTTCTCTGCCATTAGTCTATTACTGATCAGTGGATTCAAGTTTTCAGAGATATGTACATAAATATATCTCATAATTAGATATATCACAAAGCATAGATTTATTTAAACTGTAAGACAAGCTTCATTTTTAAGTTTTCATTTACTTGGCAAATATTAGAGACTCTTCAGAAAGAAAAGAAGTAATATAAAATTTATGAGGAAATATCTCTTACTGAAGTTGCTCATTTTAGAATCAACTCATTGATAAACGAAGGAGACAGGAAATATCTCACTGCTTTACATTCATGAATTGTAGTTTGTAAATGACATAGATGAGAAATTCTTCCTGCAGTAAACTATGGATCTTGCCAGCCATAATGACATGAAGAACATGATATGTGAGCATAAGAACATCTAAGTGTCTCTTTTTTTTGCTAATGTGGATCCATCTATTACATTTGTTCTGGGAGAGGAAAAAAGACATCACCTTGCATCTTTTTCTCATAGTCATATTCATCATATCCCTATAATATTTAACTTGCTGCAGAAAGGACAAATGAAATGAAAATAAGAAATGTGCTTAAAGTATTGAAAATAGCAACTTACGATGAAAAACCATAAATTTCAACAAGTATTTAAAACCAATTTCTAATCTAAAATTGATTGTAAAAGTAAATGTCTATCAGTTCGTGGTTGCCTAGGTTTTTCATTCATGAAAAGGAAATACCCAGTACCACCACTCTCCAACCAATGGGGGAAAAAAGGAAATCCTATAAGATAGTTTATGGCCTCAGGTAAACTGCCTAATAATTTTAAATACTCATATATCTTTCTGATCAAGCAAACTATATTTTTAAATTTCTTATAATATATTTCATCTTTAAAGTTAATTGTCTCCTGTTACCTGTTATTTTTCTTTTCGTTTGAAGTTTTCTTGTTCATTTTGAATAGTTTTGCTTTGCACTGCTATGGATTGAATCTTGGGCCTCACACTTTGCTAACTAGGTGCTCTGCCATTAAGCTACATCTCCAGCCATGTTTGAACAATTTTTAAGAGTCAATTCTTTGCTGTAAGTTTCCCAGATTCATCTTCTTCATAGGGAATTACAAGTTAGTCTGAGAAAGAAAAAATTTAATTTAAAATCTCTCTCTCACACTCCTGCACACATACAAGTGCATGCCCATGCACACAGACACACACACAAACACAAGCACACTCAGAGGACTCTCAGGGAGAAGAAGCCAGGGGGAAAGTGGAAGATGGCAGGAAGGAGCAGGAGAGATACTTTGTGTTACCAAGCACCAAGATTTTGGTTATAATTTAAGATAACAAAGATTACCCTAATAAGTAAAAGAAAGAATGAAGTCTAAATTAGACAAATCTGAAATCAAACCTTGCCCCAACTACTTACTAGCTATTTTATTTTAGGTTTTTAAATTGTAAATATAATACTTATCTCATAGGTAGTGTTGTCAGCAGAGTCATTCAATCTTATTAAAGAGTTTAACATCACATTTGGCCCAATAAAAGTCATAATAAATAGGTGCTCTCATGAAGATACTATTTATGCTGCTCCAAGAAATTTATAGTCCAAGGAAGAACAGACAAGTGAACAAAAAGTACTAATAAAATGTGTGAAAAGCTAATTTATACATGTGCCCTGGATGCCGTGCAGAGCAACCTCTGAGGTCTCTGCTGTGCAGAGAGTTCAGGTGGCCCGCAGAAGCCGACATAGCCAAACTGATTTTCACACAATAGCAGTGTAAAACATCTTAGGGTACAAACCACTATTCACAAGGAAGTTAAAGCATACTGTGCCTTTCAAAGTTCTTCCCCAAACAGAAGTCCATTTTATAGTCAAAGGAAATTTCAAAGGAAATTTTCTTGAAAAGGTTGAGATTTTCGTAAGAAGGAAATGAGGTAATGCTTAGGAAATGCCTGGTAGTGCCCACCATGTAATCAGTGCTCCATACATGTCAGCTGTTTCACACCTTTGAAATTTGATGTAGTCCTAAAACATAATATGAATTATGTTTTATTATATCCTTAAGATGTAGATGCTTATTTTAATTTAGAATTACTATTTGCAAATACTTATAACTAGGATCACAAAAGCTTCAAGATGATACTCTGTTTTCATCATACTTCCTAGAATGAAAGATGGTTTATTCATTCTTCCATCTAATATACATTATATGCCTACTTTTGATAGACATTGAGCTAAATCCTGCAGGTATAATGATGATAAAAAAGGGGAACTTCTATCCCAATTTGGGGATGTATTAATCAAATAATCATAGTAATAAATACATGATTATCAACTCACAAATTCTCTGAAGACAATTGTGCTAATGAATGTGAAAGTGCTTTTTAGAGGAGTTGAAAAGCTAAAGAAATCTGATTTAGATGAAGGAGAAACGCACTCAGAGTAGGTTTAAGAAAAAGCACAGTCTAAGTCACAGTTACCTACCCAAAATCAGTGGGTGAAATGAATAGTGTGGTTGGCTCCTCCTGGTCAAGGACCAGAGCGTGGAGGCCCTCCTGAACTCAGGCAATGTGTGGTGCCTTCATAGAACAAGGGAATGGCAGCTTAGCTGGGGCAGAGAAAGTAAGGACAAGCAGTGTGAGATGGCGTTGGGAGGTAGACAGTGATGTCATGATAAGCTTTGAGTGCCCCTTTTCAAGAGAAATGGAAGGAAAAGTACAAGGTCTGAAGGAGCAGTGACTACTTAAGATCATTTTTCATGTGAAATGCTTTCAGTATGGTGATAAAGTGGGAGAATCAGAAAGAATAAGGAAACTCAAGTGGAAAATATTATTCCAGGTCTTCAGAGAAGCAGAAATCAGATGTGTGAGAAAAGGGGGATGGAGAGATAGTGGGAGTCATCAGCCTACCACACAGGTCTGAACTTTGTTGGGTGTGAGAGAAGCAAAAAACTTGGATGGAACAGTCTCAGCCTGCAGTTCTACATAACCAATGGGAAGATCTTGAGCTAAGATCTTTGAGGTAAGTCCTGGGTCTCCCAAAACAAGCCTGCCTTGGCATTCCATGGTCAGTTGTGCTCTGTGATCAAATACACTCAGTCATAGAAAAGCTGAGTGACTCATTTCCATCAAGGCCACACACTGTGTTGATGGAAGATGGAAGGAGGTAGACTGATATGATCAATATTTAAGAATTATAGTCAGCATCAATTTATAATTTTTTAGAAAGGTTTCAATGCCAAGTTGTCAGAGAAGTCTTATGGTCCACCCTGTCTATAAAAGCACACTCCTTCTCACACAAAATCTTGCCTTTCATTCAGTTTTATTTTGAAAATTGGCATTTACCCAACTCAAATTAAATTTCCATTGGTATTAATTATTTATGTCTGTCTATCTGTCTGTACTCCCCTTCACCCCCATACAATCTAAGTTAATAATTACAAAGGGTTAACGATTACGAAAGACTTCCTTGCATTTTGCTGGTGTTTTTCCAGCAGCTGAAACAGTTGTATAAGCAAATGAAGGAGATGGAGGCTGAAGGATGACAGAGAAGTTCTCAAAGGAGACTACCACCTTTACCTTGTTACACTGGATACGTGCTCATTCAGTCCCTAATGAAATACATAGTATGAATTCTGAGCTGATGGCTCAGAAAATACCCAGTGTTTCCTTTTATTTGTTGAATTTAAAATTCCATCGAGACCTCCAAGTGGAGTGTGTATCCTTTCTCAATATACAAAATATACCAGTTAAAAATTTAAAGCAGGTAATGAAAATTTGTAAGTGCACGTATGGGTAGATCCGTTGTGAGATCATTCTATAACATTGCAGAGCTGAAACCTTGCTATTACAAAATCAACATATGTTCATCAAGGGACTCTATGAATACATGATTGATGAGATTAACATATCAGAGTGGTAGTACTCAAAGGGTGATCAGATAGTTGATAAAGTTGGGAATAATAACAGAAGTAAAAGTTCTCAGTATCCATTGAGCATTTATAGGGAAGCAATTGGTTCCTTACAATTGCTTAATTGGCAGAATAGTCCTTTTGTGAAGCAAATATACATATTTTTGTTAAAAATACCATTAAATAATTGCTTTATCGAACTCCCTCAATTCTGATTTTACAAAATTAAGTGTTATATGATTTTTTTTCACGTCAATTTACTATTGAGAAAGTAAGGCCATATGCCAACAATATTTCACTCTAAGTTAATGATTTGGGATCAATGCTTCATACAAAAATCTAGAACTCAGTTAATGTGTGTTCTACACCCACTCACTCCTAATAATAGTGAATCAGGGTCACATTATATTAACACATCCATAATATGCATGTCCAATATTCCAGGTTAAATCCAAAATCTAACAAATCCTTCAAAGACACAAAATGCCAGGCTGAGAACTGTTTGGAAAAGCTTAGCAGCCATTATTTTCAGTGGCAAAATTTGGACAATGCTAGTGCCAAGGAAGGAATAAAATATGATCCCAAATTAAATGGCAGTTGATTTGCTCTCCAAGATAGATCTGCTTTCTTCTCAGCAGTGAAATAATTTTGTCCTATTCTAGGAACAAAAAGCCATTTAAGGCATTTATTGTTTAATTGTGAGCTATCAAATGATTATAAACGTGAATTCAATTATAGTCCATCCACTTTAACACTGTGTGACATTAGGCAATTCACTTTACCTCTCTGTATCGAAACATTTATGTTTGTAAGAGATAATTATACCAAATGTAGTCGATTGCTATGAATAACACATGACATAAAATACATGTGAAATGCTTTAGCACATAGTAAACACACAATAAATAGTATTAGGACATTATGAATATTTGGAAGCTTTCAAATGAAAAGAAAATCATTAAATAAACCTTCGCTTATTTCCCTTATTTTTATTTGGAAATAATTTCTGCCACTAATTTCTCTTTGGCAAATTATATGTTAATGGAAATGCAATTATACACTTGATCAAAATAAAACAAAGAAATGCCTACAAATGCAGTAATGTGCCTGTAAATAAAAAGACTTCACTTTTCCAGGTGCCATGTTAAGTGAGACTGCTCTCACAACTGGGCAAAGAAAAGACACTGCTCTGTGAGTTTCAGGTCTCATGGTTAACTCAAAATGAGACCGGCCTACAATGTATTAATCCATGAATCATTAACAGCTGTGAACCTAATGACTTTTTGCTCTTTCATTTAGTTTTAAGAGGATGACACCAGTACATTTAATATGGCTCATTCCTCTACTCTTGTGCTGTGGCTATTGTGGGGCAGATCATATGTTGTGTGGCATACAGATGGTCTTCTCTAAAAGAATCTGTCATCTCTCTTGCAAACTTGTTCTCCTTTCTTTACTCACTGTTAAAGAGATTAGTATCTTCCCAGTTATGATATGTAAAACCTTGCAATTATTTTTAACTTCTCCTTTCGTTAGCCCTCAGATCCAGTGGGTGGCTAAGTACTCTCATTTCTGGCATTATGATTTCTGCCACAGCTGTGCTTTTTGCTGTAATTTTATTGCTCCACAAGAGATTAGACTGCCATTATCTTTCCCCTAGATGCTGCATAGTTTTCTGCCTAGTCTGCTCTGCCATTTTTTCTCAAATAAAATAAGCACTGTGTTTACCAATTAATTTCTTCATACACAGCTATGATCATGCTATATCTCTGCTCACAAGACACAGACTAGCTGTTATGGTTTGGATGTGAGGTGTTCACCCAAAGCTCACATATGAGACAATGCAAGAAGGTACAGAGGAAAAATTGGGTTGTGATTCTCAACAAAATCAGTCAAATAATCCCCTGATAGGGATTAACTAAATGGTAACTGAAGTGGTATGGTGTGACTGGAGGAGTTGGGAATTGAGGGAGTGTCTTTGGGGTATATATTTGTATTTGGCAAGTGGAGACCTCTCTCTCTGCTTTCTGATCAAGATGTTAGCCACTTCTCTCTGCCACACTCTTCCACCATGATGTCCTGCCTCACTCCAACCCTGAAGAATGGAGCCAGCTGTCTGTGGACTGGGACCTCTGAAACCATGAGCCCTCAAATAAACTCTTGCTTCTCTACAGTTGTTCTAGTTGTGTCCTTTTAGTCACAGCAACTAAAAGAGGTGAGTAAAACACTAGCCAATAGATAGGTACAAACTTGTACTAAGCCCAGGACTTCAATTAGCTTCTCTGTCTTCACAGTTCACTTCATTTCTCTAACTCTACACTCACCTGAAATTCAAGGAATGTAGAAGTGGGCACTGTTGTAGTATATCCATGTGTTTTTTCATCTGGGATAAACAACTATCTTCTTTTTTCCCACTTTCATTTCTCACAATCATGCCCCATATCCTCCACAACTCTGTCCACATTTTCTCCTTTTTCAAAACTGCATATAAACACCATTTACTTCACAAACTGCCAAACTCTCCAAGCTAACTGTTCTCTCTCCCCTCTTTTCATTCCATTTTCCTTAATCATTAAAATTCCTAAGACAGATGAGACAGGTGCTTTCATGCTATACTGATGCATTCCAATACTCACACAAGCCCAGTCCACAAGGGTCAAGTTATAGAACCAACCTAGGTGCTGTCAATAGACAAATGTATACATAAATTATGGTATGTATATGCACTTGAGTTCTACTTAGCCATAAAGCAGGATGAAATTATGTTATCTGCTGGTAAATGGATGGAACCAGAAAACATCCTGGTAAGGGAAATAAGCCAGAGTCAGACAGTCAAGGGTCAAATGTTTTCTTTTATAAGTGAAAGAGGAGGAAATATATAGGATCTCACAAAAATAGAAGGGAGATTAGTAGAAGTAGAGGACCAAGGGTGAGGGACGAAGGGAGAGAAAAGGGAAGATTGGGAAAGGAAGTTAGTCAAATTATGCTATGTAAATGTATGAATATGTCACAATTCATTCCACTTTGATATATAATCATAATGCACCAATAAATAAATAAAAGGAGGACCAATAGAATAGAGGATGGGGATTGGAGGGAGGGAGAAGAGGAAAGAAAGAGAAAGTACTGGGAGCTGAAACAAATGAAACTGTTATGTGCATTTATGAAAATGTCAAAATGAACTCAACTATATATATAACTGTAATGCACATATAAATACTAAAATTCAAAAATTTCTTAGGGCAGATTCCAGTTTTTTTTTTTTTTTTGATACCAATACTCTACTAACAACAGGATTACATCTTGATAAATTCATTGTAAACTGTGAACATTGTAAGTTGAAAACACAAACACATTTAACCTACCAAACATCCTAGCTTATCAACAAAGTTCACTGTAGTGCATGGCTGCTGCCCTGGAGGCCCAATGTCTGATGGAGACTTTCTGCTGCTGTCCAACATTGTGAGAAGTGGTACCTCTTACTAGTCTGGGGAAAGAATCAAGATTCCAAGTATGGTTTGTTGTGAATGCGAGTTATTTTCTCACCAGTTGTAAAGTTAAAATATCGTAAGTTAAATCCTTATAAATCTGGAACTATTCATAGTTATTTATTAACGTATAAGCTTCCAGCTATCTTAGATTATCCACAAATAAGGAATCTGGATCTGTTTCATTTATGCTTTCCTTGTGTATCATACACTGAGGAAGGACAATTACATGTCAAATACTTCTATTGTAGCAAGGTAAAAGAACAACAGAAATGTTTGTCCTTTAATCATTTTAAGGATCTATGTAAGTGCTACTACATCAATTTGATAGTTTGTTATGAATGTTCACAGGTATAATTATGTTCTCTATTTAAGAAAAATAAACAATATTATAATAGCATTTTAATGAAAATGGAAGCAATTACAAAGACTGTGAAGAATGTGATTCTCTAAAGTGTTATCTAATTGTGCTTATTTCTATTTCTTTTAGTATTTATGCTTAGAGAGAGGTTTTACAATTTCAACTCTGAGTCTTATTATTTAGAGGAAATATACTGGAACAAAATCAACTTAAATTCTCAGTTGCTATCTACTTTAACATCATTTCATTTAAATATACTTAGAATTCATTGTAGAAAACATATTAAGAGGATTATCTCTTCCCTCATAGTAAGCTCATCTTCTTCAGGGCGGAACCAATGATCAACTACCATGCATTTAATCTTACTACATTTATAGCCTTTTTAGAAGTTCTGTTTAAGATTTTTGAACATTTACTTTCTGTGAAATCACATATTCCATTTTTATTGAATTATAGCATCAAGAACATCACTGTACACTAATAGAGAAAACTTTCTCTTTAAAGAAAAATAGAGCACATAGGCCAATTTGTATCACACATCTTTGATGCAAATCTTCAATACTGGCACACTGGTACTCTGGTGATGTCTGGCAACTTTCGTACCCTCAATAGTACAACATTTGCCGAGAATAATGGAAGTAGTTATTTGGATGCTACTCAGTGCTGATCTCTGACCTAGGGAGACACACATACAAGAGGACATGGTGCAGAATTGGCAACTCATTTCAGGAACCATCACAGCATTCTGCATTACTAATTATTTTTGAGAAAGAGTATTCTCTTTATCAACTTAAACCAAACATAAAGTATACACAGATGAAGAACACTTTATGGCAGAAAATTTGGGAATTATTATCAAGTGATAATATATATCAGAATATATCAGACGGCAAACTCACAAAAAGACATTTGAACATTCAAATATTAACTGCCAGTATAGGTTAAATATTTTGTTAAAATACACTCTTGTTTTAAAACAAATTAATGTTTTATAAATTGATGTTTCATGAATGTTTTATTGCTTGTGTTTCATTGTGTACACTTAATTACTCATTGTACAAGTGTGGGGCTGGGGAGATAGCTCAGTTGGTAGAGTGCTTGCCTTGCAGGCACAAGGCCCTGGGTTCGATCCCCAGCACCACAAAAAAAACAAAAAAAAAAAAAAAAAAACATTGTACAAGTGTGAACCTAGATGTTATGGTTGACCTTGGATTTGGAATATCTAAGTTGGTTGTTTCTCACTGAGCATGATTCTATGATTACATGATCTTTTATTTTCACTATGATGTTTCCTATAAATATTACTCATTTTCTTATTAACCCACTTCTACATCCTGATCTAGCAGAGAATAATTTTGAGATTCTTTAAAAAAAGTCCAGAGATGCACCCATTAATTTTGATAATTATGAGAATGGTATGGACTGAAGTTTATGCTCCCTGAACTCATATGTTAAAGCCCTCACCTTCAATTTGCCTATATATGGAAATAAGACCCATATGGAAGTAAAGTTTAATGGAGTCATAAAGGTGGAGCTCTGATCCGATAGGATTATTGTCCTTATAAGAAGACATACTGAACAAGTCTTTCCCTCTGTTCTCCCATCTTCCATCTTCCTCCCATTGGGCACCAATAAGACGACATGCAGGAAAGAAGCCCTTACCAGAATCTGACCATTATAGCACCCTGATCTCAGATTTCCAGCTCTCACAACTGCAAGAAAATAAATGCCTGTTGTTTAAGACAGTTTATGGCATTTTATGATGACAGGCTTAGCTGAGAAACACAGAGAAAACTGAAGAAGATGCCAATAAATGTAAGCATTTGTTTTGAGTATTGAGTCAAATAAATTGAAGTAAAGAGATTAACTGGAAGCATACTTCATATCATACATTCATATAGTAGATTTTTATGCAGTAATTAAAATGTTATATAATTGCCTACATGGGATGATTTATATATACGGTATATTTTTACAAAAAAATGTAACTCAGAAATCATGCTCATCAAGGACCATTTGTTTTTATACAGACACATAATCATATATATATATGTGTGTGTATATATATATATATATATATATATACAGAGAGAGAGAGAGAAAGAGAGAGATATAATAAAAATTTCAGTGATAGTTTTTTCATATGGTAGAAATATGAACCACTTTAAATTTCTTTTTCTTTTGTCTTAACTCTATTGTTCTATATAAATGAATATTAGTTACATAATAAAAAAGAACAAGTGTTGATGTCTATGAATGTATTTGACCAAATTATAAAATATTTCAAGTTAACAGCATAAGGAAATAAATGACAAGGAGTTTGTCAAGTGGAAATAACACCCACAGTTTCAGAAAAACTTTGAAACATGAATATTTGAAAGCTGTCTTTCTCAAATGATAATTCCAGGATATACATTTATATTTTGAGCATCCCCCTATTTATGTATGAAACATAGTTCATATATGGTGTTTATATACATATGTAAGTGTATGTACAATTTTGAAGCTTACATATTACTAAATATGTAAAAGTTATAAATTAGTTACTAGCAAAATTAATCTCATTTTTCTTAAGTTCCCATGAATGAGCTGTTTGCTAGTGTAGCTACTAGAAAGCAAATTATGCAGTTGATACTCTTTCCACATATGCCACCTTTTCTCAGTTCTTATTCTCCAATGCAACCTTCTCTTAGCTTAAACGTGGTGACAGAGAACACTGAAAAATTTACTCTAGACAGATGATAGTTTCAGTAGCAAAAATTATCACTATTTTACAATATTCAGTGCTGAAACATTCTGATCAGAACTATGTTGGGGTGAGAAATCAGTCAAGAAGTGCCAAGATCATCTTTATTAAGATACATTCAAGAAAATTATCATGGTAAGTGTCACTGAAGAGTGGAGATCAAAGGTGGGGTACCTCATACTTAGTGGAGGTCAAAAGTGTGAATTCACACTTACTAATTAACAGACACTCAGGCAGGTACTAGAGCTATGAAAGAGAATAAAATTAATAAGGTCCACAATCATCTGAAGCTGTCTTCTAGAAAGATAATAAGACACTAAGTAACTAAGCAATAAACAATAAACATAAATTCTGATGGTTGTATGTCACCAGTATACACAGGATAAATTGACAGCAATATGATAAAAAGCACTAGGAAAGAAGTGACTTCAATTTATGCAGTCAGGGAAGGTATCTATAAGACACTATGATGGAAGGACCTAAACGACCATAAAATGGCTTCCACGAAGAGATCAGAGGAAATGATATTCAAGGCACACAGAAATAGCAAAGACAGGAAATAAGGTTGGCATTGACAAAGAACAAGACATTGTACAAACCTGTATATTTGGCTTATAACTATGAAATAGCATGGTAAGAGAGATGTGGGATTTGTGGACCAAAGTGAGGAATTCAAATTGTTTTGTGTAGATAAGACAATATTGGAATGTCTTATACAGGAGAGCAGTATAATATGACCAACATATAAAAATGACCCCGCTAGTTCATCAGTTGAAGTAAAATCTCTGGGGTTGGGAGATGGGAAATCAGAATGGTTTCTACAATTGACTCAGATAAGTATTCTAATCTGTCACTTCTGAGAGGTTTTGTTTTAAATGGGGAGTGCCAACATTGGCCACTAGGGAAGCAAAGCTTAAGTCAAATCAGATATTTAGATACACTAAACCTTAAGTAAATTTGTTCACTCTAAGGAATATTCATAAAAATCCAAATTTTCAAGACACCATTGTTATGTGTGCATGGTGCCACAGCAGGAGTGAACAGCACCTCCCAGTTCAAGGAAGAACTTCTCTTAATCATTCAACGAACTTCATTGTCACTTGTATCTGTTACAAGGACCTGTATCTAAGCTCTTGCATTTGTTTTTAAGGTCTTTGATGTTTTAATTATTGGCAAAATATGAATATATTATAGGTGCTATTAAAATGTTCTTATCTCATTAAAAGATACTTGTGAATACTTTTTTATTTTTAAATATAGTGATTAAAATATTGGCTATTAAACTTATTCTTGTCATAAAAGTATAAAATGTACATATTATACTATGCATAAAAATCAATATAAAATGAAAGGAACCTCTCATCTAAATCTAATTGCAAAAATTATAAAGTGCATAGAAAGGAATCCATCAACAAAATGAGAAAACATCAGAACCCCGTGACCATGAATTGAAAAAATAGGAAAACAACACTATTAAATAGGAAATAGAAGATAAGTTTTTAGAGTGAACTATTACTTTTATACCGTAAGGATTTAAGAACTAAGGCCATTGTTTAAGTATAGTATAAGAATTAGTTTAGAAATTATAGTTACTTTAAAAGTGTATAGATTAAGTGTACACATTACTTTAGTCAATTTGTGTACATATTAGAGGGCAATACATATACATATGCATACATACATATACATATATGGTACATATATAATATTTTATTTTTTTATACTAGAGACAACACATAAAAAGGGATTTCCTTTGAGAGAACTTTGAATGCATTTGTACTGACTGTCACTCCAAAGGCTAGGTTTCTGCAAAATGGTAAATTTTGTCCTGATATCAAGAAAAAATTCTTATCAATTATTTTCTTGTAGGTATACATTATTTATCAGGGCATAAATTTATTTTAATATGTGAGAGAGATCATGACAAAGCATGAGCCTTCAAGGGTAGAGTAATGCACATACATCAAATTCACAAAGAGATGATGATACAGTGATAAATAGCAAGGAAATTCATCCTGAAGGGTTGAACAGGTCTTTTCATGAGAGATTTATGTATATATTGGGAGAAAGGAAATGTCACTTACTGGTTAAACTATGTGGTAGCTTTTGTGGATGGATGAATAATGTATTCATGCCCGTAGTTGAAACTGACCCTTACTGAGGAAAACTGGTATCGTGCATGAATATTCACAAAGATTGGAGTGGATTTAAAGGTCTTGTATGTAAGAGTTTGTTCCTTCTTATGTGATTCTTTACACAATTGCAGTATGATTAAAACAGTGCTAATTATTACAATAGTGTTCTTATTCAGTGCCATTTATCTGAAGAGATCAAAGACATTTCAACATTTCAGGTAAATAATCTACTGTGGTAAGCATCATAGGAAATACACTTGTTCAATAAACAAACACAAAGAAAATGTGCTCTTAACAAAAGTAAAGCAAGTTTATTTGCCTTGAAGTTTGATTTTAACTTTTCTGCTACAGAGTTAAGTTGCCTAATAATGCTGAATGGGTCCGTGGTACATCTAACTATAGAGCTCAATGCCTGATACTTAAATTCTTTCAGACTCTTCCCCATTTTTAATAAACTAACATAAAAATATAAAAGGTTATATCACTGAATAGGAATGAAATTTTTATGTGGAACCAGCAATTCAACTCTGAGATGCACTTTCTCACTAATCTATACACTATGAAGGTTATTAGGAAAGTTTGAGGAAATTGTGAACAGGAAAACTATTTATGATAAATGGAATATCAAGACTTAGAGCTCTGTTAAAAAGAGTATATACTCAGTCTGAGTTTAGTTGGTCAAAACAGAAATAGAGAAATATTCAAACAAATAATGATGATTTGCCAAGTGTTTGAAAGTTATTGGTCATTTTTCACCTCCTTCACATCTAAAAGCCAAAAACTAGCACTAATTTTTAGTGCATCTCAAAGAGAATTCCCTTTCAACCAGAAAAAGAGACTACAAATTTGTAGATACATTCATTAATAAAAAATGAAATAATTTTCTAAATAAATAATTTAAGTTTTAGCATTTGTGTGAATATTGATATTCATTGTTCCATCTATAGTTTGTCACTTATATGAGTCACTCAATAAATAATTATGAAATTATAATTTTGTCATATTGTTTTACATTACAAAGGTATTTGATACAAACCTCTGCAATACATGGCTTATCTCATTCTAAAAAGGAACAACTTTGAAGTTCTAAATTTTATTATAAAGGCATTATTTGCTTTTTTTTTCAATTCCAAGATTCTATTGTATATTCTGCTCAAAAGAGTCTAGGTATAATATACATGTGTTATATATATATATATATATATATATATATATATATATGTATGTGTATATATACATATGTGCATTTTTTTTGTAATGTGTGGTGTGTGTAAATAATGTACGTATATGTGTGTGTGTGCATGTGTGTGTATAATTTGACTATGAGTAAGAATAATACTAATGTCATTTCTAAAAGTTTGAAATCATATTCCCTTCTTATGTGAATACTAAAAGATGATTAGGAGGTCTCCTTGAGGGTTCTCTTCAAGAATGCAGGTGTCTGGATTCTCAGAAATTGGTCCTTAAGGGAAGATATGTCTCTGGAATTAGAACAAGGTTAAAGAATTATATGAATTTTATGCCTTCCTCTTCTGATTAGGTGCCAAGACAGCCACATAAAACACTGCTAAATAGGCAGCATTAGGAAATGTTAACAGTGAGGAGAATGAACTCAAAAGACAAAGAGTGAGGAGATTTGCATTAAGATGTCAAGTAAAGCAAATATTAGCAAAGTCTACAGAACTAAGTCTTAACACATTGCTCAAATCCTTTAAAACTAACTAAAGCAAAAGGTAATCAGTACCTTTCTTTTCTTCTCTACCTAAGAACTATTTCAAATGCCCACATGTCTACATTTAGCAAGAAGAATCATTTATACTTCAAAATATATTTTATAATAACGAAGATTGCTTCTCACAATCATTAGCTCTAGTTAGCATTGTGTGATGAGGTATGAGATGGAGGAGTATAAAAATATTCAAGAAGTAGTTTCTATTATAAAGAACCTCACAGTCTTTAATAAATTAATATGAATAAAAAGCAAAAGAAGAGAAATCATAATGCTATGTTCCTATTTTGCCTTTGATCACTTTTATTTCAGTTATCTATGTTTGATATATTAATATTTTAGTTACAAAGTAGTGCAAAATCTATCTCAAGAATATAAGAGAATATTTATAAAATGAAATGAAATATTTCCCTAACTTTTCTTCTATGTACTTTTATTTTTGAGGACAAATAGAAACTCTTTTTGGAGAAGGACTGCTTTCTTTAATGTCTCACATCTCACCTTGAATTTCTTATTACAATGAACACTTTGAAATTGGTGATCTCATCACTAAGAAATATTTAATCCAAGAAAGATTTTAGAAACTAGATCAAAAACAGAGGAATTAAAATAAAGTTTAGGGACCCAGGTATCCCTTTTCTAGAAGTCTAAATACCTTGGTTATAATAATTGGAGTTACACAAATATAAAATTAAAATTAAAAGACAAAGGCACTAATAAGTAGTATATGGTGGATTGAGACTGCTATATTAGTTATCTCTTTTTCACTGTGACCAAAATATCTGACATAACTTAAGGGAGGAAAGGTTTAACTTGGCTCATGGTCAGAGGTTTTGGTCCATGGTGGGGTGGCTCCATTGCCTTGACCTGAGAAGAGGCAGAAGCATCATGGCAGAAAGATGTGGGGTTGGGAAGTCATTAAGCTCCAGGCAGCCAGGAAGCAGAGGGAGAAAAAGATGCCAGGGGGAAGATAAACTCTTCCAGGGCACACCCACAGCAATGCACTTCCTCCATCTGGGTCCCAACTCCCAGCAGTCCCTTCAGCTATCTACTGAGGAGATCACAGCCCTCATGATCCGATCATTGTCTAAAAGTCCCACTGTACATTGCTGCACTGGGGACTTTGCTTTCAATAGGAGACTTGGGGGAAATTTCAGATCCAAACCATAACAAATACAGACTCAAAAATTTTGAAGTATGCCCTGTTTACATAAGATCTGAAAGAAATGAAAGGAACTGGTCACAGCTAGAAACCAGCATCGACACTTATCAGTTCACCTATCAGACTTTCACATTTTCATTTTTACACCTGAAGAGCAATGTCACTGTCCCTTAATTCTAGCTTTCTACAGATTGTATTGGGAAGGAATGCCCTGGAATCTAGAGGTAAATAAGCTTCAAAAAGTTGATAGTACATATTTAAAAACCCGATTCAAAATTAATTTTGAAAAACCATTATGATACATTATTCAATTGAGATATTTGTTTACATATTTGAAAAAGAAAGAGAGCCACAGAATTCCCTTAGAAGAACAAAGAGAATTACAATACTGAAGGAGACTTGAAGTTTGCTCAAGAGAAAAAAAACAATGTGGACTCAATTCATTAGCTGAGATTTTTAACTTTCAGAAAATTTGACATTAAGTTCTGGTTAATTTGTTTTCCAGTAAAGGTTTTGATTAATCCACTCACATTCATTTTATTTCACCAATGTGAATAAAATATGTAAAGTGGTATTGACCAACTCTTCTGTTATACATTCAGTGTCAGGTATTGGGGGATAAAATCGTTAGTGAAACACATTATTAGCAATATATCTGTAAAACAGTAAATTTTACATTTCAGAAAGGAAGGAAAGTCTTTTTGAATTAAAGTTTGGTGAGGATTTTCACAGAGGAAGTAAAAGGCAGCTGCAAGGAGAACACAGGGAAGTACCTCACTAGATATGGCAGTATTCAAGTTAAAAGTAGGAGTTAGGAAAAAGTGGTCAGATATTCAGAGGATTTCAGGGTCGACAGAAAATGCAACGGTGCTGCAGAAAGATGGAGACTATCACATCAGAGGGAGGATTGATCTTGCCTGAGTTCATCAGTTGCCTTACTTTCTGTGACTCCATGATATTGATAATTATTTTTAATTACAGTGCTGATAACCATTTTCACTTGCATTTCAAAATATACATGCTTTTTCACCTTAGGACCATGGCTTATTCCCTTATTTTTGTCTCCCCCAAATTTCATATTTTGAATTTCTTGCCCCTAGCATTTATAACTAGAGTATATTTGTTAGAGTATATTAAAAGAGCTAATAAATTTAGATCATTAGGGTAGGCCTCAATCTCTTGTGACTGGTGACTGGTGTTCTATAAAAGAAGGAAATGAAGACAGACAGGCACAGAAGAAAAACCATGTGTAGACAGAGATATAAGATAATTATTTATAAGCCAACGAGTAAGACTTCTGAAAAACTTAACCATGTTGACACCTTGCTTTCCTGCTTCTAGACTCCATAATTGTACAAATATTCTGCCATCACACACATTCTAATGGTATGTTTTTAAGAAGCTTATTTCTTTTTCTTTTCAAGAAACCAGGCCATTTTCAGTTATTTGTCACAAATTTTCAGTGTTTGGTACGGGGGATTGCTGATTGAATATATGCTTGTGGAATGAGAAATTATATCAAGATAATTTCAGTTTATAATAAGGACTTGAATTAAGATTGTATGCACTGGAATGAAAAGGGAGTGTGAGTTGACATAATTTCCTTATATACTGGAATTCCAGGATGGCCAAATAGAAATTCTCAGTGCCTGCATCTTCTACACCAAACAGCCAAAGCACAGGTGCATAGCTGCATTTCAAAATGAGAGACTGTGAGAGAATGCTGGCTCAGGAAGGGAGAGACTGAAACACCATAAGACTCAGTGACCAGAGATAGCGGCATAGAAAAAGTGCATCAGTGTCTGTGGAACTGGCCTCCCAGCCATGAGCAATGGAGGAGTTCCCTTTACAGAGGTAAAGGTGAATGGGAGCATTTTCATAAACGCCATCAGTGCACTAGCAATCTTGGCTAATGAAAAATCGTGCATTCATGATAGGGTTGTAGTCCAGTGAGGGGAGAAACTTGGAATCCACACAAACAGTTTTGCTTTGGAGAAGGAATTCAGATTGTCTTCTTGCCAATCCCTGAAACTCAGGCTATTGTAGCTTGGTACCACCTTCATAGAAAGTTATTGTTTAAATTTAAACTGCCCTAGAAGTCAAAACCTGCATATCCACATCCCTGAGACCTCACAGATATTTCAATACACAGGAAGCTTCAGGCTCACCAACACAATTTGGCTAAGTAAACAACTGTGCCCATGTGATACCTGCACCAAAGAGAATGCTTAATAACTGAGAGATGAAAGTGCTTGTCTTCTAAGACCTAAGTCGTGAACAATTATACGTGGACCTACACTAGCAGGATTGAGAATGGGCACCATGAGTGGGCACTAAGGTTTCTCAGTCACTGCCTCCTCCTCTGAATAGCCATGGGCTCATGCTACTGTCAGAATAATCTAGCAAGCAATGAGGAACAGTCATCACATTTCCCTGATGCCACCTCTTCCTACAGGCAGTTGTGTATGAGCCAATGTTACCACGAGGATCGAAGGTAGTACCCTATATTGCCCCCTACACGGCCATCCAATTGTGGGCTCATTCCACTGTAGGACTAAGAACAAGTGCTGCAGACCCCCTGTGGTCAACGAGACTGCCAGCACCAGAGACCTTTGCTCATGTTCAGTACTTTGATTGGGATGATGGTGTTATGGATGTATACACGTCCACATTCACCAGAATGAATACTTTAGATATGTGTAATTTCTGTGCATCACTTATATCTCAATAACTTTAAAACATGGATCAATACTTGTGAAAATTTCAGAAAAGTGGAACAACACAAGGAAATATACTGATTTTTTAAAATGTATTATAGATAGAGGTGGGAAATTCAAACAACTAGAAATTTGAGAAATGGACTCCTGATGGAATAAATTTCTTTAAGAAATTACAAATATAAGGTTAAAATTTGTAGATCTACTTTCAAATAGCATGTATTTTAAAAATATGGTAGTATTGGCAAGTTTTAGCATGCTTATTAATATCTATAAAACCAACAATAAGGGAGAAGTAATTAAACAGACCTCAAAAACATTTTTTTGTACAAAGTAACTTCATAGGCAAGAAATAAAATTATTAGAAAGATTTAGGAAAGAACATAAATAAGATTAAATAAGAACTGCACCTCTAGACTGCTAGGACTTATATTTTTTAAATTTTTGAACACATAGTAATCTGCTTAAATTCTGGTTAAAAAAAATCCATATTGTTGGGTATAAGCCCAGACTATTGTAAAAAAGTATCCTGGGCTGTAACTTAAAATCTGCCTTTTAAACAAGAAGTCCTCTGGAAACACTTTTTAAAGTGGTCCACAGAATAAAAAGTGAAAAAGATTATCTTAGAAAACACAAGAACTACATGTAAGTAAGATCAAGGGTTTCTTTTTAGAGCTGCATCTAACAGGGAAAAATGTTGTAGGAGAATATTGGACATAAAATATAATCACAGTCATGTCAGACTTCTAAAATTAACAGAATCATTACCTTTGAAAGAGACCTAGGTGTGAGACAAAAGTATTCAAATCGCAGTCTCACATTGACTTTTACAAGGTCTTGTGCATTGTCCTGAAAAACATAAAATAGAGCTCTTCGTGTTTTAAACTGTGAAGTTTAGAATAGTTTCAGTCTTACAGAAAAGTTAAGATCATATTAAAGTTCCTTTATACCCCACACTAAATTCCTCATATTATAATCATGGTACATTCATTCTGTCAGTCAATATTGACACATTATTATTAATAAAACTGCATAACTTATTCATATTTCCATAGTTTCAGGATTCCAATATCATATTACATGTCCTCAGGATATTTCTTGAGCTTCCTCTTTACTGTGACAGTTCTTAGA
Organism: Sciurus carolinensis; assembly: GCF_902686445.1. NCBI lineage: Eukaryota > Metazoa > Chordata > Mammalia > Rodentia > Sciuridae > Sciurus > Sciurus carolinensis. Next base: position 100,737,540 of record NC_062221.1, on the reverse strand, counting down.
TTTTGTTTGTTTTTGATAACATGGACACTTTTGGAGAGTATTAATTAGACACTCGGTAGGATGTTCCTACATTGGGATTTCTGATATCTTCCTCATGATTAATCTGAATTTATGTGTCTTTAAAAGGAAAAACACAGAGGTCAAGTGCTTTTTTGTCACATCATATGAAGAATTACAGTATAGACAGGACATTGCCTTTTTTTTTTTTTTTAAGATACCAGGGATTGAACTCAAGAGCGCTTAACTACTGAACCACATCCCCAGCCTGTTTTTCTTTGTATTTTGAGACAGAGTCTTGCTAAATTTGCTTAGTTGCTCTCAGTTTCTGAGACTGGCTTTGAACATGTGATTCTCCTGCCTCAGCCTCTTGAGCTGTTGGAATTGCAAGCATGCTCTACTGCATCCAGCTCAGGACAATATTTTGCTATTGACTCTGATTGTCTTTCCAAGTTTTCTTTATAATGTACTGGAATTCTTGTCCACCAAATGTTTGTCTTTTCCCTGGGACTGATTTGCTAACTTCTCATTTATTTACATCACTTATGAAATGTGGGACATTTGTGTTTCAGATCGGATTATAATCCATACTACGTTTTTGATGTTGCTGCTCAAATTGTTCCAGGTTTCATCAGGAGGAATTCCTTCAGTTGACTTTGTGTCTCTTTGACATTTTTCCACTACAATTTTTTTTTCTGTATTTGCTTGTTTGTGGAGTTTATTAGTTTTTTTTTTTCCAGTTCTTCTGACTTGCTCACTATAATATACTCAAGTTTCATTGTTTAGATTTTCTTTTCTTTTTCTCATCTTTCCAGGAGTCCTAGTTCCTTTTCTTATAAATTAGTATTAGAAACTGAAACCTGTATTCTAGATGCACAAGGAAATATATGTGTGCAGTCTACAGCACGTATGTACACATATCTTTTTTTTTTGGTGAGTGTTTTCTTTTTTTTAATTTATTTTTATTGTAAACAAATGGTATATATGTTGTTTCTGTTTGTACATGGAGTAACAGCATACCATTTGCATAATCATACATTTACATAGGGTAATGATGTTTGATTCATTCTGTTATTTTTTTCCTTCCCCCCCACCCCTCCCACCTCTCTTTTCCCTCTACACAGTCCCTCCTTCCTCCATTCTTGCCCACCTCCCACTCCCTATTGTGTGTCATCATCCACTTATCAGTGAGATCATTTGTCTTTTGGATTTTTGAGATTGGCTTATCTCACTTAACATGATATTCTCCAATTTCATCCATTTGCCTGCAAATGCCATAATTTTCTTATTCTTTATAGCTGAATAATATTCCATTGTATATATATACCACAGTTTCTTTATCCATTCATCAATTGAAGGGCCTCTAGGTTGGTTCCACAGTTTGGCTATTGTGAATTGAGCAGCTATGAACATTGATGTGGATGTATCTCTGTAGTATGCTGATTTTAAGTCCTTTGGGTATAGGCCGAGGAGTGGGATAGCTGGGTCAAATGGTAGGTAGGTCCATTCCAAGTTTTCTAAGGAATCTCCACACTGCTTTCCAGAGTGGCTGCATTAATTTGCAGCCCCACCAGCTTTTGAGGGTTCCTTTTTCCCCACATCCTCTCCAACACCTATTGTAAGGTATAAAGCCACCTTTCTCTCCCGTTACAGGAATTTCCCACCTCCCAACCACTTGTCAATCTGCGCTCCGCCCGTCTCTTCCGTTACAGGAATTTCCGGCTTCCCCACCACTTGTCAATCTGCGCTCAGCCCGCCTCTTCAGTTACAGGAATTTCCAGCTTACACTGCTGCCATCTTGCTGCCTCCCACGTTACGTTCTAGCATGTTATTGGTCCATCAGTCAGTCTGGAAGAATTTTCCTCCGTGATTGGTTCCTTCCAGTCCGCGAAATTCCAATATATGGGAGAAACCATGTGCCATGTTTCCCTTCTTTTTTCTTTTTCCACCCCGAGCGGACCTTATCCGTCCCCATAAAATAAAGTCTTTTGCGTGAGTTCTCGTGTCTGCAGAGCGTTTTTCTGGGAGCTACTGGCAAGCCACAACTGAGCCAGCGACCCCTAACATCTGGTGACAAAACCCGGGATGGGTTTTTCCGCTGACTAAGCAAGCAGAATCCCATCCGATAGCCCCAGCGCCCGCGGATAGGCTCACCTTCCATTTACCTGGACACCCAGTTTTCTGCATGCAACACTGGACTCCAAAATTGGTGAGTTCCCCTTAGGCAGGCCCCCTGACCACTTAAACACATCTTGCCTGATCTGAGAAGCGGCCATTAAATCCGGTGCTCTCAAGACTGCCGAGGTGTGGGGGCACCTCATTGGTCCCTATAGCTGGTCCTAGTTTCTGGGTGGATTCCTGATTTTATGGTGCTGAGATTCTTTCTCAGGGTTTGAGACTCTTTTATATTTTTTCGTCTCGCTCGAAATCCTGGCCAGGTCTTCAAACTCCCTCGGTTAATGCCTGGTTAGACACTGGTATTGGTGACGACCAAACCTCTGTACTAACCTTCTCGTTGCCTGGCATGTGGTTCTTGGGATGCCATAAATCACTAGCCAGGTGGGTCTCAGTACCATGGGATCCAGGACATCCAGCCCAGCAAACTCGCCCCTGAGATGTTTATTACATCATCTCAAACACCTTCTCCTGTTCCCTGAATTAGAGCTAAATTGTCCTTTAGATAGTAAGTCAGAATGGTCTATTTATGACACCCTAAATTCTAGCTTTATACTAGGTATGATTATATGCCTAATTGTACTAGTTATAATTAAGTACATATGCAGGCGACCTGGTGAATGGAAAGAGACTTTTCCCTTTCGTGTTTTTCTTTTCTTTCAGGCTAAACCTAATCTCTGCTCTCCTCAAAAACCTGAACACGTTCTCTAGGCTTCTCCCCCACCTTTTAACCCTTCTTTCTCTTCCGAGTTCGATCCAGCTGATGAGTCATCTCCTTACAGGCCTCCTACTGCTGAAGCCCCTGTCCATTCCTCTTCTTTGCCTCATTCTGTTTCTCCTTCTGCTGCTCCATTCAGTCCACCAAGTCCCCCTACCACACGGTCCTGTGCACATGTCTTAACCCCTTTACGGGAGGTAGCTGGCGCGGAGGGAGTAATCAGAGTCCATGTCCCCTTTTCACTGTCCGATCTGTCTCAAATAGAGAAGTGGCTAGGTTCCTTCACCTCCAACCCTGCAGCCTTCATTAAGGAATTTCAGTACCTTACCCAGTCTTATAACCTTACCTGGCATGACATTTACATGATCATGTCCAACACCCTAACCCCTGAGGAGCGCAGGAGAGTCTGGGAACAGGCGCACAATTATGCAGATGAGATTCATCAATCGACCCCAACCCACCCCATTTGGGGCTGAAGTGGTACCAGATAGGGAGCCCCTGTGGAACTATAATACCAAGGCTGGGTGTCTACAGTGAGATAGGTTTCAAACCTGCATCCTTGCAGGTCTACGAAAGGCTACTATTAAACCCATTAACTATGATAAACTTCAGGAAGTAATACAGGACAGAGATGAAAACCCGTCAACATTTCTAAGTCGCCTTATGGAGGTCATGCTCAGGTACACTAACCAGGATCCCGAAACCCCAGAGGGATGGCAGCTACTTATGACTTATTACTTTTCCTAAAGTTACCCTGACATAAAGGTCAAATTGAGGCAGTTGGATAGAGGGCCCCTTACCTCGCAGCCACAGGTTCTAGCAGTGGCATTCAAGGTTTATAACGGAAGGGAAGAAAAAAAACAAAAATTAAAATACCAAATGCTGACCAAAGCCCTTCAGCCAGCTAGACCTACCCAACTGTCCACCGCTAGGGGCGCCCAAGCTCCCAGAAGACCTCCAAGCTCATGCCTCAAGTGCAGGCAAGAGGACCACTGGGCACGAGCCTGCCCCAACCCCTGGCAGCCCCCAAGTCCTTGTCCAAGATGCCACCAACTGGGACATTGGGCAATGGATTGCCCTGGTGCTCAGAGAAGTGCCAGGTCATCCTTGGCCCCTCCCTCCGGCGACTTGCTGGGATTGGCAATGGATGAATGAAGGGGCTCGGGACTTCTGCACCCAACGACCATCATGACTCAGGAGCCCTGGGTGACCCTTACGGTGGCAGGCAGGCAGATCCCTTTCCTTATAGACACTGGCACCACCTTCTGAGTGCTGCGGGAATTTTGGGGACCCACTTCCCCTGCCAAATCCTCTATTGTTGGGGTAGAGGGAAAACCATATAACCCCTTACAAACCCCTCCAATAAGCTGCCATATAGGACAAATTGGCTTTACTCATTCCTTTTTAATAATTCCTTCATGTCCCATTCCCCTTCTGGGAAGGGACATCCTAACCAAATTGGGTGCCTCTATTTCCTTCTCACCCACCATGCGCCTTAGCCAAGACTCCTCTGCTATTCTTCTCCTTATGACTCTACAGGAATATACAGCTCAAACAGAGTCCTCATGTCCCCTTCCTCCCTCCCTGGTTGACCCCAAGGTCTAGGACACTCATACACCCTCTGTAGCTAAATGCTCACCTGTATTCATTCATCTAAAGGACCCAACATCCTACCCAGCCCAGGTCCAATATCCCCTTCCCCAAAGGAACCTTGTAGGACTTCAACCAATCATCCAGGATTTAAGGCAGAAAGGCTTCCTGTGCCCTGCCAACTCAACTTATAACACTCCCATCCTGGCTGTTAGGAAACCTAATGAATCTTACCATATAGTGCAAGACCTCCGCATCATTAACTCAGCAGTGGTCCCCATCTTTCCCATTGTGTCCAATCCTTACACTCTGCTTTCCTCTGTCCCTTCTTCCACCACATACTTTTCAGTGCTAAATCTCTTTGCTTTTACTTGGACTGATCCTTTCACTTGAGTTTCTTATTCCGAGACAGCCGTTATCTCTGGTCAAATGCTAACCCTTCTCCAGCTCCTAATCCACAGGCTTCTTCCAACTGATACTCGGCCACTCCTGTGGGACCCCTTCATCTCAGACTGAAGATCATGAAGCCCTCCACCCTTTCTCCCATTCCAGAAATTGGGAGCCAGACGATTGAAATACCAGACAACCATGCCCAGTCATGAGGACTGGATTCCTGTTTGTAATTTTCCTAACCACTGAATTTTTTTTTCAATAGAGTGCCAGCCAAAAAGGGGAGTCCCCTGTCTTTTACTTCCAGGTCAACTAATCAGCTTGTATTACAAAAATATCAGGATCTTACAGAAATCGGAACCCAGCTACAGGTGTGCCTCCAGAAAAACTATCAAGTCCCCAACTCTTCCTGCCACAATGATACCAGCTCCATGTCCACACTCAGCAGGAAGTAATTATAGAAGACTGACCTTCATCCATGTACCCCCAAAAAAATATATATTTTTTTTTTTTATAAAAAAGGAAATGGGGGAATGTAAGGTATAAAGTCGCCTTTCTCTCCCGTTACAGGAATTTCCCACCTCCCAACCACTTGTCAATCTGTGCTCCACCTGTCTCTTCCATTACAGGAATTTCCAGCCTCCATATCACCTGTCAGTCTGCATTCTGCCCGCCTCTTATATTACAGGAATTTCCGACTTACGCTGCCGCCATCTTGCTGCCTCCCACATTACGTTCTAACGTGTTATTGGTCCATCAGTCAGTCTGGAAGAATTTTCCTCCGTGATTGGTTCCTCTTAGTCTGTGAAATTACAATATATGGGAGAAACCATGTGCCATGTTTCCCTTCTTTTTTCTTTTTCCACACCAAGCGGACCTTATTCGTCCCCACAAAATAAAGTCTTTTGCATGAGTTCTCGTGTCTGTAGAGCGTTTTTCTGGGAGCTACTGGCAAGCCACAACTGAGCAAGCGACCCCTAACACCTATTGTTGCTTGTATTCTTGATAATCGCCATTCTAATTGGGGTCAGATGGAATCTTAGTGTAGTTTTGATTTGCATTTCTCTTATTACTAAAGATGGTGAACATTTTTTCATATGTTTGTTGATTGCTTGTAGATCTTCTGTGAAGTGTCTGTTCATATCCTTAGCCCATTTGTTGATTGGGTTATTTGTATTCTTGGTGTAGACTTTTTTGAGTTCTTTATATATTCTGGAAATTAGTGCTCTATCTGAAGTATGAGTGGCAAAGATATTCTCCCACTCTGTAGGCTCTCTCTTCGCATTGCTGATAGTTTCCTTTGCTGAGAGAAAGCTATTTAGTTTCAATCTATCCCAGTTGTTGATTCTTGCTTTTATTTCTTGTGCTATGGGAGTCCTGTTAAGGAAGTCTGATCCTAAGTCAACAAGGTGAAGATTTGGACCTACTTTTTCTTCTATAAGATTCAGGGTCTCTGGTCTGATTTCAAGGTCCTTGATCCATTGTGAGTTGATTTTTGTGCAGGGTGAGAGATAGGGGTTTAGTTTCATTCTGCTGCATATAGATTTCCAGTTTTCCCAGCACCATTTATTGAAGAGGCTATCTTTTCTCCATTGCATATTTTTGGCAGCTTTGTCTAGTATTAGAAAATTGTATTTATTTGGGTTTTTGTCCGTGTCCTCTATTCTTTACCATTGATCTACCTGTCTATTTTGGTGCCAATACCATGCCGTTTTTGTTACTATTTCTTTGTAGTATAGTTGAAGTTCTGGTATTGCGATACCCCCTGTTTCATTCTTTCTGCTAAGGATTGCTTTAGCTATTCTGGGTTTCTTATTCTTCCAGATGAAGTTCATGACTGCTTGCTCTATTTCTGTAAGGTATGTCATTGGGATTTTAATTGGAATTGCATTGAATCTGTATAGCACTTTTGGTAGTATGGCCATTTTGGCAATATTAATTCTTCCTATCCAAGAACATGGGAGATCTTTCCATCTTCTAAGGTCTTCCTTAATTTCTTTCTTCAATGTTTTGTAGTTTTCATTGTAGAAATCTTTCCCTCTTTGGTTAGATTGATTCCCAAGTATTTTATTTTTTTTGAAGCTACTGCAAATGGAGTTGTTTTCCTCATTTCCCTTTTAGATGTTTTGTTGCTTGCATATAAAAATGCTTTAGATTTATGCGTGTTGATTTTATAGCCTGCTATTTTGCTGAATTCATTGATGAGGTCTAGAAGTTTTCTGGAGGAGGTTTTTGGATCCTCTAAATATAGAATCATGTCATCCACAAATAGTGACAGATTAAGTTCCTCTTTTCCTATTTGTATCCCTTTAATTTTTTTGGTCTGCCTAATTGCTCTGGCTAGAGTTTCAAGGACAATGTTGAATAGAAGTGGTGAAAGAGGATATCCCTGTCTTGTTCCCATTTTTAAAGGGAATGGTTTCAGTTTTTCTCCATTAAGAATGATGTTGGCCATGGGCTTAGCATAAATAGCCTTTACAATGTTCAGGTATGTTCCTACTATCCCTATTTTTTCTAGTATTTTGAGCATGAAGGGTGTTGTATTTTGTCGAACGCTTTTTCTGCATCAATTGAAATAACCATATGATTCTTATCCTTAAGTCTATTGACATGATGGATTACATTTATTGATTTACCAATGTTGAACCATCCTTGCATTCCAGGGATGAACCCCACTTGATCATGGTGCACAATTTTCTTAATATGCTTTTGGATATGGTTTGCCAATATTTTCTTAAGGATCTTTGCATCTATATTCATCAAGGATATTGGTCTAAAATTTTCTTTCCTCGATGTGTCTTTTCCTGGTTTGGGTATGAGGGTAATACTAGCTTCATAGAATGAGTTCGGTAGGGTACCCTCCTTTTCTATTTCCTGGAATACTTTGAGAAGTATTGGAATGAGTTCTTCTTTGAAGGTCTCGTAGAACTCGGCTGAGAATCATCTGGTCCTGGGCTTTTCTTGGATGGTAGATTTTTAATGGCTTCTTCTATTTCATTGCTTGATATTGATCTGTTTAAATTGTGTATGTCCTCCTGGTTCAGTTTGGGAGGAGCATATGTCTCTAGAAATTTGTCAATGTCTTCGGTAATTTCTATTTTGTTGGAATACAGATTTTCAAAGTAGCTTCTCATTATGTTCTGTATCTCAGTGGTGTCTGTTGTGATATTTCCTTTTGCATCATGTATTTTAGTAATTTGAGTCTTCTCTCTCCTCTTTTTTAGTGTGGCTAAGGATTTGTCTATTTTGTTTACTTTCTCAAAGAACAAACTTTTTGTTGTCAATTTTTTGAATAGTTTCTTTTGTTTCAAGTTGATTGATTTCAGCTCTGATTTTAATGGAAAGCATCACCAAAAGACTAGACCACTTGGAAGACAGAACTTCAGACAATGAGGACAAAATATTTAATCTTGAAAATAAAGTTGCCCAAACAGAGAAGATGGTAAGAAATCATGAACAGAATCTCCAAGTACTATGGGACATCATGAAAAGACCAAATTTAAGAATTATTGGGATTGAGGAAGGCACAGAGATAAAAACCAAAGGAATGAACAACCTATTCAATGAAATAATATCAGAAAATTTCCCAAACCTGAGGAATGAAATGGAAAATCAAATACAAGAGGCTTACAGAACACCAAATGCACAGAATCACAACAGATCCACACCAAGGTACATTATAATGAAAATGCCTAACATTCAAAATAAAGATAGGATTTTGAAAGCCGTGAGAGAAAAGCATCAAATTACATATAGGGGGAGACCAATACATATAGCAGCCGACTTCTCAATCCACACTCTAAAAGCTAGTAGGGCCTGGAACAACATATTTCAAGCTCTGAAAGAACATGGTTGCCAACCAAGAATCCTATACCCAGCAAAATTAACCTTCAGATTTGAAGATGAAATAAAATCCTTCCATGATAAACAAAAGTTAAAAGAATTTACAAATAGAAAGCCTGCACTACAGAATGTTCTCAACAAAATATTCTGTGAGGAGGAAATGAAAAACAACAATGGAGGTCAGCAAAGGGAAGAATTACCTTAGAGAAAAATCACTCAAAGGAGAAACCAAGTCAACTTAAAAAACCAAGCCAACTTAAAAACCAAAAATAAGCCAAATGACTGGGAATACAAATCATATCTCAACAATAACCCTGAACATTAATGGCCTAAACTCATCAATCAAAAGACATAGACTGGCAGAATGGATTAAAAAGAAAGACCCAACAATATGCTGCCTGCAAGACACTCATCTCATAGACAAAGACACCCACAGACTAAAGGTGAAAGGATGGGAAAAAACCTACCATGCACATGGACTCAGTAAAAAAGCAGGGGTTTCCATCCTTATATCAGATAAAGTGGACTTCAAGCCAAAGCTAGTCAGAAGGGATAAAGAAGGACATTTCATACTGCTTAAGGGAACCATAAGTCAGGAAGACATAACGATAGTAAAGATTTATGCCCCAAACAATGGTGCATCCCTGTATATCAAGCAAATTCTTCTCAATTTCAGGAATCACATAGACCACAACACAATAATTCTGGGTGACTTTAATGCACTGCTGTCACCACTTGATAGATCTTCCAAACAAAATCCAACCAAAGAAACCATAGAACTCAATAACACAATCAATAACCTAGACTTAATAGACATATATAGAATATTCCATCCATCAACGAGCGAATTCACTTTCTTCTCAGCAGCACATGGAACCTTCTGAAAAATAGATCATATGTTATGCCACAAAGCAGCCCTTAGGAAATGCAAAAAAATAGAGATACTGCCTTGTGATCTATCAGATCATAATGGACTGAGAGTAGAAATCAATGACAAAATAAAAAACAGAAATTATTCCAACACCTGGAGATAAATAATATGCTATTGAATGAAGCATGGATAACAGAAAACATCAGGGAGGAGATTAAAAAATTCTTAGAGGTCAATGAGAACGACGAGACAACATATCAAAATCTCTGGGACACTATGAAAGCGGTACTAAGAGGAAAATTCATTGCATGGAGCACATTCCAGAAAAGAATGAAAAGTCAACAACTAAATGACCTAACATTACAGCTCAAAGCCCTAGAAAAAGAAGAACAGAATGACAGCAAAAGTAGTAGAAGACACATATCTTACATATTTTTCTGTGTATTGGTATTTACCTAAACATGAGTTTATCCTGGGGAAGACAAAAATATGCCATCCCAAAATATGAAGAATTTTTGAATAAAAGGCAAAGAAGAAGCAGATACAGGAAAGCTTTACTGTCTTTGTTGAAACTTTCATACATCTGAAATTCAAAGCCACTTCTTTGAGAATTGCTCCTTCTCTGGGAGCAATGTAAAAATGAAATATACATGTTAATAAATTTATGTTTGATTTGTTTTGTCTTTCATTACAGAGATTTATTCCAACTAAGAATTTGTGATGTTTGAAGAAAAGTTTTTTCTTCCCCTACAATACTGACACCTCCTATTTGAATTCAGTACTCCATGGAATGTCGAAGCTTCTCTCTTTCTTGTCAATAACCTCTCACACAACAGTTTGTCAAACCTGAGTCCCATTTAACTAGGTACAACCTGAACTCCCCAGGAAACAACGTTATCAACTAGAGTACAGAGACTTTACACATTTAATGTTGCTTTAATCTTACAATCTCCACTCATTTCCAAAATTACTTAAATCATAAATTACTTTTATGACCAGATATAATCAGTGAGTTATTAAGTAGAGTTAGTATTTTCAACTTGGTTTGCATCCCATTCTGGAATCCTTCAAACTTCTACATGGTTTCTTAAACATTTGTATATATAGGAGTCAGTGATGATCCTCTAAAATTATATGGATTTGGACACATGTGTGTGCCCTTTCTTACAGTATCACACAGAACAATTTCATCACCTTTCTGATTGCCTTTTCCACATCCGTTTAGTCATTCCTACTCCCTAAACTCTGGAAAATGATTGACTTTAAAAAAAAAACAAAAAACAAAAAAATTCTAGAGTGTTACCTTTTCCAGAATACCATATAATTAGAATCATATAGTATGTAGCCTTTCCTGAGTGGATTCCTTCATTATCAGATGCATTTAAGATTCCTATATTTTTCCATGACTTGATAGCAAATTCCTTATATTGCATTATAGTATTCCATTGTGTGTGTACCCTATCATTCATTTATTTATGCATTTATTTAAGGATATCTTGATTATTTCATTTTTGACTCTAATGAATGGGTCTCCTATAACTTTAATGTTCCATTTTTGTGTGTGTGCTCACATAAATTTTCAGATCTGAAGGCAACTATCTAATAGTGGCATTGCTAGCTTGTGTGGAAGAATGTGTTTAGGCTTCTAAGAAATTGCCACACTTTCTCCCAAAGTGACTGTATCATTGTGTATTCTCACTAGCAATGAACGAGAGTGACTATTGCTCTGCACACTCCCCAGCAATTTGTGTTGTCCTATTTTTTGGATTTTAATTATTCAAATAAGTCTACTAAAGTTAATCTATTGTTCTAATTTGTCATTTCCTAATGATGAATGATGTTGCAGTGTCTTTGTATGCTTATATGCCATGATAGTAAGGTATTCCTTCAGAATCGTTCCTTCTAAAGGTTCTTTGTCTACTATCTAAGGACTTTTTCATATTTTTTTAAAATATATTCCCCTGGTCTGCAACTGTCTTTTCATTCTTTTAACAATATTTTTGTGCTCAACAGAAATTTTAAGTTTTGATAAAATCTAAGTTACCATTTTCCTTTTGTAAGTAATTCTTTTGATAGTGTATCAAGAACTCATCCCCATCCAGGCTCATGTAGATTTTCTCATATGTTTTCCTCCAGATGCTTGATGTGTTCATACTTCACATTTATTTCTATAGAGTTAATTTTTGTGTAGCATATGGGGTCAGGGCCTAGGTTCCTGTTAAGGACTAGTTATAAATATATATTGATAAAATGATCAACAGGTTGCATCACAATGGAATTTTCCAAAGAGAAGGTAATGAAGCACTTGATGCTGAAATTACTGAACTCTACCTATACAATCTGTGCAAAGTTGTCCCTTCAATATAATGGCCAGGGACCAGGCATAATAAAATAAAATCTGTGAATCTTGCATACTTGGATGCCACCTAGGATTTGGTATACTTTAAAGAAATCATTAAACAAATCAAAAGATTATCAAAAGTATAATTGAATGTTAATGTATTTTTAACTTTGCAAAATACATAAAAGTATATAAATAGTGAATATCAAAAGGACCCATAGTTTGATGCTCAAACAATGGCGTGATTAAAGATGTGAGAGTGTATGTTTGGGAAAATGCTTTATAGGCAGTGAGTGCAGTCAATATACCCTGTCAGGAAATGCAAATTAAGAAAATTAGAAACACAGATGATAAAAATAGACTGGTTGACCTCTTAAAATTTATTCAGACAATATCTCTTTGGCAGTGAATTGGTGGGAATTTTGCTGAAATAGCAAAGATAAAATGAATCAGAATTCAGTACAAAAATTAAAGACATAGAAGTAGGAAAAAGAGGCCAATGCTTATGATTCAGTTAGTTTTTGTTCAGCCACTATTTATTAAGATACTTTGCTATTCTCTGGTGATAGAAAGTTCAATAGTACATTGGGCTTTTCTGAAAAGAACTTACCACCTAACAGAGAAGTAAAATGTGTTTAAATAATGTAGGATAAATAGCAAAATGCACTTTTTTACAAAAAGGGTGACAGCTTACTAAAGAATTTATAAATGTAATAAATGGGGACTTAAAGCAGAAAGAACAATTCTACAGCAGATGCAATTCTACAGAAGTGTGAAAATGTACTGTGTATTTAGAGATTTATAGGCAACTTAGTTCTTTGTGCAAAATCAAAAATAACGAATTTTTAAAAAGCATTTTTATTAATCTCATAATCTTCTGCAAACAGATATCCATGTGGGATCTTAACATCTTAATGTGCATCCAGATAGAAGTCATAACATTTAATCCTTAAAGTATAATTACTAGCACTCATCAAACAAATGATTCTTCTCTTTCAACCAAGGAATGAAAAATCCTCTCAACTGTCCACCTCTTGGGAACGTGAAGCTTATAGAATGAGTCTATTCAGATTCATTTCTAACCCTTCATTTTGATGCCAATCACATACCATATAGAGCCCAGACATACCCGTTAAAAAAATAAGGGAAAAGAAACAGTTTAAACATAAATGTCAACCAAATAAGTGAGGCTTCTCAAATGATAAGCCACTATAATTATAGTGTATTAAGTCCCATTATCTGTCATCTCTGCATTTCTATAACATTGTTCACCCAAGTTTCTAAGATCAGGGAAAAAGCTGCAGTTTCATAGCAAAATAGTATAAAAAGCAATCAGATGTTCTCAGTTTTGTGCTAGAGCAGGCTAGTAAGTTCCATGGTGCCAAGTGGGTACTTTCCTTTCCCAACTCCATTCAGTGATCTCAAGTTGGCAGCTTGAAATTGGTCAAGGTAGCTGTAGATACACCATGGAAATTAGAAAATACAATACATTGGTTTTGTTTTTCTCTGGAAGAACCAGTTATTAAACACTTTCTAACACAGTAATGAGGAGTCCTAAATGATTATCTTTCAATATTGAAAGAACTATTAGTCCATCAGTTTCAAACCAACTGAACGTCTTTTGAAAATTATATATGAATAATAAAATTATATTTGAATGAAATTATGCATGAATAATAGATAAGGATCACTTCAATAAAGTGATAATGGACTTTGGAAATGATTAATACTTTTGACAATGAAAATCATTCTTCCAACATGAAACCCCAAAATAATGGAAGGTTTTTCTTAACCACGAATAATGCAATCTAAAATATCAGCAGTCTACATTCTGTCACCTAAATTCTGAAACAGTAAAATTAGATTATTACATTAAGTTCCTTCATGTGAAACACACTGAGATTCAGAATCAAATATACTATGTCTAGGAAAAGGATAGGTTGTGAATTTCCACAATTTGCTGGTATTTTGTGTATTAAGCTGTCAGGGACTATCTAAATCACTTCCTTTTCTGTCACTCCGTCTTTGGACAACATCCTTTGAGGCACAACAGCATTCAGCAACGACCCCCATCCCCAAAGTCTCAAAATGATATGTAAATCCTGCAATTCATCATGCTCTGTGTAGTACAGGTTTAATTCTTCCTCCTAGGCCTCAATCTGCTGAAACATTACTCTGATATACAGTACAAAAGCAGTAACAAAGATGTTCATATCAGCCCATTGTGAAGTAGTGGCAGGCAGAGAAATCAATGAAGCCAAGGGGACAATAGCCGGAGTTTAAACAGGCTGCTGAAATTTGCTAAGAAGCAGACAAAGGACCCATATTGAAAGGCGAGCTGCTGTGGAATTCCTTGGCCCCCATTATGTGGCTGAAACAATCCTTACTCAGAGAGTGGATTTGCATCTCTAATAGAGTTCAGGCTCTGTTTGTGAAAGGCTTTCGCTAGGCCTGACCCCATGTCTCAGGAGCACATTGATACCCAGCGTCTTGCCTTTGCCTTGTCCCACACTACAGAGAGCAGTATCATGGGAAAATGCACTAACTTAAAAGAAAGCAAATGAAGGCAAGAGGAAGGGAAAAAATTAAAGGCTTGAGGCAGTTTTGGTGGTACTTAGCAGTGAAAATTACTTTGGCAAATAATAGAACCTACTGCTGGTAATTACTGCTAACAAGCTTCCCCCAGCCCAAATGTGACACTTGGGCTGATGTGAGAAAAGCTGATATAGGCCAAGCTTATTAAGCTTGAATGAAAGGAACCTTTTCCCTATGAAAATACAGCAACTTGGGGGCTTGCAAATCATGTAATCTAGTGTTACCAATTATTCAGTAAAACAGAAAAATAGTGCTGCAATATTTCAAATCCTTCCTGGGTTTAATTCAGCCTGGTGCCCTAATCCCAAGCAACTGTAATCATGAAGATCCTTGGTTTCCTAAACATGTACACTCGGTTCCAAACAAAATATTGTGGGTACTTAATCTACTTCATGCTAAGGACCACTGGGGAAACCTTTCATACTTGATGCCTAGCAGATAACCTGGCAAAACATTTCTCCTTTGAAAGATAAAAAAAAAATAAAAAACAAATGCTCATGATCTGAAACAAGGCAATAGAATCTTATCCAAAGTTCGTCCCACAACACTGTCATGATTTATCCATGATCTTAATTTCAAATTAAATTTGGCATGGTTTGACATAGTAATGTTAACTTTGCCAATTTTTCAGTTGCTTTAATTAACCATGAGAAAATGATCATATGAAATTATAGCATCTATTAGTTATCATTAATAAAATATTATCCTTTTTGAGTGTAAACTCATAGTTCCTGAGTAATAATGAGTAGGAAAGTAAAAGAAGTCTTAGAAATGTATTTTTTTTTTGTTACTATATTTACTCATACAGGAAAAGACTTTATTCTTATCTTCCCTATTAGAACAAGCATTTGTTAAAAGATGATTATTTCTTGTGTGCAGTCATAATTACATGAAGATGAATGCTTAACTCAGCATTTTGAATTGGATCCCACTACAATTATTTGGCATATCCATAATCTTTTAACATTAATATTTTCACAGTTTTTCAATATTAATTGATATTAAGATATAAACATTACTGCTATTATCTAGCAAACTACAGTCATTTTATTTTTAAGATCATTTAAGTTAGTGAAACAAATCTTGGGCTACTGTGAATCTAAAAGCATGCAATTATGACAATTTTTAACTTTTCAGTGTGGTTTTTGCTTTTTAATATCCAAGTAGTTCATTGCTTTACTGTGCTGGATGAATATTTTACATAATTTTGGTTTTTTGTACATAACTACAGTGGGCACATAGCAACTCTATTATTTTAATATTTAATATGGACATGATCTATATTTTTATAAAATACTTTTTGCAAAAAAATGCAAAGCACATATTTAAAATTTTGAACACCATAATAATGCCAAGAGTTTTTGTATTTGCCTGACAATTCACTTTGAATATACATGTTTAGTTCTAAAACTATTATGTTTTATGGTTATTAGTTCTTTAAAGTTAAATGTCCTATTCATGAGAAAATGCTAATTATTCAATTCCAAAGAATAGTGCCATGTCTTGTAGTAAGGACATTCCCTCAGCAATCAGGAGAGTAAGAATGAAATTTGAAACCTTCATATTTAATCAATATAGATACTTCAATATTTCTTAAAGTCTAATTAATCATGTTTGAATTAAAGATAGAGAAAAATAAAATTTTATATATTAAATGTATGTAGGACATTAACAAGATAACTTAAAATAATTTTAAGATATAATTTGCTAACTATACTTGTGTTGTCTTATGTTCACTAAATCACTATGCAAATTATCTATTTTTCTACTCTGTGCAGTTAAAAAATCTTACAGATTTTTAAAAGTTTATAAAATTTTTTAGGTTATGACTGTTTAATATAAAATTTATATTTCAGTATTTCTGAATATAGCTTACTTTCTGTTCTTCTCCATTATGATAGTGAATGAATTTCATCAAATGATTCCTTCATTCACCAAATGTAGTAAACACAAAATGCCTCCTACTTGAAAAGGGCTTGTATCCCTGTAAGATAGAACAAAGATAGGTGTAAAATCTTTCAAAGGAAAATAAGATTTTTCAGATGAATAATCATTATAATCAATGAAGTCAATTATGCAAACCTTAAACTTTATGAAATGATAATGGCCATATTATATTATACTATAGTAAGGAATTCTCTCTTTGGTCTGACCCAACAATCACTGAAAAGAAATATAGGAGATATTAAGGAAGTCAGATAAATGATCAAAGAATGTAGCATTTTTCAATTATTCTCTTTTCATTCAATATATATATGTATTATATATATATATTTTTTTTTTTTTTTTTCAGATAGAAGGTGTGTGGGGTGGGGAGTGTGTGTTTATGACATTTCTATTCATTAGAGTAAAAAAATAAATACATGGACATTTTGGTGAGAATGAATGCTACAATTAATCCATGTAATTTTTGTCCAAGTAGAATATTGGTGCTGTAATAAAAGTATGTGTATGTTCTCAGTGGCATTTCATAGGAAAGTATAGAATAAACATGCCAAAGAAAGGAATGAAGAGAAAGGGGTTAGAGAAGTCAGGATCTTAGAGGGTATTAGGTGAGTAGAGGCTGATGAAGGGGAGAGGAAGATGTGGTTGAGGGGTAGGGAGGAGAAAAGTACAGAAATAAAAATAAGGAAAAGAGAAAAAAAATGTGTGCCTCAACAACATGACCTTTTATTGCATGGTATTTACATACATTCTGTATTTGTTACAACATTAACAGAAAAGTCCAGTTTCATTAGTGCTGACTTTTTCAGTTTGTTGTTGTTGTTGTTGTTGTTGTTTTGCGGGATTGGTGGTACCGGAGATTGAACTCAGGGACACTCAGCCACTGAGTCACCTTTCTAGCCCTATTTTGTATTTTATTTAGAGACAGGGTCTCACTGAGTTGCTTAGCACCTCCCTGTTGCTGAGGTTGGCTTTGAACTCACAATCCTCCTGCCTCAGCCTCCCGAGGTGTGCACCACTGTGCCTGGTTCCTTTTCAAGTTTTAAGATATAACTGACCAATGAAAATCAAACATGTTTAAGGCATATGAATGGATGTTTCAGAATCGATGAACATTGTATAATAATTACCATAATCAAAATAGCTAACATATCCATAACTTCACATACTTACTTCATGTGTGTGTGTGTGTGTGTGTGTGTGTGTGTGTGTGTGTGTGTGATTAGAATAGTAATTCCCTCTCAGACTGTATCTTAAACCTGTACTAAGGCAGTTTGTTTTTCCCCTAGGAAATTTTGTGGTTGAAATAGAATTTATGCAAAAATGAGCTTTTCAAAGCTCTATGTTAATACATTTCTATGGGAGAAAAAATACCAACTAATGATAGAGTAAAGAGTTTGAAAAAATATGTGAACAAATTTGTTGGCTCATCATATTCCTTTAGCCATGTATCATTATATTTAAGTATATGACAGAGAAAATTAAAGCAATACCAATTTATGAAACAGAATGTGGAAACTGAAATTAAATACTTTATTTATTATATAAAACCAAAGCTGTCCTAGATTTTATATATCAAATTATATACATAATATGCTGTTTATTTACATATATAATTTTATATACATCATATATGTGATTGTGTACACACACATAAAACACAATATATATAACATTTTACATATAATTTGAAAACTGGGAAATGATGTCATGATGAGACCAGTCAATGAAAACAATAGCATGCTGAGATCTTCAGTAGCACTGTTTCTCAGATGGAAGTTTTAATTGTGTAATTCTGTATAGTGTGTGCTATAATTTTGTCCAATTTGGAAAGAGATGTTTCCTTTGAGAACTTCGTTTTGATTCCTTTCTCTACTATAAGTTATAAATCCCTGAAGATGTTCCCTCTTGTATTTCTGGTAACTGTTATGACAGTTCCATTTGTCTTCTTTGGTCTGACCACTCCTCCAGACTCTAAATCTCTTCACCTCTCTACTGTTTATCTGCTTGTTTCACTCTGCTCACATTCCATTATGTGAAAATCATGCTGAAAATTTTCCATTTCCCCTATCATCTTCTGGAAAATGTTCATTTCTCAAGCAAATATTCAAAACTCTCCAAGATCAAAACCAAACTTGGTACCCCAACTTATTTCCACTCTATTGTACCAATTACACATACCCAACTGCCTTACAAAAGAACATTGCTGCTCTGTAATTCTGCCAGTGTCATGACCATGTGCCAGATTTAGTTCTACTTGAAGTTTCCACTTCCTCTCTGCATATCTACCTACTAAATTTGAAATGTGACTTCTATCATGACATCTGCTCAGATATCATCAACTAGCAGTGTCTCTGGAACATTAAACAGACCTCTTTATTATTTTACTTACATAATGAAATTTTGTCTTTTAATTCCCAAGAGTCTCTCATAAATTTCCTTCTCACAGAACATTATATTAAAACTTTAATAGTTTGAATACCAAGTATCTTTAAATCAATAAGAACAATAAAAAGTATTTATAATGTGAACAGAGTTGGATTATCAAGAATAAATTTTTTTTCCTTTAAAAATTTTAAATAAATATATTAGCTTTGGTGGCAAAACTCAGTATGTCTTTAATATTTCAGTATGTCTTTAATATTTATTATTTTCAATAACATACAAATTATCATGTTGAGAAATTTATTTCCATGTTAATATTTTAAAAATCAGAAAGTGGAAAATATTTAATTGTGTCCAGACTAGAAATATAAATGCTGATAAATATTGTGTTATAAACTAGCACTTGGGATATGTATTTAAAAGAGCATTATCTTCATGTAGTTTTTTTCTATAAAGAAGATACGTCAATTTTGATACAGGATACCTTTTTTCCATAATGTTTCAGATTAATAATGATACTATGGGAAGTAGCAAACTATGAGATCAAAGAGATTAGCCTTAAATGTTTATAGTACAGGTACTCCAGGCATCCAGGAATAAAAAAAGGTATTTTAATGGTTACTTTAATATAATTTTTTATTTTTTCTTCTTTAACCCTGTTGAAAGGCTGCCATATTTTAGTTCTTCTTAAGGATGTTATCATATAAAAATCCTCAGAATTGTTATAACAGTAGAATTTTATCCTTTTTATATTGAAGTTAAGTAATTGTTGAGATATGCTGAAATAAGGCTGAAGGATTTTTTTAACCCACCTCTTTCCCCAATTCAGAAAAGAATGATTATTTAAATGGCTCTTATTTCATATGTTATGCTTTGTAAATTGGAGCATGCATTAAATTTCTCTTAAATTAACTGTGAAGATACTAAACACAACCCTTCAGCAGTGGAGCATCTTATTTTGAGGATACAAGTGGAATCTAAAAAAACGTAATATCTATTTGCCTATTTTATTAGTTCCTTTTTAAAAATTTGCCTTTCTTTCTAAAGAATACAACAGGAATTTCAAAACTAATCTTAAACCATAATCCCACTCCATTAACCTAGAATGGCACATTTCTTATGTTTTCCTTAGTGTTTTGAATACTACATCAAATAATCAAATTAAAAATAGCAGCAATAGACTGTATATTTTTTCTTGTTCTTTGAAATCATATTGTATATTACTGGTGGCAATTTACCAATGTCTTAGAGAAAACAACTAAAATCCTATAGAACTCAAATTTTCTAACTATGGCATCAGAAAGTGTGAGAGAGTCATTCACTGACTTTTTAAAACCATTTCAATTTTTAACTATTGTCAGTAATGCAAAACAACACATCTAGAGTATGTTTAGCTTCAACAACTTAGATATTTTCTGTGTGGTTTCTTCAAATTCTTGTCTCATTATATGAAAGTGTTTTAGTTCCAAATTACGTGATCCTATACAAACCTGACTTGATTTTCAGCATGAGTTTGACACATGATGAGATAGTCCACTAATTTTTAATATTTAACAGGTAAGATAAAAACACAGAATAACTTTAGTCATTATTTAACATAATGCTTAAAATGTTTTACTTTTTAAAATTAGTCTTAGTTTTATGAGAGCTCAAAAAAAAAAAGAAGAAAAAAAAAAAAAAAACAAAAGAAGATGACTCTATTACTTATATTCCAAAAAGAATAGCACAGTGGTCAAATATATTTTAGTGAGAATTTTAAGGCTCAGTATGGAAGACTGCCTCAGGGCCCCATTAATATTTTAACTCTTCTGTTTGGGCTGTCTCTTCTCTTCTATTCTCACACAACAATAAAAAGCGGTACATTTAGTTTTTGTTGTAGCAAAGAACAAAGACAAAATATATTTCTGAACTTGAATTTTTCAGATGATAATAGCATCTTGTCTCCTTGGTGTTTCTTTCATTTTACCAACTGGGTGACTTGTTGAAGGGAATAAAGAGAGAAGGCTTCATACAGGGGAAGCCACCGATATCATTGGCAAGTGAAGCTCACGACAAATGAGATATTGTACAGGCAAACACAAAATGAGCTTTCACGCAGGGCTCTGTCAGTGTCATTCAGCTTTGCCTGAATGGATAACCCTCTCATGATTTATCTTCCATTCATCAAGTCAATGCCTGGTATCTTTTCAGTTGTGATGGATAAGACCTTACTAAATTGACTACTGCCTGCTGAGCATTGTGGAGCCTGAGAACTGAACAGGAAGGGGGATCCAACCATATTTCATTCATATACTAAGTCAGCCATGCTCAGTAGATCTAAGGACTGAGAATTATAAAGAGCCTTGTCTCAAATGGCCCATAGGTCTAGACCAGAGAGTGGTCAAGGATCCATCTAGTTTCCTGGACATGAAAGTAAACTAGGAACAGAGGTGGAAGGCATGCCATAACAAGTCAACTGGAAAACTGAAAACAAATTGAATAGGAAGGAAATACTGTTCCTTCAGACTTTATTCTAGATGATAAACATTTACCTAAATTCTTTTGAACTTCATGTTTGTTTTATCATGAACAAGAACTATATCAGTTATACATTAATCCCTATATTTAACTGAAAGAGACTTAAACTTGTTAACTTCCATTAAAACAGAAAGGTGCACTTGAGACAGTTTTATATTCTCCAGTTTCTAGAATAGAAAACCATCAAGTTCAATTAATGCCTGTGGGTAGATGAAAATAATGAAAGCAATGGAGTGATAGAGGAAGGAAATGTTAAAGAAGGAAGAAGAAAAGAAAGAAACTGAAATAGACATATGGATTTATAATTCAAAGTATGGACGCACATTTCTATGTACTGTATTTTCCTCCACTTTAATAAAAATCAGCCTGGAAAATTTCTGAAATACCTGTGTGAATGTGAGAAGAGTATGCACAATGTATTTACTTAAGTTTTTATTTATTTATATCTTCTTCGCAGACATTTAACCTTTTTTTGCTCTAGAGTATTGTTGCTCACCCCATATATAAAAACATACATTCATTATTTTATTTTACAAGTTAGATAGGTTGATTGAGGATTTGTATAACTGATAGGATTGCTTTCCTCTTCAAAGAATATTTTTTTATGTACATGATCTTTATTAGAACTCCAAACTTCAGGTATTAAAAAATATAACAATCAAGAGTCTTCTGTTCATCAAGTCATGACTTTAAAATCACTTTCAACTTAAAATCACTCTCACAGCATAAACATATTCAATGATATGGATGCTAGAATTGAAGATTACTTCACAAATAAACCCCAAATCTGAAATGAATAATTGAATATCTTCGAGACTAATATTATAGTGATTACTTATCTTGTACATTCACAAAGAACTACTTTAAAAAGTTAAGTTCCACAGTAATAAATATTGTTATTGCCTATATTTTGTGTCTGTTTTAATCAAATTAACAGATTCCTAAGGCTATTACTTCAAGAGTACATGGGAAAAGATATTAGAGAACTGTTAATTCTGAAATGTGTTAACAAGAACTCTTCATAAGTATAATGTATTTATTTAAGTACATGAAAATAGAGACAAAATATGTATCTCTTTTATATTTCCAAGAAAGAACTATCTTGGAATCTTTAAACAACTGTACATGCCCTCTGTTTGGAGAGGTATCTTAGTTTCCAAGCAGGATAAATTGATATAGTTAACCTTGAATTTACTAGAAGCTGGGAATTGCAGGCAGCAAGGGGTCAGCAAAAACATAACCAATCTTGTAATGAGAAACATTATGCAAAAATAATAATAATAATAATAATAATAACCACACAAAGGTGGGGGTGAGAAGTATAAAGTAAGCTATTTCCTTGTTGGTGTTTTCAGATTTTCTGGCTAAATTATCCTCCTACTTACATTTGCTATCAATTTTCACCTTTTTTTTCACCTAATAAAATGTTCTTTCTGTAGCAAGCAAAGCAAGCAAAAAGGAATTCCCTACAACAGCTTAATGTATAGAGAACATTTCAAAATAGGTCAAATGTATAAGGAATGGCCATGCTCACACATACAAACACAGGTGCAGAAAATGCCAATGTAAATTAAGCTATGACCTCCCTTCTAGAGTTTGGTGTAAAGCTGATTTTAATCAGTTATCCCAAAGAATGGGGACTGGATTGTATAAAGAGGTGAATAACAACCAGTTTTTGTTATTTGTGCAAATAATAAAATAATTGACTAGGAGGACTTTAACAACATAACTTAAAATAAGCTTTTGGAATTGTCTTAGTATATGAATTGTGCTTCTCACTGTTCTATTATTAGAGCAGATAATGATGAACTAGTTTGATTTTTTTATTACATTTGCCTTATGGAGCATTATTGTTATAATGATTTCCTTTTTCAATGCACATTAATTGCTATGGAGAAAAGAACCAGTGGTCCAACTTATACTCTCTTGAGAGAATAAAACTAACATCCAATATTCTCTATCACCTACAACAAAGCTCACAGATGAATTTTATCCAAATTTTATTTCTCAAGTATTTGTTGAGTGTTTCCTATGTGCTAGTGCTAAACAAAAAAATCCTGATGTCCTGAAACTTATATCCTAGACGTACAAAAGGACACAGGATGCGAGGCATATGGCAATCAACCAAAGTTTGGAAAATAGGGATACTTCAAATGTTATGATCATTTATCGATGTGTGCTTCAGAGATTTCTATTGTTTTATAAAAATAATGTATTTGATGACTTTCAACACTTAAATAATTAGAAAGATCAAATGTATAATGTTTCAAGGTTGTCAAAAGTAAAAATGATGCTGGGCCTATAACAAGATCTGGCTTCTTGCCTAACTTTGATGTCATCTTTCTGAGCTTCATGTAGTTATAAACCTTCCCTAAAGTGCACTGGAAGAGTAAATGGTAACTAGTATCTTTTGCCCAGACTAGTAAGGAACATTATTATTATGAAATGATAGACTACCCAGGGCAGTACTTTTGAAAAGATGAAGAAATATATAACTTGCCCAGCACCTTAGCACCATGCTTACATTCAGTGGGTACAATCTGCATTTATCTTGAGTGGATTAATAAATAAATGAAGGAAAGCAAATATTCAGCACCATTTATATCATTTCTTGATGATCTGCTTGGTGAATAATGGATCTTTCAACCCAAGCTCAGTTTTGAAAATAATGTCAATTTCTCTCTCCAAGGCATCACAGAACACAATTTTTATAAGTTCTAACATCACCGCAGTGCTTTTAATATAGGAGTTTTGTTGAAATAGATACACAAAAACCTTATACATTAAGAATGAGAATAATTAGCATATTGGTTATTAAACTAGAAACTTTGGTTATTATAATTAAAGTGCTTCTTAAGTATTGTTTGTTATGCAAGGGATTTAACTTTTATATTTTAGCATTAGTATCCAGCCATGAAATACATATAGCAGATGTAGAAGGATTAAAAGTAACAAAAAATATTCATGAGATTTGGTACAAATTAATTTTCTTTAGGTATAGTGATTTTATTTTATATTCACAATTAGTTCTTTCCCCTCAGTTTTATTATTTTACCTTAGGTGTGATAGAGTGAAGAATTATCTAAATATTGCAAAACAAATCAGTTTTCTGACCAGATCTCCAAATATCAGAGACCTGACAACAGTGGGTGGAAAATGGAAGATGGAAAATCCGGACTTGGTTGCACTGTCACTTGGCTTCAGACTAAACTTCAGTTATGTGATCAACCATGCGTGTGAACAAAAGAGACATTCTCAGAAGAGAGGAGGGGCTTCTGATGGAAATCACAGAGAAAAAGGAATATAGTTTGGGGAAAAAAAGCAAGAAGATGGGTGTCAAGGCCTTGTGGGTTTTGCTAAACGGGTAGACGCCCCCATGCTCTTTGCAGCAATTCTTTTCTTCTTAATCTCCATCCTTCTTTTTCAGAATGCATTAGGTCCAATCCGAGAATCTCTTATAAAGGAAAGTTTTGTATATTTTGATGTCTGTGGGAAAGAGGTGCCCCGGGGAGGCTTTATTTGGGAACTCACTTTGGAAACATTTTGTGGGAGGGAAAAAGGTTTTAAGAGGAAGACTTACTTTGTCATTAATTATTTAGCCTGAACTTCTGGAGCTACATCTTGGATGCTTTTCTCAGCTATGATTCTGCAATGTGTCTCTACATGAATCAGCTCCCCATCTCTCCATCCAACCAAAGCACATGGCATTCTCAGAGAAAATGTCGTGGGCATGGATGATATCAGGTTGGTCTTTTACCTTTAGCTCCTCTAAAGCAATTAGGGAAATACATTGCTGGCAAAATAGCAATTTAAAAGATGGTGCATTATTAAATTAAATCAACATATAAATCATGTTCAATGTAAGTTTACTATGTGAAAACATACACACTCACAAACACACAACAAAAAATGTGGAAAAACAAATTACTGCAGCCCACCCAGAGAAGGGAAAATTTGTTTAACAGACACCAGTTGATGTTTATTCTACTTGCAGTTGGAGAAACATATTCAACACTGTGAAATTTGGTGAATTACCATTATATATGATGTATCTTAATAGATTCTTACTAAACGAATTTACTCAAGACTGAAGGGCTGGTTTAACTCATTTGCATCATGAACTAAATGGAATTACAGGTTTTGAGAAGTTTGGTATTTAAAATGTAATGTTCTGAAAAAAGATAGTCCTTCTTTCATGTTTCTCTTATAATTCCAATAAACACATTCTTTACCATGAAGGTCCTTAAAATTTACATAAGTAGTTGAAAATGTGGAAAATTAAAAATAGGACAATTAAAATTCATCCACTTCAACAACCAACTTAAAGCTGCTAAAACCAGTTTATATATATAACTTACTGGGAAAATTATAAAAATGTCCAAAGGTCTAATTTAAAATATCTAATTCAAAACTGAACCCTTTCCATGTGTGTTAAGAACTGGGGATGGGGGTAGGATGGAGGCAAGAATGGAGGAAGGAGGGAATTTATAGAGGGAAAAGAGGGGTGGGAGGAGTGGGGGGAAGCAAAAATAACAGAATGAATCAGAAACTATTACCCTAGGTAAATGTATGATTACACAAATGGTACGCCTCTACTTCATGTACAACCAGAGAAACAAGTTGTATCCCATTTGTTTACAATTAAAAAAAAAAAAAAAGAATTGGGAATGGGAACATCAGTGAAGGAATAAAAAGAGGAAGGAAAAAGAAAAAAATTTTACTGTTTTATTCAAACATCTCAACAGGCACAAAGAATCTCTATATTCATGTATATTGCTTCACACAGCTCTCTAAATATACTGCTTGATTGCAAAATAATAACATTCTTTTCTCGACATTGCAAATAAATAATAACAAAAAACTTTTAGAAAATAATAAGGGTTACATGATTCATTAAATCTTAAGATTTTTAGATGTGCTACTACTCTGGGGGGGAAAAGTTTCAGAATCTATCTACTTCTGCCTCAAATTAGAGCATACTTTCTTCCCAGAAATATCAGGAGATTTAATCACACCTTCATATCTTCAAGGACCTAACTGTTTATCTCCCACTTGGCCTTTTTTCTAATTTTTTTTTTTTTTTTTTTTGGAGGGATATTAGGGATTGAACTCCGGGGCACTTAACCACTGAGCCACATCCCCAGCCCTATTTTGTATTTTATTTAGAGACAGATTCTCACTGAGTTGCTTAGCACCTGGCTTTTGCTGAGGCTGGCTTTGAATATGTGATCCTCCTGCCTCAGCCTCCTGAGCCACTGGGATTACAGGCATGTGCCACCTTGCCCAGCCTTTTTTCTACACTTTAACAAAGCTTTTCCCAATATACATACTAACATCAGAATAATTATAATCATTAGTTCTAGTATCCCTACATGAAATCCTTAACAATAGTCTGGCAATAGGAATTTTAATAAAAAATATATTCCATTGTTTTGTTAATAAGGTTGCTTTCATTTTTCAAAATAGTCTCAAATTAAGTTGACATGTCACTGTAAACAAAAGCATAGCAAATATTTGAATCCTGAGGAAAAGAGGGCTTTTTAATGAATGTCATTGGTAAATTGTGTTTTGGCTGAAATGAAACAAAAGAACAAGATATCTTTCTTAGAGCTATGTGTCAAGCACTGCACTGACAGGTTTCCTATATAATCTCATTTTAATCCATATGGGAACCTTTAAAGTGAATACTCCTACACCATATCTCTAAACCTTCATCTCAGTGTTTGTGTTTAAAGTTGCCAGGTAAAAAAGATGACCATTACGATTTTTTGCCACTGGATATCCTGTGAAGTTCTCCATACTTCCCAAAGCAACTTATATGGAAATTCTACCACATGTTCTTATTCACTCATGTGGTGATGATGGTGATGTGTAGTTTGTGCCAGTTACTAAGACAAGCACTTTACACATATTGAATAACCTACGTATTCTCCTTTAACAGAAATTGAAGAGAAAAATGGAAATGAATGAATTAAATTGTTACTTTTGTAGTGAGAAAAGTTAAAATTAGTCAATTTTATATGGTTAAGCCTAATGTACAATATGTTTTGGTTTTATTTGACTTTTAAAGGCAATTATA
Source organism: Sciurus carolinensis (assembly GCF_902686445.1). Classification (NCBI taxonomy): domain Eukaryota; kingdom Metazoa; phylum Chordata; class Mammalia; order Rodentia; family Sciuridae; genus Sciurus; species Sciurus carolinensis. The sequence continues at coordinate 100,710,095 of NC_062221.1, read as the reverse complement.
TACATAATATACAAATACATATGTGTGTGTGTGTATCCATGTAAAATTTTATAATCAGGAAAACTTATTAAGTAAAAGATTTATTGACCAATAAAGTTTATATATCTTATAATATTGTTTTATGAGCTATTTTCACATGCAAGACTTTGTCTTTTAATCAATTTGCATGTATCACTTATGGTATCACGTGTATTTAATCAACTAATTATCCTTTCACAATATGATCAACACATTTGCACATTTTTATTGATCTCGTGCTTACAAAATCTCCCCACTATTTAGCAACAATATAACTACAAATTTACTGGCTATAACCTGACAATAGTTTATGTCATTAAACAGATGTTCAGAGTCAGTGAAGAGGCCCAAATTGATTAACAATGAGAATACCTGTTCTCATGCAGTACTGGGAAATAGGCTCATATTCCATGGACACTATATCATTGACAATAGGGATGGTGAAGAAATGGATGCTGATTAATATTTTTATCAATCATATCTTCCTTATTTTCATTATTAGTGAGAAATATACAATCCATTTTTTCAGCATGTTTTTGCAATTTTTAATCATTTACCACTATATTGAGCTACTATTTTATTCTACAGCTAACATCTAAATGACTGCTAGATAATTCCATCAAGGAATGCTTCCAATTTTATAATTAAAATCCAAAGTCCTTCTAAGTGATTGAGTCAACAAAACTTAATGGTATCTTAAGTAATTAAATTTGATCATCAGAGCAAAAATATTTTAACAGCAAAAGCTTGTTTCCTAAGTAAACTTTGTATTGTCTCATCTAGGGCAGATAAATGTTTTAAAATATTTTTAGCATATTCCCTATGGGGTTGAAAAGACAGCATTTTCTATCATCAATCATTCTCCTTGCTAATAATGAGCCATTTCTAACCATAAAATATAGATCAGATTTGTTGCCCTCACATTTGAAGTTTCAGGTTCTCCTGCACTGATTTCAGTATTGCCATGCCTAAAGGAGAGGTCTTCGAAGAAAAAACAAGGATCCATTAATCATGAATCATTACATTTTGTCAGTTGGCAAAGGAATACTTTGCTCATTTATCCTTTGAATGAAATTAGTTCTGGCTCAGACCCTGTAGAAGGAAATTCTAAATTGTCTTGGCATCTTCCTATAGCAGTTTGTGTATGTGCCATAAAATGGCAGATGGGGTTTATTAATGGCAGATGAGTTTAGTTTGCAAGGTTTTTTCTTTTTTCTATTTGATCATTTTAATATGAAGCCCTGATAAGATTCAGACATCATAGCTGTATCTATGGATATATGCTTTATCTTATTTATGAGGGGAAAGAAGAAATCTGGCAATGTTTATGTTGCCAAATATAAGCAAGCTCTTTCTTCTATGTGCCATGTAGGAAATGGACACGTGCTTCCTTAAATTTAAGAATCTTAGTAGAACCTAATAATCAAAATTGCTGAAAATATTTACAATAAGTATATGAAGATGGTTGTTTAATTGTAAACAGCAGTAGACACTTGATAGAGGAATAGGAAGCTGAAAGCCACGTCAATTAATGTTTACCAGACTTATGAGTAAGATTTGAAAAACAAGATTCTTTCATGAATAACATAAGTTTACTGCTTTTACAAAGTCATTCTAAATAAGGAAGACTTGCAGGTTTTGGCTATCAAACATTGAAAACTAAACCATATAAACAAAATAATTGAATATCTTACAGTCATATTAATTGACTGTTCAAGTCATAACCTTATATGCTGGCCTTATCATGTAGGAGATATTTAAATAGACACATGCATTCTTTTGACTCTGAGTGCTTAGCTGGCAGTAATCTGTAAAGTGAAATACTCCCTCAAATACTTAACTAATTTTACAAAAGTGACTTCGCTGTTGGAAAGAACACACACACAAATGTGCTTTATTGTCTGTAAATCTCTATATACATGAAAGTTGTTACTCAGCCTAAAAGCAGAAGACTAAAGTTAGGACTATACAAATAGTTGATAAAAAAATGTTTATGTTTGTATCCATATTTCAGATTTGGTGAGAAGTAATGATGAAAATTTTATTTCCACAATTTAAAACAGTGTTGACATGCTTTGGAGAAGATGAAATATGATAAGAATCATGAATTTAATACTTGAAAAAATTAAGAACAGGGAAAAAAGGAAATAGTATTTTAAATAAAATAACTCTTGATCAAAGAGAATCTGTAACTGAATAGATTCCCTAATATTCAAGTACACTAATACAATTTATGCTTGTAAGAAAGAAAGGATAAAACTTATTTTTATAATGCTACTTGAAATAGTAATTAGTATCTATGATAGGATGCTATTTTTGAAAAGACAGGGAGTATTTTTAGTTTTACAACATATCTGAACATCAACTAGCTACTTTTATTTACTACCTCCTTTATCCATGAATATGGTTTTATTGTGTGTACTTAATATTTATTTTTATTTTAATATAATGGGAATAGCTAGGCTTAAATTTGGTAGGAGTCTTGAATAATAAAAAGTGATAAGATTTGATTTCAAGTCTTTAAAATATATTTAAATAAATCTCTGTTAATATCATTCAAAATCTTTTCAGTGTCAATTCTTTCCCATAGTGATACACATAGAGATATTTACCAGCTTAAACCAAAATTCAATTGGATTTAATTTCTCCTTTTTTTTCTGGTCATACTAATGTGAGATTTGGAATCCATTTATCCATACTTTCACCAAATACTCATTTTTTGAAATAATATCAACATTTTCTAGTGTCAGGAGAAGATAAGTCAGTCACATTTGTGCCTATGAAGAATATGGTTCCACCATCAGAGAAGTTTTGCTTCTGTATCGTAAATCATTATTAAACTGAAATATTTCTGCACCAATGTGGACCTATAATGTTTTTGCTCCGTGTTATTGTTATCACTACATTCATTCCCTGCAAACTAACACGTGTGTAAAGGAGGCATCTTACCTCCACATAAGCACAAAAGGTCAGGATCCAGCCATTAACTTCCTGATTCAGACTTAAGATGGTAATGAATTGTATATCTCATTTTGACAGCCAAAAGATAATGGAATTCCCTGAAATCTCATTACCTGAAAATGAAATGAGTCTTTTAAAAGTGGAATTGCAGGAATGGAAGTGGGATATTACAGCAAAAACCTGAATTTGTAAATATATATATATATGCACATTATTATTTTTGTAAATGTAACACATAAAGAATAATTTCTTTTTGTATTTGGGCCTAATTTTTAGGATTGCACAAATTCTAAAATTATTTACCTCTCTTGGGAGACTAAACAGCATAACTCTGACTTCTAGTCATCCCTTGCTCCTATTTCACAAGTTGTTGGGATGCTGCATTCATCCTTTAGCAACTGGGATGGGACCTGACCAGTAGGATCTTTGTTACAAAGATAAATACCTATAATCCCAGATGAACCCTACAATTGAGGCCCTGAAATTTCATGGAAATAACAAATATACACTTAGTTTACACCAGGCTCTGATCTAAGTCTTTTCCATGCACTCAATTTTTTAAATCCTCCTGACAATCCTGTGAAGTGCAGTCTCCAATTTACTGTGGTTTTATTTAATGATATTTCAACTTTGGGATGATGCAAAAGCAGTACTCATTTAGTAAAAACTGTACTTTGAATTATTTGTCTGTTCTCAGACTATAGATATGTGGTTGTATACTCTCTTGCAATGCTGGGCACTGGCAACTAGCCACAGCTCCACGTCAGCCACATGATCATAAAAGGAAGTAACCAATGTTCTGTTAAGCTATGTGTTTCCTAGTCTTGTTATATTAAATGCATTCTTGACTTGACCATATTGTCATGATTTATCAGGATGTAATCCTATCATCGGTGAAGAAGTATGTATACTAAGAAAATAGCATGTTCCTCTAATTGGAGACTGAAATCCAAAAGATCATAAGATGTGCTTCCTGGGACCTCACAAGAAGAGTGTCAGTCTGAGAATGGTACCCTTAGAGAAGAAAGCTGGATTGAGGATGGAAAATATCATGTTTTGATGATGTCATTTGATCTCCTGGATCTGCATGTGACAGAAGCCAGCTGAGTAAAAATGTAAAATGAAAAAATAACAATGTTCTAGGTAGTACACAGAACAATTTTGTGTATCCAATGCCATAATAAATGCAGAACTCTATACCTATAGATAGCATCACTATACAGCTTACTGAAAACTAAGTACTATTTTCCCCAGTAATGTTCTCAACATAATGAGAATGAAAATGTTAAAAGAATAAATCTATAGCTAACAGCATTTCTTGTGTGTACAGCACTTTACAGGGAGGTCAATGTCTCCTTGAGACCTTTCAAATAACACCAGATTCAAATTGAACGCACATATATTTGGCACCTAATAAAGAAAAATTATTGCAGAAAAGAGAGTTTGCAAAGTCAGGATGATGTGTGCATGAGAGAACCAGTCACTTTTTGAAAGTTCTGTTAAGAAATCAAGTAAAACAAAGCTTTCATGGTACTTCTCTGAGATCCTGGAAGCAAATGTGACCTAAGTTTCGTAACTAAAGTGCAAAATGAATTGGGTGGGAGAGCAGTGAGTCAGGAAATATGTATCCTTAGTGGCTTCCTGTGTAAATGCTTTCAAACATTATGCTTTTTTAAAGAAAAAGACTAGAATAGAAATTTTTATGCAAAAAATCCTAATTCTTAATTGTTGGCACAACTATATTTTAAAGTATGGGCATACAAAACAAAGCAGCAACAATAATAACAAAAATATATCCAGCTTGCAAGCTGCTAATTATGGCCTGTACACTAAGATACAGACAGTCTTCATGCTATAAGTTAGAAATCTACAATTTGAAATATGTCTTTATTATTTCATTTGTTTTACTTGACTATTAAAATAATCCACTGGAAAATTATATCCATTTTGCAGATGAGGGAAAGTAAGTTAAATAAGTTAAATGAATGGTCACAGTAATGTAGCTGAAAGATTGGGAGTTTAAACTCAAGTTCAAATACACTAGCTCCAAATGACTATGAAATATATTCAAATATATTTAAACTGCCGGTTTAAAGTAGTGCTTTTTATGGCTGTATTTGTTACCAATTCATTCATTTATCTCAGGAGTTAACAAATATTTACTGGAAAATTACTATGTATTAGGTACTCAAAATACTGAGAAACCTACAGATTTTAAAATGTAAGGATATAATATAAAGAATACTACTCACCTTTTGAATATTATAAAAGTTTATGCAATTGCAGGTAGGATTGGCCAGAAAATAGTAACAACACCAAAAACAACAGCAACAACATTTCAGGATAATTGGTAGAGAATGCTGAATGTTGACATAAAGGGTTCAAAGGTGAGTGTTGAGTAGTTGAGGAAATAGATTAGACAGTAAATTATCATAAAAATTAGTAGATTTTGAGTTGTTGGGATGTTTTTATCAGGAGAGTAAAAACGGAAATCTATTAATCTGCAGTTTGTGGATTTATGTGGCATGCCTTAATTTTTATCTTTAAATTTCTACGACTATGTCTGCATGCATGTGATTGTTTTCCTAGAGATAGGTTTTAGGACTTCCACATATTCTCAATGGAGTCCATGACTACAAGATTACCAACCACTAGGTTTATGATTTTGCTTAAGGATACTGATGTAGCTATGGGGAAAGAGAAGAGAATCAATAAACATTTGAAAGTTTTGTGAGGGTAGTTTCTTGGTAAAACGTAACCAAGACTTTGACCAGCATACTGTCTTTGGGAAAAAATAATAATTTGCAAACAAAAAAATAAACATCCATGAAACTTAGTTCTTCTTTCCTCCCTCTTCTTCTTCTTTCCTTCCTCTTTGTCTACTTTCCAGCCCTACGTTGAAGACCTCACACACATCTTGCAAGAACCAGTTGTGGACATTTCTTCCAAACTGTGCTTGGTCATTTCTTTTTGTGTCTAAAAATTAGTGGTAGTTGGGAGTGTTTATACCAATAACATTGCATACAGTACAAATCAGGTTTGAAGAAAGAGATGTTAAAATTCACAGACACAAGTTTCCTTCCTCTTACCTCTTCTTCCTTTCCTACTGTCCTTCATTTATTATTCATTTTCTGAGCCACGTTTCTGCTTTATTTAGACAAGATCAGGAAGAAAATGAACATAAGTGCATACATTGGAAAAGTCAAATTAAATAATTTGATTAACTTTTAGCATGTTAAACTAAGTTCTGTATGTAATTGTCCACATTGTAAATTAGACATTCTATCTTCAAATTCATTCCAGCCATCTATAAACGTTGATTTAATCATAAACATTATTTTGACTTTTACCTATGTTCTTGATGAATAAACTGCAATAGAGAAAACTTTAAACATGCTTAAATAAGTAACTTGAGGTTATTGAAAGAGCAGTTAAGTCAACCACAAGATATCAAGTACTAATGGTACCAGCTAATCAAGTTATGATATTGATAAAGTCACTATATTTCTGTGCATTTGTCTCCTAACCTACAAGACTGTTTATTCGTTTAATAGGCCTAAAATTCAAATTATGTAAGTCCAGAGTGTTTAATATGTTATTTTTTCTATTTTACATATGAATCTGTATTTTAACAAAAGGTAATCAATCCATGCAGAACAGATCTTACATAAATGCTTAATATACCATTAGCAAGAAGTAAGAGTAATAGTATTTTGTGTTTGTATACCATAAAGTCTACAGCATTGTATCAACATGTGATTTTCTGAATCATTGTTTCTGACTTGAATCTTCATATCTCTATGTGCTTTTAATACTGTGTATTCATTGGCCAATATCTTCAGTTTTTTTTATGAAATTCCCATGATGTCTCCCTCAGTTATGTATAGTTTCTAAGCTTTCTGAATATTCACTATTAATTCCTGTTATTATCTTTTCTCTTTTGTGTAAAAAAGAATTACCAGGAGTAAACTTCAAGAGTCACCCAAATGAGAATATGAAAATTATCAAGATAAAATAATAATACAGTTATAATAGTGAGTGGGGAAAAGGGATTTTACATATTAAACACACATCAAAAAGGGACAGATTAACAATTACTAAGAGAAAATACAAAATTAAAAATTATGTTCTTGATGTCCTACTTTTCTGCATACTAAGTAATATATAAATGTAAATTCTGTGTAAAAGTTTTAGCATAACTCTTTAACTATAAATGGAAAATATATCTAAATTAACTATGTTTACTTAAATGTATATTATATTTACTTGGGTTTCATGCTTAACATTGGAGAGTTTCCTTGTCTCTAATTGGATGAAACACACAAGCATCTTGTATTACATTGTTACATCTACCTTTCAATTTAATTATGTTAGTGTAGTAAAGTGTTTTAAAGATTTAGGGGGTATTATTATAAATGTCATTTGAATCTGATGTTGGACATTAAAATGTCAGTTATTTGCTTTTAGGTTAATAAAATGTTTTTACAGGAACAAGAGTGGTGATATGAAATGCAGTGTATAAGCCAGTTTTGATATGCACACCATGTAATCACTGAAACAGATCCATAAACTATCTATTTAGTTCATTTCTCTGGACAAACTTGTACTAGAATCTCTTCTTTGCATTATCATTACATGAAACAAAAAAACCTCATCATCTACTTTATTCAGTATCAGGTAATTCAGAATCTTAGAGGAATACAGAATCATTTCCTTCATTTCTACTTTGCCAATGAGAGATAATCATTTGTCTGATAGGATAGCTATTAGAGACCGTAGCAAAGTGACTAGGGTATCTTTTGAGGCTGATAAAACATAGAGTGGCATCAGATAGCAGCTGAACATCATTACATAAAATTGGAAACCTACACTCCAGAGACCTCTCACTTGATCAGGCATGTATTTATGTCTCCTTTTGAGATAATACAAAATGTGTAAGTCTACCAGGTAATTATAGATTACTTGTGTTTTTGATAAATGCACATGGGTATGAGTGTAAACATTCATGTGTAAACCTGAGGAAGCCAAAGATGTCCTGATTCCAGGGAGGCAGTGCTAGTCATTTGTGAGCAAAGTCAAAATCTCCTTCAGCTTTACTTCCTCAGTTAGACTGCCCATGGTGGTTGTGGAGGACTTAGCCTATAGCCTGAGGAAATTAGAAGAAACTGTACCAAGGAAGGAAAACAAGAGAGAAGGAAAAACAAAACACCTACTTTAGAAGAAGAAATAAAGCATAGCAATAAACCTCTAATGCATTTCATAGTTAATTTTATGGAGGCTGTAATTTTCTGTCAATTTTTTGATGTTTGGTTTGTGACAACTTTTAAGCTCCAGTCTGTTCCCATATTCTTATATTCTTTTCTGCTCAACTTCAAAGAAACGTGATAGGAAAGCCTGGTGCTTCCTTTATTAGTGATGGTAGGAGATTCAAATGACATAACCCCCTGCCACCTATAAGAATCCTCATCACACACTCATCTATTAGACCCTAAGGCTGGTATTATCTCCTTCAAGTCAACTTTGGACCAGCTTGAGAGACCTGCCCAGTTCTCCCCCAAAAGTCTCATTATGTACCTAATGAACCCTTTTTATATACCCAGTGTTTGTGTGGCATAATCATTCTTCATATCCAAACTGTGTTTTGGTGAATTTCCATTCTAAATTCTACAGGGTAGCTACAAGAGACAAATTTTTGCAAACAGTGCAAGGATCAGAAGTAGGTAGACATTTCCAATAATTGCATATGTTAGTTGATGTGAATTATAAGATCATGGACTAGTATCCTTTTCAGTCACCGTTGTCCTTTTAACTTCATTTTCAAATTTATGTGATAGTCTTACATGATAGACATTCTGATGAATATTAATAGTATGCCACAAAAATATTCATATAGCATTTAACAAAATGATATATTTTCTTTTTCCCCAAAGCATGGAGAGAAAAATTTGCCATTTCTCTTATATATTATTTTTTGATGCTGCTAGCTATATATTAGTTTTCTAATGCAAACTTGGTGACATAACTTAACAGAAAATTTTTCTTTCACTATTGCAGAAGCCAAAATTCTGAAATCAAAGTGTCAGAAGGGCTGTTAAATTCCCTCTGAAGTCTCTAGGGTAGATTGCTTATCCCTATCTCTTTGTTTCCCATGACTGTCAGCATTTCTTTGGTTGTGGCTTTATCTTTCTGTTCTCTTCTGTGTGTATCTGTGTCTTCTGAATATTTGTCTTGTCTCCCACTGCCTACCTCCTATGGGGACACTTGTAATTATTTTTACAGCCCACACAGATAATTCAAGATAAATTGAACCTCTGTACATCCTTAACTTAATCATATCTTTCACTATTATAAATTTAATATATGCTCTTTTATCATATAAGGTAATATTCAGTGGTTCTGGGGATTAGTGTGTGGGTATATCTTGGAAAGGCCATTGGTGTCATCCTTAACATCTTAGTTAATGGTGGACTCATAAAACTAAGCACCAAATCCATATTACTGAGAGAGAGAACATTCAGGCCTCCTACCTTATAAAAGGAAAGAATTCAGTAAATGTGAAGATAGAGATGTCCTTTAATACGATACACCTTCATAATTTCAAACCTTGTCTCACCTGTTTATTGCCTTCTGTGCACCCTTTTATTCTTGCAGATAACCACCTGATATTCCCTATGTAAGTCCCACATTTCTGCACTCTGAGTTCTGTTTAAACTGTTCCTTTAGTTCACAGTGTTCTTTCCATCATTTTATGTTTGTATTGTATTAACCTGCATGCTTTGTTAAAATGTCAATTATTTAATCAAGTCCAACTAGACCATAAATGAAGTAAAGAAATAAATTACATTAGTCATATTTTTCAGCACCAACATAATTCCTTATGGTTATATAAATTTTTGGTCAAATGATGAATTCAAAGTACCAATTTTCCTTTTGACGCTATACTTGCATTTTCAGGCTCTTTATCCAGAGTATTCAAATTTATTTATAACTACTGTGTTGACTGTATGATTGAATTTTCCTCATACTTGCTCTTCTTTTGACTCCTTGTATTGTCTTATATTGGTTTGGATTCTTCTGAGTCCTCAATTTTAATAGCAGATTGTCTATGTTAATCGGACCCCTGAGCCTTCTCTGTAAGACTCTGATATGGTTCTTCCATCCTGAGAAGCTGTGAATTACCTAAATTACAAAGAAATAAAATTCCTTTTTAAATTTTACAAATGTTAAAAAATAGTTTTATTTGTATATGGACATAAAACTTTTATTTTTTATTCAGTTATTTTTAATGTGGTGCTGAGGATCAAATCCAGTGCCTCATACATGCTAGGTGAAGCACTCTATCACTGAGCCACAACTCCAATCCCAAGAAATGAAATTCATATTGCTCATCATGCCTTCTGTATATTCCTGCAATCAAATGAATGAGGTAGATTTTCTAGTGAAGTCCAACAGAATTGTACCATATCTATTGCTTTTAATGTAGATTCCAATTGTTTTTCATAAAAAGGAATACACAGACACATTTTAACAGAAACATACAAAAATCTATTTCCACCAGATGGGGAAAATAAGCTGGTTATATTGAGCCTAGAGGAGGCTATATAACAATATGTCACCCACATCAGGGTTAATGCTTATTTGACCTTTGTTTGTGTAACAGACTCCAGAAAGCATGAACTTCATGGTGGCCCACCTAATATGTAGGCTATAATAAGGAACCATTGCCCCTGCCATCACAGGCTTAGAGTTGGGTGATCTGGGACCAATTCTCTCCTTTGTTGCAGACTCACTTTAAAACCCAGGAAAGTCGATGACTCTCTCTAGTCATTAGTGTTCCAGAAAAGCAGTAGATTCAGCATAAAGCCAACACCTCCCAAACTATCACATTGTTTATCTATGATATGTAATTTTATATTATTCCAGTCATCCTAAAAACATTCCTTAGTTGTGTAACATGCCCAGCACTGTGCTCTGTGCTTGCAAAACATGAAGGAGATAAGATCACTCCAGAAATAGTTTGCCAGGGCTCAGTGGAGAAGACACTCAAGTAAACAAATTATTAATTACACAGAGATTGTGATAAGTATTACTGAAATGTTTACCACTAGTGCATAGAAGGACAAAGCAGATGCTATGAAAAGACATATAAAAAACAAGAAATGTGTTTCAGATGAGAAAACCCTTGGAGACAGAGTGGCATATGATCTAAAATTTAAAAGAAACAAAGTCAAAATCCAGACAAGGAAAATAAGATGCACCCAGGTGAAGGGAATAAAATATCCAAGGCCATGGAAGCGGTATATGCAGAAAAGTACTATATTCATTTTTATTTTTCAAAAATATGTATTGATTGTATATCCTCTAAATTCCAATCACACAATAATTGATAATTCAATCTCTGCGATCACAGCCAGTAGAGCTCAGTGTGCAGGAGTCGCAGGTGCAGCTTCAGCCAGTGTTGTCCAGGGTCAGCATGTAGACAGGAGCCTGGAAAGAGATGGAATTAAGGATATGAGGGCCAGAGTGGAAGCACCTTATCTGCTGTACTAAGACACTTATTTATTTATTTGTTTGTTTATTTTTTGTGCTATGGGTGGAATACAGAGGCACTTTATCACTGAGTTACATTCTCAGTCTTTTATTTTTTATTTTGAGACAGGCTTTTGATCTTGACTTCAAGAGTTGCTGAGACTGGCCTTGAACTTGTGATTATCCTACCTCACCCACCCAAGTTGCTGAAATACAGACATGCACTGATAAAAGTGACTGGAACTTACACTTTATCCACAGAAAATAGTAACATATATGATTGATTTTAAGTAGAGAAACAAGGCACAAAATTGTACCTATTTTTTTGTGTGGTGCTCGGGATTGAACCCAGAGTCTTGTGCATGCATGGCAGGCACTCTACCAATTGAGTTCTATCCCCAGCCTGAAATTGTACTTTTTAAATATCACTTAGGAGTCCGAAAATAATGAATTGAAAGGAAAAACTACTTAAGAACTAGAAACTTACTAAGATACAATCCCAATAATACAAAAAGTAAAATATACAGTGGGTTTACATTAGATGTTAAAACTAAAGTTATTTTAAGAAACTAGAGTTTAAAAGAGTTGATTATGTATTTTTTTTAGAGTGTGATAGATGAATCTGACTTGAGTCATTGTTTCATTCATTGGTGGATTTATTCAATATCTGTTTCTCAAGGTACTATTAATCTAATACTGTAGAACTAGCATGTATTCAGCAATATGTAAATAAACAAAAACAGACAAAAATTTCAGGTTACATGAAACTTACATCATTAAGCAAAACAGATAAGTAAATTATATAACCAGAAGACTACAAGCACTATAGAATAAAAAGAAGGGAAGGGAAGGTTGCTAATAATTGGTGTACAGTTACAATTTCATAGCGTGACCAGAGGAGCCTTAATGCAAAGGTGACAATTGAGCAAAGACAAGAAGCAGATGAACCATAAGCATAGCCAAAGGATGTCAGGCCAGAGGAAAAACTAAGTATGCAAAGGCTTTGAGGCACAGCATGTCTGGCATGTTGAAGGAACAGCTTGGAGGACAGTGTGCACAAGGATGAGGGAGAAAGGAGCAGAATGGAACGAGGTGAGTGGCAGGCAAGAGCCTGACAAAACAAACCCTTCTAGGCCACAGCAAGAAGTTTGGATCGCTTCACATAGGGGGGCTTTGTGCCAAATTGTGGCCTGAATGCAGCTTACTTTCTGTGGCTTCAGTTATGTGTAGACAACAAGAAGAAAGGTGAATGTAGTACAATAAGATATTTTGAGAGAGACACAGAAAGAGAGAGGAAGAAGAGATCTTCACATTATTTTTATCATAGTATATTATTATAATAGTTCTATCTTATTATTGTTTTTATTAATTGCTTACTGTATCTAGTTTATAAATTAAACTATATTTGAGATATGTGGGTATAGCAAAAATTATAGTACATAGAAGGTTCAGTACTATCCACAGTTTCAGGCATCTCCTGGGTACCTTTGAACATAATCCCCAGGGTACATTAGACTTAAATTATAAAAGGAACATTACATCTGTTCTGTGATAAGAAAACTAAGGAAAGCAAATATGCAAAGCAGTCACACAGTTAATATCCTTTTGAAGTGTTCCAGAGAGACAAGAAAATATTTGCAGGCAAGAACTGATTGTGACTTAGATATGCTGGTGGCAGTGGAGATGGTGACACTTAGTTATATCCTGGGCATATTTTGAAAGTGGAGCCAACAGGATTTGTAGTTACATTGGATGTCAAAGAACACCTTTGCATTATTGTGAAGATGCTGTGGAAAATTAAAATTGAAGTCATAGATTAGAGAAGGGAGGATAGGTAAATTTTGTGTAAGAATCTAATGCTTAGGAGAGAGTTTTGCCTTAGAAGTGAATACGTTTCATTCTTGGAAATGGACTAGAAGTGGGGAATTTGGATACTGATGATGATAGGTGAATAGGTGAGGTCATGTGAGTTTGAGAAAGTTCTCTTTTAAGAATACCACTTCCCTTAGTAATGTAGGAACATTTGTTATTTGAGAGTAAAGATGGGCAGTAACAAGCTCAGCTTTGAGGAAAGAAATAAATGAGTAATATAGTCATTTAGAAAAGTGGGAAAGTTAGGAAATTTAGCAAATATTTCAATGTTGGACAGCATTGTAGATGTACTTGATTATTATGTTGATAAATACATGGATAAATGTGGGAAGTACATAAAAAACATATGTAGGCATAACTGAGAACATAGTTAGTTGTGTGAGACAATGCAAGAAACTTCAGAGGGGAAATGATTGGATTATCATAGTCTAAACCTAACCAGTGCATTAATCTCCTGATAGGGATTAATTGGGTGGTAATTGTAGGCAGGTAGGGTGTGCCTGGAGGAGGTAGGTAGCTGAGGGTGTGCCTTTGGGGTATATATTTTATTACTAGTGAGGAGTCTCTCTCTGCTTCATGTCTGTCCTGAGTTGTTTTCTTCTACCACACTCTTTCACTATGATGTTTTACCTCATCTTGCACCCAGAGTAATGAAGTCGGCCGTCTTTGATTGAGACCTCTGAAATTGTGATCCTCAAGTAAACTTTTCCTCCTCTGTTTTGTTCTTGTCAGGTCTTTTGGTCACAGCAGAGAAAAAAAAATTAACTAAAGTATTAACTATGAATATGGGAAGAAGTAGCAAAAGAGATGAGGGTATGTTGAAGGCAATGGTAATAACTTACACTGGAATTCAAGCTGGATTTTGGTGGGGAAGAATAGCTATCTTGAAGGTGAAAGAGATGGAAAAATGGCATGTGACCAATGAATTTTAGCCTCATTGGGTCTGAAGGAATGATAGAACTGAAGAGGGAGTGAACCACAAGACACTGTAATTCTATTTGAGCAACACTGTCCAGAGGGAGCATTTGGTTTCCATCTTTCTAGTGTGAGCATCCATATCCTCACAACGTCGCAATCATAAAATCCTGAGTTGATGGAAACACATGCAGGAAGTGACTTAAAACTTGCCTGAAGACACAACAGCATCTCTGTGTGAACAATAAACAAACAGTTTTGCTTTAATAACTTGAGATTTAGGGATTGTTATTGCACCTATCTTGCCCAATCATGATATGGAAAGCCAGTTAGCCATTACTAGCAATAACAAATTTATGCCCAGTGTGTTCCTGAGAGATCAAGATACATTGTAGGAGAGTGTTACTGAAATGACAGAATTAAAGGAATTGCAATAACTAATGTGTTACCAGGTTTGTTGGTTCATTGATTGAAATCACCAATAACAGAATAGTGAGCAATTAATGAGTTAATGTCATAATAAAATCCAGGGGAAGCAAGTAGAAATTGGTAGATGGCTGCAATAGCAAGAGGAGAGGATAGAGCAGAAAAACATCAGGAGTTTGTGTAGAGGGAGGTATGGATGATAGACTACATAGATACAATTAGGTGGATGTTAATATACAGGAGGTAGCAGGTGATTGTGGAGTCCAGGGTCTCTTTTGATGATGGTTACTAATGGGCATAAATGATACAGCTCCTAATGGATTTCAAACACATGATTGTGGTGAGAATTTGACTGTCAAAGTCAGGGACAAGGATAACTGAGGAATTTAGATCTGCTTTCAGTATTTTCAGACTTCTTCCTGAGCAGATCACTTTTTGACAGAGTGTAGAGAGAATTGCTACAATATTTTGAGGTAGGTATAGCAGTCTACATTTAGGAGATGAAAAGTCTTTAAAGGTATTAAGCAACTTGAGAGGATTCCAGTTGCCTCCCCATATCCACATAATTCTACAACCATAGATAAACGTTAAAACAACTTGCATTTGTATGACCATGTACAGATTTTTTTCTTGTAAATATTTCCTAAATAATATAACATAACAACTATTTACATAGCATTTACATTGAATTAAGTACCATAAGTAATCTAGATGATTTAAAATATATGGGAAGATGTGTGTGAGTTATATGCCAAATACACCATTTTATATGTAAGGCACTCAAGTATACTGGGATTTTGCTATCTACATGGGGTTCTGGAATATAGGATGGCTGTGCATATCCAAACAGAATTCAGGATTTGAACAGCACATTGTGGTTTAAAATTGATTGCCTTTCTCTGTGCACTTCTTCATCTCACAAATCTTACAAAATCAGTCCTAGCATGGCTTCTGAAAACATGTCTATTTCTTACTTAAATACAATAGTGTATGGATATTTATGCCACAGTCATTATAGAAACTATTAAGATGATAAATATTTGTGCTCCATTGTCTACAAAAATGTGTTCTTTGATGGTCTGTAGACATGATTTACATAAGATGTCCTACGTAAACTTGCTGGTTGACATTAAAGGTTTGCCTAATAAACAAATTGAAAATGCCAATAATGATTTTCAATAGTTGTGAGAATATAAAGAGCTGAACAAATTTACCAGTGGGCAAGATTTCCCCTGAGTATGATTAACCCCAGAAGCTGAAGATAGATATAGGCCAGACACAAAGCAGCAAATCAGTGTCATCCCAAGCATTGAAATGAACTCTGAAAGAAAAGCGAGACAGTAAATTGTGACATTACCCCCTGGGTATTCAGTATTTATGCAACCGCATGCTCAGGAACGGAATTGCATCCCTATAAGGAACAGCCATGCCATGCTTGTGAAATTATGTATGGTGAACTGATCTTTAGGAGCAATGTGAAATATTTTTCCAATCAATACTTCCCACAGCTATTATTTAATTCTACTTCTTCACAGTTATTATATCTAAACTTGCAAAGGAAGTGATATTTATTGATTTATTAATGGGACAAGTCACAGAAGCACTTAAGTTTTTCAAATAAAGAAGCTGCAATGATAACAAAGCTCAAGACAAACACTTAAAGTGGATGCTTTCTTTTTTTCTTATTCTACATTTCTCATTTTGCATATAACATGTTCAGTCTCATGAACACCAGCATTATTACACAAGGTTTATTACCACTTTTGGGGGTCAAGTTAGTTTTACTGGAAATATATTAACTCCATCATTAATTAATATGAAAATCTATAGCAAGCTATTTGATAAAAATATATAACACATCTTACATGTGTATATTTCCTTTCCTGAAACCACTGAAAAAGGATTAATCTTATAATCTTTCAAATTAATTTTACTTTTTTTAATTTCAATTTTTATAATCAATTAACAAATTGGAATAGAAAAGAGGTAATATAAAGTAGTTCTCTTTTAACACCTGTTAAGATAAGTGTTGTTATGTTGTTAACACATATGCAGAGAGCATTTGAAAGCTAAGTGAACATTTATAGACATGAAAATTATTTCTAGACATCTGTGTTCCACACACTCAGAGACTGGGCATGGGTATGGCAGCTTCACCTGCTGAGATTTAGATCTTATAAATCCTCACCCAATCCTATGGTCTTAGATAGTAATAATGTCTTGCCCATCTGTAATGTCCTTTGCAGGCATTAGGCTTTACAGAAGAATAAGAGTGATATACAAAGAAACAAGCAAGATACTAATGGAGCAGAAAAGAAAATGAAGCTTTCCATTTCACAGCAATATTTTCCTTCTCACCATCATCTTATTTCATAAAGACAGCCTAGCCTCACACTGCCCCACTTAAGAAGGACAGGTGGGGACCTATTCTTCTTTAAGATGATCTTAGCAATAATGTATGTTCATGGACCAACTATGTCAGAATCAACAAGAACATTTTTAAATTAAGTATGATCATTTAGTACATCTTTTAAACCATGATTCTTGCAAGAGAAACTAGAGATGTTGATAATTTTGCTAAGAAAGCAAGAAAAGTTCCTAGTTTGCACCAGGAGATTCTTAATGTCACCTTAATTAAAATGCAGATTCCTGATTTCTACTTTGGATCAACCGAATCAGGACAAAGTTTTGTTTAAATAAATAAATAGAAATATTTGATATGTTCTAGAGACTTTCAGAAAAGAAAACCTGAGAAAAGATGAAGAGACATCCCAAATGATATGAAGGGGTATTTCAAAATTATAGTGAGAGGCTAAGGGGAGATGCATTAGGAGACACACACACACACACACACGCACACACACACATATATCTCATGATTTCAAGGATTACAATTTGAGTTATTACTAACTGTAGTGTATATTCTTCTTTGTCATTGCACTCAGATTATCAGTTAAAATGTTTTTCCCAACAGTGTAACTTTAAGATTAAGTGATACATTTTTAGAGAAGTGATGCTTTAAAGAGAATAATGTTAAAAGTCCAAAATGGGGGAAAATAATTCAAGAAAAAGAAAATGTTTTTGATACAAGATTCAGAGTAAATATGAGGATTCAAAGGAAGCAGGTCACTGGAAGAAAACGGGTTCAAGAAAAATATAAGCCACTTTAGTATCATCAACAAGACTGGGGGTCAAATGAGTTTCTGATAGTATGTGGGGGTGGGCCATTATATGAAAGGTCTACTTAGGGACCTTTGGTAAGCCTCAGTTGAGTCACATTGATAATGTGATGAGCATAATTATACTTAAAGCTTTTCAGTTTGTTCACGAAAATTGCATTATGGGAGATTCCCAGAAGTTGAATTTCTCCTTGACAGGCAGGAACACATTTAGAAAGTTGTATCTTTGATGTATATTACCTAAATGAGACCAGGGAAGTCTATGCCAATTGAATTTGTACTTCTGCCAGCAAACAGTACAAGTTGCAAGTTCTATTAAATTTTGCCAGTCTTAAGAGGTCAACTGAAAGTTGTGATTTTAGGAAGGTAAATCCATTAATAATGAAGGCGATAACTTGGAGCAACAGAGAGTAAGAAAATTAGGTAATCAGCTACTATAGGAACGTGAGTATATGAAAATGATTCATGGGGAAGTGTTGGTAGGATTTATAGTAGAAATCAAAAGAATGTTCAGACTGAGATTGATATGAGCCTTTACAAAATTAAAATAAAATTGTAGTGCATGAAAGTGAACTGAATTTGAATTAATGATGGTAGGAAGAATAAAGAAAAAAAATTTTAAGATAAATAGGTATACTTATAATTTACTAGTATTTAGGAAAAATATCCAATTTCTCTGTTCTTAAATCTTCTTGCTAGTATTGTATCTGTTTAGTACCTATAAAATATTTGTAATAATTCCTGTCTTACAGATCACTGTTATATGTCTATACCACACATGCACATACACACACAGACACACATAAATGACACATGCACATACAGAGTTATAGTTAACATCAAATCAAACTAAATATCGGATGCAATATTATGGTTATTATTATTTTTGTAAAATGCTACTTTGTCTTAAACATAAAAGGGCATCAGTAGGATGAATAGTAATTACTAACATTTGTCAAGTCCTCATTTTCTGCCAAGCCCTATTACCTCTATAAAGTCTATTCAATGCACCTCTGACCCTAACTGATTATTTTGGAGATCAGTCAATGTCTTTGGTTATAAAGATGCCTGAGTAAACAGTAATGCATAAAACACACTCATCTGGATTCCTGAAAAACAGCTATAGCACTCGGGGTTCCTGCAAGCACAGTAGTAGTTCCTAAGAATACTGTCCTGTGCTCTGTAAGCTAATCTGCTCTACAGAAAGCTGTTTCTTCCACAAATGAGCTCAAAATGTGTCTTTCCTCATTCCTCACTCCTTTTTATTCTTTTCTTTCTGTTTGTATTTCTGAATTCCTCCCCTACCTCTCTCCCTCTTTGTCTCTCTCTCTCACACACATGCACATGTGTATGGGCACACACACACACACACACACACACACACACACACACACACACGCCTTATAGCAAAAATTTTGCACACATGGGAACTCCGGCTTTAATTTCTGCAATCTCAAGTTGTGGGAGCTCAGACAATCCATACACAGCTCTTACTATTTGGTGGAGCCTCTCACAATTCCAAAATGCAGTGACATTAAGTGGTAGCAGAAGCGCATAGCCCCCTTACTCCAAGGTGTACTCTTACAAGGTAATTGTACTAAGTCCCTACACCATTTTAAATCATGGCTTGTTACACACCATTGGAAATAATAAATAGTACTTCCAGAATCAGTCATTGGGTCATTGTTTTTAAATCACAAAACGATGGGTTTGAAAACCATTTAACTATGAGGACAAATTAAACGACAGGACAACAGCCCCTGGTGACAGACAACACTGTCAGTGCAATCCTAAATAATTACTTTTATTTCCATGAATGTATATAATTTGATATTGACCAGATCTGAATATAAAAAGGTCTTCTGGAGTCTTCAGTTACAGTGAAAAACAAGACACATGCACTATAAAAATCTGTTGTTCCAAACTAGATTTTGAAATAATTGCTTCAGATTTTATTGACCTCAGGCACTATTCAGTTTTTACCCAGTGACTGTGACTGGAGCTTTCTCTTAGAATTCTCAATGAGGTTGCATTATTAAAATGTGGCTTTAAGTTCCTTATCTTACAGGGTGATGCAGTGAAAGGCATTAGTATAACAGATTAAGCAGGGCATGCCTTATAAAAGCAAATCACTAACCTTTCATGTCTACTTCTGCACTCTGTGTGCTACAATGCTCCCTAGATATTAAAAAACAGTGAATCAAATGTGGCTGTGCACTCCAAGAGAAAAGATCAATGGTTTTTGTAGCAGGTTCCCACAGACAGGCAAAGAAACCCTCAATACATTATTATATGAAGCACTGAAATATCAATGAGAATTATATCCAAAAGGGGAGAATTTATCAACCAAAAAATTGAAGGAATGTTGACATTTAGGAGTCTCCCTCACACACATTGTGGATAGAATTAGTATATTACCAGCCACAATGAAAAAAATGTTATTATAACAATAACTCATATTAATATCTTTCTTAGATATTACATAAAGCAAGGTTCATCACCAACAAACAGTAGCATAAAATACCTTTCTAAAATTATAAGTTTTCAGATACTCTTTAGATAATAAGTCATAGAATGTTATAATTTTCAAAAAGAATTTGAAAGTCATTAGAAATTTAATATCCTAGATTATTTTATCTTATTTGAATATTTTGAAAGTGCACATTTCATTATGTCATATTTTTCTGAAAACATAACATTAAATTCTCTCATTCAGAGAAACAAGAATCATATTCTTAGTCTCCATTGTAAAAGTGAAAACTTCTGTAAGTCTTTTGGTTCCAGTGCCTTAAAAGTTAAACTTTGTATCTTGCATTTCAGATGTTAATAATTACTTCATAGAATTAATGTTTTTCAACTTGAAATGATGTGATAGTTTCAAAGGCTATTACATCATATCACAATTTTTATAATACTATAAAATCTTTTAATAGTCAATTGAATAACTATTATGATGAAACATACTGTATTTGCTACATTAAATCAACTGCTAAAAGACTTAGGAGCTTTTTTTTTTTTTTTCTTCTTGAATGCTTCTTCCTTGTATTTATTACTATTATTGCATATGAAAGGTCTCAAATCCCTCAGGGTTCAATTCCTTCAGAGTTAAAGGAAACACTTTAATGTAAACATTATCACTATGTTATATTTCTCTTAGAAGGTGCAGGGAAGAAACTAGAAAGGAATCATAGGCATAACTAGGAAAATCAGTCCAGGGTTTACCCACAAGTAAACAGGAAGGACTCAAACTGATAAATAATTTCACAAAATCCTAGACCAAAAATTGGAGAACTAGATTCTAGAACAAGTTTTAACTAAGGGAGCCATATAACTTCGGAAAAAATTTCTCTGGGCTTCTTTTCTTTATCTAAAAAATAATAGATGTCAGATGACATGGTAGGTAGAGTGCTTTGATTTGTTTTATTGTAGCACCTAATTTGGAAGATGTTGCACAAGAAATATATCCTACAAGATAAAAGTTCAATTTGAATATTTTCTCTCAGTTTGTTGTGATAACTATTTTGTGAAACCACCATCAACATGCTTTCTATTCTAGAACTTTTTACTTCCTCTACCCCATTTTTGCTAAAAGACTTCAGATTTTCTACAGCCATTAATTAGGTTACTATAGTCCCAAGGGAAGATACTCAACTCAGTGGAGTAATCCAAAAGACTGGTCCAAGTATAACAGTTGAAAGAATGCTTGCAGAACATTTTAAAAATTTTATTATGCGTTTATGCATCTGTGTGCATCTATGTATGTGTGTACATATTTTACATCACAGAAGGAATCCGAGCATCATAATTTGCCAGAGAAAGTAAAGAGAGAACAGTTGGATGTTGAAGTTATCTTGTGAATCAGAATCCTTACATCCTCTGGCTATAGAATTCTATACGCAATTTTGGGAATCCAGCATTATTGGAACTATCCCTGGGAGCCATGAGTGTAGCAAACAGCACATGTTACCAACATCACCTAGGGAAGGAAGCAGTAAAACAGTAATAGTTGCATTTTTAGCAAGGCAGGGAGGTCCTGGAGTAGCCCCAATATGTTTCCTGTGGTTCCTGAGTGAACTGAGAGAACATCTGAATTCTTCTCACCACATCCTGTGTATGGGTACAATTTTTTCCCCAATCCTTCCAAGAAAGAGAGTTAATGAGTTTTCTATTGGTATTAAAGAGTCTTGCAGTTGGAAACCAAGTATTTGGAAGGAAGATGTATTTTAGGCTGACTACCAGAGGAGAACCCAGAAATAGAACAGATGCCAGAATGAAGGCTGGTCTTCCAGGATTTTGAAATGAATCTGTGTATCACGAGAATACTGATGTTTATAGACATTGATCAGATTCTCTCAGCTCTACTCTTCTAGTGATGGGAAGTTACTATGTAAATCCCTTGAATTGAGAGATCATCATGAGGGAAGAGAGTACGGAAGAAATTCTTTTTTGTTAGAGTTAAACATTATAATGAAACTTTCCTGGAATTTAGATATAAAAGATAATTCTAAATAGACATGAAAAAACTGAAAAAATAGTAGCTCAAGTAGAACTTAACTTAGAGAAAAATGAAGTTGTATTCTTTTGCATGATTAAGGAATTAGATTGAAATTATTATAATCATGACTTTGTTCTCCATTTCCTAAGCCTTCTCTCTCTCTCTCTCTCTCTCTCTCTCTCTCTTTCCTTTTTGTTTTTTGTATTTTCATTACCAGAGGTAAAACCCAGGGATGCTTAACCAATGAACCACATCTGCAGCCTTTTTATATTTTATTTTAAGACAGGATCTCATTAAGCTGTTTAGGGCCTTACTAAGTTGTGGAGGTTGGCTTTGAACTAACGATTCTCCTCTAAGGCTTTTCCTTTTGACACTAATGGTCCCTACTTTCTTTTAGTTCCTAACAGACCAGCTATTAGTCTGGCAGGAAAGCAACACCTGAGGAGATCTTCTAGTAGACAGTACATTTATTATGAAATCAAGAAAAAGAGATGTACACAAAACATTGGCAATATTCCAAAATCAGAAATACAAATTCATTTTGCTAAGAAGTCATTTTTAATCACCAAATTTATTTCTGGTGTTATTTTATTATAGCCAACTCAGCTCGTCAGCAGCATCCTGAAACCTCTCCCCACCTAAAAAAATCTTAGCTATCATTCTCTCTCACCTTTACATTTCCCAACAGAAATGATTTCTTGGTCATGTAAAACAAGGAAAGTATTTTTGCTCTGAATCATGTTTACGTTT